>NW_027140610.1:0-1413809 GCF_036365525.1 Heterodontus francisci | reverse complement strand
TGCTACAGTCGCAGGCTGTGACGTTTTCGTGGCACATGCTGTATCTGCGCATGTGCCAAAACAGCTCCACCTACCGATCGCGTTGTCAACAATTGCGGTCTAAAATAAATGAGTTAACAGCGCAAATAGAGATAATTGGGTATGATTTAGTGGCAATTACTGAGAGGTGGTTACAGGGAAACCAGGTTTGGGAATTGAATATCCAAGGGTACTCAGTATTTCGGAAGGATAGACAGGAAGGAAAAGGAGGTGGTGTCGCTTTGTTAGTGAAAGAAGAGATCAGTGCTGTAGCGAGAAACAATATAGGCACTGGAGATCAAGACATAGAATCAGTCTGGGTAGAAATAAGAAAAAGCAAGGGAAAGAAGTCCCTGGTGGGAGAAATCTATTGGTCCCCAAACAGTAGTTCCGCAGTGGGGCACAGTTTCAACCAGGAAATACTGGGGGCTTGGAAGAAAGGTATGGCAATAATCATGGGTGATTTTAATATACGTATAGACTGGATTAATCAAATTGGCAAGGGTAGCCTCGAGGGAGAGTTCATTGAATGTATTAGAGATTGTTTTTTGGAGCAATATGTTGTGGAAGCAACCAGGCAGCAGGCTATTCTAGATTTGGTGTTGTGTAATGAGGTGGGATTAATAAATGATCTCATTGTTCAGGATCCTGGAGGGAAAAGTCATCATAGCATGCTAGAATTTCAAATTCAGTTTGAGACCAAGAAGCTAGAGTCCCACACAAGCTTTCTGGAGTTAAACAAAGGTAATTATATAGGCATGAGGACAGATTTGGCCCAAGTGGACTGGGCAGGAAGACTCCAAGGTAGGACAGTTGACAGATGTTTAAGGAGATCTTCAATTTATCCCAAATAAAATATATTCCAGACAGGAAGAAAGATTCTAGGAGGGGAAAAAAACATCCATGGCTAAGCAAGGAAGTTAATGATAACATCAAGACAAAAACTAAGGCACACCATGTTGCACAGGCAGGCTGGAAGATTGGGAAACTTTTAAATATCAAAAAAGGGTTACTAAAAAAATAATAAAAAGAGCAACGGTAAATTATGAAAGAAAACTAGTGCAAAATATATAAACGGATAGCAAAAGCTATAAAAAGCAAAAGTATATAAAAGGGAAGAGAGTAGCTAAAGTGAATGTTAGTCCGTTGGAGGATGAGACTGGGGAATTAATAGAAGGGAACACAGAAATGGCAGACACACAAAGTCAGTATTTTGCTTCAGTTTTCACAGCGGAGGACACTCGTACCATCCCAATAGTACCAGGTAATGCAGAGGTTATAGAAAGGGAGGAAGTTAGAAAAACCATCATGCCCCCTCCCACTCTGCCCCCCTTCCAGTCTACCTCTGGAACCTCCTCCAGCCCCCTCCCTATCTCTGGAACCTCCTCCAGTCCCCTCCCTATCTCTGTAACCTCCTCCGGCCCCGACAACCCTCCCTATTTCTGTAACCTTTACTAGCCCCTACAACCCTCCCTATCACTGTAACCTCCTCCAGCCCTCCCTGTCTCTGTAACCTCCTCCAGCCTCTGCAAACCTCCTGATCTCTGTAACCTCCTCCAGCTCGTACAACCCTCCCTATCACTGTAACCACCTCTAGCCTCTACAACCCTCCCCATCTCTGTCACCTCCTCCAGCCACGACAACGCTCCCTATCTCTATAACCTCCTCCAGCCCCCACAATTCTCCCTATCTCTGTTAACCTCCTCCAGTACCGACAACCCTCCCCATCTCTGTAGCCTTCTCCAGCCCCGACAACTCTCCCTATCTGTGTAAGCTCCTCCAGCCCCGACAGCCCTCCCTATCTCTGTAACCTCCTCCAGCCCCTACCACCCTCCCTATCTCTGTAACCTCCTCCAGCCCCGACCACCCTCCCTATCTCTGTCACCTCCTCCAGCCCCGACAATTCTCCCTTTCTTTGTAACCTCCTCCAGTATCGGCAACCTCCCCATCTCTGTAACCTCCTCCAGCTCTGCAACCCCCCCTAACTCTGTAACCTCCTCCAGCCACTACAACACTTCAAATCTCTGTAACTTCCTCAAGCCTTTACTACCCTCCCCATTTCTGTAACCTCCTCCAGCCCCTACAACCCTCCCTATTCCTGTAACTACCTCCAACCTCTACAACCCTCCCGATCTCTGTCACCACCTCCAGCCCAGACAACGCTCGCTATCTCTGTAACCTCCACCAGCCCCTGCAGCCCTCCCTATCACTGTAACTACCTCCAACCTCTACAACCGTCCCGATCTCTGTCACTACCTCCAGCCCTGACAACGCTCGCTATATCTGTAACCTCCTCCAGCCCCGACAACCCTCTTCATCTCTGTAACCTCCTCCAGCCCCTACAACTCTCTTCATCTCTGTAACCTCCTCCAGCCCCGACAACGCTCCCAAGCTCTGTAACCTCCTCCAGCCCCGACAACCCTCCCTATCTCTGTAACTACCTCCAACCTCTACAACCCTCCCATCACATAACCTCCTACAGCCCTCCCTATCTCTGTAACCTCCTCCAGCCCCTACAACCCTCCCTATCACTGTAACTACCTCCAACCTCTGCAACCCTCCCGATCCCTGTAACCTCATCCAGCCCCGACAACCCTCCCCATCTCTCTAACCTCCTCCAGCCCCTACAACCCTCCTCATATCTGTAACCTCCTCCAGCCCCGACAACCTTCCCTATCTCTGTAACCTCCTCCAGCCCCTACAACCCTCCCCATCTCTCTAACCTCCTCCAGCCTCTACAACCCTCCCTATGTCTGTAACCTCCTCCAGCCCTGACAACGCTCCCGATCTCTGTAGCCTCCTCCAGCCCCCACAGCCCTCCCCATCTCTGTAACCTCCTCCGGCCCTACAGCCCTCCCTATCTCTGTAACTTCCTCCAGCCCCTACAACCCTCCCTTTCTCTGTAACCTCCTCCAGCCCCTACAACTTCCCTATCTCTGTAACCTTCTCCAGCCTCTACAACACTCCCAAGCTCTGTAACCTCCTCCAGCCTCGACAACTCTTCCTATCTCTGTAACTGCCTCCAGCCCCTACAACCCTCCACATCCCAGTAACCTCCTACAGCCCTCCCTATCATGGTCTCCTCCTCCAGCCCCGACAGCCCTCCCTATCTCTGTAACTTCCTTTGGCCCCTACAACCCTCCCTATTACTGTAACATCCTACAGCCCTCCCTATCTCTGTAACCTCCAACAGCCCTTCCTATTTCTCTAACCTCCTCCAGCCCTTACAACCCCCCGATCTCTATAACTTCCTCCAGCCCCTACCACCCTCCCCATCGCTGTTACCTCCTTCAGCCCCTACCACCCTCTATCTCTGTAACCTCCTCCAGCCCTTACAACCCTCCCGATCTCTATAACTTCCTCCAGCCCTTACAACCCTCCTCATCGCTGTTACCTGCTCCAGCCCCTACAACCCTCCCTATCTCTGTAACCTCCTCCAGCCTCTACAACCCTCCCTATCTCTGTAAGCACAGATACTTTTGAATTGCTGAACATGAGCTCCCAGGATTTATCTGTTGCAACTACCAAAATGTTGGAAATCTCTGGTTTGAAATGCGGGTTTTTGTGCACAATAATATTCACTTTGGGGAGCAGTTGCAGGATGGTGCAGGCAGCAATGCAGTGCAGGGCAGGAAACGGGGAGCCGACAATCACCTTTTGGTTTTGCTTGTTGTGTTTTTTTGTGATCAATTGAGCGGTGCCATCTTTCTTACTGGCAACCGCTGAAAAATGTCGCAGAGCGTGACGCTTCAGTCCATCTGCGCATGTGCAGCTTCTGCACATCTCATGGTTGCGTTGTTAGTAAACGCAGCCTTTTTTGAAATCTCTGATCCCGGAGCTGCAAAGTTTTCAATATGAAAACAGTGAAGTTGTGTCAGAGGTGATTATTTTTGAACATTTATCTACAATTTGGAACTTTTATTTTTCTGTGTTTTCTGAGACAGGTTCCATTGCTCTGGGACTGATTTGCTCCTTTACTGTGTCTCTGAAACCATCTCCATCCATTGCTTTGTTTCACCTCTGTCCTCCCCAATAACCTCTCTGTTATTGTGTAACTTCACCTCCCTCTAATAATGCCTGTATTTTAGACAGCTTTGATATTTTCTTGTTACTTCCATGTACACTGACCATGCACTGCTGGATTCCCAGTTTTATCTTCCCACAGCATCTTTCATTATTAGCAATTGTTTTTCCTGAACTCTAGTCCATTTCTCTTCCACTTCTCAGCTTTCTTGACCATCAAATTCTGCACCATTTTTATTCCTGATAATTCATTCTGCAAACCCTGAAAGGTTAACTTTCTTTTCTCCACACATGCTACCTGACCTGCTGAGTACTTCCCATACTTTCTCTTTCATATTTCCAGCATCTGCAGTATTTTGCTGTTGTTATATGACCAGCGCTGCTCACAGAACCCAGTCTAGAAACACAGACAGACCAGTTAAGAAACAAAAACAAGAAATGCTGGATTCACTCAGCAGGTCTGGCAGCATCTGTGGAAAGAGAAGCAGAGTTAACGTTTCGGGTCAGTGACCCTTCTTTGGAACCCTTCCGAAGAAGGGTCACTGACCCGAAACGTTAACTCTGCTTCTCTTTCCACAGATGCTGCCAGACCTGCTGAGTGAATCCAGCATTTCTTGTTTTTGTTTCAGATTTCCAGCATCCGCAGTATTTTGCTTTTATTTCAGACCAGTTAAGAGTTGGTTTATATCAGGGTGGACATTGGATGTAAGAAAATAAAAGCAAAATACTGCAGATGCTGGAAATCTGAAATAAAAGCAAAAAACTGCTGGAAATACTCTGCAGGTCTGGCAGTATCTGTGGAGGGAGAAGCAGAGTTAACAATTCAGATCAGCGACCCTGCATCAGAATGGAGAGGTTTTTTGTAACATCACTTTGAGCTGGAGTGAAGATAGAGCAGAATCTGCTCAGTTTAACCCCAGAACTTGTGAGCACAGTCCAACCCAACACCTTCCAGTGTGGGAATGTCGAGGAGAGATTAGGTTATTAAAGTGACATTGTCTGTACAATCTAAAAGAGGATTAATTTAGCAACAAATATTTCTGTTGAGACTTTCAATCCATTTTACAAATACACATTGTTTTTACTTCATTCTCAGGATATAGACGTCACTAGCAAGACCAACATATCATGTAAATCACCAGTTGCCTGTTGAGAAGGTGAAGCTCGACCGCTTTCTTGACCCGTTGCCGTTGGTGTGGTGAAATACTCCCACAATGCTGTTAGGTAAGGAGTTCCAGGATTTTTCCCAGTGACAATGAAGGAATGGTGATAAAGGTCCAAATAACAACAACACCTTGTGTTTTATATAGCACCTTTAATGGAATAAAACATTCCAGGACACAGAACCAGAGAAAGGTTACAGCACAGAAGGAGGCCATTCAGCCCATCCTGTCTGCACCGGCTGAAAAAACTAGCTTAGTGAGATCTAATCTCACCTTCCAGCACCTGGTCTGTAGCTTTGCAGGTTACAGCACTTCAGGTGCACGTCCAGCTTTTTTTAAATGAGTTGAGGGTTTCTGCATCCACCACTGATCCGGGCAGTGAATTCCAGACACCCACCACCCTCTGGGTGAAAAGCTTTTCCTCATGTCCCCTCTAATCCTTCGACCAATCACCTCAAATCCGTGCTTCCTGGTAATTGACCTCTCCGCGAGGGTAAACAGGTCCTTCCTGTCTGACAATGTTAATATCTCTGGTTTATCCAGTCTGACAATATCAATATCTGTGGTTTATCCAGTCTGACATTGTTAATATCTGTGGTTTATCCTGCCTGACAATGTTAATATCAGTGATTTATCCAGCCTGACAATGTCAATATCTGTGGTTTATGCAGTCTGACAATGTTAATATCAGTGGTTTATCCAGTCTGACAATGTCAATATCTCCCTCGCAGTCTCCCTCGCAGTCTCCCTCGCAGTCTCCCTCGCAGTCTCCCTCGCAGTCTCCCTCGCAGTCTCCCTCGCTGTCTCCCTCGCTGTCTCCCTCGCTGTCTCCCTCGCTGTCTCCCTCGCTGTCTCTCTCGCTGTCTCTCTCGCTGTGTCCCTCGCAGAGTCTCTCGCTATCTCCCTCGCAGAGTCTCTCGCTATCTCCCTCGCAGTCTCCCTCGCAGTCTCCCTCGCAGTCTCCCTCGCAGTCTCCCTCGCAGTCTCCCTCGCAGTCTCCCTCGCAGTCTCCCTCGCAGTCTCTCTCGCTGTCTCTCTCGCTGTCTCTCTCGCTGTCTCTCTCGCTGTCTCTCTCGCTGTCTCTCTCGCTGTCTCCCTCGCTGATCTCTCGCTGTCTCTCTCGCTGTGTCCCTCGCAGAGTCTCTCGCTATCTCCCTCGCAGTCTCCCTCGCAGAGTCCCTCGCTATCTCCCTCGCTATCTCCCTCGCTATCTCCCTCGCTATCTCCCTCGCTATCTCCCTCGCTATCTCCCTCGCTATCTCCCTCGCTGTCTCCCTCGCTGTCTCCCTCGCTGTCTCCCTCGCTGTCTCCCTCGCAGTCTCCCTCGCAGTCTCCCTCGCAGTCTCCCTCGCAGTCTCCCTCGCTGTCTCCCTCGCTGTCGCCCTCGCTGTCGCCCTCGCTGTCGCCCTCGCTGTCGCCCTCGCTGTCTCCCTCGCTCTCTCCCTCGCTCTCTCCCTCGCTCTCTCTCTCGCAGTCTCCCTCGCTTTCTCCCTCGCTTTCTCCCTCGCTTTCTCCCTCGCTTTCTCCCTCGCTTTCTCCCTCGCTTTCTCCCTCGCTTTCTCCCTCGCAGTCTCCCTCGCAGTCTCCCTCGCAGTCTCCCTCCCAGTCTCCCTCCCAGTCTCCCTCCCAGTCTCCCTCCCAGTCTCTCTCGCAGTCTCCCTCGCTGTTTCTCTCGCAGTCTCCCTCGCTGTCTCCCTCGCTGTCTCCCTCGCAGTCTCCCTCGCTGTCTCCCTCGCTGTCTCCCTCGCTGTCTCTCTCGCTGTCTCTCTCGCTGTCTCTCTCGCTGTCTCTCTCGCAGTCTCTCTCGCTGTCTCTCTCGCTGTCTCTCTCGCTGTCTCTCTCGCAGTCTCTCTCGCTGTCTCTCTCGCTGTCTCTCTCGCAGTCTCTCTCGCAGTCTCTCTCGCAGTCTCTCTCGCTGTCTCTCTCGCAGTCTCTCTCGCAGTCTCTCTCGCAGTCTCTCTCGCAGTCTCTCTCGCTGTCCCTCTCGCAGTCCCTCTCGCTGTCTCTCTCGCAGTCTCTCTCGCTGTCTCTCTCGCTGTCTCTCTCGCTGTCTCTCTCGCTGTCTCTCTCGCTGTCTCTCTCGCTGTCTCCCTCGCTGTCTCCCTCGCTGTCTCCCTCGCTGTCTCCCTCGCTGTCTCCCTCGCTGTCTCCCTCGCTGTCTCCCTCGCTGTCTCTCTCGCTGTCTCTCTCGCTGTCTCTCTCGCTGTCTCCCTCGTTGTCTCCCTCGCTGTCTCTCGCTTTCTCTCTCACTGTCTCTCTCGCTGTCTCTCTCGCTGTCTCTCTCGCTGTCTCTCTCGCTGTCTCTCTCGCTGTCTCTCTCGCTGTCTCTCTCGCTGTCTCCCTCGTTGTCTCCCTCGCTGTCTCTCGCTTTCTCTCTCACTGTCTCTCTCGCTGTCTCTCTCACAGTTTCTCTCGATGTCACTCTTGCAGTCTCTCGAGCTGTCTCTCGCGCTCTCTCCCTCGCTCTCTCCCTCGCTCTCTCCCTCGCTCTCTCCCTCGCTCTCTCCCTCGCTCTCTCCCTCGCTCTCTCCCTCGCTCTCTCCCTCGCTCTCTCCCTCGCTCTCTCCCTCGCTCTCTCCCTCGCTGTCTCCCTCGCTGTCTCCCTCGCTGTCTCCCTCGCTGTCTCCCTCTCAGTCTCCCTCTCAGTCTCCCTCTCAGTCTCCCTCTCAGTCTCCCTCTCAGTCTCCCTCTCAGTGTCTCTCGCTGTCTCCCTCGCTGTCTCCCTCGCTGTCTCCCTCGCTGTCTCCCTCGCTGTCTCCCTCGCTGTCTCCCTCGCTGTCTCCCTCGCTGTCTCCCTCGCAGTCTCTCTCGCAGTCTCTCTCGCAGACTCTCTCGCAGTCTCTCTCGCAGTCTCTCTCGCAGTCTCCCTCGCAGTCTCTTTCGCAGTCTCTTTCGCAGTCTCGCTCGCTGTCTCCCTCGCTGTCTCCCTCGCTGTCTCCCTCTCAGTCTCTCTCGCAGTCTCTCTCGCAGTCTCTCTCGCAGTCTCTCTCGCAGACTCTCTCGCAGTCTCTCTCGCAGTCTCTCTCGCAGTCTCTCTCGCAGTCTCTCTCGCAGTCTCACTCGCAGTCTCACTCGCAGTCTCACTCGCAGTCTCACTCGCAGTCTCACTCGCAGTCTCTTTCGCAGTCTCGCTCGCTGTCTCCCTCGCTGTCTCTCTCTCAGTCTCCCTCGCAGTCTCTCGCTGTCTCCCTCGCAGTCTCCCTCGCAGTCTCCCTCGCAGTCTCCCTCGCAGTCTCCCTCGCAGTCTCTTTCGCAGTCTCTTTCGCAGTCTCTTTCGCAGTCTCGCTCGCTGTCTCCCTCGCTGTCTCTCTCTCAGTCTCCCTCGCAGTCTCTCGCTGTCTCCCTCGCAGTCTCTCTCTCAGTCTCCCTCGCTGTCTCTCTCTCAGTCTCCCTCGCAGTCTCTCGCTGTCTCCCTCGCAGTCTCTTTCGCTGTCTCCCTCGCAGTCTATCTCGTTGTCTCCTTTGTTGTCTCCCTTGTTGTCTCCCAACAATACTAGCAGCTCCCTGCTCCCTTCAATGCGGCGAGTTCCCTGCTCCATCCAATACTAGCAGCTCCCTGCTCCCTCCAATACGAGCAGCTCCATGCACCATACAACACAGCCAGCTCCCTTCTCCCACCAATACTAGCAGCTCCCTGCTCCCTCCAATACGAACAGCTCCCTGCCCCAACCAATGTTGCCAACTCCCTGCTCCCAACAATACTAGCAGCTCCCTGCTCCCTTCAATGCGGCCAGTTCCCTGCTCCATCCAATACCAGCAGCTCCCTGCTCCCTCCAACACGAGCAGCTCCCTGCTCCATCCAATACTGCCAGCTCCCTGCTCCCTCAAATACTACCAGTTCCCTGCTCCCCCCAAGACTGCCAGCTCCCTGCTCCCTCCAATAAGACCAGTTCCCTGCTCCATCCAATACTACCAGCTCCCTGCTCCCCCAAATACTACCAGTTCCCTGCTCCCACCAAGACGAACAGCTCCCTGTTCCATCCAATACAGCCAGCTCCCTGCACCATCCAATACAGCCAGCGCCCTGTTCCATCCAATACAGCCAGCTCCCTGCTCCATCCAATACCAGCAGCTCCCTGCTCCCTCCAACACGAGCAGCTCCCTGCTCCATCCAATACTGCCAGCTCCCTGCTCCCTCAAATACTACCAGTTCCCTGCTCCCCCAAATACTACCATTTCCCTGCACCTCCAATACTACCAGTTCCCTGCTCCCCCAAATACTACCAGCTCTCTGCTCCCCCAAATACTACCAATTCCCTGCAGCTCCAACACTGCCAGCTCCCTGAACCTCCAATATTATCAGCTCCCTGCACCCCCAATACTACCAGTTCCCTGCTCCTATCAGCTCACAGCTCCCCCAAATACTCCCAGTTCCCTGCACCTCCAATACTGCCAGATCCCTGTAATCTCCTATACCACCAGTTCCCTGCTCCACCAAATACTACCAGCTCCATGCACCTCCAAAACTACCAGCTCCCTGCACCCCCAATACTTCCAGTTTCCTGCTCCTTCCAATACTACCAGCACCCTGCTCCCAAAAATACTAACAGCTCCCTGCTCCCCCCAAGACTGCCAGCTCCCTGCTCCCTCCAATAAGACCAGTACCCTGCTCCATCCAATGCAGCCAGCTCCCTGCTACCAACAATACTAGCAGCTCCCTGCTCTCTTCAATACTGCCAGCTCCCTGCCCCAACCAATGCTGCCAACTCCCTGCTCCCAACAATACTAGCAGCTCCCTGCTCCCTTCAATGCGGCCAGTTCCCTGCTCCATCCAATACCAGCAGCTCCCTGCTCCCTCCAACACGAGCAGCTCCCTGCTCCATCCAATACTACCAGTTCCCTGCTCCCCCAAATACTACCAGTTCCCTGCTCCCCCAAATACTACCAATTCCCTGCACCTCCAACACTGCCAGCTCCCTGAACCTCCAATATTATCAGCTCCCTGCACCCCAAATACTACCAGCTCCCTCCTCAGTCCAATACTACCAGCTCCCTGCTCATCCAAATACCACCAACTCCCTGCACCTCCAATCCTACCAGCTCCCTGCTCCCCCAAATATTACCAGTTCCCTGCTCCATCCAATACGACCAGCTCCCTGCTCCCCCAACTCCCTGCACCTCATTTACTACCAGCTCCCTGCTCCCTCCAATGCGACGAGTTCCCTGCTCCCTCCAATACTGCCAGTTCCCTGCTACCTCCAAAACTACGAGCTCCCTGCTCCATCCAATATTGCCAGATCCCTGTTCCCCCCCAATACTACCAGCTTCCTGTGCCATCCAATACTGCCAGCTCCCTGCTCCCAACAATACTAGCTGCTCCCTGCTCCATCCAATTCTGCCAGCTCCCTGCTCCCCATAATACGAGCAGCTCCCTGCTCCATCCAATCCTGCCAGTTCCCTGCTCCATCTAATACTACCAGCTCTCTGATACCTCCAATACGAGCAGCTCCCTGCTCCCTCCAATACTGCCAGTTCCCCGCTCCATCCAATACTGCCAGCTTCCTGCTCCCTCCAATATGAGCAGCTCCCTGCTCCATCCAAGACATGCAGCTCCCTGCTCCCTTCAATGCGGCCAGTTTAATGCTCCATCCAATACTTGCAGCTCCCTGTTCCCTCCAATACGAGTAGCTCCCTGCTCCTTCAACACAGCCAGCTCCATTCTCCCACCAATACGAGCAGATCCCTGCTCCCTCCAATAGGAGCAGCTCCCTGCTCCATCCAATACTGCCAGCTCCCTGCTCCCTCCAATACCAGCAGCTCCCTGCTCCCTCCAATACTGCCAGCTCCCTGCTCCATCCAATACTGCCAGCTCCCTGCTCCCAACAATACTAGCAGCTCCCTGCTCACTTCAATGCGGCCAGTTCCCTGCTCCATCCAATGCTAGCAGCTCCCTGCTCCCTCCAACACTGGCAGCTCCCTGCTGCCCCAAATTATACCAGTTTCCTGCACCTCCAATACTACCAGTTCCCTGCTGCCCCGAAAACTACCAGTTCCCTGCTCCCCCAAATACTACCAGCTCCCTGCACCTCCAACACTGCCAGCTCCCTGCTCCCACCAATACCACCAGCACCCTGCTCCCGCAAATACTACCAGTTCCCTGCACCCCACAATAATACCAGTTCCCTTCTCCCTCAAATACTACCAGTTCCCTGCACCTCCAATACTACCAGCTCCCTGCACCCCACAATAATACCAGTTCCCTTCTCCCTCAAATACTACCAGTTCCCTGCACCTCCAATACTACCAGCTCCCTGCTGCCCCGAATACACCCAGTTCCCTGCTCCCTCCAATACTCCGAGCTCCATGCACCATCCAATAATGCCAGTTACCTGCTCCCTCCAATAATACCAGCTCCCTGCTCCCTCCAATACTACCAGTCCCCTGCTCCATCCAATATTGCCAGTTCCCTGCTCCCTCCAATACAACCAGCTCCCTGCTCCCTCCAATACTACCAGCTCCCAGCTTCATCCAATAATGCCAGTTCCCTGCTCTCCCAAATACAACCAGCTCCCTGCACCTCCAATACTACCAGTTCACTGCTTTCCCCCAAATACTACCAGCTCCCTGCACCTCCAAAACTACCAGCTCCCTGCATCTCCAAAACTACCAGCTCCCTGCTCACCCTAAGACTGCCAGCTCCCTGCCCCCTCCAATACTAACAGTTCCCTGCTCCCTCAAATACTACCAGCTCCCTGCTCCCCCAAATTATACCAGTTTCCTGCACCTCCAATACTCCCAGGTCCCTGCTCCCCCCAAAAATACCAGTCCCCTGCACCTCCAATACTACCAGCTCCCTGCACCTCCAATACAACCAGCTCCCTGCACCCCCCAAAACTAACAGTTCCCTGCTCCCCCAAATACTACCAGCTCCCTGCCCTCTCCAATACTACCAGCTCCCTGCACCTCCATGACTATCAGTTCCCTTTTCCCCCAAATACTACCAGCTCCCTGCACCCCCAATACTACCAGTTCCCTGCTCCTTCCAATACTACCAGCTCCCTGCTCCCCCGAAGACTGCCAGCTCCCTGCCCCCTCCAATACTACCAGTTCCCTGCTCCCTCAAATACTACCAGCTCCCTGCTCCCCCAAATTATACCAGTTTTCTGCACCTCCAATACTACCAGTTCCCTGCTGCCCCGAAAACTACCAGTTCCCTGCTCCCCCAAATACTACCAGCTCCCTGCTGCCCCAAATACTAACAGTTTATTTGGGCAGTTTTAAAATCTTTGTCTTTTGCGAGGAGCAGCCTTGATAGAACGGGGTGCGGAGCGGACTTTCAGCTGAGCGGTCAATTTCAGTAAGTTACAAGTTAATCCCTTTTTTGTTTCGGAGGACCGGGGACTGCTGGGTAGGGGAAAACTATTTATTTGGGCAGTTTTAAAATCTTTGTCTTTTGCGAGGAGCAGCCTTGATAGAACGGGGTGCGGAGCGGACTTTCAGCTGAGCGGTCAATTTCAGTAAATTACAAGTTAATCCCTTTTTTGTTTCGGAGGACCGGGGACTGCTGGGTAGGGGAAAACTATTTATTTGGGCAGTTTTAAAATCTTTGTCTTTTGCGAGGAGCAGCCTTGATAGAACGGGGTGCGGAGCGGACTTTCAGCTGAGCGGTCAATTTCAGTAAATTACAAGTTAATCCCTTTTTTGTTTCGGAGGACCGGGGACTGCTGGGTAGGGGAAAACTATTTATTTGGGCAGTTTTAAAATCTTTGTCTTTTGCGAGGAGCAGCCTTGATAGAACGGGGTGCGGAGCGGACTTTCAGCTGAGCGGTCAATTTCAGTAAATTACAAGTTAATCCCTTTTTTGTTTCGGAGGACCGGGGACTGCTGGGTAGGGGAAAACTATTTATTTGGGCAGTTTTAAAATCTTTGTCTTTTGCGAGGAGCAGCCTTGATAGAACGGGGTGCGGAGCGGACTTTCAGCTGAGCGGTCAATTTCAGTAAGTTACAAGTTAATCCCTTTTTTGTTTCGGAGGACCGGGGACTGCTGGGTAGGGGAAAACTATTTATTTGGGCAGTTTTAAAATCTTTGTCTTTTGCGAGGAGCAGCCTTGATAGAACGGGGTGCGGAGCGGATTTTCAGCTGAGCGGTCAATTTCAGTAAATTACAAGTTAATCCCTTTTTTGTTTCGGAGGACCGGGGACTGCTGGGTAGGGGAAAACTATTTATTTGGGCAGTTTTAAAATCTTTGTCTTTTGCGAGGAGCAGCCTTGATAGAACGGGGTGCGGAGCGGACTTTCAGCTGAGCGGTCAATTTCAGTAAGTTACAAGTTAATCCCTTTTTTGTTTCGGAGGACCGGGGGACTGCTGGGTAGGGGAAAACTATTTATTTGGGCAGTTTTAAAATCTTTGTCTTTTGCGAGGAGCAGCCTTGATAGAACGGGGTGCGGAGCGGACTTTCAGCTGAGCGGTCAATTTCAGTAAGTTACAAGTTAATCCCTTTTTTGTTTCGGAGGACCGGGGACTGCTGGGTCGGGGAAAACTATTTATTTGGGCAGTGGCAGTACCCGAGACACTACACGTGTAGTGTCTCCCACCCACCCTCCTCCTCTAACCAAAAAAAAAGGACTCTAGGGTGTTGATAAGGTAAGCTTTTTATTTAAAACTTCAGTCCGTCGGATTGCTAAGCGAACAAGTTTTGACTTTTTTTTTCGTTTGGTTTTTCAGTAGATTTATTGGGAATCTAGAATAGTGGGAATGGAGGTAAAGGCAGTTGTATGTTCCTCCTGCAGAATGTGGGAGGTAGGGGTCGCCAAGAGTGTCCCTGCTGACTGCATCTGCGGGAAGTGCACCCAACTCCAGCTCCTCGCAGACCGCGTTAGGGAACTGGAGCTGGAGCTGGATGAACTTCGGATCATTCGGGAGGCGGAGGGGATTATTGACAGGAGTTATAGGGAGGCAGTCACACCTCAGGTAAAAGAAGTAGGTAGATGGGTTACCGTCAGGGGAAGGAAAGGGAACCAGCAGGCAGTGCAGGGATCCCCTGTGGCCGTTTCCCTCAACAATAGGTATACCGTTTTGGATACTGTTGGGGGGGACGACTTACCAGGGGTAAGCAATGGGGTGCAGGTCTCTGGCACAGAGTCTGTCCCTGTTGCTCAGAAGGGAAAAGGGAAGAGGAGCAGAGCATTAGTCATTGGGGACTCCATAGTTAGGGGAACAGATAGGAGGTTCTGTGGGAACGAGAGAGACTCACGGTTGGTGTGTTGCCTCCCAGGTGCCAGGGTACGTGATGTCTCCGATCGTGTTTTTGGGATCCTTAAGGGGGAGGGGGAGCACCCCCAAGTCGTGGTCCACATAGGCACCAACGACATAGGTAGGAAGAGAGATGGGGATTTAAGGCAGAAATTCAGGGAGCTAGGGTGGAAGCTTAGAGCGAGAACAACCAGAGTTGTTATCTCTGGGTTGTTGCCTGTGCCACGTGCTAGCGAAGAGAGGAATAGGGAGAGAGAGGAGTTGAACACGTGGCTGCAGGGATGGTGTAGGAGGGAGGGTTTTGGTTTCCTGGATAATTGGGGCTCTTTCTGGGGTAGGTGGGACCTCTACAAACAGGATGGTCTTCACCTGAACCAGAGGGGTACCAATATCCTGGGGGGGAGATTTGTTAGTGCTCTTCGGGGGGGTTTAAACTAAATCAGCAGGGGAATGGGAACCTAAATTGCAGTGCCAGTGTCCAGGCTGTTGAGAGTAGTGAGGTAGGGGATAAGGTTACAGGGACGCAAGAGGGCACTGGCAAGCAAGAACTTGGTTTAAAGTGTGTCTACTTCAACGCCAGGAGCATCCGGAATAAGGTGGGTGAGCTTGCAGCATGGGTTGGTACCTGGGATCCTGATGTTGTGGCCATTTCGGAGACATGGGTAGAGCAGGGGCAGGAATGGATGTTGCAGGTTCCGGGATTTAGATGTTTCAGAAAGAACAGAGAAGAGGGTAAAAGAGGGGGGGGTGTGGCATTGTTAATCAAGGAAAGTATTACAGCGGCAGAAAGGACGTTTGAGGACTCGTCTACTGAGGTAGTCTGGGCCGAGGTTAGAAACAGGAGAGGAGAGGTCACCCTGTTGGGAGTTTTCTATAGACCTCCGAATAGTTCCAGAGATGTAGAGGAAAGGATAGTGAAGATGATTCTCGACAGGAGCGAGAGTAACAGGGTAGTGGTTATGGGGGACTTTAACTTTCCAAATATTGACTGGAAATACTATAGTTCGAGTACTTTAGATGGGTCTGTTTTTGTCCAGTGTGTGCAGGAGGGTTTTCTGACACAGTATGTGGACAGGCCAACCAGGGGCGATGCCACATTGGATTTGGTACTGGGTAATGAACCCGGCCAGGTGTTTGATTTAGATGTAGGTGAGCACTTTGGCGATAGTGATCACAATTCGGTTAGGTTTACCTTAGCGATGGGCAGGGACAGGTATATACCGCAGGGCAAGAATTATAGCTGGGGGAAAGGAAATTATGACGCGATTAGGCAAGATTTAGGATGTGTAGGATGGGGAAGGAAACTGCAGGGGATGGGCACAAACGAAATGTGGAGCTTATTCAAGGAGCAGCTAATGCGTGTCCTTGATAAGTATGTACCTGTCAGGCAGGGAGGAAGTTGTCGAGCAAGGGAGCCGTGGTTTACTCAAGAAGTTGAAGCGCTTGTCAAGAGGAAGAGGGCGGCTTATGTTAGGATGAGACGTGAAGGCTCAGTTAGGGCGCTTGAGAGTTACAAGCTAGCCAGGAAGGATCTAAAGGGAGGGCTAAGAAGAGCAAGGAGAGGACACGAGAAGTCATTGGCGGATAGGATCAAAGAAAACCCTAAGGCTTTCTATAGGTATATCAGGAATAAACGAATGATAAGAGTTAGAACAGGGCCAATCAAGGATAGTAGTGGGAAGTTGTGTGCGGAATCAGAGGAGATAGGGGAAGCGTTAAATGAATATTTTTCGTCAGTATTTACAGTAGAGAAAGAAAATGTTGCCGAGGAGATTACTGAGATACAGCCTACTAGGCTAGATGGGATTGAGATTCACAAGGAGGAGGTGTTAGCAATTTTGGAAAGAGTGAAAATAGATAAGTCCCCTGGGCCAGATGGGATTTATCCTAGGATTCTCTGGGAAGCCAGGGAGGAGATTGCAGAGCCGTTGTTGTTGATCTTTAAGTCGTCATTGTCGACAGGAGTAGTGCCGGAGGACTGGAGGATAGCAAATGTTGTCCCCTTGTTCAAGAAGGGGAGTAGAGACAGCCCTGGTAATTATAGACCTGTGAGCCTTACTTCGGTTGTGGGTAAAATGTTGGAAAAGGTTATAAGAGACAGGATTTATAATCATCTTGAAAAGAATAAGTTCATTTGCGATAGTCAGCACGGTTTTGTGAAAGGTAGGTCGTGCCTCACAAACCTTATTGAGTTTTTCGAGAAGGTGACCAAACAGGTGGATGAGGGTAAAGCCGTGGATGTGGTGTATATGGATTTCAGTAAGGCGTTTGATAAGGTTCCCCACGGTAGGCTATTGCAGAAAATACGCAAGTATGGGGTTGAAGGTGATTTAGAGCTTTGGATCAGAAATTGGCTAGCTGAAAGAAGACAGAGGGTGGTGGTTGATGGCAAATGTTCATCCTGGAGTTTAGTTACTAGTGGTGTACCGCAAGGTTCTGTTTTGGGGCCACTGCTGTTTGTCATTTTTATAAACGACCTGGATGAGGGTGTAGAAGGGTGGGTTAGTAAATTTGCGGATGACACGAAGGTCGGTGGAGTTGTGGATAGTGTCGAAGGGTGTTGTAGGGTACAGAGGGACATAGATAGGCTGCAGAGCTGGGCTGAGAGATGGCAAATGGAGTTTAATGCGGAGAAGTGTGAGGTGATTCACTTTGGAAGGAGTAACAGCAATGCAGAGTACTGGGCTAATGGGAAGATTCTTGGTAGTGTAGATGAGCAGAGAGATCTTGGTATCCAGGTACATAAATCCCTGAAAGTTGCTACCCAGGTTAATAGGGCTGTTAAGAAGGCATATGGTGTGTTAGCCTTTATTAGTAGGGGGATCGAGTTTCAGAGCCACGGGGTCATGATGCAGCTGTACAAAACTCTGGTGAGGCCGCACCTGGAGTATTGCGTGCAGTTCTGGTCACCGCATTATAGGAAGGATGTCGAAGCTTTGGAAAGGGTGCAGAGGAGATTTACTAGGATGTTGCCTGGTATGGAAGGAAGGTCTTACGAGGAAAGGCTGAGGGACTTGGGGTTGTTTTCGTTAGAGAGAAGGAGGAGGAGAGGTGACTTAATAGAGACATACAAGATAATCAGAGGTATAGATAGGGTGGATAGTGAGAGTCTTTTTCCTCGGATGAGGATGGCAAACACGAGGGGACATAGCTTTAAGTTGAGGGGTGAAAGATATAGGACAGATGTCAGAGGTAGTTTCTTTACGCAGAGAGTAGTAGGGGCGTGGAACGCCCTGCCTGCAACAGTAGTAGACTCGCCAACTTTAAGGGCATTTAAGTGGTCATTGGATAGACATATGGATGTAAATGGAATAGTGTAGGTCAGATGATCGGCGCAACATCGAGGGCCGAAGGGCCTGTACTGCGCTGTAATATTCTAATTCTAATTCTAATTCTAATTCCCTGCACCTCCAACACTGCCAGCTCCCTGGTCCCACCAATACCACCATCACCCTGCTCCCTCAAATACTACCAGTTCCCTGCACCTCCAATACTACCAGCTCCCTGCACCCCACAATAATACCAGTTCCCTTCTCCCTCAAATACTACCAGTTTCCTGCACCTCCAATACTACGAGCTCCCTGCTCCCGCAAATACTACCAGCTCCCTGCTGCCCCGAATACTCCCAGTTCCCTGCTCCCTCCAATACTCCGAGCTCCATGCACCATCCAATAATGCCAGTTACCTGCTCCCTCCAATAATACCAGCTCCCTGCTCCCTCCAATACTACCAGCTCCCTGCTCCATCCAATAATGCCAGTTACCTGCTCCCTCCAATAATACCAGCTCCCTGCTCCCTCCAATACTACCAGCTCCCTGCTCCATCCAATATTGCCAGTTCCCTGCTCCCTCCAATACAACCAGCTCCCTGCCCCCTCCAATACTACCAGTTCCCTGCACCCTCCAATACTCCCAGTTCCCTGCTCCCCCGAAAACTACCAGTCACCTGCACCTCCAATACTACCAGCTCCCTGCTCCCCCCAATACTACCAGCTCCCTGCACCCCCCAAAACTAACAGTTCCCTGTTCCCGCAAATACTACCAGTTCCTTGCACCTCCAATACTACCAGCTCCCTGCTCCCCCCAGTACTGCCAGCCCTTTGCTCCCTCCAATACTACCAGTTCCCTGCACCTCCAATACTACCAGCTCCCTGCTCTATCCAATATTGCCAGTTCCCTGCTCCCTCCAATACTGCCAGCTCCCTGCTGCCTCCAATACTACCAGCTCCCTGCTCCATGCCATCTTGCCAGTTCCCTCCTCCCTCCAATATTGCCAGTTCCCTGCTTCCTCCAGTACTGCCAGCTCCCTGCTGCCTCCAATACTACCAGCTCCCTGCTCTCCCAAATACTACCAGTTTCCTGCACCTCCAATACTACCAGCTCCCTGCTCCCCCCAGTACTGCCAGCCTTTTGCTCCCTCCAATACTACAGTTCCCTGTACCTCCAAGACTACCAGCTCCCTGCTCCATCCAATACTACCAGCTCCCTGCTCCATCCCATTTTGCCAGTTCCCTCCTCCCTCCATTATTGCCAGTTCCCTGCTCCCTCCAGTACTGCCAGCTCCCTGCTGCCTCCAATATTGCCAGTTCCCTCCTCCCTCTAATACTGACAGCTCCCTGCGGCCTCCAATACCACCAGCTCCCTGCTCCATCCAATATTGCCAGTTCCCTCCTCACTCCAATACTGCCAGCCCCCGGCTCTGTCCAATACTGCCAGTTCCCTGCACCTCCAATACTACCAGCTCCCTGCTCCATCCAACATTGCCAGCTCCCTGCTCCCTCAATACTGCCAGCTCCCTGCTCCATCCAATACTGCCAGCTCCCTGCTCCCAACAATACTAGCAGCTCCCTGCTCCCACCAATACTGCCAGTTCCTTGCTCCATCCAAATCTACCAGCTCCCTGCTCCCTCCAATCCTGCCAGTTCCCTGCTCTATCCAATACTACCAGCTCCCTGCTCCCTCCAATACGGCCAGTTCCCTGTTCCATCCCGTACTGCCAGTTCCCTGCTCCATCCAATACTGCCAGCTCCCTGCTCCCAACAATACTAGCAGCTCCCTGCTCCCTCCAATACTGCCAGTTCCCTGCTCCATCCAATACTACCAGCTCCCTGCTCCCTCCAATACCAGCAACTCCCTGCTCCTTCCGATACTGCCAGCTCCCTGCTCCCAACATTACTAGCAGCTCCCTGCACCATCCAATACTGCCAGCTCCCTGCTCCCAACAATACTAGCTGCTCCCTGCTCCATCCAATACTGCCAGCTCCCTGCTCCCAACAATACTAGCATCTCCCTGCTCCATCCAATGCTACCAGCTCCCTGCTCCCAACAATACTAGCAGCTCCCTGCTCCGTCCAATACTGCCAGCTCCCTGCTCCCAACAATACTAGCAGCTCCCTGCTCCCTCCAATACTGCCAGTTCCCTGCTCCATCCAATACTACAAGCTCCCTGCTCCCTCCAATACTGCCAGTTCCCTGCTCCATCCAATACTACCAGTTCCCTGCTCCCTCCAACACTGCCAGTTCCCTGCTCCATCCAATACTGCCAGCACCCTGCTCCCAACAATACTAGTAGCTCCCTGCTCCATCCAATACTGGCAGATCCCTGCTCCCAACAATACTAGCAGCTCCCTGCTCCATCCAATACTGCCAGCTCCCTGCTCCCAACAATACTAGTAGTTCCCTGCTCCCTCCAATACTGCCAGTTCCCTGCTACCTCCAATACTACGAGCTCCCTGCTCCATCCAATACTAGCAGCTCGCTGCTCCATCCAATACAGCCAGCTCCCTGCTCCCTCCAATACTCGCAGCACCCTGCTACATCCAGTACTGCCAGCACCCTGCTCCCAACAATACTAGGAGCTCCCTGCTCCATCCAATACTGCCAGCACCCTGCTCCCAACAATACTAGGAGCTCCCTGCTCCATCCAATACTGCCAGCTCCCTGCACCCAACAATACTAGCAGCTCCCTGCTCCCTCCAATACTACCAGCTCCCTGCTCCCAACAATACTACCAGCTCCCTGCTCCATCCAATACTGCCAGCTCCCTGCTTCCAACAATACTAGCAGCTCCCTGCACCATCCAATACTGGCAGCTCCCTGCTCCTTCCAATACCAGCAGCTGCCTGCTCCATCCAATACTGCCAGCTCCCTGCTCACAACAATACTGTCAGCTCCCTGCTCCCAACAGTACTCGCTACTCCCTGCTCCATCCAATACTGCCAGCTCCCTGCTCCCAACAATACTAGCAGCTCGCTGCACCATCCAATACTGCCAGCTCCCTGCTCCCAACAATACTAGCAGCTCCCTGCTCCATCCAATACTGCCAGCTCCCTGCTCCCAACAATACTAGCAGCTCCCTGCTCCCTCCAATGCTACCAGCTCCCTGCTCCCTCCAATACTAGCAGCTCCCTGCTCCATCCAATGCTGCCAGCTCCCTGCTCCCAACAATACTAGCAGCTCCCTGCTCCCTCCAATACTACCAGCTCACTGCTCCCAACAATACTACCAGCTCCCTGCTCCATCCAATACTGCCAGCTCCCTGCTTCCAACAATACTAGCAGCCCCCTGCACCATCCAATACTGCCAGCTCCCTGCTTCCAACAATACTAGCAGCTCCCTGCACCATCCAATACGAGCAGCTCCCTGCTCCCTCCAATACTAGCAGCTCCCTGCTCCATCCAAAACTGCCAGCTCCCTGCTCCCAACAATACTAGCAGCTCCCTGCTCCGTCCAATACTGCCAGCTCCCTGCTCCCAACAATACTAGCAGCTCCCTGCTCCCTCCAATACTGCCAGTTCCCTGCTCCATCCAATACTACCAGCTCCCTGCTCACAACAATACTGCCAGTTCCCTGCTCCATCCAATACTACCAGTTCCCTGCTCCCTCCAACACTGCCAGTTCCCTGCTCCATCCAATACTGCCAGCACCCTGCTCCCAACAATACTAGCAGCTCCCTGCTCCATCCAATACTGGCAGATCCCTGCTCCCAACAATACTCGCAGCTCCCTGCTCCATCCAATACTGCCAGCTCCCTGCTCCCAACAATACTAGTAGTTCCCTGCTCCCTCCAATAATGCCAGTTCCCTGCTACCTCCAATAATACGAGCTCCCCGCTCCATCCAATACTAGCAGCTCGCTGCTCCATCCAATACAGCCAGCTCCCTGCTCCCTCCAATACTCGCAGCACCCTGCTCCATCCAGTACTGCCAGCACCCTGCTCCCAACAATACTAGGAGCTCCCTGCTACATCCAATACTGCCAGCACCCTGCTCCCAACAATACTAGGAGCTCCCTGCTCCATCCAATACTGCCAGCACCCTGCTCCCAACAATACTAGGAGCTCCCTGCTCCATCCAATACTGCCAGCTCCCTGCACCCAACAATACTAGCAGCTCCCTGCTCCCTCCAATACTACCAGCTCCCTGCTCCCAACAATACTACCAGCTCCCTGCTCCATCCAATACTGCCAGCTCCCTGCTTCCAACAATACTAGCAGCTCCCTGCACCATCCAATACTAGCAGCTCCCTGCTCCTTCCAATACCAGCAGCTGCCTGCTCCATCCAATACTGCCAGCTCCCTGCTCACAACAATACTAGCAGCTCCCTGCTCCATCCAATACTGCCAGCACCCTGCTCCCAACAATACTAGCAGCTCCCTGCTCCCTCCAATACTGCCAGTTCCCTGCTCCCTCCAAAACTACCAGCTCCCTGCTCCCTCCAATACTGCCAGTTCCCTGCTCCATCCAATACTACCAGCTCCCTGCTCCCTCCAATACTGCCAGTTCCCTGCTCCATCCAATGCTGCCAGCTCCCTGCTCCCAACAATACTAGCAGCTCCCTGCTCCCTCCAATACTGCCAGTTCCCTGCTCCCTCCAATACTCGCAGCACGCTGCTCCATCCAGTACTGCCAGCACCCTGCTCCCAACAATACTAGGAGCTCCCTGCTCCATCCAATACTGCCAGCACCCTGCTCCCAACAATACTAGGAGCTCCTTGCTCCATCCAATACTGCCAGCTCCCTGCTACCAACAATACGAGCAGCTCCCTGCTCCATCCAATACTGCCAGCTCCCTGCACCCAACAATACTAGCAGCTCCCTGCTCCCTCCAATACTACCAGCTCCATGCTCCCAACAATACTGCCAGTTCCCTGCTCCCTCCAATACTGCCAGTTCCCTGCTCCCTCCAATACTGCCAGTTCCCTGCTCCATCCAATACTGCCAGCTCCCTGCTCCCTCCAATAGTGCCAGTTCCCTGCTCCATCCAATGCTGCCAGCTCCCTGCTCCCAACAATACTAGCAGCTCCCTGCTCCCTCCAATACTGCCAGTTCCCTGCTCCATCCAATACTACCAGCTCCCTGCTCCCTCCAATACTAGCAGCTCCCTGCTCCATCCAATACTGCCAGCTCCCTGCTCCCAACAATACTCGGAGCTCCCTGATCCATCCAATACTGCCAGCTCCCTGCTCCCAACAATACTTGCAGCTCCCTGCTCCAGCCAATACTGTCAGCTCCCTGCTCCCAACAGTACTCGCTACTCCCTGCTCCATCCAATACTGCCAGCTCCCTGCTCCCAACAATACTAGCAGCTCCCTGCACCATCCAATACTGCCAGCTCCCTGCTCCCAACAATACTAGCAGCTCCCTGCTCCATCCAATACTGCCAGCTCCCTGCTCCCAACAATACTAGCAGCTCCCTGCTCCCTCCAATGCTACCAGCTCCCTGCTCCCTCCAATACTAGCAGCTCCCTGCTCCATCCAATGCTGCCAGCTCCCTGCTCCCAACAATACTAGCAGCTCCCTGCTCCCTCCAATACTACCAGCTCACTGCTCCCAACAATACTACCAGCTCCCTGCTCCATCCAATACTGCCAGCTCCCTGCTTCCAACAATACTAGCAGCCCCCTGCACCCTCCAATACTGCCAGTTCCCTGCTACCTCCAATACTACGAGATCCCTGCTGCCGCCAATACTACCAGCTCCCTGCTCCAAGCCATCTTGCCAGTTCCCTCCTCCCTCCAATATTGCCAGTTCCCTGTACTCCCTCCAGTACTGCCAGCTCCCTGCTGCCTCCAATACTACCAGCTCCCTGCACCTCCCAATACTACCAGTTCCTTGCACCTCCAATACTACCAGCTCCCTGCACCCCCCAACACTCCCAGTTCCCTGCACCCCCGAATACTACCAGCTCCCTGCTCTCCCAAATACTACCAGTTCCCTGCACCTCCAATACTACCAGCTCCCTGCTCCCCCCAGTACTGCCAGCCTTTTGCTCCCTCCAATACTACCAGTTCCCTGTACCTCCAAGACTACCAGCTCCCTGCTCCATCCAATACTACCAGCTCCCTGCTCCATCCCATATTGCCAGTTCCCTCCTCCCTCCATTATTGCCAGTTCCCTGCTCCCTCCTGTACTGCCAGCTCCCTGCTGCCACCAATATTGCCAGCTCCCTGCTCCATCCAATATTGCCAGTTCCCTCCTCCCTCCAATACTGCCAGCCCCCGGCTCTGTCCAATACTGCCAGTTCCCTGCACCTCCAATACTACCAGCTCCCTGCTCCATCCAATACTGCCAGCTCCCTGCTCCCTCAATACTGCCAGCTCCCTGCTCCATCCAATACTGCCAGCTCCCTGCTCCCAACAATACTAGCAGCTCCCTGCTCCCACCAATACTGCCAGTTCCTTGCTCCATCCAAATCTACCAGCTCCCTGCTCCCTCCAATACTGCCAGTTCCCTGTTCCATCCCGTACTGCCAGTTCCCTGCTCCATCCAATACTGCCAGCTCCCTGCTCCCAACATTACTAGCAGCTCCCTGCACCATCCAATACTGCCAGCTCCCTGCTCCCAACAATACTAGCATCTCCCTGCTCCATCCAATGCTACCAGCTCCCTGCTCCCAACAATACTACCAGCTCCCTGCTCCCAACAATACTAGCATCTCCCTGCTCCATCCAATGCTACCAGCTCCCTGCTCCCAACAATACTACCAGCTCCCTGCTCCATCCAATACTGCCAGCTCCCTGCTTCCAACAATACTAGCAGCTCCCTGCACCATCCAATAGGAGCAGCTCCCTGCTCCCTCCAATACTAGCAGCTCCCTGCTCCATCCAAAACTGCCAGCTCCCTGCTCCCAACAATACTAGCAGCTCCCTGCTCCGTCCAATACTGCCAGCTCCCTGCTCCCAACAATACTAGCAGCTCCCTGCTCCCTCCAATACTGCCAGTTCCCTGCTCCATCCAATACTACCAGCTCCCTGCTCCCTCCAATACTGCCAGTTCCCTGCTCCATCCAATACTGCCAGTTCCCTGCTCCCTCCAACACTGCCAGTTCCCTGCTCCATCCAATACTGCCAGCACCCTGCTCCCAACAATACTAGCAGCTCCCTGCTCCATCCAATACTGGCAGATCCCTGCTCCCAACAATACTAGCAGCTCCCTGCTCCATCCAATACTGCCAGCTCCCTGCTCCCAACAATACTAGTAGTTCCCTGCTCCCTCCAATACTGCCAGTTCCCTGCTACCTCCAATACTACGAGATCCCCGCTCCATCCAATACTAGCAGCTCGCTGCTCCATCCAATACAGCCAGCTCCCTGCTCCCTCCAATACTCGCAGCACCCTGCTCCATCCAGTACTGCCAGCACCCTGCTCCCAACAATACTAGGAGCTCCCTGCTCCATCCAATACTGCCAGCACCCTGCTCCCAACAATACTAGGAGCTCCCTGCTCCATCCAATACTGCCAGCTCCCTGCACCCAACAATACTAGCAGCTCCCTGCTCCCTCCAATACTACCAGCTCCCTGCTCCCAACAATACTACCAGCTCCCTGCTCCATCCAATACTGCCAGCTCCCTGCTTCCAACAATACTAGCAGCTCCCTGCACCATCCAATACTAGCAGCTCCCTGTTCCTTCCAATACCAGCAGCTGCCTGCTCAATCCAATACTGCCAGCTCCCTGCTCACAACAATACTAGCAGCTCCCTGCTCCATCCAATACTGCCAGCACCCTGCTCACAACAATACTAGCAGCTCCCTGCTCCCTCCAATACTGCCAGTTCCCTGCTCCCTCCAAAACTACCAGCTCCCTGCTCCCTCCAATACTGCCAGTTCCCTGCTCCATCCAATACTACCAGCTCCCTGCTCCCTCCAATACTGCCAGTTCCCTGCTCCATCCAATGCTGCCAGCTCCCTGCTCCCAACAATACTAGCAGCTCCCTGCTCCCTCCAATACTGCCAGTTCCCTGCTCCCTCCAATACTCGCAGCACCCTCCTCCATCCAGTACTGCCAGCACCCTGCTCCCAACAATACTAGGAGCTCCCTGCTCCATCCAATACTGCCAGCTCCCTGCTACCAACAATACGAGCAGCTCCCTGCTCCATCCAATACTGCCAGCTCCCTGCACCCAACAATACTACCAGCTCCCTGCTCCCTCCAATACTAGCAGCTCCCTGCTCCATCCAATACTGCCAGCTCCCTGCTCCCAACAATACTCGGAGCTCCCTGATCCATCCAATACTGCCAGCTCCCTGCTCCCAACAATACTTGCAGCTCCCTGCTCCAGCCAATACTGTCAGCTCCCTGCTCCCAACAGTACTCGCTACTCCCTGCTCCATCCAATACTGCCAGCTCCCTGCTCCCAACAATACTAGCAGCTCCCTGCACCATCCAATACTGCCAGCTCCCTGCTCCCAACAATACTAGCAGCTCCCGGCTCCTTCCAATACTGCCAGCTCCCTGCTCCCAACAATACTAGCAGCTCCCTGCTCCCTCCAATGCTACCAGCTCCCTGCTCCCTCCAATACTAGCAGCTCCCTGCTCCATCCAATGCTGCCAGCTCCCTGCTCCCAACAATACTAGCAGCTCCCTCCAATACTACCAGCTCACTGCTCCCAACAATACTACCAGCTCCCTGCTCCATCCAATACTGCCAGCTCCCTGCTTCCAACAATACTAGCAGCTCCCTGCACCCTCCAATACTGCCAGTTCCCTGCTACCTCCAATACTACGAGATCCCTGCTCCATCCAATACTAGCAGCTCGCTGCTCCATCCAATACAGCCAGCTCCCTGCTCCCTCCAATACTCGCAGCACCCTGATCCATCCAGTACTGCCAGCACCCTGCTTCCAACAATACTAGGAGCTCCCTGCTCCATCCAATACTGCCAGCACCCTGCTCCCAACAATACTAGGAGCTCCCTGCTCCATCCAATACTGCCAGCTCCCTGCTACCAACAATACGAGCAGCTCCCTGCTCCATCCATTACTGCCAGCTCCCTGCACCCAACAATACTAGCAGCTCCCTGCTCCCTCCAATACTACCAGCTCCCTGCTCCCAACAACACTACCAGCTCCCTGCTCCCAACAATACTGCCAGCTCCCTGCTTCCAACAATACTAGCAGCTCCCTGCACCATCCAATACTAGCAGCTCCCTGCACCATCCAATACTAGCAGCTCCCTGCTCCCTCCAATACCAGCAGCTCCCTGCTCCATCCAATACTGCCAGCTCCCTGCTCACAACAATACTAGCAGCTCCCTGCTCCATCCAATACTGCCAGCACACTGCTCCCAACAATACTAGCAGCTCCCTGCTCCCTCCAATACTGCCGGTTCCCTGCTCCATCCAAAACTACCAGCTCCCTGCTCCCTCCAATACTGCCAGTTCCCTGCTCCATCCAATACTACCAGCTCCCTGCTCCCTCCAATACTGCCAGTTCCCTGCTCCATCCAATGCTGCCAGCTCCCTGCTCCCAACAATACTAGCAGCTCCCTGCTCCCTCCAATACTGCCAGTTCCCTGCTCCATCCAATACTACCAGCTCCCTGCTCCCTCCAATACTAGCAGCTCCCTGCTCCATCCAATACTGCCAGCTCCCTGCTCCCAACAATACTCGGAGCTCCCTTCTCCATCCAATACTGCCAGCTCCCTGCTCCCAACAATACTTCCAGCTCCCTGCTCCATCCAATACTGTCAGCTCCCTGCTCCCAACAGTACTCGCTACTCCCTGCTCCATCCAATACTGCCAGCTGCCTGCTCCCAATAATACTAGCAGCTCCCTGCACCATCCAAAACTGCCAGCTCCCTGCTCCCAACAATACTAGCAGCTCCCTGCTCCATCCAATACTGCCAGCTCCCTGCTCCCAACAATACTAGCAGCTCCCTGCTCCCTCCAATGCTACCAGCTCCCTGCTCCCTCCAATACTACCAACTCCCTGCTCCATCCAATAATGCCAGTTACCTGCTCCCTCCAATACTACCAGCTCCCTGCACCTCCATGACTATCAGTTCCCTTTTCCCCCAAATACTACCAGCGCCCTGCACCTCCAAAACTACCAGCTCCCTGCACCCCCAATACTACCAGTTCCCTGCTCCTTCCAATACTACCAGCTCCCTGCTCCTCCAAATACTAACAGCTTCCTGCTCCCCCGAAGACTGCCAGCTCCCTGCCCCCTCCAATACTACCAGCTCCCTGCTCCCCCAAATTATACCAGTTTTCTGCACCTCCAATACTACCAGTTCCCTGCTGCCCCGAAAACTACCAGTTCCCTGCTCCCCCAAATACTACCAGCTCCATGCTGCCCCAAATACTAACAGTTCCCTGCACCTCCAACACTGCCAGCTCCCTGGTCCCACCAATACCACCATCACCCTGCTCCCTCAAATACTACCAGTTCCCTGCACCTCCAATACTACCAGCTCCCTGCACCCCACAATAATACCAGTTCCCTTCTCCCTCAAATACTACCAGTTTCCTGCACCTCCAATACTACGAGCTCCCTGCTCCCGCAAATACTACCAGCTCCCTGCTGCCCCGAATACTCCCAGTTCCCTGCTCTCTCCAATACTCCGAGCTCCATGCACCATCCAATAATGCCAGTTACCTGCTCCCTCCAATAATACCAGCTCCCTGCTCCCTCCAATACTACCAGCTCCCTGCTCCATCCAATAATGCCAGTTACCTGCTCCCTCCAATAATACCAGCTCCCTGCTCCCTCCAATACTACCAGCTCCCTGCTCCATCCAATATTGCCAGTTCCCTGCTCCCTCCAATACAACCAGCTCCCTGCACCTCCAATACTACCAGTTCACTGCTTTCCCCCAAATACTACCAGCTCCCTGCACCTCCAAAACTACCAGCTCCCTGCACCTCCAAAACTACCAGCTCCCTGCTCACCCGAAGACTGCCAGCTCCCTGCCCCCTCCAATACTACCAGTTCCCTGCACCTTCCAATACTACCAGTTCCTTGCACCTCCAATACTACCAGCTCCCTGCACCCCCCAACACTCCCAGTTCCCTGCACCCCCGAATACTACCAGCTCCCTGCTCTCCCAAATACTACCAGTTCCCTGCACCTCCAATAGTACCAGCTCCCTGCTCCCCCCAGTACTGCCAGCCCTTTGCTCCCTCCAATACTACCAGTTCCCTGTACCTCCAAGACTACCAGCTCCCTGCTCCATCCAATACTACCAGCTCCCTGCTCCATCCCATATTGCCAGTTCCCTCCTCCCTCCAATATTGCCAGTTCCCTGCTCCCTCCAGTACTGCCAGCTCCCTGCTGCCTCCAATATTGCCAGTTCCCTCCTCCCTCTAATACTGACAGCTCCCTGCTGCCTCCAATACTACCAGCTCCCTGCTCCATCCAATATTGCCAGTTCCCTCCTCCCTCCAATACTGCCAGCCCCCGGCTCTGTCCAATACTGCCAGTTCCCTGCACCTCCAATACTACCAGCTCCCTGCTCCATCCAATATTGCCAGCTCCCTGCTCCATCCAATACTGCCAGCTCCCTGCTCCATCCAATACTGCCAGCTCCCTGCTCCCAACAATACTAGCAGCTCCCTGCTCCCACCAATACTGCCAGTTCCTTGCTCCATCCAAATCTACCAGCTCCCTGCTCCCTGCAATCCTGCCAGTTCCCTGCTCTATCCAATACTACCAGCTCCCTGCTCCCTCCAATACTGCCAGTTCCCTGCTCCATCCCGTACTGCCAGTTCCCTGCTCCATCCAATACTGCCAGCTCCCTGCTCCCAACAATAGTTGCAGCTCCCTGCTCCGGCCAATACTGCCAGTTCCCTGCTCCATCCAATACTGCCAGCTCCCTGCTCCCTCCAATACGAGCAACTCCCTGCTCCTTCCGATACTGCCAGCTCCCTGCTCCCAACATTACTAGCAGCTCCCTGCAGCATCCAATACTGCCAGCTCCCTGCTCCCAACAATACTAGCTGCTCCCTGCTCCATCCAATACTGCCAGCTCCCTGCTCCCAACAATACTAGCAGCTCCCTGCTCCATCCAATGCTACCAGCTCCCTGCTCCCAACAATACTACCAGCTCCCTGCTCCATCCAATACTGCCAGCTCCCTGCTGCCAACAATACTAGCAGCTCCCTGCACCATCCAAAACTGCCAGCTCCCTGCTCCCAACAATACTAGCAGCTCCCTGCTGCGTCCAATACTGCCAGCTCCCTGCTCCCAACAATACTAGCAGCTCCCTGCTCCCTCCAATACTGCCAGTTCCCTGCTCCATCCAATACTACCAGCTCCCTGCTCCCTCCAATACTGCCAGTTCCCTGCTACCTCCAATACTACGAGCTCCCTGCTCCATCCAATACTAGCAGCTCGCTGCTCCATCCAATACAGCCAGCTCCCTGCTCCATCCAATACAGCCAGCTCCCTGCTCCCTCCAATACTCGCAGCACCCTGCTCCATCCAGTACTGCCAGCACCCTGCTCCCAACAATACTAGGAGCTCCCTGCTCCATCCAATACTGCCAGCACCCTGCTCCCAACAATACTAGGAGCTCCCTGCTCCATCCAATACTGCCAGCTCCCTGCTCCCAACAATACTAGCAGCTCCCTGCTCCCTCCAATACTGCCAGTTCCCTGCTCCATCCAAAACTACCAGCTCCCTGCTCCCTCCAATACTGCCAGTTCCCTGCTCCATCCAATACTACCAGCTCTCTGCTCCCTCCAATACTGCCAGTTCCCTGCTCCATCCAATGCTGCCAGCTCCCTGCTCCCAACAATACTAGCTGCTCCCTGCTCCCTCCAATACTGCCAGTTCCCTGCTCCATCCAATACTACCAGCTCCCTGCTCCCTCCAATACTAGCAGCTCCCTGCTCCATCCAATACTGCCAGCTCCCTGCTCCCAACAATACTCGGAGCTCCCTGCTCCATCCAATACTGCCAGCTCCCTACTCCCAACAATACTTGCAGCTCCCTGCTCCATCCAATACTGTCAGCTCCCTGCTCCCAACAGTACTCGCTACTCCCTGCTCCATCCAATACTGCCAGCTGCCTGCTCCCAACAATACTAGCAGCTCCCTGCACCATCCAATACTGCCAGCTCCCTGCTCCCAACAATACTACCAGCTCCCTGCTCCATCCAATACTGCCAGCTCCCTGCTCCCAACAATACTAGCAGCTCCCTGCTCCCTCCAATGCTACCAGCTCCCTGCTCCCTCCAATACTAGCAGCTCCCTGCTCCATCCAATGCTGCCAGCTCCCTGCTCCCAACAATACTAGCAGCTCCCTGCTCCCAACAATACTAGCAGCTCCCTGCTCCCTCCAATACTACCAGCTCCCTGCTCCCAACAATACTACCAGCTCCCTGCTCCCAACAATACTACCAGCTCCCTGCTCCATCCAATACTACCAGCTCCCTGCTTCCAACAATACTAGCAGCTCCCTGCACCCTCCAATACTGCCAGTTCCCTGCTACCTCCAATACTACGAGCTCCCTGCTCCATCCAATACTCGCAGCACCCTGCTCCATCCAGTACTGCCAGCACCCTGCTCCCAACAATACTAGGAGCTCCCTGCTCCATCCAATACTGCCAGCACCCTGCTCCCAACAATACTAGGAGCTCCCTGCTCCATCCAATACTGCCAGCTGCCTGCTACCAACAATACGAGCAGCTCCCTGCTCCATCCAATACTACCAGCTCCCTGCACCCAACAATACTAGCAGCTCCCTGCTCCCTCCAATACTACCAGCTCCCTGCTCCCAACAATACTACCAGCTCCCTGCTCCCAACAATACTGCCAGCTCCCTGCTTCCAACAATACTAGCAGCTCCCTGCACCATCCAATACTAGCAGCTCCCTGCTCCCTCCAATACCAGCAGCTCCCTGCTCCATCCAATACTGTCAGCTCCCTGCTCACAACAATACTAGCAGCTCCCTGCTCCATCCAATACTGCCAGCACCCTGCTCCCAACAATACTAGCAGCTCCCTGCTCCCTCCAATACTGCCAGTTCCCTGCTCCATCCAAAACTACCAGCTCCCTGCTCCCTCCAATACTGCCAGTTCCCTGCTCCATCCAATACTACCAGCTCCCTGCTCCCTCCAATACTGCCAGTTCCCTGCTCCATCCAATGCTGCCAGCTCCCTGCTCCCAACAATACTAGCAGCTCCCTGCTCCCTCCAATACTGCCAGTTCCCTGCTCCATCCAATACTACCAGCTCCCTGCTCCCTCCAATACTGCCAGTTCCCTGCTCCATCCAATACTGCCAGCTCCCTGCTCCCAACAATACTCGGAGCTCCCTGCTCCATCCAATATTGCCAGGTCCCTGCTCCCAACAATACTTCCAGCTCCCTGCTCCATCCAATACTGTCAGCTCCCTGCTCCCAACAGTACTCGCTACTCCCTGCTCCATCCAATACTGCCAGCTGCCTGCTCCCAACAATACTAGCAGCTCCCTGCACCATCCAAAACTGCCAGCTCCCTGCTCCCAACAATACTAGCAGCTCCCTGCTCCATCCAATACTGCCAGCTCCCTGCTCCCAACAATACTAGCAGCTCCCTGCTCCCTCCAATGCTACCAGCTCCCTGCTCCCTCCAATACTAGCAGCTCCCTGCTCCATCCAATGCTGCCAGCACCCTGCTCCCAACAATACTAGCAGCTCCCTGCTCCCTCCAATACTGCCAGTTCCCTGCTCCATCCAATACTACCAGATCCCTGCTCCTCACAATACGACCAGTTCCCTGCACCTCCAATGCTACCAGCTCCCTGCACACCCCAATGCTACCAGCTCTCTGCTCCCCCAAATACTGCCAGTTCCCTGCACCTCCAATGCTACCAGTTCCCTGCACCTCCAATACTCCCAGCTCCCTGCTCCCTGCTCCCTCCAAAACTGCCAGATCTCTGTCCTCCCCAATACTAGCAGTTCCCTGCTCCCTCCAATACTGCCAGTTCCCTGCAACCTCCAATACTACGAGCTCCCTGCTCCATCCAATACTAGCAGCTCGCTGCTCCATCCAATACAGCCAGCTCCCTGCTCCCTCCAATACTCGCAGCACCCTGCTCCATCCAGTACTGCCAGCACCCTGCTCCCAACAATACTAGGAGCTCCCTGCTCCATCCAATACTGCCAGCACCCTGCTCCCAACAATACTAGGAGCTCCCTGCTCCATCCAATACTGCCAGCTCCCTGCTCCCAACAATACTAGCAGCTCCCTGCTCCCTCCAATACTGCCAGTTCCCTGCTCCATCCAAAACTACCAGCTCCCTGCTCCCTCCAATACTGCCAGTTCCCTGCTCCATCCAATACTACCAGCTCTCTGCTCCCTCCAATACTGCCAGTTCCCTGCTCCATCCAATGCTGCCAGCTCCCTGCTCCCAACAATACTAGCTGCTCCCTGCTCCCTCCAATACTAGCAGCTCCCTGCTCCATCCAATACTGCCAGCTCCCTGCTCCCAACAATACTCGGAGCTCCCTGCTCTATCCAATACTGCCAGCTCCCTGCTCCCAACAATACTTGCAGCTCCCTGCTCCATCCAATACTGTCAGCTCCCTGCTCCCAACAGTACTCGCTACTCCCTGCTCCATCCAATACTGCCAGCTGCCTGCTCCCAACAATACTAGCAGCTCCCTGCACCATCCAATACTGCCAGCTCCCTGCTCCCAACAATACTAGCAGCTCCCTGCTCCATCCAATACTGCCAGCTCCCTGCTCCCAACAATACTAGCAGCTCCCTGCTCCCTCCAATGCTACCAGCTCCCTGCTCCCTCCAATACTAGCAGCTCCCTGCTCCATCCAATGCTGCCAGCTCCCTGCTCCCAACAATACTAGCAGCTCCCTGCTCCCTCCAATACTACCAGCTCCCTGCTCCCAACAATACTACCAGCTCCCTGCTCCATCCAATACTGCCAGCTCCCTGCTTCCAACAAGACTAGCAGCTCCCTGCACCCTCCAATACTGCCAGTTCCCTGCTACCTCCAATACTACGAGCTCCCTGCTCCATCCAATACTAGCAGCTCGCTGCTCCATCCAATACAGCCAGCTCCCTGCTCCATCCAATACTCGCAGCACCCTGCTCCATCCAGTACTGCCAGCACCCTGCTCCCAACAATACTAGGAGCTCCCTGCTCCATCCAATACTGCCAGCACCCTGCTCCCAACAATACTAGGAGCTCCCTGCGCCATCCAATACTGCCAGCTCCCTGCTACCAACAATACGAGCAGCTCCCTGCTCCATCCAATACTACCAGCTCCCTGCACCCAACAATACTAGCAGCTCCCTGCTCCCTCCAATACTACCAGCTCCCTGCTCCCAACAATACTGCCAGCTCCCTGCTTCCAACAATACTAGCAGCTCCCTGCACCATCCAATACTAGCAGCTCCCTGCTCCCTCCAAAACTGCCAGATCTTTGTCCTCCCCAATACTACCAGTTCCCTGCTCCCTCCAATACTACCAGTTCCCTGCAGCTCCAATACTGCCAGTTCCCTGCTCACTCCATTACTACCAGTTCCCTGCACCTCCAATACTACCAGCTCCCTGCTCCCTCCAAAACTGCCAGATCTCTGTCCTCCCCAATACTACCAGTTCCGTGCTCCCCCAAATACTTCCAGTTCCCTGCACCTCCAATACCACCAGTGCCCTGCACCTCCAATACTACCAGCTCCCTGCACCCCCAAATACTTCCAGTTCCCTGCACCTCCAATACTACCAGTTCCCTGCTCCCCCAAATATAACCAGTTCCCTGCACCTCCAATACTACCAGTGCCCTGCACCTCCAATACTACCAGCTCCCTTCTCCCACCAATAGTAGCAGCTCCCTGCTCCCTCCAAGACGAGCAGCTCCCTGCTCCATCCAATACTGCCAGCTCCCTGCTCCATCCAATACTACCAGCTCCCTTCTCCCACCAATAGTAGCAGCTCCCTGCTCCCTCCAAGACGAGCAGCTCCCTGCTCCATCCAATACTGCCAGCTCCCTGCTCCATCCAATACTGCCAGCTCCCTGCTCCATCCAAAACTGCCAGCTCCCTGCTCCCAAAAATAATAGCAGCTCCCTGCTCCATCCAATACTGCCAGCTCCATGCTCCCAACAATACTAGCAGCTCCCTGCTCCCTCCAATACTGCCAGTTTCCTGCTCCATCCAACACAGCCAGTTCCCTTCTCCCACCAATACTAGCAGGTCCCTGCTCCCTCCAATACGAGCAGCTCCCTGCTCCCTCCAATACGAGCAGCTCCCTGCTCCATCCAACACAGCTAGCTCTCTTCTCCCACCAATACCTGCAGGTCCCTGCTCCCTCCAATACTAGCAGCTCCCTGCTCCATCCAATACTGCCAGCTCCCTGCTCCCTCCAATACGAGCAGCTCCCTGCTCCATCTAATACTGCCAGCTCCCTGCTCCCAGCAATACTAGCAGCTCCCTGCTCCATCCAATACTAGCAGCTCCCTGCTCCCTCCAATACGAGCAACTCCCTGCTCCATCCAATACTGTCAGCTCCCTGCTCCCTCCAATACGAGCAGCTCCCTGTTCCATCCAATACAGCCAGCTCCCTGCTCCCAGCAATACTAGCAGCTCCCTGCTCCCTTCAATGTGGCCAGTTTACTGCTCCATCCAATACTAGCAGCTCCCTGCTCCCTCCAATACGAGCAGCTCCCTCCTCCATCCAACACAGCCAGCTCCCATCTCCCACCAATACGAGCAGGTCCCTGCTCCCTCCAATACGAGCAGCTCCCTGCTCCATCCAATACTGCCAGCTCCCTGCTCCATCTAATACTGCCAGCTCCCTGCTCCCAGCAATACTAGCAGCTCCCTGCTCCATCCAATACTGCCAACTCCCTGCTCCCGATAATACGAGCAGCTCCCTGCTCCCTCCAATACTGCCAGCTCCCTGCTCCCAACAATACTAGCAGCTCCCTGCTCCCTCCAATACTGCCAGTTCCCTGCTCCATCTTATACTACCAGCTCCATGATACCTCCAATATGAGCAGCTCCCTGCTCCCTCCAATACTGCCAGTTCCCCGCTCCATCCAATACTGCCAGTTCCCTGCTCCATCCAATACTACCAGCTCCCTGCTCCCTCCAATACGAGCAGCTCCCTGCTCCATCCAATAATAGCAGCTCCCTGCTCCCTTCAATGCGGCCAGTTTACTGCTCCATCCAATACTCGCAGCTCCCTGTTCCCTCCAATACGAGTAGCACCCAGCTCCTTCAACACAGCCAGCTCCCTTCTCCCACCAATTCGAGCAGGTCCCTGCACCCTCCAATCGGAGCAGCTCCCTGCTCCCTCCAATACTGCCAGCTCCCTGCTCCCTCCAATACTGCCAGCTCCCTGCTCCCTTCAATACTGCCAGCTCCCTGCTCCCTTCAAGACTGCCAGCTCCCTGCTCCATCCAATACTGCCAGCTCCCTGCTCCCAACAATACTAGCAGCTCCCTGCTCCCTTCAATGCGGCCAGTTCCCTGCTCCATCCAATACTAGCAGCTCCCAGCTCCCTCCAACACTAGCAGCTCCCTGCTCCATCCAATACTAGCAGCTCCCTGCTCCCCCAAATACTAACAGCTCCCTGCACCCCCTAAGACTGCCATCTCCCTGCCCCCTCCAATACTACCAGTTCCCTGCTCCCTCAATTACTACCAGCTCCCTGCTCCCCCAAATTATACCAGTTTCCTGCAGCTCCAATACTACCAGCTCCCTGTTCCCACAAATACTACCAGTTCCTTGCACCTCCAATCCTACCAGCTCCCTGCACCCCCCCAATACTACCAGTTCCCTGCACCTCCCAGTACTGCCAGCTCCCTGCTCCCAACAATACTAGGAGCTCCCTGCTCCATCCAATAATGCCAGCTCCCTGCTCCCAACAATACTAGGAGCTCCCTGCTCCATCCAATAACGCCAGCTCCCTGCTCCCTTCAATACTGCCAGCTCCCTGCTCCATCCAATACTGCCAGCTCCCTGCTCCCAACAATACTAGCAGCTCCCTGCTCCCTTCAATACTGCCAGTTCCCTGCTCCATCCAATACTAGCAGCTCCCTGCTCCCTCCAACACGAGCAGCTCCCTGCTCCATCCAATACTAGCAACTCCCTGCTCCCTCCAACACGAGCAGCACCCTGCTCCATCCAATGCTGCCAACTCCCTGTTCCATCCAACACAGCCAGCTCCCTTCTCCCACCAATAGTAGCAGCTCCCTGCTCCCTCCAAGACGGGCAGCTCCCTGCTCCATCCAATACTGCCAGCTCCCTGCTCCCTCCAATACGAGCAGCTCCCTGCTCCATCCAATACTGCCAGCTCCCTGCTCGCAACAATACTAGCAGCTCCCTGCACCATCCAATACTGCCAGCTCCCTGCTTCCAACAATACTAGCAGCTCCCTGCACCATCCAATACGAGCAGCTCCCTGCTCCCTCCAATACTAGCAGCTCCCTGCTCCATCCAAAACTGCCAGCTCCCTGCTCCCAACAATACTAGCAGCTCCCTGCTCCGTCCAATACTGCCAGCTCCCTGCTCCCAACAATACTAGCAGCTCCCTGCTCCCTCCAATACTGCCAGTTCCCTGCTCCATCCAATACTACCAGCTCCCTGCTCACAACAATACTGCCAGTTCCCTGCTCCATCCAATACTACCAGTTCCCTGCTCCCTCCAACACTGCCAGTTCCCTGCTCCATCCAATACTGCCAGCACCCTGCTCCCAACAATACTAGCAGCTCCCTGCTCCATCCAATACTGGCAGATCCCTGCTCCCAACAATACTCGCAGCTCCCTGCTCCATCCAATACTGCCAGCTCCCTGCTCCCAACAATACTAGTAGTTCCCTGCTCCCTCCAATACTGCCAGTTCCCTGCTACCTCCAATACTACGAGCTCCCCGCTCCATCCAATACTAGCAGCTCGCTGCTCCATCCAATACAGCCAGCTCCCTGCTCCCTCCAATACTCGCAGCACCCTGCTCCATCCAGTACTGCCAGCACCCTGCTCCCAACAATACTAGGAGCTCCCTGCTCCATCCAATACTGCCAGCTCCCTGCACCCAACAATACTAGCAGCTCCCTGCTCCCTCCAATACTACCAGCTCCCTGCTCCCAACAATACTACCAGCTCCCTGCTCCATCCAATACTGCCAGCTCCCTGCTTCCAACAATGCTAGCAGCTCCCTGCACCATCCAATACTAGCAGCTCCCTGCTCCTTCCAATACCAGCAGCTGCCTGCTCCATCCAATACTGCCAGCTCCCTGCTCACAACAATACTAGCAGCTCCCTGCTCCATCCAATACTGCCAGCACCCTGCTCCCAACAATACTAGCAGCTCCCTGCTCCCTCCAATACTGCCAGTTCCCTGCTCCCTCCAAAACTACCAGTTCCCTGCTCCCTCCAATACTGCCAGTTCCCTGCTCCATCCAATACTACCAGCTCCCTGCTCCCTCCAATACTGCCAGTTCCCTGCTCCATCCAATGCTGCCAGCTCCCTGCTCCCAACAATACTAGCAGCTCCCTGCTCCCTCCAATACTACCAGCTCCCTGCTCCATCCAATACTGCCAGTTCCCTGCTCCCTCCAATACTCGCAGCACCCTGCTCCATCCAGTACTGCCAGCACCCTGCTCCCAACAATACTAGGAGCTCCCTGCTCCATCCAATACTGCCAGCACCCTGCTCCCAACAATACTAGGAGCTCCCTGCTCCATCCAATACTGCCAGCTCCCTGCTACCAACAATACGAGCAGCTCCCTGCTCCATCCAATACTGCCAGCTCCCTGCACCCAACAATACTAGCAGCTCCCTGCTCCCTCCTATACTACCAGCTCCCTGCTCCCTCCAATACTGCCAGTTCCCTGCTCCCTCCAATACTGCCAGTTCCCTGCTCCCTCCAATACTGCCAGTTCCCTGCTCCCTCCAATACTGCCAGTTCCCTGCTCCCTCCAATACTGCCAGTTCCCTGCTCCATCCAATACTGCCAGCTCCCTGCTCCCTCCAATAGTGCCAGTTCCCTGCTCCATCCAATGCTGCCAGCTCCCTGCTCCCAACAATACTAGCAGCTCCCTGCTCCCTCCAATACTGCCAGTTCCCTGCTCCATCCAATACTACCAGCTCCCTGCTCCCTCCAATACTAGCAGCTCCCTGCTCCATCCAATACTGCCAGCTCCCTGCTCCCAACAATACTCGGAGCTCCCTGATCCATCCAATACTGCCAGCTCCCTGCTCCCAACAATACTTGCAGCTCCCTGCTCAAGCCAATACTGCCAGCTCCCTGCTCCCAACAGTACTCGCTACTCCCTGCTCCATCCAATACTGCCAGCTCCCTGCTCCAAACAATACTAGCAGCTCCCTGCACCATCCAATACTGCCAGCTCCCTGCTCCCAACAATACTAGCAGCTCCCTGCTCCATCCAATACTGCCAGCTCCCTGCTCCCAACAATACTAGCAGCTCCCTGCTCCCTCCAATGCTACCAGCTCCCTGCTCCCTCCAATACTAGCAGCTCCCTGCTCCATCCAATGCTGCCAGCTCCCTGCTCCCAACAATACTAGCAGCTCCCTGCTCCCTCCAATACTACCAGCTCCCTGCTCCATCCAATACTGCCAGCTCCCTGCTTCCAACAATACTAGCAGCCCCCTGCACCCTCCAATACTGCCAGTTCCCTGCTACCTCCAATACTACGAGATCCCTGCTGCCGCCAATACTACCAGCTCCCTGCTCCATGCCATCTTGCCAGTTCCCTCCTCCCTCCAATATTGCCAGTTCCCTGTACTCCCTCCAGTACTGCCAGCTCCCTGCTGCCTCCAATACTACCAGCTCCCTGCACCTCCCAATACTACCAGTTCCTTGCACCTCCAATACTACCAGCTCCCTGCACCCCCCAACACTCCCAGTTCCCTGCACCCCCGAATACTACCAGCTCCCTGCTCTCCCAAATACTACCAGTTCCCTGCACCTCCAATACTACCAGCTCCCTGCTCCCCCCAGTACTGCCAGCCTTTTGCTCCCTCCAATACTACCAGTTCCCTGTACCTCCAAGACTACCAGCTCCCTGCTCCATCCAATACTACCAGCTCCCTGCTCCATCCCATATTGCCAGTTCCCTCCTCCCTCCATTATTGCCAGTTCCCTGCTCCCTCCAGTACTGCCAGCTCCCTGCTGCCTCCAATATTGCCAGTTCCCTCCTCCCTCTAATACTGACAGCTCCCTGCGGCCTCCAATACCACCAGCTCCCTGCTCCATCCAATATTGCCAGTTCCCTCCTCCCTCCAATACTGCCAGCCCCCGGCTCTGTCCAATACTGCCAGTTCCCTGCACCTCCAATACTACCAGCTCCCTGCTCCATCCAATACTGCCAGCTCCCTGCTCCCTCAATACTGCCAGCTCCCTGCTCCATCCAATACTGCCAGCTCCCTGCTCCCAACAATACTAGCAGCTCCCTGCTCCCACCAATACTGCCAGTTCCTTGCTCCATCCAAATCTACCAGCTCCCTGCTCCCTCCAATCCTGCCAGTTCCCTGCTCGATCCAATACTACCAGCTCCCTGCTCCCTCCAATACTGCCAGTTCCCTGTTCCATCCCGTACTGCCAGTTCCCTGCTCCATCCAATACTGCCAGCTCCCTGCTCCCAACATTACTAGCAGCTCCCTGCACCATCCAATACTGCCAGCTCCCTGCTCCCAACAATACTAGCTGCTCCCTGCTCCATCCAATACTGCCAGCTCCCTGCTCCCAACAATACTAGCATCTCCCTGCTCCATCCAATGCTACCAGCTCCCTGCTCCCAACAATACTACCAGCTCCCTGCTCCATCCAATACTGCCAGCTCCCTGCTTCCAACAATACTAGCAGCTCCCTGCACCATCCAATACGAGCAGCTCCCTGCTCCCTCCAATACTAGCAGCTCCCTGCTCCATCCAAAACTGCCAGCTCCCTGCTCCCAACAATACTAGCAGCTCCCTGCTCCGTCCAATACTGCCAGCTCCCTGCTCCCAACAATACTAGCAGCTCCCTGCTCCCTCCAATACTGCCAGTTCCCTGCTCCATCCAATACTACCAGCTCCCTGCTCCCTCCAATACTGCCAGTTCCCTGCTCCATCCAATACTACCAGTTCCCTGCTCCCTCCAACACTGCCAGTTCCCTGCTCCATCCAATACTGCCAGCACCCTGCTCCCAACAATACTAGCAGCTCCCTGCTCCATCCAATACTGGCAGATCCCTGCTCCCAACAATACTAGCAGCTCCCTGCTCCATCCAATACTGCCAGCTCCCTGCTCCCAACAATACTAGTAGTTCCCTGCTCCCTCCAATACTGCCAGTTCCCTGCTACCTCCAATACTACGACATCCCCGCTCCATCCAATACTAGCAGCTCGCTGCTCCATCCAATACAGCCAGCTCCCTGCTCCCTCCAATACTCGCAGCACCCTGCTCCATCCAGTACTGCCAGCACCCTGCTCCCAACAATACTAGGAGCTCCCTGCTCCATCCAATACTGCCAGCACCCTGCTCCCAACAATACTAGGAGCTCCCTGCTCCATCCAATACTGCCAGCTCCCTGCACCCAACAATACTAGCAGCTCCCTGCTCCCTCCAATACTACCAGCTCCCTGCTCCCAACAATACTACCAGCTCCCTGCTCCATCCAATACTGCCAGCTCCCTGCTTCCAACAATACTAGCAGCTCCCTGCACCATCCAATACTAGCAGCTCCCTGCTCCTTCCAATACCAGCAGCTGCCTGCTCCATCCAATACTGCCAGCTCCCTGCTCACAACAATACTAGCAGCTCCCTGCTCCATCCAATACTGCCAGCACCCTGCTCCCAACAATACTAGCAGCTCCCTGCTCCCTCCAATACTGCCAGTTCCCTGCTCCCTCCAAAACTACCAGCTCCCTGCTCCCTCCAATACTGCCAGTTCCCTGCTCCATCCAATACTACCAGCTCCCTGCTCCCTCCAATACTGCCAGTTCCCTGCTCCATCCAATGCTGCCAGCTCCCTGCTCCCAACAATACTAGCAGCTCCCTGCTCCCTCCAATACTGCCAGTTCCCTGCTCCATCCAATGCTGCCAGCTCCCTGCTCCCTCCAATACTCGCAGCACCCTGCTCCATCCAGTACTGCCAGCACCCTGCTCCCAACAATACTAGGAGCTCCCTGCTCCATCCAATACTGCCAGCTCCCTGCTACCAACAATACGAGCAGCTCCCTGCTCCATCCAATACTGCCAGCTCCCTGCACCCAACAATACTACCAGCTCCCTGCTCCCTCCAATACTAGCAGCTCCCTGCTCCATCCAATACTGCCAGCTCCCTGCTCCCAACAATACTCGGAGCTCCCTGATCCATCCAATACTGCCAGCTCCCTGCTTCCAACAATACTTGCAGCTCCCTGCTCCAGCCAATACTGTCAGCTCCCTGCTCCCAACAGTACTCGCTACTCCCTGCTCCATCCAATACTGCCAGCTCCCTGCTCCCAACAATACTAGCAGCTCCCTGCACCATCCAATACTGCCAGCTCCCTGCTCCCAACAATACTAGCAGCTCCCGGCTCCTTCCAATACTGCCAGCTCCCTGCTCCCAACAATACGAGCAGCTCCCTGCTCCCTCCAATGCTACCAGCTCCCTGCTCCCTCCAATGCTACCAGCTCCCTGCTCCCTCCAATACTAGCAGCTCCCTGCTCCCTCCAATACTACCAGCTCCCTGCTCCCTCCAATACTACCAGCTCCCTGCTCCCAACAACACTACCAGCTCCCTGCTCCCAATAATACTGCCAGCTCCCTGCTTCCAACAATACTAGCAGCTCCCTGCACCATCCAATACTAGCAGCTCCCTGCTCCCTCCAATACCAGCAGCTCCCTGCTCCATCCAATACTGCCAGCTCCCTGCTCACAACAATACTAGCAGCTCCCTGCTCCATCCAATACTGCCAGCACACTGCTCCCAACAATACTAGCAGCTCCCTGCTCCCTCCAATACTGCCAGTTCCCTGCTCCATCCAAAACTACCAGCTCCCTGCTCCCTCCAATACTGCCAGTTCCCTGCTCCATCCAATACTACCAGCTCCCTGCTCCCTCCAATACTGCCAGTTCCCTGCTCCATCCAATACTGCCAGCTCCCTGCTCCCAACAATACTAGCAGCTCCCTGCTCCCTCCAATACTGCCAGTTCCCTGCTCCATCCAATACTACCAGCTCCCTGCTCCCTCCAATACTAGCAGCTCCCTGCTCCATCCAATACTGCCAGCTCCCTGCTCCCAACAATACTCGGAGCTCCCTTCTCCATCCAATACTGCCAGCTCCCTGCTCCCAACAATACTTCCAGCTCCTTGCTCCATCCAATACTGTCAGCTCCCTGCTCCCAACAGTACTCGCTACTCCCTGCTCCATCCAATACTGCCAGCTGCCTGCTCCCAATAATACTAGCAGCTCCCTGCACCATCCAAAACTGCCAGCGCCCTGCTCCCAACAATACTAGCAGCTCCCTGCTCCATCCAATACTGCCAGCTCCCTGCTCCCAACAATACTTCCAGCTCCTTGCTCCATCCAATACTGTCAGCTCCCTGCTCCCAACAGTACTCGCTACTCCCTGCTCCATCCAATACTGCCAGCTGCCTGCTCCCAATAATACTAGCAGCTCCCTGCACCATCCAAAACTGCCAGCGCCCTGCTCCCAACAATACTAGCAGCTCCCTGCTCCATCCAATACTGCCAGCTCCCTGCTACCAACAATACGAGCAGCTCCCTGCTCCATCCAATACTGCCAGCTCCCTGCACCCAACAATACTAGCAGCTCCCTGCTCCCTCCTATACTACCAGCTCCCTGCTCCCTCCAATACTGCCAGTTCCCTGCTCCCTCCAATACTGCCAGTTCCCTGCTCCCTCCAATACTGCCAGTTCCCTGCTCCCTCCAATACTGCCAGTTCCCTGCTCCATCCAATACTGCCAGCTCCCTGCTCCCTCCAATAGTGCCAGTTCCCTGCTCCATCCAATGCTGCCAGCTCCCTGCTCCCAACAATACTAGCAGCTCCCTGCTCCCTCCAATACTGCCAGTTCCCTGCTCCATCCAATACTACCAGCTCCCTGCTCCCTCCAATACTAGCAGCTCCCTGCTCCATCCAATACTGCCAGCTCCCTGCTCCCAACAATACTCGGAGCTCCCTGATCCATCCAATACTGCCAGCTCCCTGCTCCCAACAATACTTGCAGCTCCCTGCTCAAGCCAATACTGTCAGCTCCCTGCTCCCAACAGTACTCGCTACTCCCTGCTCCATCCAATACTGCCAGCTCCCTGCTCCAAACAATACTAGCAGCTCCCTGCACCATCCAATACTGCCAGCTCCCTGCTCCCAACAATACTAGCAGCTCCCTGCTCCATCCAATACTGCCAGCTCCCTGCTCCCAACAATACTAGCAGCTCCCTGCTCCCTCCAATGCTACCAGCTCCCTGCTCCCTCCAATACTAGCAGCTCCCTGCTCCATCCAATGCTGCCAGCTCCCTGCTCCCAACAATACTAGCAGCTCCCTGCTCCCTCCAATACTACCAGCTCCCTGCTCCATCCAATACTGCCAGCTCCCTGCTTCCAACAATACTAGCAGCCCCCTGCACCCTCCAATACTGCCAGTTCCCTGCTACCTCCAATACTACGAGATCCCTGCTGCCGCCAATACTACCAGCTCCCTGCTCCATGCCATCTTGCCAGTTCCCTCCTCCCTCCAATATTGCCAGTTCCCTGTACTCCCTCCAGTACTGCCAGCTCCCTGCTGCCTCCAATACTACCAGCTCCCTGCACCTCCCAATACTACCAGTTCCTTGCACCTCCAATACTACCAGCTCCCTGCACCCCCCAACACTCCCAGTTCCCTGCACCCCCGAATACTACCAGCTCCCTGCTCTCCCAAATACTACCAGTTCCCTGCACCTCCAATACTACCAGCTCCCTGCTCCCCCCAGTACTGCCAGCCTTTTGCTCCCTCCAATACTACCAGTTCCCTGTACCTCCAAGACTACCAGCTCCCTGCTCCATCCAATACTACCAGCTCCCTGCTCCATCCCATATTGCCAGTTCCCTCCTCCCTCCATTATTGCCAGTTCCCTGCTCCCTCCAGTACTGCCAGCTCCCTGCTGCCTCCAATATTGCCAGTTCCCTCCTCCCTCTAATACTGACAGCTCCCTGCGGCCTCCAATACCACCAGCTCCCTGCTCCATCCAATATTGCCAGTTCCCTCCTCCCTCCAATACTGCCAGCCCCCGGCTCTGTCCAATACTGCCAGTTCCCTGCACCTCCAATACTACCAGCTCCCTGCTCCATCCAATACTGCCAGCTCCCTGCTCCCTCAATACTGCCAGCTCCCTGCTCCATCCAATACTGCCAGCTCCCTGCTCCCAACAATACTAGCAGCTCCCTGCTCCCACCAATACTGCCAGTTCCTTGCTCCATCCAAATCTACCAGCTCCCTGCTCCCTCCAATCCTGCCAGTTCCCTGCTCGATCCAATACTACCAGCTCCCTGCTCCCTCCAATACTGCCAGTTCCCTGTTCCATCCCGTACTGCCAGTTCCCTGCTCCATCCAATACTGCCAGCTCCCTGCTCCCAACATTACTAGCAGCTCCCTGCACCATCCAATACTGCCAGCTCCCTGCTCCCAACAATACTAGCTGCTCCCTGCTCCATCCAATACTGCCAGCTCCCTGCTCCCAACAATACTAGCATCTCCCTGCTCCATCCAATGCTACCAGCTCCCTGCTCCCAACAATACTACCAGCTCCCTGCTCCATCCAATACTGCCAGCTCCCTGCTTCCAACAATACTAGCAGCTCCCTGCACCATCCAATACGAGCAGCTCCCTGCTCCCTCCAATACTAGCAGCTCCCTGCTCCATCCAAAACTGCCAGCTCCCTGCTCCCAACAATACTAGCAGCTCCCTGCTCCGTCCAATACTGCCAGCTCCCTGCTCCCAACAATACTAGCAGCTCCCTGCTCCCTCCAATACTGCCAGTTCCCTGCTCCATCCAATACTACCAGCTCCCTGCTCCCTCCAATACTGCCAGTTCCCTGCTCCATCCAATACTACCAGTTCCCTGCTCCCTCCAACACTGCCAGTTCCCTGCTCCATCCAATACTGCCAGCACCCTGCTCCCAACAATACTAGCAGCTCCCTGCTCCATCCAATACTGGCAGATCCCTGCTCCCAACAATACTAGCAGCTCCCTGCTCCATCCAATACTGCCAGCTCCCTGCTCCCAACAATACTAGTAGTTCCCTGCTCCCTCCAATACTGCCAGTTCCCTGCTACCTCCAATACTACGACATCCCCGCTCCATCCAATACTAGCAGCTCGCTGCTCCATCCAATACAGCCAGCTCCCTGCTCCCTCCAATACTCGCAGCACCCTGCTCCATCCAGTACTGCCAGCACCCTGCTCCCAACAATACTAGGAGCTCCCTGCTCCATCCAATACTGCCAGCACCCTGCTCCCAACAATACTAGGAGCTCCCTGCTCCATCCAATACTGCCAGCTCCCTGCACCCAACAATACTAGCAGCTCCCTGCTCCCTCCAATACTACCAGCTCCCTGCTCCCAACAATACTACCAGCTCCCTGCTCCATCCAATACTGCCAGCTCCCTGCTTCCAACAATACTAGCAGCTCCCTGCACCATCCAATACTAGCAGCTCCCTGCTCCTTCCAATACCAGCAGCTGCCTGCTCCATCCAATACTGCCAGCTCCCTGCTCACAACAATACTAGCAGCTCCCTGCTCCATCCAATACTGCCAGCACCCTGCTCCCAACAATACTAGCAGCTCCCTGCTCCCTCCAATACTGCCAGTTCCCTGCTCCCTCCAAAACTACCAGCTCCCTGCTCCCTCCAATACTGCCAGTTCCCTGCTCCATCCAATACTACCAGCTCCCTGCTCCCTCCAATACTGCCAGTTCCCTGCTCCATCCAATGCTGCCAGCTCCCTGCTCCCAACAATACTAGCAGCTCCCTGCTCCCTCCAATACTGCCAGTTCCCTGCTCCATCCAATGCTGCCAGCTCCCTGCTCCCTCCAATACTCGCAGCACCCTGCTCCATCCAGTACTGCCAGCACCCTGCTCCCAACAATACTAGGAGCTCCCTGCTCCATCCAATACTGCCAGCTCCCTGCTACCAACAATACGAGCAGCTCCCTGCTCCATCCAATACTGCCAGCTCCCTGCACCCAACAATACTACCAGCTCCCTGCTCCCTCCAATACTAGCAGCTCCCTGCTCCATCCAATACTGCCAGCTCCCTGCTCCCAACAATACTCGGAGCTCCCTGATCCATCCAATACTGCCAGCTCCCTGCTTCCAACAATACTTGCAGCTCCCTGCTCCAGCCAATACTGTCAGCTCCCTGCTCCCAACAGTACTCGCTACTCCCTGCTCCATCCAATACTGCCAGCTCCCTGCTCCCAACAATACTAGCAGCTCCCTGCACCATCCAATACTGCCAGCTCCCTGCTCCCAACAATACTAGCAGCTCCCGGCTCCTTCCAATACTGCCAGCTCCCTGCTCCCAACAATACGAGCAGCTCCCTGCTCCCTCCAATGCTACCAGCTCCCTGCTCCCTCCAATGCTACCAGCTCCCTGCTCCCTCCAATACTAGCAGCTCCCTGCTCCCTCCAATACTACCAGCTCCCTGCTCCCTCCAATACTACCAGCTCCCTGCTCCCAACAACACTACCAGCTCCCTGCTCCCAATAATACTGCCAGCTCCCTGCTTCCAACAATACTAGCAGCTCCCTGCACCATCCAATACTAGCAGCTCCCTGCTCCCTCCAATACCAGCAGCTCCCTGCTCCATCCAATACTGCCAGCTCCCTGCTCACAACAATACTAGCAGCTCCCTGCTCCATCCAATACTGCCAGCACACTGCTCCCAACAATACTAGCAGCTCCCTGCTCCCTCCAATACTGCCAGTTCCCTGCTCCATCCAAAACTACCAGCTCCCTGCTCCCTCCAATACTGCCAGTTCCCTGCTCCATCCAATACTACCAGCTCCCTGCTCCCTCCAATACTGCCAGTTCCCTGCTCCATCCAATACTGCCAGCTCCCTGCTCCCAACAATACTAGCAGCTCCCTGCTCCCTCCAATACTGCCAGTTCCCTGCTCCATCCAATACTACCAGCTCCCTGCTCCCTCCAATACTAGCAGCTCCCTGCTCCATCCAATACTGCCAGCTCCCTGCTCCCAACAATACTCGGAGCTCCCTTCTCCATCCAATACTGCCAGCTCCCTGCTCCCAACAATACTTCCAGCTCCTTGCTCCATCCAATACTGTCAGCTCCCTGCTCCCAACAGTACTCGCTACTCCCTGCTCCATCCAATACTGCCAGCTGCCTGCTCCCAATAATACTAGCAGCTCCCTGCACCATCCAAAACTGCCAGCGCCCTGCTCCCAACAATACTAGCAGCTCCCTGCTCCATCCAATACTGCCAGCTCCCTGCTCCCAACAATACTTCCAGCTCCTTGCTCCATCCAATACTGTCAGCTCCCTGCTCCCAACAGTACTCGCTACTCCCTGCTCCATCCAATACTGCCAGCTGCCTGCTCCCAATAATACTAGCAGCTCCCTGCACCATCCAAAACTGCCAGCGCCCTGCTCCCAACAATACTAGCAGCTCCCTGCTCCATCCAATACTGCCAGCTCCCTGCTCCCAACAATACTAGCAGCTCCCTGCTCCCTCCAATGCTACCAGCTCCCTGCTCCCTCCAGTACTACCAACTCCCTGCTCCATCCAATAATGCCAGTTGCCTGCTCCCTCCAATACTCCCAGCTCCCTGCACCTCCATGACTATCAGTTCCCTTTTCCCCCCAATACTACCAGTTCCCTGCACCTCCAAAACTACCAGCTCCCTGCACCCCCAATACTACCAGTTCCCTGCTCCTTCCAATACTACCAGCTCCCTGCTCCTCCAAATACTAACAGCTTCCTGCTCCCCCGAAGACTGCCAGCTCCCTGCCCCCTCCAATACTACCAGTTCCCTGCTCCCTCAAATACTACCAGCTCCCTGCTCCCCCAAATTATACCAGTTTTCTGCACCTCCAATACTACCAGTTCCCTGCTGCCCCGAAAACTACCAGTTCCCTGCTCCCCCAAATACTACCAGCTCCCTGCTGCCCCAAATACTAACAGTTCCCTGCACCTCCAACACTGCCAGCTCCCTGGTCCCACCAATACCACCATCACCCTGCTCCCTCAAATACTACCAGTTCCCTGCACCTCCAATACTACCAGCTCCCTGCACCCCACAATAATACCAGTTCCCTTCTCCCTCAAATACTACCAGTTTCCTGCACCTCCAATACTACGAGCTCCCTGCTCCCGCAAATACTACCAGCTCCCTGCTGCCCCGAATACTCCCAGTTCCCTGCTCTCTCCAATACTCCGAGCTCCATGCACCATCCAATAATGCCAGTTACCTGCTCCCTCCAATAATACCAGCTCCCTGCTCCCTCCAATACTACCAGCTCCCTGCTCCATCCAATAATGCCAGTTACCTGCTCCCTCCAATAATACCAGCTCCCTGCTCCCTCCAATACTACCAGCTCCCTGCTCCATCCAATAATGCCAGTTACCTGCTCCCTCCAATACTACCAGCTCCCTGCTCCATCCAATAATGCCAGTTACCTGCTCCCTCCAATACTACCAGCTCCCTGCTCCATCCAATATTGCCAGTTCCCTGCTCCCTCCAATACAACCAGCTCCCTGCACCTCCAAAACTACCAGCTCCCTGCACCTCCAAAACTACCAGCTCACTGCTCACCCGAAGACTGCCAGCTCCCTGCCCCCTCCAATACTACCAGTTCCCTGCACCCTCAAATACTACCAGCTCCCTGCTCCCCCAAATTATACCAGTTTCCTGCACATCCAATACTACCAGCTCCCTGCTCCCCCCAATACTACCAGCTCCCTGCACCCCCCAAAACTAACAGTTCCCTGTTCCCGCAAATACTACCAGTTCCTTGCACCTCCAATACGACCAGCTCCCTGCACCCCCCAATACTCCCAGTTCCCTGCACCCTTGAATACTAACAGCTCCCTGCTCCCGCAAATACTACCAGTTCCCTGCACCTCCAATACTACCAACTCCCTGCTCCCCCCAGTACTGCCAGCCCTTTGCTCCCTCCAATACTACCAGTTCCCTGCACCTCCAATACTACCAGCTCCCTGCTCCATCCAATATTGCCAGTTCCCTGCTACCTCCAATACTGCCAGCTCCCTGCTGCCTCCAATACTACCAGCTCCCTGCTCCATGCCATCTTGCCAGTTCCCTCCTCCCTCCAATATTGCCAGTTCCCTGCTCCCTCCAGTACTGCCAGCTCCCTGCTGCCTCCAATACTACCAGCTCCCTGCACCTTCCAATACTACCAGTTCCTTGCACCTCCAATACTACCAGCTCCCTGCACCCCCCAACACTCCCAGTTCCCTGCACCCCCGAATACTACCAGCTCCCTGCTCTCCCAAATACTACCAGTTCCCTGCACCTCCAATAGTACCAGCTCCCTGCTCCCCCAGGACTGCCAGCCCTTTGCTCCCTCCAATACTACCAGTTCCCTGTACCTCCAAGACTACCAGCTCCCTGCTCCATCCAATACTACCAGCTCCCTGCTCCATCCCATATTGCCAGTTCCCTCCTCCCTCCAATATTGCCAGTTCCCTGCTCCCTCCAGTACTGCCAGCTCCCTGCTGCCTCCAATATTGCCAGTTCCCTCCTCCCTCTAATACTGACAGCTCCCTGCTGCCTCCAATACTACCAGCTCCCTGCTCCATCCAATATTGCCAGTTCCCTCCTCCCTCCAATACTGCCAGCCCCCGGCTCTGTCCAATACTGCCAGTTCCCTGCACCTCCAATACTACCAGCTCCCTGCTCCATCCAATATTGCCAGCTCCCTGCTCCCTCAATACTGCCAGCTCCCTGCTCCATCCAATACTGCCAGCTCCCTGCTCCCAACAATACTAGCAGCTCCCTGCTCCCACCAATACTGCCAGTTCCTTGCTCCATCCAAATCTACCAGCTCCCTGCTCCCTCTAATCCTGCCAGTTCCCTGCTCTATCCAATACTACCAGCTCCCTGCTCCCTCCAATACTGCCAGTTCCCTGTTCCATCCCGTACTGCCAGTTCCCTGCTCCATCCAATACTGCCAGCTCCCTGCTCCCAACAATAGTTGCAGCTCCCTGCTCCGGCCAATACTGCCAGTTCCCTGCTCCATCCAATACTACCAGCTCCCTGCTCCCTCCAATACGAGCAACTCCCTGCTCCTTCCGATACTGCCAGCTCCCTGCTCCCAACATTACTAGCAGCTCCCTGCACCATCCAATACTGCCAGCTCCCTGCTCCCAACAATACTAGCTGCTCCCTGCTCCATCCAATACTGCCAGCTCCCTGCTCCCAACAATACTAGCAGCTCCCTGCTCCATCCAATGCTACCAGCTCCCTGCTCCCAACAATACTACCAGCTCCCTGCTCCATCCAATACTGCCAGCTCCCTGCTGCCAACAATACTAGCAGCTCCCTGCACCATCCAATACGAGCAGCTCCCTGCTCCCTCCAATACTAGCAGCTCCCTGCTCCATCCAAAACTGCCAGCTCCCTGCTCCCAACAATACTAGCAGCTCCCTGCTGCGTCCAATACTGCCAGCTCCCTGCTCCCAACAATACTAGCAGCTCCCTGCTCCCTCCAATACTGCCAGCTCCCTGCTCCCAACAATACTAGCAGCTCCCTGCTCCATCCAATACTACCAGCTCCCTGCTCCCTCCAATACTGCCAGTTCCCTGCTACCTCCAATACTACGAGCTCCCTGCTACATCCAATACTAGCAGCTCGCTGCTCCATCCAATACAGCCAGCTCCCTGCTCCCTCCAATACTCGCAGCACCCTGCTCCATCCAGTACTGCCAGCACCCTGCTCCCAACAATACTAGGAGCTCCCTGCTCCATCCAATACTGCCAGCACCCTGCTCCCAACAATACTAGGACCTCCCTGCTCCATCCAATACTGCCAGCTCCCTGCTCCCAACAATACTAGCAGCTCCCTGCTCCCTCCAATACTGCCAGTTCCCTGCTCCATCCAAAACTACCAGCTCCCTGCTCCCTCCAATACTGCCAGTTCCCTGCTCCATCCAATACTACCAGCTCTCTGCTCCCTCCAATGCTGCCAGTTCCCTGCTCCATCCAATGCTGCCAGCTCCCTGCTCCCAACAATACTAGCTGCTCCCTGCTCCCTCCAATACTGCCAGTTCCCTGCTCCATCCAATACTACCAGCTCCCTGCTCCCTCCAATACTAGCAGCTCCCTGCTCCATCCAATACTGCCAGCTCCCTGCTCCCAACAATACTCGGAGCTCCCTGCTCCATCCAATACTGCCAGCTCCCTGCTCCCAACAATACTTGCAGCTCCCTGCTCCATCCAATACTGTCAGCTCCCTGCTCCCAACAGTACTCGCTACTCCCTGCTCCATCCAATACTGCCAGCTGCCTGCTCCCAACAATACTAGCAGCTCCCTGCACCATCCAATACTGCCAGCTCCCTGCTCCCAACAATACTAGCAGCTCCCTGCTCCATCCTATACTGCCAGCTCCCTGCTCCCAACAATACTAGCAGCTCCCTGCTCCCTCCAATGCTACCAGCTCCCTGCTCCCTCCAATACTACCAGCTCCCTGCTCCCTCCAATACTACCAGCTCCCTGCTCCCAACAATACTACCAGCTCCCTGCTCCCAACAATACTACCAGCTCCCTGCTCCATCCAATACTGCCAGCTCCCTGCTTCCAACAATACTAGCAGCTCCCTGCACCCTCCAATACTGCCAGTTCCCTGCTACCTCCAATACTACGAGCTCCCTGCTCCATCCAATACTCGCAGCACCCTGCTCCATCCAGTACTGCCAGCACCCTGCTCCCAACAATACTAGGAGCTCCCTGCTCCATCCAATACTGCCAGCACCCTGCTCCCAACAATACTAGGAGCTCCCTGCTCCATCCAATACTGCCAGCTCCCTGCTACCAACAATACGAGCAGCTCCCTGCTCCATCCAATACTACCAGCTCCCTGCACCCAACAATACTAGCAGCTCCCTGCTCCCTCCAATACTACCAGCTCCCTGCTCCCAACAATACTACCAGCTCCCTGCTCCCAACAATACTGCCAGCTCCCTGCTTCCAACAATACTAGCAGCTCCCTGCACCATCCAATACTAGCAGCTCCCTGCTCCCTCCAATACCAGCAGCTCCCTGCTCCATCCAATACTGTCAGCTCCCTGCTCACAACAATACTAGCAGCTCCCTGCTCCATCCAATACTGCCAGCACCCTGCTCCCAACAATACTAGCAGCTCCCTGCTCCCTCCAATACTGCCAGTTCCCTGCTCCATCCAATACTGCCAGCTCCCTGCTCCCTCCAATACTGCCAGTTCCCTGCTCCATCCAATACTACCAGCTCCCTGCTCCCTCCAATACTGCCAGTTCCCTGCTCCATCCAATGCTGCCAGCTCCCTGCTCCCAACAATACTAGCAGCTCCCTGCTCCCTCCAATACTGCCAGTTCCCTGCTCCATCCAATACTACCAGCTCCCTGCTCCCTCCAATACTGCCAGTTCCCTGCTCCATCCAATACTGCCAGCTCCCTGCTCCCAACAATACTCGGAGCTCCCTGCTCCATCCAATATTGCCAGGTCCCTGCTCCCAACAATACTTCCAGCTCCCTGCTCCATCCAATACTGTCAGCTCCCTGCTCCCAACAGTACTCGCTACTCCCTGCTCCATCCAATACTGCCAGCTGCCTGCTCCCAACAATACTAGCAGCTCCCTGCACCATCCAAAACTGCCAGCTCCCTGCTCCCAACAATACTAGCAGCTCCCTGCTCCATCCAATACTGCCAGCTCCCTGCTCCCAACAATACTAGCAGCTCCCTGCTCCCTCCAATGCTACCAGCTCCCTGCTCCCTCCAATACTAGCAGCTCCCTGCTCCATCCAATGCTGCCAGCACCCTGCTCCCTCCAAAACTGCCAGATCTCTGTCCTCCCCAATACTACCAGTTCCCTGCTCCCTCCAATACTACCAGTTCCCTGCAGCTCCAATACTGCCAGTTCCCTGCTCACTCCATTACTACCAGTTCCCTGCACCTCCAATACTACCAGCTCCCTGCTCCCTCCAAAACTGCCAGATCTCTGTCCTCCCCAATACTAGCAGTTCCCTGCTCCCTCCAATACTGCCAGTTCCCTGCTACCTCCAATACTACGAGCTCCCTGCTCCATCCAATACTAGCAGCTCGCTGCTCCATCCAATACAGCCAGCTCCCTGCTCCCTCCAATACTCGCAGCACCCTGCTCCATCCAGTACTGCCAGCACCCTGCTCCCAACAATACTAGGAGCTCCCTGCTCCATCCAATACTGCCAGCACCCTGCTCCCAACAATACTAGGAGCTCCCTGCTCCATCCAATACTGCCAGCTCCCTGCTCCCAACAATACTAGCAGCTCCCTGCTCCCTCCAATACTGCCAGTTCCCTGCTCCATCCAAAACTACCAGCTCCCTGCTCCCTCCAATACTGCCAGTTCCCTGCTCCATCCAATACTACCAGCTCTCTGCTCCCTCCAATACTGCCAGTTCCCTGCTCCATCCAATGCTGCCAGCTCCCTGCTCCCAACAATACTAGCTGCTCCCTGCTCCCTCCAATACTGCCAGTTCCCTGCTCCATCCAATACTACCAGCTCCCTGCTCCCTCCAATACTAGCAGCTCCCTGCTCCATCCAATACTGCCAGCTCCCTGCTCCCAACAATACTCGGAGCTCCCTGCTCCATCCAATACTGCCAGCTCCCTGCTCCCAACAATACTTGCAGCTCCCTGCTCCATCCAATACTGTCAGCTCCCTGCTCCCAACAGTACTCGCTACTCCCTGCTCCATCCAATACTGCCAGCTGCCTGCTCCCAACAATACTAGCAGCTCCCTGCACCATCCAATACTGCCAGCTCCCTGCTCCCAACAATACTAGCAGCTCCCTGCTCCATCCAATACTGCCAGCTCCCTGCTCCCAACAATACTAGCAGCTCCCTGCTCCCTCCAATGCTACCAGCTCCCTGCTCCCTCCAATACTAGCAGCTCCCTGCTCCATCCAATGCTGCCAGCTCCCTGCTCCCAACAATACTAGCAGCTCCCTGCTCCCTCCAATACTACCAGCTCCCTGCTCCCAACAATACTACCAGCTCCCTGCTCCATCCAATACTGCCAGCTCCCTGCTTCCAACAATACTAGCAGCTCCCTGCACCCTCCAATACTGCCAGTTCCCTGCTACCTCCAATACTACGAGCTCCCTGCTCCATCCAATACTAGCAGCTCGCTGCTCCATCCAATACAGCCAGCTCCCTGCTCCCTCCAATACTCGCAGCACCCTGCTCCATCCAGTACTGCCAGCACCCTGCTCCCAACAATACTAGGAGCTCCCTGCTCCATCCAATACTGCCAGCACCCTGCTCCCAACAATACTAGGAGCTCCCTGCTCCATCCAATACTGACAGCTCCCTGCTACCAACAATACGAGCAGCTCCCTGCTCCATCCAATACTGCCAGCTCCCTGCACCCAACAATACTAGCAGCTCCCTGCTCCCTCCAATACTACCAGCTCCCTGCTCCCAACAATACTGCCAGCTCCCTGCTCCCAACAATACTGCCAGCTCCCTGCTTCCAACAATACTAGCAGCTCCCTGCACCATCCAATACTAGCAGCTCCCTGCTCCCTCCAATACCAGCAGCTCCCTGCTCCATCCAATACTGTCAGCTCCCTGCTCACAACAATACTAGCAGCTCCCTGCTCCATCCAATACTGCCAGCACCCTGCTCCCAACAATACTAGCAGCTCCCTGCTCCCTCCAATACTGCCAGTTCCCTGCTCCATCCAAAACTACCAGCTCCCTGCTCCCTCCAATACTGCCAGTTCCCTGCTCCATCCAATACTACCAGCTCCCTGCTCCCTCCAATACTGCCAGTTCCCTGCTCCATCCAATGCTGCCAGCTCCCTGCTCCCAACAATACTAGCAGCTCCCTGCTCCCTCCAATACTGCCAGTTCCCTGCTCCATCCAATACTACCAGCTCCCTGCTCCCTCCAATACTGCCAGTTCCCTGCTCCATCCAATACTGCCAGCTCCCTGCTCCCAACAATACTCGGAGCTCCCTGCTCCATCCAATATTGCCAGCTCCCTGCTCCCAACAATACTTCCAGCTCCCTGCTCCATCCAATACTGTCAGCTCCCTGCTCCCAACAGTACTCGCTACTCCCTGCTCCATCCAATACTGCCAGCTGCCTGCTCCCAACAATACTAGCAGCTCCCTGCACCATCCAAAACTGCCAGCTCCCTGCTCCCAACAATACTAGCAGCTCCCTGCTCCATCCAATACTGCCAGCTCCCTGCTCCCAACAATACTAGCAGCTCCCTGCTCCCTCCAATGCTACCAGCTCCCTGCTCCCTCCAATACTAGCAGCTCCCTGCTCCATCCAATGCTGCCAGCACCCTGCTCCCAACAATACTAGCAGCTCCCTGCTCCCTCCAATACTGCCAGTTCCCTGCTCCATCCAATACTACCAGATCCCTGCTCCTCACAATACGACCAGTTCCCTGCACCTCCAATGCTACCAGCTCCCTGCACACCCCAATGCTACCAGCTCTCTGCTCCCCCAAATACTGCCAGTTCCCTGCACCTCCAATGCTACCAGTTCCCTGCACCTCCAATACTCCCAGCTCCCTGCTCCCTCCAAAACTGCCAGATCTTTGTCCTCCCCAATACTACCAGTTCCCTGCTCCCTCCAATACTACCAGTTCCCTGCAGCTCCAATACTGCCAGTTCCCTGCTCACTCCATTACTACCAGTTCCCTGCACCTCCAATACTACCAGCTCCCTGCTCCCTCCAAAACTGCCAGATCTCTGTCCTCCCCAATACTACCAGTTCCCTGCACCTCCAATACTACCAGTTCCCTGCACCCCCAAATACTTCCAGTTCCCTGCACCTCCAATACTACCAGCTCCCTGCACCCCCAAATACTTCCAGTTCCCTGCACCTCCAATACTACCAGTTCCCTGCACCTCCAATACTACCAGTTCCCTGCTCCCCCAAATATAACCAGTTCCCTGCACCTCCAATACTACCAGTTCCCTGCTCCCCCAAATATAACCAGTTCCCTGCACCTCCAATACTACCAGTGCCCTGCACCTCCAATACTACCAGCTCCCTTCTCCCACCAATAGTAGCAGCTCCCTGCTCCCTCCAAGACGAGCAGCTCCCTGCTCCATCCAATACTGCCAGCTCCCTGCTCCATCCAATACTACCAGCTCCCTTCTCCCACCAATAGTAGCAGCTCCCTGCTCCCTCCAAGACGAGCAGCTCCCTGCTCCATCCAATACTGCCAGCTCCCTGCTCCATCTAATACTGCCAGCTCCCTGCTCCATCCAAAACTGCCAGCTCCCTGCTCCCAAAAATAATAGCAGCTCCCTGCTCCCTCCAAGACGAGCAGCTCCCTGCTCCATCCAATACTGCCAGCTCCCTGCTCCATCCAATACTGCCAGCTCCCTGCTCCATCCAATACTGCCAGCTCCATGCTCCCTCCAATACGAGCAGCTCCCTGCTCCCTCCAATACGAGCAGCTCCCTGCTCCATCCAACACAGCTAGCTCTCTTCTCCCACCAATACCTGCAGGTCCCTGCTCCCTCCAATACTAGCAGCTCCCTGCTCCATCCAATACTGCCAGCTCCCTGCTCCCTCCAATACGAGCAGCTCCCTGCTCCATCTAATACTGCCAGCTCCCTGCTCCCAGCAATACTAGCAGCTCCCTGCTCCATCCAATACTAGCAGCTCCCTGCTCCCTCCAATACGAGCAACTCCCTGCTCCATCCAATACTGTCAGCTCCCTGCTCCCTCCAATACGAGCAGCTCCCTGTTCCATCCAATACAGCCAGCTCCCTGCTCCCAGCAATACTAGCAGCTCCCTGCTCCCTTCAATGTGGCCAGTTTACTGCTCCATCCAATACTAGCAGCTCCCTGCTCCCTCCAATACGAGCAGCTCCCTCCTCCATCCAACACAGCCAGCTCCCATCTCCCACCAATACGAGCAGGTCCCTGCTCCCTCCAATACGAGCAGCTCCCTGCTCCATCCAATACTGCCAGCTCCCTGCTCCATCTAATACTGCCAGCTCCCTGCTCCCAGCAATACTAGCAGCTCCCTGCTCCATCCAATACTGCCAACTCCCTGCTCCCGATAATACGAGCAGCTCCCTGCTCCCTCCAATACTGCCAGCTCCCTGCTCCCAACAATACTAGCAGCTCCCTGCTCCCTCCAATACTGCCAGTTCCCTGCTCCATCTTATACTACCAGCTCCATGATACCTCCAATATGAGCAGCTCCCTGCTCCCTCCAATACTGCCAGTTCCCCGCTCCATCCAATACTGCCAGTTCCCTGCTCCATCCAATACTACCAGCTCCCTGCTCCCTCCAATACGAGCAGCTCCCTGCTCCATCCAATACTAGCAGCTCCCTGCTCCCTTCAATGCGGCCAGTTTACTGCTCCATCCAATACTCGCAGCTCCCTGTTCCCTCCAATACGAGTAGCACCCAGCTCCTTCAACACAGCCAGCTCCCTTCTCCCACCAATTCGAGCAGGTCCCTGCACCCTCCAATCGGAGCAGCTCCCTGCTCCCTCCAATACTGCCAGCTCCCTGCTCCCTCCAATACTGCCAGCTCCCTGCTCCCTTCAATACTGCCAGCTCCCTGCTCCCTTCAAGACTGCCAGCTCCCTGCTCCATCCAATACTGCCAGCTCCCTGCTCCCAAAAATACTAGCAGCTCCCTGCTCCCTTCAATGCGGCCAGTTCCCTGCTCCATCCAATACTAGCAGCTCCCAGCTCCCTCCAACACTAGCAGCTCCCTGCTCCATCCAATACTAGCAGCTCCCTGCTTCCCCAAATACTAACAGCTCCCTGCACCCCCTAAGACTGCCATCTCCCTGCCCCCTCCAATACTACCAGTTCCCTGCTCCCTCAATTACTACCAGCTCCCTGCTCCCCCAAAATATACCAGTTTCCTGCAGCTCCAATACTACCAGCTCCCTGTTCCCACAAATACTACCAGTTCCTTGCACCTCCAATCCTACCAGCTCCCTGCACCCCCCCAATACTACCAGTTCCCTGCACCTCCCAGTACTGCCAGCTCCCTGCTCCCAACAATACTAGGAGCTCCCTGCTCCATCCAATAATGCCAGCTCCCTGCTCCCAACAATACTAGGAGCTCCCTGCTCCATCCAATAACGCCAGCTCCCTGCTCCCTTCAATACTGCCAGCTCCCTGCTCCATCCAATACTGCCAGCTCCCTGCTCCCAACAATACTAGCAGCTCCCTGCTCCCTTCAATACTGCCAGTTCCCTGCTCCATCCAATACTAGCAGCTCCCTGCTCCCTCCAACACGAGCAGCTCCCTGCTCCATCCAATACTAGCAACTCCCTGCTCCCTCCAACACGAGCAGCACCCTGCTCCATCCAATGCTGCCAACTCCCTGTTCCATCCAACACAGCCAGCTCCCTTCTCCCACCAATAGTAGTAGCTCCCTGCTCCCTCCAAGACGGGCAGCTCCCTGCTCCATCCAATACTGCCAGCTCCCTGCTCCCTCCAATACGAGCAGCTCCCTGCTCCATCCAATACTGCCAGCTCCCTGCTCGCAACAATACTAGCAGCTCCCTGCACCATCCAATACTGCCAGCTCCCTGCTTCCAACAATACTAGCAGCTCCCTGCACCATCCAATACGAGCAGCTCCCTGCTCCCTCCAATACTAGCAGCTCCCTGCTCCATCCAAAACTGCCAGCTCCCTGCTCCCAACAATACTAGCAGCTCCCTGCTCCGTCCAATACTGCCAGCTCCCTGCTCCCAACAATACTAGCAGCTCCCTGCTCCCTCCAATACTGCCAGTTCCCTGCTCCATCCAATACTACCAGCTCCCTGCTCACAACAATACTGCCAGTTCCCTGCTCCATCCAATACTACCAGTTCCCTGCTCCCTCCAACACTGCCAGTTCCCTGCTCCATCCAATACTGCCAGCACCCTGCTCCCAACAATACTAGCAGCTCCCTGCTCCATCCAATACTGGCAGATCCCTGCTCCCAACAATACTCGCAGCTCCCTGCTCCATCCAATACTGCCAGCTCCCTGCTCCCAACAATACTAGTAGTTCCCTGCTCCCTCCAATACTGCCAGTTCCCTGCTACCTCCAATACTACGAGCTCCCCGCTCCATCCAATACTAGCAGCTCGCTGCTCCATCCAATACAGCCAGCTCCCTGCTCCCTCCAATACTCGCAGCACCCTGCTCCATCCAGTACTGCCAGCACCCTGCTCCCAACAATACTAGGAGCTCCCTGCTCCATCCAATACTGCCAGCTCCCTGCACCCAACAATACTAGCAGCTCCCTGCTCCCTCCAATACTACCAGCTCCCTGCTCCCAACAATACTACCAGCTCCCTGCTCCATCCAATACTGCCAGCTCCCTGCTTCCAACAATGCTAGCAGCTCCCTGCACCATCCAATACTAGCAGCTCCCTGCTCCTTCCAATACCAGCAGCTGCCTGCTCCATCCAATACTGCCAGCTCCCTGCTCACAACAATACTAGCAGCTCCCTGCTCCATCCAATACTGCCAGCACCCTGCTCCCAACAATACTAGCAGCTCCCTGCTCCCTCCAATACTGCCAGTTCCCTGCTCCCTCCAAAACTACCAGTTCCCTGCTCCCTCCAATACTGCCAGTTCCCTGCTCCATCCAATACTACCAGCTCCCTGCTCCCTCCAATACTGCCAGTTCCCTGCTCCATCCAATGCTGCCAGCTCCCTGCTCCCAACAATACTAGCAGCTCCCTGCTCCCTCCAATACTACCAGCTCCCTGCTCCATCCAATACTGCCAGTTCCCTGCTCCCTCCAATACTCGCAGCACCCTGCTCCATCCAGTACTGCCAGCACCCTGCTCCCAACAATACTAGGAGCTCCCTGCTCCATCCAATACTGCCAGCACCCTGCTCCCAACAATACTAGGAGCTCCCTGCTCCATCCAATACTGCCAGCTCCCTGCTACCAACAATACGAGCAGCTCCCTGCTCCATCCAATACTGCCAGCTCCCTGCACCCAACAATACTAGCAGCTCCCTGCTCCCTCCTATACTACCAGCTCCCTGCTCCCAACAATACTGCCAGTTCCCTGCTCCCAACAATACTGCCAGTTCCCTGCTCCCTCCAATACTGCCAGTTCCCTGCTCCCTCCAATACTGCCAGTTCCCTGCTCCATCCAATGCTGCCAGCTCCCTGCTCCCAACAATACTAGCAGCTCCCTGCTCCCTCCAATACTGCCAGTTCCCTGCTCCATCCAATACTACCAGCTCCCTGCTCCCTCCAATACTAGCAGCTCCCTGCTCCATCCAATACTGCCAGCTCCCTGCTCCCAACAATACTCGGAGCTCCCTGATCCATCCAATACTGCCAGCTCCCTGCTCCCAACAATACTTGCAGCTCCCTGCTCAAGCCAATACTGTCAGCTCCCTGCTCCCAACAGTACTCGCTACTCCCTGCTCCATCCAATACTGCCAGCTCCCTGCTCCCAACAATACTAGCAGCTCCCTGCACCATCCAATACTGCCAGCTCCCTGCTCCCAACAATACTAGCAGCTCCCTGCTCCATCCAATACTGCCAGCTCCCTGCTCCCAACAATACTAGCAGCTCCCTGCTCCCTCCAATGCTACCAGCTCCCTGCTCCCTCCAATACTAGCAGCTCCCTGCTCCATCCAATGCTGCCAGCTCCCTGCTCCCAACAATACTAGCAGCTCCCTGCTCCCTCCAATACTACCAGCTCCCTGCTCCATCCAATACTGCCAGCTCCCTGCTTCCAACAATACTAGCAGCCCCCTGCACCCTCCAATACTGCCAGTTCCCTGCTACCTCCAATACTACGAGATCCCTGCTGCCGCCAATACTACCAGCTCCCTGCTCCATGCCATCTTGCCAGTTCCCTCCTCCCTCCAATATTGCCAGTTCCCTGTACTCCCTCCAGTACTGCCAGCTCCCTGCTGCCTCCAATACTACCAGCTCCCTGCACCTCCCAATACTACCAGTTCCTTGCACCTCCAATACTACCAGCTCCCTGCACCCCCCAACACTCCCAGTTCCCTGCACCCCCGAATACTACCAGCTCCCTGCTCTCCCAAATACTACCAGTTCCCTGCACCTCCAATACTACCAGCTCCCTGCTCCCCCCAGTACTGCCAGCCTTTTGCTCCCTCCAATACTACCAGTTCCCTGTACCTCCAAGACTACCAGCTCCCTGCTCCATCCAATACTACCAGCTCCCTGCTCCATCCCATATTGCCAGTTCCCTCCTCCCTCCATTATTGCCAGTTCCCTGCTCCCTCCAGTACTGCCAGCTCCCTGCTGCCTCCAATATTGCCAGTTCCCTCCTCCCTCTAATACTGACAGCTCCCTGCGGCCTCCAATACCACCAGCTCCCTGCTCCATCCAATATTGCCAGTTCCCTCCTCCCTCCAATACTGCCAGCCCCCGGCTCTGTCCAATACTGCCAGTTCCCTGCACCTCCAATACTACCAGCTCCCTGCTCCATCCAATACTGCCAGCTCCCTGCTCCCTCAATACTGCCAGCTCCCTGCTCCATCCAATACTGCCAGCTCCCTGCTCCCAACAATACTAGCAGCTCCCTGCTCCCACCAATACTGCCAGTTCCTTGCTCCATCCAAATCTACCAGCTCCCTGCTCCCTCCAATCCTGCCAGTTCCCTGCTCGATCCAATACTACCAGCTCCCTGCTCCCTCCAATACTGCCAGTTCCCTGTTCCATCCCGTACTGCCAGTTCCCTGCTCCATCCAATACTGCCAGCTCCCTGCTCCCAACATTACTAGCAGCTCCCTGCACCATCCAATACTGCCAGCTCCCTGCTCCCAACAATACTAGCTGCTCCCTGCTCCATCCAATACTGCCAGCTCCCTGCTCCCAACAATACTAGCATCTCCCTGCTCCATCCAATGCTACCAGCTCCCTGCTCCCAACAATACTACCAGCTCCCTGCTCCATCCAATACTGCCAGCTCCCTGCTTCCAACAATACTAGCAGCTCCCTGCACCATCCAATACGAGCAGCTCCCTGCTCCCTCCAATACTAGCAGCTCCCTGCTCCATCCAAAACTGCCAGCTCCCTGCTCCCAACAATACTAGCAGCTCCCTGCTCCGTCCAATACTGCCAGCTCCCTGCTCCCAACAATACTAGCAGCTCCCTGCTCCCTCCAATACTGCCAGTTCCCTGCTCCATCCAATACTACCAGCTCCCTGCTCCCTCCAATACTGCCAGTTCCCTGCTCCATCCAATACTACCAGTTCCCTGCTCCCTCCAACACTGCCAGTTCCCTGCTCCATCCAATACTGCCAGCACCCTGCTCCCAACAATACTAGCAGCTCCCTGCTCCATCCAATACTGGCAGATCCCTGCTCCCAACAATACTAGCAGCTCCCTGCTCCATCCAATACTGCCAGCTCCCTGCTCCCAACAATACTAGTAGTTCCCTGCTCCCTCCAATACTGCCAGTTCCCTGCTACCTCCAATACTACGACATCCCCGCTCCATCCAATACTAGCAGCTCGCTGCTCCATCCAATACAGCCAGCTCCCTGCTCCCTCCAATACTCGCAGCACCCTGCTCCATCCAGTACTGCCAGCACCCTGCTCCCAACAATACTAGGAGCTCCCTGCTCCATCCAATACTGCCAGCACCCTGCTCCCAACAATACTAGGAGCTCCCTGCTCCATCCAATACTGCCAGCTCCCTGCACCCAACAATACTAGCAGCTCCCTGCTCCCTCCAATACTACCAGCTCCCTGCTCCCAACAATACTACCAGCTCCCTGCTCCATCCAATACTGCCAGCTCCCTGCTTCCAACAATACTAGCAGCTCCCTGCACCATCCAATACTAGCAGCTCCCTGCTCCTTCCAATACCAGCAGCTGCCTGCTCCATCCAATACTGCCAGCTCCCTGCTCCCAACAATACTAGCAGCTCCCTGCTCCATCCAATACTGCCAGCACCCTGCTCCCAACAATACTAGCAGCTCCCTGCTCCCTCCAATACTGCCAGTTCCCTGCTCCCTCCAAAACTACCAGCTCCCTGCTCCCTCCAATACTGCCAGTTCCCTGCTCCATCCAATACTACCAGCTCCCTGCTCCCTCCAATACTGCCAGTTCCCTGCTCCATCCAATGCTGCCAGCTCCCTGCTCCCAACAATACTAGCAGCTCCCTGCTCCCTCCAATACTGCCAGTTCCCTGCTCCCTCCAATACTCGCAGCACCCTGCTCCATCCAGTACTGCCAGCACCCTGCTCCCAACAATACTAGGAGCTCCCTGCTCCATCCAATACTGCCAGCTCCCTGCTACCAACAATACGAGCAGCTCCCTGCTCCATCCAATACTGCCAGCTCCCTGCTCCCAACAATACTCGGAGCTCCCTGATCCATCCAATACTGCCAGCTCCCTGCTTCCAACAATACTTGCAGCTCCCTGCTCCAGCCAATACTGTCAGCTCCCTGCTCCCAACAGTACTCGCTACTCCCTGCTCCATCCAATACTGCCAGCTCCCTGCTCCCAACAATACTAGCAGCTCCCTGCACCATCCAATACTGTCAGCTCCCTGCTCCCAACAGTACTCGCTACTCCCTGCTCCATCCAATACTGCCAGCTCCCTGCACCCAACAATACTACCAGCTCCCTGCTCCCTCCAATACTAGCAGCTCCCTGCACCATCCAATACTGCCAGCTCCCTGCTCCCAACAATACTAGCAGCTCCCGGCTCCTTCCAATACTGCCAGCTCCCTGCTCCCAACAATACGAGCAGCTCCCTGCTCCCTCCAATGCTACCAGCTCCCTGCTCCCTCCAATACTAGCAGCTCCCTGCTCCCTCCAATACTACCAGCTCCCTGCTCCCTCCAATACTACCAGCTCCCTGCTCCCAACAACACTACCAGCTCCCTGCTCCCAATAATACTGCCAGCTCCCTGCTTCCAACAATACTAGCAGCTCCCTGCACCATCCAATACTAGCAGCTCCCTGCTCCCTCCAATACCAGCAGCTCCCTGCTCCATCCAATACTGCCAGCTCCCTGCTCACAACAATACTAGCAGCTCCCTGCACCATCCAATACTAGCAGCTCCCTGCTCCCTCCAATACCAGCAGCTCCCTGCTCCATCCAATACTGCCAGCTCCCTGCTCCCAACAATACTAGCAGCTCCCTGCTCCCTCCAATACTGCCAGTTCCCTGCTCCATCCAAAACTACCAGCTCCCTGCTCCCTCCAATACTACCAGTTCCCTGCTCCATCCAATACTACCAGCTCCCTGCTCCCTCCAATACTGCCAGTTCCCTGCTCCATCCAATACTGCCAGCTCCCTGCTCCCAACAATACTAGCAGCTCCCTGCTCCCTCCAATACTGCCAGTTCCCTGCTCCATCCAATACTACCAGCTCCCTGCTCCCTCCAATACTAGCAGCTCCCTGCTCCATCCAATACTGCCAGCTCCCTGCTCCCAACAATACTCGGAGCTCCCTTCTCCATCCAATACTGCCAGCTCCCTGCTCCCAACAATACTTCCAGCTCCTTGCTCCATCCAATACTGTCAGCTCCCTGCTCCCAACAGTACTCGCTACTCCCTGCTCCATCCAATACTGCCAGCTGCCTGCTCCCAATAATACTAGCAGCTCCCTGCACCATCCAAAACTGCCAGCGCCCTGCTCCCAACAATACTAGCAGCTCCCTGCTCCATCCAATACTGCCAGCTCCCTGCTCCCAACAATACTTCCAGCTCCTTGCTCCATCCAATACTGTCAGCTCCCTGCTCCCAACAGTACTCGCTACTCCCTGCTCCATCCAATACTGCCAGCTGCCTGCTCCCAATAATACTAGCAGCTCCCTGCTCCATCCAATACTGCCAGCTCCCTGCTCCCAACAATACTAGCAGCTCCCTGCTCCCTCCAATGCTACCAGCTCCCTGCTCCCTCCAGTACTACCAACTCCCTGCTCCATCCAATAATGCCAGTTGCCTGCTCCCTCCAATACTCCCAGCTCCCTGCACCTCCATGACTATCAGTTCCCTTTTCCCCCCAATACTACCAGTTCCCTGCACCTCCAAAACTACCAGCTCCCTGCACCCCCAATACTACCAGTTCCCTGCTCCTTCCAATACTACCAGCTCCCTGCTCCTCCAAATACTAACAGCTTCCTGCTCCCCCGAAGACTGCCAGCTCCCTGCCCCCTCCAATACTACCAGTTCCCTGCTCCCTCAAATACTACCAGCTCCCTGCTCCCCCAAATTATACCAGTTTTCTGCACCTCCAATACTACCAGTTCCCTGCTGCCCCGAAAACTACCAGTTCCCTGCTCCCCCAAATACTACCAGCTCCCTGCTGCCCCAAATACTAACAGTTCCCTGCACCTCCAACACTGCCAGCTCCCTGGTCCCACCAATACCACCATCACCCTGCTCCCTCAAATACTACCAGTTCCCTGCACCTCCAATACTACCAGCTCCCTGCACCCCACAATAATACCAGTTCCCTTCTCCCTCAAATACTACCAGTTTCCTGCACCTCCAATACTACGAGCTCCCTGCTCCCGCAAATACTACCAGCTCCCTGCTGCCCCGAATACTCCCAGTTCCCTGCTCTCTCCAATACTCCGAGCTCCATGCACCATCCAATAATGCCAGTTACCTGCTCCCTCCAATAATACCAGCTCCCTGCTCCCTCCAATACTACCAGCTCCCTGCTCCATCCAATAATGCCAGTTACCTGCTCCCTCCAATAATACCAGCTCCCTGCTCCCTCCAATACTACCAGCTCCCTGCTCCATCCAATAATGCCAGTTACCTGCTCCCTCCAATACTACCAGCTCCCTGCTCCATCCAATAATGCCAGTTACCTGCTCCCTCCAATACTACCAGCTCCCTGCTCCATCCAATATTGCCAGTTCCCTGCTCCCTCCAATACAACCAGCTCCCTGCACCTCCAAAACTACCAGCTCCCTGCACCTCCAAAACTACCAGCTCACTGCTCACCCGAAGACTGCCAGCTCCCTGCCCCCTCCAATACTACCAGTTCCCTGCACCCTCAAATACTACCAGCTCCCTGCTCCCCCAAATTATACCAGTTTCCTGCACATCCAATACTACCAGCTCCCTGCTCCCCCCAATACTACCAGCTCCCTGCACCCCCCAAAACTAACAGTTCCCTGTTCCCGCAAATACTACCAGTTCCTTGCACCTCCAATACGACCAGCTCCCTGCACCCCCCAATACTCCCAGTTCCCTGCACCCTTGAATACTAACAGCTCCCTGCTCCCGCAAATACTACCAGTTCCCTGCACCTCCAATACTACCAACTCCCTGCTCCCCCCAGTACTGCCAGCCCTTTGCTCCCTCCAATACTACCAGTTCCCTGCACCTCCAATACTACCAGCTCCCTGCTCCATCCAATATTGCCAGTTCCCTGCTACCTCCAATACTGCCAGCTCCCTGCTGCCTCCAATACTACCAGCTCCCTGCTCCATGCCATCTTGCCAGTTCCCTCCTCCCTCCAATATTGCCAGTTCCCTGCTCCCTCCAGTACTGCCAGCTCCCTGCTGCCTCCAATACTACCAGCTCCCTGCACCTTCCAATACTACCAGTTCCTTGCACCTCCAATACTACCAGCTCCCTGCACCCCCCAACACTCCCAGTTCCCTGCACCCCCGAATACTACCAGCTCCCTGCTCTCCCAAATACTACCAGTTCCCTGCACCTCCAATAGTACCAGCTCCCTGCTCCCCCAGGACTGCCAGCCCTTTGCTCCCTCCAATACTACCAGTTCCCTGTACCTCCAAGACTACCAGCTCCCTGCTCCATCCAATACTACCAGCTCCCTGCTCCATCCCATATTGCCAGTTCCCTCCTCCCTCCAATATTGCCAGTTCCCTGCTCCCTCCAGTACTGCCAGCTCCCTGCTGCCTCCAATATTGCCAGTTCCCTCCTCCCTCTAATACTGACAGCTCCCTGCTGCCTCCAATACTACCAGCTCCCTGCTCCATCCAATATTGCCAGTTCCCTCCTCCCTCCAATACTGCCAGCCCCCGGCTCTGTCCAATACTGCCAGTTCCCTGCACCTCCAATACTACCAGCTCCCTGCTCCATCCAATATTGCCAGCTCCCTGCTCCCTCAATACTGCCAGCTCCCTGCTCCATCCAATACTGCCAGCTCCCTGCTCCCAACAATACTAGCAGCTCCCTGCTCCCACCAATACTGCCAGTTCCTTGCTCCATCCAAATCTACCAGCTCCCTGCTCCCTCCAATCCTGCCAGTTCCCTGCTCGATCCAATACTACCAGCTCCCTGCTCCCTCCAATACTGCCAGTTCCCTGTTCCATCCCGTACTGCCAGTTCCCTGCTCCATCCAATACTGCCAGCTCCCTGCTCCCAACAATAGTTGCAGCTCCCTGCTCCGGCCAATACTGCCAGTTCCCTGCTCCATCCAATACTACCAGCTCCCTGCTCCCTCCAATACGAGCAACTCCCTGCTCCTTCCGATACTGCCAGCTCCCTGCTCCCAACATTACTAGCAGCTCCCTGCACCATCCAATACTGCCAGCTCCCTGCTCCCAACAATACTAGCTGCTCCCTGCTCCATCCAATACTGCCAGCTCCCTGCTCCCAACAATACTAGCAGCTCCCTGCTCCATCCAATGCTACCAGCTCCCTGCTCCCAACAATACTACCAGCTCCCTGCTCCATCCAATACTGCCAGCTCCCTGCTGCCAACAATACTAGCAGCTCCCTGCACCATCCAATACGAGCAGCTCCCTGCTCCCTCCAATACTAGCAGCTCCCTGCTCCATCCAAAACTGCCAGCTCCCTGCTCCCAACAATACTAGCAGCTCCCTGCTGCGTCCAATACTGCCAGCTCCCTGCTCCCAACAATACTAGCAGCTCCCTGCTCCCTCCAATACTGCCAGCTCCCTGCTCCCAACAATACTAGCAGCTCCCTGCTCCATCCAATACTACCAGCTCCCTGCTCCCTCCAATACTGCCAGTTCCCTGCTACCTCCAATACTACGAGCTCCCTGCTACATCCAATACTAGCAGCTCGCTGCTCCATCCAATACAGCCAGCTCCCTGCTCCCTCCAATACTCGCAGCACCCTGCTCCATCCAGTACTGCCAGCACCCTGCTCCCAACAATACTAGGAGCTCCCTGCTCCATCCAATACTGCCAGCACCCTGCTCCCAACAATACTAGGACCTCCCTGCTCCATCCAATACTGCCAGCTCCCTGCTCCCAACAATACTAGCAGCTCCCTGCTCCCTCCAATACTGCCAGTTCCCTGCTCCATCCAAAACTACCAGCTCCCTGCTCCCTCCAATACTGCCAGTTCCCTGCTCCATCCAATACTACCAGCTCTCTGCTCCCTCCAATACTGCCAGTTCCCTGCTCCATCCAATGCTGCCAGCTCCCTGCTCCCAACAATACTAGCTGCTCCCTGCTCCCTCCAATACTGCCAGTTCCCTGCTCCATCCAATACTACCAGCTCCCTGCTCCCTCCAATACTAGCAGCTCCCTGCTCCATCCAATACTGCCAGCTCCCTGCTCCCAACAATACTCGGAGCTCCCTGCTCCATCCAATACTGCCAGCTCCCTGCTCCCAACAATACTTGCAGCTCCCTGCTCCATCCAATACTGTCAGCTCCCTGCTCCCAACAGTACTCGCTACTCCCTGCTCCATCCAATACTGCCAGCTGCCTGCTCCCAACAATACTAGCAGCTCCCTGCACCATCCAATACTGCCAGCTCCCTGCTCCCAACAATACTAGCAGCTCCCTGCTCCATCCTATACTGCCAGCTCCCTGCTCCCAACAATACTAGCAGCTCCCTGCTCCCTCCAATGCTACCAGCTCCCTGCTCCCTCCAATACTAGCAGCTCCCTGCTCCATCCAATGCTGCCAGCTCCCTGCTCCCAACAATACTAGCAGCTCCCTGCTCCCTCCAATACTACCAGCTCCCTGCTCCCTCCAATACTACCAGCTCCCTGCTCCCAACAATACTACCAGCTCCCTGCTCCCAACAATACTACCAGCTCCCTGCTCCATCCAATACTGCCAGCTCCCTGCTTCCAACAATACTAGCAGCTCCCTGCACCCTCCAATACTGCCAGTTCCCTGCTACCTCCAATACTACGAGCTCCCTGCTCCATCCAATACTCGCAGCACCCTGCTCCATCCAGTACTGCCAGCACCCTGCTCCCAACAATACTAGGAGCTCCCTGCTCCATCCAATACTGCCAGCACCCTGCTCCCAACAATACTAGGAGCTCCCTGCTCCATCCAATACTGCCAGCTCCCTGCTACCAACAATACGAGCAGCTCCCTGCTCCATCCAATACTACCAGCTCCCTGCACCCAACAATACTAGCAGCTCCCTGCTCCCTCCAATACTACCAGCTCCCTGCTCCCAACAATACTACCAGCTCCCTGCTCCCAACAATACTGCCAGCTCCCTGCTTCCAACAATACTAGCAGCTCCCTGCACCATCCAATACTAGCAGCTCCCTGCTCCCTCCAATACCAGCAGCTCCCTGCTCCATCCAATACTGTCAGCTCCCTGCTCACAACAATACTAGCAGCTCCCTGCTCCATCCAATACTGCCAGCACCCTGCTCCCAACAATACTAGCAGCTCCCTGCTCCCTCCAATACTGCCAGTTCCCTGCTCCATCCAAAACTACCAGCTCCCTGCTCCCTCCAATACTGCCAGTTCCCTGCTCCATCCAATACTACCAGCTCCCTGCTCCCTCCAATACTGCCAGTTCCCTGCTCCATCCAATGCTGCCAGCTCCCTGCTCCCAACAATACTAGCAGCTCCCTGCTCCCTCCAATACTGCCAGTTCCCTGCTCCATCCAATACTACCAGCTCCCTGCTCCCTCCAATACTGCCAGTTCCCTGCTCCATCCAATACTGCCAGCTCCCTGCTCCCAACAATACTCGGAGCTCCCTGCTCCATCCAATATTGCCAGCTCCCTGCTCCCAACAATACTTCCAGCTCCCTGCTCCATCCAATACTGTCAGCTCCCTGCTCCCAACAGTACTCGCTACTCCCTGCTCCATCCAATACTGCCAGCTGCCTGCTCCCAACAATACTAGCAGCTCCCTGCACCATCCAAAACTGCCAGCTCCCTGCTCCCAACAATACTAGCAGCTCCCTGCTCCATCCAATACTGCCAGCTCCCTGCTCCCAACAATACTAGCAGCTCCCTGCTCCCTCCAATGCTACCAGCTCCCTGCTCCCTCCAATACTAGCAGCTCCCTGCTCCATCCAATGCTGCCAGCACCCTGCTCCCAACAATACTAGCAGCTCCCTGCTCCCTCCAATACTGCCAGTTCCCTGCTCCATCCAATACTACCAGATCCCTGCTCCTCACAATACGACCAGTTCCCTGCACCTCCAATGCTACCAGCTCCCTGCACACCCCAATGCTACCAGCTCTCTGCTCCCCCAAATACTGCCAGTTCCCTGCACCTCCAATGCTACCAGTTCCCTGCACCTCCAATACTCCCAGCTCCCTGCTCCCTCCAAAACTGCCAGATCTCTGTCCTCCCCAATACTACCAGTTCCCTGCTCCCTCCAATACTACCAGTTCCCTGCAGCTCCAATACTGCCAGTTCCCTGCTCACTCCATTACTACCAGTTCCCTGCACCTCCAATACTACCAGCTCCCTGCTCCCTCCAAAACTGCCAGATCTCTGTCCTCCCCAATACTAGCAGTTCCCTGCTCCCTCCAATACTGCCAGTTCCCTGCTACCTCCAATACTACGAGCTCCCTGCTCCATCCAATACTAGCAGCTCGCTGCTCCATCCAATACAGCCAGCTCCCTGCTCCCTCCAATACTCGCAGCACCCTGCTCCATCCAGTACTGCCAGCACCCTGCTCCCAACAATACTAGGAGCTCCCTGCTCCATCCAATACTGCCAGCACCCTGCTCCCAACAATACTAGGAGCTCCCTGCTCCATCCAATACTGCCAGCTCCCTGCTCCCAACAATACTAGCAGCTCCCTGCTCCCTCCAATACTGCCAGTTCCCTGCTCCATCCAAAACTACCAGCTCCCTGCTCCCTCCAATACTGCCAGTTCCCTGCTCCATCCAATACTACCAGCTCTCTGCTCCCTCCAATACTGCCAGTTCCCTGCTCCATCCAATGCTGCCAGCTCCCTGCTCCCAACAATACTAGCTGCTCCCTGCTCCCTCCAATACTGCCAGTTCCCTGCTCCATCCAATACTACCAGCTCCCTGCTCCCTCCAATACTAGCAGCTCCCTGCTCCATCCAATACTGCCAGCTCCCTGCTCCCAACAATACTCGGAGCTCCCTGCTCCATCCAATACTGCCAGCTCCCTGCTCCCAACAATACTTGCAGCTCCCTGCTCCATCCAATACTGTCAGCTCCCTGCTCCCAACAGTACTCGCTACTCCCTGCTCCATCCAATACTGCCAGCTGCCTGCTCCCAACAATACTAGCAGCTCCCTGCACCATCCAATACTGCCAGCTCCCTGCTCCCAACAATACTAGCAGCTCCCTGCTCCATCCAATACTGCCAGCTCCCTGCTCCCAACAATACTAGCAGCTCCCTGCTCCCTCCAATGCTACCAGCTCCCTGCTCCCTCCAATACTAGCAGCTCCCTGCTCCATCCAATGCTGCCAGCTCCCTGCTCCCAACAATACTAGCAGCTCCCTGCTCCCTCCAATACTACCAGCTCCCTGCTCCCAACAATACTACCAGCTCCCTGCTCCATCCAATACTGCCAGCTCCCTGCTTCCAACAATACTAGCAGCTCCCTGCACCCTCCAATACTGCCAGTTCCCTGCTACCTCCAATACTACGAGCTCCCTGCTCCATCCAATACTAGCAGCTCGCTGCTCCATCCAATACAGCCAGCTCCCTGCTCCCTCCAATACTCGCAGCACCCTGCTCCATCCAGTACTGCCAGCACCCTGCTCCCAACAATACTAGGAGCTCCCTGCTCCATCCAATACTGCCAGCACCCTGCTCCCAACAATACTAGGAGCTCCCTGCTCCATCCAATACTGACAGCTCCCTGCTACCAACAATACGAGCAGCTCCCTGCTCCATCCAATACTGCCAGCTCCCTGCACCCAACAATACTAGCAGCTCCCTGCTCCCTCCAATACTACCAGCTCCCTGCTCCCAACAATACTGCCAGCTCCCTGCTCCCAACAATACTGCCAGCTCCCTGCTTCCAACAATACTGCCAGCTCCCTGCTTCCAACAATACTAGCAGCTCCCTGCACCATCCAATACTAGCAGCTCCCTGCTCCCTCCAATACCAGCAGCTCCCTGCTCCATCCAATACTGTCAGCTCCCTGCTCACAACAATACTAGCAGCTCCCTGCTCCATCCAATACTGCCAGCACCCTGCTCCCAACAATACTAGCAGCTCCCTGCTCCCTCCAATACTGCCAGTTCCCTGCTCCATCCAAAACTACCAGCTCCCTGCTCCCTCCAATACTGCCAGTTCCCTGCTCCATCCAATACTACCAGCTCCCTGCTCCCTCCAATACTGCCAGTTCCCTGCTCCATCCAATGCTGCCAGCTCCCTGCTCCCAACAATACTAGCAGCTCCCTGCTCCCTCCAATACTGCCAGTTCCCTGTTCCATCCAATACTACCAGCTCCCTGCTCCCTCCAATACTGCCAGTTCCCTGCTCCATCCAATACTGCCAGCTCTCTGCTCCCAACAATACTCGGAGCTCCCTGCTCCATCCAATATTGCCAGCTCCCTGCTCCCAACAATACTTCCAGCTCCCTGCTCCATCCAATACTGTCAGCTCCCTGCTCCCAACAGTACTCGCTACTCCCTGCTCCATCCAATACTGCCAGCTGCCTGCTCCCAACAATACTAGCAGCTCCCTGCACCATCCAAAACTGCCAGCTCCCTGCTCCCAACAATACTAGCAGCTCCCTGCTCCATCCAATACTGCCAGCTCCCTGCTCCCAACAATACTAGCAGCTCCCTGCTCCCTCCAATGCTACCAGCTCCCTGCTCCCTCCAATACTAGCAGCTCCCTGCTCCATCCAATGCTGCCAGCACCCTGCTCCCAACAATACTAGCAGCTCCCTGCTCCCTCCAATACTGCCAGTTCCCTGCTCCATCCAATACTACCAGATCCCTGCTCCTCACAATACGACCAGTTCCCTGCACCTCCAATGCTACCAGCTCCCTGCACACCCCAATGCTACCAGCTCTCTGCTCCCCCAAATACTGCCAGTTCCCTGCACCTCCAATGCTACCAGTTCCCTGCACCTCCAATACTCCCAGCTCCCTGCTCCCTCCAAAACTGCCAGATCTTTGTCCTCCCCAATACTACCAGTTCCCTGCTCCCTCCAATACTACCAGTTCCCTGCAGCTCCAATACTGCCAGTTCCCTGCTCACTCCATTACTACCAGTTCCCTGCACCTCCAATACTACCAGCTCCCTGCTCCCTCCAAAACTGCCAGATCTCTGTCCTCCCCAATACTACCAGTTCCCTGCACCTCCAATACTACCAGTTCCCTGCACCCCCAAATACTTCCAGTTCCCTGCACCTCCAATACTACCAGCTCCCTGCACCCCCAAATACTTCCAGTTCCCTGCACCTCCAATACTACCAGTTCCCTGCACCTCCAATACTACCAGTTCCCTGCTCCCCCAAATATAACCAGTTCCCTGCACCTCCAATACTACCAGTTCCCTGCTCCCCCAAATATAACCAGTTCCCTGCACCTCCAATACTACCAGTGCCCTGCACCTCCAATACTACCAGCTCCCTTCTCCCACCAATAGTAGCAGCTCCCTGCTCCCTCCAAGACGAGCAGCTCCCTGCTCCATCCAATACTGCCAGCTCCCTGCTCCATCCAATACTACCAGCTCCCTTCTCCCACCAATAGTAGCAGCTCCCTGCTCCCTCCAAGACGAGCAGCTCCCTGCTCCATCCAATACTGCCAGCTCCCTTTTCCATCCAATACTGCCAGCTCCCTGCTCCATCCAAAACTGCCAGCTCCCTGCTCCCAAAAATAATAGCAGCTCCCTGCTCCCTCCAAGACGAGCAGCTCCCTGCTCCATCCAATACTGCCAGCTCCCTGCTCCATCCAATACTGCCAGCTCCCTGCTCCATCCAATACTGCCAGCTCCATGCTCCCTCCAATACGAGCAGCTCCCTGCTCCCTCCAATACGAGCAGCTCCCTGCTCCATCCAACACAGCTAGCTCTCTTCTCCCACCAATACCTGCAGGTCCCTGCTCCCTCCAATACTAGCAGCTCCCTGCTCCATCCAATACTGCCAGCTCCCTGCTCCCTCCAATACGAGAAGCTCCCTGCTCCATCTAATACTGCCAGCTCCCTGCTCCCAGCAATACTAGCAGCTCCCTGCTCCATCCAATACTAGCAGCTCCCTGCTCCCTCCAATACGAGCAACTCCCTGCTCCATCCAATACTGTCAGCTCCCTGCTCCCTCCAATACGAGCAGCTCCCTGTTCCATCCAATACAGCCAGCTCCCTGCTCCCAGCAATACTAGCAGCTCCCTGCTCCCTTCAATGTGGCCAGTTTACTGCTCCATCCAATACTAGCAGCTCCCTGCTCCCTCCAATACGAGCAGCTCCCTCCTCCATCCAACACAGCCAGCTCCCTTCTCCCACCAATACGAGCAGGTCCCTGCTCCCTCCAATACGAGCAGCTCCCTGCTCCATCCAATACTGCCAGCTCCCTGCTCCATCTAATACTGCCAGCTCCCTGCTCCCAGCAATACTAGCAGCTCCCTGCTCCATCCAATACTGCCAACTCCCTGCTCCCGATAATACGAGCAGCTCCCTGCTCCCTCCAATACTGCCAGCTCCCTGCTCCCAACAATACTAGCAGCTCCCTGCTCCCTCCAATACTGCCAGTTCCCTGCTCCATCTTATACTTCCAGCTCCATGTTACCTCCAATATGAGCAGCTCCCTGCTCCCTCCAATACTGCCAGTTCCCCGCTCCATCCAATACTGCCAGTTCCCTGCTCCATCCAATACTACCAGCTCCCTGCTCCCTCCAATACGAGCAGCTCCCTGCTCCATCCAATACTAGCAGCTCCCTGCTCCCTCCAATGCTACCAGCTCCCTGCTCCCTCCAATACTAGCAGCTCCCTGCTCCATCCAATGCTGCCAGCACCCTGCTCCCAACAATACTAGCAGCTCCCTGCTCCCTCCAATACTGCCAGTTCCCTGCTCCATCCAATACTACCAGATCCCTGCTCCTCACAATACGACCAGTTCCCTGCACCTCCAATGCTACCAGCTCCCTGCACACCCCAATGCTACCAGCTCTCTGCTCCCCCAAATACTGCCAGTTCCCTGCACCTCCAATGCTACCAGTTCCCTGCACCTCCAATACTCCCAGCTCCCTGCTCCCTCCAAAACTGCCAGATCTTTGTCCTCCCCAATACTACCAGTTCCCTGCTCCCTCCAATACTACCAGTTCCCTGCAGCTCCAATACTGCCAGTTCCCTGCTCACTCCATTACTACCAGTTCCCTGCACCTCCAATACTACCAGCTCCCTGCTCCCTCCAAAACTGCCAGATCTCTGTCCTCCCCAATACTACCAGTTCCCTGCACCTCCAATACTACCAGTTCCCTGCACCCCCAAATACTTCCAGTTCCCTGCACCTCCAATACTACCAGCTCCCTGCACCCCCAAATACTTCCAGTTCCCTGCACCTCCAATACTACCAGTTCCCTGCACCTCCAATACTACCAGTTCCCTGCTCCCCCAAATATAACCAGTTCCCTGCACCTCCAATACTACCAGTTCCCTGCTCCCCCAAATATAACCAGTTCCCTGCACCTCCAATACTACCAGTGCCCTGCACCTCCAATACTACCAGCTCCCTTCTCCCACCAATAGTAGCAGCTCCCTGCTCCCTCCAAGACGAGCAGCTCCCTGCTCCATCCAATACTGCCAGCTCCCTGCTCCATCCAATACTACCAGCTCCCTTCTCCCACCAATAGTAGCAGCTCCCTGCTCCCTCCAAGACGAGCAGCTCCCTGCTCCATCCAATACTGCCAGCTCCCTTTTCCATCCAATACTGCCAGCTCCCTGCTCCATCCAAAACTGCCAGCTCCCTGCTCCCAAAAATAATAGCAGCTCCCTGCTCCCTCCAAGACGAGCAGCTCCCTGCTCCATCCAATACTGCCAGCTCCCTGCTCCATCCAATACTGCCAGCTCCCTGCTCCATCCAATACTGCCAGCTCCATGCTCCCTCCAATACGAGCAGCTCCCTGCTCCCTCCAATACGAGCAGCTCCCTGCTCCATCCAACACAGCTAGCTCTCTTCTCCCACCAATACCTGCAGGTCCCTGCTCCCTCCAATACTAGCAGCTCCCTGCTCCATCCAATACTGCCAGCTCCCTGCTCCCTCCAATACGAGAAGCTCCCTGCTCCATCTAATACTGCCAGCTCCCTGCTCCCAGCAATACTAGCAGCTCCCTGCTCCATCCAATACTAGCAGCTCCCTGCTCCCTCCAATACGAGCAACTCCCTGCTCCATCCAATACTGTCAGCTCCCTGCTCCCTCCAATACGAGCAGCTCCCTGTTCCATCCAATACAGCCAGCTCCCTGCTCCCAGCAATACTAGCAGCTCCCTGCTCCCTTCAATGTGGCCAGTTTACTGCTCCATCCAATACTAGCAGCTCCCTGCTCCCTCCAATACGAGCAGCTCCCTCCTCCATCCAACACAGCCAGCTCCCTTCTCCCACCAATACGAGCAGGTCCCTGCTCCCTCCAATACGAGCAGCTCCCTGCTCCATCCAATACTGCCAGCTCCCTGCTCCATCTAATACTGCCAGCTCCCTGCTCCCAGCAATACTAGCAGCTCCCTGCTCCATCCAATACTGCCAACTCCCTGCTCCCGATAATACGAGCAGCTCCCTGCTCCCTCCAATACTGCCAGCTCCCTGCTCCCAACAATACTAGCAGCTCCCTGCTCCCTCCAATACTGCCAGTTCCCTGCTCCATCTTATACTTCCAGCTCCATGTTACCTCCAATATGAGCAGCTCCCTGCTCCCTCCAATACTGCCAGTTCCCCGCTCCATCCAATACTGCCAGTTCCCTGCTCCATCCAATACTACCAGCTCCCTGCTCCCTCCAATACGAGCAGCTCCCTGCTCCATCCAATACTAGCAGCTCCCTGCTCCCTTCAATGCGGCCAGTTTACTGCTCCATCCAATACTCGCAGCTCCCTGTTCCCTCCAATACGAGTAGCACCCAGCTCCTTCAACACAGCCAGCTCCCTTCTCCCACCAATTCGAGCAGGTCCCTGCACCCTCCAATAGGAGCAGCTCCCTGCTCCCTCCAATACTGCCAGCTCCCTGCTCCCTCCAATACTGCCAGCTCCCTGCTCCCTTCAATACTGCCAGCTCCCTGCTCCCTTCAATACTGCCAGCTCCCTGCTCCCTTCAATACTGCCAGCTCCCTGCTCCATCCAATACTGCCAGCTCCCTGCTCCCAACAATACTAGCAGCTCCCTGCTCCCTTCAATGCGGCCAGTTCCCTGCTCCATCCAATACTAGCAGCTCCCAGCTCCCTCCAACACTAGCAGCTCCCTGCTCCATCCAATACTAGCAGCTCCCTGCTCCATCCAATACTAGCAGCTCCCTGCTCCCCCAAATACTAACAGCTCCCTGCACCCCCTAAGACTGCCATCTCCCTGCCCCCTCCAATACTACCAGTTCCCTGCTCCCTCAATTACTACCAGCTCCCTGCTCCCCCAAATTATACCAGTTTCCTGCAGCTCCAATACTACCAGCTCCCTGTTCCCACAAATACTACCAGTTCCTTGCACCTCCAATCCTACCAGCTCCCTGCACCCCCCCAATACTACCAGTTCCCTGCACCTCCCAGTACTGCCAGCTCCCTGCTCCCAACAATACTAGGAGCTCCCTGCTCCATCCAATAATGCCAGCTCCCTGCTCCCAACAATACTAGGAGCTCCCTGCTCCATCCAATAACGCCAGCTCCCTGCTCCCTTCAATACTGCCAGCTCCCTGCTCCATCCAATACTGCCAGCTCCCTGCTCCCAACAATACTAGCAGCTCCCTGCTCCCTTCAATACTAGCAACTCCCTGCTCCCTCCAACACGAGCAGCACCCTGCTCCATCCAATGCTGCCAACTCCCTGTTCCATCCAACACAGCCAGCTCCCTTCTCCCACCAATAGTAGCAGCTCCCTGCTCCATCCAATACTGCCAGTTCCCTGCTCCATCCAATACTGCCAGCTCCCTGCTCCCTCCAATACGAGCAGCTCCCTGCTCCATCCAATACTGCCAGCTCCCTGCTCGCAACAATACTAGCAGCTCCCTGCTCCCTCCAATACTAGCAGCTCCCCGCTCCCTCCAATACTGCCAGTTCCCCGCTCCATCCAATACTACCAGCTTCCTGCTCACTCCAATACGAGCAGCTCCCTGCTCCATCCAAAACTGCCAGCTCCCTGCTCCGAACAATACTAGCAGCTCCCTGCTCCATCCAATACTGCCAGCTCCATGCTCCCAACAATATGAGCAGCTCCCTGCTCCATCCAATACCAGCAGCTCCCTGCTCCCTCCAATACGAGCAACTCCCTGCTCCATCCAATACTGCCAGCTCCCTGCTCCCTCCAATACGAGCAGCTCCCTGTTCCATCCAATACAGCCAGCTCACTGCTCCCAACAATACTAGCAGCTCCCTGCTCCCTTCAATATTGCCAGCTCCCTGCTCCATCCAATACTGCCAGCTCCCTGCTCAGAACAATACTAGCAGCTCCCTGCTCCCTACAATACTGCCAGCTCCCTGCTCCATCCAATACAGCCAGCTCCCTGCTCCCAACAATACTAGCAGCTCCTTGCTCCGTTCAATACTGCCAGCTCCCTGCTCCATCCAATACTGCCAGCTCCCTGCTCAGAACAATACTAGCAGCTCCCTGCTCCCTTCAATGCGGCCAGTTTACTGCTCCATCCAATATTAGCAGCTCCCTGATCCCTCCAATACGAGCAGCTCCCTGCTCCATCCAACACAGCCAGCTCCCTTCTCCCACAAATACTAGCAGGTCCCTGCTCCCTCCAATACGAGCGGCTCCCTGCTCCATCCAAAACTGCCAGCTTCCTGCTCCCAGCAATACTAGCAGCTCCCTGCTCCCTTCAATGCGGCCAGTTCCCTGCTCCATCCAATACTAGCAGCTCCCTGCTCCCTCCAACACGAGCAGCTCCCTGCTCCATCCAATACTGCCAACTCCCTGTTCCATCCAACACTGCCAGCTCCCTTCTCCACCAATACTTGCAGCTCCCTGCTCCCTATAATACGAGCAGCTCCCTGCTCCATCCAATACTGCCAGCTCCCTGCTCCCTCCAATTCTGCCAGTTCCCTGCTCCATCCAATACTACCAGCTCCCTGCTCCCAACAATACTAGCAGCTCCCTGCTCCATCCAATACTGCCAGTTCCCTGCTCCCAGCAATACTAGCAGCTCCCTGCTCCCTTCAATGTGGCCAGTTTACTGCTCCATCCAATACTAGCAGCTCCCTGCTCCCTCCAATACGAGCAGCTCCCTCCTCCATCCAACACAGCCAGCTCCCTTCTCCCACCAATACGAGCAGGTCCCTGCTCCCTCCAATACGAGCAGCTCCCTGCTCCATCCAATACTGCCAGCTCCCTGCTCCATCTAATACTGCCAGCTCCCTGCTCCCAGCAATACTAGCAGCTCCCTGCTCCATCCAATACTGCCAACTCCCTGCTCCCGATAATACGAGCAGCTCCCTGCTCCCTCCAATACTGCCAGCTCCCTGCTCCCAACAATACTAGCAGCTCCCTGCTCCCTCCAATACTGCCAGTTCCCTGCTCCATCTTATACTACCAGCTCCATGTTACCTCCAATATGAGCAGCTCCCTGCTCCCTCCAATACTGCCAGTTCCCCGCTCCATCCAATACTGCCAGTTCCCTGCTCCATCCAATACTACCAGCTCCCTGCTCCCTCCAATACGAGCAGCTCCCTGCTCCATCCAATACTAGCAGCTCCCTGCTCCCTTCAATGCGGCCAGTTTACTGCTCCATCCAATACTCGCAGCTCCCTGTTCCCTCCAATACGAGTAGCACCCAGCTCCTTCAACACAGCCAGCTCCCTTCTCCCACCAATTCGAGCAGGTCCCTGCACCCTCCAATAGGAGCAGCTCCCTGCTCCCTCCAATACTGCCAGCTCCCTGCTCCCTCCAATACTGCCAGCTCCCTGCTCCCTTCAATACTGCCAGCTCCCTGCTCCCTTCAATACTGCCAGCTCCCTGCTCCCTTCAATACTGCCAGCTCCCTGCTCCATCCAATACTGCCAGCTCCCTGCTCCCAACAATACTAGCAGCTCCCTGCTCCCTTCAATGCGGCCAGTTCCCTGCTCCATCCAATACTAGCAGCTCCCAGCTCCCTCCAACACTAGCAGCTCCCTGCTCCATCCAATACTAGCAGCTCCCTGCTCCATCCAATACTAGCAGCTCCCTGCTCCCCCAAATACTAACAGCTCCCTGCACCCCCTAAGACTGCCATCTCCCTGCCCCCTCCAATACTACCAGTTCCCTGCTCCCTCAATTACTACCAGCTCCCTGCTCCCCCAAATTATACCAGTTTCCTGCAGCTCCAATACTACCAGCTCCCTGTTCCCACAAATACTACCAGTTCCTTGCACCTCCAATCCTACCAGCTCCCTGCACCCCCCCAATACTACCAGTTCCCTGCACCTCCCAGTACTGCCAGCTCCCTGCTCCCAACAATACTAGGAGCTCCCTGCTCCATCCAATAATGCCAGCTCCCTGCTCCCAACAATACTAGGAGCTCCCTGCTCCATCCAATAACGCCAGCTCCCTGCTCCCTTCAATACTGCCAGCTCCCTGCTCCATCCAATACTGCCAGCTCCCTGCTCCCAACAATACTAGCAGCTCCCTGCTCCCTTCAATACTAGCAACTCCCTGCTCCCTCCAACACGAGCAGCACCCTGCTCCATCCAATGCTGCCAACTCCCTGTTCCATCCAACACAGCCAGCTCCCTTCTCCCACCAATAGTAGCAGCTCCCTGCTCCATCCAATACTGCCAGTTCCCTGCTCCATCCAATACTGCCAGCTCCCTGCTCCCTCCAATACGAGCAGCTCCCTGCTCCATCCAATACTGCCAGCTCCCTGCTCGCAACAATACTAGCAGCTCCCTGCTCCCTCCAATACTAGCAGCTCCCCGCTCCCTCCAATACTGCCAGTTCCCCGCTCCATCCAATACTACCAGCTTCCTGCTCACTCCAATACGAGCAGCTCCCTGCTCCATCCAAAACTGCCAGCTCCCTGCTCCGAACAATACTAGCAGCTCCCTGCTCCATCCAATACTGCCAGCTCCATGCTCCCAACAATATGAGCAGCTCCCTGCTCCATCCAATACCAGCAGCTCCCTGCTCCCTCCAATACGAGCAACTCCCTGCTCCATCCAATACTGCCAGCTCCCTGCTCCCTCCAATACGAGCAGCTCCCTGTTCCATCCAATACAGCCAGCTCACTGCTCCCAACAATACTAGAAGCTCCCTGCTCCCTTCAATATTGCCAGCTCCCTGCTCCATCCAATACTGCCAGCTCCCTGCTCAGAACAATACTAGCAGCTCCCTGCTCCCTACAATACTGCCAGCTCCCTGCTCCATCCAATACAGCCAGCTCCCTGCTCCCAACAATACTAGCAGCTCCTTGCTCCGTTCAATACTGCCAGCTCCCTGCTCCATCCAATACTGCCAGCTCCCTGCTCAGAACAATACTAGCAGCTCCCTGCTCCCTTCAATGCGGCCAGTTTACTGCTCCATCCAATATTAGCAGCTCCCTGATCCCTCCAATACGAGCAGCTCCCTGCTCCATCCAACACAGCCAGCTCCCTTCTCCCACAAATACTAGCAGGTCCCTGCTCCCTCCAATACGAGCGGCTCCCTGCTCCATCCAAAACTGCCAGCTTCCTGCTCCCAGCAATACTAGCAGCTCCCTGCTCCCTTCAATGCGGCCAGTTCCCTGCTCCATCCAATACTAGCAGCTCCCTGCTCCCTCCAACACGAGCAGCTCCCTGCTCCATCCAATACTGCCAACTCCCTGTTCCATCCAACACTGCCAGCTCCCTTCTCCACCAATACTTGCAGCTCCCTGCTCCCTATAATACGAGCAGCTCCCTGCTCCATCCAATACTGCCAACTCCCTGCTCCCTCCAATTCTGCCAGTTCCCTGCTCCATCCAATACTACCAGCTCCCTGCTCCCAACAATACTAGCAGCTCCCTGCTCCATCCAATACTGCCAGTTCCCTGCTCCCAACAATACTAGCAGCTCCCTGCTCCATCCAATACTGCCAGTTCCCTGCTCCCAACAATACTAGCAGCTCCCTGCTCCATCCAATACTGCCAGCTCCCTGCTCCCAACAATACTAGCAGCTCCCTGCTCCATCCAATACTGCCAGTTCCCTGCTCCATCCAATACTAACAGCTGCTGTCTCCCTCGCTGTCTCCCTCGCTGTCTCCCTCGCTGTCTCCCTCGCTGTCTCCCTCGCTGTCTCCCTCGCTGTCTCCCTCGCCGTCTCCCTCGCAGTCTCCCTCGCAGTCTCCCTCGCTGTCTCTCTCGCTGTCTCTCTCACTGTCTCTCTCGCTGTCTCTCTCGCTGTCTCTCTCGCTGTCTCTCTCAATGTACTCTCGCTGTCTCCCTCGCTGTCTCCCTCGCTGTCTCCCTCGCTGTCTCCCTCGCTGTCTCCCTCGCTCTATCCCTCGCTCTATCCCTCGCTCTATCCCTCGCTCTATCCCTCGCTCTATCCCTCGCTCTATCCCTCGCAGTCTCTCTCGCAGTCTCTCTCGCAGTCTCTCTCGCAGTCTCTCTCGCAGTCTCTCTCGCAGTCTCTCTCGCTGTCTCTCTCGCTGTCTCTCTCGCTGTCTCCCTCTCAGTCTCTCTCACTCTCTCTCTCGCCGTCTCTCTCTCCATCTCTCTCTCCATCTCTCTCTCCATCTCTCTCTCCGTCTCTCTCTCCGTCTCTCTCTCCGTCTCTCTCGCTGTCTCCCTCGCTGTCTCCCTCGCTGTCTCCGTCGCTGTCTCCCTCGCTGTCTCCGTCTCTGTCTCTGTCGCTGTCTCTGTCGCTGTCTCTGTCGCTGTCTCTGTCGCTGTCTCTGTCGCTGTCTCTGTCGCTGTCTCTGTCGCTGTCTCTGTCGCTGTCTCCGTCGCTGTCTCCCTGGCCGTCTCCCTGGCCGTCTCCCTGGCCGTCTCTCTCGCTGTCTCTCTCAATGTACTCTCGCTGTCTCCCTCGCTCTATCCATCGCTGTATCTCTCACAGTCTCTCTCGCTGTCTCTCTCGCTGTCTCCCTCGCAGTCTCTCTCGCTCTCTCTCTCGCCGTCTCTCTCGCCGGCTCTCTCGCCGTCTCCCTCGCAGTCTCTCTCGCTCTCTCACTCACTGTCTCTCTCACAGTCTCTCTCCCTGTCTCTCTTGCTGTCTCCCTCGCAGTCTCTCTCGCTCTCTCTCTCGCCGTCTCCCTCGCAGTCTCTCTCGCTCTCTCTCTCGCCGTCTCTCTCGCCGTCTCTCTCGCCGTCTCTCTCGCCGTCTCTCTCGCCGTCTCTCTCGCCGTCTCTCTCGCCGTCTCTCTCGCCGTCTCTCTCGCCGTCTCTCTCTCCATCTCTCTCTCCATCTCTCTCGCCGTCTCTCTCTCCATCTCTCTCGCCGTCTCTCTCTCCATCTCTCTCGCAGTCTCCTTTGCAGTCTCCCTCGCAGTCTCTCTCGCTCTCTCCCTCACTGTCTCTCTCGCCGTCTCTCTCGCCGTCTCTCTCGCCGTCTCTCTCGCCGTCTCTCTCGCCGTCTCTCTCGCCGTCTCTCTCGCCGTCTCTCTCTCCGTCTCTCTCGCCGTCTCTCTCGCCGTCTCTCTCGCCGTCTCTCTCGCCGTCTCTCTCGCCGTCTCTCTCGCCGTCTCTCTCTCCATCTCTCTCGCCGTCTCTCTCTCCATCTCTCTCGCCGTCTCTCTCTCCATCTCTCTCGCAGTCTCCTTTGCAGTCTCTCTCGCAGTCTCCTTTGCAGTCTCTCTCGCAGTCTCTCTCGCAGTCTCTCTCGCAGTCTCTCTCGCAGTCTCTCTCGCAGTCTCTCTCGCAGTCTCTCTCGCCGTCTCTCTCGCCGTCTCTCTCGCCGTCTCTCTCGCCGTCTCTCTCGCCGTCTCTCTCGCCGTCTCTCTCGCCGTCTCTCTCGCCGTCTCTCTCTCCGTCTCTCTCGCCGTCTCTCTCGCCGTCTCTCTCGCCGTCTCTCTCGCCGTCTCTCTCGCCGTCTCTCTCGCCGTCTCTCTCTCCATCTCTCTCGCCGTCTCTCTCTCCATCTCTCTCGCAGTCTCCTTTGCAGTCTCCCTCGCAGTCTCTCTCGCTCTCTCCCTCACTGTCTCTCTCGCCGTCTCTCTCGCCGTCTCTCTCGCTGTCTCTCTCGCCGTCTCTCTCGCCGTCTCTCTCTCCATCTCTCTCGCCGTCTCTCTCTCCATCTCTCTCGCAGTCTCCTTTGCAGTCTCTCTCGCAGTCTCCTTTGCAGTCTCTCTCGCAGTCTCTCTCGCAGTCTCTCTCGCAGTCTCTCTCGCAGTCTCTCTCGCAGTCTCTCTCGCAGTCTCTCTCGCAGTCTCTCTCGCAGTCTCTCTCGCAGTCTCTCTCGCTGTCCCTCTCGCAGTGTCTCTCGCTGTCCCTCTCGCAGTCTCTCTCGCAGTCTCCCTCGCAGTCTCTCTCGCAGTCTCCCTCGCAGTCTCCCTCGCAGTCTCTCTCGCAGTCTCTCTCGCAGTCTCTCTCGCAGTCTCTCTCGCAGTCTCTCTCGCAGTCTCTCTCGCTGTCTCCCACGCTGTCTCCCACGCTGTCTCCCTCGCAGTCTCCCTCGCAGTCTCCCTCGCAGTCTCCCTCGCAGTCTCCCTCGCAGTCTCCCTCGCAGTCTCCCTCGCAGTCTCCCTCGCAGTCTCCCTCGCTGTCTCCCTCGCTGTCTCCCTCGCAGTCTCCCTCGCTGTATCCCTCGCAGTCTCTCTCGAAGTCACTCTCGCTTTCTCCCTCGCTGTCTCTCTCGCAGTCCTTCTCGCAGTCCTTCTCGCAGTCCTTCTCGCAGTCCTTCTCGCAGTCTCTCTCGCTGTCTCCAGCGCTGTCACCCTCACATTCTCTCTCGCAGTGTCTCTCACTGTCTCCCTCGCCGTCTCCCTTGCAGTCACTCTCTCTGTATCCCCGGCTGTCTCTGTCGCTGTCTCTGTCGCTGTCTCTGTCGCTGTCTCTGTCGCTGTCTCTGTCGCTGTCTCCGTCGCTGTCTCCGTCGCTGTCTCCGTCGCTGTCTCCCTCGCCGTCTCCCTGGCCGTCTCCCTGGCCGTCTCCCTGGCCGTCTCCCTGGCCGTCTCCCTGGCCGTCTCCCTGGCCGTCTCCCTGGCCGTCTCCCTGGCCGTCTCCCTGGCCGTCTCCCTGGCCGTCTCCCTGGCCGTCTCCCTGGCCGTCTCCCTGGCAGTCTCCCTGGCAGTCTCTCTCGCTGTCTCTCTCGCTGTCTCTCTCGCTGTCTCTCTCGCTGTCTCTCTCAATGTACTCTCGCTGTCTCCCTCGCTGTCTCACTCGCTCTATCCCTCGCTGTATCTCTCACAGTCTCTCTCGCTGTCTCCCTCGCACTCTCTCTCGCTGTCTCCCTCGCACTCTCTCTCGCTCTCTCCCTCACTGTCTCTCTCGCCGTCTCTCTCGCCGTCTCTCTCTCCGTCTCTCTCGCCGTCTCTCTCGCCGTCTCTCTCGCCGTCTCTCTCGCCGTCTCTCTCTCGCAGTCTCTCTCGCAGTCTCTCTCGCAGTCTCTCTCGCAGTCTCTCTCGCAGTCTCTCTCGCAGTCTCTCTCGCAGTCTCTCTCGCAGTCTCTCTCGCAGTCTCTCTCGCAGTCTCTCTCGCAGTCTCTCTCGCAGTCTCACTCGCAGTCTCTCTCGCTGTCCCTCTCGCAGTCTCTCTCGCTGTCCCTCTCGCAGTCTCTCTCGCTGTCCCTCTCGCAGTCTCTCTCGCAGTCTCTCTCGCTGTCTCCCTCGCAGTCTCTCTCGCTCTCTCCCTCACTGTCTCTCTCGCCGTCTCTCTCTCCATCTCTCTCGCCGTCTCTCTCTCCATCTCTCTCGCAGTCTCCTTTGCAGTCTCTCTCGCAGTCTCCTTTGCAGTCTCCTTTGCAGTCTCCTTTGCAGTCTCCTTTGCAGTCTCTCTCGCAGTCTCTCTCGCAGTCTCTCTCGCAGTCTCTCTCGCAGTCTCTCTCGCAGTCTCTCTCGCAGTCTCTCTCGCAGTCTCTCTCGCAGTCTCTCTCGCAGTCTCTCTCGCAGTCACTCTCGCAGTCTCTCTCGCAGTCTCTCTCGCTGTCCCTCTCGCAGTCTCTCTCGCTGTCCCTCTCGCAGTCTCTCTCGCTGTCCCTCTCGCTGTCTCTCTCGCAGTCTCTCTCGCAGTCTCTCTCGCAGTCTCCTTTGCATTCTCTCTCGCTGTCTCTCTCGCTGTCTCTCTCGCTGTCTCTCTCGCAGTCTCTCTCGCAGTCTCTCTCGCTGTCCCTCTCGCAGTCTCTCTCGCTGTCCCTCTCGCAGTCTCTCTCGCTGTCCCTCTCGCAGTCTCTCTCGCTGTCCCTCTCGCTGTCTCTCTCGCAGTCTCTCTCGCAGTCTCCTTTGCATTCTCTCTCGCTGTCTCTCTCGCTGTCTCCCTCGCAGTCTCTCTCGCAGTCTCTCTCGCAGTCTCCCTCGCTGTCTCCCTCGCTGTCTCCCTCGCTGTCTCCCTCGCTGTCTCCCTCGCTGTCTCCCTCGCTGTCTCTCTCGCTGTCTCTCTCGCTGTCTCTCTCGCTGTCTCTCTCGCTGTCTCTCTCGCTGTCTCTCTCGCTGTCTCCCTCGCAGTCTCCCTCGCAGTCTCCCTCGCAGTCTCCCTCGCAGTCTCTCTCGCAGTCTCTCTCGCAGTCTCCCTCGCTGTCTCCCTCGCTGTCTCCCTCGCTGTCTCCCTCGCTGTCTCCCTCGCTGTCTCCCTCGCTGTCTCCCTCGCTGTCTCCCTCGCTGTCTCCCTCGCTGTCTCCCTCGCTCTCTCCCTCGCTCTCTCCCTCCCTGTCTCCCTCGCTCTCTCCCTCCCTGTCTCTCTCGCAGTCTCTCTCGCTGTCTCTCTCGCTGTCTCCCTCGCAGTCTCCCTCGCAGTTTCTCTCGCTGTCTCCCTCGCTGTCTCCCTCGCTGTCACCCTCGCTGTCTCCCTCGCTGTCTCCCTAGCAGTCGCTCTCGCAGTCTCCCTCGCTGTCTCCCTCGCTGTCTCCCTCGCTGTCTCCCTCGCTGTCTCCCTCGCTGTCTCCCTCGCTGTCACCCTCGCTGTCTCCCTCGCTGTCTCCCTAGCAGTCGCTCTCGCAGTCTCTCTCGCTGTCTGCCTCGCTGTCTCCCTCGCTGTCTCCCTCGCTGTCTCCCTCGCTGTCTCCCTCGCTGTCTCCCTCGCTGCCTCCCTCGCAGTCTCTCTCGAAGTCTCTCTCGCTGTCTCCCTCGCTCTCTCCCTCGCTCTCTCCCTCGCTCTCTCTCTCGCCGTCTCCCTCGCAGTCTCTCTCGCAGTGTCTCTCGCTGTATCCCTCGCTGTTTCTCTCGCTTTCTCCCTCACAGTCTCTCTCGCTGTCTCCCTCGCAGTCTCTCTCGCAGTCTCTCTCGCAGTCTCTCTCGCAGTCTCTCTCGCAGTCTCTCTCGCAGTCTCTCTCGCAGTCTCCCTCGCTGTCTCCCTCACAGTCTCCCTCTCTGTCTCTCTCACAGTCTCTCTCGCAGTCTCTCTCGCAGTCTCTCTCGCTGTCTCTCTCGCTGTCTCCCTCGCAGTCTCTATCGCTGTCTCCCTCGCAGTCTCTATCGCAGTCTCCCTCGCAGTCTCTATCGCAGTCTCTATCGCAGTCTCCCTCGCAGTCTCCCTCGCAGTCTCCCTCGCAGTCTCCCTCGCAGTCTCTCTCGCAGTCTCTCTCGCTTTCTCCCTCGCTCTCTCCCTCGCAGACTCTCTCACTGTCTCCCTCGTTGTCTCCCTCGCTGTCTCTCTCAGTCTCTCTCTCAGTCTCTCTCTCAATCTCTCTCTCAGTCTCTCTCGCTGTCTCTCTCGCTGTCTCCCTCGCTGTCTCCCTCGCTGTCTCCCTCGCTGTCTCCCTCTCAGTCTCCCTCTCAGTCTCCCTCTCAGTCTCCCTCTCAGTCTCCCTCTCAGTCTCTCTCTCAGTCTCTCTCTCAGTCTCTATCGCATTCTCTCTCGCTGTATCCCTCGCACTCTCTGGCTTTCTCTCTCGCAGTCCCTCTCACTGTCCCTCTCACTGTCCCTCTCACTGTCTCTCTCGCAGTCTCTCTCGCAGTCTCTCTCGCAGTCTCTCTCGCTGTCTCCCTCACAGTCTCCCTCACAGTCTCTCTCGCTGTCTCTCTCGCAGTCTCTCTCGCTGTCTCTCTCGCTGTCTCTCTCGCTGTCTCTCTCGCTGTCTCTCTCGCTGTCTCTCTCGCTGTCTCTCTCGCCGTCTCCCTCGCAGTCTCTCTCGCTGTCTCTCTCGCTGTCTCCCTCGCTGTCTCTCTCGCTCTCTCTCTCGCCGTCGCCCTCGCCATCGCCCTCGCCGTCGCCCTCGCCGTCGCCCTCGCCGTCTCCCTCGCCGTCTCCCTCGCAGTCACTCTCGCAGTCTCTCTCGCTGTATCCCTCGCTGTCTCTCTCGCTATCTCCATAGCAGTCTCTCTCGCAGTCTCCCTCGCAGTCTCCCTCGCAGTCTCCCTCGCAGTCTCTCTCGCAGTCTCTCTCGCAGTCTCTCTCGCTATCTCCCTCGCTGTCTCTCTCGCTGTCTCCCTCGCAGTCTCTCTCGCAGTCTCTCTCGCAGTCTCTCTCGCAGTCTCTCTCGCAGTCTCTCTCGCTTTCTCCCACGCAGTCTCTCTCGCAGTCTCTCTCGCAGTCTCTCTCGCAGTCTTCCTCGCAGTTTCTCTCGCTGTCTCCCTCGCTGTCTCCCTCGCTGTCTCCCTCGCTGTCTCCCTCGCTGTCTCCCTCGCTGTCTCCCTCGCTGTCTCCCTCGCTGTCTCCCTCGCTGTCTCCCTCGCAGTCTCTCTCGCTGTCTCCCTCGCAGTCTCCCTCGCAGTCTCCCTCGCAGTCTCCCTCGCAGTCTCTCTCGCAGTCTCTCTCGCAGTCTCTCTCGCAGTCTCTCTCGCAGTCTCTCTCGCAGTCTCTCTCGCAGTCTCTCTCGCTGTCTCTCTCGCAGTCTCTCTCGCAGTCTCTCTCGCAGTCTCTCTCGCAGTCTCTCTCGCAGTCTCTCTCGCTGTCCCTCTCGCTGTCCCTCTCGCAGTCCCTCTCGCAGTCCCTCTCGCTGTCTCTCTCGCTGTCTCTCTCGCAGTCTCTCTCGCAGTCTCTCTCGCAGTCTCCCTCGCAGTCTCCCTCGCAGTCTCCCTCGCAGTCTCTCTCGCAGTCTCTCTCGCAGTCTCTCTCGCAGTCTCTCTCGCTGTCTCTCTCGCAGTCTCTCTCGCAGTCTCTCTCGCAGTCTCTCTCGCAGTCTCTCTCGCAGTCTCTCTCGCAGTCTCTCTCGCAGTCCCTCTCGCTGTCCCTCTCGCAGTCTCTCTCGCAGTCTCTCTCGCTGTCTCTCTCGCTGTCTCTCTCGCAGTCTCTCTCGCAGTCTCTCTCGCAGTCTCTCTCGCAGTCTCTCTCGCAGTCTCTCTCGCAGTCTCTCTCGCAGTCTCTCTCGCAGTCTCTCTCGCAGTCTCTCTCGCTGTCTCTCTCGCTGTCTCCCTCGCTTTCTCCCTCGCTGTCTCTCTCGCTGTCTCTCTCGCTGTCTCTCTCGCTGCCTCTCTCGCTGCCTCTCTCGCAGTCTCTCTCGCTGTCTCCCTCGCTGTCTCCCTCGCTGTCTCCCTCGCTGTCTCCCTCGCTGTCTCCCTCGCTGTCTCCCTCGCTGTCTCCCTCGCAGTTTCTCTCGCTGTCTCCCTCGCTGTCTCCCTAGCAGTCGCTCTCGCAGTCTCCCTCGCTGTCTCCCTCGCTGTCTCCCTCGCTGTCTCCCTCGCTGTCTCCCTCGCTGTCTCCCTCGCTGTCTCCCTCGCTGTCTCCCTCGCTGTCTCCCTCGCTGCCTCCCTCGCAGTCTCTCTCGCAGTCTCTCTCGAAGTCTCTCTCGCTGTCTCTCTCGCAGTGTCTCTCGCTGTATCCCTCGCTGTCTCTCTCGCAGTTTCTCTCGCTTTCTCCCTCACAGTCTCTCTCGCTGTCTCCCTCGCAGTCTCTCTCGCAGTCTCTCTCGCAGTCTCTCTCGCAGTCTCTCTCGCAGTCTCTCTCGCAGTCTCCATCGCTGTCTCCCTCGCAGTCTCCCTCGCAGTCTCCCTCGCAGTCTCCCTCGCAGTCTCCCTCGCAGTCTCCCTCGCAGTCTCTCTCGCAGTCTCTCTCGCAGTCTCTCTCGCAGTCTCTCTCGCAGTCTCCCTCACAGTCTCTCTCGCTTTCTCCCTCGCAGTCTCTCTCGCAGTCTCTCTCGCAGTCTCTCTCGCAGTCTCTCTCGCAGTCTCTCTCGCTGTCTCCCTCGCAGTCTCTATCGCTGTCTCCCTCGCAGTCTCTATCGCTGTCTCCCTCGCAGTCTCTATCGCTGTCTCCCTCGCAGTCTCCCTCGCAGTCTCCCTCGCAGTCTCCCTCGCAGTCTCCCTCGCAGTCTCTCTCGCAGTCTCTCTTGCTTTCTCCCTCGCTCTCTCCCTCGCAGACTCTCTCGCTGTCTCCCTCACTGTCTCCCTCGCTGTCTCCCTCGCTGTCTCCCTCGCTGTCTCCCTCGCTGTCTCCCTCGCTGTCTCCCTCTCAGTCTCTCTCGCAGTCTCCCTCGCAGTCTCCCTCGCAGTCTCCCTCGCAGTCTCCCTCGCAGTCTCCCTCGCAGTCTCCCTCGCAGTCTCCCTCGAAGTCTCCCTCGAAGTCTCCCTCGAAGTCTCCCTCGAAGTCACCCTGGATGTCTCTCTCGCATTCTCTTTCGCTGTCTCTCTCGATGTCTCTCTCGATGTCTCTCTCGATGTCTCTCTCGATGTCTCTCTCGATGTCTCTCTCGATGTCTCCCTCGCTGTCTCCCTCGCTGTCTCCCTCGCTGTCTCCCTCTCAGTCTCCCTCTCAGTCTCCCTCTCAGTCTCCCTCTCAGTCTCCCTCTCAGTCTCTCTCGCATTCTCTCTCGCATTCTCTCTCGCTGTCTCCCTCGCTGTCTCCCTTGCACTCTCTGGCTTTCTCTCTCGCAGTCCCTCTCACTGTCTCTCTCGCAGTCTCTCTCGCTGTCTCCCTCACAGTCTCCCTCGCAGTCTCTCTCGCTGTCTCTCTCGCAGTCTCTCTCGCTTTCTCCCTCGCTCTCTCCCTCGCAGACTCTCTCACTGTCTCCCTCGTTGTCTCCCTCGCTGTCTCTCTCAGTCTCTCTCTCAGTCTCTCTCTCAGTCTCTCTCTCAATCTCTCTCTCAGTCTCTCTCGCTGTCTCCCTCGCTGTCTCCCTCGCTGTCTCCCTCGCTGTCTCCCTCGCTGTCTCCCTCGCTGTCTCCCTCGCTGTCTCCCTCGCTGTCTCCCTCGCTGTCTCCCTCTCAGTCTCCCTCTCAGTCTCCCTCTCAGTCTCCCTCTCAGTCTCTCTCTCAGTCTCTCTCTCAGTCTCTCTCTCAGTCTCTCTCTCAGTCTCTCTCTCAGTCTCTATCGCATTCTCTCTCGCTGTCTCCCTCGCACTCTCTGGCTTTCTCTCTCGCAGTCCCTCTCACTGTCCCTCTCACTGTCTCTCTCGCTGTCTCTCTCGCTGTCTCTCTCGCTGTCTCTCTCGCTGTCTCTCTCGCCGTCTCCCTCGCAGTCTCTCTCGCTGTCTCTCTCGCTGTCTCCCTCGCTGTCTCTCTCGCTCTCTCTCTCGCCGTCGCCCTCGCCGTCGCCCTCGCCGTCGCCCTCGCCGTCGCCCTCGCCGTCTCCCTCGCCGTCTCCCTCGCAGTCACTCTCGCAGTCTCTCTCGCTGTATCCCTCGCTGTCTCTCTCGCTATCTCCATAGCAGTCTCTCTCGCAGTCTCCCTCGCAGTCTCCCTCGCAGTCTCCCTCGCAGTCTCCCTCGCAGTCTCCCTCGCAGTCTCCCTCGCAGTCTCTCTCGCAGTCTCTCTCGCAGTCTCCCTCGCTATCTCCCTCGCTGTCTCTCTCGCTGTCTCCCTCGCAGTCTCTCTCGCAGTCTCTCTCGCAGTCTCTCTCGCAGTCTCTCTCGCAGTCTCTCTCGCTTTCTCCCACGCAGTCTCTCTCGCAGTCTCTCTCGCAGTCTCTCTCGCAGTCTCTCTCGCAGTCTCTCTCGCAGTCTCTCTCGCAGTCTTCCTCGCAGTTTCTCTCGCTGTCTCCCTCGCTGTCTCCCTCGCTGTCTCCCTCGCTGTCTCCCTCGCTGTCTCCCTCGCTGTCTCCCTCGCTGTCTCCCTCGCTATCTCCCTCGCTATCTCCCTCGCTGTCTCCCTCGCAGTCTCTCTCGCAGTCTCTCTCGCAGTCTCTCTCGCTGTCTCCCTCGCAGTCTCCCTCGCAGTCTCCCTCGCAGTCTCCCTCGCAGTCTCCCTCGCAGTCTCCCTCGCAGTCTCCCTCGCAGTCTCCCTCGCAGTCTCCCTCGCAGTCTCCCTCGCAGTCTCCCTCGCAGTCTCTCTCGCAGTCTCTCTCGCTGTCTCCCTCGCTATCTCCCTCGCTATCTCCCTCGCTGTCTCCCTCGCAGTCTCTCTCGCAGTCTCTCTCGCTGTCTCCCTCGCAGTCTCCCTCGCAGTCTCCCTCGCAGTCTCCCTCGCAGTCTCCCTCGCAGTCTCCCTCGCAGTCTCCCTCGCAGTCTCCCTCGCAGTCTCCCTCGCAGTCTCCCTCGCAGTCTCCCTCGCAGTCTCTCTCGCAGTCTCTCTCGCTGTCTCTCTCGCTGTCTCTCTCGCTGTCTCTCTCGCTGTCTCTCTCGCAGTCTCTCTCGCTGTCCCTCTCGCTGTCCCTCTCGCAGTCTCTCTCGCTGTCTCTCTCGCAGTCTCCCTCGCAGTCTCCCTCGCAGTCTCCCTCGCAGTCTCCCTCGCAGTCTCTCTCGCAGTCTCTCTCGCAGTCTCTCTCGCAGTCTCTCTCGCTGTCTCTCTCGCTGTCTCTCTCGCAGTCTCTCTCGCAGTCTCTCTCGCTGTCCCTCTCGCTGTCCCTCTCGCAGTCTCTCTCGCTGTCCTCTCGCAGTCTCTCTCGCAGTCTCTCTCGCAGTCTCTCTCGCAGTCTCTCTCGCAGTCTCTCTCGCAGTCTCTCTCGCAGTCTCTCTCGCTGTCTCTCTCGCTGTCTCTTTCGCAGTCTCTCTCGCAGTCTCTCTCGCAGTCTCTCTCGCAGTCTCTCTCGCAGTCTCTCTCGCAGTCTCTCTCGCAGTCTCTCTCGCTGTCCCTCTCGCTGTCCCTCTCGCTGTCCCTCTCGCAGTCTCTCTCGCTGTCTCTCTCGCAGTCTCTCTCGCAGTCTCTCTCGCAGTCTCTCTCGCAGTCTCTCTCGCAGTCTCTCTCGCAGTCTCTCTCGCAGTCTCTCTCGCTGTCTCCCTCGCTTTCTCCCTCGCTTTCTCCCTCGCTTTCTCCCTCGCTGTCTCTCTCGCTGTCTCTCTCGCTGCCTCTCTCGCTGCCTCTCTCGCAGTCTCCCTCGCAGTCTCTCTCGCTGTCTCCCTCGCTGTCTCCCTCGCTGTCTCCCTCGCTGTCTCCCTCGCTGTCTCCCTCGCTGTCTCCCTCGCTGTCTCCCTCGCTGTCTCCCTCGCTGTCTCCCTCGCTGTCTCCCTCGCTGTCTCCCTCGCAGTTTCTCTCGCTGTCTCCCTCGCTGTCTCCCTCGCTGTCTCCCTCGCTGTCTCCCTCGCTGTCTCCCTCGCTGTCTCCCTAGCAGTCTCCCTCGCAGTCTCCCTCGCAGTCTCCCTCGCAGTCTCCCTCGCTGTCTCCCTCGCTGTCTCCCTCGCTGTCTCCCTCGCTGTCTCCCTCGCTGTCTCCCTCGCTGTCTCCCTCGCTGCCTCCCTCGCAGTCTCTCTCGAAGTCTCTCTCGCTGTCTCTCTCGCTGTCTCCCTCGCTCTCTCTCTCGCCGTCTCTCTCGCAGTGTCTCTCGCTGTATCCGTCGCTGTCTCTCTCGCAGTTTCTCTCGCTTTCTCCCTCACAGTCTCTCTCGCTGTCTCCCTCGCAGTCTCTCTCGCAGTCTCTCTTGCAGTCTCTCTCGCAGTCTCTCTCGCAGTCTCTCTCGCAGTCTCTCTCGCAGTCTCTCTCGCAGTCTCCATCGCTGTCTCCCTCGCAGTCTCCCTCGCAGTCTCCCTCTCAGTCTCCCTCGCTGTCTCCCTCGCTGTCTCCCTCTCTGTCTCCCTCGCTGTCTCCCTCGCTGTCTCCCTCGCTGTCTCCCTCGCTGTCTCCCTCGCTGTCTCCCTCGCTGTCTCCCTCGCTGTCTCCCTCGCTGTCTCCCTCGCTGTCTCCCTCGCTGTCTCCCTCGCTGTCTCCCTCGCTGTCTCCCTCGCAGTTTCTCTCGCTGTCTCCCTCGCTGTCTCCCTCGCTGTCTCCCTCGCTGTCTCCCTAGCAGTCGCTCTCGCAGTCTCCCTCGCAGTCTCCCTCGCTGTCTCCCTCGCTGTCTCCCTCGCTGTCTCCCTCGCTGTCTCCCTCGCTGTCTCCCTCGCTGTCTCCCTCGCTGCCTCCCTCGCAGTCTCTCTCGAAGTCTCTCTCGCTGTCTCTCTCGCTGTCTCCCTCGCTCTCTCTCTCGCCGTCTCTCTCGCAGTGTCTCTCGCTGTATCCGTCGCTGTCTCTCTCGCAGTTTCTCTCGCTTTCTCCCTCACAGTCTCTCTCGCTGTCTCCCTCGCAGTCTCTCTCGCAGTCTCTCTCGCAGTCTCTCTCGCAGTCTCTCTCGCAGTCTCTCTCGCAGTCTCTCTCGCAGTCTCTCTCGCAGTCTCCATCGCTGTCTCCCTCGCAGTCTCCCTCGCAGTCTCACTCGCAGTCTCCCTCGCAGTCTCCCTCGCAGTCTCCCTCGCAGTCTCCCTCGCAGTCTCCCTCGCAGTCTCTCTCGCAGTCTCTCTCGCAGTCTCTCTCGCAGTCTCTCTCGCAGTCTCTCTCGCAGTCTCCCTCACAGTCTCTCTCGCTTTCTCCCTCGCAGTCTCTCTCGCAGTCTCTCTCGCAGTCTCTCTCGCAGTCTCTCTCGCTGTCTCCCTCGCAGTCTCCCTCGCAGTCTCTATCGCTGTCTCTATCGCTGTCTCCCTCGCAGTCTCTATCGCTGTCTCCCTCGCAGTCTCCCTCGCAGTCTCCCTCGCAGTCTCCCTCGCAGTCTCCCTCGCAGTCTCTCTCGCAGTCTCTCTTGCTTTCTCCCTCGCTCTCTCCCTCGCAGACTCTCTCGCTGTCTCCCTCGCTGTCTCCCTCGCTGTCTCCCTCGCTGTCTCCCTCGCTGTCTCCCTCGCTGTCTCCCTCGCTGTCTCTCTCAGTCTCTCTCTCAGTCTCTCTCGCAGTCTCCCTCGCAGTCTCCCTCGCAGTCTCCCTCGCAGTCTCCCTCGAAGTCTCCCTCGTAGTCTCCCTCGTAGTCTCCCTCGAAGTCTCCCTCGAAGTCTCCCTCGAAGTCTCCCTCGAAGTCTCCCTCGAAGTCTCCCTCGAAGTCTCCCTCGAAGTCTCCCTCGAAGTCACCCTGGATGTCTCTCTCGCATTCTCTTTCGCTGTCTCTCTCGATGTCTCTCTCGATGTCTCTCTCGATGTCTCTCTCGATGTCTCTCTCGATGTCTCTCTCGCTGTCTCCCTCGCTGTCTCCCTCGCTGTCTCCCTCGCTGTCTCCCTCTCAGTCTCCCTCTCAGTCTCCCTCTCAGTCTCCCTCTCAGTCTCTCTCTCAGTCTCTCTCGCATTCTCTCTCGCATTCTCTCTCGCTGTCTCCCTCGCTGTCTCCCTTGCACTCTCTGGCTTTCTCTCTCGCAGTCCCTCTCGCAGTCTCTCTCGCAGTCTCTCTCGCTGTCTCCCTCACAGTCTCCCTCGCAGTCTCTCTCGCTGTCTCTCTCGCTGTCTCTCTCGCCGTCTCCCTCTCAGTCTCCCTCTCAGTCTCCCTCTCAGTCTCCCTCTCAGTCTCCCTCTCAGTCTCTCTCTCAGTCTCTATCGCATTCTCTCTCGCTGTCTCCCTCGCACTCTCTGGCTTTCTCTCTCGCAGTCCCTCTCACTGTCTCTCTCGCAGTCTCTCTCGCAGTCTCTCTCGCACTCTCTCTCGCAGTCTCTCTCGCTGTCTCCCTCGCAGTCTCCCTCGCTGTCTCTCTCGCCGTGTCCCTCGCAGTCTCTCTCGCTGTCTCCCTCGCTGTCTCCCTCGCTGTCTCCCTCGCTGTCTCCCTCGCCGTCTCCCTCGCCGTCTCCCTCGCCGTCTCCCTCGCCGTCTCCCTCGCCGTCTCCCTCGCCGTCTCCCTCGCCGTCTCCCTCGCAGTCACTCTCGCAGTCTCTCTCGCTGTATCCCTCGCAGTCTCTCTCGCTGTCTCTCTCGCAGTCTCTCTCGCAGTCTCTCTCGCAGTCTCTCTCGCTGTCTCCCTCGCTGTCTCCCTCGCTTTCTCCCTCGCTTTCTCCCTCGCTGTCTCCCTCGCTGTCTCCCTCGCTGTCTCTCTCGCTGTCTCCCTCGCAGTCTCTCTCGCTGTCTCTCTCGCTGTCTCTCTCGCTGTCTCTCTCGCTGTCTCTCTCGCTGTCTCCCTCGCTGTCTCCCTCGCTGTCTCCCTCGCTGTCTCCCTCGCTGTCTCCCTCGCTGTCTCCCTCGCTCTCTCCCTCGCTGTCTCCCTCGCAGTTTCTCTCGCTGTCTCCCTCGCTGTCACCCTCGCTGTCTCCCTCGCTGTCTCCCTCGCTGTCTCCCTAGCAGTCGCTCTCGCAGTCGCTCTCGCAGTCGCTCTCGCAGTCTCCCTCGCAGTCTCCCTCGCAGTCTCCCTCGCAGTCTCCCTCGCAGTCTCCCTCGCAGTCTCCCTCGCAGTCTCCCTCGCAGTCTCCCTCGCTGTCTCCCTCGCTGTCTCCCTCGCTGTCTCCCTCGCTGTCTCCCTCGCTGCCTCCCTCGCTGCCTCCCTCGCAGTCTCTCACGCTGTCTCTCTCGCTGTCTCCCTCGCTCTCTCCCTCGCTCTCTCCCTCGCCGTCTCCCTCGCAGTCTCTCTCGCAGTGTCTCTCGCTGTATCCCTCGCTGTCTCTCTCGCAGTTTCTCTCGCTTTCTCCCTCACAGTCTCTCTCGCTGTCTCTCTCGCTGTCTCTCTCGCTGTCTCTCTCGCTGTCTCCCTCGCAGTCTCTCTCGCAGTCTCTCTCGCAGTCTCTCTCGCAGTCTCTCTCGCAGTCTCTCTCGCAGTCTCTCTCGCAGTCTCTCTCGCTGTCTCTCTCGCTGTCTCTCTCGCAGTCTCTCTCGCTGTCTCCCTCGCTGTCTCCCTCGCTGTCTCCCTCGCAGTCTCCCTCGCAGTCTCCCTCGCAGTCTCCCTCGCAGTCTCCCTCGCAGTCTCTCTCGCAGTCTCTCTCGCAGTCTCTCTCGCTGTCTCCCTCGCAGTCTCTCTCGCTGTCTCCCTCGCAGTCTCTCTCGCAGTCTCTCTCGCAGTCTCTCTCGCAGTCTCCCTCGCAGTCTCCCTCGCAGTCTCCCTCGCAGTCTCTCTCGCTTTCTCCCTCGCTCTCTCCCTCGCTCTCTCCCTCGCTCTCTCCCTCGCTCTCTCCCTCGCTGTCTCCCTCGCTGTCTCCCTCGCTGTCTCCCTCGAAGTCTCCCTCGAAGTCTCCCTCGAAGTCTCCCTCGAAGTCTCCCTCGAAGTCTCCCTCGAAGTCTCCCTCGAAGTCTCCCTCGAAGTCACCCTGGATGTCTCTCTCGCAGTCTCTCTCGCAGTCTCTCTCGCAGTCTCTCTCGCATTCTCTTTCGCAGTCTCTCTCGATGTCTCTCTCGATGTCTCTCTCGATGTCTCCCTCTCAGTCTCCCTCTCAGTCTCCCTCTCAGTCTCCCTCTCAGTCTCCCTCTCAGTCTCCCTCTCAGTCTCTCTCTCAGTCTCGCTCTCAGTCTCCCTCGCACTCTCTGGCTTTCTCTTTCGCTTTCTCTCTCGCAGTCCCTCTCACTGTCTCTCTCGCAGTCTCTCTCGCTGTCTCCCTCGCTGTCTCTCTCGCCGTCTCCCTCGCAGTCTCTCTCGCCGTCTCTCTCGCCGTCTCTCTCGCCGTCTCTCTCGCCGTCGCCCTCGCCGTCGCCCTCGCCGTCGCCCTCGCCGTCTCCCTCGCCGTCTCCCTCGCAGTCACTCTCGCAGTCTCTCTCGCTGTATCCCTCGCTGTCTCTCTCGCTATCTCCATAGCAGTCTCTCTCACAGTCTCCCTCACAGTCTCTCTCGCAGTCTCTCTCGCTATCTCCCTCGCTGTCTCCCTTGCAGTCTCCCTCGCAGGCTCTCTCGCAGTCTCTCTCGCAGTCTCTCTCGCAGTCTCTCTCGCAGTCTCCCTCGCAGTCTACCTCGCAGTCTCCCTCGAAGTCTCCCTCGAAGTCTCCCTCAAAGTCTCCCTCGAAGTCACCCTGGATGTCTCTCTCGCAGTCTCTCTCGCAGTCTCTCTCGCAGTCTCTCTCGCATTCTCTTTCGCTGTCTCTCTCGATGTCTCTCTCGATGTCTCTCTCGATGTCTCCCTCGCTGTCTCCCTCGCTGTCTCCCTCGCTGTCTCCCTCGCTGTCTCCCTCGCTGTCTCCCTCTCAGTCTCCCTCTCAGTCTCCCTCTCAGTCTCCCTCTCAGTCTCTCTCTCAGTCTCTCTCTCAGTCTCTCTCTCAGTCTCTCTCTCAGTCTCTCTCTCAGTCTCTCTCGCATTCTCCCTCGCTGTCTCCCTCGCTGTCTCCATCTCAGTCTCCCTCTCAGTCTCCCTCTCAGTCTCCCTCTCAGTCTCTCTCTCAGTCTCTCTCTCAGTCTCTCTCTCAGTCTCTCTCTCAGTCTCTCTCTCAGTCTCTCTCGCATTCTCCCTCGCACTCTCTGGCTTTCTCTCTCGCAGTCCCTCTCACTGTCTCTCTCGCAGTCTCTCTCGCTGTCTCTCTCGCTGTCTCCCTCACAGTCTCCCTCACAGTCTCCCTCACAGTCTCCCTCACAGTCTCCCTCACAGTCTCTCTCGCTGTCTCTCTCGCCGTCTCCCTCGCAGTCTCCCTCGCTGTCTCTCTCGCTGTCTCTCTCGCAGTCTCTCTCGCTTTCTCCCTCGCAGTCTCTCTCGCAGTCTCTCTCGCAGTCTCTCTCGCAGTCTCTCTCGCAGTCTCTCTCGCAGTCTCTCTCGCAGTCTCTCTCGCAGTCTCTCTCGCAGTCTTCCTCGCAGTTTCTCTCGCTGTCTCCCTCGCTGTCTCCCTCGCTGTCTCCCTCGCTGTCTCCCTCGCTGTCTCCCTCGCTGTCTCGCGCTGTCTCTCTCGCATTCTCTCTCGCATTCTCTCTCGCTGTGTCCCTCGCAGTCTCTCTCACAGTCTCTGTCGCTGTCTCTCTCGCTGTCTCCCTCACAGTCTCCCTCACAGTCTCCCTCACAGTCTCCCTCACAGTCTCTCTCGCCGTCTCCCTCGCAGTCTCTCTCGCAGTCTCTCTCGCCGTCTCTCTCGCCGTCTCTCTCGCCGTCTCTCTCGCCGTCTCTCTCGCCGTCTCTCTCGCCGTCGCCCTCGCCGTCGCCCTCGCCGTCGCCCTCGCCGTCTCTCTCGCCGTCTCTCTCGCCGTCTCTCTCGCCGTCTCTCTCGCCGTCTCTCTCGCCGTCTCTCTCGCCGTCTCTCTCGCCGTCTCTCTCGCCGTCTCTCTCGCCGTCTCTCTCGCCGTCTCTCTCGCCGTCGCCCTCGCCGTCGCCCTCGCCGTCGCCCTCGCCGTCGCCCTCGCCGTCTCCCTCGCCGTCTCCCTCGCAGTCACTCTCGCAGTCACTCTCGCAGTCTCTCTCGCAGTCTCTCTCGCAGTCTCTCTCTCAGTCTCTCTCGCAGTCTCTCTCGCTATCTCCCTCGCAGTCTCCCTCGCAGTCTCCCTCGCAGTCTCCCTCGCAGTCTCCCTCGCAGTCTCTCTCGCAGTCTCTCTCGCTGTCTCTCTCGCTTTCTCCCTCGCAGTCTCTCTCGCAGTCTCCCTCTCAGTCTCTCTCGCAGTCTCCCTCGCAGTCTCCCTCGCAGTCTCCCTCGCAGTCTCCCTCGCTGTCTCCCTCGCTGTCTCCCGCGCAGTCTCCCTCGCAGTCTCCCTCGCAGTCTCCCTCGCAGTCTCCCTCGCAGTCTCCCTCGCAGTCTCCCTCGCAGTCTCTCTCGCAGTCTCTCTCGCAGTCTCTCTCGCAGTCTCTCTCGCAGTCTCTCTCGCTTTCTCCCTCGCAGTCTCCCTCGCAGTCTCTCTCGCAGTCTCTCTCGCAGTCTCTCTCGCAGTCTCTCTCGCAGTCTCTCTCGCAGTCTCTCTCGCAGTCTTCCTCGCAGTCTTCCTCGCAGTTTCTCTCGCTGTCTCCCTCGCTGTCTCCCTCGCTGTCTCCCTCGCTGTCTCCCTCGCTGTCTCCCTCGCTGTCTCCCTCGCTGTCTCGCGCGATCTCTCTCGCATTCTCTCTCGTTGTCTCCCTCGCAGTCTCTCATGCTGTGTCCCTCGCAGTCTCTCTCACAGTCTCTGTCGCTGTCTCTCTCGCTGTCTCTGTCGCTGTCTCTCTCGCTGTCTCTGTCGCTGTCTCTGTCGCTGTCTACCTCGCTGTCTCCCTCGCAGTCTCCCTCGCAGTCCCTCTCGCAGTCCCTCTCGCAGTCCCTCTCGCAGTCCCTCTCGCAGTCCCTCTCGCAGTCCCTCTCGCAGTCCCTCTCGCAGTCTCCCTCGCAGTCTCTATCGCTGTCTCTCTCGCAGTCTCTCTCGCTTTCTCCCTCGCTCTCTCCCTCGCAGACTCTCTCGCTGTCTCCCTCGCAGTCTCCCTCGCAGTCTCCCGCGCAGTCTCCCGCGCAGTCTCCCGCGCAGTCTCCCGCGCAGTCTCCCGCGCAGTCTCCCGCGCAGTCTCCCGCGCAGTCTCCCTCGCAGTCTCCCTCGCAGTCTCCCTCGCAGTCTCCCTCGCTGTCTCCCTCGCTGTCTCCCTCGCTGTCTCCCTCGCTGTCTCCCTCGCTGTCTTCCTCGCAGTTTCTCTCGCTGTCTCCCTCGCTGTCTCCCTCGCTGTCTCCCTCGCTGTCTCCCTCGCTGTCTCCCTCGCTGTCTCCCTCGCTGTCTCCCTCGCTGTCTTCCTCGCAGTTTCTTTCGCTGTCTCCCTCGCTGTCACCCTCGCTGTCACCCTCGCTGCCACCCTCGCTGTCACCCTCGCTGTCACCCTCGCTGTCTCCCTCGCTGTCTCCCTCGCTGTCTCCCTCGCTGTCTCCCTCGCTGTCTCCCTCGCTGTCTCCCTCGCAGTCGCTCTCGCAGTCGCTCTCGCAGTCTCTCTCGCTGTCTCTCTCGCTGTCTCTCTCGCTGTCTCCCTCGCTGTCTCCCTCGCTGCCTCCCTCGCAGTCTCTCTCGAAGTCTCTCTCGCTCTCTCCCTCGCTCTCTCCCTCGCTCTCTCTCTCGCCGTCTCCCTCGCAGTCTCTCTCGCAGTGTCTCTCGCTGTATCCCTCGCTGTCTCTCTCGCAGTTTCTCTCGCTTTCTCCCTCACAGTCTCTCTCGCTGTCTCTCTCGCAGTCTCTCTCGCAGTCTCTCTCGCAGTCTCTCTCGCAGTCTCTCTCGCAGTCTCTCTCGCAGTCTCTCTCGCAGTCTCTCTCGCAGTCTCTCTCGCTGTCTCCCTCACAGTCTCTCTCGCTGTCTCCCTCGCAGTCTCTCTCGCAGTCTCTCTCGCAGTCTCTCTCGCTGTCTCCCTCGCAGTCTCTATCGCTGTCTCCCTCGCAGTCTCCCTCGCAGTCTCCCTCGCAGTCTCTCTCGCAGTCTCTCTCGCTTTCTCCCTCGCTCTCTCCCTCGCAGACTCTCTCGCTGTCTCCCTCGCTGTCTCCCTCGCTGTCTCCCTCGCTGTCTCCCTCGCTGTCTCCCTCGCTGTCTCCCTCGCTGTCTCCCTCGCTGTCTCTCTCAGTCTCTCTCGCTGTCTCCCTCGCAGTCTCTCTCGCAGTCTCTCTCGCAGTCTCTCTCGCAGTCTCTCTCGCAGTCTCTCTCGCAGTCTCTCTCGCAGTCTCCCTCGCTGTCTCCCTCTCTGTCTCCCTCGCTGTCTCCCTCGCTGTCTCCCTCGCTGTCTCCCTCGCTGTCTCCCTCGCTGTCTCCCTCGCTGTCTCCCTCGCTGTCTCGCGCGATCTCTCTCGCATTCTCTCTCGCTGTGTCCCTCGCAGTCTCTCTCACAGTCTCTGTCGCTGTCTCTCTCGCTGTCTCCCTCACAGTCTCCCTCACAGTCTCTCTCGCTGTCTCTCTCGCCGTCTCCCTCGCAGTCTCCCTCGCAGTCTCCCTCGCAGTCTCCCTCACAGTCTCTCTCGCAGTGTCTCTCGCTGTATCCCTCGCTGTCTCTCTCGCAGTTTCTCTCGCTTTCTCCCTCACAGTCTCTCTCGCTGTCTCTCTCGCTGTCTCTCTCGCTGTCTCTCTCGCTGTCTCCCTCGCAGTCTCTCTCGCAGTCTCTCTCGCAGTCTCTCTCGCAGTCTCTCTCGCAGTCTCTCTCGCAGTCTCTCTCGCTGTCTCTCTCGCTGTCTCTCTCGCAGTCTCTCTCGCTGTCTCCCTCGCTGTCTCCCTCGCTGTCTCCCTCGCAGTCTCCCTCGCAGTCTCCCTCGCAGTCTCCCTCGCAGTCTCCCTCGCAGTCTCTCTCGCAGTCTCTCTCGCAGTCTCTCTCGCAGTCTCTCTCGCTGTCTCCCTCGCAGTCTCTCTCGCTGTCTCCCTCGCAGTCTCTCTCGCAGTCTCTCTCGCAGTCTCTCTCGCAGTCTCCCTCGCAGTCTCCCTCGCAGTCTCCCTCGCAGTCTCTCTCGCTTTCTCCCTCGCTCTCTCCCTCGCTCTCTCCCTCGCTCTCTCCCTCGCTCTCTCCCTCGCTGTCTCCCTCGCTGTCTCCCTCGCTGTCTCCCTCGAAGTCTCCCTCGAAGTCTCCCTCGAAGTCTCCCTCGAAGTCTCCCTCGAAGTCTCCCTCGAAGTCTCCCTCGAAGTCTCCCTCGAAGTCTCCCTCGAAGTCTCCCTCGAAGTCACCCTGGATGTCTCTCTCGCAGTCTCTCTCGCAGTCTCTCTCGCAGTCTCTCTCGCATTCTCTTTCGCAGTCTCTCTCGATGTCTCTCTCGATGTCTCTCTCGATGTCTCCCTCTCAGTCTCCCTCTCAGTCTCCCTCTCAGTCTCCCTCTCAGTCTCCCTCTCAGTCTCCCTCTCAGTCTCTCTCTCAGTCTCGCTCTCAGTCTCCCTCGCACTCTCTGGCTTTCTCTTTCGCTTTCTCTCTCGCAGTCCCTCTCACTGTCTCTCTCGCAGTCTCTCTCGCTGTCTCCCTCGCTGTCTCTCTCGCCGTCTCCCTCGCAGTCTCTCTCGCCGTCTCTCTCGCCGTCTCTCTCGCCGTCTCTCTCGCCGTCGCCCTCGCCGTCGCCCTCGCCGTCGCCCTCGCCGTCTCCCTCGCCGTCTCCCTCGCAGTCACTCTCGCAGTCTCTCTCGCTGTATCCCTCGCTGTCTCTCTCGCTATCTCCATAGCAGTCTCTCTCACAGTCTCCCTCACAGTCTCTCTCGCAGTCTCTCTCGCTATCTCCCTCGCTGTCTCCCTTGCAGTCTCCCTCGCAGGCTCTCTCGCAGTCTCTCTCGCAGTCTCTCTCGCAGTCTCTCTCGCAGTCTCCCTCGCAGTCTACCTCGCAGTCTCCCTCGAAGTCTCCCTCGAAGTCTCCCTCAAAGTCTCCCTCGAAGTCACCCTGGATGTCTCTCTCGCAGTCTCTCTCGCAGTCTCTCTCGCAGTCTCTCTCGCATTCTCTTTCGCTGTCTCTCTCGATGTCTCTCTCGATGTCTCTCTCGATGTCTCCCTCGCTGTCTCCCTCGCTGTCTCCCTCGCTGTCTCCCTCGCTGTCTCCCTCGCTGTCTCCCTCTCAGTCTCCCTCTCAGTCTCCCTCTCAGTCTCCCTCTCAGTCTCTCTCTCAGTCTCTCTCTCAGTCTCTCTCTCAGTCTCTCTCTCAGTCTCTCTCTCAGTCTCTCTCGCATTCTCCCTCGCTGTCTCCCTCGCTGTCTCCATCTCAGTCTCCCTCTCAGTCTCCCTCTCAGTCTCCCTCTCAGTCTCTCTCTCAGTCTCTCTCTCAGTCTCTCTCTCAGTCTCTCTCTCAGTCTCTCTCTCAGTCTCTCTCGCATTCTCCCTCGCACTCTCTGGCTTTCTCTCTCGCAGTCCCTCTCACTGTCTCTCTCGCAGTCTCTCTCGCTGTCTCTCTCGCTGTCTCCCTCACAGTCTCCCTCACAGTCTCCCTCACAGTCTCCCTCACAGTCTCCCTCACAGTCTCTCTCGCTGTCTCTCTCGCCGTCTCCCTCGCAGTCTCCCTCGCTGTCTCTCTCGCTGTCTCTCTCGCAGTCTCTCTCGCTTTCTCCCTCGCAGTCTCTCTCGCAGTCTCTCTCGCAGTCTCTCTCGCAGTCTCTCTCGCAGTCTCTCTCGCAGTCTCTCTCGCAGTCTCTCTCGCAGTCTCTCTCGCAGTCTTCCTCGCAGTTTCTCTCGCTGTCTCCCTCGCTGTCTCCCTCGCTGTCTCCCTCGCTGTCTCCCTCGCTGTCTCCCTCGCTGTCTCGCGCTGTCTCTCTCGCATTCTCTCTCGCATTCTCTCTCGCTGTGTCCCTCGCAGTCTCTCTCACAGTCTCTGTCGCTGTCTCTCTCGCTGTCTCCCTCACAGTCTCCCTCACAGTCTCCCTCACAGTCTCCCTCACAGTCTCTCTCGCCGTCTCCCTCGCAGTCTCTCTCGCCGTCTCTCTCGCCGTCTCTCTCGCCGTCTCTCTCGCCGTCTCTCTCGCCGTCTCTCTCGCCGTCTCTCTCGCCGTCGCCCTCGCCGTCGCCCTCGCCGTCGCCCTCGCCGTCTCTCTCGCCGTCTCTCTCGCCGTCTCTCTCGCCGTCTCTCTCGCCGTCTCTCTCGCCGTCTCTCTCGCCGTCTCTCTCGCCGTCTCTCTCGCCGTCTCTCTCGCCGTCTCTCTCGCCGTCTCTCTCGCCGTCGCCCTCGCCGTCGCCCTCGCCGTCGCCCTCGCCGTCGCCCTCGCCGTCTCCCTCGCCGTCTCCCTCGCAGTCACTCTCGCAGTCACTCTCGCAGTCTCTCTCGCAGTCTCTCTCGCAGTCTCCCTCACAGTCTCTCTCGCAGTCTCTCTCGCTATCTCCCTCGCAGTCTCCCTCGCAGTCTCCCTCGCAGTCTCCCTCGCAGTCTCCCTCGCAGTCTCTCTCGCAGTCTCTCTCGCTGTCTCTCTCGCTTTCTCCCTCGCAGTCTCTCTCGCAGTCTCCCTCTCAGTCTCTCTCGCAGTCTCCCTCGCAGTCTCCCTCGCAGTCTCTCTCGCAGTCTCCCTCGCTGTCTCCCTCGCTGTCTCCCGCGCAGTCTCCCTCGCAGTCTCCCTCGCAGTCTCCCTCGCAGTCTCCCTCGCAGTCTCCCTCGCAGTCTCCCTCGCAGTCTCTCTCGCAGTCTCTCTCGCAGTCTCTCTCGCAGTCTCTCTCGCAGTCTCTCTCGCTTTCTCCCTCGCAGTCTCCCTCGCAGTCTCTCTCGCAGTCTCTCTCGCAGTCTCTCTCGCAGTCTCTCTCGCAGTCTCTCTCGCAGTCTCTCTCGCAGTCTTCCTCGCAGTCTTCCTCGCAGTTTCTCTCGCTGTCTCCCTCGCTGTCTCCCTCGCTGTCTCCCTCGCTGTCTCCCTCGCTGTCTCCCTCGCTGTCTCCCTCGCTGTCTCGCGCGATCTCTCTCGCATTCTCTCTCGTTGTCTCCCTCGCAGTCTCTCATGCTGTGTCCCTCGCAGTCTCTCTCACAGTCTCTGTCGCTGTCTCTCTCGCTGTCTCTGTCGCTGTCTCTCTCGCTGTCTCTGTCGCTGTCTCTGTCGCTGTCTACCTCGCTGTCTCCCTCGCAGTCTCCCTCGCAGTCCCTCTCGCAGTCCCTCTCGCAGTCCCTCTCGCAGTCCCTCTCGCAGTCCCTCTCGCAGTCCCTCTCGCAGTCCCTCTCGCAGTCTCCCTCGCAGTCTCTATCGCTGTCTCTCTCGCAGTCTCTCTCGCTTTCTCCCTCGCTCTCTCCCTCGCAGACTCTCTCGCTGTCTCCCTCGCAGTCTCCCTCGCAGTCTCCCGCGCAGTCTCCCGCGCAGTCTCCCGCGCAGTCTCCCGCGCAGTCTCCCGCGCAGTCTCCCGCGCAGTCTCCCGCGCAGTCTCCCTCGCAGTCTCCCTCGCAGTCTCCCTCGCAGTCTCCCTCGCTGTCTCCCTCGCTGTCTCCCTCGCTGTCTCCCTCGCTGTCTCCCTCGCTGTCTTCCTCGCAGTTTCTCTCGCTGTCTCCCTCGCTGTCTCCCTCGCTGTCTCCCTCGCTGTCTCCCTCGCTGTCTCCCTCGCTGTCTCCCTCGCTGTCTCCCTCGCTGTCTTCCTCGCAGTTTCTTTCGCTGTCTCCCTCGCTGTCACCCTCGCTGTCACCCTCGCTGCCACCCTCGCTGTCACCCTCGCTGTCACCCTCGCTGTCTCCCTCGCTGTCTCCCTCGCTGTCTCCCTCGCTGTCTCCCTCGCTGTCTCCCTCGCTGTCTCCCTCGCAGTCGCTCTCGCAGTCGCTCTCGCAGTCTCTCTCGCTGTCTCTCTCGCTGTCTCTCTCGCTGTCTCCCTCGCTGTCTCCCTCGCTGCCTCCCTCGCAGTCTCTCTCGAAGTCTCTCTCGCTCTCTCCCTCGCTCTCTCCCTCGCTCTCTCTCTCGCCGTCTCCCTCGCAGTCTCTCTCGCAGTGTCTCTCGCTGTATCCCTCGCTGTCTCTCTCGCAGTTTCTCTCGCTTTCTCCCTCACAGTCTCTCTCGCTGTCTCTCTCGCAGTCTCTCTCGCAGTCTCTCTCGCAGTCTCTCTCGCAGTCTCTCTCGCAGTCTCTCTCGCAGTCTCTCTCGCAGTCTCTCTCGCTGTCTCCCTCACAGTCTCTCTCGCTGTCTCCCTCGCAGTCTCTCTCGCAGTCTCTCTCGCAGTCTCTCTCGCTGTCTCCCTCGCAGTCTCTATCGCTGTCTCCCTCGCAGTCTCCCTCGCAGTCTCCCTCGCAGTCTCTCTCGCAGTCTCTCTCGCTTTCTCCCTCGCTCTCTCCCTCGCAGACTCTCTCGCTGTCTCCCTCGCTGTCTCCCTCGCTGTCTCCCTCGCTGTCTCCCTCGCTGTCTCCCTCGCTGTCTCCCTCGCTGTCTCCCTCGCTGTCTCTCTCAGTCTCTCTCGCTGTCTCCCTCGCAGTCTCTCTCGCAGTCTCTCTCGCAGTCTCTCTCGCAGTCTCTCTCGCAGTCTCTCTCGCAGTCTCTCTCGCAGTCTCCCTCGCTGTCTCCCTCTCTGTCTCCCTCGCTGTCTCCCTCGCTGTCTCCCTCGCTGTCTCCCTCGCTGTCTCCCTCGCTGTCTCCCTCGCTGTCTCCCTCGCTGTCTCGCGCGATCTCTCTCGCATTCTCTCTCGCTGTGTCCCTCGCAGTCTCTCTCACAGTCTCTGTCGCTGTCTCTCTCGCTGTCTCCCTCACAGTCTCCCTCACAGTCTCTCTCGCTGTCTCTCTCGCCGTCTCCCTCGCAGTCTCCCTCGCAGTCTCCCTCGCAGTCTCCCTCACAGTCTCTCTCGCTGTCTCTCTCGCCGTCTCTCTCGCCGTCTCTCTCGCCGTCTCTCTCGCCGTCTCTCTCGCCGTCTCTCTCGCCGTCTCTCTCGCCGTCTCTCTCGCCGTCTCTCTCGCCGTCTCTCTCGCCGTCTCTCTCGCCGTCTCTCTCGCCGTCTCTCTCGCCGTCGCCCTCGCCGTCGCCCTCGCCGTCTCCCTCGCAGTCACTCTCGCAGTCTCTCTCGCTGTATCCCTCGCTGTCTCTCTCGCTATCTCCATAGCAGTCTCTCTCGCAGTCTCCCTCACAGTCTCTCTCGCTGTATCCCTCGCTGTCTCTCTCGCTATCTCCATAGCAGTCTCTCTCGCAGTCTCCCTCACAGTCTCCCTCACAGTCTCTCTCGCTGTCTCTCTCGCTGTCTCCCTTGCAGTCTCCCTCGCAGTCTCTCTCGCAGTCTCTCTCGCAGTCTCTCTCGCTTTCTCCCACGCAGTCTCTCTCGCAGTCTCTCTCGCAGTCTCTCTCGCAGTCTCTCTCGCTGTCTCCCTCGCTGTCTCCCTCGCTGTCTCCCTCGCTGTCTCCCTCGCTGTCTCCCTCGCTGTCTCGCGCGATCTCTCTCGCATTCTCTCTCGCTGTGTCCCTCGCAGTCTCTCTCACAGTCTCTGTCGCTGTCTCTCTCGCCGTCTCTCTCGCCGTCTCTCTCGCCGTCTCTCTCGCCGTCTCTCTCGCCGTCTCTCTCGCCGTCTCTCTCGCCGTCTCTCTCGCCGTCGCCCTCGCCGTGGCCCTCGCCGTCGCCCTCGCCGTCGCCCTCGCCGTCTCCCTCGCCGTCTCCCTCGCCGTCTCCCTCGCAGTCACTCTCGCAGTCTCTCTCGCTGTCTCCCTCGCTGTCTCTCTCGCTGTCTCTCTCGCCGTCTCTCTCGCCGTCTCTCTCGCTGTCTCCCTCGCCGTCGCCCTCGCCGTCGCCCTCGCCGTCTCCCTCGCCGTCTCCCTCGCCGTCTCCCTCGCAGTCACTCTCGCAGTCTCTCTCGCTGTCTCCCTCGCTGTCTCTCTCGCTGTCTCTCTCGCCGTCTCTCTCGCCGTCTCTCTCGCCGTCGCCCTCGCCGTCGCCCTCGCCGTCGCCCTCGCCGTCTCCCTCGCCGTCTCCCTCGCAGTCACTCTCGCAGTCTCTCTCGCTGTATCCCTCGCTGTCTCTCTCGCTATCTCCATAGCAGTCTCTCTCGCTATCTCCCTCGCTGTCTCTCTCGCTGTCTCCCTTGCAGTCTCTCTCGCTTTCTCCCATGCAGTCTCTCTCGCAGTCTCTCTCGCAGTCTCTCTCGCAGTCTCTCTCGCAGTCTCTCTCGCTGTCTCCCTCGCTGTCTCCCTCGCTGTCTCCCTCGCTGTCTCCCTCGCTGTCTCCCTCGCAGTCTCCCTCGCAGTCTCCCTCGCAGTCTCTCTCGCTTTCTCCCATGCAGTCTCTCTCGCAGTCTCTCTCGCAGTCTCCCTCGCTGTCTCCCTCGCTGTCTCCCTCGCTGTCTCCCTCGCTGTCTCCCTCGCAGTCTCCCTCGCAGTCTCCCTTGCAGTCTCTCTCGCTTTCTCCCATGCAGTCTCTCTCGCAGTCTCTCTCGCAGTCTCTCTCGCAGTCTCTCTCGCAGTCTTCCTCGCAGTTTCTCTCGCTGTCTCCCTCGCTGTCTCCCTCGCTGTCTCCCTCGCTGTCTCCCTCGCTGTCTCCCTCGCAGTCTCCCTCGCAGTCTCCCTCGCAGTCTCTCTCGCTGTCTCCCTCGCAGTCTCCCTCGCAGTCTCCCTCGCAGTCTCCCTCGCAGTCTCCCTCGCAGTCTCTCTCGCAGTCTCTCTCGCAGTCTCTCTCGCAGTCTCTCTCGCAGTCTTCCTCGCAGTTTCTCTCGCTGTCTCCCTCGCTGTCTCCCTCGCTGTCTCCCTCGCTGTCTCCCTCGCTGTCTCCCTCGCTGTCTCCCTCGCTGTCTCGCGCGATCTCTCTCGCATTCTCTCTCGCTGTCTCCCTCGCAGTCTCTCTCGCTGTGTCCCTCGCAGTCTCTCTCACAGTCTCTGTCGCTGTCTCTCTCGATGTCTCTGTCGCTGTCTCTCTCGCTGTCTCTGTCGCTGTCTCTGTCGCTGTCTCCCTCGCTGTCTCCCTCGCCGTCTCTTTCGCAGTCTCTCTCGCAGTCTCTCTCGCAGTCTCTCTCGCAGTCTCTCTCGCAGTCTCTCTCGCAGTCTCTCTCGCAGTCTCTCTCGCAGTCTCTCTCGCAGTCTCTCTCGCAGTCTCTCTCGCAGTCTCCCTCGCTGTCTCCCTCGCTGTCTCCCTCGCTGTCTCCCTCGCTGTCTCCCTCGCTGTCTCCCTCGCTCTCTCTCTCGCTCTCTCTCTCGCCGTCTCAATCGCCGTCTCCCTCGCATTCTCTCTCGCAGTCTCTCTCGCTGTCACCCTCGCTGTCTCCCTCGCAGTCCCTCTCGCAGTCCCTCTCGCAGTCCCTCTCGCAGTCCCTCTCGCAGTCCCTCTCGCAGTCTCCCTCGCAGTCTCCCTCGCAGTCTCTCTCGCTGTCTCCCTCGCAGTCTCCCTCGCAGTCTCCCTCGCAGTCTCTCTCGCAGTCTCCCTCGCAGTCTCTCTCGCAGTCTCTCTCGCAGTCTCTCTCGCAGTCTTCCTCGCAGTTTCTCTCGCTGTCTCCCTCACTGTCTCCCTCGCTGTCTCCCTCGCTGTCTCCCTCGCTGTCTCCCTCGCTGTCTCCCTCGCTGTCTCCCTCGCTGTCTCCCTCGCTGTCTCGCGCGATCTCTCTCGCATTCTCTCTCGTTGTCTCCCTCGCAGTCTCTCTCGCTGTGTCCCTCGCAGTCTCTCTCACAGTCTCTGTCGCTGTCTCTCTCGCTGTCTCTGTCGCTGTCTCTCTCGCCGTCTCCCTCGCAGTCTCTCTCGAAGTCTCTCTCGCTGTCTCTCTCGCTGTCTCTCTCGCTGTCTCTCTCGCTGTCTCTCTCGCTGTCTCTCTCGAAGTCTCTCTCGCTGTCTCTCTCGCTGTCTCTCTCGCTGTCTCTCTCGCTGTCTCTCTCGAAGTCTCTCTCGCTGTCTCTCTCGCCGTATCTCTCGCCGTCTCTCTCGCCGTCGCCCTCGCCGTCGCCCTCGCCGTCGCCCTCGCCGTCGCCCTCGCCGTCGCCCTCGCCGTCGCCCTCGCCGTCGCCCTCGCCGTCTCCCTCGCCGTCTCCCTCGCAGTCACTCTCGCAGTCTCTCTCGCTGTATCCCTCGCTGTCTCTCTCGCTATCTCCATAGCAGTCTCTCTCGCAGTCTCTCTCGCAGTCTCTCTCGCTATCTCCCTCGCTGTCTCTCTCGCTGTCTCCCTTGCAGTCTCCCTCGCAGTCTCCCTCGCAGTCTCCCTCGCAGTCTCCCTCGCAGTCTCTCTCGCAGTCTCTCTCGCTTTCTCCCTCGCAGTCTCTCTCGCAGTCTCTCTCGCAGTCTCTCTCGCAGTCTCTCTCGCAGTCTCTCTCGCAGTCTCTCTCGCAGTCTCCCTCGCAGTCTTCCTCGCAGTTTCTCTCGCAGTTTCTCTCGCTGTCTCCCTCGCTGTCTCCCTCGCTGTCTCCCTCGCTGTCTCCCTCGCTGTCTCCCTCGCTGTCTCCCTCGCTGTCTCCCTCGCTGTCTCGCGCGATCTCTCTCGCATTCTCTCTCGCTGTCTCCCTCGCAGTCTCTCTCGCTGTGTCCCTCGCAGTCTCTCTCACAGTCTCTGTCGCTGTCTCTCTCGATGTCTCTGTCGCTGTCTCTCTCGCTGTCTCTCTCGCTGTCTCTCTCGCTGTCTCTGTCGCTGTCTCTGTCGCTGTCTCCCTCGCTGTCTCCCTCGCCGTCTCCCTCGCCGTCTCTTTCGCAGTCTCTCTCGCAGTCTCTCTCGCAGTCTCTCTCGCAGTCTCTCTCGCAGTCTCTCTCGCAGTCTCTCTCGCTGTCTCCCTCGCTGTCTCCCTCGCTGTCTCCCTCGCTGTCTCCCTCGCTGTCTCCCTCGCTGTCTCCCTCGCTGTCTCCCTCGCTGTCTCCCTCGCTCTCTCTCTCGCTCTCTCTCTCGCCGTCTCAATCGCCGTCTCCCTCGCATTCTCTCTCGCAGTCTCTCTCGCTGTCACCCTCGCTGTCTCCCTCGCAGTCCCTCTCGCAGTCCCTCTCGCAGTCCTTCTCGCAGTCCCTCTCGCAGTCCCTCTCGCAGTCCCTCTCGCAGTCTCCCTCGCAGTCTCCCTCGCAGTCTCTCTCGCTTTCTCCCTCGCAGACTCTCTCGCAGACTCTCTCGCTGTCTCCCGCGCAGTCTCCCGCGCAGTCTCCCGCGCAGTCTCCCGCGCAGTCTCCCGCGCAGTCTCCCGCGCAGTCTCCCGCGCAGTCTCCCGCGCAGTCTCCCGCGCAGTCTCCCGCGCAGTCTCCCGCGCAGTCTCCCGCGCAGTCTCCCGCGCAGTCTCCCGCGCAGTCTCCCGCGCAGTCTCCCGCGCAGTCTCCCGCGCAGTCTTCAACGCAGTTTCTCTCGCTGTTTCCCTCGCTGTCACCCTCGCTGTCTCCCTCGCTGTCTCCCTCGCTGTCTTCCTCGCAGTTTCTCTCGCTGTCTCCCTCGCTGTCACCCTCGCTGTCACCCTAGCTGTCACCCTAGCTGTCACCCTCGCTGTCTCCCTCGCTGTCTCCCTCGCTGTCTCCCTAGCAGTCGCTCTCGCAGTCTCTCTCGCTGTCTCCCTCGCTGTCTCCCTCGCTGTCTCCCTCGCTGTCTCCCTCGCTGCCTCCCTCGCAGTCTCTCTCGAAGTCTCTCTCGCTGTCTCCCTCGCTCTCTCCCTCGCTCTCTCTCTCGCCGTCTCCCTCGCAGTCTCTCTCGCAGTGTCTCTCGCTGTATCCCTCGCTGTCTCTCTCGCAGTCTCTCTCGCTTTCTCCCTCACAGTCTCCCTCGCTGTCTCCCTCGCAGTCTCCCTCGCAGTCTCTCTCGCAGTCTCTCTCGCAGTCTCTCTCGCAGTCTCTCTCGCAGTCTCTCTCGCAGTCTCTCTCGCAGTCTCTCTCGCTGTCTCCCTCACAGTCTCTCTCGCTGTCTCCCTCGCTGTCTCCCTCGCAGTCTCTCTCGCAGTCTCTCTCGCAGTCTCTCTCGCTGTCTCCCTCGCAGTCTCTATCGCTGTCTCCCTCGCAGTCTCTAATGCTGTCTCCCTCGCAGTCTCCCTCGCAGTCTCCCTCGCAGTCTCCCTCGCAGTCTCCCTCGCAGTCTCTCTCGCAGTCTCTCTCGCTTTCTCCCTCGCTCTCTCCCTTGCTCTCTCCCTCCCAGACTCTCTCGCTGTCTCCCTCGCTGTCTCCCTCGCTGTCTCCCTCGCTGTCTCCCTCGCTGTCTCCCTCGCTGTCTCCCTCGCTGTCTCCCTCACTGTCTCTCTCAGTCTCTCTCGCAGTCTCTCTCTCAGTCTCTCTCTCAGTCTCTCTCTCAGTCTCTCTCGCTGTCTCCCTCGCAGTCTCTCTCGCAGTCTCTCTCGCAGTCTCTCTCGCAGTCTCTCTCGCAGTCTCTCTCGCAGTCTCTCTCGCAGTCTCTCTCGCAGTCTCCCTCGCAGTTTCTCTCGCTGTCTCCCTCGCTGTCTCCCTCGCTGTCTCCCTCTCTGTCTCCCTCGCTGTCTCCCTCGCTGTCTCCCTCGCTGTCTCCCTCGCTGTCTCCCTCGCTGTCTCTCTCGCAGTCTCTCTCGCAGTCTCTCTCGCAGTCTCTCTCGCTTTCTCCCTCGCAGTCTCTCTCGCAGTCTCTCTCGCAGTCTCTCTCGCAGTCTCTCTCGCAGTCTCTCTCGCAGTCTCTCTCGCAGTCTCTCTCGCAGTCTTCCTCGCAGTCTTCCTCGCAGTCTTCCTCGCAGTCTTCCTCGCAGTCTCCCTCGCAGTCTCCCTCGCTGTCTCCCTCGCTGTCTCCCTCGCTGTCTCCCTCGCTGTCTCCCTCGCTGTCTCCCTCGCTGTCTCCCTCGCTGTCTTCCTCGTTGTCTCCCTCGCAGTCTCTCTCGCTGTGTCCCTCGCAGTCTCTCTCACAGTCTCTGTCGCTGTCTCTCTCGCTGTCTCTGTCGCTGTCTCTGTCGCTGTCTCCCTCGCTGTCTCCCTCGCTGTCTCCCTCGCAGTCTCTCTCGCAGTCTCTCTCGCAGTCTCTCTCGCAGTCTCTCTCGCAGTCTCTCTCGCAGTCTCTCTCGCAGTCTCCCTCGCAGTCTCCCTCGCAGTCTCCCTCGCTGTCTCCCTCGCTGTCTCTCTCGCTCTCTCTCTCGCCGTCTCAATCGCTGTCTCCCTCGCATTCTCTCTCGCAGTCTCTCTCGCTGTCACCCTCGCTGTCTCCCTCGCAGTCCCTCTCGCAGTCCCTCTCGCAGTCTCCCTCGCAGTCTCTCTCGCAGTCTCCCTCGCAGTCTCCCGCGCAGTCTCCCGCGCAGTCTCCCGCGCAGTCTCCCGCGCAGTCTCCCGCGCAGTCTCCCGCGCAGTCTCCCGCGCAGTCTCCCGCGCTGTCTCCCTCGCTGTCTTCAACGCAGTTTCTCTCGCTGTCTCCCTCGCTGTCTCCCTCGCTGTCTCCCTCGCTGTCTCCCTCGCTGTCTCCCTCGCTGTCTCCCTCGCTGTCTCCCTCGCTGTCTCCCTCGCTGTCTCCCTCGCTGTCTCCCTCGCTGTCTCCCTAGCAGTCGCTCTCGCTGTCTCCCTCGCTGTCTCCCTCGCTGTCTCCCTCGCTGCCTCCCTCGCAGTCTCTCTCGAAGTCTCTCTCGCTGTCTCCCTCGCTCTCTCCCTCGCTCTCTCCCTCGCCGTCTCCCTCGCAGTCTCTCTCGCAGTGTCTCTCGCTGTATCCCTCGCTGTCTCTCTCGCAGTCTCTCTCGCTTTCTCCCTCACAGTCTCCCTCGCTGTCTCTCTCGCAGTCTCTCTCGCAGTCTCTCTCGCAGTCTCTCTCGCAGTCTCTCTCGCAGTCTCTCTCGCAGTCTCTCTCGCAGTCTCTCTCGCTGTCTCCCTCACAGTCTCTCTCGCTGTCTCCCTCGCAGTCTCTCTCGCAGTCTCTCTCGCTGTCTCCCTCGCAGTCTCTATCGCTGTCTCCCTCGCAGTCTCTATCGCTGTCTCCCTCGCAGTCTCCCTCGCAGTCTCCCTCGCAGTCTCCCTCGCAGTCTCCCTTGCAGTCTCCCTCGCAGTCTCTCTCGCAGTCTCTCTCGCAGTCTCTCTCGCTGTCTCCCTCGCAGTCTCTATCGCTGTCTCCCTCGCAGTCTCTATCGCTGTCTCCCTCGCAGTCTCCCTCGCAGTCTCCCTCGCAGTCTCCCTCGCAGTCTCCCTTGCAGTCTCCCTCGCAGTCTCTCTCGCAGTCTCTCTTGCTGTCTCCCTCGCTCTCTCCCTCGCTCTCTCCCTCGCTCTCTCCCTCGCAGACTCTCTCGCTGTCTCCCTCGCTGTCTCCCTCGCTGTCTCCCTCACTGTCTCTCTCAGTCTCTCTCTCAGTCTCTCTCTCAGTCTCTCTCTCAGTCTCTCTCTCAGTCTCTCTCGCTGTCTCTCTCGCAGTCTCTCTCGCAGTCTCTCTCGCAGTCTCTCTCGCAGTCTCTCTCGCAGTCTCTCTCGCAGTCTCTCTCGCTGTCTCCCTCGCTGTCTCCCTCTCTGTCTCCCTCGCTGTCTCCCTCGCTGTCTCCCTCGCTGTCTCCCTCGCTGTCTCCCTCGCTATCTCCCTCGCTGTCTCCCTCGCTGTCTCGCGCGATCTCTCTCGCATTCTCTCTCGCTGTGTCCCTCGCAGTCTCTCTCACAGTCTCTGTCGCTGTCTCTCTCGCTGTCTCCCTCACAGTCTCCCTCACAGTCTCTCTCGCTGTCTCTCTCGCCGTCTCCCTCGCAGTCTCTCTCGAAGTCTCTCTCGCTGTCTCTCTCGCTGTCTCTCTCGCCGTCTCTCTCGCCGTCTCTCTCGCCGTCTCTCTCGCCGTCTCTCTCGCCGTCTCTCTCGCCGTCGCCCTCGCCGTCGCCCTCGCCGTCGCCCTCGCCGTCGCCCTCGCCGTCTCCCTCGCCGTCTCCCTCGCAGTCACTCTCGCAGTCTCTCTTGCTGTATCCCTCGCTGTCTCTCTCGCTATCTCCATAGCAGTCTCTCTCGCAGTCTCCCTCACAGTCTCTCTCGCAGTCTCTCTCGCTTTCTCCCACGCAGTCTCTCTCGCAGTCTCTCTCGCAGTCTTCCTCGCAGTTTCTCTCGCTGTCTCCCTCGCTGTCTCCCTCGCTGTCTCCCTCGCTGTCTCCCTCGCTGTCTCCCTCGCTGTCTCCCTCGCTGTCTCGCGCGATCTCTCTCGCATTCTCTCTCGTTGTCTCCCTCGCTGTCTCTATCGCTGTCTCTATCGCTGTCTCTATCGCTGTCTCCCTCGCAGTCTCCCTCGCAGTCTCCCTCGCAGTCTCCCTCGCAGTCTCCCTCGCAGTCTCCCTCGCAGTCTCCCTCGCAGTCTCTCTCGCAGTCTCTCTTGCTTTCTCCCTCGCTCTCTCCCTCGCAGACTCTCTCGCTGTCTCCCTCGCTGTCTCCCTCGCTGTCTCCCTCGCTGTCTCCCTCGCTGTCTCCCTCGCTGTCTCCCTCGCTGTCTCCCTCGCTGTCTCTCTCAGTCTCTCTCTCAGTCTCTCTCTCAGTCTCTCTCTCAGTCTCCCTCGCAGTCTCCCTCGAAGTCTCCCTCGAAGTCTCCCTCGAAGTCTCCCTCGAAGTCTCCCTCGAAGTCTCCCTCGAAGTCTCCCTCGAAGTCTCCCTCGAAGTCTCCCTCGAAGTCTCCCTCGAAGTCTCCCTCGAAGTCTCCCTCGAAGTCTCCCTCGAAGTCTCCCTCGAAGTCTCTCTCGCAGTCTCTCTCGCAGTCTCCCTCTCAGTCTCCCTCTCAGTCTCCCTTTCAGTCTCTCTCTCAGTCTCTCTCGCTGTCTCCCTCGCACTCTCTGGCTTTCTCTCTCGCTTTCTCTCTCGCAGTCCCTCTCACTGTCTCTCTCGCAGTCTCTCTCGCAGTCTCTCTCGCTGTCTCTCTCGCTGTCTCCCTCACAGTCTCCCTCACAGTCTCTCTCGCTGTCTCTCTCGCCGTCTCCCTCGCAGTCTCTCTCGAAGTCTCTCTCGCTGTCTCTCTCGCTGTCTCCCTCACAGTCTCCCTCACAGTCTCTCTCGCTGTCTCTCTCGCCGTCTCCCTCGCCGTCTCCCTCGCCGTCTCCCTCGCCGTCTCCCTCGCCGTCTCCCTCGCCGTCTCTCTCGCCGTCTCTCTCGCAGTCTCTCTCGCTATCTCCCTCGCTGTCTCTCTCGCTGTCTCCCTTGCAGTCTCTCTCGCTTTCTCCCACGCAGTCTCTCTCGCAGTCTCTCTCGCAGTCTCTCTCGCAGTCTCTCTCGCAGTCTCTCTCGCAGTCTCTCTCGCAGTCTCCCTCGCAGTTTCTCTCGCTGTCTCCCTCGCTGTCTCCCTCGCTGTCTCCCTCGCTGTCTCCCTCGCTGTCTCCCTCGCTGTCTCCCTCGCAGTCTCCCTCGCAGTCTCCCTCGCAGTCTCCCTCGCTGTCTCCCTCGCAGTCTCCCTCGCAGTCTCCCTCGCAGTCTCCCTCGCAGTCTCCCTCGCAGTCTCTCTCGCTGTCTCCCTCGCAGTCTCCCTCGCAGTCTCCCTCGCAGTCTCTCTCGCAGTCTCTCTCGCAGTCTCTCTCGCAGTCTCTCTCGCAGTCTCTCTCGCAGTCTCTCTCGCAGTCTTCCTCGCAGTTTCTCTCGCTGTCTCCCTCGCTGTCTCCCTCGCTGTCTCCCTCGCTGTCTCCCTCGCTGTCTCCCTCGCTGTATCTCTCGCTGTCTCCCTCGCAGTCTCCCTCGCAGTCTCCCTCGCAGTCTCTCTCGCAGTCTCTCTCGCAGTCTCTCTCGCTTTCTCCCTCGCAGTCTCTCTCGCAGTCTCTCTCGCAGTCTCTCTCGCAGTCTCTCTCGCAGTCTTCCTCGCAGTCTTCCTCGCAGTTTCTCTCGCTGTCTCCCTCGCTGTCTCCCTCGCAGTCTCCCTCGCAGTCTCCCTCGCTGTCTCCCTCGCTGTCTCCCTCGCTGTCTCGCGCGATCTCTCTCGCATTCTCTCTCGCTGTCTCCCTCGCAGTCTCTCTCGCTGTGTCCCTCGCAGTCTCTCTCACAGTCTCTGTCGCTGTCTCTCTCGATGTCTCTGTCGCTGTCTCTCTCGCTGTCTCTGTCGCTGTCTCTGTCGCTGTCTCCCTCGCCGTCTCTTTCGCAGTCTCTCTCGCAGTCTCTCTCGCAGTCTCTCTCGCAGTCTCTCTCGCAGTCTCTCTCGCAGTCTCTCTCGCAGTCTCCCTCGCTGTCTCCCTCGCTGTCACCCTCGCTGTCTCCCTCGCTGTCTCCCTCGCTGTCACCCTCGCTGTCTCCCTCGCTGTCTCCCTCGCTGTCTCCCTCGCTGTCTCCCTCGCTGTCTCCCTCGCTGTCTCTCTCGCTCTCTCTCTCGCCGTCTCAATCGCCGTCTCCCTCGCATTCTCTCTCGCAGTCTCTCTCGCTGTCACCCTCGCTGTCTCCCTCGCAGTCCCTCTCGCAGTCCCTCTCGCAGTCCCTCTCGCAGTCCCTCTCGCAGTCCCTCTCGCAGTCTCCCTCGCAGTCTCCCTCGCAGTCTCTCTCGCTTTCTCCCTCGCAGACTCTCTCGCTGTCTCCCTCGCTGTCTCCCTCGCAGTCTCCCTCGCAGTCTCCCTCGCAGTCTCCCGCGCAGTCTCCCGCGCAGTCTCCCGCGCAGTCTCCCGCGCAGTCTCCCGCGCAGTCTCTCTCGCTATCTCCCTCGCTGTCTCTCTCGCTGTCTCCCTTGCAGTCTCTCTCGCTTTCTCCCACGCAGTCTCTCTCGCAGTCTCTCTCGCAGTCTCTCTCGCAGTCTCTCTCGCAGTCTCTCTCGCAGTCTCCCTCGCAGTTTCTCTCGCTGTCTCCCTCGCTGTCTCCCTCGCTGTCTCCCTCGCTGTCTCCCTCGCTGTCTCCCTCGCAGTCTCCCTCGCAGTCTCCCTCGCAGTCTCCCTCGCAGTCTCCCTCGCTGTCTCCCTCGCAGTCTCCCTCGCAGTCTCCCTCGCAGTCTCTCTCGCTGTCTCCCTCGCAGTCTCCCTCGCAGTCTCCCTCGCAGTCTCTCTCGCAGTCTCTCTCGCAGTCTCTCTCGCAGTCTCTCTCGCAGTCTCTCTCGCAGTCTTCCTCGCAGTTTCTCTCGCTGTCTCCCTCGCTGTCTCCCTCGCTGTCTCCCTCGCTGTCTCCCTCGCTGTCTCCCTCGCTGTCTCCCTCGCTGTCTCTCTCGCTGTCTCCCTCGCAGTCTCCCTCGCAGTCTCCCTCGCAGTCTCCCTCGCAGTCTCTCTCGCAGTCTCTCTCGCAGTCTCTCTCGCTTTCTCCCTCGCAGTCTCTCTCGCAGTCTCTCTCGCAGTCTCTCTCGCAGTCTCTCTCGCAGTCTCTCTCGCAGTCTTCCTCGCAGTCTTCCTCGCAGTTTCTCTCGCTGTCTCCCTCGCTGTCTCCCTCGCAGTCTCCCTCGCTGTCTCCCTCGCTGTCTCCCTCGCTGTCTCGCGCGATCTCTCTCGCATTCTCTCTCGTTGTCTCCCTCGCAGTCTCTCTCGCTGTGTCCCTCGCAGTCTCTCTCACAGTCTCTGTCGCTGTCTCTCTCGATGTCTCTGTCGCTGTCTCTCTCGCTGTCTCTGTCGCTGTCTCTGTCGCTGTCTCCCTCGCCGTCTCTTTCGCAGTCTCTCTCGCAGTCTCTCTCGCAGTCTCTCTCGCAGTCTCTCTCGCAGTCTCTCTCGCAGTCTCCCTCGCTGTCTCCCTCGCTGTCACCCTCGCTGTCTCCCTCGCTGTCACCCTCGCTGTCTCCCTCGCTGTCTCCCTCGCTGTCTCCCTCGCTGTCTCCCTCGCTCTCTCTCTCGCTCTCTCTCTCGCCGTCTCAATCGCCGTCTCCCTCGCATTCTCTCTCGCAGTCTCTCTCGCTGTCACCCTCGCTGTCTCCCTCGCAGTCCCTCTCGCAGTCCCTCTCGCAGTCCCTCTCGCAGTCCCTCTCGCAGTCTCCCTCGCAGTCTCCCTCGCAGTCTCTCTCGCTTTCTCCCTCGCAGACTCTCTCGCTGTCTCCCTCGCAGTCTCCCTCGCAGTCTCCCGCGCAGTCTCCCGCGCAGTCTCCCGCGCAGTCTCCCGCGCAGTCTCCCGCGCAGTCTCCCTCGCAGTCTCCCTCGCAGTCTCCCTCGCAGTCTCCCTCGCTGTCTCCCTCGCTGTCTCCCTCGCTGTCTTCAACGCAGTTTCCCTCGCTGTCACCCTCGCTGTCACCCTCGCTGTCACCCTCGCTGTCTCCCTCGCTGTCTCCCTCGCTGTCTCCCTCGCTGTCTCCCTCGCTGTCTTCCTCGCAGTTTCTCTCGCTGTCACCCTCGCTGTCACCCTCGCTGTCACCCTCGCTGTCACCCTCGCTGTCTCCCTCGCTGTCTCCCTCGCTGTCTCCCTAGCAGTCGCTCTCGCAGTCTCTCTCGCTGTCTCCCTCGCTGTCTCCCTCGCTGTCTCCCTCGCTGTCTCCCTCGCTGTCTCCCTCGCTGCCTCCCTCGCAGTCTCTCTCGCAGTGTCTCTCGCTGTATCCCTCGCTGTCTCTCTCGCAGTCTCTCTCGCTTTCTCCCTCACAGTCTCCCTCGCTGTCTCCCTCGCAGTCTCTCTCGCAGTCTCTCTCGCAGTCTCTCTCGCAGTCTCTCTCGCAGTCTCTCTCGCAGTCTCTCTCGCAGTCTCTCTCGCTGTCTCCCTCGCAGTCTCTCTCGCTGTCTCCCTCGCAGTCTCTCTCGCAGTCTCTCTCGCAGTCTCTCTCGCTGTCTCCCTCGCAGTCTCTATCGCTGTCTCCCTCGCAGTCTCTAATGCTGTCTCCCTCGCAGTCTCCCTCGCAGTCTCCCTCGCAGTCTCCCTCGCAGTCTCCCTCGCAGTCTCCCTCGCAGTCTCCCTCGCAGTCTCCCTCGCAGTCTCTCTCGCAGTCTCTCTTGCATTCTCCCTCGCTCTCTCCCTCGCTCTCTCCCTCGCTCTCTCCCTCGCAGACTCTCTCGGTGTCTCCCTCGCTGTCTCCCTCGCTGTCTCCCTCGCTGTCTCCCTCACTGTCTCTCTCAGTCTCTCTCTCAGTCTCTCTCTCAGTCTCTCTCTCAGTCTCTCTCTCAGTCTCTCTCTCAGTCTCTCTCGCTGTCTCCCTCGCAGTCTCTCTCGCAGTCTCTCTCGCAGTCTCTCTCGCAGTCTCTCTCGCAGTCTCCCTCGCAGTCTCTCTCGCTTTCTCCCTCGCAGTCTCTCTCGCAGTCTCTCTCGCAGTCTCTCTCGCAGTCTCTCTCGCAGTCTTCCTCGCAGTCTTCCTCGCAGTTTCTCTCGCTGTCTCCCTCGCTGTCTCCCTCGCAGTCTCCCTCGCAGTCTCCCTCGCTGTCTCCCTCGCTGTCTCCCTCGCTGTCTCGCGCGATCTCTCTCGCATTCTCTCTCGCTGTCTCCCTCGCAGTCTCTCTCGCTGTGTCCCTCGCAGTCTCTCTCACAGTCTCTGTCGCTGTCTCTCTCGATGTCTCTGTCGCTGTCTCTCTCGCTGTCTCTGTCGCTGTCTCTGTCGCTGTCTCCCTCGCCGTCTCTTTCGCAGTCTCTCTCGCAGTCTCTCTCGCAGTCTCTCTCGCAGTCTCTCTCGCAGTCTCTCTCGCAGTCTCCCTCGCTGTCTCCCTCGCTGTCACCCTCGCTGTCTCCCTCGCTGTCTCCCTCGCTGTCTCCCTCGCTGTCTCCCTCGCTGTCTCCCTCGCTGTCTCCCTCGCTGTCTCCCTCGCTCTCTCTCTCGCTCTCTCTCTCGCCGTCTCAATCGCCGTCTCCCTCGCATTCTCTCTCGCAGTCTCTCTCGCTGTCACCCTCGCTGTCTCCCTCGCAGTCCCTCTCGCAGTCCCTCTCGCAGTCCCTCTCGCAGTCCCTCTCGCAGTCCCTCTCGCAGTCTCCCTCGCAGTCTCCCTCGCAGTCTCTCTCGCTTTCTCCCTCGCAGACTCTCTCGCTGTCTCCCTCGCAGTCTCCCTCGCAGTCTCCCTCGCAGTCTCCCGCGCAGTCTCCCGCGCAGTCTCCCGCGCAGTCTCCCGCGCAGTCTCTCTCGCTATCTCCCTCGCTGTCTCTCTTGCAGTCTCTCTCGCTTTCTCCCACGCAGTCTCTCTCGCAGTCTCTCTCGCAGTCTCTCTCGCAGTCTCTCTCGCAGTCTCTCTCGCAGTCTCCCTCGCAGTTTCTCTCGCTGTCTCCCTCGCTGTCTCCCTCGCTGTCTCCCTCGCTGTCTCCCTCGCTGTCTCCCTCGCAGTCTCCCTCGCAGTCTCCCTCGCAGTCTCCCTCGCTGTCTCCCTCGCAGTCTCCCTTGCAGTCTCCCTCGCAGTCTCTCTCGCTGTCTCCCTCGCAGTCTCCCTCGCAGTCTCCCTCGCAGTCTCTCTCGCAGTCTCTCTCGCAGTCTCTCTCGCAGTCTCTCTCGCAGTCTCTCTCGCAGTCTCTCTCGCAGTCTTCCTCGCAGTTTCTCTCGCTGTCTCCCTCGCTGTCTCCCTCGCTGTCTCCCTCGCTGTCTCCCTCGCTGTCTCCCTCGCTGTCTCCCTCGCTGTCTCTCTCGCTGTCTCCCTCGCAGTCTCCCTCGCAGTCTCCCTCGCAGTCTCTCTCGCAGTCTCTCTCGCAGTCTCTCTCGCTTTCTCCCTCGCAGTCTCTCTCGCAGTCTCTCTCGCAGTCTCTCTCGCAGTCTCTCTCACAGTCTTCCTCGCAGTCTTCCTCGCAGTTTCTCTCGCTGTCTCCCTCGCTGTCTCCCTCGCAGTCTCCCTCGCTGTCTCCCTCGCTGTCTCCCTCGCTGTCTCGCGCGATCTCTCTCGCATTCTCTCTCGTTGTCTCCCTCGCAGTCTCTCTCGCTGTGTCCCTCGCAGTCTCTCTCACAGTCTCTGTCGCTGTCTCTCTCGATGTCTCTGTCGCTGTCTCTCTCGCTGTCTCTGTCGCTGTCTCTGTCGCTGTCTCCCTCGCCGTCTCTTTCGCAGTCTCTCTCGCAGTCTCTCTCGCAGTCTCTCTCGCAGTCTCTCTCGCAGTCTCTCTCGCAGTCTCCCTCGCTGTCTCCCTCGCTGTCACCCTCGCTGTCTCCCTCGCTGTCACCCTCGCTGTCTCCCTCGCTGTCTCCCTCGCTGTCTCCCTCGCTCTCTCTCTCGCTCTCTCTCTCGCTCTCTCTCTCGCCGTCTCAATCGCCGTCTCCCTCGCATTCTCTCTCGCAGTCTCTCTCGCTGTCACCCTCGCTGTCTCCCTCGCAGTCCCTCTCGCAGTCCCTCTCGCAGTCCCTCTCGCAGTCCCTCTCGCAGTCTCCCTCGCAGTCTCCCTCGCAGTCTCTCTCGCTTTCTCCCTCGCAGACTCTCTCGCTGTCTCCCTCGCAGTCTCCCTCGCAGTCTCCCGCGCAGTCTCCCGCGCAGTCTCCCGCGCAGTCTCCCGCGCAGTCTCCCGCGCAGTCTCCCGCGCAGTCTCCCTCGCAGTCTCCCTCGCAGTCTCCCTCGCAGTCTCCCTCGCTGTCTCCCTCGCTGTCTCCCTCGCTGTCTTCAACGCAGTTTCCCTCGCTGTCACCCTCGCTGTCACCCTCGCTGTCACCCTCGCTGTCTCCCTCGCTGTTTCCCTCGCTGTCTCCCTCGCTGTCTCCCTCGCTGTCTTCCTCGCAGTTTCTCTCGCTGTCTCCCTCGCTGTCACCCTCGCTGTCACCCTCGCTGTCACCCTCGCTGTCACCCTCGCTGTCTCCCTCGCTGTCTCCCTCGCTGTCTCCCTAGCAGTCGCTCTCGCAGTCTCTCTCGCTGTCTCCCTCGCTGTCTCCCTCGCTGTCTCCCTCGCTGTCTCCCTCGCTGTCTCCCTCGCTGCCTCCCTCGCAGTCTCTCTCGCAGTGTCTCTCGCTGTATCCCTCGCTGTCTCTCTCGCAGTCTCTCTCGCTTTCTCCCTCACAGTCTCCCTCGCTGTCTCCCTCGCAGTCTCTCTCGCAGTCTCTCTCGCAGTCTCTCTCGCAGTCTCTCTCGCAGTCTCTCTCGCAGTCTCTCTCGCAGTCTCTCTCGCTGTCTCCCTCACAGTCTCTCTCGCTGTCTCCCTCGCAGTCTCTCTCGCAGTCTCTCTCGCAGTCTCTCTCGCTGTCTCCCTCGCAGTCTCTATCGCTGTCTCCCTCGCAGTCTCTAATGCTGTCTCCCTCGCAGTCTCCCTCGCAGTCTCCCTCGCAGTCTCCCTCGCAGTCTCCCTCGCAGTCTCTCTCGCAGTCTCTCTTGCATTCTCCCTCGCTCTCTCCCTCGCTCTCTCCCTCGCAGACTCTCTCGGTGTCTCCCTCGCTGTCTCCCTCGCTGTCTCCCTCGCTGTCTCCCTCACTGTCTCTCTCAGTCTCTCTCTCAGTCTCTCTCTCAGTCTCTCTCTCAGTCTCTCTCTCAGTCTCTCTCTCAGTCTCTCTCGCTGTCTCCCTCGCAGTCTCTCTCGCAGTCTCTCTCGCAGTCTCTCTCGCAGTCTCTCTCGCAGTCTCCCTCGCAGTCTCCCTCGCAGTTTCTCTCGCTGTCTCCCTCGCTGTCTCCCTCTCTGTCTCCCTCTCTGTCTCCCTCTCTGTCTCCCTCTCTGTCTCCCTCTCTGTCTCCCTCTCTGTCTCCCTCGCTGTCTCCCTCGCTGTCTCCCTCGCTGTCTCCCTCGCTGTCTCCCTCGCTGTCTCCCTCGCTGTCTCCCTCGCTATCTCCCTCGCTGTCTCCCTCGCTGTCTCGCGCGATCTCTCTCGCATTCTCTCTCGCTGTGTCCCTCGCTGTGTCCCTCGCTGTCTCTCTCACAGTCTCTGTCGCTGTCTCTCTCGCATTCTCCCTCACAGTCTCCCTCACAGTCTCTCTCGCTGTCTCTCTCGCCGTCTCCCTCGCAGTCTCTCTCGAAGTCTCCTTCGCTGTCTCCTTCGCTGTCTCTCTCGCCGTCTCTCTCGCCGTCTCTCTCGCCGTCTCTCTCGCCGTCTCTCTCGCCGTCTCTCTCGCCGTCGCCCTCGCCGTCTCCCTCGCCGTCTCCCTCGCAGTCACTCTCGCAGTCTCTCTCGCTGTATCCCTCGCTGTCTCTCTCGCTATCTCCATAGCAGTCTCTCTCGCAGTCTCCCTCGCAGTCTCCCTCACAGTCTCTCTCGCAGTCTCTCTCGCTTTCTCCCACGCAGTCTCTCTCGCAGTCTCTCTCGCAGTCTTCCTCGCAGTTTCCCTCGCTGTCTCCCTCGCTGTCTCCCTCGCTTTCTCCCTCGCAGACTCTCTCGCTGTCTCCCTCGCAGTCTCCCGCGCAGTCTCCCGCGCAGTCTCCCTCGCAGTCTCCCTCGCAGTCTCCCTCGCAGTCTCCCTTGCAGTCTCCCTCGCTGTCTCCCTCGCTGTCTCCCTCGCTGTCTCCCTCGCTGTCTTCAACGCAGTTTCCCTCGCTGTCACCCTCGCTGTCACCCTCGCTGTCTCCCTCGCTGTCTCCCTCGCTGTCTCCCTCGCTGTCTCCCTCGCTGTCTTCCTCGCAGTTTCTCTCGCTGTCTCCCTCGCTGTCACCCTCGCTGTCACCCTCGCTGTCACCCTCGCTGTCACCCTCGCTGTCACCCTCGCTGTCACCCTCACTGTCTCCCTCGCTGTCTCCCTCGCTGTCTCCCTAGCAGTCGCTCTCGCAGTCTCTCTCGCTGTCTCCCTCGCTGTCTCCCTCGCTGTCTCCCTCGCTGTCTCCCTCGCTGTCTCCCTCGCTGCCTCCCTCGCAGTCTCTCTCGCAGTGTCTCTCGCTGTATCCCTCGCTGTCTCTCTCGCAGTCTCTCTCGCTTTCTCCCTCACAGTCTCCCTCGCTGTCTCCCTCGCAGTCTCTCTCGCAGTCTCTCTCGCAGTCTCTCTCGCAGTCTCTCTCGCAGTCTCTCTCGCAGTCTCTCTCGCTGTCTCCCTCACAGTCTCTCTCGCTGTCTCCCTCGCAGTCTCTCTCGCAGTCTCTCTCGCAGTCTCTCTCGCTGTCTCCCTCGCAGTCTCTATCGCTGTCTCCCTCGCAGTCTCTAATGCTGTCTCCCTCGCAGTCTCCCTCGCAGTCTCCCTCGCAGTCTCCCTCGCAGTCTCCCTCGCAGTCTCCCTCGCAGTCTCTCTCGCAGTCTCTCTTGCTTTCTCCCTCGTTCTCTCCCTCGCTCTCTCCCTCGCTCTCTCCCTCGCAGACTCTCTCGGTGTCTCCCTCGCTGTCTCCCTCGCTGTCTCCCTCGCTGTCTCCCTCACTTTCTCTCTCAGTCTCTCTCTCAGTCTCTCTCTCAGTCTCTCTCTCAGTCTCTCTCTCAGTCTCTCTCTCAGTCTCTCTCGCTGTCTCCCTCGCAGTCTCCCTCGCAGTCTCTCTCGCAGTCTCTCTCGCAGTCTCTCTCGCAGTCTCCCTCGCAGTCTCCCTCGCAGTTTCTCTCGCTGTCTCCCTCGCTGTCTCCCTCTCTGTCTCCCTCTCTGTCTCCCTCTCTGTCTCCCTCTCTGTCTCCCTCTCTGTCTCCCTCTCTGTCTCCCTCGCTGTCTCCCTCGCTGTCTCCCTCGCTGTCTCCCTCGCTGTCTCCCTCGCTGTCTCCCTCGCTATCTCCCTCGCTGTCTCCCTCGCTGTCTCGCGCGATCTCTCTCGCATTCTCTCTCGCTGTGTCCCTCGCTGTCTCTCTCACAGTCTCTGTCGCTGTCTCTCTCGCATTCTCCCTCACAGTCTCCCTCACAGTCTTTCTCGCTGTCTCTCTCGCCGTCTCCCTCGCAGTCTCTCTCGAAGTCTCCTTCGCTGTCTCCTTCGCTGTCTCTCTCGCCGTCTCTCTCGCCGTCTCTCTCGCCGTCTCTCTCGCCGTCTCTCTCGCCGTCTCTCTCGCCGTCTCTCTCGCCGTCTCTCTCGCCGTCTCTCTCGCCGTCTCTCTCGCCGTCTCTCTCGCCGTCGCCCTCGCCGTCTCCCTCGCCGTCTCCCTCGCAGTCACTCTCGCAGTCTCTCTCGCTGTATCCCTCGCTGTCTCTCTCGCTATCTCCATAGCAGTCTCTCTCGCAGTCTCCCTCACCATCTCTCTCGCAGTCTCTCTCGCTTTCTCCCACGCAGTCTCTCTCGCAGTCTCTCTCGCAGTCTTCCTCGCAGTTTCCCTCGCTGTCTCCCTCTCTGTCTCCCTCGCTGTCTCCCTCGCTGTCTCCCTCGCTGTCTCCCTCGCTGTCTCTCTCGCTGTCTCCCTCGCTGTCTCCCTCGCTGTCTCCCTCGCTGTCTCGCGCGATCTCTCTCGCATTCTCTCTCGTTGTCTCCCTCGCAGTCTCTATCGCTGTCTCCCTCGCAGTCTCCCTCGCAGTCTCCCTCGCAGTCTCCCTCGCAGTCTCCCTCGCAGTCTCCCTCGCAGTCTCCCTCGCATTCTCCCTCGCAGTCTCTCTCGCAGTCTCTCTCGCTCTCTCCCTCGCAGACTCTCTCGCTGTCTCCCTCGCTGTCTCCCTCGCTGTCTCCCTCGCTGTCTCCCTCGCTGTCTCCCTCGCTGTCTCCCTCGCTGTCTCCCTCGCTGTCTCCCTCGCTGTCTCCCTCGCTGTCTCTCTCAGTCTCTCTCTCAGTCTCTCTCTCAGTCTCCCTCGCCGTCTCCCTCGCAGTCACTTTCGCAGTCTCTCTCGCTGTATCCCTCGCTGTCTCTCTCGCAATCTCCATAGCAGTCTCTCTCGCAGTCTCCCTCACAGTCTCTCTCGCAGTCTCTCTCGCTATCTCCCTCGCTGTCTCTCTCGCTGTCTCCCTTGCAGTCTCCCTCGCAGTCTCCCTCGCAGTCTCCCTCGCAGTCTCTCTCGCAGTCTCTCTCGCAGTCTCTCTCGCAGTCTCTCTCGCAGTCTCTCTCGCTTTCTCCCTCGCAGTCTCTCTCGCAGTCTCTCTCGCAGTCTCTCTCGCAGTCTCTCTCGCAGTCTCTCTCGCAGTCTTCCTCGCAGTCTTCCTCGCAGTCTCCCTCGCAGTCTCCCTCGCAGTCTCCCTCGCAGTCTCCCTCGCAGTCTCCCTCGCTGTCTCCCTCGCTGTCTCCCTCGCTGTCTCCCTCGCTGTCTCGCGCGATCTCTCTCGCATTCTCTCTCGTTGTCTCCCTCGCAGTCTCTCTCGCTGTGTCCCTCGCTGTCTCTGTCACTGTCTCTGTCGCTGTCTCTGTCGCTGTCTCCCTCGCTGTCTCCCTCGCAGTCTCTCTCGCAGTCTCTCTCGCAGTCTCTCTCGCAGTCTCTCTCGCAGTCTCTCTCGCAGTCTCCCTCGCAGTCTCCCTCGCAGTCTCCCTCGCTGTCTCCCTCGCTGTCTCCCTCGCTGTCTCCCTCGCTGTCTCCCTCGCTCTCTCTCTCGCTCTCTCTCTCGCCATCTCAATCGCCGTCTCCCTCGCATTCTCTCTCGCAGTCTCTCTCGCTGTCACCCTCGCTGTCTCCCTCGCAGTCCCTCTCGCAGTCCCTCTCGCAGTCCCTCTCGCAGTCTCCCTCGCAGTCTCCCTCGCAGTCTCTCTCGCTTTCTCCCTCGCTCTCTCCCTCGCAGACTTCCTCGCTGTCTCCCGCGCAGTCTCCCGCGCAGTCTCCCGCGCAGTCTCCCGCGCAGTCTCCCGCGCAGTCTCCCGCGCAGTCTCCCGCGCAGTCTCCCGCGCAGTCTCCCGCGCAGTCTCCCGCGCAGTCTCCCTCGCTGTCTTCAACGCAGTTTCTCTCGCTGTCTCCCTCGCTGTCACCCTCGCTGTCTCCCTCGCTGTCTTCCTCGCAGTTTCTCTCGCTGTCTCCCTCGCTGTCATCCTCGCTGTCACCCTCGCTGTCACCCTCGCTGTCTCCCTCGCTGTCTCCCTCGCTGTCTCCCTAGCAGTCGCTCTCGCTGTCGCTCTCGCTGTCTCCCTCGCTGTCTCCCTCGCTGTCTCCCTCGCTGTCTCCCTCGCTGTCTCCCTCGCTGTCTCCCTCGCTGCCTCCCTCGCAGTCTCTCTCGAAGTCTCTCTCGCTGTCTCCCTCGCTGTCTCCCTCGCACTCTCTGGCTTTCTCTCTCGCTTTCTCTCTCGCAGTCCCTCTCACTGTCTCTCTCGCAGTCTCTCTCGCTGTCTCTCTCGCTGTCTCCCTCACAGTCTCCCTCACAGTCTCTCTCGCTGTCTCTCTCGCCGTCTCCCTCGCAGTCTCTCTCGAAGTCTCTCTCGCTGTCTCTCTCGCCGTCTCTCTCGCCGTCTCTCTCGCCGTCGCCCTCGCCGTCGCCCTCGCCGTCGCCCTCGCCGTCGCCCTCGCCGTCGCCCTCGCCGTCGCCCTCGCCGTCGCCCTCGCCGTCGCCCTCGCCGTCGCCCTCGCCGTCTCCCTCGCCGTCTCCCTCGCAGTCACTCTCGCAGTCTCTCTCGCTGTATCCCTCGCTGTCTCTCTCGCTATCTCCATAGCAGTCTCTCTCGCAGTCTCCCTCACAGTCTCTCTCGCAGTCTCTCTCGCTATCTCCCTCGCTGTCTCTCTCGCTGTCTCCCTCGCAGTCTCCCTCGCAGTCTCTCTCGCAGTCTCTCTCGCAGTCTCTCTCGCAGTCTCTCTCGCAGTCTCTCTCGCAGTCTCTCTCGCAGTCTCTCTCGCTTTCTCTCTCGCTTTCTCCCTCGCAGTCTCTCTCGCAGTCTCTCTCGCAGTCTTCCTCGCAGTCTTCCTCGCAGTCTTCCTCGCAGTTTCTCTCGCTGTCTCCCTCGCTGTCTCCCTCGCTGTCTCCCTCGCTGTCTCCCTCGCTGTCTCCCTCGCTGTCTCCCTCGCTGTCTCCCTCGCTGTCTCCCTCGCTGTCTCCCTCGCTGTCTCGCGCGATCTCTCTCGCATTCTCTCTCGTTGTCTCCCTCGCAGTCTTTCTCGCTGTGTCCCTCGCAGTCTCTCTCACAGTCTCTGTCGCTGTCTCTCTCGCTGTCTCTGTCGCTGTCTCTGTCGCTGTCTCTGTCGCTGTCTCTGTCGCTGTCTCCGTCGCTGTCTCCGTCGCTGTCTCCGTCGCTGTCTCCGTCGCTGTCTCCCTCGCTGTCTCCCTCGCTGTCTCCCTCGCTGTCTCCCTCGCAGTCTCTCTCGCAGTCTCTCTCGCAGTCTCTCTCGCAGTCTCTCTCGCAGTCTCTCTCGCAGTCTCTCTCGCTGTCTCCCTCGCTGTCTCCCTCGCCGTCTCCCTCGCTGTCTCTCTCGCAGTTTCTCTCGCTGTCTCCCTCACAGTCTCTCTCGCTGTCTCCCTCGCAGTCTCTCTCGCAGTCTCTCTCGCAGTCTCCCTCGCAGTCTCCCTCGCAGTCTCCCTCGCAGTCTCCCTCGCAGTCTCCCTCGCAGTCTCCCTCGCAGTCTCCCTCGCAGTCTCCCTCGCTGTCTCCCTCGCTGTCTCCCTCGCTGTCTCCCTCGCTGTCTCCCTCGCAGTTTCTCTCGCTGTCTCCCTCGCTGTCACCCTCGCTGTCTCCCTCGCTGTCTCCCTCGCTGTCTCCCTCGCTGTCTTCCTCGCAGTTTCTCTCGCTGTCTCCCTCGCTGTCTCCCTCGCTGTCTCCCTCGCTGTCTCCCTAGCAGTCTCTCTCGCAGTCTCTCTCGCAGTCTCTCTCGCTGTGTCTCTCGCTGTATCCCTCGCTGTCTCTCTCGCTGTCTCCCTCGCAGTCTCTCTCGCAGTCTCTCTCGCAGTCTCTCTCGCAGTCTCTCTCGCAGTCTCTCTCGCTGTCTCTCTCGCTGTCTCCCTCGCAGTCTCTCTCGCAGTCTCTCTCGCAGTCTCTCTCGCAGTCTCTCTCGCTGTGTCTCTCGCTGTATCCCTCGCTGTCTTTCTCGCTGTCTTTCTCGCTGTCTCCCTCGCAGTCTCTCTCGCAGTCTCTCTCGCAGTCTCTCTCGCAGTCTCTCTCGCTGTCTCCCTCACAGTCTCTCTCGCTGTCTCCCTCGCAGTCTCTCTCACAGTCTCTCTCGCTGTCTCCCTCGCAGTCTCTCTCACAGTCTCTCTCGCAGTCTCTCTCGCTGTCTCCCTCGCAGTCTCTATCGCTGTCTCCCTCGCAGTCTCTATCGCTGTCTCCCTCGCAGTCTCCCTCGCAGTCTCCCTCGCAGTCTCCCTCGCAGTCTCCCTCGCAGTCTCTCTCGCAGTCTCTCTTGCTTTCTCCCTCGCAGACTCTCTCGCTGTCTCCCTCGCTGTCTCCCTCGCTGTCTCCCCCGCTGTCTCCCTCACTCTCTCTCTCAGTCTCTCTCTCAGTCTCTCTCGCTGTCTCCCTCGCAGTCTCCCTCGCAGTCTCCCTCGCAGTCTCCCTCGAAGTCTCCCTCGAAGTCTCCCTCGAAGTCTCCCTCGAAGTCTCCCTCGAAGTCTCCCTCGAAGTCTCCCTCGCTGTCTCCCTCGCTGTCTCCCTCGAAGTCACCTTGGATGTCTCTCTCGCAGTCTCTCTCGCAGTCTCTCTCGCAGTCTCTCTCGCAGTCTCTCTCGCAGTCTCTCTCGCAGTCTCTCTCGCATTCTCTTTCGCTGTCTCTCTCGATGTCTCTCTCGATGTCTCTCTCGATGTCTCCCTCGCTGTCTCCCTCGCTGTCTCACTCGCTGTCTCCCTCGCTGTCTCCCTCTCAGTCTCCCTCTCAGTCTCCCTCTCAGTCTCCCTCTCTGTCTCCCTCTCAGTCTCCCTCTCAGTCTCCCGCTCAGTCTCCCGCTCAGTCTCCCTCTCAGTCTCCCTCTCAGTCTCTCTCTCAGTCTCTCTCTCAGTCTCTCTCTCAGTCTCTCTCGCATTCTCTCTCGCTGTCTCCCTCGCTGTCTCCCTCGCACTCTCTGGCTTTCTCTCTCGCTTTCTCTCTCGCAGTCCCTCTCACTGTCTCTCTCGCAGTCTCTCTCGCTGTCTCTCTCGCAGTCTCTCTCGCAGTCTCTCTCGCAGTCTCTCTCGCAGTCTCTCTCGCAGTCTCTCTCGCATTCTCTTTCGCTGTCTCTCTCGATGTCTCTCTCGATGTCTCTCTCGATGTCTCCCTCGCTGTCTCCCTCGCTGTCTCCCTCGCTGTATCCCTCGCTGTCTCTCTCGCTATCTCCATAGCATTCTCTCTCGCTGTTTCTCTCGCTTTCTCCCTCGCAGTCTCTCTCGCTGTCTCCCTCGCAGTCTCTATCGCTGTCTCCCTCGCAATCTCTCTCGCTTTCTCCCTCGCTCTCTCCCTCGCAGACTCTCTCGCAGACTCTCTCGCTGTCTCCCTCGCTGTCTCCCTCGCAGTCTCCCTCGCAGTCTCCCTCGCAGTCTCCCTCGCAGTCTCCCTCGCAGTCTCCCTCGCAGTCTCCCTCGCAGTCTCCCTCGCTGTCTCCCTCGCTGTCTCCCTCGCTGTCTCCCTCGAAGTCACCCTGGATGTCTCTCTCGCAGTCTCTCTCGCATTCTCTCTCGATGTCTCCCTCGCTGTCTCCCTCGCTGTCTCCCTCTCAGTCTCCCTCTCAGTCTCCCTCTCAGTCTCCCTCTCAGTCTCCCTCTCAGTCTCCCTCTCAGTCTCTCTCTCAGTCTCTCTCTCAGTCTCTCTCTCAGTCTCTCTCTCAGTCTCTCTCGCATTCTCTCTCGCTGTCTCCCTCGCTGTCTCCCTCGCACTCTCTGGCTTTCTCTCTGGCTTTCTCTCTCGCAGTCCCTCTCGCAGTCCCTCTCGCAGTCCCTCTCGCAGTCCCTCTCGCAGTCTCTCTCGCAGTCTCTCTCGCTGTCTCCCTCACAGTCTCTCTCGCAGTCTCTCTCGCAGTCTCTCTCGCTGTCTCCCTCACAGTCTCCCTCACAGTCTCTCTCGCTGTCTCTCTCGCAGTCTCTCTCGCTGTCTCCCTCACAGTCTCCCTCACAGTCTCCCTCACAGTCTCCCTCACAGTCTCCCTCACAGTCTCTCTCGCTGTCTCTCTCGCCGTCTCCCTCGCAGTCTCTCTCGAAGTCTCTCTCGCCGTCGCCCTCGCCGTCTCCCTCGCAGTCACTCTCGCTGTCTCTCTCGCTGTATCCCTCGCTGTCTCTCTCGCTATCTCCATAGCAGTCTCTCTCGCAGTCTCCCTCACAGTCTCCCTCGCTGTCTCCCTCACAGTCTCTCTCGCAGTCTCTCTCGCAGTTTCTCTCGCTGTCTCCCTCGCTATCTCCCTCGCTGTCTCTCTCGCTGTCTCCGTTGCAGTCTCACTCGCAGTCTCACTCGCAGTCTCCCTCGCAGTCTCCCTCGCAGTCTCCCTCGCAGTCTCCCTCGCAGTCTCTCTCGCAGTCTCTCTCGCAGTCTCTCTCGCAGTCTCTCTCGCAGTCTCTCTCGCTTTCTCCCACGCAGTCTCTCTCGCTGTCTCTCTCGCTTTCTCCCTCGCAGTCTCTCTCGCAGTCTCTCTCGCAGTCTCCCTCGCAGTCTCTCTCGCAGTCTCTCTCGCTGTCTCCCTCGCTGTCTCCCTCGCTGTCTCCCTCGCTGTCTCCCTCGCTGTCTCCCTCGCTGTCTCCCTCGCTGTCTCCCTCGCTGTCTCTCTCGCTGTCTCCCTCGAAGTCACCCTGGATGTCTCTCTCGCATTCTCTCTCGATGTCTCTCTCGATGTCTCTCTCGTTGTCTCCCTCGCTGTCTCCCTCACAGTCTCTCTCGCTGCCTCTCTCGCTGTCTCTCTCGCCGTCTCCCTCGCCTTCTCCCTCGCCGTCTCCCTCGCAGTCACTCTCGCAGTCTCTCTCGCTGTATCCCTCGCTGTCTCTCTCGCTATCTCCATAGCAGTCTCTCTCGCAGTCTCCCTCACAGTCTCCCTCGCTGTCTCCCTCGCTGTCTCCCTCGCAGTCTCCCTCGCAGTCTCCCTCGCAGTCTCTCTCGCAGTCTCTCTCGCAGTCTCTCTCGCAGTCTCTCTCGCAGTCTCTCTCGCAGTTTCTCTCGCAGTCTCTCTCGCAGTCTCTCTCGCAGTCTCTCTCGCAGTCTCCCTCGCTGTCTCCCTCGCCCTCTCCCTCGCCCTCTCCCTCGCCCTCTCCCTCGCCCTCTCCCTCGCCCTCTCCCTCGCCCTCTCCCTCGCCCTCTCCCTCGCCCTCTCCCTCGCCGTCTCCCTCGCAGTGTCTCTCGCTGTATCCCTCGCTGTCTCTCTCGCTATCTCCATAGCATTCTCTCTCGCTGTTTCTCTCGCTTTCTCCCTCGCAGTCTCCCTCGCAGTCTCTCTCGCAGTCTCTCTCGCTGTCTCTCTCGCAGTCTGTCTCGCTGTCTCTCTCGCTGTCTCTCTCGCTGTCTCTCTCGCAGTCTCTCTCGCAGTCTCTCTCGCAGTCTCTCTCGCAGTCTCCCTCGCAGTCTCCCTCGCTGTCTCCCTCGCAGTCTCCCTCGCTGTCTCCCTCGCAGTCTCTCTCGCTGTCTCCCTCGCAGTCTCTCTCGCTGTCTCCCTCGCAGTCTCCCTCGCAGTCTCCCTCGCAGTCTCCCTCGCAGTCTCCCTCGCTGTCTCCCTCGCTGTCTCCCTCGCTGTCTCCCTCGCAGTTTCTCTCGCTGTCTCCCTCGCTGTCACCCTCGCTGTCTCCCTCGCTGTCTCCCTCGCTGTCTCCCTCGCTGTCTTCCTCGCAGTTTCTCTCGCTGTCTCCCTCGCTGTCTCCCTCGCTGTCTCCCTAGCAGTCTCTCTCGCAGTCTCTCTCGCAGTCTCTCTCGCAGTCTCTCTCGCTGTGTCTCTCGCTGTATCCCTCGCTGTCTCTCTCGCAGTCTCCCTCGCAGTCTCCCTCGCAGTCTCTCTCGCAGTCTCTCTCGCAGTCTCTCTCGCAGTCTCTCTCGCAGTCTCTCTCGCAGTCTCTCTCGCTGTCTCCCTCACAGTCTCTCTCGCTGTCTCCCTCGCAGTCTCTCTCACAGTCTCTCTCGCAGTCTCTCTCGCTGTGTCTCTCGCTGTATCCCTCGCTGTCTCTCTCGCTGTCTCTCTCGCTGTCTCCCTCGCAGTCTCTCTCGCAGTCTCTCTCGCAGTCTCTCTCGCAGTCTCTCTCGCTGTCTCCCTCACAGTCTCTCTCGCTGTCTCCCTCGCAGTCTCTCTCACAGTCTCTCTCGCTGTCTCCCTCGCAGTCTCTCTCACAGTCTCTCTCGCAGTCTCTCTCGCTGTCTCCCTCGCAGTCTCTATCGCTGTCTCCCTCGCAGTCTCTATCGCTGTCTCCCTCGCAGTCTCCCTCGCAGTCTCCCTCGCAGTCTCCCTCGCAGTCTCCCTCGCAGTCTCCCTCGCAGTCTCTCTCGCAGTCTCTCTTGCTTTCTCCCTCGCAGACTCTCTCGCTGTCTCCCTCGCTGTCTCCCTCGCTGTCTCCCTCGCAGTCTCCCTCGCAGTCTCCCTCGCAGTCTCCCTCGCAGTCTCCCTCGAAGTCTCCCTCGAAGTCTCCCTCGAAGTCTCCCTCGAAGTCTCCCTCGAAGTCTCCCTCGCTGTCTCCCTCGAAGTCACCTTGGATGTCTCTCTCGCAGTCTCTCTCGCAGTCTCTCTCGCAGTCTCTCTCGCAGTCTCTCTCGCAGTCTCTCTCGCAGTCTCTCTCGCAGTCTCTCTCGCATTCTCTTTCGCTGTCTCTCTCGATGTCTCTCTCGATGTCTCTCTCGATGTCTCTCTCGATGTCTCTCTCGATGTCTCTCTCGATGTCTCCCTCGCTGTCTCCCTCGCTGTCTCCCTCGCTGTCTCCCTCGCTGTCTCCCTCACAGTCTCCCTCACAGTCTCTCTCGCTGTCTCTCTCGCAGTCTCTCTCGCTGTCTCCCTCACAGTCTCCCTCACAGTCTCCCTCACAGTCTCTCTCGCTGTCTCTCTCGCCGTCTCCCTCGCAGTCTCTCTCGAAGTCTCTCTCGCCGTCGCCCTCGCCGTCTCCCTCGCAGTCACTCTCGCTGTCTCTCTCGCTGTATCCCTCGCTGTCTCTCTCGCTATCTCCATAGCAGTCTCTCTCGCAGTCTCCCTCGCAGTCTCCCTCGCTGTCTCCCTCACAGTCTCTCTCGCAGTCTCTCTCGCAGTTTCTCTCGCTGTCTCCCTCGCTATCTCCCTCGCTGTCTCTCTCGCTGTCTCCGTTGCAGTCTCACTCGCAGTCTCACTCGCAGTCTCCCTCGCAGTCTCCCTCGCAGTCTCTCTCGCAGTCTCTCTCGCAGTCTCTCTCGCAGTCTCTCTCGCTTTCTCCCACGCAGTCTCTCTCGCTGTCTCTCTCGCTTTCTCCCTCGCAGTCTCTCTCGCAGTCTCTCTCGCAGTCTCCCTCGCAGTCTCTCTCGCAGTCTCTCTCGCAGTCTCTCTCGCAGTCTCTCTCGCTATCTCCCTCGCTGTCTCCCTCGCTGTCTCCCTCGCTGTCTCCCTCGCTGTCTCCCTCGCTGTCTCTCTCGCTGTCTCCCTCGAAGTCACCCTGGATGTCTCTCTCGCATTCTCTCTCGATGTCTCTCTCGATGTCTCTCTCGTTGTCTCCCTCGCTGTCTCCCTCACAGTCTCTCTCGCTGCCTCTCTCGCTGTCTCTCTCGCCGTCTCCCTCGCCTTCTCCCTCGCCGTCTCCCTCGCAGTCACTCTCGCAGTCTCTCTCGCTGTATCCCTCGCTGTCTCTCTCGCTATCTCCATAGCAGTCTCTCTCGCAGTCTCCCTCACAGTCTCCCTCGCTGTCTCCCTCGCTGTCTCCCTCGCAGTCTCTCTCGCAGTCTCTCTCGCAGTCTCTCTCGCAGTCTCTCTCGCAGTTTCTCTCGCAGTCTCTCTCGCAGTCTCTCTCGCAGTCTCTCTCGCAGTCTCCCTCGCCGTCTCCCTCGCCGTCTCCCTCGCCGTCTCCCTCGCCCTCTCCCTCGCCCTCTCCCTCGCCCTCTCCCTCGCCCTCTCCCTCGCCCTCTCCCTCGCCCTCTCCCTCGCCCTCTCCCTCGCCCTCTCCCTCGCCCTCTCCCTCGCCCTCTCCCTCGCCGTCTCCCTCGCAGTGTCTCTCGCTGTATCCCTCGCTGTCTCTCTCGCTATCTCCATAGCATTCTCTCTCGCTGTTTCTCTCGCTTTCTCCCTCGCAGTCTCCCTCGCAGTCTCTCTCGCAGTCTCTCTCGCTGTCTCTCTCGCAGTCTGTCTCGCTGTCTCTCTCGCTGTCTCTCTCGCTGTCTCTCTCGCAGTCTCTCTCGCAGTCTCTCTCGCAGTCTCTCTCGCAGTCTCTCTCGCAGTCTCTCTCGCAGTCTCCCTCGCTGTCTCCCTCGCAGTCTCCCTCGCTGTCTCCCTCGCAGTCTCTCTCGCTGTCTCCCTCGCAGTCTCTCTCGCTGTCTCCCTCGCAGTCTCTCTCGCTGTCTCCCTCGCAGTCTCCCTCGCTGTCTCCCTCGCTGTCTCCCTCGCAGTCTCTCTCGCTGTCACCCTCGCAGTCTCTCTCGCTGTCTCCCTCGCAGTCTCTATCGCTGTCTCCCTCGCAATCTCTCTCGCTCTCTCCCTCGCAGACTCTCTCGCTGTCTCCCTCGCAGTCTCCCTCGCAGTCTCCCTCGCAGTCTCCCTCGCAGTCTCCCTCGCAGTCTCCCTCGCAGTCTCCCTCGCTGTCTCCCTCGCTGTCTCTCTCGCTGTCTCCCTCGAAGTCACCCTGGATGTCTCTCTCGATGTCTCCCTCGCTGTCTCCCTCGCTGTCTCCCTCGCTGTCTCCCTCTCAGTCTCCCTCTCAGTCTCCCTCTCAGTCTCCCTCGCATTCTCTCTCGCTGTCTCCCTCGCTGTCTCCTTCGCACTCTCTGGCTTTCTCTCTCGCTTTCTCTCTCGCAGTCCCTCTCGCAGTCCCTCTCGCAGTTTCTCTCGCAGTCTCTCTCGCTGTCTCCCTCACAGTCTCTCTCGCAGTCTCTCTCGCTGTCTCCCTCACAGTCTCCCTCACAGTCTCTCTCGCCGTCTCTCTCGCCGTCTCCCTCGCAGTCTCTCTCGAAGTCTCTCTCGCCGTCGCCCTCGCCGTCTCCCTCGCAGTCTCTCTCGAAGTCTCTCTCGCTGTCTCTCTCGCTGTATCCCTCGCTGTCTCTCTCGCTGTATCCCTCGCTGTCTCTCTCGCTATCTCCACAGCAGTCTCTCTCGCAGTCTCCCTCACAGTCTCCCTCGCTGTCTCCCTCACAGTCTCTCTCGCAGTCTCTCTCGCAGTTTCTCTCGCTGTCTCCCTCGCTATCTCCCTCGCTATCTCCCTCGCTGTCTCTCTCGCTGTATCTCTCGCTGTCTCCCTTGCAGTCTCCCTCGCAGTCTCTCTCGCTTTCTCCCTCGCTTTCTCCCTCGCAGTCTCTCTCGCTTTCTCTCTCGCTTTCTCCCTCGCAGTCTCCCTCGCTTTCTCCCTCGCAGTCTCTCTCGCTTTCTCCCTCGCAGTCTCTCTCGCAGTCTCCCTCACAGTCTCTCTCGCAGTCTCTCTCGCTATCTCCCTCGCTGTCTCTCTCGCTGTCTCCCTTGCAGTCTCCCTTGCAGTCTCCCTTGCAGTCTCCCTCGCAGTCTCTCTCGCAGTCTCTCTCGCAGTCTCTCTCGCTTTCTCCCACGCAGTCTCTCTCGCAGTCTCTCTCGCAGTCTCTCTCGCAGTCTCTCTCGCAGTCTTCCTCGCAGTTTCTCTCGCTGTCTCCCTCGCTGTCTCCCTCGCTGTCTCCCTCGCTGTCTCCCTCGCTGTCTCCCTCGCTGTCTCCCTCGCTGTCTCCCTCGCTGTCTCGCGCGATCTCTCTCGCATTCTCTCTCGTTGTCTCCCTCGCAGTCTCCCTCGCAGTCTCTCTCGCTGTGTCCCTCGCAGTCTCTCTCGCTGTCTCTCTCGCTGTCTCTCTCGCTGTCTCTCTCGCTGTCTCTCTCGCTGTCTCTCTCGCTGTCTCTCTCGCTGTCTCTGTCGCTGTCTCTGTCGCTGTCTCTGTCGCTGTCTCCCTCGCTGTCTCTGTCGCTGTCTCCCTCGCAGTCTCTCTCGCAGTCTCTCTCGCAGTCTCTCTCGCAGTCTCTCTCGCAGTCTCTCTCGCTGTCTCCCTCGCTGTCTCCCTCGCTGTCTCCCTCGCTGTCTCCCTCGCTGTCTCCCTCGCTCACTCTCTCGCTCTCTCTCTCGCTCTCTCTCTCGCCGTCTCAATCGCTGTCTCCCTCGTATTCTCTCTCGCAGTGTCTCTCGCTGTATCCCTCGCTGTCTCTCTCGCTATCTCCATAGCAGTCTCTCTCGCAGTTTCTCTCGCTTTCTCCCTCGCAGACTCTCTCGCAGTCTCTCTCGCTGTCTCTCTCGCTGTCTCTCTCGCAGTCTCTCTCGCAGTCTCTCTCGCAGTCTCTCTCGCAGTCTCTCTCGCTGTCACCCTCGCTGTCTCCCTCGCAGTCCCTCTCGCAGTCCCTCTCGCAGTCCCTCTCGCAGTCCCTCTCGCAGTCCCTCTCGCAGTCCCTCTCGCAGTCCCTCTCCCTGTCTCCCTCGCAGTCTCTCTCGCTGCCTCCCTCGCAGTCTCTATCGCTGTCTCCCTCGCAGTCTCTCTCGCAGTCTCTCTCGCAGTCTCTCTCGCTTTCTCCCTCGCTCTCTCCCTCGCAGACTCTCTCGCTGTCTCCCTCGCAGTCTCCCGCGCAGTCTCCCGCGCAGTCTCCCGCGCAGTCTCCCGCGCAGTCTCCCGCGCAGTCTCCCGCGCAGTCTCCCGCGCAGTCTCCCGCGCAGTCTCCCTCGCTGTCTCCCTCGCTGTCTCCCTCGAAGTCACCCTGGATGTCTCTCTCGCATTCTCTCTCAATGTCTCTCTCGATGTCTCTCTCGCTGTCTCTCTCGCTGTCTCCCTCGCTGTCTCCCTCGCTGTCTCCCTCGCTGTCTCCCTCGCTCTCTCCCTCGCCGTCTCCCTCGCCGTCTCCCTCGCCGTCTCCCTCGCCGTCTCCATCGCCGTCTCCCTCGCCGTCTCCCTCGCCGTCTCCCTCGCCGTATCCCTCGCCGTCTCCCTCGCCGTATCCCTCGCCGTCTCCCTCGCCGTCTCCCTCGCCGTCTCCCTCGCAGTCTCTCTCGCCGTCTCCCTCGCAGTCTCTATCGCTGTCTCCCTCGCAGGCTCTCTCGCTTTCTCCCTCGCTCTCTCCCTCGCAGACTCTCTCGCAGACTCTCTCGCAGACTCTCTCGCTGTCTCCCTCGCAGTCTCCCTCGCTGTCTCCCTCGCTGTCTCCCTCGCTGTCTCCCTCGCTGTCTCCCTCGCTGTCTCCCTCGCTGTCTCCCTCGCTGTCTCTCTCGCTGTCTCTCTCGCAGTCTCTCTCGCAGTCTCTCTCGCAGTCTCTCTCGCAGTCTCTCTCGATGTCTCTCTCGATGTCTCTCTCGTTGTCTCCCTCGCTGTCTCCCTCTCAGTCTCCCTCTCAGTCTCCCTCTCAGTCTCCCTCTCAGTCTCTCTCTCAGTCTCTCTCGCATTCTCTCTCGCTGTCTCCCTTGCTGTCTCCCTCGCACTCTCTGGCTTTCTCTCTCGCTTTCTCTCTCGCTTTCCCTCTCGCAGTCCCTCTCGCAGTCCCTCTCGCAGTCCCTCTCGCAGTCTCTCTCGCAGTCTCTCTCGCAGTCTCTCTCGCAGTCTCTCTCGCAGTCTCTCTCGCAGTCTCTCTCGCAGTCTCTCTCGCAGTCTCTCTCGCAGTCTCTCTCGCAGTCTCCCTCGCTGTCTCCCTCGCTGTCTCCCTCGCTGTCCCCCTCGCTGTCTCCCTCGCTGTCTCCCTCGCTGTCTCCCTCGCTGTCTCCCTCGCTGTCTCTCTCGCAGTCTCCCTCACTGTCTCCCTCGCTGTCTCACACGATCTCTCTCGCATTCTCTCTCGTTGTCTCCCTCGCAGTCTCTTTCGCTGTGTCCCTCGCAGTCTCTCTCACTGTCTCTGTCGCTGTCTCCCTCGCTGTCTCTCTCGCTATCTCCATAGCAGTCTCTCTCGCAGTTTCTCTCGCTTTCTCCCTCGCAGTCTCTCTCGCTGTCTCCCTCACAGTCTCACTCGCAGTCTCTCTTGCTGTCTCTCTTGCTGTCTCTCTTGCTGTCTCTCTCGCTGTCTCCCTCGCTGTCTCCCTCGCAGTCTCTCTCGCTGTCTCTCTCGCTGTCTCCCTCGCTCTCTCCCTCGAGGTCTCTCTCACAGTCTCTCTCGCTGACTCCCTCGCAGTTTCTATCGCTGTCTCCCTCGCAGTCTCTCTCGCTTTCTCCCTCACTCTCTCCCTCGCTGTCTCCCTCGCTGTCTCCCTCGCTGTCTCCCTCGCACTCTCTCGCTCTCTCTCTCGCTCTCTCACTCGCTCTCTCTCTCGCCGTCTCCCTCGCCCTCTCCCTCGCCGTCTCCCTCGCCCTTTCCCTCGCCGTCTCCCTCGCCGTCTCAATCGCTGTCTCCCTCGCATTCTCTCTCGCAGTCTCCCTCGCTGTCTCCCTCGCTGTCTCCCTCACAGTCTCTCTCGCAGTCTCTCTCGCAGTCTCTCTCGCAGTCTCTCTCGCAGTCTCTCTCGCAGTCTCTCTCGCAGTCTCTCTCGCAGTCTCTCTCGCAGTCTCCCTCGCTGTCTCCCTCGCTGTCTCCCTCGCTATCTCTCTCGCTGTATCTCTCGCTGTCTCCCTTGCAGTCTCCCTCGCAGTCTCTCTCGCTTTCTCCCTCGCTTTCTCCCTCGCAGTCTCTCTCGCTTTCTCTCTCGCTTTCTCCCTCGCAGTCTCCCTCGCTTTCTCCCTCGCAGTCTCTCTCGCTTTCTCCCTCGCAGTCTCTCTCGCAGTCTCCCTCACAGTCTCTCTCGCAGTCTCTCTCGCAGTCTCTCTCGCTATCTCCCTCGCTGTCTCTCTCGCTGTCTCCCTTGCAGTCTCCCTTGCAGTCTCCCTTGCAGTCTCCCTCGCAGTCTCTCTCGCAGTCTCTCTCGCAGTCTCTCTCGCTTTCTCCCACGCAGTCTCTCTCGCAGTCTCTCTCGCAGTCTCTCTCGCAGTCTCTCTCGCAGTCTTCCTCGCAGTTTCTCTCGCTGTCTCCCTCGCTGTCTCCCTCGCTGTCTCCCTCGCTGTCTCCCTCGCTGTCTCCCTCGCTGTCTCCCTCGCTGTCTCCCTCGCTGTCTCCCTCGCTGTCTCGCGCGATCTCTCTCGCATTCTCTCTCGTTGTCTCCCTCGCAGTCTCCCTCGCAGTCTCTCTCGCTGTGTCCCTCGCAGTCTCTCTCGCTGTCTCTCTCGCTGTCTCTCTCGCTGTCTCTCTCGCTGTCTCTCTCGCTGTCTCTCTCGCTGTCTCTCTCGCTGTCTCTGTCGCTGTCTCTGTCGCTGTCTCTGTCGCTGTCTCTGTCGCTGTCTCCCTCGCTGTCTCTGTCGCTGTCTCCCTCGCAGTCTCTCTCGCAGTCTCTCTCGCAGTCTCTCTCGCAGTCTCTCTCGCAGTCTCTCTCGCAGTCTCTCTCGCTGTCTCCCTCGCTGTCTCCCTCGCTGTCTCCCTCGCTGTCTCCCTCGCTCACTCTCTCGCTCTCTCTCTCGCTCTCTCTCTCGCCGTCTCAATCGCTGTCTCCCTCGTATTCTCTCTCGCAGTGTCTCTCGCTGTATCCCTCGCTGTCTCTCTCGCTATCTCCATAGCAGTCTCTCTCGCAGTTTCTCTCGCTTTCTCCCTCGCAGACTCTCTCGCAGTCTCTCTCGCTGTCTCTCTCGCTGTCTCTCTCGCAGTCTCTCTCGCAGTCTCTCTCGCAGTCTCTCTCGCAGTCTCTCTCGCTGTCACCCTCGCTGTCTCCCTCGCAGTCCCTCTCGCAGTCCCTCTCGCAGTCCCTCTCGCAGTCCCTCTCGCAGTCCCTCTCGCAGTCCCTCTCCCTGTCTCCCTCGCAGTCTCTCTCGCTGCCTCCCTCGCAGTCTCTATCGCTGTCTCCCTCGCAGTCTCTCTCGCAGTCTCTCTCGCAGTCTCTCTCGCTTTCTCCCTCGCTCTCTCCCTCGCAGACTCTCTCGCTGTCTCCCTCGCAGTCTCCCGCGCAGTCTCCCGCGCAGTCTCCCGCGCAGTCTCCCGCGCAGTCTCCCGCGCAGTCTCCCGCGCAGTCTCCCGCGCAGTCTCCCGCGCAGTCTCCCGCGCAGTCTCCCGCGCAGTCTCCCGCGCAGTCTCCCTCGCTGTCTCCCTCGCTGTCTCCCTCGCTGTCTCCCTCGAAGTCACCCTGGATGTCTCTCTCGCATTCTCTCTCAATGTCTCTCTCGATGTCTCTCTCGATGTCTCTCTCGCTGTCTCTCTCGCTGTCTCCCTCGCTGTCTCCCTCGCTGTCTCCCTCGCTGTCTCCCTCGCTCTCTCCCTCGCCGTCTCCCTCGCCGTCTCCCTCGCCGTCTCCATCGCCGTCTCCCTCGCCGTCTCCCTCGCCGTCTCCCTCGCCGTATCCCTCGCCGTCTCCCTCGCCGTATCCCTCGCCGTCTCCCTCGCCGTCTCCCTCGCCGTCTCCCTCGCAGTCTCTCTCGCTGTCTCCCTCGCAGTCTCTATCGCTGTCTCCCTCGCAGGCTCTCTCGCTTTCTCCCTCGCTCTCTCCCTCGCAGACTCTCTCGCAGACTCTCTCGCAGACTCTCTCGCTGTCTCCCTCGCAGTCTCCCTCGCAGTCTCCCTCGCTGTCTCCCTCGCTGTCTCCCTCGCTGTCTCCCTCGCTGTCTCCCTCGCTGTCTCCCTCGCTGTCTCCCTCGCTGTCTCCCTCGCTGTCTCCCTCGCTGTCTCTCTCGCTGTCTCCCTCGAAGTCACCCTGGATGTCTCTCTCGCAGTCTCTCTCGCAGTCTCTCTCGCAGTCTCTCTCGCAGTCTCTCTCGCAGTCTCTCTCGCAGTCTCTCTCGCAGTCTCTCTCGATGTCTCTCTCGATGTCTCTCTCGTTGTCTCCCTCGCTGTCTCCCTCTCAGTCTCCCTCTCAGTCTCCCTCTCAGTCTCCCTCTCAGTCTCCCTCTCAGTCTCCCTCTCAGTCTCTCTCTGTCTCTCTCGCATTCTCTCTCGCTGTCTCCCTTGCTGTCTCCCTCGCACTCTCTGGCTTTCTCTCTCGCTTTCTCTCTCGCTTTCTCTCTCGCAGTCCCTCTCGCAGTCCCTCTCGCAGTCCCTCTCGCAGTCTCTCTCGCAGTCTCTCTCGCAGTCTCTCTCGCAGTCTCTCTCGCAGTCTCTCTCGCAGTCTCTCTCGCAGTCTCTCTCGCAGTCTCTCTCGCAGTCTCTCTCGCAGTCTCCCTCGCTGTCTCCCTCGCTGTCTCCCTCGCTGTCTCCCTCGCTGTCCCCCTCGCTGTCTCCCTCGCTGTCTCCCTCGCTGTCTCCCTCGCTGTCTCCCTCGCTGTCTCCCTCGCTGTCTCTCTCGCAGTCTCCCTCACTGTCTCCCTCGCTGTCTCACACGATCTCTCTCGCATTCTCTCTCGTTGTCTCCCTCGCAGTCTCTTTCGCTGTGTCCCTCGCAGTCTCTCTCACTGTCTCTGTCGCTGTCTCCCTCGCTGTCTCTCTCGCTATCTCCATAGCAGTCTCTCTCGCAGTTTCTCTCGCTTTCTCCCTCGCAGTCTCTCTCGCTGTCTCCCTCACAGTCTCACTCGCAGTCTCTCTTGCTGTCTCTCTTGCTGTCTCTCTTGCTGTCTCTCTCGCTGTCTCCCTCGCTGTCTCCCTCGCAGTCTCTCTCGCTGTCTCTCTCGCTGTCTCCCTCGCTCTCTCCCTCGAGGTCTCTCTCACAGTCTCTCTCGCTGACTCCCTCGCAGTTTCTATCGCTGTCTCCCTCGCAGTCTCTCTCGCTTTCTCCCTCACTCTCTCCCTCGCTGTCTCCCTCGCTGTCTCCCTCGCACTCTCTCGCTCTCTCTCTCGCTCTCTCACTCGCTCTCTCTCTCGCCGTCTCCCTCGCCCTCTCCCTCGCCGTCTCCCTCGCCCTCTCCCTCGCCGTCTCCCTCGCCGTCTCAATCGCTGTCTCCCTCGCATTCTCTCTCGCAGTCTCCCTCGCTGTCTCCCTCGCTGTCTCCCTCACAGTCTCTCTCGCAGTCTCTCTCGCAGTCTCTCTCGCAGTCTCTCTCGCAGTCTCTCTCGCAGTCTCTCTCGCAGTCTCTCTCGCAGTCTCTCTCGCAGTCTCTCTCGCTGTCTCCCTCGCTGTCTCCCTCGCAGTCTCCCTCGCAGTCTCCCTCGCAGTCTCTCTCGCTTTCTCCCTCGCAGTCTCCCTCGCAGTCTCTCTCGCAGTCTCTCTCGCTTTCTCCCTCGCAGTCTCTCTCGCAGTCTCTCTCGCAGTCTCTCTCGCTTTCTCCCTCGCAGTCTCTCTCGCAGTCTCTCTCGCAGTCTCTCTCGCAGTCTGCCTCGCAGTTTCTCTCGCTGTCTCCCTCGCTGTCTCCCTCGCTGTCTCCCTCGCTGTCTCCCTCGCTGTCTCCCTCGCTGTCTCCCTCGCTGTCTCCCTCGCTGTCTCCCTCGCTGTCTCCCTCGCAGTCTCTCTCGCCGTCTCCCTCGCAGTCTCTCTCGAAGTCTCTCTCGCTGTCTCCCTCGCTGTCTCCCTCGCTGTCTCTCTCGCTGTCTCTCTCGCCGTCTCTCTCGCCGTCTCTCTCGCCGTCTCTCTCGCCGTCTCTCTCGCCGTCGCCCTCGCCGTCGCCCTCGCCGTCTCCCTCGCCGTCTCCCTCGCCGTCTCCCTCGCTGTCTCCCTCGCTGTCTCCCTCGCAGTCTCTCTCGCCGTCTCCCTCGCAGTCTCTCTCGAAGTCTCTCTCGCTGTCTCCCTCGCCGTCTCTCTCGCCGTCTCTCTCGCCGTCTCTCTCGCCGTCTCTCTCGCCGTCTCTCTCGCCGTCGCCCTCGCCGTCGCCCTCGCCGTCTCCCTCGCCGTCTCCCTCGCCGTCTCCCTCGCCGTCTCCCTCGCAGTCACTCTCGCAGTCTCTCTCGCTGTATCCCTCGCTGTCTCTCTCGCTATCTCCATAGCAGTCTCTCTCGCAGTCTCCCTCACAGTCTCTCTCGCAGTCTCTCTCGCTATCTCCCTCGCTATCTCCCTCGCTGTCTCTCTCGCTGTCTCCCTTGCAGTCTCCCTCGCTGTCTCCCTCGCTGTCTCCCTCGCTGTCTCTCTCGCTGTCTCTCTCGCTGTCTCTCTCGCTGTCTCTCTCGCTGTCTCTCTCGCTGTCTCTCTCGCTGTCTCCCTCGCAGTCTCTCTCGCTCTCTCCCTCACTGTCTCTCTCGCCGTCTCTCTCTCCGTCTCTCTCTCCATCTCTCTCGCAGTCTCTCTCGCTGTATCCCTCGCTGTCTCTCTCGCTATCTCCATAGCAGTCTCTCTCGCAGTCTCCCTCACAGTCTCTCTCGCAGTCTCTCTCGCTATCTCCCTCGCTATCTCCCTCGCTGTCTCTCTCGCTGTCTCCCTTGCAGTCTCCCTCGCTGTCTCTCTCGCTGTCTCTCTCGCTGTCTCTCTCGCTGTCTCTCTCGCTGTCTCTCTCGCTGTCTCTCTCGCTGTCTCTCTCGCACTCTCTCTCGCACTCTCTCTCGCACTCTCTCTCGCAGTCTCTCTCGCAGTCTCTCTCGCAGTCTCTCTCGCAGTCTCTCTCGCCGTCCCTCTCGCCGTCTCTCTCGCCGTCTCTCTCGCCGTCTCTCTCGCCGTCTCTCTCGCCGTCGCCCTCGCCGTCGCCCTCGCCGTCTCCCTCGCCGTCTCCCTCGCAGTCTCTCTCGCTGTCTCTCTCGCAGTCTCTCTCGCAGTCTCTCTCGCTGTCTCCCTCGCTTTCTCCCTCGCTGTCTCTCTCGCTGTCTCTCTCGCTGTCTCTCTCGCTGTCTCCCTCGCTTTCTCCCTCGCTGTCTCTCTCGCTGTCTCTCTCGCTGTCTCTCTCGCTGTCTCTCTCGCTGTCTCCCTCGCAGTCTCGCTCGCTGTCTCCCTCGCTGTCTCCCTCGCTGTCTCCCTCGCAGTCTCTCTCGCAGTTTCTCTCGCTGTCTCCCTCGCTGTCACCCTCGCTGTCTCCCTCGCTGTCTCCCTAGCAGTCGCTCTCGCAGTCTCTCTCGCTGACTCCCTCGCAGTTTCTCTCGCTGTCTCCCTCGCTGTCTCCCTCGCTGTCTCCCTCGCTGTCTCTCTCGCAGTTTCTCTCGCTTTCTCCCTCACAGTCTCTCTCGCTGTCTCTCTCGCAGTCTCTCTCGCAGTCTCTCTCGCAGTCTCTCTCGCAGTCTCTCTCGCAGTCTCTCTCGCAGTCTCTCTCGCAGTCTCTCTCGCTGTCTCCCTCACAGTCTCTCTCGCTGTCTCCCTCGCAGTCTCTCTCACAGTCTCCCTCGCAGTCTCTCTCGCTGTCTCCCTCGCAGTCTCTATCGCTGTCTCCCTCGCAGTCTCCCTCGCAGTCTCCCTCGCAGTCTCCCTCGCAGTCTCCCTCGCAGTCTCTCTCGCAGTCTCTCTCGCAGTCTCTCTCGCAGTCTCTCTCGCTTTCTCCCTCGCTCTCTCCCTCGCTGTCTCCCTCGCTGTCTCCCTCGCTGTCTCCCTCGCTGTCTCTCTCGCTGTATCCCTCGCTGTCTCTCTCGCAGTTTCTCTCGCTTTCTCCCTCACAGTCTCTCTCGCTGTCTCTCTCGCTGTCTCTCTCGCTGTCTCTCTCGCTGTCTCTCTCGCTGTCTCTCTCGCAGTCTCTCTCGCAGTCTCTCTCGCAGTCTCTCTCGCAGTCTCTCTCGCTGTCTCCCTCGCTGTCTCCCTCACAGTCTCTCTCGCTGTCTCCCTCGCAGTCTCTCTCACAGTCTCCCTCGCAGTCTCTCTCGCTGTCTCCCTCGCAGTCTCTCTCGCTGTCTCCCTCGCAGTCTCCCTCGCAGTCTCCCTCGCAGTCTCCCTCGCAGTCTCCCTCGCAGTCTCCCTCGCAGTCTCTCTCGCAGTCTCTCTCGCAGTCTCTCTCGCTTTCTCCCTCGCTCTCTCCCTCGCAGACTCTCTCGCTGTCTCCCTCGCTGTCTCCCTCGCTGTCTCCCTCGTTGTCTCCCTCGCTGTCTCTCTCAGTCTCCCTCGCAGTCTCCCTCGCAGTCTCCCTCGCAGTCTCCCTCGCAGTCTCCCTCGCAGTCTCCCTCGATGTCTCCCTCGCTGTCTCCCTCGCTTTCTCCCTCTCAGTCTCTCTCTCAGTCTCTCTCTCAGTCTCTATCGCATTCTCTCTCGCTGTCTCCCTCGCTGTCTCCCTCGCACTCTCTGGCTTTCTCTCTCGCTTTCTCTCTCGCAGTCCCTCTCACTGTCTCTCTCGCAGTCTCTCTCGCAGTCTCTCTCGCTGTCTCCCTCACAGTCTCCCTCACAGTCTCTCTCGCTGTCTCTCTCGCTGTCTCTCTCGCCGTCTCCCTCGCAGTCTCTCTCGAAGTCTCTCTCGCTGTCTCTCTCGCTGTCTCTCTCGCTCTCTCTCTCGCCGTCTCCCTCGCAGTCACCCTCACAGTCTCTCTCGCAGTCTCTCTCGCAGTCTCTCTCGCTATCTCCCTCGCTGTCTCTCTCGCTGTCTCCCTTGCAGTCTCCCTCGCAGTCTCTCTCGCAGTCTCTCTCGCAGTCTCTCTCGCTTTCTCCCACGCAGTCTCTCTCGCAGTCTCTCTCGCAGTCTCTCTCGCAGTCTCTCTCGCAGTCTCTCTCGCAGTCTCTCTCGCAGTCTCTCTCGCAGTCTCTCTCGCAGTCTCTCTCGCAGTCTTCCTCGCAGTTTCTCTCGCAGTTTCTCTCGCTGTCTCCCTCGCTGTCTCCCTCGCTGTCTCCCTCGCTGTCTCCCTCGCTGTCTCCCTCGCTGTCTCCCTCGCTGTCTCCCTCGATCTCCCTCGCAGTCTCCCTCGCAGTCTCCCTCGCTGTCTCCCTCGCTGTCTCCCTCGCTGTCTCCCTCGCTGTCTCCCTCGCTGTCTCCCTCGCTGTCTCCCTCGAAGTCACCCTGGATGTCTCTCTCGCAGTCTCTCTCGCAGTCTCTCTCGCAGTCTCTCTCGCAGTCTCTCTCGCAGTCTCTCTCGCAGTCTCTCTCGCATTCTCTCTCGATGTCTCTCTCGATGTCTCTCTCGTTGTCTCCCTCGCTGTCTCCCTCTCAGTCTCCCTCTCAGTCTCCCTCTCAGTCTCCCTCTCAGTCTCCCTCTCAGTCTCCCTCTCAGTCTCCCTCTCAGTCTCCCTCTCAGTCTCTCTCTCAGTCTCTCTCTCAGTCTCTCTCGCATTCTCTCTCGCATTCTCTCTCGCTGTCTCCCTCGCTGTCTCCCTCGCACTCTCTGGCTTTCTCTCTCGCTTTCTCTCTCGCAGTCCCTCTCGCAGTCCCTCTCGCAGTCCCTCTCGCAGTCGCTCTCGCAGTCCCTCTCGCAGTCCCTCTCGCCGTCCCTCTCGCAGTCTCTCTCGCAGTCTCTCTCGCAGTCTCTCTCGCAGTCTCTCTCGCAGTCTCTCTCGCAGTCTCTCTCGCAGTCTCTCTCGCCGTCTCTCTCGCAGTCTCTCTCGCTGTCTCTCTCGCTGTCTCTCTCGCTGTCTCTCTTGCAGTCTCCCTCGCTGTCTCCCTCGCTGTCTCCCTCGCTGTCTCCCTCGCTGTCTCCCTCGCTGTCTCCCTCGCTGTCTCCCTCGCTGTCTCCCTCGCTGTCTCCCTCGTTGTCTCCCTCGCTGTCTCCCTCGCTGTCTCCCTCGCTGTCTCCCTCGCTGTCTCTCTCGCAGTCTCCCTCACTGTCTCCCTCGCTGTCTCACACGATCTCTCTCGCATTCTCTCTCGTTGTCTCCCTCGCAGTCTCTCTCACTGTCTCTGTCGCTGTCTCCCTCGCTGTCTCCCTCGCTGTCTCCCTCGCTGTCTCCGTCGCTGTCTCCCTCGCTGTCTCCCTCGCTGTCTACCTCGCTGTCTACCTCGCTGTCTACCTCGCTGTCTACCTCGCTGTCTACCTCGCTGTCTCCCTCGCTGTCTCCCTCGCTGTCTCCCTCGCTGTCTCTCTCGCTCTCTCTCTCGCCGTCTCCCTCGCCGTCTCAATCGCTGTCTCCCTCGCATTCTCTCTCGCAGTGTCTCTCGCTGTATCCCTCGCTGTCTCTCTCGCTATCTCCATAGCAGTCTCTCTTGCAGTTTCTCTCGCTTTCTCCCTCGCAGTCTCTCTCGCTGTCTCCCTCACAGTCTCACTCGCAGTCTCTCTTGCTGTCTCTCTCGCTGTCTCCCTCGCTGTCTCCCTCACAGTCTCTCTCGCTGTCTCTCTCGCTGTCTCTCTCGCTGTCTCCCTCGCTCTCTCCCTCGAGGTCTCTCTCACAGTCTCTCTCGCTTACTCCCTCGCAGTTTCTATTGCTGTCTCCCTCGCAGTCTCTCTCGCTTTCTCCCTCACTCTCTCCCTCGCTGTCTCCCTCGCTGTCTCCCTCGCACTCTCTCGCTCTCTCTCTCGCTCTCTCACTCGCTCTCTCTCTCGCCGTCTCCCTCGCCCTCTCCCTCGCCGTCTCCCTCGCCGTCTCAATCGCTGTCTCCCTCGCATTCTCTCTCGCAGTCTCCCTCGCTGTCTCCCTCGCTGTCTCCCTCACAGTCTCTCTCGCAGTCTCTCTCGCAGTCTCTCTCGCTGTCTCCCTCGCTGTCTCCCTCGCTGTCTCCCTCGCTGTCTCCCTCGCTGTCTCCCTCGCTGTCTCCCTCGCAGTCTCCCTCGCAGTCTCCCTCGCAGTCTCTCTCGCTTTCTCCCTCGCAGTCTCTCTCGCAGTCTCTCTCGCAGTCTCTCTCGCTTTCTCCCTCACAGTCTCTCTCGCAGTCTCTCTCGCTTTCTCCCTCGCAGTCTCTCTCGCAGTCTCTCTCGCAGTCTCTCTCGCAGTCTGCCTCGCAGTTTCTCTCGCTGTCTCCCTCGCTGTCTCCCTCGCTGTCTCCCTCGCTGTCTCCCTCGCTGTCTCCCTCGCTGTCTCCCTCGCTGTCTCTCTCGCCGTCTCCCTCGCAGTCTCTCTCGAAGTCTCTCTCGCTGTCTCTCTCGCTGTCTCCCTCGCTGTCTCTCTCGCCGTCTCTCTCGCCGTCGCCCTCGCCGTCTCCCTCGCAGTCACTCTCGCAGTCTCTCTCGCTGTCTCCCTCGCTGTCTCTCTCGCCGTCTCCCTCGCAGTCTCTCTCGAAGTCTCTCTCGCTGTCTCTCTCGCTGTCTCCCTCACAGTCTCCCTCGCCGTCGCCCTCGCCCTCGCCGTCGCCCTCGCCGTCTCCCTCGCCGTCTCCCTCGCCGTCTCCCTCGCCGTCTCCCTCGCAGTCACTCTCGCAGTCTCTCTCGCTGTATCCCTCGCTGTCTCTCTCGCTATCTCCATAGCAGTCTCTCTCGCAGTCTCCCTCACAGTCACTCTCGCAGTCTCTCTCGCTATCTACCACGCTATCTCCCTCGCTGTCTCTCTCGCTGTCTCCCTTGCAGTCTCCCTCGCTGTATCTCTCACAGTCTCTCTCGCTGTCTCTCTCGCAGTCTCCTTTGCAGTCTCTCTCGCTGTCTCCCTCGCAGTCTCTCTCGCTGTCCCTCTCGCAGTCTCTCTCGCTGTCCCTCTCGCAGTCTCCTTTGCATTCTCTCTCGCTGTCTCCCTCGCAGTCTCTCTCGCAGTCTCTCTCGCAGTCTCTCTCGCTGTCTCCCTCGCTTTCTCCCTCGCTGTCTCTCTCGCTGTCTCTCTCGCTGTCTCTCTCGCTGTCTCCCTCGCAGTCTCTCTCGCTGTCTTGCTCGCTGTCTCCCTCGCTGTCTCCCTCGCTGTCTCCCTCGCTGTCTCCCTCGCTGTCTCCCTCACTGTCTCCCTCGCCGTCTCTCTCGCAGTCTCTCTCGCTGTCTTCCTCGCAGTTTCTCTCGCTGTCTCCCTCGCTGTCGCCCTCGCTGTCTCCCTCGCTGTCTCCCTAGCAGTCGCTCTCGCAGTCTCTCTCGCAGTCTCTCTCGCTGACTCTCTCGCAGTTTCTCTCGCTGTCTCCCTCGCTGTCTCCCTCGCTGTCTCCCTCGCTGTCTCCCTCGCTGTCTCCCTCGCTGTCTCCCTCGCTGTCTCCCTCGCTGTCTCCCTCGCTGTCTCCCTCGCTGTCTCCCTCGCTGTCTCTCTCGCAGTGTCTCTCGCTGTATCCCTCGCTGTCTCTCTCGCAGTTTCTCTCGCTTTCTCCCTCACAGTCTCTCTCGCTGTCTCCCTCGCAGTCTCTCTCGCAGTCTCTCTCGCAGTCTCTCTCGCAGTCTCTCTCGCTGTCTCCCTCGCTGTCTCCCTCACAGTCTCTCTCGCTGTCTCCCTCGCAGTCTCTCTCGCAGTCTCTCTCGCTGTCTCCCTCGCAGTCTCTATCGCTGTCTCCCTCGCAGTCTCTATCGCTGTCTCCCTCGCAGTCTCCCTCGCAGTCTCCCTCGCAGTCTCCCTCGCAGTCTCCCTCGCAGTCTCCCTCGCAGTCTCTCTCGCAGTCTCTCTCGCAGTCTCTCTCGCAGTCTCTCTCGCAGTCTCTCTCGCTGTCTCCCTCGCAGTCTCCCTCGCAGTCTCCCTCGCAGTCTCCCTCGCAGTCTCTCTCGCTTTCTCCCTCGCAGTCTCCCTCGCAGTCTCTCTCGCAGTCTCTCTCGCTTTCTCCCTCGCAGTCTCTCTCGCAGTCTCTCTCGCAGTCTCTCTCGCAGTCTCTCTCGCTTTCTCCCTCGCAGTCTCTCTCGCAGTCTCTCTCGCAGTCTCTCTCGCCGTCTGCCTCGCAGTTTCTCTCGCTGTCTCCCTCGCTGTCTCCCTCGCTGTCTCCCTCGCTGTCTCCCTCGCTGTCTCCCTCGCTGTCTCCCTCGCTGTCTCCCTCGCAGTCTCTCTCGCCGTCTCCCTCGCAGGCTCTCTCGAAGTCTCTCTCGCTGTCTCCCTCGCTGTCTCTCTCGCCGTCTCTCTCGCCGTCTCTCTCGCCGTCTCTCTCGCCGTCTCTCTCGCCGTCTCTCTCGCCGTCGCCCTCGCCGTCGCCCTCGCCGTCTCCCTCGCCGTCTCCCTCGCCGTCTCCCTCGCCGTCTCCCTCGCAGTCTCTCTCGCCGTCTCCCTCGCAGTCTCTCTCGAAGTCTCTCTCGCTGTCTCCCTCGCCGTCTCCCTCGCCGTCTCTCTCGCCGTCTCTCTCGCCGTCTCTCTCGCCGTCTCTCTCGCCGTCTCTCTCGCCGTCTCTCTCGCCGTCTCTCTCGAAGTCTCTCTCGCTGTATCCCTCGCTGTCTCTCTCGCTATCTCCATAGCAGTCTCTCTCGCAGTCTCTCTCGCTCTCTCCCTCACTGTCTCTCTCGCCGTCTCTCTCGCTGTCTCTCTCGCCGTCGCCCTCGCCGTCGCCCTCGCCGTCTCCCTCGCCGTCTCCCTCGCCGTCTCCCTCGCAGTCACTCTCGCAGTCTCTCTCGCTGTCTCTCTCGCTGTCTCTCTCGCTGTCTCTCTCGCTGTCTCCCTCGCTGTCTCTCTCGCTCTCTCCCTCACTGTCTCTCTCGCCGTCTCTCTCTCCGTCTCTCTCTCCATCTCTCTCGCAGTCTCTCTCGCTGTATCCCTCGCTGTCTCTCTCGCTATCTCCATAGCAGTCTCTCTCGCAGTCTCCCTCACAGTCTCTCTCGCAGTCTCTCTCGCTATCTCCCTCGCTATCTCCCTCGCTGTCTCTCTCGCTGTCTCCCTTGCAGTCTCCCTTGCAGTCTCCCTCGCTGTCTCTCTCGCTGTCTCTCTCGCTGTCTCTCTCGCTGTCTCTCTCGCTGTCTCTCTCGCTGTCTCTCTCGCTGTCTCTCTCGCTGTCTCTCTCGCTGTCTCTCTCGCAGTCTCTCTCGCACTCTCTCTCGCACTCTCTCTCGCAGTCTCTCTCGCAGTCTCTCTCGCAGTCTCTCTCGCAGTCTCTCTCGCTGTCCCTCTCGCCGTCTCTCTCGCCGTCTCTCTCGCCGTCTCTCTCGCCGTCTCTCTCGCCGTCGCCCTCGCCGTCTCCCTCGCCGTCTCCCTCGCAGTCTCTCTCGCTGTCTCTCTCGCAGTCTCTCTCGCAGTCTCTCTCGCTGTCTCCCTCGCTTTCTCCCTCGCTGTCTCTCTCGCTGTCTCTCTCGCTGTCTCTCTCGCTGTCTCTCTCGCTGTCTCCCTCGCTTTCTCCCTCGCTGTCTCTCTCGCTGTCTCTCTCGCTGTCTCTCTCGCTGTCTCTCTCGCTGTCTCCCTCGCAGTCTCTCTCGCTGTCTCGCTCGCTGTCTCCCTCGCTGTCTCCCTCGCTGTCTCCCTCGCTGTCTCCCTCGCTGTCTCCCTCGCTGTCTCCCTCGCCGTCTCTCTCGCAGTCTCTCTCGCAGTTTCTCTCGCTGTCTCCCTCGCTGTCACCCTCGCTGTCTCCCTCGCTGTCTCCCTAGCAGTCGCTCTCGCAGTCTCTCTCGCTGACTCCCTCGCAGTTTCTCTCGCTGTCTCCCTCGCTGTCTCCCTCGCTGTCTCCCTCGCTGTCTCCCTCGCTGTCTCTCTCGCTGTATCCCTCGCTGTCTCTCTCGCAGTTTCTCTCGCTTTCTCCCTCACAGTCTCTCTCGCTGTCTCTCTCGCTGTCTCTCTCGCAGTCTCTCTCGCAGTCTCTCTCGCAGTCTCTCTCGCTGTCTCCCTCGCTGTCTCCCTCACAGTCTCTCTCGCTGTCTCTCTCGCTGTCTCCCTCGCAGTCTCTCTCACAGTCTCCCTCGCAGTCTCTCTCGCTGTCTCCCTCGCAGTCTCTATCGCTGTCTCCCTCGCAGTCTCCCTCGCAGTCTCCCTCGCAGTCTCCCTCGCAGTCTCCCTCGCAGTCTCTCTCGCAGTCTCTCTCGCAGTCTCTCTCGCTTTCTCCCTCGCTCTCTCCCTCGCTGTCTCCCTCGCTGTCTCCCTCGCTGTCTCCCTCGCTGTCTCTCTCGCTGTATCCCTCGCTGTCTCTCTCGCAGTTTCTCTCGCTTTCTCCCTCACAGTCTCTCTCGCTGTCTCTCTCGCTGTCTCTCTCGCTGTCTCTCTCGCTGTCTCTCTCGCAGTCTCTCTCGCAGTCTCTCTCGCAGTCTCTCTCGCTGTCTCCCTCGCTGTCTCCCTCACAGTCTCTCTCGCTGTCTCCCTCGCAGTCTCTCTCACAGTCTCCCTCGCAGTCTCTCTCGCTGTCTCCCTCGCAGTCTCTATCGCTGTCTCCCTCGCAGTCTCCCTCGCAGTCTCCCTCGCAGTCTCCCTCGCAGTCTCCCTCGCAGTCTCCCTCGCAGTCTCCCTCGCAGTCTCCCTCGCAGTCTCTCTCGCAGTCTCTCTCGCAGTCTCTCTCGCTTTCTCCCTCGCTCTCTCCCTCGCAGACTCTCTCGCTGTCTCCCTCGCTGTCTCCCTCGCTGTCTCCCTCGTTGTCTCCCTCGCTGTCTCTCTCAGTCTCCCTCGCAGTCTCCCTCGCAGTCTCCCTCGCAGTCTCCCTCGCAGTCTCCCTCGCAGTCTCCCTCGATGTCTCCCTCGCTGTCTCCCTCGCTTTCTCCCTCTCAGTCTCTCTCTCAGTCTCTCTCTCAGTCTCTATCGCATTCTCTCTCGCTGTCTCCCTCGCTGTCTCCCTCGCACTCTCTGGCTTTCTCTCTCGCTTTCTCTCTCGCAGTCCCTCTCACTGTCTCTCTCGCAGTCTCTCTCGCAGTCTCTCTCGCTGTCTCCCTCACAGTCTCCCTCACAGTCTCTCTCGCTGTCTCTCTCGCTGTCTCTCTCGCCGTCTCCCTCGCAGTCTCTCTCGAAGTCTCTCTCGCTGTCTCTCTCGCTGTCTCTCTCGCTCTCTCTCTCGCCGTCTCCCTCGCAGTCACCCTCACAGTCTCTCTCGCAGTCTCTCTCGCAGTCTCTCTCGCTATCTCCCTCGCTGTCTCTCTCGCTGTCTCCCTTGCAGTCTCCCTTGCAGTCTCCCTCGCAGTCTCTCTCGCAGTCTCTCTCGCAGTCTCTCTCGCAGTCTCTCTCGCTTTCTCCCACGCAGTCTCTCTCGCAGTCTCTCTCGCAGTCTCTCTCGCAGTCTCTCTCGCAGTCTCTCTCGCAGTCTCTCTCGCAGTCTCTCTCGCAGTCTTCCTCGCAGTTTCTCTCGCTGTCTCCCTCGCTGTCTCCCTCGCTGTCTCCCTCGCTGTCTCCCTCGCTGTCTCCCTCTCAGTCTCCCTCTCAGTCTCCCTCTCAGTCTCCCTCTCAGTCTCTCTCTCAGTCTCTCTCTCAGTCTCTCTCTCAGTCTCTCTCTCAGTCTCTCTCGCATTCTCTCTCGCATTCTCTCTCGCTGTCTCCCTCGCTGTCTCCCTCGCACTCTCTGGCTTTCTCTCTCGCTTTCTCTCTCGCAGTCCCTCTCGCAGTCCCTCTCGCAGTCCCTCTCGCAGTCGCTCTCGCAGTCCCTCTCGCAGTCCCTCTCGCCGTCCCTCTCGCAGTCTCTCTCGCAGTCTCTCTCGCAGTCTCTCTCGCAGTCTCTCTCGCAGTCTCTCTCGCAGTCTCTCTCGCAGTCTCTCTCGCCGTCTCTCTCGCAGTCTCTCTCGCAGTCTCTCTCGCTGTCTCTCTCGCTGTCTCTCTCGCTGTCTCTCTCGCTGTCTCTCTTGCAGTCTCCCTCGCTGTCTCCCTCGCTGTCTCCCTCGCTGTCTCCCTCGCTGTCTCCCTCGCTGTCTCCCTCGCTGTCTCCCTCGCTGTCTCCCTCGTTGTCTCCCTCGTTGTCTCCCTCGCTGTCTCCCTCGCTGTCTCCCTCGCTGTCTCCTTCGCTGTCTCTCTCGCAGTCTCCCTCGCTGTCTCACACGATCTCTCTCGCATTCTCTCTCGTTGTCTCCCTCGCAGTCTCTCTCACTGTCTCCCTCGCTGTCTCCCTCGCTGTCTCCCTCGCTGTCTACCTCGCTGTCTACCTCGCTGTCTACCTCGCTGTCTCCCTCGCTGTCTCCCTCGCTGTCTCCCTCGCTGTCTCCCTCGCTGTCTCTCTCGCTCTCTCTCTCGCCGTCTCCCTCGCCGTCTCAATCGCTGTCTCCCTCGCATTCTCTCTCGCAGTGTCTCTCGCTGTATCCCTCGCTGTCTCTCTCGCTATCTCCATAGCAGTCTCTCTTGCAGTTTCTCTCGCTTTCTCCCTCGCAGTCTCTCTCGCTGTCTCCCTCACAGTCTCACTCGCAGTCTCTCTTGCTGTCTCTCTCGCTGTCTCCCTCGCTGTCTCCCTCACAGTCTCTCTCGCTGTCTCTCTCGCTGTCTCCCTCGCTCTCTCCCTCGAGGTCTCTCTCACAGTCTCTCTCGCTTACTCCCTCGCAGTTTCTATCGCTGTCTCCCTCGCAGTCTCTCTCGCTTTCTCCCTCACTCTCTCCCTCGCTGTCTCCCTCGCTGTCTCCCTCGCACTCTCTCGCTCTCTCTCTCGCTCTCTCACTCGCTCTCTCTCTCGCCGTCTCCCTCGCCCTCTCCCTCGCCGTCTCCCTCGCCGTCTCAATCGCTGTCTCCCTCGCATTCTCTCTCGCAGTCTCCCTCGCTGTCTCCCTCGCTGTCTCCCTCACAGTCTCTCTCGCAGTCTCTCTCGCAGTCTCTCTCGCAGTCTCTCTCGCTGTCTCCCTCGCTGTCTCCCTCGCTGTCTCCCTCGCTGTCTCCCTCGCTGTCTCCCTCGCAGTCTCCCTCGCAGTCTCCCTCGCAGTCTCTCTCGCTTTCTCCCTCGCAGTCTCTCTCGCAGTCTCTCTCGCAGTCTCTCTCGCTTTCTCCCTCGCAGTCTCTCTCGCAGTCTCTCTCGCTTTCTCCCTCGCAGTCTCTCTCGCAGTCTCTCTCGCAGTCTCTCTCGCAGTCTCTCTCGCAGTCTGCCTCGCAGTTTCTCTCGCTGTCTCCCTCGCTGTCTCCCTCGCTGTCTCCCTCGCTGTCTCCCTCGCTGTCTCCCTCGCTGTCTCCCTCGCTGTCTCCATCGCTGTCTCCCTCGCTGTCTCCCTCGCTGTCTCCCTCGCTGTCTCTCTCGCCGTCTCCCTCGCAGTCTCTCTCGAAGTCTCTCTCGCTGTCTCCCTCGCTGTCTCTCTCGCCGTCTCTCTCGCCGTCGCCCTCGCCGTCTCCCTCGCAGTCACTCTCGCAGTCTCTCTCGCTGTCTCCCTCGCTGTCTCTCTCGCCGTCTCCCTCGCAGTCTCTCTCGAAGTCTCTCTCGAAGTCTCTCTCGCTGTCTCTCTCGCTGTCTCCCTCGCCGTCGCCCTCGCCGTCGCCCTCGCCCTCGCCGTCGCCCTCGCCGTCGCCCTCGCCGTCTCCCTCGCCGTCTCCCTCGCCGTCTCCCTCGCCGTCTCCCTCGCAGTCACTCTCGCAGTCTCTCTCGCTGTATCCCTCGCTGTCTCTCTCGCTATCTCCATAGCAGTCTCTCTCGCAGTCTCCCTCACAGTCACTCTCGCCGTCTCTCTCGCTATCTCCCACGCTATCTCCCTCGCTGTCTCTCTCGCTGTCTCCCTTGCAGTCTCCCTCGCTGTATCTCTCACAGTCTCTCTCGCTGTCTCTCTCGCAGTCTCCTTTGCAGTCTCTCTCGCTGTCTCCCTCGCAGTCTCTCTCGCTGTCCCTCTCGCAGTCTCTCTCGCTGTCCCTCTCGCAGTCTCCTTTGCATTCTCTCTCGCTGTCTCCCTCGCAGTCTCTCTCGCAGTCTCTCTCGCAGTCTCTCTCGCTGTCTCCCTCGCTTTCTCCCTCGCTGTCTCTCTCGCTGTCTCTCTCGCTGTCTCTCTCGCTGTCTCCCTCGCAGTCTCTCTCGCTGTCTTGCTCGCTGTCTCCCTCGCTGTCTCCCTCGCTGTCTCCCTCGCTGTCTCCCTCGCTGTCTCCCTCGCTGTCTCCCTCACTGTCTCCCTCGCCGTCTCTCTCGCAGTCTCTCTCGCTGTCTTCCTCGCAGTTTCTCTCGCTGTCTCCCTCGCTGTCGCCCTCGCTGTCTCCCTCGCTGTCTCCCTAGCAGTCGCTCTCGCAGTCTCTCTCGCTGACTCCCTCGCAGTTTCTCTCGCTGTCTCCCTCGCTGTCTCCCTCGCTGTCTCCCTCGCTGTCTCCCTCGCTGTCTCCCTCGCTGTCTCCCTCGCTGTCTCTCTCGCAGTGTCTCTCGCTGTATCCCTCGCTGTCTCTCTCGCAGTTTCTCTCGCTGTCTCCCTCGCAGTCTCTCTCGCTGTCTCCCTCGCAGTCTCTCTCGCAGTCTCTCTCGCAGTCTCTCTCGCAGTCTCTCTCGCAGTCTCTCTCGCAGTCTCTCTCGCTGTCTCCCTCGCTGTCTCCCTCACAGTCTCTCTCGCTGTCTCCCTCGCAGTCTCTCTCGCAGTCTCTCTCGCAGTCTCTCTCGCAGTCTCTCTCGCTGTCTCCCTCGCAGTCTCTATCGCTGTCTCCCTCGCAGTCTCTATCGCTGTCTCCCTCGCAGTCTCCCTCGCAGTCTCCCTCGCAGTCTCCCTCGCAGTCTCCCTCGCAGTCTCCCTCGCAGTCTCTCTCGCAGTCTCTCTCGCTTTCTCCCTCGCTCTCTCCCTCGCAGACTCTCTCGCTGTCTCCCTCGCTGTCTCCCTCGCTGTCTCCCTCGTTGTCTCCCTCGCTGTCTCTCTCAGTCTCCCTCGCAGTCTCCCTCGCAGTCTCCCTCGCAGTCTCCCTCGCAGTCTCCCTCGCTGTCTCCCTCGCTGTCTCCCTCGCTGCCTCCCTCGCTGCCTCCCTCGCTGTCTCCCTCTCAGTCTCTCTCTCAGTCTCCCTCGCAGTCTCTATCGCATTCTCTCTCGCTGTCTCCCTCGCTGTCTCTCTCGCTCTCTCTCTCGCCGTCTCCCTCGCAGTCACTCTCGCAGTCTCTCTCGCAGTCTCCCTCACAGTCTCTCTCGCAGTCTCTCTCGCAGTCTCTCTCGCAGTCTCTCTCGCTATCTCCCTCGCTGTCTCTCTCGCTGTCTCCCTTGCAGTCTCTCTCGCAGTCTCTCTCGCTTTCTCCCACGCAGTCTCTCTCGCAGTCTCTCTCGCAGTCTCTCTCGCAGTCTCTCTCGCAGTCTCTCTCGCAGTCTCTCTCGCAGTCTCTCTCGCAGTCTTCCTCGCTGTCTCCCTCGCTGTCTCCCTCGCTGTCTCACGCGATCTCTCTCGCATTCTCTCTCGTTGTCTCCCTCGCAGTCTCTCTCGCTGTGTCCCTCGCAGTCTCTCTCACAGTCTCTGTCGCTGTCTCTGTCGCTGTCTCTGTCGCTGTCTCTGTCGCTGTCTCTGTCGCTGTCTCTGTCGCTGTCTCTGTCGCTGTCTCTGTCGCTGTCTCTGTCGCTGTCTGTGTCGCTGTCTCTGTCGCTGTCTCCCTCGCCGTCTCCCTCGCCGTCTCCCTCGCCGTCTCCCTCGCTGTCTCCCTCGCTGTCTCCCTCGCAGTCTCCCTCGCAGTCTCCCTCGCAGTCTCTCTCGCAGTCTCTCTCGCAGTCTCTCTCGCAGTCTCTCTCGCAGTCTCTCTCGCAGTCTCTCTCGCAGTCTCTCTCGCAGTCTCTCTCGCTGTCTCTCTCGCTGTCTCTCTCGCTGTCTCTCTCGCTGTCTCCCTCGCTTTCTCCCTCGCTGTCTCTCTCGCTGTCTCCCTCGCTGTCTCCCTCGCTGTCTCCCTCGCTGTCTCCCTCGCTGTCTCCCTCGCAGTCTCCCTCGCAGTCTCTCTCGCAGTCTCTCTCGCTGTCTCTCTCGCTGTCTCTCTCGCTGTCTCTCTCGCAGTCTCCTTTGCAGTCTCTCTCGCTGTCTCCCTCGCAGTCTCTCTCGCTGTCCCTCTCGCAGTCTCTCTCGCTGTCCCTCTCGCAGTCTCCTTTGCATTCTCTCTCGCTGTCTCCCTCGCAGTCTCTCTCGCAGTCTCTCTCGCAGTCTCTCTCGCTGTCTCCCTCGCTTTCTCCCTCGCTTTCTCCCTCGCTGTCTCTCTCGCTGTCTCTCTCGCTGTCTCTCTCGCTGTCTCCCTCGCAGTCTCTCTCGCTGTCTCTCTCGCTGTCTTGCTCGCTGTCTCCCTCGCTGTCTCCCTCGCTGTCTCCCTCGCTGTCTCCCTCGCTGTCTCCCTCGCTGTCTCCCTCACTGTCTCCCTCGCCGTCTCTCTCGCAGTCTCTCTCGCTGTCTTCCTCGCAGTTTCTCTCGCTGTCTCCCTCGCTGTCGCCCTCGCTGTCTCCCTCGCTGTCTCCCTAGCAGTCGCTCTCGCAGTCTCTCTCGCTGACTCCCTCGCAGTTTCTCTCGCTGTCTCCCTCGCTGTCTCCCTCGCTGTCTCCCTCGCTGTCTCCCTCGCTGTCTCCCTCGCTGTCTCCCTCGCTGTCTCCCTCGCTGTCTCTCTCGCAGTGTCTCTCGCTGTATCCCTCGCTGTCTCTCTCGCAGTTTCTCTCGCTGTCTCCCTCGCAGTCTCTCTCGCTGTCTCCCTCGCAGTCTCTCTCGCAGTCTCTCTCGCAGTCTCTCTCGCAGTCTCTCTCGCAGTCTCTCTCGCAGTCTCTCTCGCTGTCTCCCTCGCTGTCTCCCTCACAGTCTCTCTCGCTGTCTCCCTCGCAGTCTCTCTCGCAGTCTCTCTCGCAGTCTCTCTCGCAGTCTCTCTCGCTGTCTCCCTCGCAGTCTCTATCGCTGTCTCCCTCGCAGTCTCTATCGCTGTCTCCCTCGCAGTCTCCCTCGCAGTCTCCCTCGCAGTCTCCCTCGCAGTCTCCCTCGCAGTCTCCCTCGCAGTCTCTCTCGCAGTCTCTCTCGCTTTCTCCCTCGCTCTCTCCCTCGCAGACTCTCTCGCTGTCTCCCTCGCTGTCTCCCTCGCTGTCTCCCTCGCTGTCTCCCTCGTTGTCTCCCTCGCTGTCTCTCTCAGTCTCCCTCGCAGTCTCCCTCGCAGTCTCCCTCGCAGTCTCCCTCGCAGTCTCCCTCGCAGTCTCCCTCGCAGTCTCCCTCGCTGTCTCCCTCGCTGTCTCCCTCGCTGCCTCCCTCGCTGCCTCCCTCGCTGTCTCCCTCTCAGTCTCTCTCTCAGTCTCCCTCGCAGTCTCTATCGCATTCTCTCTCGCTGTCTCCCTCGCTGTCTCTCTCGCTCTCTCTCTCGCCGTCTCCCTCGCAGTCACTCTCGCAGTCTCTCTCGCAGTCTCCCTCACAGTCTCTCTCGCAGTCTCTCTCGCAGTCTCTCTCGCAGTCTCTCTCGCTATCTCCCTCGCTGTCTCTCTCGCTGTCTCCCTTGCAGTCTCTCTCGCAGTCTCTCTCGCTTTCTCCCACGCAGTCTCTCTCGCAGTCTCTCTCGCAGTCTCTCTCGCAGTCTCTCTCGCAGTCTCTCTCGCAGTCTCTCTCGCAGTCTCTCTCGCAGTCTTCCTCGCTGTCTCCCTCGCTGTCTCCCTCGCTGTCTCACGCGATCTCTCTCGCATTCTCTCTCGTTGTCTCCCTCGCAGTCTCTCTCGCTGTGTCCCTCGCAGTCTCTCTCACAGTCTCTGTCGCTGTCTCTGTCGCTGTCTCTGTCGCTGTCTCTGTCGCTGTCTCTGTCGCTGTCTCTGTCGCTGTCTCTGTCGCTGTCTGTGTCGCTGTCTCTGTCGCTGTCTCCCTCGCCGTCTCCCTCGCCGTCTCCCTCGCTGTCTCCCTCGCTGTCTCCCTCGCAGTCTCCCTCGCAGTCTCTCTCGCAGTCTCTCTCGCAGTCTCTCTCGCAGTCTCTCTCGCAGTCTCTCTCGCAGTCTCTCTCGCAGTCTCTCTCGCAGTCTCTCTCGCAGTCTCTCTCGCTGTCTCTCTCGCTGTCTCTCTCGCTGTCTCTCTCGCTGTCTCCCTCGCTTTCTCCCTCGCTGTCTCTCTCGCTGTCTCCCTCGCTGTCTCCCTCGCTGTCTCCCTCGCTGTCTCCCTCGCTGTCTCCCTCGCAGTCTCCCTCGCAGTCTCTCTCGCAGTCTCTCTCGCTGTCTCTCTCGCTGTCTCTCTCGCAGTCTCTCTCGCAGTCTCTCTCGCAGTCTCTCTCGCAGTCTCTCTCGCAGTCTCTCTCGCAGTCTCTCTCGCTGTCCCTCTCGCAGTCTCTCTCGCTGTCTCTCTCGCAGTCTCTCTCGCAGTCTCTCTCTCTGTCTCCCTCGCTTTCTCCCTCGCTGTCTCCCTCGCTGTCTCCCTCGCTGTCTCCCTCGCTGTCTCCCTCGCTGTCTCCCTCGCTGTCTCCCTCGCTGTGTCCCTCGCTCTCTCCCTCGCTGTCTCCCTCGCTGTCTTCCTCGCAGTTTCTCTCGCAGTTTCTCTCGCTGTCTCCCTCGCTGTCTCCCTCGCTGTCTCCCTCGCTGTCTCCCTCGCTGTCTCCCTCGCTGTCTCCCTCGCTGTCTCCCTCGCTGTCTCCCTCGCTGTCTCCCTAGCAGTCGCTCTCGCAGTCTCTCTCGCTGTCTCCCTCGCTGTCTCCCTCGCTGTCACCCTCGCTGTCTTCCTCGCTGTCTCCCTCGCTGCCTCCCTCGCAGTCTCTCTCGAAGTCTCTCTCGAAGTCTCTCTCGCTGTCTCCCTCGCTCTCTCCCTCGCTCTCTCCCTCGCTCTCTCTCTCGCCGTCTCCCTCGCAGTCTCTCTCGCAGTGTCTCTCGCTGTATCCCTCGCTGTCTCTCTCGCAGTTTCTCTCGCTTTCTCCCTCACAGTCTCTCTCGCTGTCTCTCTCGCAGTCTCTCTCGCAGTCTCTCTCGCAGTCTCTCTCGCAGTCTCTCTCGCAGTCTCTCTCGCTGTCTCCCTCACAGTCTCTCTCGCTGTCTCCCTCGCAGTCTCTCTCACAGTCTCTCTCGCAGTCTCTCTCGCTGTCTCCCTCGCAGTCTCTCTCGCAGTCTCTCTCGCAGTCTCTCTCGCTGTCTCCCTCGCAGTCTCTATCGCTGTCTCCCTCGCAGTCTCTATCGCTGTCTCCCTCGCAGTCTCTCTCGCTGTCTCCCTCGCAGTCTCTCTCACAGTCTCTCTCGCAGTCTCTCTCGCTGTCTCCCTCGCAGTCTCTATCGCTGTCTCCCTCGCAGTCTCTATCGCTGTCTCCCTCGCAGTCTCTATCGCTGTCTCCCTCGCAGTCTCCCTCGCAGTCTCCCTCGCAGTCTCTCTCGCAGTCTCTCTCGCTCTCTCCCTCGCTCTCTCCCTCGCAGACTCTCTCGCTGTCTCCCTCGCTGTCTCCCTCGCAGTCTCTCTCGCTGTCTCCCTCGCAGTCTCTCTCACAGTCTCCCTCGCAGTCTCTCTCACAGTCTCTCTCGCAGTCTCTCTCGCTGTCTCCCTCGCAGTCTCTATCGCTGTCTCCCTCGCAGTCTCTATCGCTGTCTCCCTCGCAGTCTCCCTCGCAGTCTCCCTCGCAGTCTCTCTCTCAGTCTCTCTCGCAGTCTCTCTCGCAGTCTCTCTCGCAGTCTCTCTCGCATTCTCTTTCGCTGTCTCTCTCGATGTCTCTCTCGATGTCTCCCTCGCTGTCTCCCTCGCTGTCTCCCTCGCTGTCTCCCTCTCAGTCTCTCTCTCAGTCTCTCTCTCAGTCTCTCTCTCAGTCTCTCTCTCAGTCTCTCTCTCAGTCTCTCTCTCAGTCTCTCTCGCATTCTCTCTCGCTGTCTCCCTCGCACTCTCTGGCTTTCTCTCTCGCTTTCTCTCTCGCAGTCCCTCTCACTGTCTCTCTCGCAGTCTCTCTCGCAGTCTCTCTCGCTGTCTCTCTCGCTGTCTCCCTCACAGTCTCCCTCACAGTCTCCCTCACAGTCTCACTCGCTGTCTCTCTCGCCGTCTCCCTCGCAGTCTCTCTCGAAGTCTCTCTCGCTGTCTCCCTCGCTGTCTCCCTCGCCGTCTCCCTCGCCGTCTCCCTCGCCGTCTCCCTCGCCGTCTCCCTCGCGGTCTCCCTCGCCGTCTCCCTCGCCGTCTCCCTCGCCGTCTCCCTCGCCGTCTCCCTCGCCGTCTCCCTCGCCATCTCCCTCGCCGTCTCCCTCGCCGTCTCCCTCGCCGTCTCCCTCGCAGTCACTCTCGCAGTCTCTCTCGCTGTATCCCTCGCTGTCTCTCTCGCTATCTCCATAGCAGTCTCTCTCGCAGTCTCCCTCACAGTCTCTCTCGCAGTCTCTCTCGCTATCTCCCTCGCTGTCTCTCTCGCTGTCTCTCTCGCTGTCTCTCTCGCTGTCTCCCTTGCAGTCTCCCTTGCAGTCTCTCTCGCAGTCTCTCTCGCAGTCTCTCTCGCAGTCTCTCTCGCAGTCTCTCTCGCAGTCTCTCTCGCAGTCTCTCTCGCAGTCTCTCTCGCAGTCTCTCTCGCTTTCTCCCACGCAGTCTCTCTCGCAGTCTCTCTCGCAGTCTCTCTCGCAGTCTCTCTCGCAGTCTCTCTCGCAGTCTGTCTCGCAGTCTTCCTCGCAGTTTCTCTCGCTGTCTCCCTCGCTGTCTCCCTCGCTGTCTCCCTCGCTATCTCCCTCGCTGTCTCGCGCGATCTCTCTCGCATTCTCTCTCGTTGTCTCCCTCGCAGTCTCTCTCGCTGTGTCCCTCGCAGTCTCTCTCACAGTCTCTGTCGCTGTCTCTCTCGCTGTCTCTGTCGCTGTCTCTGTCGCTGTCTCCCTCGCTGTCTCCCTCGCTGCCTCCCTCGCAGTCTCTCTCGCAGTCTCTCTCGCAGTCTCTCTCGCAGTCTTCCTCGCAGTTTCTCTCGCTGTCTCCCTCGCTGTCTCTCTCGCTGTCTCCCTCGAAGTCACCCTGGATGTCTCTCTCGCATTCTCTCTCGATGTCTCTCTCGATGTCTCTCTCGATGTCTCTCTCGTTGTCTCCCTCGCTGTCTCCCTCACAGTCTCTCTCGCTGCCTCTCTCGCTGTCTCTCTCGCCGTCTCCCTCGCCGTCTCCCTCGCAGTCTCTCTCGAAGTCTCTCTCGCTCTCTCTCTCGCCGTCGCCCTCGCCGTCTCCCTCGCCGTCTCCCTCGCAGTCACTCTCGCAGTCTCTCTCGCTGTATCCCTCGCTGTCTCTCTCGCTATCTCCATAGCAGTCTCTCTCGCAGTCTCCCTCACAGTCTCCCTCGCTGTCTCCCTCGCAGTCTCTCTCGCAGTCTCTCTCGCAGTCTCTCTCGCAGTCTCCCTCGCAGTCTCCCTCGCAGTCTACCTCGCAGTCTCTCTCGCAGTCTCTCTCGCAGTCTCTCTCGCAGTCTCTCTCGCAGTCTCTCTCGCAGTCTCTCTCGCAGTCTCTCTCGCAGTCTCTCTCGCAGTCTCTCTCGCAGTCTCCCTCGCAGTCTCCCTCGCAGTCTCCCTCGCTGTCTCCCTCGCTGTCTCCCTCGCTGTCTCCCTCGCTGTCTCCCTCGCAGTCTCCCTCGCTGTCTCCCTCGCTGTCTCCCTCGCTGTCTCCCTCGCTGTCTCGCACGATCTCTCTCGCATTCTCTCTCGTTGTCTCCCTCGCAGTCTCTCTCGCTGTGTCCCTCGCAGTCTCTCTCACAGTCTCTGTCGCTGTCTCTGTCGCTGTCTCTGTCGCTGTCTCTGTCGCTGTCTCTGTCGCTGTCTCCCTCGCTGTCTCCCTCGCTGTCTCCCTCGCTGTCTCCCTCGCTGTCTCCCTCGCTGTCTCCCTCGCTGCCTCCCTCGCAGTCTCTCTCGCAGTCTCTCTCGCAGTCTCTCTCGCAGTCTCTCTCGCTGTCTCTCTCGCTGTCTCTCTCGCAGTCTCTCTCGCTGTCTCTCTCGCTGTCTCCCTCGCTGTCTCCCTCGCTGTCTCCCTCGCTGTCTCCCTCGCTGTCTCCCTCGCTCACTCTCTCGCTATCTCCCTCGCTGTCTCCCTCGCTGTCTCGCGCGATCTCTCTCGCATTCTCTCTCGTTGTCTCCCTCGCAGTCTCTCTCACAGTCTCTGTCGCTGTCTCTCTCGCTGTCTCTCTCGCTGTCTCTCTCGCTGTCTCTGTCGCTGTCTCTGTCGCTGTCTCCCTCGCTGCCTCCCTCGCTGCCTCCCTCGCAGTCTCTCTCGCAGTCTCTCTCGCAGTCTCTCTCGCAGTCTCTCTCGCAGTCTCTCTCGCAGTCTCTCTCGCTGTCTCTCTCGCTGTCTCCCTCGCTGTCTCCCTCGCTGTCTCTCTCGCTGTCTCCCTCGCTGTCTCTCTCGCTGTCTCCCTCGAAGTCACCCTGGATGTCTCTCTCGCATTCTCTCTCGATGTCTCTCTCGATGTCTCTCTCGTTGTCTCCCTCGCTGTCTCCCTCACAGTCTCTCTCGCTGTCTCTCTCGCTGTCTCTCTCGCCGTCTCTCTCGCCGTCTCCCTCGCAGTCTCTCTCGAAGTCTCTCTCGCTCTCTCTCTCTCGCCGTCGCCCTCGCCGTCTCCCTCGCCGTCTCCCTCGCAGTCACTTTCGCAGTCTCTCTCGCTGTATCCCTCGCTGTCTCTCTCGCTATCTCCATAGCAGTCTCTCTCGCAGTCTCCCTCACAGTCTCCCTCGCTGTCTCCCTCGCTGTCTCCCTCGCAGTCTCTCTCGCAGTCTCCCTCGCAGTCTCCCTCGCAGTCTCCCTCGCAGTCTCCCTCGCAGTCTCCCTCGCAGTCTCTCTCGCAGTCTCTCTCGCAGTCTCCCTCGCAGTCTCCCTCGCAGTCTCCCTCGCTATCTCCCTCGCTGTCTCTCTCGTTGTCTCCCTCGCAGTCTCTCTCACTTTCTCCCTCGCAGTCTCTCTCGCAGTCTCTCTCGCAGTCTCTCTCGCAGTCTCTCTCGCAGTCTCTCTTGCTTTCTCTCTCGCAGTCTCTCTCGCAGTCTCTCTCGCAGTCTCTCTCGCAGTCTCTCTCGCAGTCTTCCTCGCAGTTTCCCTCGCTGTTTCCCTCGCAGTCTCCCTCGCAGTCTCCCTCGCAGTCTCCCTCGCAGTCTCCCTCGCAGTCTCCCTCGCAGTCTCTCTCGCCGTCTCCCTCGCCGTCTCCCTCGCCGTCTCAATCGCTGTCTCCCTCGCATTCTCTCTCGCAGTGTCTCTCGCTGTATCCCTCGCTGTCTCTCTCGCAATCTCCATAGCATTCTCTCTCGCTGTTTCTCTCGCTTTCTCCCTCGCAGTCTCTCTCGCTGTCTCCCTCGCAGTCTCTCTCGCTGTCTCCCTCGCAGTCTCTATCGCTGTCTCCCTCGCTGTCTCCCTCGCAGTCTCCCTCGCTGTCTCCCTCGCTGTCTCCCTCGCAGTCTCCCTCGCAGTCTCTCTCGCAGTCTCTCTCGCTTTCTCCCTCGCTCTCTCCCTCGCAGACTCTCTCGCAGTCTCCCGCGCAGTCTCCCGCGCAGTCTCCCGCGCAGTCTCCCGCGCAGTCTCCCGCGCAGTCTCCCGCGCAGTCTCCCGCGCAGTCTCCCGCGCATTCTCCCGCGCAGTCTCCCGCGCAGTCTCCCTCGCTGTCTCCCTCGCTGTCTGCCTCGAAGTCACCCTGGATGTTTCTCTCGCATTCTCTCTCGATGTCTCTCTCGCTGTCTCTCTCGCTGTCTCTCTCGCCGTCTCTCTCGCCTTCTCCCTCGCAGTCTCTCTCGAAGTCTCTCTCGCTCTCTCTCTCGCCGTCGCCCTCGCCGTCTCCCTCGCCGTCTCCCTCGCAGTCACTCTCGCAGTCTCTCTCGCTGTATCCCTCGCTGTCTCTCTCGCTATCTCCATAGCAGTCTCTCTCGTAGTCTCCCTCACAGTCTCCCTCACAGTCTCCCTCGCTGTCTCCCTCGCTGTCTCCCTTGCTGTCTCCCTCGCTGTCTCCCTCGCAGTCTCTCTCGCAGTCTCCCTCGCAGTCTCCCTCGCTGTCTCTCTCGTTGTCTCCCTCGCAGTCTCTCTCGCTTTCTCTCTCGCTTTCTCCCTCGCAGTCTCTCTCGCAGTCTCTCTCGCAGTCTCTCTCGCAGTCTCTCTCGCAGTCTCTCTCGCAGTCTCTCTCGCAGTCTCTCTCGCAGTCTCTCTCGCTTTCTCCCTCGCAGTCTCTCTCGCAGTCTCTCTCGCAGTCTCTCTCGCAGTCTCTCTCGCAGTCTTCCTCGCAGTTTCTCTCGCAGTTTCTCTCGCTGTCTCCCTCGCTGTCTCCCTCGCTGTCTCCCTCGCAGTCTCCCTCGCAGTCTCCCTCGCAGTCTCCCTCGCAGTCTCCCTCGCAGTCTCCCTCGCTGTCTCCCTCGCTGTCTCCCTCGCTGTCTCCCTCGCTGTCTCTCTCGCTGTCTCTCTCGCTGTCTCTCTCGCTGTCTCCCTCGCTGTCTCCCTCGCTGTCTCCCTCGCTGTCTCCCTCGCTGTCTCCCTCGCTGTCTCACGCGATCTCTCTCGCATTCTCTCTCGTTGTCTACCTCACAGTCTCTCTCGCTGTGTCCCTCGCAGTCTCTCTCACAGTCTCTGTCGCTGTCTCTGTCGCTGTCTCTGTCGCTGTCTCTGTCGCTGTCTCTGTCGCTGTCTCCCTCGCTGTCTCCCTCGATGTCTCCCTCGCTGTCTCCCTCGCTGTCTCCCTCGCAGTCTCTCTCGCAGTCTCTCTCGAAGTCTCTCTCGCAGACTCTCTCGCTGTCTCCCTCGCAGTCTCCCGCGCAGTCTCCCGCGCAGTCTCCCGCGCAGTCTCCCGCGCAGTCTCCCTCGCAGTCTCCCGCGCAGTCTCCCTCGCAGTCTCCCGCGAAGTCTCCCGCGCAGTCTCCCTCGCAGTCTCCCTCGCAGTCTCCCTCGCAGTCTCCCTCGCAGTCTCCCTCGCTGTCTCCCTCGCTGTCTCCCTCGCAGTCTCCCTCGCAGTCTCCCTCGCAGTCTCCCTCGCAGTCTCCCTCGCAGTCTCCCTCGCTGTCTCCCTCGCTGTCTCCCTCGCAGTCTGCCTCGCAGTTTCTCTCGCTGTCTCCCTCGCTGTCTCCCTCGCAGTCTCCCTCGCAGTCTCCCTCGCAGTCTCCCTCGCAGTCTCCCTCGCAGTCTCCCTCGCAGTCTCCCTCGCTGCCTCCCTCGCAGCCTCCCTCGCTGTCTACCTCGCTGTCTACCTCGCTGTCTACCTCGCTGTCTACCTCGCTGTCTACCTCGCAGTCTCCCTCGCAGTCTCCCTCGCAGTCTCCCTCGCAGTCTCCCTCGCTGTCTCCCTCGCTGTCTCCCTCGCTGTCTCACGCGATCTCTCTCGCATTCTCTCTCGTTGTCTCCCTCGCAGTTTCTCTCGCTATCTCCCTCGAGGTCTCTCTCACAGTCTCTCTCGCTGTCTCTCTCGCTGACTCCCTCGCAGTTTCTATCGCTGTCTCCCTCGCTGTCTCCCTCGCAGTCTCTCTCGCTTTCTCTCTCGCTTTCTCCCTCGCAGTCTCCCTCGCAGTCTCCCTCGCAGTCTCTCTCGCAGTCTCTCTCGCAGTCTCTCTCGCAGTCTCTCTCGCAGTCTCTCTCGCAGTCTCTCTCGCAGTCTCTCTCGCATTCTCTTTCGCTGTCTCTCTCGATGTCTCTCTCGATGTCTCCCTCGCTGTCTCCCTCGCTGTCTCTCTCTCAGTCTCTCTCTCAGTCTCTCTCTCAGTCTCTCTCTCAGTCTCTCTCTCAGTCTCTCTCTCAGTCTCTCTCGCATTCTCTCTCGCTGTCTCCCTCGCACTTTCTGGCTTTCTCTCTCGCTTTCTCTCTCGCAGTCCCTCTCACTGTCTCTCTCGCAGTCTCTCTCGCAGTCTCTCTCGCTGTCTCCCTCACAGTCTCCCTCACAGTCTCTCTCGCCGTCTCCCTCGCAGTCTCTCTCGAAGTCTCTCTCGCTGTCTCCCTCGCTGTCTCCCTCGCTGTCTCTCTCGCCGTCTCTCTCGCCGTCGCCCTCGCCGTCTCCCTCGCCGTCTCCCTCGCCGTCTCCCTCGCCGTCTCCCTCGCAGTCACTCTCGCAGTCTCTCTCGCTGTATCCCTCGCTGTATCCCTCGCTGTCTCTCTCGCTATCTCCATAGCAGTCTCTCTCGCAGTCTCTCTCGCAGTCTCCCTCACAGTCTCTCTCGCAGTCTCTCTCGCTATCTCCCTCGCTGTCTCCCTTGCAGTCTCCCTTGCAGTCTCCCTTGCAGTCTCCCTCGCAGTCTCTCTCGCAGTCTCTCTCGCAGTCTCTCTCGCTTTCTCCCACGCAGTCTCTCTCGCAGTCTCTCTCGCAGTCTCTCTCGCAGTCTCTCTCGCAGTCTCTCTCGCAGTCTCTCTCGCAGTCTCTCTCGCAGTCTCCCTCGCAGTTTCTCTCGCTGTCTCCCTCGCTGTCTCCCTCGCTGTCTCCCTCGCTGTCTCCCTCGCTGTCTCCCTCGCTATCTCCCTCGCTGTCTCCCTCGCTGTCTCCCTCGCAGTCTCCCTCGCAGTCTCTCTCGCAGTCTCTCTCGCAGTCTCTCTCGCAGTCTCTCTCGCAGTCTCCCTCGCAGTCTCCCTCGCAGTCTCCCTCGCAGTCTCCCTCGCAGTCTCCCTCGCAGTCTCTCTCGCAGTCTCTCTCGCAGTCTCTCTCGCAGTCTCTCTCGCAGTCTCTCTCGCAGTCTTCCTCGCAGTTTCTCTCGCTGTCTCCCTCGCTGTCTCCCTCGCTGTCTCCCTCGCTATCTCCCTCGCTGTCTCGCGCGATCTCTCTCGCATTCTCTCTCGTTGTCTCCCTCGCAGTCTCTCTCGCTGTGTCCCTCGCAGTCTCTCTCACAGTCTCTGTCGCTGTCTCTCTCGCTGTCTCTGTCGCTGTCTCTGTCGCTGTCTCTGTCGCTGTCTCCCTCGCTGTCTCCCTCGCTGCCTCCCTCGCAGTCTCTCTCGCAGTCTCTCTCGCAGTCTCTCTCGCAGTCTTCCTCGCAGTTTCTCTCGCTGTCTCCCTCGCTGTCTCTCTCACTGTCTCCCTCGAAGTCACCCTGGATGTCTCTCTCGCATTCTCTCTCGCATTCTCTCTCGATGTCTCTCTCGATGTCTCTCTCGATGTCTCTCTCGTTGTCTCCCTCGCTGTCTCCCTCACAGTCTCTCTCGCTGCCTCTCTCGCTGTCTCTCTCGCCGTCTCTCTCGCCGTCTCCCTCGCAGTCTCTCTCGAAGTCTCTCTCGCTCTCTCTCTCGCCGTCGCCCTCGCCGTCTCCCTCGCCGTCTCCCTCGCCGTCTCCCTCGCAGTCACTCTCGCAGTCTCTCTCGCTGTATCCCTCGCTGTCTCTCTCGCTATCTCCATAGCAGTCTCCCTCGCAGTCTCCCTCACAGTCTCCCTCGCTGTCTCCCTCGCAGTCTCTCTCGCAGTCTCTCTCGCAGTCTCCCTCGCAGTCTCCCTCGCAGTCTACCTCGCAGTCTCTCTCGCAGTCTCTCTCGCAGTCTCTCTCGCAGTCTCTCTCGCAGTCTCTCTCGCAGTCTCTCTCGCAGTCTCCCTCGCAGTCTCCATCGCAGTCTCCCTCGCTGTCTCCCTCGCTGTCTCCCTCGCTGTCTCCCTCGCTGTCTCCCTCGCTGTCTCCCTCGCAGTCTCCCTCGCAGTCTCCCTCGCAGTCTCCCTCGCTGTCTCCCTCGCTGTCTCCCTCGCTGTCTCCCTCGCTGTCTCCCTCGCTGTCTCCCTCGCTGTCTCGCGCGATCTCTCTCGCATTCTCTCTCGTTGTCTCCCTCGCAGTCTCTCTCGCTGTGTCCCTCGCAGTCTCTCTCACAGTCTCTGTCGCTGTCTCTCTCGCTGTCTCTGTCGCTGTCTCTGTCGCTGTCTCTGTCGCTGTCTCTGTCGCTGTCTCCCTCGCTGTCTCCCTCGCTGTCTCCCTCGCTGTCTCCCTCGCTGTCTCCCTCGCTGTCTCCCTCGCTGCCTCCCTCGCTGTCTCCCTCGCTGTCTCCCTCGCTGTCTCCCTCGCTGCCTCCCTCGCAGTCTCTCTCGCAGTCTCTCTCGCAGTCTCTCTCGCAGTGTCTCTCGCAGTGTCTCTCGCAGTCTCTCTCGCTGTCTCTCTCGCTGTCTCTCTCGCAGTCTCTCTCGCAGTCTCTCTCGCTGTCTCTCTCGCTGTCTCCCTCGCTGTCTCCCTCGCTGTCTCCCTCGCTGTCTCCCTCGCTGTCTCCCTCGCTGTCTCCCTCGCTCACTCTCTCGCTATCTCCCTCGCTGTCTCGCGCGATCTCTCTCGCATTCTCTCTCGTTGTCTCCCTCGCAGTCTCTCTCACAGTCTCTGTCGCTGTCTCTCTCGCTGTCTCTCTCGCTGTCTCTGTCGCTGTCTCTGTCGCTGTCTCCCTCGCTGCCTCCCTCGCTGCCTCCCTCGCAGTCTCTCTCGCAGTCTCTCTCGCAGTCTCTCTCGCAGTCTCTCTCGCAGTCTCTCTCGCAGTCTCTCTCGCAGTCTCTCTCGCTGTCTCTCTCGCTGTCTCCCTCGCTGTCTCCCTCGCTGTCTCCCTCGCTGTCTCTCTCGCTGTCTCCCTCGAAGTCACCCTGGATGTCTCTCTCGCATTCTCTCTCGATGTCTCTCTCGATGTCTCTCTCGATGTCTCTCTCGATGTCTCTCTCGTTGTCTCCCTCGCTGTCTCCCTCACAGTCTCTCTCGCTGTCTCTCTCGCTGTCTCTCTCGCCGTCTCTCTCGCCGTCTCCCTCGCAGTCTCTCTCGAAGTCTCTCTCGCTCTCTCTCTCGCCGTCGCCCTCGCCGTCTCCCTCGCCGTCTCCCTCGCCGTCTCCCTCGCAGTCACTTTCGCAGTCTCTCTCGCTGTATCCCTCGCTGTCTCTCTCGCTATCTCCATAGCAGTCTCTCTCGCAGTCTCCCTCACAGTCTCCCTCGCTGTCTCCCTCGCTGTCTCCCTCGCTGTCTCCCTCGCAGTCTCTCTCGCAGTCTCCCTCGCAGTCTCCCTCGCAGTCTCCCTCGCAGTCTCCCTCGCAGTCTCTCTCGCAGTCTCTCTCGCAGTCTCTCTCGCAGTCTCCCTCGCAGTCTCCCTCGCAGTCTCCCTCGCTATCTCCCTCGCTGTCTCTCTCGTTGTCTCCCTCGCAGTCTCTCTCACTTTCTCCCTCGCAGTCTCTCTCGCAGTCTCTCTCGCAGTCTCTCTCGCAGTCTCTCTTGCTTTCTCTCTCGCAGTCTCTCTCGCAGTCTCTCTCGCAGTCTCTCTCGCAGTCTCTCTCGCAGTCTCTCTCGCAGTCTTCCTCGCAGTTTCTCTCGCTGTCTCCCTCGCTGTCTCCCTCGCTGTCTCCCTCGCAGTCTCCCTCGCAGTCTCCCTCGCAGTCTCCCTCGCAGTCTCCCTCGCAGTCTCCCTCGCAGTCTCCCTCGCAGTCTCTCTCGCCGTCTCCCTCGCCGTCTCCCTCGCCGTCTCAATCGCTGTCTCCCTCGCATTCTCTCTCGCAGTGTCTCTCGCTGTATCCCTCGCTGTCTCTCTCGCTATCTCCATAGCATTCTCTCTCGCTGTTTCTCTCGCTTTCTCTCTCGCAGTCTCTCTTGCTTTCTCTCTCGCAGTCTCTCTCGCAGTCTCTCTCGCAGTCTCTCTCGCAGTCTCTCTCGCAGTCTCTCTCGCAGTCTTCCTCGCAGTTTCTCTCGCTGTCTCCCTCGCTGTCTCCCTCGCAGTCTCCCTCGCAGTCTCCCTCGCAGTCTCCCTCGCAGTCTCCCTCGCAGTCTCCCTCGCCGTCTCCCTCGCCGTCTCAATCGCTGTCTCCCTCGCATTCTCTCTCGCAGTGTCTCTCGCTGTGTCCCTCGCAGTCTCTCTCACAGTCTCTGTCGCTGTCTCTGTCGCTGTCTCTGTCGCTGTCGCTGTCTCTGTCGCTGTCTGTGTCGCTGTCTCTGTCGCCGTCTCCCTCGCCGTCTCCCTCGCCGTCTCCCTCGCTGTCTCCCTCGCAGTCTCCCTCGCAGTCTCCCTCGCAGTCTCTCTCGCAGTCTCTCTCGCAGTCTCTCTCGCAGTCTCTCTCGCAGTCTCTCTCGCAGTCTCTCTCGCAGTCTCTCTCGCTGTCTCTCTCGCTGTCTCTCTCGCTGTCTCCCTCGCTTTCTCCCTCGCTGTCTCTCTCGCTGTCTCCCTCGCTGTCTCCCTCGCTGTCTCCCTCGCTGTCTCCCTCGCTGTCTCCCTCGCTGTCTCCCTCGCAGTCTCCCTCGCAGTCTCTCTCGCAGTCTCTCTCGCAGTCTCTCTCGCTGTCTCTCTCGCTGTCTCTCTCGCAGTCTCTCTCGCAGTCTCTCTCGCAGTCTCTCTCGCAGTCTCTCTCGCAGTCTCTCTCGCTGTCCCTCTCGCAGTCCCTCTCGCTGTCTCTCTCGCAGTCTCTCTCGCAGTCTCTCTCGCAGTCTCTCTCTCTGTCTCCCTCGCTTTCTCCCTCGCTGTCTCCCTCGCTGTCTCCCTCGCTGTCTCCCTCGCTGTCTCCCTCGCTGTCTCCCTCGCTGTCTCCCTCGCTATCTCCCTCGCTCTCTCCCTCGCTCTCTCCCTCGCTCTCTCTCTCGCCGTCTCCCTCGCAGTCTCTCTCGCAGTGTCTCTCGCTGTATCCCTCGCTGTCTCTCTCGCAGTTTCTCTCGCTTTCTCCCTCACAGTCTCTCTCGCTGTCTCTCTCGCAGTCTCTCTCGCAGTCTCTCTCGCAGTCTCTCTCGCAGTCTCTCTCGCAGTCTCTCTCGCTGTCTCCCTCACAGTCTCTCTCGCTGTCTCCCTCGCAGTCTCTCTCACAGTCTCTCTCGCAGTCTCTCTCGCTGTCTCCCTCGCAGTCTCTCTCACAGTCTCTCTCGCAGTCTCTCTCGCTGTCTCCCTCGCAGTCTCTATCGCTGTCTCCCTCGCAGTCTCTATCGCTGTCTCCCTCGCAGTCTCTCTCGCTGTCTCCCTCGCAGTCTCTCTCACAGTCTCTCTCGCAGTCTCTCTCGCTGTCTCCCTCGCAGTCTCTATCGCTGTCTCCCTCGCAGTCTCTATCGCTGTCTCCCTCGCAGTCTCTATCGCTGTCTCCCTCGCAGTCTCCCTCGCAGTCTCCCTCGCAGTCTCTCTCACAGTCTCTCTCGCAGTCTCTCTCGCTGTCTCCCTCGCAGTCTCTATCGCTGTCTCCCTCGCAGTCTCTCTCGCTGTCTCCCTCGCTGTCTCCCTCGCAGTCTCTCTCGCTGTCTCCCTCGCAGTCTCTCTCACAGTCTCTCTCACAGTCTCTCTCGCAGTCTCTCTCGCTGTCTCCCTCGCAGTCTCTATCGCTGTCTCCCTCGCAGTCTCTATCGCTGTCTCCCTCGCAGTCTCCCTCGCAGTCTCCCTCGCAGTCTCCCTCGCGGTCTCCCTCTCAGTCTCTCTCGCAGTCTCTCTCGCAGTCTCTCTCGCAGTCTCTCTCGCATTCTCTTTCGCTGTCTCTCTCGATGTCTCTCTCGATGTCTCCCTCGCTGTCTCCCTCGCTGTCTCCCTCTCAGTCTCTCTCTCAGTCTCTCTCTCAGTCTCTCTCTCAGTCTCTCTCTCAGTCTCTCTCTCAGTCTCTCTCTCAGTCTCTCTCGCATTCTCTCTCGCTGTCTCCCTCGCACTCTCTGGCTTTCTCTCTCGCTTTCTCTCTCGCAGTCCCTCTCACTGTCTCTCTCGCAGTCTCTCTCGCTGTCTCTCTCGCTGTCTCCCTCACAGTCTCCCTCACAGTCTCCCTCACAGTCTCACTCGCTGTCTCTCTCGCCGTCTCCCTCGCAGTCTCTCTCGAAGTCTCTCTCGCTGTCTCCCTCGCTGTCTCCCTCGCCGTCTCCCTCGCCGTCTCCCTCGCCGTCTCCCTCGCCGTCTCCCTCGCCGTCTCCCTCGCCGTCTCCCTCGCCGTCTCCCTCGCCGTCTCCCTCGCCGTCTCCCTCGCAGTCACTCTCGCAGTCTCTCTCGCTGTATCCCTCGCTGTCTCTCTCGCTATCTCCATAGCAGTCTCTCTCGCAGTCTCCCTCACAGTCTCTCTCGCAGTCTCTCTCGCTATCTCCCTCGCTGTCTCTCTCGCTGTCTCTCTCGCTGTCTCTCTCGCTGTCTCCCTTGCAGTCTCCCTTGCAGTCTCTCTCGCAGTCTCTCTCGCAGTCTCTCTCGCAGTCTCTCTCGCAGTCTCTCTCGCAGTCTCTCTCGCTTTCTCCCACGCAGTCTCTCTCGCAGTCTCTCTCGCAGTCTCTCTCGCAGTCTCTCTCGCAGTCTCTCTCGCAGTCTCTCTCGCAGTCTCTCTCGCAGTCTCTCTCGCAGTCTCTCTCGCAGTCTTCCTCGCAGTTTCTCTCGCTGTCTCCCTCGCTGTCTCCCTCGCTGTCTCCCTCGCTATCTCCCTCGCTGTCTCGCGCGATCTCTCTCGCATTCTCTCTCGTTGTCTCCCTCGCAGTCTCTCTCGCTGTGTCCCTCGCAGTCTCTCTCACAGTCTCTGTCGCTGTCTCTCTCGCTGTCTCTGTCGCTGTCTCTGTCGCTGTCTCCCTCGCTGTCTCCCTCGCTGCCTCCCTCGCAGTCTCTCTCGCAGTCTCTCTCGCAGTCTCTCTCGCAGTCTCTCTCGCAGTCTTCCTCGCAGTTTCTCTCGCTGTCTCCCTCGCTGTCTCTCTCGCTGTCTCCCTCGAAGTCACCCTGGATGTCTCTCTCGCATTCTCTCTCGATGTCTCTCTCGATGTCTCTCTCGATGTCTCTCTCGTTGTCTCCCTCGCTGTCTCCCTCGCAGTCTCTATCGCTGTCTCCCTCGCAGTCTCTATCGCTGTCTCCCTCGCAGTCTCCCTCGCAGTCTCCCTCGCAGTCTCCCTCTCAGTCTCTCTCGCAGTCTCTCTCGCAGTCTCTCTCGCAGTCTCTCTCGCATTCTCTTTCGCTGTCTCTCTCGATGTCTCTCTCGATGTCTCCCTCGCTGTCTCCCTCGCTGTCTCCCTCTCAGTCTCTCTCTCAGTCTCTCTCTCAGTCTCTCTCTCAGTCTCTCTCTCAGTCTCTCTCTCAGTCTCTCTCGCATTCTCTCTCGCTGTCTCCCTCGCACTCTCTGGCTTTCTCTCTCGCTTTCTCTCTCGCAGTCCCTCTCACTGTCTCTCTCGCAGTCTCTCTCGCTGTCTCTCTCGCTGTCTCCCTCACAGTCTCCCTCACAGTCTCCCTCACAGTCTCACTCGCTGTCTCTCTCGCCGTCTCCCTCGCAGTCTCTCTCGAAGTCTCTCTCGCTGTCTCCCTCGCCGTCTCCCTCGCCGTCTCCCTCGCCGTCTCCCTCGCCGTCTCCCTCGCCGTCTCCCTCGCCGTCTCCCTCGCCGTCTCCCTCACCGTCTCCCTCGCCGTCTCCCTCGCCGTCTCCCTCGCCGTCTCCCTCGCAGTCACTCTCGCAGTCTCTCTCGCTGTATCCCTCGCTGTCTCTCTCGCTATCTCCATAGCAGTCTCTCTCGCAGTCTCCCTCACAGTCTCTCTCGCAGTCTCTCTCGCTATCTCCCTCGCTGTCTCTCTCGCTGTCTCTCTCGCTGTCTCTCTCGCTGTCTCCCTTGCAGTCTCCCTTGCAGTCTCTCTCGCAGTCTCTCTCGCAGTCTCTCTCGCAGTCTCTCTCGCAGTCTCTCTCGCAGTCTCTCTCGCTTTCTCCCACGCAGTCTCTCTCGCAGTCTCTCTCGCAGTCTCTCTCGCAGTCTCTCTCGCAGTCTCTCTCGCAGTCTCTCTCGCAGTCTCTCTCGCAGTCTCTCTCGCAGTCTCTCTCGCAGTCTCTCTCGCAGTCTCTCTCGCAGTCTTCCTCGCAGTTTCTCTCGCTGTCTCCCTCGCTGTCTCCCTCGCTATCTCCCTCGCTGTCTCGCGCGATCTCTCTCGCATTCTCTCTCGTTGTCTCCCTCGCAGTCTCTCTCGCTGTGTCCCTCGCAGTCTCTCTCACAGTCTCTGTCGCTGTCTCTCTCGCTGTCTCTGTCGCTGTCTCTGTCGCTGTCTCCCTCGCTGTCTCCCTCGCTGCCTCCCTCGCAGTCTCTCTCGCAGTCTCTCTCGCAGTCTCTCTCGCAGTCTTCCTCGCAGTTTCTCTCGCTGTCTCCCTCGCTGTCTCTCTCGCTGTCTCCCTCGAAGTCACCCTGGATGTCTCTCTCGCATTCTCTCTCGATGTCTCTCTCGATGTCTCTCTCGATGTCTCTCTCGTTGTCTCCCTCGCTGTCTCCCTCACAGTCTCTCTCGCTGCCTCTCTCGCTGTCTCTCTCGCCGTCTCTCTCGCCGTCTCTCTCGCCGTCTCCCTCGCAGTCTCTCTCGAAGTCTCTCTCGCTCTCTCTCTCGCCGTCGCCCTCGCCGTCTCCCTCGCCGTCTCCCTCGCAGTCACTCTCGCAGTCTCTCTCGCTGTATCCCTCGCTGTCTCTCTCGCTATCTCCATAGCAGTCTCTCTCGCAGTCTCCCTCACAGTCTCCCTCGCTGTCTCCCTCGCAGTCTCTCTCGCAGTCTCTCTCGCAGTCTCCCTCGCAGTCTCCCTCGCAGTCTACCTCGCAGTCTCTCTCGCAGTCTCTCTCGCAGTCTCTCTCGCAGTCTCTCTCGCAGTCTCTCTCGCAGTCTCTCTCGCAGTCTCCCTCGCAGTCTCCCTCGCAGTCTCCCTCGCTGTCTCCCTCGCTGTCTCCCTCGCTGTCTCCCTCGCTGTCTCCCTCGCAGTCTCCCTCGCTGTCTCCCTCGCTGTCTCCCTCGCTGTCTCGCGCGATCTCTCTCGCATTCTCTCTCGTTGTCTCCCTCGCAGTCTCTCTCGCTGTGTCCCTCGCAGTCTCTCTCACAGTCTCTGTCGCTGTCTCTCTCGCTGTCTCTGTCGCTGTCTCTGTCGCTGTCTCTGTCGCTGTCTCTGTCGCTGTCTCCCTCGCTGTCTCCCTCGCTGTCTCCCTCGCTGTCTCCCTCACAGTCTCTCTCGCTGTCTCCCTCGCAGTCTCTCTCACAGTCTCTCTCGCAGTCTCTCTCGCTGTCTCCCTCGCAGTCTCTCTCACAGTCTCTCTCGCAGTCTCTCTCGCTGTCTCCCTCGCAGTCTCTATCGCTGTCTCCCTCGCAGTCTCTATCGCTGTCTCCCTCGCAGTCTCTCTCGCTGTCTCCCTCGCAGTCTCTCTCACAGTCTCTCTCGCAGTCTCTCTCGCTGTCTCCCTCGCAGTCTCTATCGCTGTCTCCCTCGCAGTCTCTATCGCTGTCTCCCTCGCAGTCTCTATCGCTGTCTCCCTCGCAGTCTCCCTCGCAGTCTCCCTCGCAGTCTCTCTCGCAGTCTCTCTCGCTCTCTCCCTCGCTCTCTCCCTCGCAGACTCTCTCGCTGTCTCCCTCGCTGTCTCCCTCGCAGTCTCTCTCGCTGTCTCCCTCGCAGTCTCTCTCACAGTCTCTCTCACAGTCTCTCTCGCAGTCTCTCTCGCTGTCTCCCTCGCAGTCTCTATCGCTGTCTCCCTCGCAGTCTCTATCGCTGTCTCCCTCGCAGTCTCCCTCGCAGTCTCCCTCGCAGTCTCCCTCTCAGTCTCTCTCGCAGTCTCTCTCGCAGTCTCTCTCGCAGTCTCTCTCGCATTCTCTTTCGCTGTCTCTCTCGATGTCTCTCTCGATGTCTCCCTCGCTGTCTCCCTCGCTGTCTCTCTCTCAGTCTCTCTCTCAGTCTCTCTCTCAGTCTCTCTCTCAGTCTCTCTCTCAGTCTCTCTCTCAGTCTCTCTCTCAGTCTCTCTCTCAGTCTCTCTCGCATTCTCTCTCGCTGTCTCCCTCGCACTCTCTGGCTTTCTCTCTCGCTTTCTCTCTCGCAGTCCCTCTCACTGTCTCTCTCGCAGTCTCTCTCGCTGTCTCTCTCGCTGTCTCCCTCACAGTCTCCCTCACAGTCTCCCTCACAGTCTCACTCGCTGTCTCTCTCGCCGTCTCCCTCGCAGTCTCTCTCGAAGTCTCTCTCGCTGTCTCCCTCGCTGTCTCCCTCGCCGTCTCCCTCGCCGTCTCCCTCGCCGTCTCCCTCGCCGTCTCCCTCGCCGTCTCCCTCGCCGTCTCCCTCGCCGTCTCCCTCGCCGTCTCCCTCGCCGTCTCCCTCGCCGTCTCCCTCGCCGTCTCCCTCGCAGTCACTCTCGCAGTCTCTCTCGCTGTATCCCTCGCTGTCTCTCTCGCTATCTCCATAGCAGTCTCTCTCGCAGTCTCCCTCACAGTCTCTCTCGCTATCTCCCTCGCTGTCTCTCTCGCTGTCTCTCTCGCTGTCTCTCTCGCTGTCTCCCTTGCAGTCTCCCTTGCAGTCTCTCTCGCAGTCTCTCTCGCAGTCTCTCTCGCAGTCTCTCTCGCAGTCTCTCTCGCAGTCTCTCTCGCTTTCTCCCACGCAGTCTCTCTCGCAGTCTCTCTCGCAGTCTCTCTCGCAGTCTCTCTCGCAGTCTCTCTCGCAGTCTCTCTCGCAGTCTCTCTCGCAGTCTCTCTCGCAGTCTTCCTCGCAGTTTCTCTCGCTGTCTCCCTCGCTGTCTCCCTCGCTGTCTCCCTCGCTATCTCCCTCGCTGTCTCGCGCGATCTCTCTCGCATTCTCTCTCGTTGTCTCCCTCGCAGTCTCTCTCGCTGTGTCCCTCGCAGTCTCTCTCACAGTCTCTGTCGCTGTCTCTGTCGCTGTCTCTGTCGCTGTCTCTGTCGCTGTCTCCCTCGCTGTCTCCCTCGCTGCCTCCCTCGCTGCCTCCCTCGCAGTCTCTCTCGCAGTCTCTCTCGCAGTCTCTCTCGCAGTCTTCCTCGCAGTTTCTCTCGCTGTCTCCCTCGCTGTCTCTCTCGCTGTCTCCCTCGAAGTCACCCTGGATGTCTCTCTCGCATTCTCTCTCGATGTCTCTCTCGATGTCTCTCTCGATGTCTCTCTCGTTGTCTCCCTCGCTGTCTCCCTCACAGTCTCTCTCGCTGCCTCTCTCGCTGTCTCTCTCGCCGTCTCTCTCGCCGTCTCCCTCGCAGTCTCTCTCGAAGTCTCTCTCGCTCTCTCTCTCGCCGTCGCCCTCGCCGTCTCCCTCGCCGTCTCCCTCGCAGTCACTCTCGCAGTCTCTCTCGCTGTATCCTTCGCTGTCTCTCTCGCTATCTCCATAGCAGTCTCTCTCGCAGTCTCCCTCACAGTCTCCCTCGCAGTCTCCCTCGCTGTCTCCCTCGCAGTCTCTCTCGCAGTCTCTCTCGCAGTCTCCCTCGCAGTCTACCTCGCAGTCTCTCTCGCAGTCTCTCTCGCAGTCTCTCTCGCAGTCTCTCTCGCAGTCTCTCTCGCAGTCTCTCTCGCAGTCTCTCTCGCAGTCTCCCTCGCAGTCTCCCTCGCAGTCTCCCTCGCTGTCTCCCTCGCTGTCTCCCTCGCTGTCTCCCTCGCTGTCTCCCTCGCAGTCTCCCTCGCTGTCTCCCTCGCTGTCTCCCTCGCTGTCTCCCTCGCTGTCTCGCGCGATCTCTCTCGCATTCTCTCTCGTTGTCTCCCTCGCAGTCTCTCTCGCTGTGTCCCTCGCAGTCTCTCTCACAGTCTCTCTCACAGTCTCTGTCGCTGTCTCTCTCGCTGTCTCTGTCGCTGTCTCTGTCGCTGTCTCTGTCGCTGTCTCCCTCGCTGTCTCCCTCGCTGTCTCCCTCGCTGTCTCCCTCGCTGTCTCCCTCGCTGCCTCCCTCGCAGTCTCTCTCGCAGTCTCTCTCGCAGTCTCTCTCGCAGTCTCTCTCGCAGTCTCTCTCGCTGTCTCTCTCGCTGTCTCTCTCGCAGTCTCTCTCGCTGTCTCTCTCGCTGTCTCCCTCGCTGTCTCCCTCGCTGTCTCCCTCGCTGTCTCCCTCGCTGTCTCCCTCGCTGTCTCCCTCGCTCACTCTCTCGCTATCTCCCTCGCTGTCTCCCTCGCTGTCTCGCGCGATCTCTCTCGCATTCTCTCTCGTTGTCTCCCTCGCAGTCTCTCTCACAGTCTCTGTCGCTGTCTCTCTCGCTGTCTCTCTCGCTGTCTCTGTCGCTGTCTCTGTCGCTGTCTCCCTCGCTGCCTCCCTCGCTGCCTCCCTCGCAGTCTCCCTCGCAGTCTCTCTCGCAGTCTCTCTCGCAGTCTCTCTCGCAGTCTCTCTCGCAGTCTCTCTCGCAGTCTCTCTCGCAGTCTCTCTCGCAGTCTCTCTCGCTGTCTCTCTCGCTGTCTCCCTCGCTGTCTCCCTCGCTGTCTCTCTCGCTGTCTCCCTCGCTGTCTCTCTCGCTGTCTCCCTCGAAGTCACCCTGGATGTCTCTCTCGCATTCTCTCTCGATGTCTCTCTCGATGTCTCTCTCGTTGTCTCCCTCGCTGTCTCCCTCACAGTCTCTCTCGCTGTCTCTCTCGCCGTCTCTCTCGCCGTCTCTCTCGCCGTCTCTCTCGCCGTCTCCCTCGCAGTCTCTCTCGAAGTCTCTCTCGCTCTCTCTCTCGCCGTCGCCCTCGCCGTCTCCCTCGCCGTCTCCCTCGCCGTCTCCCTCGCCGTCTCCCTCGCAGTCACTTTCGCAGTCTCTCTCGCTGTATCCCTCGCTGTCTCTCTCGCTATCTCCATAGCAGTCTCTCTCGCAGTCTCCCTCACAGTCTCCCTCGCTGTCTCACTCGCTGTCTCCCTCGCAGTCTCTCTCGCAGTCTCCCTCGCAGTCTCCCTCGCAGTCTCCCTCGCTGTCTCCCTCGCAGTCTCTCTCGCAGTCTTCCTCGCAGTTTCTCTCGCTGTCTCCCTCGCTGTCTCCCTCGCAGTCTCCCTCGCAGTCTCCCTCGCAGTCTCCCTCGCAGTCTCCCTCGCAGTCTCCCTCGCAGTCTCTCTCGCCGTCTCCCTCGCCGTCTCCCTCGCCGTCTCAATCGCTGTCTCCCTCGCATTCTCTCTCGCAGTGTCTCTCGCTGTATCCCTCGCTGTCTCTCTCGCTATCTCCATAGCATTCTCTCTCGCTGTTTCTCTCGCTTTCTCCCTCGCAGTCTCTCTCGCTGTCTCCCTCGCAGTCTCTCTCGCTGTCTCCCTCGCAGTCTCTATCGCTGTCTCCCTCGCAGTCTCCCTCGCTGTCTCCCTCGCAGTCTCCCTCGCAGTCTCCCTCGCTGTCTCCCTCGCTGTCTCCCTCGCAGTCTCCCTCGCAGTCTCTCTCGCAGTCTCTCTCGCTTTCTCCCTCGCTCTCTCCCTCGCAGACTCTCTCGCAGTCTCCCGCGCAGTCTCCCGCGCAGTCTCCCGCGCAGTCTCCCGCGCAGTCTCCCGCGCAGTCTCCCGCGCAGTCTCCCGCGCAGTCTCCCGCGCAGTCTCCCGCGCAGTCTCCCTCGCTGTCTGCCTCGAAGTCACCCTGGATGTTTCTCTCGCATTCTCTCTCGATGTCTCTCTCGCTGTCTCTCTCGCTGTCTCTCTCGCCGTCTCTCTCGCCGTCTCCCTCGCAGTCTCTCTCGAAGTCTCTCTCGCTCTCTCTCTCGCCGTCGCCCTCGCCGTCTCCCTCGCCGTCTCCCTCGCAGTCACTCTCGCAGTCTCTCTCGCTGTATCCCTCGCTGTCTCTCTCGCTATCTCCATAGCAGTCTCTCTCGTAGTCTCCCTCACAGTCTCCCTCGCTGTCTCCCTCGCTGTCTCCCTCGCTGTCTCCCTCGCTGTCTCCCTCGCTGTCTCCCTCGCAGTCTCTCTCGCAGTCTCCCTCGCAGTCTCCCTCGCTGTCTCTCTCGTTGTCTCCCTCGCAGTCTCTCTCGCTTTATCTCTCGCTTTCTCCCTCGCAGTCTCTCTCGCAGTTTCTCTCGCTTTCTCCCTCACAGTCTCTCTCGCTGTCTCTCTCGCAGTCTCTCTCGCAGTCTCTCTCGCAGTCTCTCTCGCAGTCTCTCTCGCAGTCTCTCTCGCTGTCTCCCTCACAGTCTCTCTCGCTGTCTCCCTCGCAGTCTCTCTCACAGTCTCTCTCGCAGTCTCTCTCGCTGTCTCCCTCGCAGTCTCTCTCACAGTCTCTCTCGCAGTCTCTCTCGCTGTCTCCCTCGCAGTCTCTATCGCTGTCTCCCTCGCAGTCTCTATCGCTGTCTCCCTCGCAGTCTCTCTCGCTGTCTCCCTCGCAGTCTCTCTCACAGTCTCTCTCGCAGTCTCTCTCGCTGTCTCCCTCGCAGTCTCTATCGCTGTCTCCCTCGCAGTCTCTATCGCTGTCTCCCTCGCAGTCTCTATCGCTGTCTCCCTCGCAGTCTCCCTCGCAGTCTCCCTCGCAGTCTCTCTCGCAGTCTCTCTCGCTCTCTCCCTCGCTCTCTCCCTCGCAGACTCTCTCGCTGTCTCCCTCGCTGTCTCCCTCGCAGTCTCTCTCGCTGTCTCCCTCGCAGTCTCTCTCACAGTCTCTCTCACAGTCTCCCTCGCAGTCTCTCTCGCTGTCTCCCTCGCAGTCTCTATCGCTGTCTCCCTCGCAGTCTCTATCGCTGTCTCCCTCGCAGTCTCCCTCGCAGTCTCCCTCGCAGTCTCCCTCTCAGTCTCTCTCGCAGTCTCTCTCGCAGTCTCTCTCGCAGTCTCTCTCGCATTCTCTTTCGCTGTCTCTCTCGATGTCTCTCTCGATGTCTCCCTCGCTGTCTCCCTCGCTGTCTCCCTCTCAGTCTCTCTCTCAGTCTCTCTCTCAGTCTCTCTCTCAGTCTCTCTCTCAGTCTCTCTCTCAGTCTCTCTCTCAGTCTCTCTCTCAGTCTCTCTCTCAGTCTCTCTCTCAGTCTCTCTCGCATTCTCTCTCGCTGTCTCCCTCGCACTCTCTGGCTTTCTCTCTCGCTTTCTCTCTCGCAGTCCCTCTCACTGTCTCTCTCGCAGTCTCTCTCGCTGTCTCTCTCGCTGTCTCCCTCACAGTCTCCCTCACAGTCTCCCTCACAGTCTCACTCGCTGTCTCTCTCGCCGTCTCCCTCGCAGTCTCTCTCGAAGTCTCTCTCGCTGTCTCCCTCGCTGTCTCCCTCGCTGTCTCCCTCGCTGTCTCCCTCGCCGTCTCCCTCGCCGTCTCCCTCGCCGTCTCCCTCGCCGTCTCCCTCGCCGTCTCCCTCGCCGTCTCCCTCGCCGTCTCCCTCGCCGTCTCCCTCGCCGTCTCCCTCGCCGTCTCCCTCGCCGTCTCCCTCGCCGTCTCCCTCGCCGTCTCCCTCGCCGTCTCCCTCGCAGTCACTCTCGCTGTATCCCTCGCTGTCTCTCTCGCTATCTCCATAGCAGTCTCTCTCGCAGTCTCCCTCACAGTCTCTCTCGCAGTCTCTCTCGCTATCTCCCTCGCTGTCTCTCTCGCTGTCTCTCTCGCTGTCTCTCTCGCTGTCTCCCTTGCAGTCTCCCTTGCAGTCTCTCTCGCAGTCTCTCTCGCAGTCTCTCTCGCAGTCTCTCTCGCAGTCTCTCTCGCTTTCTCCCACGCAGTCTCTCTCGCAGTCTCTCTCGCAGTCTCTCTCGCAGTCTCTCTCGCAGTCTCTCTCGCAGTCTCTCTCGCAGTCTCTCTCGCAGTCTCTCTCGCAGTCTTCCTCGCAGTTTCTCTCGCTGTCTCCCTCGCTGTCTCCCTCGCTGTCTCCCTCGCTATCTCCCTCGCTGTCTCGCGCGATCTCTCTCGCATTCTCTCTCGTTGTCTCCCTCGCAGTCTCTCTCGCTGTGTCCCTCGCAGTCTCTCTCACAGTCTCTGTCGCTGTCTCTGTCGCTGTCTCTGTCGCTGTCTCTGTCGCTGTCTCTGTCGCTGTCTCCCTCGCTGTCTCCCTCGCTGCCTCCCTCGCTGCCTCCCTCGCAGTCTCTCTCGCAGTCTCTCTCGCAGTCTCTCTCGCAGTCTTCCTCGCAGTTTCTCTCGCTGTCTCCCTCGCTGTCTCTCTCGCTGTCTCCCTCGAAGTCACCCTGGATGTCTCTCTCGCATTCTCTCTCGATGTCTCTCTCGATGTCTCTCTCGATGTCTCTCTCGTTGTCTCCCTCGCTGTCTCCCTCACAGTCTCTCTCGCTGCCTCTCTCGCTGTCTCTCTCGCCGTCTCTCTCGCCGTCTCCCTCGCAGTCTCTCTCGAAGTCTCTCTCGCTCTCTCTCTCGCCGTCGCCCTCGCCGTCTCCCTCGCCGTCTCCCTCGCAGTCACTCTCGCAGTCTCTCTCGCTGTATCCTTCGCTGTCTCTCTCGCTATCTCCATAGCAGTCTCTCTCGCAGTCTCCCTCACAGTCTCCCTCGCTGTCTCCCTCGCAGTCTCTCTCGCAGTCTCTCTCGCAGTCTCCCTCGCAGTCTCCCTCGCAGTCTACCTCGCAGTCTCTCTCGCAGTCTCTCTCGCAGTCTCTCTCGCAGTCTCTCTCGCAGTCTCTCTCGCAGTCTCTCTCGCAGTCTCCCTCGCAGTCTCCCTCGCAGTCTCCCTCGCTGTCTCCCTCGCTGTCTCCCTCGCTGTCTCCCTCGCTGTCTCCCTCGCAGTCTCCCTCGCTGTCTCCCTCGCTGTCTCCCTCGCTGTCTCCCTCGCTGTCTCGCGCGATCTCTCTCGCATTCTCTCTCGTTGTCTCCCTCGCAGTCTCTCTCGCTGTGTCCCTCGCAGTCTCTCTCACAGTCTCTGTCGCTGTCTCTCTCGCTGTCTCTGTCGCTGTCTCTGTCGCTGTCTCTGTCGCTGTCTCCCTCGCTGTCTCCCTCGCTGTCTCCCTCGCTGTCTCCCTCGCTGCCTCCCTCGCAGTCTCTCTCGCAGTCTCTCTCGCAGTCTCTCTCGCAGTCTCTCTCGCAGTCTCTCTCGCTGTCTCTCTCGCTGTCTCTCTCGCAGTCTCTCTCGCTGTCTCTCTCGCTGTCTCCCTCGCTGTCTCCCTCGCTGTCTCCCTCGCTGTCTCCCTCGCTGTCTCCCTCGCTCACTCTCTCGCTATCTCCCTCGCTGTCTCCCTCGCTGTCTCGCGCGATCTCTCTCGCATTCTCTCTCGTTGTCTCCCTCGCAGTCTCTCTCACAGTCTCTGTCGCTGTCTCTCTCGCTGTCTCTCTCGCTGTCTCTGTCGCTGTCTCTGTCGCTGTCTCCCTCGCTGCCTCCCTCGCTGCCTCCCTCGCAGTCTCTCTCGCAGTCTCTCTCGCAGTCTCTCTCGCAGTCTCTCTCGCAGTCTCTCTCGCAGTCTCTCTCGCAGTCTCTCTCGCTGTCTCTCTCGCTGTCTCCCTCGCTGTCTCCCTCGCTGTCTCTCTCGCTGTCTCCCTCGCTGTCTCTCTCGCTGTCTCCCTCAAAGTCACCCTGGATGTCTCTCTCGCATTCTCTCTCGATGTCTCTCTCGATGTCTCTCTCGTTGTCTCCCTCGCTGTCTCCCTCACAGTCTCTCTCGCTGTCTCTCTCGCTGTCTCTCTCGCCGTCTCTCTCGCCGTCTCCCTCGCAGTCTCTCTCGAAGTCTCTCTCGCTCTCTCTCTCGCCGTCGCCCTCGCCGTCTCCCTCGCCGTCTCCCTCGCCGTCTCCCTCGCAGTCACTTTCGCAGTCTCTCTCGCTGTATCCCTCGCTGTCTCTCTCGCTATCTCCATAGCAGTCTCTCTCGCAGTCTCCCTCACAGTCTCCCTCGCTGTCTCCCTCGCTGTCTCCCTCGCAGTCTCTCTCGCAGTCTCCCTCGCAGTCTCCCTCGCAGTCTCCCTCGCTGTCTCCCTCGCAGTCTCTCTCGCAGTCTTCCTCGCAGTTTCTCTCGCTGTCTCCCTCGCTGTCTCCCTCGCAGTCTCCCTCGCAGTCTCCCTCGCAGTCTCCCTCGCAGTCTCCCTCGCAGTCTCCCTCGCAGTCTCTCTCGCCGTCTCCCTCGCCGTCTCCCTCGCCGTCTCAATCGCTGTCTCCCTCGCATTCTCTCTCGCAGTGTCTCTCGCTGTATCCCTCGCTGTCTCTCTCGCTATCTCCATAGCATTCTCTCTCGCTGTTTCTCTCGCTTTCTCCCTCGCAGTCTCTCTCGCTGTCTCCCTCGCAGTCTCTCTCGCTGTCTCCCTCGCAGTCTCTATCGCTGTCTCCCTCGCAGTCTCCCTCGCTGTCTCCCTCGCAGTCTCCCTCGCAGTCTCCCTCGCTGTCTCCCTCGCTGTCTCCCTCGCAGTCTCCCTCGCAGTCTCTCTCGCAGTCTCTCTCGCTTTCTCCCTCGCTCTCTCCCTCGCAGACTCTCGCGCAGTCTCCCGCGCAGTCTCCCGCGCAGTCTCCCGCGCAGTCTCCCGCGCAGTCTCCCGCGCAGTCTCCCGCGCAGTCTCCCGCGCAGTCTCCCGCGCAGTCTCCCGCGCAGTCTCCCTCGCTGTCTGCCTCGAAGTCACCCTGGATGTTTCTCTCGCATTCTCTCTCGATGTCTCTCTCGCTGTCTCTCTCGCTGTCTCTCTCGCCGTCTCTCTCGCCGTCTCCCTCGCAGTCTCTCTCGAAGTCTCTCTCGCTCTCTCTCTCGCCGTCGCCCTCGCCGTCTCCCTCGCCGTCTCCCTCGCAGTCACTCTCGCAGTCTCTCTCGCTGTATCCCTCGCTGTCTCTCTCGCTATCTCCATAGCAGTCTCTCTCGTAGTCTCCCTCACAGTCTCCCTCACAGTCTCCCTCGCTGTCTCCCTCGCTGTCTCCCTCGCTGTCTCCCTCGCTGTCTCCCTCGCAGTCTCTCTCGCAGTCTCCCTCGCAGTCTCCCTCGCTGTCTCTCTCGTTGTCTCCCTCGCAGTCTCTCTCGCTTTATCTCTCGCTTTCTCCCTCGCAGTCTCTCTCGCAGTCTCTCTCGCAGTCTCTCTCGCAGTCTCTCTCGCAGTCTCTCTCGCAGTCTCTCTCGCTTTCTCCCTCGCAGTCTCTCTCGCAGTCTCTCTCGCAGTCTCTCTCGCAGTCTCTCTCGCAGTCTTCCTCGCAGTTTCTCTCGCAGTTTCTCTCGCTGTCTCCCTCGCTGTCTCCCTCGCTGTCTCCCTCGCAGTCTCCCTCGCAGTCTCCCTCGCAGTCTCCCTCGCAGTCTCCCTCGCTGTCTCCCTCGCTGTCTCCCTCGCTGTCTCCCTCGCTGTCTCTCTCGCAGTCTCTCTCGCTGTCTCTCTCGCAGTCTCCCTCGCTGTCTCCCTCGCTGTCTCCCTCGCTGTCTCCCTCGCTGTCTCCCTCGCTGTCTCCCTCGCTGTCTCACGCGATCTCTCTCGCATTCTCTCTCGTTGTCTACCTCACAGTCTCTCTCGCTGTGTCCCTCGCAGTCTCTCTCACAGTCTCTGTCGCTGTCTCTGTCGCTGTCTCTGTCGCTGTCTCTGTCGCTGTCTCTGTCGCTGTCTCTGTCGCTGTCTCTGTCGCTGTCTCCCTCGCTGTCTCCCTCGCTGTCTCCCTCGCAGTCTCTCTCGCAGTCTCTCTCGAAGTCTCTCTCGCAGACTCTCTCGCTGTCTCCCTCGCAGTCTCCCGCGCAGTCTCCCGCGCAGTCTCCCGCGCAGTCTCCCGCGCAGTCTCCCGCGCAGTCTCCCTCGCAGTCTCCCGCGCAGTCTCCCTCGCAGTCTCCCGCGCAGTCTCCCTCGCAGTCTCCCTCGCAGTCTCCCTCGCAGTCTCCCTCGCAGTCTCCCTCGCTGTCTCCCTCGCTGTCTCCCTCGCAGTCTCCCTCGCAGTCTCCCTCGCAGTCTCCCTCGCAGTCTCCCTCGCTGTCTCCCTCGCTGTCTCCCTCGCAGTCTGCCTCGCAGTTTCTCTCGCTGTCTCCCTCGCTGTCTCCCTCGCAGTCTCCCTCGCAGTCTCCCTCGCAGTCTCCCTCGCAGTCTCCCTCGCAGTCTCCCTCGCAGTCTCCCTCGCTGCCTCCCTCGCAGCCTCCCTCGCTGTCTACCTCGCTGTCTACCTCGCTGTCTACCTCGCTGTCTCCCTCGCAGTCTCCCTCGCAGTCTCCCTCGCAGTCTCCCTCGCTGTCTCCCTCGCTGTCTCCCTCGCTGTCTCCCTCGCTGTCTCCCTCGCTGTCTCACGCGATCTCTCTCGCATTCTCTCTCGTTGTCTCCCTCGCAGTTTCTCTCGCTATCTCCCTCGAGGTCTCTCTCACAGTCTCTCTCGCTGTCTCTCTCGCTGTCTCTCTCGCTGACTCCCTCGCAGTTTCTATCGCTGTCTCCCTCGCTGTCTCCCTCGCAGTCTCTCTCGCTTTCTCTCTCGCTTTCTCCCTCGCAGTCTCCCTCGCAGTCTCCCTCGCAGTCTCTCTCGCAGTCTCTCTCGCAGTCTCTCTCGCAGTCTCTCTCGCAGTCTCTCTCGCAGTCTCTCTCGCAGTCTCTCTCGCATTCTCTTTCGCTGTCTCTCTCGATGTCTCTCTCGATGTCTCCCTCGCTGTCTCCCTCGCTGTCTCTCTCTCAGTCTCTCTCTCAGTCTCTCTCTCAGTCTCTCTCTCAGTCTCTCTCTCAGTCTCTCTCTCAGTCTCTCTCTCAGTCTCTCTCTCAGTCTCTCTCGCATTCTCTCTCGCTGTCTCCCTCGCACTTTCTGGCTTTCTCTCTCGCTTTCTCTCTCGCAGTCCCTCTCACTGTCTCTCTCGCAGTCTCTCTCGCAGTCTCTCTCGCTGTCTCCCTCACAGTCTCCCTCACAGTCTCTCTCGCCGTCTCCCTCGCAGTCTCTCTCGAAGTCTCTCTCGCTGTCTCCCTCGCTGTCTCCCTCGCTGTCTCCCTCGCTGTCTCTCTCGCCGTCTCTCTCGCCGTCGCCCTCGCCGTCTCCCTCGCCGTCTCCCTCGCCGTCTCCCTCGCCGTCTCCCTCGCAGTCACTCTCGCAGTCTCTCTCGCTGTATCCCTCGCTGTATCCCTCGCTGTCTCTCTCGCTATCTCCATAGCAGTCTCTCTCGCAGTCTCTCTCGCAGTCTCCCTCACAGTCTCTCTCGCAGTCTCTCTCGCTATCTCCCTCGCTGTCTCTCTCGCTGTCTCCCTTGCAGTCTCCCGCGCAGTCTCCCGCGCAGTCTCCCGCGCAGTCTGCCTCGAAGTCACCCTGGATGTTTCTCTCGCATTCTCTCTCGATGTCTCTCTCGCTGTCTCTCTCGCTGTCTCTCTCGCCGTCTCCATCGCAGTCTCTCTCGAAGTCTCTCTCGCTCTCTCTCTCGCCGTCGCCCTCGCCGTCTCCCTCGCCGTCTCCCTCGCAGTCACTCTCGCAGTCTCTCTCGCTGTATCCCTCGCTGTCTCTCTCGCTATCTCCATAGCAGTCTCTCTCGTAGTCTCCCTCACAGTCTCCCTCACAGTCTCCCTCGCTGTCTCCCTCGCTGTCTCCCTCGCTGTCTCCCTCGCTGTCTCCCTCGCAGTCTCTCTCGCAGTCTCCCTCGCAGTCTCCCTCGCTGTCTCTCTCGTTGTCTCCCTCGCAGTCTCTCTCGCTTTATCTCTCGCTTTCTCCCTCGCAGTCTCTCTCGCAGTCTCTCTCGCAGTCTCTCTCGCAGTCTCTCTCGCAGTCTCTCTCGCAGTCTCTCTCGCAGTCTCTCTCGCTTTCTCCCTCGCAGTCTCTCTCGCAGTCTCTCTCGCAGTCTCTCTCGCAGTCTCTCTCGCAGTCTTCCTCGCTGTCTCCCTCGCTGTCTCCCTCGCAGTCTCCCTCGCAGTCTCCCTCGCAGTCTCCCTCGCAGTCTCCCTCGCAGTCTCCCTCGCTGTCTCCCTCGCTGTCTCCCTCGCTGTCTCTCTCGCTGTCTCTCTCGCTGTCTCTCTCGCAGTCTCCCTCGCTGTCTCCCTCGCTGTCTCCCTCGCTGTCTCCCTCGCTGTCTCCCTCGCTGTCTCACGCGATCTCTCTCGCATTCTCTCTCGTTGTCTACCTCACAGTCTCTCTCGCTGTGTCCCTCGCAGTCTCTCTCGCAGTCTCTCTCACAGTCTCTGTCGCTGTCTCTGTCGCTGTCTCTGTCGCTGTCTCTGTCGCTGTCTCTGTCGCTGTCTCCCTCGCTGTCTCCCTCGCTGTCTCCCTCGCAGTCTCTCTCGCAGTCTCTCTCGCAGACTCTCTCGCTGTCTCCCTCGCAGTCTCCCGCGCAGTCTCCCGCGCAGTCTCCCGCGCAGTCTCCCGCGCAGTCTCCCTCGCAGTCTCCCGCGCAGTCTCCCTCGCAGTCTCCCTCGCAGTCTCCCGCGCAGTCTCCCGCGCAGTCTCCCGCGCAGTCTCCCTCGCAGTCTCCCTCGCAGTCTCCCTCGCAGTCTCCCTCGCAGTCTCCCTCGCTGTCTCCCTCGCTGTCTCCCTCGCAGTCTCCCTCGCAGTCTCCCTCGCAGTCTCCCTCGCAGTCTCCCTCGCAGTCTCCCTCGCTGTCTCCCTCGCAGTCTGCCTCGCAGTTTCTCTCGCTGTCTCCCTCGCTGTCTCCCTCGCAGTCTCCCTCGCAGTCTCCCTCGCAGTCTCCCTCGCAGTCTCCCTCGCAGTCTCCCTCGCAGTCTCCCTCGCAGTCTCCCTCGCTGCCTCCCTCGCAGCCTCCCTCGCTGTCTACCTCGCTGTCTACCTCGCTGTCTACCTCGCTGTCTCCCTCGCAGTCTCCCTCGCAGTCTCCCTCGCAGTCTCCCTCGCAGTCTCCCTCGCAGTCTCCCTCGCAGTCTCCCTCGCAGTCTCCCTCGCTGTCTCCCTCGCTGTCTCCCTCGCTGTCTCCCTCGCTGTCTCACGCGATCTCTCTCGCATTCTCTCTCGTTGTCTCCCTCGCAGTTTCTCTCGCTATCTCCCTCGAGGTCTCTCTCACAGTCTCTCTCGCTGTCTCTCTCGCTGACTCCCTCGCAGTTTCTATCGCTGTCTCCCTCGCTGTCTCCCTCGCAGTCTCTCTCGCTTTCTCTCTCGCTTTCTCCCTCGCAGTCTCCCTCGCAGTCTCCCTCGCAGTCTCTCTCGCAGTCTCTCTCGCAGTCTCTCTCGCAGTCTCTCTCGCAGTCTCTCTCGCAGTCTCTCTCGCAGTCTCTCTCGCATTCTCTTTCGCTGTCTCTCTCGATGTCTCTCTCGATGTCTCCCTCGCTGTCTCCCTCGCTGTCTCCCTCGCTGTCTCTCTCTCAGTCTCTCTCTCAGTCTCTCTCTCAGTCTCTCTCTCAGTCTCTCTCTCAGTCTCTCTCTCAGTCTCTCTCTCAGTCTCTCTCGCATTCTCTCTCGCTGTCTCCCTCGCACTTTCTGGCTTTCTCTCTCGCTTTCTCTCTCGCAGTCCCTCTCACTGTCTCTCTCGCAGTCTCTCTCGCAGTCTCTCTCGCTGTCTCCCTCACAGTCTCCCTCACAGTCTCTCTCGCCGTCTCCCTCGCAGTCTCTCTCGAAGTCTCTCTCGCTGTCTCCCTCGCTGTCTCCCTCGCTGTCTCCCTCGCTGTCTCTCTCGCCGTCTCTCTCGCCGTCGCCCTCGCCGTCTCCCTCGCCGTCTCCCTCGCCGTCTCCCTCGCCGTCTCCCTCGCAGTCACTCTCGCAGTCTCTCTCGCTGTATCCCTCGCTGTATCCCTCGCTGTCTCTCTCGCTATCTCCATAGCAGTCTCTCTCGCAGTCTCTCTCGCAGTCTCCCTCACAGTCTCTCTCGCAGTCTCTCTCGCTATCTCCCTCGCTGTCTCCCTCGCTGTCTCTCTCGCTGTCTCCCTTGCAGTCTCCCTTGCAGTCTCCCTCGCAGTCTCTCTCGCAGTCTCTCTCGCAGTCTCTCTCGCTTTCTCCCACGCAGTCTCTCTCGCAGTCTCTCTCGCAGTCTCTCTCGCAGTCTCTCTCGCAGTCTCTCTCGCAGTCTCTCTCGCAGTCTCTCTCGCAGTCTCCCTCGCAGTTTCTCTCGCTGTCTCCCTCGCTGTCTCCCTCGCTGTCTCCCTCGCTGTCTCCCTCGCTGTCTCCCTCGCTATCTCCCTCGCTGTCTCCCTCGCTGTCTCCCTCGCAGTCTCCCTCGCAGTCTCTCTCGCAGTCTCTCTCGCAGTCTCTCTCGCAGTCTCTCTCGCAGTCTCCCTCGCAGTCTCCCTCGCAGTCTCCCTCGCAGTCTCTCTCGCAGTCTCTCTCGCAGTCTCTCTCGCAGTCTCTCTCGCAGTCTCTCTCGCAGTCTCTCTCGCAGTCTTCCTCGCAGTTTCTCTCGCTGTCTCCCTCGCTGTCTCCCTCGCTGTCTCCCTCGCTATCTCCCTCGCTGTCTCGCGCGATCTCTCTCGCATTCTCTCTCGTTGTCTCCCTCGCAGTCTCTCTCGCTGTGTCCCTCGCAGTCTCTCTCACAGTCTCTGTCGCTGTCTCTCTCGCTGTCTCTGTCGCTGTCTCTGTCGCTGTCTCCCTCGCTGTCTCCCTCGCTGCCTCCCTCGCAGTCTCTCTCGCAGTCTCTCTCGCAGTCTCTCTCGCAGTCTTCCTCGCAGTTTCTCTCGCTGTCTCCCTCGCTGTCTCTCTCGCTGTCTCCCTCGAAGTCACCCTGGATGTCTCTCTCGCATTCTCTCTCGATGTCTCTCTCGATGTCTCTCTCGATGTCTCTCTCGATGTCTCTCTCGTAGTCTCTCTCGCTGCCTCTCTCGCTGTCTCTCTCGCCGTCTCTCTCGCCGTCTCCCTCGCAGTCTCTCTCGAAGTCTCTCTCGCTCTCTCTCTCGCCGTCGCCCTCGCCGTCTCCCTCGCCGTCTCCCTCGCAGTCACTCTCGCAGTCTCTCTCGCTGTATCCCTCGCTGTCTCTCTCGCTATCTCCATAGCAGTCTCTCTCGCAGTCTCCCTCACAGTCTCCCTCGCTGTCTCCCTCGCAGTCTCTCTCGCAGTCTCTCTCGCAGTCTCCCTCGCAGTCTCCCTCGCAGTCTACCTCGCAGTCTCTCTCGCAGTCTCTCTCGCAGTCTCTCTCGCAGTCTCTCTCGCAGTCTCTCTCGCAGTCTCTCTCGCAGTCTCCCTCGCAGTCTCCCTCGCAGTCTCCCTCGCAGTCTCCCTCGCTGTCTCCCTCGCTGTCTCCCTCGCTGTCTCCCTCGCTGTCTCCCTCGCTGTCTCCCTCGCAGTCTCCCTCGCAGTCTCCCTCGCAGTCTCCCTCGCAGTCTCCCTCGCTGTCTCCCTCGCTGTCTCCCTCGCTGTCTCGCGCGATCTCTCTCGCATTCTCTCTCGTTGTCTCCCTCGCAGTCTCTCTCGCTGTGTCCCTCGCAGTCTCTCTCACAGTCTCTGTCGCTGTCTCTCTCGCTGTCTCTGTCGCTGTCTCTGTCGCTGTCTCTGTCGCTGTCTCTGTCGCTGTCTCCCTCGCTGTCTCCCTCGCTGTCTCCCTCGCTGTCTCCCTCGCTGCCTCCCTCGCAGTCTCTCTCGCAGTCTCTCTCGCAGTCTCTCTCGCAGTCTCTCTCGCAGTGTCTCTCGCAGTCTCTCTCGCTGTCTCTCTCGCTGTCTCTCTCGCAGTCTCTCTCGCTGTCTCTCTCGCTGTCTCCCTCGCTGTCTCCCTCGCTGTCTCCCTCGCTGTCTCCCTCGCTCACTCTCTCGCTATCTCCCTCGCTGTCTCGCGCGATCTCTCTCGCATTCTCTCTCGTTGTCTCCCTCGCAGTCTCTCTCACAGTCTCTGTCGCTGTCTCTCTCGCTGTCTCTCTCGCTGTCTCTGTCGCTGTCTCTGTCGCTGTCTCCCTCGCTGCCTCCCTCGCTGCCTCCCTCGCAGTCTCTCTCGCAGTCTCTCTCGCAGTCTCTCTCGCAGTCTCTCTCGCAGTCTCTCTCGCAGTCTCTCTCGCAGTCTCTCTCGCAGTCTCTCTCGCAGTCTCTCTCGCAGTCTCTCTCGCAGTCTCTCTCGCTGTCTCTCTCGCTGTCTCCCTCGCTGTCTCCCTCGCTGTCTCTCTCGCTGTCTCCCTCGCTGTCTCTCTCGCTGTCTCCCTCGAAGTCACCCTGGATGTCTCTCTCGCATTCTCTCTCGATGTCTCTCTCGATGTCTCTCTCGATGTCTCTCTCGTTGTCTCCCTCGCTGTCTCCCTCACAGTCTCTCTCGCTGTCTCTCTCGCTGTCTCTCTCGCCGTCTCTCTCGCCGTCTCCCTCGCAGTCTCTCTCGAAGTCTCTCTCGCTCTCTCTCTCGCCGTCGCCCTCGCCGTCTCCCTCGCCGTCTCCCTCGCCGTCTCCCTCGCAGTCACTTTCGCAGTCACTCTCGCTGTATCCCTCGCTGTCTCTCTCGCTATCTCCATAGCAGTCTCTCTCGCAGTCTCCCTCACAGTCTCCCTCGCTGTCTCCCTCGCTGTCTCCCTCGCTGTCTCCCTCGCTGTCTCCCTCGCAGTCTCTCTCGCAGTCTCCCTCGCAGTCTCCCTCGCAGTCTCCCTCGCAGTCTCCCTCGCAGTCTCTCTCGCAGTCTCTCTCGCAGTCTCTCTCGCAGTCTCCCTCGCAGTCTCCCTCGCTATCTCCCTCACTGTCTCTCTCGTTGTCTCCCTCGCAGTCTCTCTCACTTTCTCCCTCGCAGTCTCTCTCGCAGTCTCTCTCGCAGTCTCTCTCGCAGTCTCTCTTGCTTTCTCTCTCGCAGTCTCTCTCGCAGTCTCTCTCGCAGTCTCTCTCGCAGTCTCTCTCGCAGTCTTCCTCGCAGTTTCTCTCGCTGTCTCCCTCGCTGTCTCCCTCGCAGTCTCCCTCGCAGTCTCCCTCGCAGTCTCCCTCGCAGTCTCCCTCGCAGTCTCCCTCGCAGTCTCCCTCGCAGTCTCTCTCGCCGTCTCCCTCGCCGTCTCCCTCGCCGTCTCAATCGCTGTCTCCCTCGCAGTCTCTCTCGCAGTCTCTCTCGCAGTCTCTCTCGCAGTCTCTCTCGCAGTCTTCCTCGCAGTGTCTCTCGCTGTATCCCTCGCTGTCTCTCTCGCTATCTCCATAGCATTCTCTCTCGCTGTTTCTCTCGCTTTCTCCCTCGCAGTCTCTCTCGCTGTCTCCCTCGCAGTCTCTCTCGCTGTCTCCCTCGCAGTCTCTATCGCTGTCTCCCTCGCAGTCTCCCTCGCTGTCTCCCTCGCTGTCTCCCTCGCTGTCTGCCTCGAAGTCACCCTGGATGTTTCTCTCGCATTCTCTCTCGATGTCTCTCTCGCTGTCTCTCTCGCTGTCTCTCTCGCTGTCTCTCTCGCTGTCTCTCTCGCCGTCTCCCTCGCAGTCTCTCTCGAAGTCTCTCTCGCTCTCTCTCTCGCCGTCGCCCTCGCCGTCTCCCTCGCCGTCTCCCTCGCAGTCACTCTCGCAGTCTCTCTCGCTGTATCCCTCGCTGTCTCTCTCGCTATCTCCATAGCAGTCTCTCTCGTAGTCTCCCTCACAGTCACCCTCACAGTCTCCCTCGCTGTCTCCCTCGCTGTCTCCCTCGCTGTCTCCCTCGCAGTCTCCCTCGCAGTCTCTCTCGCAGTCTCCCTCGCAGTCTCCCTCGCTGTCTCTCTCGTTGTCTCCCTCGCAGTCTCTCTCGCTTTCTCCCTCGCAGTCTCTCTCGCAGTCTCTCTCGCAGTCTCTCTCGCAGTCTCTCTCGCAGTCTCTCTCGCTTTCTCCCTCGCAGTCTCTCTCGCAGTCTCTCTCGCAGTCTTCCTCGCAGTTTCTCTCGCAGTTTCTCTCGCTGTCTCCCTCGCAGTCTCCCTCGCAGTCTCCCTCGCAGTCTCCCTCGCAGTCTCCCTCGCTGTCTCCCTCGCTGTCTCCCTCGCTGTCTCCCTCGCTGTCTCTCTCGCTGTCTCTCTCGCTGTCTCTCTCGCAGTCTCCCTCGCTGTCTCCCTCGCTGTCTCCCTCGCTGTCTCCCTCGCTGTCTCCCTCGCTGTCTCACGCGATCTCTCTCGCATTCTCTCTCGTTGTCTACCTCACAGTCTCTCTCGCTGTGTCCCTCGCAGTCTCTCTCACAGTCTCTGTCGCTGTCTCTGTCGCTGTCTCTGTCGCTGTCTCTGTCGCTGTCTCTGTCGCTGTCTCCCTCGCTGTCTCCCTCGCTGTCTCCCTCGCTGTCTCCCTCGCAGTCTCTCTCGCAGTCTCTCTCGAAGTCTCTCTCGCAGACTCTCTCGCTGTCTCCCTCGCAGTCTCCCGCGCAGTCTCCCGCGCAGTCTCCCGCGCAGTCTCCCTCGCAGTCTCCCGCGCAGTCTCCCTCGCAGTCTCCCGCGCAGTCTCCCGCGCAGTCTCCCTCGCAGTCTCCCTCGCAGTCTCCCTCGCAGTCTCCCTCGCAGTCTCCCTCGCTGTCTCCCTCGCAGTCTCCCTCGCAGTCTCCCTCGCAGTCTCTCTCGCAGTCTCTCTCGCAGTCTCTCTCGCAGTCTCTCTCGCAGTCTCTCTCGCAGTCTCTCTCGCTGTCTCTCTCGCTGTCTCCCTCGCTGTCTCCCTCGCTGTCTCTCTCGCTGTCTCCCTCGCTGTCTCTCTCGCTGTCTCCCTCGAAGTCACCCTGGATGTCTCTCTCGCATTCTCTCTCGATGTCTCTCTCGATGTCTCTCTCGTTGTCTCCCTCGCTGTCTCCCTCACAGTCTCTCTCGCTGTCTCTCTCGCTGTCTCTCTCGCCGTCTCCCTCGCAGTCTCTCTCGAAGTCTCTCTCGCTCTCTCTCTCGCCGTCGCCCTCGCCGTCTCCCTCGCCGTCTCCCTCGCCGTCTCCCTCGCCGTCTCCCTCGCAGTCACTTTCGCAGTCTCTCTCGCTGTCTCTCTCGCTATCTCCATAGCAGTCTCTCTCGCAGTCTCCCTCACAGTCTCCCTCGCTGTCTCCCTCGCTGTCTCCCTCGCTGTCTCCCTCGCTGTCTCCCTCGCAGTCTCTCTCGCAGTCTCCCTCGCAGTCTCCCTCGCAGTCTCCCTCGCAGTCTCCCTCGCAGTCTCTCTCGCAGTCTCTCTCGCAGTCTCTCTCGCAGTCTCCCTCGCAGTCTCCCTCGCAGTCTCCCTCGCTATCTCCCTCGCTGTCTCTCTCGTTGTCTCCCTCGCAGTCTCTCTCACTTTCTCCCTCGCAGTCTCTCTCGCAGTCTCTCTCGCAGTCTCTCTCGCAGTCTCTCTCGCAGTCTCTCTCGCAGTCTCTCTTGCTTTCTCTCTCGCAGTCTCTCTCGCAGTCTCTCTCGCAGTCTCTCTCGCAGTCTCTCTCGCAGTCTCTCTCGCAGTCTTCCTCGCAGTTTCTCTCGCTGTCTCCCTCGCAGTCTCCCTCGCAGTCTCCCTCGCAGTCTCCCTCGCAGTCTCCCTCGCAGTCTCCCTCGCAGTCTCCCTCGCAGTCTCTCTCGCCGTCTCCCTCGCCGTCTCCCTCGCCGTCTCAATCGCTGTCTCCCTCGCATTCTCTCTCGCAGTGTCTCTCGCTGTATCCCTCGCTGTCTCTCTCGCTATCTCCATAGCATTCTCTCTCGCTGTTTCTCTCGCTTTCTCCCTCGCAGTCTCTCTCGCTGTCTCCCTCGCAGTCTCTCTCGCTGTCTCCCTCGCAGTCTCTATCGCTGTCTCCCTCGCAGTCTCCCTCGCTGTCTCCCTCGCAGTCTCCCTCGCAGTCTCCCTCGCTGTCTCCCTCGCTGTCTCCCTCGCTGTCTCCCTCGCAGTCTCCCTCGCAGTCTCTCTCGCAGTCTCTCTCGCTTTCTCCCTCGCTCTCTCCCTCGCAGACTCTCTCGCAGACTCTCTCGCAGTCTCCCGCGCAGTCTCCCGCGCAGTCTCCCGCGCAGTCTCCCGCGCAGTCTCCCGCGCAGTCTCCCGCGCAGTCTCCCGCGCAGTCTCCCGCGCAGTCTCCCGCGCAGTCTCCCGCGCAGTCTCCCGCGCAGTCTCCCGCGCAGTCTCCCGCGCAGTCTCCCTCGCTGTCTCCCTCGCTGTCTGCCTCGAAGTCACCCTGGATGTTTCTCTCGCATTCTCTCTCGATGTCTCTCTCGCTGTCTCTCTCGCTGTCTCTCTCGCTGTCTCTCTCGCCGTCTCTCTCGCCGTCTCCCTCGCAGTCTCTCTCGAAGTCTCTCTCGCTCTCTCTCTCGCCGTCGCCCTCGCCGTCTCCCTCGCCGTCTCCCTCGCAGTCACTCTCGCAGTCTCTCTCGCTGTATCCCTCGCTGTCTCTCTCGCTATCTCCATAGCAGTCTCTCTCGTAGTCTCCCTCACAGTCTCCCTCACAGTCTCCCTCGCTGTCTCCCTCGCTGTCTCCCTCGCTGTCTCCCTCGCAGTCTCTCTCGCAGTCTCCCTCGCAGTCTCCCTCGCTGTCTCTCTCGTTGTCTCCCTCGCAGTCTCTCTCGCTTTCTCTCTCGCTTTCTCCCTCGCAGTCTCTCTCGCAGTCTCTCTCGCAGTCTCTCTCGCAGTCTCTCTCGCAGTCTCTCTCGCAGTCTCTCTCGCAGTCTCTCTCGCAGTCTCTCTCGCTTTCTCCCTCGCAGTCTCTCTCGCAGTCTCTCTCGCAGTCTCTCTCGCAGTCTTCCTCGCAGTTTCTCTCGCAGTTTCTCTCGCTGTCTCCCTCGCTGTCTCCCTCGCAGTCTCCCTCGCAGTCTCCCTCGCAGTCTCCCTCGCAGTCTCCCTCGCAGTCTCCCTCGCAGTCTCCCTCGCTGTCTCCCTCGCTGTCTCCCTCGCTGTCTCCCTCGCTGTCTCCCTCGCTGTCTCTCTCGCTGTCTCTCTCGCTGTCTCTCTCGCAGTCTCCCTCGCTGTCTCCCTCGCTGTCTCCCTCGCTGTCTCCCTCGCTGTCTCCCTCGCTGTCTCACGCGATCTCTCTCGCATTCTCTCTCGTTGTCTACCTCACAGTCTCTCTCGCTGTGTCCCTCGCAGTCTCTCTCACAGTCTCTGTCGCTGTCTCTGTCGCTGTCTCTGTCGCTGTCTCTGTCGCTGTCTCTGTCGCTGTCTCCCTCGCTGTCTCCCTCGCTGTCTCCCTCGCTGTCTCCCTCGCTGTCTCCCTCGCAGTCTCTCTCGCAGTCTCTCTCGAAGTCTCTCTCGCAGACTCTCTCGCTGTCTCCCTCGCAGTCTCCCGCGCAGTCTCCCGCGCAGTCTCCCGCGCAGTCTCCCTCGCAGTCTCCCTCGCAGTCTCCCGCGCAGTCTCCCGCGCAGTCTCCCGCGCAGTCTCCCTCGCAGTCTCCCTCGCAGTCTCCCTCGCAGTCTCCCTCGCAGTCTCCCTCGCTGTCTCCCTCGCAGTCTCCCTCGCAGTCTCCCTCGCTGTCTCCCTCGCTGTCTCCCTCGCTGTCTCCCTCGCAGTCTGCCTCGCAGTTTCTCTCGCTGTCTCCCTCGCTGTCTCCCTCGCAGTCTCCCTCGCAGTCTCCCTCGCAGTCTCCCTCGCAGTCTCCCTCGCAGTCTCCCTCGCTGCCTCCCTCGCAGCCTCCCTCGCTGTCTACCTCGCTGTCTACCTCGCTGTCTACCTCGCTGTCTACCTCGCTGTCTCCCTCGCTGTCTCCCTCGCAGTCTCCCTCGCAGTCTCCCTCGCAGTCTCCCTCGCTGTCTCCCTCGCTGTCTCACGCGATCTCTCTCGCATTCTCTCTCGTTGTCTCCCTCGCAGTTTCTCTCGCTATCTCCCTCGAGGTCTCTCTCACAGTCTCTCTCGCTGTCTCTCTCGCTGACTCCCTCGCAGTTTCTATCGCTGTCTCCCTCGCTGTCTCCCTCGCAGTCTCTCTCGCTTTCTCTCTCGCTTTCTCCCTCGCAGTCTCCCTCGCAGTCTCCCTCGCAGTCTCCCTCGCAGTCTCTCTCGCAGTCTCTCTCGCAGTCTCTCTCGCAGTCTCTCTCGCAGTCTCTCTCGCAGTCTCTCTCGCATTCTCTTTCGCTGTCTCTTTCGATGTCTCTCTCGATGTCTCCCTCGCTGTCTCCCTCGCTGTCTCTCTCTCAGTCTCTCTCTCAGTCTCTCTCTCAGTCTCTCTCTCAGTCTCTCTCTCAGTCTCTCTCGCATTCTCTCTCGCTGTCTCCCTCGCACTCTCTGGCTTTCTCTCTCGCTTTCTCTCTCGCAGTCCCTCTCACTGTCTCTCTCGCAGTCTCTCTCGCTGTCTCCCTCACAGTCTCCCTCACAGTCTCTCTCGCCGTCTCCCTCGCAGTCTCTCTCGAAGTCTCTCTCGCTGTCTCCCTCGCTGTCTCCCTCGCTGTCTCTCTCGCCGTCGCCCTCGCCGTCTCCCTCGCCGTCTCCCTCGCCGTCTCCCTCGCCGTCTCCCTCGCAGTCACTCTCGCAGTCTCTCTCGCTGTATCCCTCGCTGTATCCCTCGCTGTCTCTCTCGCTATCTCCATAGCAGTCTCTCTCGCAGTCTCTCTCGCAGTCTCCCTCACAGTCTCCCTCACAGTCTCTCTCGCAGTCTCTCTCGCTATCTCCCTCGCTGTCTCTCTCGCTGTCTCCCTTGCAGTCTCCCTTGCAGTCTCCCTCGCAGTCTCTCTCGCAGTCTCTCTCGCAGTCTCTCTCGCAGTCTCTCTCGCTTTCTCCCACGCAGTCTCTCTCGCAGTCTCTCTCGCAGTCTCTCTCGCAGTCTCTCTCGCAGTCTCTCTCGCAGTCTCTCTCGCAGTCTCTCTCGCAGTCTCCCTCGCAGTTTCTCTCGCTGTCTCCCTCGCTGTCTCCCTCGCTGTCTCCCTCGCTGTCTCCCTCGCTGTCTCCCTCGCAGTCTCCCTCGCAGTCTCCCTCGCAGTCTCCCTCGCAGTCTCTCTCGCAGTCTCTCTCGCAGTCTCCCTCGCAGTCTCCCTCGCAGTCTCCCTCGCAGTCTCCCTCGCAGTCTCCCTCGCAGTCTCTCTCGCAGTCTCTCTCGCAGTCTCTCTCGCAGTCTCCCTCGCAGTCTCCCTCGCTGTCTCTCTCGTTGTCTGCCTCGCAGTCTCTCTCGCTTTCTCCCTCGCAGTCTCTCTCGCAGTCTCTCTCGCAGTCTCTCTCGCAGTCTCTCTCGCTTTCTCCCTCGCAGTCTCTCTCGCAGTCTCTCACGCAGTCTTCCTCGCAGTTTCTCTCGCTGTCTCCCTCGCAGTCTCCCTCGCAGTCTCCCTCGCAGTCTCCCTCGCAGTCTCCCTCGCAGTCTCCCTCGCTGTCTCCCTCGCTGTCTCCCTCGCTGTATCACGCGATCTCTCGCATTCTCTCTCGTTGTCTACCTCGCAGTCTCTCTCGCTGTGTCCCTCGCAGTCTCTCTCGCAGTCTCTCTCACAGTCTCTGTCGCTGTCTCTGTCGCTGTCTCTGTCGCTGTCTCCCTCGCTGTCTCCCTCGCTGTCTCCCTCGCTGTCTCCCTCGCTGTCTCCCTCGCTGTCTCCCTTGCTGTCTCTCTCGCTGTCTCTCTCGCTGTCTCTCTCGCTGTCTCTCTCGCTGTCTCTCTCGCTGTCTCTCTCGCTGTCTCCCTCGCTGTCTCCCTCGCTCTCTCCCTCGCTCTCTCCCTCGCTCTCTCTCTCGCCGTCTCCCTCGCCGTCTCCCTCGCCGTCTCAATCGCTGTCTCCCTCGCATTCTCTCTCGCAGTGTCTCTCGCTGTATCCCTCGCTGTCTCTCTCGCTATCTGCATAGCATTCTCTCTCGCTGTTTCTCACGCTTTCTCCCTCGCAGTCTCTCTCGCTGTCTCCCTCGCAGTCTCTCTCGCTGTCTCCCTCGCAGTCTCTATCGCTGTCTCCCTCGCAGTCTCTCTCGCTTTCTCCCTCGCTTTCTCCCTCGCTCTCTCCCTCGCAGACTCTCTCGCAGACTCTCTCGCAGACTCTCTCGCAGACTCTCTCGCTGTCTCCCTCGCAGTCTCCCTCGCAGTCTCCCTCGCAGTCTCCCTCGCAGTCTCCCTCGCAGTCTCCCTCGCAGTCTCCCTCGCAGTCTCCCTCGCTGTCTCCCTCGCTGTCTCCCTCGCTCACTCCCTCGCTGTCTCCCTCGCTGTCTCCCTCGCTGTCTCACGCGATCTCTCTCGCATTCTCTCTCGTTGTCTACCTCGCAGTCTCTCTCGCTGTGTCCCTCGCAGTCTCTCTCTCAGTCTCTGTCGCTGTCTCTGTCGCTGTCTCCCTCGCTGTCTCCCTCGCTGTCTCCCTCGCTGTCTCCCTCGCTGTCTCCCTCGCTGTCTCCCTCGCTGTCTCCCTCGCTGTCTCCTCGCAGTCTCTCTCGAAGTCTCTCTCGCTGTCTCTCTCGCTGTCTCCCTCGCAGTCTCCCTCGCAGTCTCTCTCGCAGTCTCTCTCGCTGTCTCTCTCGCTGTCTCTCTCGCTGTCTCTCTCGCTGTCTCTCTCGCTGTCTCTCTCGCTGTCTCCCTCGCTGTCTCCCTCGCTGTCTCCCTCGCTGTCTCCCTCGCTGACTCCCTCGCTGTCTCCCTCGCTCTCTCTCTCGCCGTCTCCCTTGCCGTCTCCCTCGCCGTCTCAATCGCTGTCTCCCTCGCATTCTCTCTCGCAGTCTCTCTCGCTGTCTCTCTCGCTGTCTCTCTCGCTGTCTCTCTCGCTGTCTCTCTCGCTGTCTCCCTCGCTGTCTCCCTCGCTGTCTCCCGCGCAGACTCCCGCGCAGACTCCCGCGCAGTCTCCCGCGCAGTCTCCCGCGCAGTCTCCCGCGCAGTCTCCCTCGCTGTCTCCCTCGCTGTCTCCCTCGCAGTCTCTCTCGCAGTCTCTCTCGCTGTCTCTCTCGAAGTCTCTCTCGCAGACTCTCTCGCAGACTCTCTCGCTGTCTCCCTCGCTGTCTCCCTCGCAGTCTCCCTCGCAGTCTCCCGCGCAGTCTCCCGCGCAGTCTCCCGCGCAGTCTCCCGCGCAGTCTCCCGCGCAGTCTCCCTCGCAGTCTCCCTCGCAGTCTCCCGCGCAGTCTCCCTCGCAGTCTCCCGCGCAGTCTCCCTCGCAGTCTCCCTCGCAGTCTCCCTCGCAGTCTCCCTCGCAGTCTCCCTCGCTGTCTCCCTCGCAGTCTGCCTCGCAGTTTCTCTCGCTGTCTCCCTCGCTGTCTCCCTCGCTGTCTCCCTCGCTGTCTCCCTCGCTGTCTCCCTCGCTGTCTCCCTCGCTGTCTCCCTCGCTGTCTCTCTCGCAGTCTCCCTCGCAGTCTCCCTCGCAGTCTCCCTCGCAGTCTCCCTCGCAGTCTCCCTCGCAGTCTCCCTCGCAGTCTCCCTCGCAGTCTCCCTCGCAGTCTCCCTCGCTGTCTCCCTCGCTGTCTCCCTCGCTGTCTCCCTCGCTGTCTCCCTCGCTGTCTCCCTCGCAGTCTGCCTCGCAGTTTCTCTCGCTGTCTCCCTCGCTGTCTCCCTCGCTGTCTCCCTCGCTGTCTCCCTCGCTGTCTCCCTCGCTGTCTCTCTCGCAGTCTCCCTCGCAGTCTCCCTCGCAGTCTCCCTCGCTGTCTCACACGATCTCTCTCGCATTCTCTCTCGTTGTCTCCCTCGCAGTCTCTCTCGCAGTCTCTCTCGCAGTCTCTCTCGCAGTCTCTCTCGCAGTCTCCCTCGCTGTCTCCCTCGCAGTCTCCCTCGCAGTCTCCCTCGCAGTCTCCCTCGCAGTCTCCCTCGCAGTCTCCCTCGCAGTCTCCCGCGCTGTCTCACACGATCTCTCTCGCATTCTCTCTCGTTGTCTCGTCGCAGTCTCTCTCGCAGTCTCTCTCGCAGTCTCTCTCGCAGTCTCTGTCGCTGTCTCTGTCGCTGTCTCTGTCGCTGTCTCTGTCGCTGTCTCTGCTCGCTGCCTACCTCGCTGCCTACCTCGCTGCCTCCCTCGCTGCCTCCCTCGCTGCCTCCCTCGCAGTCTCCCTCGCTGTCTACCTCGCTGTCTACCCCGCTGTCTCCCTCGCTGTCTACCTCGCTGTCTACCTCGCTGTCTCCCTCGCTGTCTCCCTCGCAGTCTCCCTCGCTGTCTCCCTCGCTGTCTCCCTCGCTGTCTCACGCGATCTCTCTCGCATTCTCTCTCGTTGTCTCCCTCGCAGTTTCTCTCGCTGTCTCCCTCGAGGTCTCTCTCACAGTCTCTCTCGCTGTCTCTCTCGCTGACTCCCTCGCTGTCTCTCTCGCTGTCTCCCTCGCTGTCTCCCTCGCTGTCTCCCTCGCTGTCTCCCTCGCTGTCTCCCTCGCTGTCTCCCTCGCTGTCTCCCTCGCTGTCTCCCTCGCTGTCTCTCTCGCTGTCTCTCTCGCTGTCTCTCTCGCTGTCTCCCTCGCTGTCTCCCTCGCTCTCTCCCTCGCTCTCTCTCTCGCCGTCTCCCTCGCCGTCTCCCTCGCCGTCTCAATCGCTGTCTCCCTCGCATTCTCTCTCGCAGTGTCTCTCGCTGTATCCCTCGCTGTCTCTCTCGCTATCTGCATAGCATTCTCTCTCGCTGTTTCTCACGCTTTCTCCCTCGCAGTCTCTCTCGCTGTCTCCCTCGCAGTCTCTCTCGCTGTCTCCCTCGCAGTCTCTCTCGCTGTCTCCCTCGCAGTCTCTATCGCTGTCTCCCTCGCAGTCTCTCTCGCTTTCTCCCTCGCTTTCTCCCTCGCTCTCTCCCTCGCAGACTCTCTCGCAGACTCTCTCGCTGTCTCCCTCGCAGTCTCCCTCGCTGTCTCCCTCGCTGTCTCCCTCGCAGTCTCCCTCGCAGTCTCCCTCGCAGTCTCCCTCGCAGTCTCCCTCGCAGTCTCCCTCGCAGTCTCCCTCGCTGTCTCCCTCGCTGTCTCCCTCGCTCACTCCCTCGCTGTCTCCCTCGCTGTCTCCCTCGCTGTCTCACGCGATCTCTCTCGCATTCTCTCTCGTTGTCTACCTCGCAGTCTCTCTCGCTGTGTCCCTCGCAGTCTCTCTCTCAGTCTCTGTCGCTGTCTCTGTCGCTGTCTCCCTCGCTGTCTCCCTCGCTGTCTCCCTCGCTGTCTCCCTCGCTGTCTCCCTCGCTGTCTCCCTCGCTGTCTCCCTCGCTGTCTCCCTCGCTGTCTCCTCGCAGTCGGTCTCGAAGTCTCTCTCGCTGTCTCTCTCGCTGTCTCCCTCGCAGTCTCCCTCGCAGTCTCTCTCGCAGTCTCTCTCGCTGTCTCTCTCGCTGTCTCTCTCGCTGTCTCTCTCGCTGTCTCTCTCGCTGTCTCTCTCGCTGTCTCCCTCGCTGTCTCCCTCGCTGTCTCCCTCGCTGTCTCCCTCGCTGACTCCCTCGCTGTCTCCCTCGCTCTCTCTCTCGCCGTCTCCCTTGCCGTCTCCCTCGCCGTCTCAATCGCTGTCTCCCTCGCATTCTCTCTCGCAGTCTCTCTCGCTGTCTCTCTCGCTGTCTCTCTCGCTGTCTCTCTCGCAGTCTCTCTCGCTGTCTCCCTCGCTGTCTCCCGCGCAGACTCCCGCGCAGACTCCCGCGCAGTCTCCCGCGCAGTCTCCCGCGCAGTCTCCCGCGCAGTCTCCCTCGCTGTCTCCCTCGCTGTCTCCCTCGCAGTCTCCCTCGCAGTCTCTCTCGCTGTCTCTCTCGAAGTCTCTCTCGCAGACTCTCTCGCAGACTCTCTCGCTGTCTCCCTCGCTGTCTCCCTCGCAGTCTCCCTCGCAGTCTCCCTCGCAGTCTCCCGCGCAGTCTCCCGCGCAGTCTCCCGCGCAGTCTCCCGCGCAGTCTCCCGCGCAGTCTCCCTCGCAGTCTCCCTCGCAGTCTCCCTCGCAGTCTCCCGCGCAGTCTCCCTCGCAGTCTCCCGCGCAGTCTCCCTCGCAGTCTCCCTCGCAGTCTCCCTCGCAGTCTCCCTCGCAGTCTCCCTCGCTGTCTCCCTCGCAGTCTGCCTCGCAGTTTCTCTCGCTGTCTCCCTCGCTGTCTCCCTCGCTGTCTCCCTCGCTGTCTCCCTCGCTGTCTCCCTCGCTGTCTCCCTCGCTGTCTCCCTCGCAGTCTCCCTCGCAGTCTCCCTCGCAGTCTCCCTCGCAGTCTCCCTCGCAGTCTCCCTCGCAGTCTCTCTCGCAGTCTCTCTCGCAGTCTCCCTCGCAGTCTCCCTCGCAGTCTCCCTCGCTGTCTCCCTCGCTGTCTCCCTCGCTGTCTCCCTCGCTGTCTCCCTCGCTGTCTCCCTCGCTGTCTCCCTCGCAGTCTGCCTCGCAGTTTCTCTCGCTGTCTCCCTCGCTGTCTCCCTCGCTGTCTCCCTCGCTGTCTCCCTCGCTGTCTCCCTCGCTGTCTCCCTCGCTGTCTCCCTCGCTGTCTCCCTCGCTGTCTCCCTCGCAGTCTCTCTCGCAGTCTCCCTCGCAGTCTCCCTCGCTGTCTCACACGATCTCTCTCGCATTCTCTCTCGTTGTCTCCCTCGCAGTCTCTCTCGCAGTCTCTCTCGCAGTCTCTCTCGCAGTCTCTCTCGCAGTCTCCCTCGCTGTCTCCCTCGCAGTCTCCCTCGCAGTCTCCCTCGCAGTCTCCCTCGCAGTCTCCCTCGCTGTCTCACACGATCTCTCTCGCATTCTCTCTCGTTGTCTCCCTCGCAGTCTCTCTCGCAGTCTCTCTCGCAGTCTCTCTCGCAGTCTCTATTGCTGTCTCTGTCGCTGTCTCTGTCGCTGTCTCTGTCTCTGTCTCTGTCGCTGTCTCTGTCGCTGTCTCTGCTCGCTGCCTACCTCGCTGCCTCCCTCGCTGCCTCCCTCGCTGCCTCCCTCGCAGTCTCCCTCGCTGTCTACCTCGCTGTCTACCCCGCTGTCTCCCTCGCTGTCTACCTCGCTGTCTCCCTCGCTGTCTCCCTCGCTGTCTCCCTCGCAGTCTCCCTCGCTGTCTCCCTCGCTGTCTCCCTCGCTGTCTCACGCGATCTCTCTCGCATTCTCTCTCGTTGTCTCCCTCGCAGTTTCTCTCGCTGTCTCCCTCGAGGTCTCTCTCACAGTCTCTCTCGCTGTCTCTCTCGCTGACTCCCTCGCTGTCTCTCTCGCTGTCTCCCTCGCTGTCTCCCTCGCTGTCTCCCTCGCTGTCTCCCTCGCTGTCTCCCTCGCTGACTCCCTCACTGTCTCCCTCGCTCTCTCTCTCGCCGTCTCCCTCGCCGTCTCCCTCGCCGTCTCAATCGCGGTCTCCCTCGCATTCTCTCTCACAGTGTCTCTCGCTGTATCCCTCGCTGTCTCTCTCGCTATCTCCATAGCATTCTCTCTCGCTGTTTCTCTCACTTTCTCCCTCGCAGTCTCTCTCGCTGTCTCCCTCGCAGTCTCTCTCGCTGTCTCCCTCGCAGTCTCTATCGCTGTCTCCCTCGCAGTCTCTCTCGCTTTCTCCCTCGCTTTCTCCCTCGCTCTCTCCCTCGCTCTCTCCCTCGCTCTCTCCCTCGCAGACACCCTCGCAGACTCCCTCGCAGTCTCCCTCGCAGTCTCCCTCGCAGTCTCCCTCGCAGTCTCCCTCGCAGTCTCCCGCGCTGTCTCCCGCGCTGTCTCCCGCGCAGTCTCCCGCGCAGTCTCCCGCGCAGTCTCCCGCGCAGTCTCCCGCGCAGTCTCCCGCGCAGTCTCCCGCGCAGTCTCCCGCGCAGTCCCCCGCGCAGTCCCCCGCGCAGTCCCCCGCGCAGTCCCCCGCGCAGTCCCCCTCGCAGTCTCCCTCGCAGTCTCCCTCGCAGTCTCCCTCGCAGTCTCCCTCGCAGTCTCCCTCGCAGTCTCCCTCGCTGTCTCCCTCGCTGTCTCTCTCGCTGTCTCCCTCGAAGTCACCCTGGATGTCTCTCTCGCATTCTCTCTCGATGTCTCTCTCGATGTCTCTCTCGTTGTCTCCCTCGCTGTCTCCCTCGCTGCCTCTCTCGCTGTCTCTCTCGCCGTCTCCCTCGCAGTCTCTCTCGAAGTCTCTCTCGCTCTCTCTCTCGCCGTCGCCCTCGCCGTCTCCCTCGCCGTCTCCCTCGCAGTCACTCTCGCAGTCTCTCTCGCTGTATCCCTCGCTATCTCCATTGCAGTCTCTCTCGCAGTCTCCCTCGCTGTCTCCCTCGCTGTCTCCCTCGCTGTCTCCCTCGCAGTCTCTCTCGCAGTCTCCCTCGCAGTCTCCCTCGCAGTCTCCCTCGCTGTCTCCCTCGCTGTCTCTCTCGTTGTCTCCCTCGCAGTCTCTCTCGCTTTCTCCCTCGCAGTCTCTCTCGCAGTCTCTCTCGCAGTCTCTCTCGCAGTCTCTCTCGCAGTCTCTCTCGCTTTCTCCCTCGCAGTCTCTCTCGCAGTCTCTCTCGCAGTCTTCCTCGCAGTTTCTCTCGCTGTCTCCCTCGCTGTCTCCCTCGCTGTCTCCCTCGCAGTCTCCCTCGCAGTCTCCCTCGCAGTCTCCCTCGCAGTTTCCCTCGCAGTCTCCCTCGCTGTCTCCCTCGCTGTCTCCCTCGCTGTCTCCCTCGCTGTCTCTCTCGCTGTCTCCCTCGCTGTCTCCCTCGCTGTCTCCCTCGCTGTCTCACGCGATCTCTCTCGCATTCTCTCTCGTTGTCTACCTCGCAGTCTCTCTCGCTGTGTCCCTCGCAGTCTCTCTCACAGTCTCTGTCGCTGTCTCTGTCGCTGTCTCTGTCGCTGTCTCTGTCGCTGTCTCTGTCGCTGTCTCCCTCGCTGTCTCCCTCGCTGTCTCCCTCGCTGTCTCCCTCGCTGTCTCCCTCGCAGTCTCTCTCGCAGTCTCTCTCGCAGTCTCTCTCGCAGTCTCTCTCGAAGTCTCTCTCGCAGACTCTCTCGCTGTCTCCCTCGCTGTCTCCCTCGCAGTCTCCCGCGCTGTCTCCCTCGCTGTCTCCCTCGCTGTCTCCCTCGCTGTCTCCCTCGCTGTCTCACACGATCTCTCTCGCATTCTCTCTCGTTGTCTCCCTCGCAGTCTCTCTCGCAGTCTCTCTCGCAGTCTCTCTCGCAGTCTCTCTCGCAGTCTCTCTCGCAGTCTCCCGCGCAGTCTCCCGCGCAGTCTCCCGCGCAGTCTCCCGCGCAGTCTCCCGCGCAGTCTCCCGCGCAGTCTCCCGCGCAGTCTCCCGCGCTGTCTCCCGCGCTGTCTCCCGCGCTGTCTCCCGCGCTGTCTCCCTCGCTGTCTCCCTCGCTGTCTCACGCGATCTCTCTCGCATTCTCTCTCGTTGTCTACCTCGCAGTCTCTCTCGCTGTGTCCCTCGCAGTCTCTCTCACAGTCTCTGTCGCTGTCTCTGTCGCTGTCTCTGTCGCTGTCTCTGTCGCTGTCTCTGTCGCTGTCTCTGTCGCTGTCTCCCGCGCAGTCTCCCGCGCAGTCTCCCGCGCAGTCTCCCGCGCAGTCTCCCGCGCAGTCTCCCTCGCAGTCTCCCGCGCAGTCTCCCTCGCAGTCTCCCTCGCTGTCTCCCTCGCTGTCTCCCTCGCAGTCTGCCTCGCTGTTTCTCTCGCTGTCTCCCTCGCTGTCTCCCTCGCTGTCACCCTCGCTGTCTCCCTCGCTGTCTCCCTCGCAGTCTCTCTCGCAGTCTCCCTCGCAGTCTCCCTCGCAGTCTCCCTCGCAGTCTCCCTCGCTGTCTCCCTCGCTGTCTCCCTCGCTGTCTCACACGATCTCTCTCGCATTCTCTCTCGTTGTCTCCCTCGCAGTCTCTCTCGCAGTCTCTCTCGCAGTCTCTATTGCTGTCTCTGTCGCTGTCTCTGTCGCTGTCTCCGTCGCTGTCTCCCTCGCTGCCTACCTCGCTGCCTACCTCGCTGCCTACCTCGCTGCCTCCCTCGCTGCCTCCCTCGCTGCCTCCCTCGCTGCCTCCCTCGCAGTCTCCCTCGCAGTCTCCCTCGCAGTCTCCCTCGCTGTCTACCTCGCTGTCTACCTCGCTGTCTACCTCGCTGTCTCCCTCGCAGTCTCCCTCGCAGTCTCCCTCGCAGTCTCCCTCGCAGTCTCCCTCGCAGTCTCCCTCGCTGTCTCCCTCGCTGTCTTCCTCGCTGTCTCACGCGATCTCTCTCGCATTCTCTCTCGTTGTCTCCCTCGCAGTTTCTCTCGCTGTCTCCCTCGAGGTCTCTCTCACAGTCTCTCTCGCTGTCTCTCTCGCTGACTCCCTCGCAGTTTCTATCGCTGTCTCCCTCGCAGTCTCTCTCGCTTTCTCCCTCGCAGTCTCCCTCGCAGTCTCCCTCGCAGTCTCTCTCGCAGTCTCTCTCGCTATCTCCCTTGCTATCTCCCTTGCTGTCTCCCTCGCTGTCTCCCTCGCTGTCTCACACGATCTCTCTCGCATTCTCTCTCGTTGTCTCCCTCGCAGTCTCTCTCGCAGTCTCTCTCGCAGTCTCTATTGCTGTCTCTGTCGCTGTCTCTGTCGCTGTCTCCGTCGCTGTCTCCCTCGCTGCCTACCTCGCTGCCTACCTCGCTGCCTACCTCGCTGCCTCCCTCGCTGCCTCCCTCGCTGCCTCCCTCGCTGCCTCCCTCGCAGTCTCCCTCGCAGTCTCCCTCGCAGTCTCCCTCGCTGTCTACCTCGCTGTCTACCTCGCTGTCTACCTCGCTGTCTACCTCGCTGTCTACCTCGCTGTCTCCCTCGCAGTCTCCCTCGCAGTCTCCCTCGCAGTCTCCCTCGCAGTCTCCCTCGCAGTCTCCCTCGCAGTCTCCCTCGCTGTCTCCCTCGCTGTCTTCCTCGCTGTCTCACGCGATCTCTCTCGCATTCTCTCTCGTTGTCTCCCTCGCAGTTTCTCTCGCTGTCTCCCTCGAGGTCTCTCTCACAGTCTCTCTCGCTGTCTCTCTCGCTGACTCCCTCGCAGTTTCTATCGCTGTCTCCCTCGCAGTCTCTCTCGCTTTCTCCCTCGCAGTCTCCCTCGCAGTCTCCCTCGCAGTCTCTCTCGCAGTCTCTCTCGCTATCTCCCTTGCTATCTCCCTTGCTGTCTCCCTCGCTGTCTCTCTCGCTGTCTCTCTCGCTGTCTCCCTTGCAGTCTCCCTCGCAGTCTCTCTCGCTTTCTCCCTCGCAGTCTCTCTCGCTTTCTCTCTCGCTTTCTCTCTCGCTTTCTCCCTCGCAGTCTCCCTCGCAGTCTCTCTCGCAGTCTCTCTCGCAGTCTCTCTCGCAGTCTCTCTCGCAGTCTCTCGCAGTCTCTCTCGCAGTCTCTCTCGCAGTCTCTCTCGCAGTCTCTCTCGCAGTCTCTCTCGCAGTCTCTCTCGCAGTCTCTCTCGCTGTCTCTCTCGCTGTCTCTCTCGCTGTCTCTCTCGCTGTCTCCCTCGCTGTCTCCCTCGCTGTCTCCCTCGCTGCCTCCCACGCTGTCTCCCACGCTGTCTCCCACGCTTTCTCCCACGCTGTCTCCCTCGCAGTCTCCCTCGCAGTCTCACTTGCAGTCTCTCTTGCTGTCTCTATTGCTGTCTCCCTCTCTGTGTCTCTCGCAGTCTCCCTCGCAGTCTCCCTCGCTGTCTCCCTCGCTGTCTCCCTCGCTGTCTCCCTCGCTGTCTCCCTCGCTGTCTCCCTCGCTGTCTCCCTCGCTGTCTCCCTCGCTGTCTCCCTCGCTGTCTCCCTCGCTATCTCCCTCGCTGTCTCCCTCGCTGTCTCACACGATCTCTCTCGCATTCTCTCTCGTTGTCTCCCTCGCAGTCTCTCTCGCAGTCTCTATTGCTGTCTCTGTCGCTGTCTCTGTCGCTGTCTCTGTCGCTGTCTCCCTCGCTGCCTCCCTCGCTGCCTCCCTCGCTGCCTCCCTCGCTGCCTCCCTCGCTGCCTCCCTCGCAGTCTCCCTCGCAGTCTACCTCGCTGTCTACCTCGCTGTCTACCTCGCTGTCTCCCTCGCTGTCTCCCTCGCTGTCTACCTCGCTGTCTACCTCGCTGTCTCCCTCGCTGTCTCCCTCGCTGTCTCCCTCGCTGTCTCCCTCGCTGTCTCCCTCGCTGTCTCCCTCGCTCTCTCTCTCGCCGTCTCAATCGCTGTCTCCCTCGCATTCTCTCTCGCAGTGTCTCTCGCTGTATCCCTCGCTGTCTCTCTCGCTATCTCCATAGCAGTCTCTCTCGCAGTTTCTCTCGTTTCCTCCCTCGCAGTCTCTCTCGCTGTCTCCCTCACAGTCTCTCTCGCTGTCTCTCTCACTGTCTCCCTCGCTGTCTCCCTCACAGTCTCCCTCGCTGTCTCCCTCGCTGTCTCCCTCGCTGTCTCCCTCGAGGTCTCTCTCACAGTCTCTCTCGCTGTCTCTCTCGCTGTCTCTCTCGCTGTCTCTCTCGCTGTCTCTCTCGCTGTCTCTCTCACTGACTCCCTCGCTGTCTCTATCGCTGTCTCCCTCGCAGTCTCTCTCGCTTTCTCTCTCGCTCTCTCTCTCGCTCTCTCTCTCGCAGTCTCTCTCGCAGTCTCTCTCGCAGTCTCCCTCGCAGTCTCCCTCGCAGTCTCCCTCGCAGTCTCCCTCGCTGTCTCCCTCGCTGTCTCCCTCGCAGTCTCCCTCGCTGTCTCCCTCGCTGTCTCTCTCGCTGTCTCGCTCGCTGTCTCTCTCGCTGTCTCCCTCGCTGTCTCCCTCGCTGTCTCCCTCGCTGTCTCCCTCGCTGTCTCCCTCAATATCCCTCTCGCAGTCTCTCTCGCAGTCTCTCTCGCAGTCTCTCTCGCATTCTCTCTCGCATTCTCTCTCGCAGTCTCTCTCGCATTCTCTCTCGCAGTCTCCCTCGCAGTCTGTCTCGCAGTCTGTCTCGCAGTCTGTCTCGCAGTCTGTCTCGCAGTCTGTCTCGCAGTCTGTCTCGCAGTCTGTCTCGCAGTCTGTCTCGCAGTCTGTCTCGCAGTCTGTCTCGCAGTCTCTCTCGCAGTCCCTCTCGCAGTCTCTCTCGCAGTCTCTCTCGCAGTCTCTCTCGCAGTCTCTCTCGCAGTCTCTCTCGCTGTCTCTCTCGCTGTCTCTCTCGCTGTCTCCCTCGCTGTCTCCCTCGCAGTCTCTCTCAAAGTCGCTCTCACTTTCTCCCTCGCTGTCTCTCTCGCAGTCCTTCTCGCATTCTCTCTCGCTGTCTCCAGCGCTGTCTCCCGAGCTGTCTCCGTCACTGTCTCCCACGCAGTCTCTCTCGCTGTCTCTCACGCGCTCTCTCTCGCAGTCTCTCTCGCTGTCTCCCTCGCAGTCTCTCTCGCTGTCTCCCTTGCTTCTCCCTTGCTTCTCCCTTGCTGTCTCCCTTGCTGTCTCCCTCGCAGTCTCCCTCGCAGTCTCCCTCGCAGTCTCCCTCGCAGTCTCCCTCGCAGTCTCTCTCGCAGTCTCTCTCGCAGTCTCTCTCGCAGTCTCTCTCGCAGTCTCTCTCGCAGTCTCTCTCGCAGTCTCTCTCGCAGTCTCTCTCGCAGTCTCTCTCGATGTCTCTCTCGATGTCTCCCTCGCTGTCTCACACGATCTCTCTCGCATTCTCTCTCGTTGTCTCCCTCGCAGTCTCTCTCGCTGTGTCCCTCGCAGTCTCTCTCACAGTCTCTGTCGCTGTCTCCCTCGCTGTCTCCCTCGCTGTCTCCCTCGCTGTCTCCCTCGCTGTCTCCCTCGCTGTCTCCCTCGCTGTCTCTCTCGCTCTCTCTCTCGCCGTCTCCCTCGCCGTCTCAATCGCTGTCTCCCTCGCATTCTCTCTCGCATTGTCTCTCGCTGTATCCCTCGCTGTCTCTCTCGCTATCTCCATAGCAGTCTCCCTCGCAGTCTCTCTCGCTTTCTCCCTCGCAGTCTCTCTCGCAGTCTCTCTCGCTGTCTCACTCGCAGTCTCACTCGCAGTCTCTCTTGCTGTCTCTCTCGCTGTCTCCCTCGCTGTCTCCCTCGCTGTCTCCCTCACAGTCTCTCTCGCTGTCTCCCTCGCTGTCTCCCTCGAGGTCTCTCTCACAGTCTCTCTCGCTGTCTCTCTCGTTGACTCCCTCGCAGTTTCTATCGCTGTCTCCCTCGCAGTCTCTCTCGCTTTCTCCCTCACTCTCTCCCTCGCTCTCTCTCTCGCTCTCTCTCTCGCTCTCTCTCTCGCTCTCTCTCTCGCTCTCTCTCTCGCTCTCTCTCTCGCTCTCTCTCTCGCTCTCTCACTCGCTCTCTCCCTCGCCGTCTCCCTCGCCGTCTCCCTCGCCGTCTCAATCGCTGTCTCCCTCGCATTCTCTCTCGCAGTGTCTCTCGCTGTATCCCTCGCTGTCTCTCTCGCTATCTCCAAGGCAGTCTCTCTCGCAGTTTCTCTCGCTTTCTCCCTCGCAGTCTCTCTCGCTTTCTCCCTCGCAGTCTCTCTCGCTGTCTCCCTCACAGTCTCACTCGCAGTCTCTCTCGCAGTCTCTCTCGCAGTCTCTCTCGCTGTCTCTCTCGCTGTCTCCCTCGCAGTCTCCATCGCTGTCTCCCTCGCAGTCTCCCTCTCAGTCTCCCTCGCAGTCTCCCTCTCAGTCTACCTCGCAGACTCACTCGCTGTCTCCCTCGCAGACTCTCTCGCTGTCTCCCTCGCAGTCTCCCTCGCAGTCTCCCTCGCAGTCTCCCTCGCAGTCTCCCTCGCAGTCTCCCTCGCTATCTCCCTCGCTGTCTCCCTCGCTGTCTCCCTCGCTGTCTCCCTCGCTGTCTCCCTCGCTGTCTCCCTCGCTGTCTCCCTCGCAGTCTCTCTCGCTTTCTCTCTCGCTCTCTCTCTCGCTCTCTCTCTCGCAGTCTCTCTCGCAGTCTCTCTCGCAGTCTCCCTCGCAGTCTCCCTCGCTGTCTCCCTCGCAGTCTCTCTCGCTTTCTCTCTCGCTCTCTCTCTCGCTCTCTCTCTCGCAGTCTCTCTCGCAGTCTCTCTCGCAGTCTCCCTCGCAGTCTCCCTCGCAGTCTCCCTCGCAGTCTCCCTCGCAGTCTCCCTCGCTGTCTCTCTCGCTGTCTCCCTCGCTGTCTCCCTCGCTGTCTCCCTCGCTGTCTCCCTCGCTGTCTCCCTCAATATCCCTCTCGCAGTCTCTCTCGCAGTCTCTCTCGCAGTCTCTCTCGCATTCTCTCTCGCATTCTCTCTCGCAGTCTCTCTCGCATTCTCTCTCGCAGTCTCCCTCGCAGTCTGTCTCGCAGTCTGTCTCGCAGTCTGTCTCGCAGTCTGTCTCGCAGTCTGTCTCGCAGTCTGTCTCGCAGTCTGTCTCGCAGTCTGTCTCGCAGTCTGTCTCGCAGTCTGTCTCGCAGTCTGTCTCGCAGTCTCTCTCGCAGTCCCTCTCGCAGTCTCTCTCGCAGTCTCTCTCGCAGTCTCTCTCGCAGTCTCTCTCGCTGTCTCTCTCGCTGTCTCTCTCGCTGTCTCCCTCGCTGTCTCCCTCGCAGTCTCTCTCAAAGTCGCTCTCACTTTCTCCCTCGCTGTCTCTCTCGCAGTCCTTCTCGCATTCTCTCTCGCTGTCTCCAGCGCTGTCTCCCGAGCTGTCTCCGTCACTGTCTCCCACGCAGTCTCTCTCGCAGTCTCTCTCGCAGTCTCTCTCGCAGTCTCTCTCGCAGTCTCTCTCGATGTCTCTCTCGATGTCTCCCTCGCTGTCTCACACGATCTCTCTCGCATTCTCTCTCGTTGTCTCCCTCGCAGTCTCTCTCGCTGTGTCCCTCGCAGTCTCTCTCACAGTCTCTGTCGCTGTCTCCCTCGCTGTCTCCCTCGCTGTCTCCCTCGCTGTCTCCCTCGCTGTCTCCCTCGCTGTCTCCCTCGCTGTCTCTCTCGCTCTCTCTCTCGCCGTCTCCCTCGCCGTCTCAATCGCTGTCTCCCTCGCATTCTCTCTCGCATTGTCTCTCGCTGTATCCCTCGCTGTCTCTCTCGCTATCTCCATAGCAGTCTCCCTCGCAGTCTCTCTCGCTTTCTCCCTCGCAGTCTCTCTCGCAGTCTCTCTCGCTGTCTCACTCGCAGTCTCACTCGCAGTCTCTCTTGCTGTCTCTCTCGCTGTCTCCCTCGCTGTCTCCCTCGCTGTCTCCCTCACAGTCTCTCTCGCTGTCTCCCTCGCTGTCTCCCTCGAGGTCTCTCTCACAGTCTCTCTCGCTGTCTCTCTCGTTGACTCCCTCGCAGTTTCTATCGCTGTCTCCCTCGCAGTCTCTCTCGCTTTCTCCCTCACTCTCTCCCTCGCTCTCTCTCTCGCTCTCTCTCTCGCTCTCTCTCTCGCTCTCTCTCTCGCTCTCTCTCTCGCTCTCTCTCTCGCTCTCTCACTCGCTCTCTCCCTCGCCGTCTCCCTCGCCGTCTCCCTCGCCGTCTCAATCGCTGTCTCCCTCGCATTCTCTCTCGCAGTGTCTCTCGCTGTATCCCTCGCTGTCTCTCTCGCTATCTCCAAGGCAGTCTCTCTCGCAGTTTCTCTCGCTTTCTCCCTCGCAGTCTCTCTCGCTTTCTCCCTCGCAGTCTCTCTCGCTGTCTCCCTCACAGTCTCACTCGCAGTCTCTCTCGCAGTCTCTCTCGCAGTCTCTCTCGCTGTCTCTCTCGCTGTCTCCCTCGCAGTCTCCATCGCTGTCTCCCTCGCAGTCTCCCTCTCAGTCTCCCTCGCAGTCTCCCTCTCAGTCTCCCTCGCAGACTCACTCGCTGTCTCCCTCGCAGACTCTCTCGCTGTCTCCCTCGCAGTCTCCCTCGCAGTCTCCCTCGCAGTCTCCCTCGCAGTCTCCCTCGCAGTCTCCCTCGCAGTCTCCCTCGCTATCTCCCTCGCTGTCTCCCTCGCTGTCTCCCTCGCTGTCTCCCTCGCTGTCTCCCTCGCTGTCTCCCTCGCTGTCTCCCTCGCTGTCTCTCTCGCTGTCTCTCTCGCTGTCTCTCTCAGTCTCTCTCGCTGTCTCCCTCGCAGTCTCCCTCGAAGTCACCCTGGATGTCTCTCTCGCAGTCTCTCTCGCAGTCTCTCTCGCATTCTCTCTCGATGTATCCCTCGCTGTCTCTCTCGCTATCTCCATAGCAGTCTCTCTCGCAGTTTCTCTCGCTTTCTCCCTCGCAGTCTCTCTCGCTGTCTCCCTCACAGTCTCTCTCGCTGTCTCTCTCGCTGTCTCTCTCGCTGTCTCCCTCGCTGTCTCCCTCGCTGTCTCCCTCGCAGTCTCCCTCGCAGTCTCCCTCGCAGTCTCTCTCGCTGTCTCCCTCGCTGTCTCCCTCGCTGTCTCCCTCGCTGTCTCCCTCGCTGTCTCCCTCGCTGTCTCCCTCGCTGTCTCCCTCGCTGTCTCTCTCGAGGTCTCTCTCGCAGTCTCTCTCGCAGTCTCTCTCGCAGTCTCTCTCGCTGTCTCTCTCGCTGTCTCTCTCGCTGACTCCCTCGCAGTTTCTATCGCTGTCTCCCTCGCAGTCTCTCTCGCTTTCTCCCTCGCAGTCTCCCTCGCAGTCTCTCTCGCAGTCTCTCTCGCTGTCTCTCTCGCTATCTCCCGCGCTATCTCCCTTGCTATCTCCCTCGCTGTCTCTCTCGCTGTCTCCCTTGCAGTCTCCCTCGCAGTCTCTCTCGCAGTCTCTCTCGCTTTCTCTCTCGCTTTCTCCCTCGCAGTCTCTCTCGCTGTCTCTCTCGCAGTCTCTCTCGCAGTCTCTCTCGCAGTCTCTCTCGCAGTCTCTCTCGCAGTCTCTCTCGCAGTCTCTCTCGCTGCCTCCCTCGCTGCCTCCCACGCTGTCTCCCACGCTGTCTCCCACGCTGTCTCCCACGCTGTCTCCCACGCTGTCTCCCACGCTGTCTCCCACGCTGTCTCCCTCGCAGTCTGTCTCGCAGTCTCTCTTGCAGTCTCTCTTGCAGTCTCTCTTGCAGTCTCTCTTGCAGTCTCTCTTGCAGTCTCTCTTGCTGTCTCCCTCGCTCTCTCTCTCGCTCTCTCTCTCGCAGTCTCCCTCGCTGTCTCCCTCGCTGTCTCCCTCGCTGTCTCCCTCGCTGTCTCACACGATCTCTCTCGCATTCTCTCTCTTTGTCTCCCTCGCAGTCTCTCTTGCAGTCTCTCTCGCAGTCTCTCTCGCAGTCTCTCTCGATGTCTCTCTCGATGTCTCTCTCGATGTCTCTCTCGCTGTCTCCCTCTCAGTCTCCCTCTCAGTCTCCCTCTCAGTCTCCCTCTCAGTCTCTCTCGCATTCTCTCTCGCTGTCTCCCTCGCTGTCTCCCTCGCACTCTCTGGCTTTCTCTCTGGCTTTCTCTCTCGCAGTCCCTCTCACTGTCTCTCTCGCAGTCTCTCTCACAGTCTCTCTCGCTGTCTCTCTCGCTGTCTCTCTCGCAGTCTCCCTCGCAGTCTCCCTCGCAGTCTCCCTCGCAGTCTCCCTCGCAGTCTCCCTCGCAGTCTCCCTCGCCGTCTCTCTCGCCGTCTCTCTCGCCGTCTCCCTCGCCGTCTCCCTCGCCGTCTCCCTCGCAGTCTCTCTCGCTCTCTCTCTCGCCGTCTCCCTCGCCGTCTCCCTCGCAGTCACTCTCGCAGTCTCTCTCGCTGTATCCCTCGCTGTCTCCATAGCAGTCTCCCTCACAGTCTCCCTCACAGTCTTTTTCACAGTCTCCCTCGCTGTCTCCCTCGCTGTCTCCCTCGCTGTCTCCCTCACAGTCTCTCTCGCAGTCTCTCTCGCAGTCTCTCTCGCAGTCTCTCTCGCAGTCTCTCTCGCAGTCTCTCTCGCAGTCTCTCTCGCAGTCTCTCTCGCTATCTCCCTCGCTATCTCCCTCGCTGTCTCTCTTGCAGTCTCTCTTGCAGTCTCCCTTGCAGTCTCCCTCGCAGTCTCTCTCGCTTTCTCCCTCGCAGTCTCTCTCGCAGTCTCTCTCGCAGTCTCTCTCGCAATCTCTCTCGCAGTCTCTCTCGCAGTCTCCCTCGCAGTCTCCCTCGCAGTCTCCCTCGCAGTCTCCCTCACAGTCTCCCTCGCAGTCTCCCTCGCAGTCTCTCTCGCAGTCTCTCTCGCAGTCTCTCTCGCAGTCTCTCTCGCTGTCTCCCTCACAGTCTCTCTCGCAGTCTCTCTCGCAGTCTCTCTCGCAGTCTCTCTCGCAGTCTCTCTCGCTATCTCCCTCGCTATCTCCCTCGCTGTCTCTCTTGCAGTCTCTCTTGCAGTCTCCCTTGCAGTCTCCCTCGCAGTCTCTCTCGCTTTCTCCCTCGCAGTCTCTCTCGCAGTCTCTCTCGCAGTCTCTCTCGCAATCTCTCTCGCAGTCTCTCTCGCAGTCTCTCTCGCAGTCTCCCTCGCAGTCTCCCTCGCAGTCTCCCTCGCAGTCTCCCTCGCAGTCTCTCTCGCAGTCTCTCTCGCAGTCTCTCTCGCAGTCTCTCTCGCAGTCTCTCTCGCAGTCTCTCTCGCAGTCTCTCTCGCAGTCTTCCTCGCAGTTTCTCTCGCTGTCTCCCTCGCTGTCTCCCTCGCTGTCTCCCTCGCTGTCTCCCTCGCAGTCTCCCTCGCAGTCTCCCTCGCTGTCTCCCTCGCTGTCTCACGCGATCTCTCTCGCATTCTCTCTCGTTGTCTCCCTCGCAGTTTCTCTCGCTGTGTCCCTCGCAGTCTCTGTCGCTGTCTCTGTCGCTGTCTCTGTCGCTGTCTCTGTCGCTGTCGCTGTCGCTGTCTCTGTCGCTGTCTCTGTCGCTGTCTCTGTCGCTGTCTCTGTCGCTGTCTCCCTCACTGTCTCCCTCGCTGTCTCCCTCGCTGCCTCCCTCGCAGTCTCTCTCGAAGTCTCTCTCGCTGTCTACCTCGCTGTCTCCCTCGCTGTCTCCCTCGCTGTCTCCCTCGCTGTCTCCCTCGCTGTCTCCCTCGCTGTCTCCCTCGCTTTCTCCCTCGCTGTCTCCCTCGCTGTCTCCCTCGCTGTCTCCCTCGCTGTCTCCCTCGCTGTCTCCCTCGCTGTCTCCCTCGCTCTCTCTCTCGCCGTCTCCCTCGCCGTCTCAATCGCTGTCTCCCTCGCATTCTCTCTCGCTGTATCCCTCGCTGTCTCTCTCGCTATCTCCATAGCAGTCTCTCTCGCAGTTTCTCTCGCTTTCTCCCTCGCAGTCTCTCTCGCTGTCTCCCTCACAGTCTCTCTCGCTGTCTCTCTCGCTGTCTCTCTCGCTGTCTCCCTCGCTGTCTCCCTCGCAGTCTCCCTCGCAGTCTCCCTCGCAGTCTCCCTCGCAGTCTCTCTCGCTGTCTCCCTCGCTGTCTCCCTCGCTGTCTCCCTCGCTGTCTCCCTCGCTGTCTCCCTCGCTGTCTCCCTCGCTGTCTCCCTCGCTGTCTCCCTCGCTGTCTCCCTTGCTGTCTCCCTTGCTGTCTCCCTTGCTGTCTCCCTCGCTGTCTCTCTCGAGGTCTCTCTCGCAGTCTCTCTCGCAGTCTCTCTCGCAGTCTCTCTCGCAGTCTCTCTCGCTGTCTCTCTCGCTGTCTCTCTCGCTGACTCCCTCGCAGTTTCTATCGCTGTCTCCCTCGCAGTCTCTCTCGCTTTCTCCCTCGCAGTCTCCCTCGCAGTCTCTCTCGCAGTCTCTCTCGCTGTCTCGCTATCTCCCGCGCTATCTCCCTTGCTATCTCCCTCGCTGTCTCTCTCGCTGTCTCCCTTGCAGTCTCCCTCGCAGTCTCTCTCGCAGTCTCCATCGCTTTCTCTCTCGCTTTCTCCCTCGCAGTCTCTCTCGCAGTCTCTCTCGCAGTCTCTCTCGCAGTCTCTCTCGCAGTCTCTCTCGCAGTCTCTCTCGCAGTCTCCCTCGCTGCCTCCCTCGCTGCCTCCCTCGCTGCCTCCCACGCTGTCTCCCACGCTGTCTCCCACGCTGTCTCCCACGCTGTCTCCCACGCTGTCTCCCACGCTGTCTCCCACGCTGTCTCCCACGCTGTCTCCCACGCTGTCTCCCTCGCAGTCTCTCTCGCAGTCTCTCTCGCAGTCTCTCTCGCAGTCTCTCTCGCAGTCTCTCTTGCAGTCTCACTCGCTGTCTCCCTCGCTCTCTCTCTCGCTGTCTCCCTCGCTGTCTCCCTCGCTGTCTCCCTCGCTGTCTCCCTCGCTGTCTCCCTCGCTGTCTCCCTCGCTGTCTCCCTCGCTGTCTCACACGATCTCTCTCGCATTCTCTCTCTTTGTCTCCCTCGCAGTCTCTCTCGCAGTCTCTCTCGCAGTCTCTCTCGCTGTCTCCGTCGCTGTCTCCCTCGCTGTCTCCCTCGCTGTCTCCCTCGCTGTCTCCCTCGCTGCCTCCCTCGCTGCCTCCCTCGCAGTCTCCCTCGCAGTCTCTCTCGATGTCTACCTCGCTGTCTCCCTCGCTGTCTACCTCGCTGTCTACCTCGCTGTCTACCTCGCTGTCTCCCTCGCTGTCTCCCTCGCTGTCTCCCTCGCTGTCTCCCTCGCTGTCTCCCTCGCTGTCTCCCTCGCTGTCTCCCTCGCTCTCTCCCTCGCTCTCTCCCTCGCTCTCTCCCTCGCTGTCTCCCTCGCTCTCTCCCTCGCTCTCTCCCTCGCTCTCTCTCTCGCCGTCTCAATCGCTGTCTCCCTCGCATTCTCTCTCGCTATCTCCATAGCAGTCTCTCTCGCAGTTTCTCTCGCTTCCTCCCTCGCAGTCTCTCTCGCTGTCTCCCTAACAGTCTCTCTCGCTGTCTCCCTCGCTGTCTCCCTCGCTGTCTCCCTCGCTGTCTCCCTCACAGTCTCTCTCGCTGTCTCCCTCGCTGTCTCCCTCGCTGTCTCCCTCGAGGTCTCTCTCGCAGTCTCTCTCGCAGTCTCTCTCGCAGTCTCTCTCGCTGTCTCTCTCACTGACTCCCTCGCTGTCTCTATCGCTGTCTCCCTCGCAGTCTCTCTCGCTTTCTCTCTCGCTTTCTCCCTCGCTCTCTCCCTCGCAGTCTCTCTCGCAGTCTCTCTCGCAGTCTCTCTCGCAGTCTCCCTCGCAGTCTCCCTCGCTGTCTCCCTCGCTGTCTCCCTCGCTGTCTCCCTCGCTGTCTCTCTCGCTGTCTCCCTCGCTGTCTCCCTCGCTGTCTCCCTCGCTGTCTCCCTCGCAGTCTCCCTCAATATCCCTCTCGCAGTCTCTCTCGCATTCTCTCTCGCAGTCTCCCTCGCATTCTCCCTCGCAGTCTCCCTCGCAGTCTCCCTCGCAGTCTCCCTCGCAGTCTCCCTCGCAGTCTGTCTCGCAGTCTGTCTCGCAGTCTGTCTCGCAGTCTGTCTCGCAGTCTGTCTCGCAGTCTCCCTCGCAGTCTCCCTCGCAGTCTCCCTCGCAGTCTGTCTCGCAGTCTGTCTCGCAGTCTGTCTCGCAGTCTCTCTCGCAGTCTCTCTCGCAGTCTCTCTCGCAGTCTCCCTCGCAGTCTCCCTCAATATCCCTCTCGCAGTCTCCCTCGCAGTCTCCCTCGCAGTCTCCCTCGCAGTCTCCCTCGCAGTCTGTCTCGCAGTCTGTCTCGCAGTCTGTCTCGCAGTCTGTCTCGCAGTCTGTCTCGCAGTCTCTCTCGCTGTCTCCCTCGCTGTTTCCCTCACAGTCTCTCTCGCTGTCTCTCTCGCTGTCTCCCTCGCAGTCTCCCTCGAAGTCGCTCTCGCTTTCTCCCTCGCTGTCTCTCTCGCAGTCCTTCTCGCATTCTCTCTCGCTGTCTCCCTCGCTGTCTCCCTCGCTGTCTCCCTCGCTGTCTCCCTCGCAGTCTCCCTCGCAGTCTCCCTCGCAGTCTCCCTCGCAGTCTCCCTCGCAGTCTCCCTCGCAGTCTCCCTCGCAGTCTCTCTCGCAGTCTCTCTCGCAGTCTCTCTCGCAGTCTCCCTCGCTGTCTCCCTCGCTGTCTCCCTCGCTGTCTCCCTCGCTGTCTCCCTCGCTGTCTCCCTCGCCGTCTCCCTCGCAGTCACTCTGTATCCCCCGCTATCTCTCGCGCTATCTCCATAGCAGTCTCTCTCACTGTCTCCCTCGCTGTCTCCCTCGCTGCCTCCCTCGCTGCCTCCCTCGCTGCCTCCCTCGCAGTCTCCCTCGCAGTCTCCCTCGCAGTCTCCCTCGCTGTCTCCCTCGCTGTCTCCCTCGCTGTCTCCCTCGCAGTCTCCCTCGCAGTCTCCCTCGCTGTCTCCCTCGCTGTCTCCCTCGCTGTCTCCCTCGCTGTCTCCCTCGCTGTCTCCCTCGCTGTCTCCCTCGCCGTCTCCCTCGCAGTCACTCTGTATCCCCCGCTATCTCTCGCGCTATCTCCATAGCAGTCTCTCTCACTGTCTCCCTTGCTGTCTCCCTCGCTGTCTGTCTCTGTCGCTGTCTCTGTCGCTGTCTCTGTCGCTGTCTCTGTCGCTGTCTCTGTCGCTGTCTCTGTCGCTGTCTCTGTCGCTGTCTCTGTCGCTGTCTCTGTCGCTGTCTCCCTCGCTGTCTCCCTCGCTGTCTCCCTCGTCGTCTCCCTCGTCGTCTCCCTCGCCGTCTCCCTCGTCGTCTCCCTCGTCGTCTCCCTCGTCGTCTCCCTCGTCGTCTCCCTCGTCGTCTCCCTCGCCGTCTCCCTCGCCGTCTCCCTCGCCGTCTCCCTCGCAGTCTCCCTCGCAGTCTCTCTCGCTGTCTCTCTCGCTGTCTCTCTCGCTGTCTCTCTCAATGTACTCTCGCTGTCTCCCTCGCTGTCTCCCTCGCTGTCTCCCTCGCTGTCTCCCTCGCTGTCTCCCTCGCGGTCTCTCTCGCAGACTGTCTCGCTATCTGTCTCGCAGTCTCTCGCCGTCTCCCACGCCGTCTCCCTCGCCGTCTCCCTCGCCGTCTCCCTCGCCGTCTCTCTCGCAGTCTCTCTCGCCGTCTTCCTCGCAGTCTCTCTCGCTGTCTCCCTCGCTGCCTCCCTCGCTGCCTCCCTCGCTGCCTCCCTCGCTGCCTCCCTCGCTGCCTCCCCAGCAGTCGCTCTCGCAGTCGCTCTCGCAGTCGCTCTCGCAGTCTCTCTCGCTGTCTCCCTCGCTGTCTCCCTCGCTGTCTCCCTCGCAGTCTCTCTCGCAGTCTCTCTCGCAGTCTCTCTCGCAGTCTCTCTCGCAGTCTCTCTCGCAGTCTCTCTCGCAGTCTCTCTCGCAGTCTCTCTCGAAGTCTCTCTCGAAGTCTACCTCGCTGTCTACCTCGCTGTCTCTCTCGCTGTGTCCCTTGCAGTCTCTCTCGCAGTCTCTGTCGCTGTCTCTGTCGCTGTCTCTGTCGCTGTCTCTCTCGCTGTCTCCCTCGCTGCCTCCCTCGCAGTCTCTCTCGCAGTCTCTCTCGCAGTCTCTCTCGAAGTATCTCTCGAAGTCTACCTCGCTGTCTACCTCGCTGTCTACCTCGCTGTCTCCCTCGCTGTCTCCCTCGCTGTCTCCCTCGCTGTCTCCCTCGCTGTCTCCCTCGCTGTCTCCCTCGCTGTCTCTCTCGCTGTCTCTCTCGCTGTCTCTCTCGCTGTCTCTCTCGCTCTCTCTCTCGCTCTCCCTCTCGCCGTCTCCCTCGCCGTCTCAATCGCTGTCTCCCTCGCATTCTCTCTCGCAGTGTCTCTTGCTGTATCCCTCGCTATCTCCATAGCAGTCTCTCTCGCAGTTTCTCTCGCTTTCTCCCTCGCAGTCTCTCTCGCTGTCTCCCTCACAGTCTCACTCGCAGTCTCTCTCGCTGTCTCTCTCGCTGTCTCTCTCGCTGTCTCTCTCGCTGTCTCTCTCGCTGTCTCCCTCGCAGTCTCTCTCGCTGTCTTCCTCGCTGTCTTCCTCGCTGTCTTCCTCGCTGTCTTCCTCGCTGTCTTCCTCGCTGTCTTCCTCGCTGTCTTCCTCGCTCTCTCCCTCGCTCTCTCCCTCGCTCTCTCCCTCGCTCTCTCCCTCGCTCTCTCTCTCGCTCTCTCTCTCGCTCTCTCTCTCGCTCTCTCTCTCGCCGTCTCCCTCGCCGTCTCAATCGCTGTCTCCCTCGCATTCTCTCTCGCAGTGTCTCTCGCTGTATCCCTCGCTGTCTCTCTCGCTATCTCCATAGCAGTCTCTCTCGCAGTTTCTCTCGCTGTCTCCCTCACAGTCTCCCTCACAGTCTCTCTCGCTGTCTCTCTCGCTGTCTCCCTCGCAGTCTCTCTCGCTGTCTTCCTCGCTGTCTTCCTCGCTGTCTTCCTCGCTGTCTCCCTCGCTGTCTCCCTCGCTGTCTCCCTCGAGGTCTCTCTCACAGTCTCTCTCGCAGTCTCTCTCGCTGTCTCTCTCGCTGACTCCCTCGCAGTTTCTATCGCTGTCTCCCTCGCAGTCTCTCTCGCTTTCTCTCTCGCTTTCTCTCTCGCTTTCTCCCTCGCAGTCTCCCTCGCAGTCTCTCTCGCAGTCTCCCTCGCAGTCTCTCTCGCAGTCTCTCTCGCAGTCTCTCTCGCAGTCTCTCTCGCAGTCTCTCTCTCAGTCTCTCTCGCAGTCTCTCTCGCTATCTCCCGCGCTATCTCCCTCGCAGTCTCTCTCGCTTTCTCCCTCGCAGTCTCTCTCGCTTTCTCTCTCGCTTTCTCCCTCGCAGTCTCTCTCGCAGTCTCTCTCGCAGTCTCTCTCGCAGTCTCTCTCGCAGTCTCTCTCGCAGTCTCTCTCGCAGTCTCTCTCGCAGTCTCCCTCGCTGTCTCCCTCGCTGTCTCCCACGCTGTCTCCCACGCTGTCTCCCACGCTGTCTCCCACGCTGTCTCCCACGCTGTCTCCCACGCTGTCTCCCACGCTGTCTCCCACGCTGTCTCCCACGCTGTCTCCCTCGCAGTCTCTCTCGCAGTCTCCGTCGCTGTCTCTGTCGCTGTCTCACTCGCAGTCTCACTCGCAGTCTCCCTCGCAGTCTCCCTCGCAGTCTCCCTCGCAGTCTCCCTCGCAGTCTCCCTCGCAGTCTCCCTCGCAGTCTCCCTCGCAGTCTCTCTCGCAGTCTCTCTCGCAGTCTCTCTCGCAGTCTCTCTCGCAGTCTCACTCGCAGTCTCTCTCGCTGTCTCCCTCGCTGTCTCCCTCGCAGTCTCTCTCGCTGTCTCCCTCGCAGTCTCTCTCGAAGTCGCTCTCGCTTTCTCCCTCGCTGTCTCTCTCGCAGTCCTTCTCGCAGTCTCCCTCGCAGTCTCTCTCGCAGTCTCTCTCGCAGTCTCTCTCGCAGTCTCTCTCGCAGTCTCTCTCGCAGTCTCTCTCGCAGTCTCACTCGCAGTCTCACTCGCAGTCTCTCTCGCTGTCTCCCTCGCTGTTTCCCTCACAGTCTCTCTCGCTGTCTCCCTCGCAGTCTCTCTCGAAGTCGCTCTCGCTTTCTCCCTCGCTGTCTCTCTCGCAGTCCTTCTCGCATTCTCTCTCGCTGTCTCCAGCGCTGTCTCCCGAGCTGTCTCCGTCACTGTCTCCCTCGCAGTCTCTCTCGCTGTCTCCCTCGCAGTCTCTCTCGCAGTCTCTCTCGCTGTCTCTCTCGCTGTCTCCCTCGCTGTGTCCCTCGCTGTGTCCCTCGCTGTGTCCCTCACTGTGTCCCTCGCAGTCTCCCTCGCAGTCTCTCTCGCAGTCTCTCTCGATGTCTCCCTCGCTGTCTCCCTCGCTGTCTCCCTCGCTGTCTCCCTCGCAGTCACTCTGCATCCCCCGCTATCTCTCGCGCTATCTCCATAGCAGTCTCTCTCACTGTCTCCCTTGCTGTCTCTGTCGCTGTCTCCCTTGCTGTCTCTGTCGCTGTCTCCCTTGCTGTCTCTGTCGCTGTCTCCCTTGCTGTCTCTGTCGCTGTCTCTGTCGCTGTCTCTGTCGCTGTCTCTGTCGCTGTCTCTGTCGCTGTCTCTGTCGCCGTCTCCCTCGCCGTCTCCCTCGCCGTCTCCCTCGCCGTCTCCCTCGCCGTCTCCCTCGCCGTCTCCCTCGCCGTCTCCCTCGCCGTCTCCCTCGCCGTCTCTCTCGCCGTCTCTCTCGCCGTCTCCCTCGCTCTATCCCTCGCTGTATCTCTCGCAGTCTCTCTCGCTGCCTCCCACGCTGTCTCTCTCGCTGTGTCCCTCGCAGTCTCTCTCGCAGTCTCTCTCACAGTCTCCCTCGCTGTCTCCCTCGCTGTCTCCCACGCTGTCTCTCTCGCAGTCTCTCTCGCAGTCTCTCTCGCAGTCTCTCTCGCAGTCTCTCTCGCAGTCTCCCTCGCAGTCTCCCTCGCAGTCTCCCTCGCAGTCTCTCTCGCAGTCTCACTCGCAGTCTCACTCGCAGTCTCTCTCGCTGTCTCCCTCGCTGTTTCCCTCACAGTCTCTGTCGCTGTCTCCCTCGCAGTCTCTCTCGAAGTCGCTCTCGCTTTCTCCCTCGCAGTCTCTCTCGCAGTCCATCTCGCATTCTCTCTCGCTGTCTCCCTCGCTGTCTCCCTCGCTGTCTCCCTCGCTGTGTCCCTCGCTGTGTCCCTCGCTGTGTCCCTCGCTGTGTCCCTCGCTGTCTCTCTAGCAGTTTCCCTCACTGTCTCCCTCGCTGTCTCCCTCGCTGTCTCCCTCGCTGTCTCCCTCGCTGTCTCCCTCGCTGTCTCCCTCGCTGTCTCCCTCGCAGTCTCTCTCGCAGTCTCTCTCGCAGTCTCTCTCGCAGTCTCTCTCGCAGTCTCTCTCGATGTCTTTCTCGCTGTCTCCCTCGCTGTCTCCCTCGCTGTCTCCCTCGCTGTCTCCCTCGCTGTCTCCCTCGCCGTCTCCCTCGCCGTCTCCCTCGCAGTCACTCTGCATCCCCCGCTATCTCTCGCGCTATCTCCATAGCAGTCTCTCTCACTGTCTCCCTTGCTGTCTCCCTTGCTGTCTCCCTTGCTGTCTCTGTCGCTGTCTCTGTCGCTGTCTCCCTTGCTGTCTCTGTCGCTGTCTCCCTTGCTGTCTCTGTCGCTGTCTCTGTCGCTGTCTCTGTCGCTGTCTCTGTCGCCGTCTCCCTCGCCGTCTCCCTCGCCGTCTCCCTCGCCGTCTCCCTCGCCGTCTCCCTCGTCGTCTCCCTCGTCGTCTCCCTCGTCGTCTCCCTCGTCGTCTCCCTCGTCGTCTCCCTCGCCGTCTCCCTCGCAGTCTCTCTCGCTGTCTCCCTCGCTCTATCCCTCGCTGTATCTCTCGCAGTCTCTCTCGCTGCCTCCCACGCTGTCTCTCTCGCTGTGTCCCTCGCAGTCTCTCTCGCTGTCTCTATCACAGTCCTTCTCGCCGTCCTTCTCGCAGTCTCCCTCGCTGTCTCCCTCGCTGTCTCCCACGCTGTCTCTCTCGCAGTCTCCCTCGCAGTCTCCCTCGCAGTCTCCCTCGCAGTCTCCCTCGCAGTCTCCCTCGCAGTCTCCCTCGCAGTCTCCCTCGCAGTCTCTCTCGCTGTCTCTCTCGCTGTCTCCCTCGCTGTCTCCCTCGCTGTCTCCCTCGCTGTCTCCCTCGCTGTCTCCCTCGCTGTGTCCCTCGCTCTCTCCCTCGCAGTCTCCCTCGCTGTCTCCCTCGCCGTCTCCCTCGCCGTCTCCCTCGCCGTCTCTCTCGCAGTCTCTCTCGCCGTCTTCCTCGCCGTCTCCCTCGCCGTCTCCCTCGCTGCCTCCCTCGCTGTCTCCCCAGCAGTCGCTCCCGCAGTCTCTCTCGCTGTCTCTCTCGCTGTCTCTCTCGCTGTCTCCCTCGGTGTCTCCCTCGCTGTCTCCCTCGCTGTCTCCCTCGCTGTCTCCCTCGCTGTCTCCCTCGCTGTCTCCCTCGCTGTCTCCCTCGATGTCTCCCTCGCGGTCTCTCTCGCAGACTGTCTCGCTATCTGTCTCGCAGTCTCTCACCGCCTCCCACGCCGTCTCCCTCGCTGTCTCACGCGATCTCTCTCGCATTCTCTCTCGTTGTCTCCCTCGCAGTTTCTCTCGCTGTGTCCCTTGCAGTCTCTCTCACAGTCTCTGTCGCTGTCTCTGTCGCTGTCTCTGTCGCTGTCTCTGTCGCTGTCTCCCTCGCTGCCTCCCTCGCAGTCTCTCTCGCAGTCTCTCTCGCAGTCTCTCTCGCTGTCTACCTCGCTGTCTACCTCGCTGTCTACCTCGCTGTCTCCCTCGCTGTCTCCCTCGCTGTCTCCCTCGCTGTCTCCCTCGCTGTCTCCCTCGCTCTCTCTCTCGCTCTCCCTCTCGCCGACTCCCTCGCAGTCTCTCTCGCTGTCTCCCTCGCTGTCTCCCTCGCTGTCTCCCTCGCTGTCTCCCTCGCTGTCTTCCTCGCTGTCTTCCTCGCTGTCTTCCTCGCTGTCTTCCTCGCTGTCTTCCTCGCTGTCTTCCTCGCTGTCTTCCTCGCTGTCTTCCTCGCTGTCTTCCTCGCTGTCTCCCTCGAGGTCTCCCTCGCAGTCTCTCTCGCAGTCTCTCTCGCAGTCTCTCTCGCAGTCTCTCTCGCAGTCTCTCTCGCTGTCTCTCTCGCTGTCTCTCTCGCTGACTCCCTCGCAGTTTCTATCGCTGTCTCCCTCGCAGACTCTCTTGCTTTCTCCCTCGCCGTCTCCCTCGCCGTCTCCCTCGCCGTCTCCCTCGCCGTCTCCCTCGCCGTCTCCCTCGCAGTCTCTCTCGCTATCTCCCTCGCTATCTCCCTCGCTGTCTCCCTCGCTGTCTCCCTCGCTGTCTCTCTCGCTGTCTCCCTTGCAGTCTCCCTCGCAGTCTCTCTCGCTTTCTTCCTCGCAGTCTCTCTCGCTTTCTCTCTCGCTTTCTCCCTCGCAGTCTCCCTCGCAGTCTCCCTCGCAGTCTCTCTCGCAGTCTCTCTCGCAGTCTCTCTCGCAGTCTCTCTCGCAGTCTCTCTCGCAGTCTCTCTCGCAGTCTCTCTCGCAGTCTCTCTCGCAGTCTCTCTCGCAGTCTTCCTCGCTGTCTCCCTCGCTGTGTCTCTCGCTCTCTCTCTCGCTCTCTCTCTCGCAGTCTCCCTCGCTATCTCCCTCGCTGTCTCCCTCGCTGTCTCACACGATCTCTCTCGCATTCTCTCTCGTTGTCTCCCTCGCAGTCTCTCTCGCAGTCTCTATTGCTGTCTCTGTCGCTGTCTCCCTTGCTGTCTCCCTTGCTATCTCCCTCGCTGCCTCCCTCGCAGTCTCTCTCGCTGTCTACCTCGCTGTCTACCTCGCTGTCTCCCTCGCTGTCTCCCTCGCTGTCTCCCTCGCTGTCTCCCTCGCTGTCTCCCTCGCTGTCTCCCTCGCTGTCTCCCTCGCTGTCTCCCTCGCTCTCTCCCTCGCTCTCTCTCTCGCTGTCTCTCTCGCTATCTCCATAGCAGTCTCTCTCGCAGTTTCTCTCGCTTCCTCCCTCGCAGTCTCTCTCGCTGTCTCCCTCACAGTCTCTCTCGCTGACTCTCTCACTGTCTCCCTCGCTGTCTCCCTCACAGTCTCTCTCGCTGTCTCTCTCGCTGTCTCCCTCGCTGTCTCCCTCGAGGTCTCTCTCGCAGTCTCTCTCGCAGTCTCTCTCGCAGTCTCTCTCGCTGTCTCTCTCGCTGACTCCCTCGCTGTTTCTATCGCTGTCTCTCTCGCAGTCTCTCTCGCAGTCTCTCTCGCTTTCTCTCTCGCTTTCTCTCTCGCTTTCTCCCTCGCTCTCTCCCTCGCAGTCTCTCTCGCAGTCTCTCTCGCAGTCTCTCTCGCAGTCTCTCTCGCAGTCTCTCTCGCAGTCTCCCTCGCAGTCTCCCTCGCAGTCTCCCTCGCTGTCTCCCTCGCTGTCTCCCTCGCTGTCTCCCTCGCTGTCTCCCTCGCTGTCTCCCTCGCTGTCTCCCTCGCTGTCTCTCTCGCTGTCTCTCTCGCTGTCTCTCTCGCTGTCTCCCTCGCTGTCTCCCTCGCTGTCTCCCTCGCTCTATCCCTCGCTCTATCACTCGCTCTCTCCCTCGCTCTATCCCTCGCTCTCCCTCGCTCTCTCCCTCGCTCTCTCCCTCGCTCTCTCCCTCGCTCTCTCCCTCGCTCTCTCCCTCGCTCTCTCTCTCGCCGTCTCAATCGCTGTCTCCCTCGCATTCTCTCTCGCAGTGTCTCTCGCTGTATCCCTCGCTGTCTCTCTCGCTATCTCCATAGCAGTCTCTCTCGCTTCCTCCCTCGCAGTCTCTCTCGCTGTCTCCCTCACAGTCTCTCTCGCTGTCTCTCTCACTGTCTCCCTCGCTGTCTCCCTCACAGTCTCTCTCGCTGTCTCCCTCGCTGTCTCCCTCGAGGTCTCTCTCGCAGTCTCTCTCGCTGTCTCTCTCGCTGTCTCTCTCACTGACTCCCTCGCTGTCTCTATCGCTGTCTCCCTCGCAGTCTCTCTCGCAGTCTCTCTCGCTTTCTCTCTCGCTTTCTCCCTCGCTCTCTCCCTCGCAGTCTCTCTCGCAGTCTCTCTCGCAGTCTCTCTCGCAGTCTCTCTCGCAGTCTCTCTCGCAGTCTCTCTCGCAGTCTCCCTCGCTGTCTCCCTCGCTGTCTCCCTCGCTGTCTCCCTCGCTGTCTCCCTCGCTGTCTCCCTCGCTGTCTCCCTCGCTGTCTCCCTCGCAGTCTCCCTCAATATCCCTCTCGCTGTCTCTCTCGCATTCTCTCTCGCAGTCTCCCTCGCAGTCTCCCTCGCAGTCTGTCTCGCAGTCTCTCTCGCAGTCTCTCTCGCAGTCTCTCTCGAAGTCGCTCTCGCTTTCTCCCTCGCTGTCTCTCTCGCAGTCCTTCTCGCTGTCTCCCTCGCTGTCTCCCGAGCTGTCTCCCTCGCTTTCTCCCTCGCTGTGTCCCTCGCTCTCTCCCTCGCAGTCTCCCTCACTGTCTCCCTCGCCGTCTCTCTCGCAGTCTCTCTCGCAGTCTCTCTCGCCGTCTTCCTCGCAGTTTCTCTCGCTGTCTCCCTCGCTGTCTCCCTCGCTGTCTCCCTCGCATTCTCCCTCGCTGCCTCCCTCGCTGCCTCCCTCGCTGCCTCCCTCGCTGTCTCCCCAGCAGTCGCTCTCGCAGTCTCCCTCGCTGTCTCCCTCGCTGTCTCCCTCGCTGTCTCCCTCGCTGTCTCCCTCGCTGTCTCCCTCGCTGTCTCTCTCGCTGTCTCCCTCGCGGTCTCTCTCGCAGACTGTCTCGCTATCTGTCTCGCAGTCTCTCACCGCCTCCCACGCCGTCTCCCTCGCTGTCTCCCTCGCTGTCTCCCTCGCTGTCTCCCTCGCTGTCTCCCTCGCTGTCTCCCTCGCTGTCTCACGCGATCTCTCTCGCATTCTCTCTCGTTGTCTCCCTCGCAGTTTCTCTCGCTGTGTCCCTTGCAGTCTCTCTCACAGTCTCTGTCGCTGTCTCTGTCGCTGTCTCTGTCGCTGTCTCTCTCGCTGTCTCCCTCGCTGCCTCCCTCGCAGTCTCTCTCCAAGTCTCTCTCGCTGTCTACCCCGCTGTCTACCCCGCTGTCTCCCTCGCTGTCTCCCTCGCTGTCTCCCTCGCTGTCTCCCTCGCTGTCTCCCTCGCTGTCTCCCTCGCTGTCTCCCTCGCTGTCTCTTTCGCTCTCCCTCTCGCCGTCTCCCTCGCCGTCTCAATCGCTGTCTCCCTCGCATTCTCTCTCGCAGTGTCTCTCGCTGTATCCCTCGCTGTCTCTCTCGCTATCTCCATAGCAGTCTCTCTCGCAGTTTCTCTCGCTTTCTCCCTCGCAGTCTCTCTCGCTGTCTCCCTCACAGTCTCACTCGCAGTCTCTCTCGCTGTCTCTCTCGCTGTCTCTCTCGCTGTCTCTCTCGCTATCTCCCTCACTGTCTCCCTCGCTGTCTCTCTCGCTGTCTTCCTCGCTGTCTTCCTCGCTGTCTTCCTCGCTGTCTTCCTCGCTGTCTTCCTCGCTGTCTTCCTCGCTGTCTTCCTCGCTGTCTTCCTCGCTGTCTCTCTCACAGTCTCTCTCGCAGTCTCTCTCGCAGTCTCTCGCAGTCTCTCTCGCAGTCTCTCTCGCTGTCTCTCTCGCTGACTCCCTCGCAGTTTCTATCGCTGTCTCCCTCGCAGACTCTCTCGCTTTCTCCCTCGCCGTCTCCCTCGCCGTCTCCCTCGCAGTCTCTCTCGCTATCTCCCTCGCTATCTCCCTCGCTATCTCCCTCGCTGTCTCCCTTGCAGTCTCCCTCGCAGTCTCTCTCACATTCTCCCTCGCAGTCTCCCTCGCAGTCTCTCTCGCTTTCTCTCTCGCTTTCTCCCTCGCAGTCTCTCTCGCAGTCTCTCTCGCAGTCTCTCTCGCAGTCTCTCTCGCAGTCTCTCTCACATTCTCTCTCGTTGTCTCCCTCGCAGTCTCTCTCGCTGTGTCCCTCGCAGTCTCTCTCGCTGTCTCTCTCGCTGTCTCCCTCGCTGTCTCCCTCGCAGTCTCCCTCGCAGTCTCTCTCGCAGTCTCTCTCGCAGTCTCTCTCGCAGTCTCTCTCGCAGTCTCTCTCGCAGTCTCTCTCGCTGACTCTCTCGCTGTCTCTCTCGCTGTCTCTCTCGCTGACTCTCTCGCTGTCTCCCTCGCTGTATCTCTCGCTGTCTCTCTCGCTGTCTCTCTCGCTGTCTCTCTCGCTGTCTCTCTCGCTGTCTCCCTCGCTGTCTCCCTCGCTGTCTCGATCGCTGTCTCCCTCGCTGTCTCCCTCGCAGTCTCCCTCGCAGTCTCTCTCGCAGTCTCCCTCGCAGTCTCTCTCGCTGTCTCCCTCGCTGTGTCCCTCGCTGCCTCCCTCGCTGCCTCCCTCGCTGCCTCCCTCGCTGCCTCCCTCGCAGTCTCTCTGGCTGTCTCCCTCGCTGTCTCCCTCGCTGTCTCCCTCGCTGTCTCCCTCGCTGTCTCCCTCGCTGTCTCCCTCGCTGTCTCCCTCGCTCTCTCTCTCGCTCTCTCTCTCGCTCTCTCTCTCGCCGTCTCCCTCGCCGTCTCCCTCGCCGTCTCCCTCGCCGTCTCCCTCGCAGTCTCTCTCGCAGTGTCTCTCTCGCTGTCTCTCTCGCTATTTCCCTTGCAGTCTCTCTCGCAGTTTCTCTCGCTGTCTCCCTCGCAGTCTCTCTCGCTGTCTCCCTCGCTGTCTCCTTCACAGTCTCTCTCGCTGTCTCTCTCGCTGTCTCCCTCGCTGTCTCCCTCGCAGTCTCCCTCGCAGTCTCTCTCGCAGTCTCTCTCGCAGTCTCTCTCGCAGTCTCTCTCGCAGTCTCTCTCGCAGTCTCTCTCGCAGTCTCTCTCGCAGTCTCTCTCGCTGACTCTCTCGCTGTCTCTCTCGCTGTCTCTCTCGCTGACTCTCTCGCTGTCTCCCTCGCTGTCTCTCTCGCTGTCTCTCTCGCTGTCTCTCTCGCTGTCTCTCTCGCTGTCTCTCTCGCTGTCTCTCTCGCTGTCTCTCTCGCTTTCTCCCTCGCTGTCTCCCTCGCTGTCTCGATCGCTGTCTCCCTCGCAGTCTCTCTCGCAGTCTCTCTCGCAGTCTCTCTCGCTTTCTCCCTCGCTGTCTCCTTCGCTGTCTCCCTCGCCGTCTCTCTCGCTGTCTCTCTCAGTCTCTCTCGCTGTCTCCCTCGCAGTCTCCCTCGAAGTCTCCCTCGAAGTAACCCTGGATGTCTCTCTCGCAGTCTCTCTCGCAGTCTCTCTCGCAGTCTCTCTCGCAGTCTCTCTCGCAGTCTCTCTCGCATTCTCTTTCGCTGTCTCTCTCGATGTCTCTCTCGTTGTCTCTCTCGATGTCTCCCTCGCTGTCTCCCTCGCTGTCTCCCTCGCTGTCTCCCTCGCTGTCTCCCTCTCAGTCTCTCTCGCATTATCTCTCGCTGTCTCCCTCGCTGTCTCCCTCGCACTCTCTGGCTTTCTCTCTCGCTTTCTCTCTCGCAGTCCCTCTCCCTGTCTCTCTCGCAGTCTCTCTCGCAGTCTCTCTCGCAGTCTCTCTCGCTGTCTCCCTCGCAGTCTCCCTCGCAGTCTCCCTCGCAGTCTCCCTCGCAGTCTCCCTCGCAGTCTCTCTCGCAGTCTCTCTCGCTGTCTCTCTCGCTGTCTCTCTCGCCGTCTCCCTCGCCGTCTCTCTCGCAGTCTCTCTCGCAGTCTCTCTCGAATTCTCTCTCGCTGTCTACCTCGCTGTCTCCCTCGCTGTCTCCCTCGCTGTCTCCCTCGCTGCCTCTCTCGCTCTCTCTCTCGCTGTCACCCTCGCCATCTCCCTCGCCGTCTCCCTCGCAGTTAGTCTCGCAGTCTCTCTCGCTGTATCCCTCGCTGTCTCTCTCGCTATCTCCATAGCAGTCTCCCTCGCTGTCTCCCTCACAGTCTCTCTCGCAGTCTCTCTCGCAGTCTCTCTCGCTATCTCCCTCGCTATCTCCCTCGCTATCTCCCTCGCTATCTCCCTCGCTATCTCCCTCGCTGTCTCTCTCGCTGTCTCCCTCGCAGTCTCCCTCGCAGTCTCTCTCGCTTTCTCCCTCGCAGTCTCTCTCGCAGTCTCTCTCGCTTTCTCCCTCGCAGTCTCTCTCGCAGTCTCTCTCGCAGTCTCTCTCGCAGTCTCTCTCGCAGTCTCTCTCGCAGTCTCTCTCGCAGTCTCTCTCGCAGTCTCTCTCGCAGTCTTCCTCGCAGTCTCTCTCGCAGTCTTCCTTGCAGTCTTCCTTGCAGTCTCCCTCGCTGTCTCCCTCGCAGTCTCTCTTGCAGTCTCCCTCGCAGTCTCCCTCGCAGTCTCCCTCGCAGTCTCCCTCGCAGTCTCCCTCGCAGTCTCCCTCGCTGTCTCCCTCGCTGTCTCCCTCGCTGTCTCCCTCGCTGTCTCCCTCGCTGTCTCACGCGATCTCTCTCGCATTCTCTCTCGTGTCCCTCGCAGTCTCTCTCGCTGTGTCCATCGCAGTCTCTCTCACAGTCTCTCTTGCTGTCTCTGTCGCTGTCTCCCTCGCTGTCTCCCTCGCTGTCTCCCTCGCTGTCTCCCTCGCTGTCTCCCTCGCTGTCTCCCTCGCTGTCTCCCTCGCTGCCACCCTCGCAGTCTCTCTCGCTGTCTCTCTCGCTGTCTCCCTCGCTGTCTCCCTCGCTATCTCCATAGCAGTCTCCCTCGCTATCTCCATAGCAGTCTCTCTCGCTGTTTCTCTCGCTTTCTCCCTCGCAGTCTTTCTCGCTGTCTCCCTCACAGTCTCACTCGCAGTCTCTCTCGCTGTCTCTCTCGCTGTCTCCCTCACAGTCTCCCTCGCTGTCTCCCTCGCTGTCTCCCTCGAGGTCTCTCTCTCAGTCTCTCTCGCAGTCTCTCTCGCTGACTCCCTCGCAGTTTCTATCGCTGTCTCCCTCGTGTTCTCTCTCGCTTTCTCGCTCGCTCTCTCCCTCGCAGTCTCTCTCGCAGTCTCTCTCGCTATCTCTCTCGCTATCTCTCTCGCTATCTCTCTCGCTATCTCCCTCGCTATCTCCCTCGCATTCTCCCTCGCTGTCTCTCTCGCTGTCTCTCTCGCTGTCTCCCTCGCTGTCTCCCTTGCAGTCTCCCTTGCAGTCTCCCTCGCAGTCTCTCTCGCTTTCTCCCTCGCAGTCTCTCTCGCTTTCTCCCTCGCAGTCTCCCTCGCAGTCTCCCTCGCAGTCTCCCTCGCAGTCTCCCTCGCAGTCTCTCTCGCAGTCTCTCTCGCAGTCTCTCTCGCAGTCTCTCTCGCAGTCTCTCTCGCAGTCTTCCTCGCAGTTTCCCTCGCTGTCTCCCTCGCTGCCTCCCACGCTGCCTCCCACGCTGTCTCCCTCGCAGTCTCCCTCTCAGTCTCTCTTGCAGTCTCTCTTGCTGTCTCCCTCGCTGTGTCTCTCGCTCTCTCTCTCGCAGTCTCCCTCGCTGTCTCCCTCGCTGTCTCACGCGATCTCTCTCACATTCTCTCTCGTTGTCTCCCTCGCAGTCTCTCTCGCTGTGTCCCTCGCAGTCTCTCTCGCAGTCTCTCTCGCAGTCTCTATTGCTGTCTCTGTCGCTGTCTCCCTCGCTGTCTCCCTCGCTGTCTCCCTCGCTGTCTCCCTCGCTGCCTCCCTCGCAGTCTCTCTCGAAGTCTCTCTCGAAGTCTCTCTCGCTGTCTACCTCACTGTCTCCCTCGCTGTCTCCCTCGCTGTCTCCCTCGCTGTCTCCCTCGCTTTCTCCCTCGCTTTCTCCCTCAGTCTCTCCCTCAGTCTCTCCCTCAGTCTCTCCCTCAGTCTCTCTCGCAGTCTCTCTCGCAGTCTCTCTCGCAGTCTCCCTCGCAGTCTCTCTCGCTGTCTCCCTCGCAGTCTCACTCGCTGTCTCCCTCGCTGTCTCCCTCGCTGTCTCCCTCGCTGTCTCCCTCGCTGTCTCCCTCGCTGTCTCCCTCGCTGTCTCCCTCGCTGTCTCCCTCGCTGTCTCCCTCGCTGTCTCCCTCGCTGTCTCCCTCGCTGTCTCTCTCGCTGTCTCTCTCGCTGTCTCTCTCGCTGTCTCTCTCGCTGTCTCCCTCGCTGTCTCCCTCGCTGTCTCCCTCGCTGTCTCCCTCAATATCCCTCTCGCTGTCTCTCTCGCTGTCTCTCTCGCTGTCTCTCTCGCTGTCTCTCTCGCTGTCTCTCTCGCTGTCTCTCTCGCTGTCTCTCTCGCTGTCTCCCTTCCTGTCTCCCTCGCTGTCTCCCTCGCTGTCTCCCTCGCTGTCTCCCTCGCTGTCTCTCTCGCCGTCTCCCTAGCCGTCTCAATCGCAGTCTCCCTCGCAGTGTCTCTCGCTGTATCCCTCGCTGTCTCTCTCGCTATCTCCATAGCAGTCTCTCTCGCAGTTTCTCTCGCTTTCTCCCTCGCAGTCTTTCTCGCTGTCTCCCTCACAGTCTCACTCGCAGTCTCTCTCGCTGTCTCTCTCGCTGTCTCTCTCGCTGTCTCCCTCGCTGTCTCCCTCGCTGTCTCCCTCGTGTTCTCTCTCGCTTTCTCGCTCACTCTCTCCCTCGCAGTCTCTCTCGCAGTCTCTCTTGCAGTCTCTCTCGCTATCTCTCTCGCTATCTCTCTCGCTATCTCCCTCGCTATCTCCCTCGCTATCTCCCTCGCTATCTCCCTCGCTGTCTCTGTCGCTGTCTCCCTTGCAGTCTCCCTTGCAGTCTCCCTTGCAGTCTCCCTTGCAGTCTCCCTCGCAGTCTCTCTCGCTTTCTCCCTCGCAGTCTCTCTCGCTTTCTCCCTCGCAGTCTCTCTCGCAGTCTCTCTCGCAGTCTCTCTCGCAGTCTTCCTCGCAGTTTCTCTCGCTGTCTCCCTCGCTGCCTCCCACGCTGTCTCCCTCGCAGTCTCTCTTGCAGTCTCTCTTGCTGTCTCCCTCGCTGTGTCTCTCGCTCTCTCTCTCGCTCTCTCTCTCGCAGTCTCCCTCGCTGTGTCCCTCGCAGTCTCTCTCGCTGTCTCCCTCGCTGTCTCCCTCGCTGTCTCCCTCGCTGCCTCCCTCGCAGTCTCTCTCGAAGTCTCTCTCGCTGTCTACCTCGCTGTCTCCCTCGCTGTCTCCCTCGCTGTCCCCCTCGCTGTCTCCCTCGCTGTCTCCCTCGCTGTCTCCCTCGCTTTCTCTCTCGCTTTCTCCCTCGCTCTCTCCCTCAGTCTCTCTCGCAGTCTCTCTCGCAGTCTCCCTCGCAGTCTCTCTCGCTGTCTCCCTCGCTGTCTCCCTCGCTGTCTCCCTCGCTGTCTCCCTCGCTGTCTCCCTCGCTGTCTCCCTCGCTGTCTCCCTCGCTGTCTCTCTCGCTGTCTCTCTCGCTGTCTCTCTCGCTGTCTCTCTCGCTGTCTCTCTCGCTGTCTCCCTCGCTGTCTCCCTCGCTGTCTCCCTCGCTGTCTCCCTCGCTGTCTCCCTCAATATCCCTCTCGCAGTCTCTCTCGCATTCTCTCATGCAGTCTCCCTCGCAGTCTCCCTCGCAGTCTCTCTCGCAGTCTCTCTCGCAGTCTCTCTCGCAGTCTCTCTCGCAGTCTCTCTCGCAGTCTCCCTCAATATCCCTCTCGCAGTCTCCCTCAATATCCCTCTCGCAGTCTCTCTCGCATTCTCTATCGCAGTCTCCCTCGCAGTCTCCCTCGCAGTCTCCCTCGCAGTCTCCCTCGCAGTCTCCCTCGCAGTCTCCCTCGCAGTCTCTCTAGCTGTCTCCCTCGCTGTTTTCCTCACAGTCTCGCTGTCTCCCTCGCAGTCTCTCTCGAAGTCGCTCTTGCTTTCTCCCTCGCTGTCTCTCTCGCAGTCCTTCTCGCATTCTCTCTCGCTGTCTCCAGCGCTGTCTCCCTCGCCATCTCCCTCGCTGTCTCTCTCGCAGTTAGTCTCGCAGTCTCTGTCGCTGTATCCCTCGCTGTCTCTCTCGCTATCTCCATAGCAGTCTCTCTCGCAGTCTCCCTCGCTGTCTCCCTCGCTGTCTCCCTCGCTGTCTCCCTCACAGTCTCCCTCACAGTCTCCCTCACAGTCTCTCTCGCAGTCTCCCTCGCTGTCTCCCTTGCAGTCTCCCTTGCAGTCTCCCTCGCAGTCTCCCTCGCAGTCTCTCTCGCTTTCTCCCTTGCAGTCTCTCTCGCAGTCTCTCTCGCAGTCTCTCTCGCTTTCTCCCTCGCTATCTCCCTCGCTATCTCCCTCGCTGCCTCCCTCGCAGTCTCTCTCGCTGTCTCCCTCGCTGTCTCCCTCGCTGTCTCGATCGCTGTCTCCCTCGCTGTCTCCCTCGCAGTCTCCCTCGCAGTCTCCCTCGCAGTCTCCCTCGCAGTCTCTCTCGCTGTCTCCCTCGGTGTGTCCCTCGCTGCCTCCCTCGCTGCCTCCCTCGCTGCCTCCCTCGCAGTCTCTCTGGCTGTCTCCCTCGCTGTCTCCCTCGCTGTCTCCCTCGCTGTCTCCCTCGCTGTCTCCCTCGCTGTCTCCCTCGCTCTCTCTCTCGCTCTCTCTCTCGCCGTCTCCCTCGCCGTCTCCCTCGCCGTCTCCCTCGCAGTCTCTCTCGCAGTGTCTCTCGCTGTATCCCTCGCTGTCTCTCTCGCTATTTCCCTTGCAGTCTCTCTCGCAGTTTCTCTCGCTGTCTCCCTCGCAGTCTCTCTCGCTGTCTCCCTCGCTGTCTCCTTCACAGTCTCTCTCGCTGTCTCTCTCGCTGTCTCTCTCGCTGTCTCCCTCGCTGTCTCTCTCGCTGTCTCCCTCGCTGTCTCCCTCGCAGTCTCTCTCGCAGTCTCTCTCGCAGTCTCTCTCGCAGTCTCTCTCGCAGTCTCTCTCGCAGTCTCTCTCGCAGTCTCTCTCGCAGTCTCTCTCGCAGTCTCTCTCGCTGACTCTCTCGCTGTCTCTCTCGCTGACTCTCTCGCTGTCTCCCTCGCTGTCTCTCTCGCTGTCTCTCTCGCTGTCTCTCTCGCTGTCTCTCTCGCTGTCTCTCTCGCTGTCTCTCTCGCTGTCTCTCTCGCTGTCTCCCTCGCTGTCTCCCTCGCTGTCTCCCTCGCTGTCTCGATCGCTGTCTCCCTCGCAGTCTCTCTCGCAGTCTCTCTCGCAGTCTCTCTCGCTTTCTCCCTCGCTGTCTCCCTCGCTGTCTCCCTCGCTGTCTCTCTCGCTGTCTCTCTCGCTGTCTCTCTCAGTCTCTCTCGCTGTCTCCCTCGCAGTCTCCCTCGAAGTCTCCCTCGAAGTAACCCTGGATGTCTCTCTCGCAGTCTCTCTCGCAGTCTCTCTCGCAGTCTCTCTCGCAGTCTCTCTCGCAGTCTCTCTCGCAGTCTCTCTCGCAGTCTCTCTCGCAGTCTCTCTCGCAGTCTCTCTCGCATTCTCTTTCGCTGTCTCTCTCGATGTCTCTCTCGTTGTCTCTCTCGATGTCTCCCTCGCTGTCTCCCTCGCTGTCTCCCTCGCTGTCTCCCTCGCTGTCTCCCTCTCAGTCTCTCTCGCATTATCTCTCGCTGTCTCCCTCGCTGTCTCCCTCGCACTCTCTGGCTTTCTCTCTCGCTTTCTCTCTCGCAGTCCCTCTCCCTGTCTCTCTCGCAGTCTCTCTCGCAGTCTCTCTCGCAGTCTCTCTCGCAGTCTCTCTCGCTGTCTCCCTCGCAGTCTCCCTCGCAGTCTCTCTCGCTGTCTCTCTCGCTGTCTCTCTCGCCGTCTCCCTCGCCGTCTCCCTCGCAGTCTCTCTCGCAGTCTCTCTCGCAGTCTCTCTCGAATTCTCTCTCGCTGTCTACCTCGCTGTCTCCCTCGCTGTCTCCCTCGCTGCCTCTCTCGCTCTCTCTCTCGCTGTCACCCTCGCCATCTCCCTCGCCGTCTCCCTCGCAGTTAGTCTCGCAGTCTCTCTCGCTGTATCCCTCGCTGTCTCTCTCGCTATCTCCATAGCAGTCTCCCTCGCTGTCTCCCTCACAGTCTCCCTCACAGTCTCCCTCGCAGTCTCTCTCGCAGTCTCTCTCGCAGTCTCTCTCGCAGTCTCTCTCGCTATCTCCCTCGCTATCTCCCTCGCTATCTCCCTCGCTATCTCCCTCGCTATCTCCCTCGCTATCTCCCTCGCTGTCTCTCTCGCTGTCTCTCTCGCTGTCTCCCTCGCAGTCTCCCTCGCAGTCTCACTCGCAGTCTCCCTCGCAGTCTCTCTCGCTTTCTCCCTCGCAGTCTCTCTCGCTTTCTCCCTCGCAGTCTCTCTCGCAGTCTCTCTCGCAGTCTCTCTCGCAGTCTCTCTCACAGTCTCTCTCGCAGTCTCTCTCGCAGTCTCTCTCGCAGTCTTCCTCGCAGTCTCTCTCGCAGTCTTCCTTGCAGTCTTCCTTGCAGTCTCCCTCGCTGTCTCCCTCGCAGTCTCTCTTGCAGTCTCCCTCGCAGTCTCCCTCGCAGTCTCCCTCGCAGTCTCCCTCGCAGTCTCCCTCGCTGTCTCCCTCGCTGTCTCCCTCGCTGTCTCCCTCGCTGTCTCCCTCGCTGTCTCCCTCGCTGTCTCCCTCGCTGTCTCCCTCGCTTTATCCCTCGCTGTCTCACGCGATCTCTCTCGCATTCTCTCTCGTGTCCCTCGCAGTCTCACTCGCTGTGTCCATCGCAGTCTCTCTCACAGTCTCTCTCACTGTCTCTGTCGCTGTCTCCCTCGCTGTCTCCCTCGCTGTCTCCCTCGCTGTCTCCCTCGCTGTCTCCCTCGCTGTCTCCCTCGCTGCCACCCTCGCAGTCTCTCTCGCTGTCTCTCTCGCTGTCTCCCTCGCTGTCTCCCTCGCTATCTCCATAGCAGTCTCCCTCGCTATCTCCATAGCAGTCTCTCTCGCTGTTTCTCTCGCTTTCTCCCTCGCAGTCTTTCTCGCTGTCTCCCTCACAGTCTCACTCGCAGTCTCACTCGCAGTCTCACTCGCAGTCTCTCTCGCTGTCTCCCTCACAGTCTCTCTCGCTGTCTCCCTCGCTGTCTCCCTCGAGGTCTCTCTCTCAGTCTCTCTCGCAGTCTCTCTCGCTGACTCCCTCGCAGTTTCTATCGCTGTCTCCCTCGTGTTCTCTCTCGCTTTCTCGCTCGCTCTCTCCCTCGCAGTCTCTCTCGCAGTCTCTCTCGCTATCTCTCTCGCTATCTCTCTCGCTATCTCTCTCGCTATCTCCCTCGCTATCTCCCTCGCTATCTCCCTCGCTGTCTCTCTCGCTGTCTCTCTCGCTGTCTCCCTCGCTGTCTCCCTCGCAGTCTCCCTTGCAGTCTCCCTCGCAGTCTCTCTCGCTTTCTCCCTCGCAGTCTCTCTCGCTTTCTCCCTCGCAGTCTCCCTCGCAGTCTCCCTCGCAGTCTCCCTCGCAGTCTCTCTCGCAGTCTCTCTCGCAGTCTCTCTCGCAGTCTCTCTCGCAGTCTCTCTCGCAGTCTTCCTCGCAGTTTCCCTCGCTGTCTCCCTCGCTGCCTCCCACGCTGCCTCCCACGCTGCCTCCCACGCTGTCTCCCTCGCAGTCTCCCTCGCAGTCTCTCTTGCAGTCTCTCTTGCTGTCTCCCTCGCTGTGTCTCTCGCTCTCTCTCTCGCAGTCTCCCTCGCTGTCTCCCTCGCTGTCTCACGCGATCTCTCTCACATTCTCTCTCGTTGTCTCCCTCGCAGTCTCTCTCGCTGTGTCCCTCGCAGTCTCTCTCGCAGTCTCTATTGCTGTCTCTGTCGCTGTCTCCCTCGCTGTCTCCCTCGCTGTCTCCCTCGCTGTCTCCCTCGCTGTCTCCCTCGCTGCCTCCCTCGCAGTCTCTCTCGAAGTCTCTCTCGAAGTCTCTCTCGCTGTCTCTCTCGCTGTCTCCCTCGCTGTCTCCCTCGCTGTCTCCCTCGCTGTCTCCCTCGCTGTCTCCCTCGCTTTCTCCCTCGCTTTCTCCCTCAGTCTCTCCCTCAGTCTCTCCCTCAGTCTCTCCCTCAGTCTCTCTCGCAGTCTCTCTCGCAGTCTCTCTCGCAGTCTCTCTCGCAGTCTCCCTCGCAGTCTCTCTCGCTGTCTCCCTCGCAGTCTCACTCGCTGTCTCCCTCGCTGTCTCCCTCGCTGTCTCCCTCGCTGTCTCCCTCGCTGTCTCCCTCGCTGTCTCCCTCGCTGTCTCCCTCGCTGTCTCCCTCGCTGTCTCCCTCGCTGTCTCCCTCGCTGTCTCTCTCGCTGTCTCTCTCGCTGTCTCTCTCGCTGTCTCCCTCGCTGTCTCCCTCGCTGTCTCCCTCGCTGTCTCCCTCAATATCCCTCTCGCTGTCTCTCTCGCTGTCTCTCTCGCTGTCTCTCTCGCTGTCTCTCTCGCTGTCTCTCTCGCTGTCTCTCTCGCTGTCTCTCTCGCTGTCTCTCTCGCTGTCTCCCTCGCTGTCTCCCTCGCTGTCTCCCTCGCTGTCTCCCTCGCTGTCTCCCTCGCTGTCTCACTCGCTGTCTCTCTCGCCGTCTCCCTAGCCGTCTCAATCGCAGTCTCCCTCGCAGTGTCTCTCGCTGTCTCTCTCGCTGTCTCTCTCGCTGTCTCTCTCGCTGTCTCCCTCGCTGTCTCCCTCGCTGTCTCCCTCGCTGTCTCCCTCAATATCCCTCTCGCTTTCTCCCTCGCAGTCTTTCTCGCTGTCTCCCTCACAGTCTCACTCGCAGCCTCTCGCGCTGTCTCTCTCGCTGTCTCTCTCGCTGTCTCCCTCGCTGTCTCCCTCGCTGTCTCCCTCGTGTTCTCTCTCGCTTTCTCGCTCACTCTCTCCCTCGCAGTCTCTCTCGCAGTCTCTCTTGCAGTCTCTCTCGCTATCTCTCTCGCTATCTCCCTCGCTATCTCCCTCGCTATCTCCCTCGCTGTCTCTGTTGCTGTCTCCCTTGCAGTCTCCCTTGCAGTCTCCCTTGCAGTCTCCCTTGCAGTCTCCCTCGCAGTCTCTCTCGCTTTCTCCCTCGCAGTCTCTCTCGCTTTCTCCCTCGCAGTCTCTCTCGCAGTCTCTCTCGCAGTCTCTCTCGCAGTCTTCCTCGCAGTTTCTCTCGCTGTCTCCCTCGCTGCCTCCCACGCTGTCTCCCTCGCAGTCTCTCTTGCAGTCTCTCTTGCTGTCTCCCTCGCTGTGTCTCTCGCTCTCTCTCTCGCTCTCTCTCTCGCAGTCTCCCTCGCTGTGTCCCTCGCAGTCTCTCTCGCTGTCTCCCTCGCTGTCTCCCTCGCTGTCTCCCTCGCTGCCTCCCTCGCAGTCTCTCTCGAAGTCTCTCTCGAAGTCTCTCTCGCTGTCTACCTCGCTGTCTACCTCGCTGTCTACCTCGCTGTCTCCCTCGCTGTCTCCCTCGCTGTCTCCCTCGCTTTCTCTCTCGCTTTCTCCCTCGCTCTCTCCCTCAGTCTCTCTCGCAGTCTCTCTCGCAGTCTCCCTCGCAGTCTCTCTCGCTGTCTCCCTCGCTGTCTCCCTCGCTGTCTCCCTCGCTGTCTCTCTCGCTGTCTCTCTCGCTGTCTCTCTCGCTGTCTCTCTCGCTGTCTCTCTCGCTGTCTCTCTCGCTGTCTCCCTCGCTGTCTCCCTCAATATCCCTCTCGCAGTCTCTCTCGCATTCTCTCATGCAGTCTCCCTCGCAGTCTCCCTCGCAGTCTCCCTCGCAGTCTCCCTCGCAGTCTCCCTCGCAGTCTCTCTCGCAGTCTCTCTCGCAGTCTCTCTCGCAGTCTCACTCGCAGTCTCCCTCAATATCCCTCTCGCAGTCTCCCTCAATATCCCTCTCGCAGTCTCTCTCGCATTCTCTCTCGCAGTCTCCCTCGCAGTCTCCCTCGCAGTCTGCCTCGCAGTCTCCCTCGCAGTCTCCCTCGCAGTCTCTCTAGCTGTCTCCCTCGCTGTTTTCCTCACAGTCTCGCTGTCTCCCTCGCAGTCTCTCTCGAAGTCGCTCTTGCTTTCTCCCTCGCTGTCTCTCTCGCAGTCCTTCTCGCATTCTCTCTCGCTGTCTCCAGCGCTGTCTCCCTCGCCATCTCCCTCGCTGTCTCTCTCGCAGTTAGTCTCGCAGTCTCTGTCGCTGTATCCCTCGCTGTCTCTCTCGCTATCTCCATAGCAGTCTCTCTCGCAGTCTCCCTCGCTGTCTCCCTCGCTGTCTCCCTCGCTGTCTCCCTCACAGTCTCCCTCACAGTCTCTCTCGCAGTCTCCCTCACAGTCTCTCTCGCAGTCTCTCTCGCAGTCTCCCTCGCTGTCTCCCTTGCAGTCTCCCTCGCAGTCTCCCTCGCAGTCTCTCTCGCTTTCTCCCTCGCAGTCTCTCTCGCAGTCTCTCTCGCAGTCTCTCTCGCTTTCTCCCTCGCTATCTCCCTCGCTATCTCCCTCGCTATCTCCCTCGCTGCCTCCCTCGCAGTCTCCCTCGCAGTCTCTCTCGAAGTCTCTCTCGAAGTCTCTCTCGAAGTCTCTCTCGAAGTCTCTCTCGAAGTCTCTCTCGAAGTCTCTCTCGAAGTCTCTCTCGCTGTCTCTCTCGCTGTCTCCCTCGCTTTCTCCCTCGCTGTCTCCCTCGCTGTCTCCCTCGCTGTCTCCCTCGCTGTCTCTCTCACTGTCTCCCTTGCAGTCTCCCTCGCAGTCTCTCTCGCTTTCTCCCTCGCAGTCTCTCTCGCTTTCTCCCTCGCAGTCTCTCTCGCAGTCTCTCTTGCAGTCTCTCTCGCAGTCTCTCTCGCTGTCTCTCTCGCTGTCTCTCTCGCTGTCTCCCTTGCAGTCTCCCTTGCAGTCTCCCTCGCAGTCTCTCTCGCTTTCTCCCTCGCAGTCTCTCTCGCTTTCTCCCTCGCTCTCCCTCGCTTTCTCCCTCGCTTTCTCCCTCGCTTTCTCCCTCGCAGTCTCCCTCGCAGTCTCTCTCGCAGTCTCTCTCGCAGTCTCTCTCGCAGTCTTTCTCGCAGTCTCTCTCGCAGTCTCTCTCGCAGTCTTCGTCGCAGTTTCTCTCGCTGTCTCCCTCGCTGCCTCCCACGCTGTCTCCCTCGCAGTCTCTCTTGCAGTCTCTCTTGCTGTCCCCCTCGCTGTGTCTCTCGCTCTCTCTCTCGCAGTCTCCCTCGCTGTCTCCCTCGCTATCTCCCTCGCTGTCTCCCTCGCTGTCTCACGCGATCTCTCTCACATTCTCTCTCGTTGTCTCCGTCGCAGTCTCTCTCGCAGTCTCTATTGCTGTCTCTGTCGCTGTCTCTGTCGCTGTCTCCCTCGCTGTCTCCCTCGCTGTCTCCCTCGCTGTCTCCCTCGCTGTCTACCTCGCTGTCTCCCTCGCTGTCTCCCTCGCTGTCTCCCTCGCTGTCTCCCTCGCTGCCTCCCTCGCAGTCTCTCTCGAAGTCTCCCTCGCTGTCTCCCTCGCTGTCTCCCTCGCTGTCTCCCTCGCTTTCTCCCTCGCTCTCTCCCTTGCAGTCTCTCTCGCAGTCTCTCTCGCAGTCTCTCTCGCAGTCTCTCTCGCAGTCTCTCTCGCTGTCTCTCTCGCTGTCTCTCTCGCTGTCTCCCTCGCTGTCTCCCTCGCTGTCTCCCTCGCTGTCTCCCTCGCTGTCTCCCTCGCTTTCTCTCTCGCTCTCTCCCTTGCAGTCTCTCTCGCAGTCTCTCTCGCAGTCTCTCTCGCAGTCTCTCTCGCAGTCTCCCTCGCAGTCTCCCTCGCATTCTCCCTCGCAGTCTCCCTCGCAGTCTCCCTCGCAGTCTCCCTCGCAGTCTCTCTCGCAGTCTCTCTCGCAGTCTCTCTCGCAGTCTCTCTCGCAGTCTCTCTCGCTGTCTCTCTCGCTGTCTCCCTCGCTGTTTCCCTCGCTGTCTCCCTCGCTGTCTCCCTCGCTGTCTCCCTCGCTTTCTCTCTCGCTCTCTCCCTTGCAGTCTCTCTTGCAGTCTCTCTCGCAGTCTCTCTCGCAGTCTCTCTCGCAGTCTCTCTCGCAGTCTCTCTCGCTATCTCTCTCGCTATCTCTCTCGCTATCTCCCTCGCTGTCTCCCTCGCTGTCTCCCTCGCTGTCTCCCTCGCTGTCTCCCTCGCTGTCTCTCTCGCTGTCTCCCTTGCAGTCTCCCTCGCAGTCTCTCTCGCTTTCTCCCTCGCAGTCTCTCTCGCTTTCTCCCTCGCAGTCTCTCTCGCTTTCTCCCTCGCAGTCTCTCTCGCAGTCTCTCTCGCAGTCTCTCTCGCTGTCTCTCTCGCTGTCTCCCTTGCAGTCTCCCTCGCAGTCTCTCTCGCTTTCTCCCTTGCAGTCTCTCTCGCTTTCTCCCTCGCTCTCTCTCGCAGTCTCTCTCGCAGTCTCTCTCGCAGTCTCTCTCGCAGTCTCTCTCGCAGTCTCTCTCGCAGTCTTCGTCGCAGTTTCTCTCGCTGTCTCCCTCGCTGCCTCCCACGCTGTCTCCCTCACAGTCTCTCTTGCAGTCTCTCTTGCTGTCTCCCTCACTGTGTCTCTCGCTCTCTCTCTCGCAGTCTCCCTCGCTGTCTCCCTCGCTGTCTCCCTCGCTGTCTCCCTCGCTGTCTCACGCGATCTCTCTCACATTCTCTCTCGTTGTCTCCCTCGCAGTCTCTCTCGCAGTCTCTATTGCTGTCTCTCTTGCTGTCTCTGTCGCTGTCTCCCTCGCTGTCTCCCTCGCTGTCTCCCTCGCTGTCTCCCTCGCTGTCTCCCTCGCTGTCTCCCTCGCTGTCTCCCTCGCTGCCTCCCTCGCAGTCTCTCTCGAAGTCTCTCTCGCTGTCTCCCTCGCTGTCTCCCTCGCTGTCTCCCTCGCTGTCTCCCTCGCTGTCTCCCTCGCTGTCTCCCTCGCTGTCTCCCTCGCTGTCTCCCTCGCTTTCTCTCTCGCTTTCTCCCTCGCTCTCTCCCTCGCAGTCTCTCTCGCAGTCTCTCTCGCAGTCTCTCTCGCAGTCTCTCTCGCAGTCTCTCTCGCTGTCTCTCTCGCTGTCTCTCTCGCTGTCTCCCTCGCTGTCTCCCTCGCTTTCTCTCTCGCTCTCTCCCTTGCAGTCTCCCTTGCAGTCTCTCTCGCAGTCTCTCTCGCAGTCTCTCTCGCAGTCTCTCTCGCAGTCTCTCTCGCAGTCTCTCTCGCAGTCTCCCTCGCAGTCTCCCTCGCAGTCTCTCTCGCAGTCTCTCTCGCAGTCTCCCTCGCAGTCTCCCTCGCAGTCTCCCTCGCAGTCTCCCTCGCAGTCTCTCTCGCAGTCTCTCTCGCAGTCTCTCTCGCAGTCTCTCTCGCAGTCTCCCTCGCAGTCTCTCTCGCAGTCCCCTCGCTGTCTCCCTCGCTGTTTCCCTCACAGTCTCTCTCGCTGTCTTATTAGATTAGATTAGAGATACAGCACTGAAACAGGCCCTTCGGCCCACCGAGTCTGTGCCGAACATCAACCACCCATTTATACTAATCCTACACTAATCCCATATTCCTACCAAACATCCCCACCTATCCCTATATTTCCCTACCACCTACCTATACTAGTGACAATTTATAATGGCCAATTTACCTATCAACCTGCAAGTCTTTTGGCTTGTGGGAGGAAACCGGAGCACCCGGAGAAAACCCACGCAGACACAGGGAGAACTTGCAAACTCCACACAGGCAGTACCCGGAATCGAACCCGGGTCCCTGGAGCTGTGAGGCTGCGGTGCTAACCACTGCGCCACTGTGCCGCCCTCGCTGTCTCTCTCGCTGTCTCCCTCGCTGTCTCCCTCGCAGTCTCCCTCGCCGTCTCCCTCGCAGTCACTCTTTCTGTATCCCCCGCTGTCTCTCTCGCTATCTCCATAGCAGTCTCTCTCACTGTCTCTCTCGCTGTCTCCCTCGCTGTCTCCCTCGCTCTATCCCTCGCTGTATCTCTCGCAGTCTCTCTCGCAGTCTCTCTCGCAGTCTCTCTCGCAGTCTCCCTCTCAGTCTCTCTCTCGCAGTCTCTCTCGCCGTCTCTCTCTCCGTCTCTCTCGCCGTCTCTCTCGCCGTCTCTCTCGCCGTCTCTCTCGCCGTCTCCCTCGCAGTCTCCCTCGCAGTCTCCCTCGCAGTCTCCCTCGCAGTCTCCCTCGCAGTCTCTCTCGCAGTCTCTCTCGCAGTCTCTCTCGCAGTCTCTCTCGCAGTCTCCCTCGCAGTCTCCCTCGCAGTCTCCCTCGCAGTCTCCCTCGCATTCTCCCTCACAGTCTCTCTCGCTGTCTCCATTGCAGTCTCCCACACAGTCTCTGTCGCTTTCTCCCTCGCTTTCTCCCTCGCTTTCTCCCTCGCAGTCTCTCTCGCAGTCTCTCTCGCAGTCTCTCTCGCAGTCTCTCTCGCAGTCTCTCTCGCTGTCCCTCTCGCAGTCTCTCTCGCAGTCTCTCTCGCAGTCTCTCTCGCAGTCTCCTTTGCAGTCTCTCTCGCTGTCTCTCTCGCTGTCTCTCTCGCTGTCTCTCTCGCTGTCTCCCTCGCAGTCTCCCTCGCAGTCTCCCTCGCTGTCTCCCTCGCTGTTTCCCTCACAGTCTCGCTGTCTCCCTCGCAGTCTCTCTCGAAGTCGCTCTCGCTTTCTCCCTCGCTGTCTCTCTCGCAGTCCTTCTCGCATTCTCTCTCGCTGTCTCCAGCGCTGTCTCCCTCGCCATCTCCCTCGCCATCTCCCTCGCTGTCTCCCTCGCAGTTAGTCTCGCAGTTAGTCTCGCAGTCTCTCTCGCTGTATCCCTCGCTGTATCCCTCGCTGTCTCCATCACAGTCTCCCTCGCAGTCTCTGGCGCAGTCTCTCTCGCAGTCTCTCTCGCAGTCTCTCTCGCTATCTCCCTCGCTATCTCCCTCGCTATCTCCCTCGCTATCTCCCTCGCTATCTCCCTCGCTATCTCCCTCGCTATCTCCCTCGCTATCTCCCTCGCTATCTCCCTCGCAGTCTCCCTCGCAGTCTCCCTCGCAGTCTCTCTCGCAGTCTCTCTCGCAGTCTCTCTCGCAGTCTCCCTCGCAGTCTCCCTCGCAGTCTCTCTCGCAGTCTCTCTCGCAGTCTCTCTCGCAGTCTCTCTCGCAGTCTCTCTCGCAGTCTCTCTCGCAGTCTTCGTCGCAGTTTCTCTCGCTGTCTCCCTCGCTGCCTCCCACGCTGTCTCCCTCGCAGTCTCTCTTGCAGTCTCTCTTGCTGTCTCCCTCGCTGTGTCTCTCGCTCTCTCTCTCGCAGTCTCCCTCGCTGTCTCCCTCGCTATCTCCATCGCTGTCTCCCTCGCTGTCTCACGCGATCTCTCTCACATTCTCTCTCGTTGTCTCCCTCGCAGTCTCTCTCGCTGTGTCCCTCGCAGTCTCTCTCGCAGTCTCTATTGCTGTCTCTGTCGCTGTCTCCCTCGCTGTCTCCCTCGCTGTCTCCCTCGCTGTCTCCCTCGCTGTCTCCCTCGCTGTCTCCCTCGCTGTCTCCCTCGCTGTCTCCCTCGCTGTCTCCCTCGCTGTCTCCCTCGCTGCCTCTCTCGCTGTCTCCCTCGCTGTCTCCCTCGCTGTCTCCCTCGCTGTCTCCCTCGCTGTCTCCCTCGCTGCCTCCCTCGCAGTCTCTCTCGCTGTCTCCCTCGCTGTCTCCCTCGCTGTCTCCCTCGCTGTCTCCCTCGCTTTCTCTCTCGCTTTCTCCCTCGCTCTCTCCCTCGCAGTCTCTCTCGCAGTCTCTCTCACAGTCTCTCTCGCAGTCTCTCTCGCAGTCTCTCTCGCAGTCTCTCTCGCAGTCTCTCTCGCAGTCTCTCTCGCTGTCTCTCTCGCAGTCTCTCTCGCTGTCTCCCTCGCTGTCTCCCTCGCTGTCTCCCTCGCTGTCTCCCTCGCTTTCTCTCTCGCTTTCTCCCTCGCTCTCTCCCTTGCAGTCTCTCTCGCAGTCTCTCTCGCAGTCTCTCTCGCAGTCTCTCTCGCAGTCTCTCTCGCAGTCTCTCTCGCAGTCTCTCTCGCAGTCTCCCTCGCAGTCTCCCTCGCAGTCTCTCTCGCAGTCTCTCTCGCAGTCTCCCTCGCAGTCTCCCTCGCAGTCTCCCTCGCAGTCTCCCTCGCAGTCTCCCTCGCAGTCTCTCTCGCAGTCTCCCTCGCAGTCTCTCTCGCAGTCTCTCTCGCAGTCTCTCTCGCAGTCTCTCTCGCAGTCTCTCTCGCTATCTCTCTCGCTATCTCTCTCGCTATCTCCCTCGCTGTCTCCCTCGCTGTCTCCCTCGCTGTCTCCCTCGCTGTCTCCCTCGCTGTCTCTCTCGCTGTCTCCCTCGCTGTCTCCCTTGCAGTCTCCCTCGCAGTCTCTCTCGCTTTCTCCCTCGCAGTCTCTCTCGCTTTCTCCCTCGCAGTCTCTCTCGCAGTCTCTCTCGCAGTCTCTCTCGCTGTCTCTCTCGCTGTCTCCCTTGCAGTCTCCCTCGCAGTCTCTCTCGCTTTCTCCCTCGCAGTCTCTCTCGCTTTCTCCCTCGCTCTCTCTCGCAGTCTCTCTCGCAGTCTCTCTCGCAGTCTCTCTCGCAGTCTCTCTCGCAGTCTCTCTCACAGTCTCTCTCGCAGTCTCTCTCGCAGTCTTCGTCGCAGTTTCTCTCGCTGTCTCCCTCGCTGCCTCCCACGCTGTCTCCCTCACAGTCTCTCTTGCAGTCTCTCTTGCTGTCTCCCTCACTGTGTCTCTCGCTCTCTCTCTCGCAGTCTCCCTCGCTGTCTCCCTCGCTGTCTCCCTCGCTGTCTCCCTCGCTGTCTCCCTCGCTGTCTCACGCGATCTCTCTCACATTCTCTCTCGTTGTCTCCCTCGCAGTCTCTCTCGCAGTCTCTATTGCTGTCTCTCTTGCTGTCTCTGTCGCTGTCTCCCTCGCTGTCTCCCTCGCTGTCTCCCTCGCTGTCTCCCTCGCTGTCTCCCTCGCTGTCTCCCTCGCTGTCTCACTCGCTGTCTCCCTCGCTGCCTCCCTCGCAGTCTCTCTCGAAGTCTCTCTCGCTGTCTCCCTCGCTGTCTCCCTCGCTGTCTCCCTCGCTGTCTCCCTCGCTGTCTCCCTCGCTGTCTCCCTCGCTGTCTCCCTCGCTTTCTCTCTCGCTTTCTCCCTCGCTCTCTCCCTCGCAGTCTCTCTCGCAGTCTCTCTCGCAGTCTCTCTCGCAGTCTCTCTCGCTGTCTCTCTCGCTGTCTCTCTCGCTGTCTCCCTCGCTGTCTCCCTCGCTTTCTCTCTCGCTCTCTCCCTTGCAGTCTCCCTTGCAGTCTCTCTCGCAGTCTCTCTCGCAGTCTCTCTCGCAGTCTCTCTCGCAGTCTCTCTCGCAGTCTCTCTCGCAGTCTCCCTCGCAGTCTCCCTCGCAGTCTCTCTCGCAGTCTCTCTCGCAGTCTCCCTCGCAGTCTCCCTCGCAGTCTCCCTCGCAGTCTCCCTCGCAGTCTCCCTCGCAGTCTCCCTCGCAGTCTCTCTCGCAGTCTCTCTCGCAGTCTCTCTCGCAGTCTCTCTCGCAGTCTCCCTCGCAGTCTCTCTCGCAGTCCCCTCGCTGTCTCCCTCGCTGTTTCCCTCACAGTCTCTCTCGCTGTCTTATTAGATTAGATTAGAGATACAGCACTGAAACAGGCCCTTCGGCCCACCGAGTCTGTGCCGAACATCAACCACCCATTTATACTAATCCTACACTAATCCCATATTCCTACCAAACATCCCCACCTATCCCTATATTTCCCTACCACCTACCTATACTAGTGACAATTTATAATGGCCAATTTACCTATCAACCTGCAAGTCTTTTGGCTTGTGGGAGGAAACCGGAGCACCCGGAGAAAACCCACGCAGACACAGGGAGAACTTGCAAACTCCACACAGGCAGTACCCGGAATCGAACCCGGGTCCCTGGAGCTGTGAGGCTGCGGTGCTAACCACTGCGCCACTGTGCCGCCCTCGCTGTCTCTCTCGCTGTCTCCCTCGCTGTCTCCCTCGCAGTCTCCCTCGCCGTCTCCCTCGCAGTCACTCTTTCTGTATCCCCCGCTGTCTCTCTCGCTATCTCCATAGCAGTCTCTCTCACTGTCTCTCTCGCTGTCTCCCTCGCTGTCTCCCTCGCTCTATCCCTCGCTGTATCTCTCGCAGTCTCTCTCGCAGTCTCTCTCGCAGTCTCTCTCGCAGTCTCTCTCGCAGTCTCCCTCTCAGTCTCTCTCTCGCAGTCTCTCTCGCCGTCTCTCTCTCCGTCTCTCTCTCCGTCTCTCTCGCCGTCTCTCTCGCCGTCTCTCTCGCCGTCTCCCTCGCAGTCTCCCTCGCAGTCTCCCTCGCAGTCTCCCTCGCAGTCTCCCTCGCAGTCTCTCTCGCAGTCTCTCTCGCAGTCTCTCTCGCAGTCTCCCTCGCAGTCTCCCTCGCAGTCTCCCTCGCATTCTCCCTCACAGTCTCTCTCGCTGTCTCCATTGCAGTCTCCCACACAGTCTCTGTCGCTTTCTCCCTCGCTTTCTCCCTCGCTTTCTCCCTCGCAGTCTCTCTCGCAGTCTCTCTCGCAGTCTCTCTCGCAGTCTCTCTCGCAGTCTCTCTCGCTGTCCCTCTCGCAGTCTCTCTCGCAGTCTCTCTCGCAGTCTCTCTCGCAGTCTCCTTTGCAGTCTCTCTCGCTGTCTCTCTCGCTGTCTCTCTCGCTGTCTCTCTCGCTGTCTCCCTCGCAGTCTCCCTCGCAGTCTCCCTCGCTGTCTCCCTCGCTGTTTCCCTCACAGTCTCGCTGTCTCCCTCGCAGTCTCTCTCGAAGTCGCTCTCGCTTTCTCCCTCGCTGTCTCTCTCGCAGTCCTTCTCGCATTCTCTCTCGCTGTCTCCAGCGCTGTCTCCCTCGCCATCTCCCTCGCCATCTCCCTCGCTGTCTCCCTCGCAGTTAGTCTCGCAGTTAGTCTCGCAGTCTCTCTCGCTGTATCCCTCGCTGTATCCCTCGCTGTCTCCATCACAGTCTCCCTCGCAGTCTCTGGCGCAGTCTCTCTCGCAGTCTCTCTCGCTATCTCCCTCGCTATCTCCCTCGCTATCTCCCTCGCTATCTCCCTCGCTATCTCCCTCGCTATCTCCCTCGCTATCTCCCTCGCAGTCTCCCTCGCAGTCTCCCTCGCAGTCTCTCTCGCAGTCTCTCTCGCAGTCTCTCTCGCAGTCTCCCTCGCAGTCTCCCTCGCAGTCTCTCTCGCAGTCTCTCTCGCAGTCTCTCTCGCAGTCTCTCTCGCAGTCTCTCTCGCAGTCTCTCTCGCAGTCTTCGTCGCAGTTTCTCTCGCTGTCTCCCTCGCTGCCTCCCACGCTGTCTCCCTCGCAGTCTCTCTTGCAGTCTCTCTTGCTGTCTCCCTCGCTGTGTCTCTCGCTCTCTCTCTCGCAGTCTCCCTCGCTGTCTCCCTCGCTATCTCCATCGCTGTCTCCCTCGCTGTCTCACGCGATCTCTCTCACATTCTCTCTCGTTGTCTCCCTCGCAGTCTCTCTCGCTGTGTCCCTCGCAGTCTCTCTCGCAGTCTCTATTGCTGTCTCTGTCGCTGTCTCCCTCGCTGTCTCCCTCGCTGTCTCCCTCGCTGTCTCCCTCGCTGTCTCCCTCGCTGTCTCCCTCGCTGTCTCCCTCGCTGCCTCCCTCGCAGTCTCTCTCGCTGTCTCCCTCGCTGTCTCCCTCGCTGTCTCCCTCGCTGTCTCCCTCGCTGTCTCCCTCGCTGTCTCCCTCGCTGCCTCCCTCGCAGTCTCTCTCGCTGTCTCCCTCGCTGTCTCCCTCGCTGTCTCCCTCGCTGTCTCCCTCGCTTTCTCTCTCGCTTTCTCCCTCGCTCTCTCCCTCGCAGTCTCTCTCGCAGTCTCTCTCACAGTCTCTCTCGCAGTCTCTCTCGCAGTCTCTCTCGCAGTCTCTCTCGCAGTCTCTCTCGCAGTCTCTCTCGCTGTCTCTCTCGCAGTCTCTCTCGCTGTCTCCCTCGCTGTCTCCCTCGCTGTCTCCCTCGCTGTCTCCCTCGCTTTCTCTCTCGCTTTCTCCCTCGCTCTCTCCCTTGCAGTCTCTCTCGCAGTCTCTCTCGCAGTCTCTCTCGCAGTCTCTCTCGCAGTCTCTCTCGCAGTCTCTCTCGCAGTCTCTCTCGCAGTCTCCCTCGCAGTCTCCCTCGCAGTCTCTCTCGCAGTCTCTCTCGCAGTCTCCCTCGCAGTCTCCCTCGCAGTCTCCCTCGCAGTCTCCCTCGCAGTCTCCCTCGCAGTCTCTCTCGCAGTCTCCCTCGCAGTCTCTCTCGCAGTCTCTCTCGCAGTCTCTCTCGCAGTCTCTCTCGCTGTCTCCCTCGCTGTCTCCCTCGCTGTCTCCCTCGCTGTCTCCCTCGCTGTCTCCCTCGCTGTCTCCCTCGCTTTCTCTCTCGCTCTCTCCCTTGCAGTCTCTCTCGCAGTCTCTCTCGCAGTCTCTCTCGCAGTCTCTCTCGCAGTCTCTCTCGCAGTCTCTCTCGCTATCTCTCTCGCTATCTCCCTCGCTATCTCCCTCGCTATCTCCCTCGCTGTCTCCCTCGCTGTCTCCCTCGCTGTCTCCCTCGCTGTCTCCCTCGCTGTCTCCCTCGCTGTCTCCCTCGCTGTCTCCCTCGCTGTCTCTCTCGCTGTCTCCCTTGCAGTCTCCCTCGCAGTCTCTCTCGCTTTCTCCCTCGCAGTCTCTCTCGCTTTCTCCCTCGCAGTCTCTCTCGCAGTCTCTCTCGCTGTCTCTCTCGCTGTCTCTCTCGCTGTCTCCCTTGCAGTCTCCCTCGCAGTCTCTCTCGCTTTCTCCCTCGCAGTCTCTCTTGCTTTCTCCCTCGCTCTCCCTCGCTTTCTCCCTCGCAGTCTCTCTCGCAGTCTCTCTCGCAGTCTCTCTCGCAGTCTCTCTCGCAGTCTCTCTCGCAGTCTCTCTCGCAGTCTCTCTCGCAGTCTTCGTCGCAGTTTCTCTCGCTGTCTCCCTCGCTGCCTCCCACGCTGTCTCCCTCGCAGTCTCCCTCGCCGTCTCCCTCGCAGTCACTCTTTCTGTATCCCCCGCTGTCTCTCTCGCTATCTCCATAGCAGTCTCTCTCACTGTCTCTCTCGCTGTCTCCCTCGCTGTCTCCCTCGCTCTATCCCTCGCTGTGTCTCTCGCAGTCTCTCTCGCAGTCTCTCTCGCAGTCTCTCTCGCAGTCTCTCTCGCAGTCTCCCTCTCAGTCTCTCTCTCGCAGTCTCTCTCGCCGTCTCTCTCTCCGTCTCTCTCTCCGTCTCTCTCTCCGTCTCTCTCGCCGTCTCTCTCGCCGTCTCTCTCGCCGTTTCTCTCGCCGTCTCCCTCGCAGTCTCCCTCGCAGTCTCCCTTGCAGTCTCCCTCGCAGTCTCTCTCGCAGTCTCTCTCGCAGTCTCTCTCGCAGTCTCTCTCGCAGTCTCTCTCGCAGTCTCCCTCGCAGTCTCCCTCGCAGTCTCCCTCGCAGTCTCCCTCGCAGTCTCCCTCGCATTCTCCCTCACAGTCTCTCTCGCTGTCTCCATTGCAGTCTCCCACACAGTCTCTGTCGCTTTCTCCCTCGCTTTCTCCCTCGCTTTCTCCCTCGCAGTCTCTCTCGCAGTCTCTCTCGCAGTCTCTCTCGCAGTCTCTCTCACAGTCTCTCTCGCTGTCCCTCTCGCAGTCTCTCTCGCAGTCTCTCTCGCAGTCTCTCTCGCAGTCTCCTTTGCAGTCTCTCTCGCTGTCTCTCTCGCTGTCTCCCTCGCAGTCTCCCTCGCAGTCTCCCTCGCAGTCTCCCTCGCAGTCTCCCTCGCTGTCTCCCTCGCTGTTTCCCTCACAGTCTCGCTGTCTCCCTCGCAGTCTCTCTCGAAGTCGCTCTCGCTTTCTCCCTCGCTGTCTCTCTCGCAGTCCTTCTCGCATTCTCTCTCGCTGTCTCCAGCGCTGTCTCCCTCGCCATCTCCCTCGCCATCTCCCTCGCTGTCTCCCTCGCAGTTAGTCTCGCAGTTAGTCTCGCAGTCTCTCTCGCAGTCTCTCTCGCTGTATCCCTCGCTGTATCCCTCGCTGTCTCCATCACAGTCTCTCTCGCAGTCTCTCTCGCAGTCTCTCTCGCAGTCTCTCTCGCAGTCTCTCTCGCTATCTCCCTCGCTATCTCCCTCGCTATCTCCCTCGCTATCTCCCTCGCTATCTCCCTCGCTATCTCCCTCGCTATCTCCCTCGCAGTCTCCCTCGCAGTCTCCCTCGCAGTCTCCCTCGCAGTCTCTCTCGCAGTCTCTCTCGCAGTCTCTCTCGCAGTCTCTCTCGCAGTCTCCCTCGCAGTCTCCCTCGCAGTCTCTCTCGCAGTCTCTCTCGCAGTCTCTCTCGCAGTCTCTCTCGCAGTCTCTCTCGCAGTCTTCGTCGCAGTTTCTCTCGCTGTCTCCCTCGCTGCCTCCCACGCTGTCTCCCTCGCAGTCTCTCTTGCAGTCTCTCTTGCTGTCTCCCTCGCTGTCTCCCTCGCTGTCTCCCTCGCTATCTCCCTCGCTGTCTCCCTCGCTGTCTCACGCGATCTCTCTCACATTCTCTCTCGTTGTCTCCCTCGCTGTCTCCCTCGCTGTCTCCCTCGCTGTCTCCCTCGCTGTCTCCCTCGCTGCCTCCCTCGCAGTCTCTCTCGCTGTCTCCCTCGCTGTCTCCCTCGCTGTCTCCCTCGCTGTCTCCCTCGCTGTCTCCCTCGCTGTCTCCCTCGCTGTCTCCCTCGCTGCCTCCCTCGCAGTCTCTCTCGCTGTCTCCCTCGCTGTCTCCCTCGCTGTCTCCCTCGCTGTCTCCCTCGCTTTCTCTCTCGCTTTCTCCCTCGCTCTCTCCCTCGCAGTCTCTCTCGCAGTCTCTCTCGCAGTCTCTCTCGCAGTCTCTCTCGCAGTCTCTCTCGCAGTCTCTCTCGCAGTCTCTCTCGCAGTCTCTCTCGCTGTCTCTCTCGCTGTCTCTCTCGCTGTCTCTCTCGCTGTCTCTCTCGCTGTCTCCCTCGCTGTCTCCCTCGCTGTCTCCCTCGCTTTCTCTCTCGCAGTCTCTCTCGCAGTCTCTCTCGCAGTCTCTCTCGCTGTCTCTCTCGCTGTCTCTCTCGCTGTCTCTCTCGCTGTCTCTCTCGCTGTCTCCCTCGCAGTCTCCCTCGCAGTCTCCCTCGCAGTCTCTCTCGCAGTCTCTCTCGCAGTCTCTCTCGCAGTCTCCCTCGCAGTCTCCCTCGCAGTCTCCCTCGCAGTCTCCCTCGCAGTCTCCCTCGCAGTCTCCCTCGCAGTCTCTCTCGCAGTCTCTCTCGCAGTCTCTCTCGCAGTCTCTCTCGCAGTCTCCCTCGCAGTCTCTCTCGCAGTCCCCTCGCTGTCTCCCTCGCTGTTTCCCTCACAGTCTCTCTCGCTGTCTTATTAGATTAGATTAGAGATACAGCACTGAAACAGGCCCTTCGGCCCACCGAGTCTGTGCCGAACATCAACCACCCATTTATACTAATCCTACACTAATCCCATATTCCTACCAAACATCCCCACCTATCCCTATATTTCCCTACCACCTACCTATACTAGTGACAATTTATAATGGCCAATTTACCTATCAACCTGCAAGTCTTTTGGCTTGTGGGAGGAAACCGGAGCACCCGGAGAAAACCCACGCAGACACAGGGAGAACTTGCAAACTCCACACAGGCAGTACCCGGAATCGAACCCGGGTCCCTGGAGCTGTGAGGCTGCGGTGCTAACCACTGCGCCACTGTGCCGCCCTCGCAGTCTCTCTCGCTGTCTCCCTCGCTGTCTCCCTCGCTGTCTCCCTCGCTGTCTCCCTCGCCGTCTCCCTCGCAGTCACTCTTTCTGTATCCCCCGCTGTCTCTCTCGCTATCTCCATAGCAGTCTCTCTCACTGTATCTCTCGCTGTCTCTCTCGCTGTCTCTCTCAATGTACTCTCGCTGTCTCCCTCGCTCTATCCCTCGCTGTATCTCTCGCAGTCTCTCTCGCAGTCTCTCTCGCAGTCTCTCTCGCAGTCTCTCTCGCAGTCTCTCTCGCAGTCTCTCTCGCTGTCTCCCTCTCAGTCTCTCTCACTCTCTCTCTCGCAGTCTCTCTCGCCGTCTCTCTCTCCGTCTCTCTCGCCGTCTCTCTCGCAGTCTCCCTCGCAGTCTCCCTCGCAGTCTCCCTCGCAGTTTCTCTCGCAGTCTCTCTCGCAGTCTCTCTCGCAGTCTCTCTCGCAGTCTCCCTCGCAGTCTCCCTCGCAGTCTCCCTCGCAGTCTCCCTCGCAGTCTCCCTCGCAGTCTCCCTCGCATTCTCCCTCACAGTCTCTCTCGCTGTCTCCATTGCAGTCTCCCACACAGTCTCTGTCGCTTTCTCCCTCGCTTTCTCCCTCGCAGTCTCTCTCGCAGTCTCTCTCGCAGTCTCTCTCGCAGTCTCTCTCGCAGTCTCTCTCGCAGTCTCTCTCGCTGTCCCTCTCGCAGTCTCTCTCGCAGTCTCTCTCGCTGTCTCCTTTGCAGTCTCTCTCGCTGTCTCTCTCGCTGTCTCTCTCACTGTCTCTCTCGCTGTCTCCCTCGCAGTCTCCCTCGCAGTCTCCCTCGCAGTCTCCCTCGCAGTCTCCCTCGCAGTCTATCTCGCTGTTTCCCTCACAGTCTCGCTTTCTCCCTCGCTGTTTCCCTCACAGTCTCGCTGTCTCCCTCGCAGTCTCTCTCGAAGTCGCTCTCGCTTTCTCCCTCGCTGTCTCTCTCGCAGTCCTTCTCGCATTCTCTCTCGCTGTCTCCAGCGCTGTCTCCCTCGCCGTCTCCCTCGCTGTCTCCCTCGCAGTTAGTCTCGCAGTTAGTCTCGCAGTTAGTCTCGCAGTCTCTCTCGCAGTCTCTCTCGCTGTATCCCTCGCTGTATCCCTCGCTGTCTCCCTCACAGTCTCCCTCGCAGTCTCTCTCGCAGTCTCTCTCGCTATCTCCCTCGCTATCTCCCTCGCTATCTCCCTCGCTGTCTCCCTCGCAGTCTCTCTCGCAGTCTCTCTCGCAGTCTCTCTCGCAGTCTCTCTCGCAGTCTCTCTCGCAGTCTCTCTCGCAGTATTCCTCGCAGTATTCCTCGCAGTCTTCCTCGCAGTCTTCCTCGCAGTCTTCCTCGCATCTTCCTCGCAGTCTTCCTCGCAGTCTCCCTCGCTGCCTCCCTCGCTGTCTCCCTCGCTGTCTCCCTCGCTGTCTCCCTCGCTGTCTCCCTCGCCATCTCCCTCGCAGTCACTCTTTCTGTATCCCCCGCTGTCTCTCTCGCTATCTCCATAGCAGTCTCTCTCACTGTCTCTCTCGCTGTCTCTCTCGCTGTCTCTCTCGCTGTCTCTCTCAATGTACTCTCGCTGTCTCCCTCGCTCTATCCCTCGCTCTATCCCTCGCTGTATCTCTCGCAGTCTCTCTCGCAGTCTCTCTCGCTGTCTCTCTCGCTGTCTCTCTCGCTGTCTCCCTCTCAGTCTCTCTCACTCTCTCTCTCGCAGTCTCTCTCGCCGTCTCTCTCTCCGTCTCTCTCTCCGACTCACTCGCCGTCTCTCTCGCCATCTCTCTCGCCGTCTCTCTCGCAGTCTCTCTCGCAGTCTCCCTCGCAGTCTCCCTCGCAGTCTCCCTCGCAGTCTCCCTCGCAGTCTCCCTCGCAGTCTCTCTCGCAGTCTCTCTCGCAGTCTCCCTCGCAGTCTCCCTCGCAGTCTCCCTCGCAGTCTCCCTCGCATTCTCCCTCACAGTCTCTCTCGCTGTCTCCATTGCAGTCTCCCACACAGTCTCTGTCGCTTTCTCCCTCGCTTTCTCCCTCGCAGTCTCTCTCGCAGTCTCTCTCGCAGTCTCTCTCGCAGTCTCTCTCGCAGTCTCTCTCGCAGTCTCTCTCGCTGTCCCTCTCGCAGTCTCTCTCGCAGTCTCTCTCGCAGTCTCTCTCGCAGTCTCTCTCGCTGTCTCTCTCGCTGTCTCTCTCGCTGTCTCTCTCGCTGTCTCCCTCGCTGTCTCCCTCGCAGTCTCCCTCGCAGTCTCCCTCGCTGTCTCCCTCGCTGTTTCCCTCACAGTCTCGCTGTCTCCCTCGCTGTTTCCCTCACAGTCTCGCTGTCTCCCTCGCAGTCTCTCTCGAAGTCGCTCTCGCTTTCTCCCTCGCTGTCTCTCTCGCAGTCCTTCTCGCATTCTCTCTCGCTGTCTCCAGCGCTGTCTCCCTCGCCATCTCCCTCGCTGTCTCCCTCGCAGTTAGTCTCGCAGTTAGTCTCGCAGTCTCTCTCGCAGTCTCTCTCGCAGTCTCCCTCGCAGTCTCCCTCGCAGTCTCTCTCGCAGTCTCTCTCGCAGTCTCCCTCGCAGTCTCCCTCGCAGTCTCCCTCGCAGTCTCCCTCGCAGTCTCCCTCGCAGTCTCCCTCGCAGTCTCCCTCGCATTCTCCCTCACAGTCTCTCTCGCTGTCTCCATTGCAGTCTCCCACACAGTCTCTGTCGCTTTCTCCCTCGCTTTCTCCCTCGCTTTCTCCCTCGCAGTCTCTCTCGCAGTCTCTCTCGCAGTCTCTCTCGCAGTCTCTCTCGCAGTCTCTCTCGCTGTCCCTCTCGCAGTCTCTCTCGCAGTCTCTCTCGCAGTCCCTCTCGCAGTCTCTCTCGCAGTCTCTCTCGCAGTCTCTCTCGCAGTCTCCTTTGCAGTCTCTCTCGCTGTCTCTCTCGCTGTCTCTCTCGCTGTCTCTCTCACTGTCTCTCTCGCTGTCTCCCTCGCAGTCTCCCTCGCAGTCTCCCTCGCTGTCTCCCTCGCTGTCTCCCTCGCTGTTTCCCTCACAGTCTCGCTGTCTCCCTCGCTGTTTCCCTCACAGTCTCGCTGTCTCCCTCGCAGTCTCTCTCGAAGTCGCTCTCGCTTTCTCCCTCGCTGTCTCTCTCGCAGTCCTTCTCGCATTCTCTCTCGCTGTCTCCAGCGCTGTCTCCCTCGCCATCTCCCTCGCTGTCTCCCTCGCAGTTAGTCTCGCAGTTAGTCTCGCAGTCTCTCTCGCAGTCTCTCTCGCTGTATCCCTCGCTGTATCCCTCGCTGTCTCCCTCACAGTCTCCCTCACAGTCTCCCTCGCAGTCTCTCTCGCAGTCTCTCTCGCAGTCTCTCTCGCAGTCTCTCTCGCTATCTCCCTCGCTATCTCCCTCGCTATCTCCCTCGCTATCTCTCTCGCAGTCTCTCTCGCAGTCTCTCTCGCAGTCTCTCTCGCAGTCTCTCTCGCAGTCTCTCTCGCAGTATTCCTCGCAGTCTTCCTCGCAGTCTTCCTCGCAGTCTTCCTCGCAGTCTTCCTCGCAGTCTTCCTCGCATTCTCCCTCGCTGCCTCCCTCGCTGCCTCCCTCGCTGTCTCCCTCGCTGTCTCCCTCGCTGTCTCCCTCGCTGTCTCCCTCGCTGTCTCCCTCGCAGTCTCCCTCGCAGTCTCCCTCGCAGTCTCCCTCGCAGTCTCCCTCGCAGTCTCTCTTGCAGTCTCTCTTGCAGTCTCTCTTGCTGTATCTCTTGCTGTATCTCTTGCTGTCTCCCTCGCAGTCTCCCTCGCAGTCTCCCTCGCAGTCTCCCTCACAGTCTCCCTCGCAGTCTCTCTCGCAGTCTCCCTCGCAGTCTCCCTCGCAGTCTCCCTCGCAGTCTCCCTCGCAGTCTCCCTCGCAGTCTCCCTCGCAGTCTCCCTCGCTGTCTCCCGCGCTGTCTCACGCGATCTCTCTCGCATTCTCTCTCGTCTCCCTCGCAGTCTCTCTCGCTGTGTCCATCGCAGTCTCTCTCACAGTCTCTCTTGCTGTCTCTGTCGCTGTCTCCCTCGCTGTCTCCCTCGCTGTCTCCCTCGCTGTCTCCCTCGCTGTCTCCCTCGCTGCCTCCCTCGCTGCCTCCCTCGCTGCCTCCCTCGCTGCCTCCCTCGAAGTCTCTCTCGAAGTCTCTCTCGAAGTCTCTCTCGAAGTCTCTCTCGAAGTCTCTCTCGAAGTCTCTCTCGAAGTCTCTCTCGCTGTCTCTCTCGCTGTCTCTCTCGCTGTCTCTCTCGCTGTCTCTCTCGCTGTCTCCCTCGCAGTCTCTCTCGCTGTCACTCTCGCTGTCTCCCTCGCTGTCTCCCTCGCTGTCTCCCTCGAGGTCTCTCTCACAGTCTCTCTCGCAGTCTCTCTCGCTGACTCCCTCGCAGTTTCTATCGCTGTCTCCCTCGTGTTCTCTCTCGCTTTCTCCCTCGCTCTCTCCCTCGCAGTCTCTCTCGCAGTCTCTCTCGCTATCTCTCTCGCTATCTCTCTCGCTATCTCCCTCGCTATCTCCCTCGCTATCTCCCTCGCTATCTCCCTCGCTGTCTCTCTCGCTGTCTCTCTCGCTGTCTCCCTTGCAGTCTCCCTCGCAGTCTCTCTCGCTTTCTCCCTCGCAGTCTCTCTCGCTTTCTCCCTCGCAGTCTCTCTCGCAGTCTCTCTCGCAGTCTCTCTCGCAGTCACTCTCGCAGTCTCCCTCGCAGTCTCTCTCGCAGTCTCTCTCGCAGTCTCTCTCGCAGTCTCCCTCGCAGTCTCCCTCGCAGTCTCCCTCGCAGTCTCCCTCGCAGTCTCCCTCGCAGTCTCTCTCGCAGTCTCTCTCGCAGTCTCTCTCGCAGTCTCCCTCGCAGTCTCTCTCGCAGTCCCCTCGCTGTCTCCCTCGCTGTTTCCCTCACAGTCTCTCTCGCTGTCTTATTAGATTAGATTAGAGATACAGCACTGAAACAGGCCCTTCGGCCCACCGAGTCTGTGCCGAACATCAACCACCCATTTATACTAATCCTACACTAATCCCATATTCCTACCAAACATCCCCACCTATCCCTATATTTCCCTACCACCTACCTATACTAGTGACAATTTATAATGGCCAATTTACCTATCAACCTGCAAGTCTTTTGGCTTGTGGGAGGAAACCGGAGCACCCGGAGAAAACCCACGCAGACACAGGGAGAACTTGCAAACTCCACACAGGCAGTACCCGGAATCGAACCCGGGTCCCTGGAGCTGTGAGGCTGCGGTGCTAACCACTGCGCCACTGTGCCGCCCTCGCAGTCTCTCTCGCTGTCTCCCTCGCTGTCTCCCTCGCCGTCTCCCTCGCCGTCTCCCTCGCAGTCACTCTTTCTGTATCCCCCGCTGTCTCTCTCGCTATCTCCATAGCAGTCTCTCTCGCTGTCTCTCTCGCTGTCTCTCTCGCTGTCTCTCTCAATGTACTCTCGCTGTCTCCCTCGCTCTATCCCTCGCTGTATCCCTCGCTGTATCTCTCGCAGTCTCTCTCGCAGTCTCTCTCGCAGTCTCTCTCGCAGTCTCTCTCGCTGTCTCCCTCTCAGTCTCTCTCACTCTCTCTCTCGCAGTCTCTCTCGCCGTCTCTCTCTCCGTCTCTCTCGCCGTCTCTCTCGCAGTCTCCCTCGCAGTCTCCCTCGCAGTCTCCCTCGCAGTCTCTCTCGCAGTCTCTCTCGCAGTCTCTCTCGCAGTCTCTCTCGCAGTCTCTCTCGCAGTCTCCCTCGCAGTCTCCCTCGCAGTCTCCCTCGCAGTCTCCCTCGCAGTCTCCCTCACAGTCTCTCTCGCTGTCTCCATTGCAGTCTCCCACACAGTCTCTGTCGCTTTCTCCCTCGCTTTCTCCCTCGCAGTCTCTCTCGCAGTCTCTCTCGCAGTCTCTCTCGCAGTCTCTCTCGCAGTCTCTCTCGCAGTCTCTCTCGCAGTCTCTCTCGCTGTCCCACTCGCAGTCTCTCTCGCAGTCTCTCTCGCAGTCTCTCTCGCAGTCTCCTTTGCAGTCTCTCTCGCTGTCTCTCTCGCTGTCTCTCTCACTGTCTCTCTCGCTGTCTCCCTCGCAGTCTCCCTCGCAGTCTCCCTCGCTGTCTCCCTCGCTGTTTCCCTCACAGTCTCGCTTTCTCCCTCGCTGTTTCCCTCACAGTCTCGCTGTCTCCCTCGCAGTCTCTCTCGAAGTCGCTCTCGCTTTCTCCCTCGCTGTCTCTCTCGCAGTCCTTCTCGCATTCTCTCTCGCTGTCTCCAGCGCTGTCTCCCTCGCCATCTCCCTCGCTGTCTCCCTCGCAGTTAGTCTCGCAGTTAGTCTCGCAGTTAGTCTCGCAGTCTCTCTCGCAGTCTCTCTCGCTGTATCCCTCGCTCTATCCCTCGCTGTCTCCCTCGCAGTCTCCCTCGCAGTCTCTCTCGCAGTCTCTCTCGCAGTCTCTCTCGCTATCTCCCTCGCTATCTCCCTCGCTATCTCCCTCGCTATCTCCCTCGCTATCTCCCTCGCAGTCTCTCTCGCAGTCTCTCTCGCAGTCTCTCTCGCAGTCTCTCTTGCAGTCTCTCTTGCAGTCTCTCTCGCAGTCTCCCTCGCAGTCTTCCTCGCAGTCTTCCTCGCATTCTCCCTCGCTGCCTCCCTCGCTGCCTCCCTCGCTGTCTCCCTCGCTGTCTCTCTCGCAGTCTTCCTCGCAGTCTTCCTCGCAGTCTTCCTCGCAGTCTTCCTCGCATTCTCCCTCGCTGCCTCCCTCGCTGCCTCCCTCGCTGCCTCCCTCGCTGCCTCCCTCGCTGCCTCCCTCGCTGCCTCCCTCGCTGTCTCTCTCGCTGTCTCTCTCGCTGTCTCTCTTGCTGTCTCTCTCAATGTACTCTCGCTGTCTCCCTCGCTCTATCCCTCGCTGTCTCTCTCGCAGTCTCTCTCGCAGTCTCTCTCGCAGTCTCTCTCGCAGTCTCTCTCGCTGTCTCCCTCTCAGTCTCTCTCACTCTCTCTCTCGCAGTCTCTCTCGCCGTCTCTCTCTCCGTCTCTCTCTCCGTCTCTCTCGCCGTCTCTCTCGCAGTCTCCCTCGCAGTCTCCCTCGCAGTCTCCCTCGCAGTCTCCCTCGCAGTCTCTCTCGCAGTCTCTCTCGCAGTCTCCCTCGCAGTCTCCCTCGCAGGCTCCCTCGCAGTCTCCCTCGCAGTCTCCCTCGCAGTCTCCCTCGCATTCTCCCTCACAGTCTCTCTCGCTGTCTCCATTGCAGTCTCCCACACAGTCTCTGTCGCTTTCTCCCTCGCTTTCTCCCTCGCAGTCTCTCTCGCAGTCTCTCTCGCAGTCTCTCTCGCAGTCTCTCTCGCAGTCTCTCTCGCAGTCTCTCTCGCAGTCTCTCTCGCAGTCTCTCTCGCAGTCTCTCTCGCAGTCTCTCTCGCAGTCTCTCTCGCAGTCTCTCTCGCTGTCTCTCTCGCTGTCTCTCTCGCTGTCTCTCTCGCTGTCTCTCTCGCTGTCTCCCTCGCAGTCTCCCTCGCAGTCTCTCTCGCTGTCTCCCTCGCTGTTTCCCTCACAGTCTCGCTGTCTCCCTCGCTGTTTCCCTCACAGTCTCGCTGTCTCCCTCGCAGTCTCTCTCGAAGTCGCTCTCGCTTTCTCCCTCGCTGTCTCTCTCGCTGTCCTTCTCGCATTCTCTCTCGCTGTCTCCAGCGCCGTCTCCCTCGCCATCTCCCTCGCTGTCTCCCTCGCAGTTAGTCTCGCAGTTAGTCTCGCAGTCTCTCTCGCAGTCTCCCTCGCAGTCTCTCTCGCAGTCTCTCTCGCAGTCTCTCTCGCAGTCTCTCTCGCAGTCTCCCTCGCAGTCTCCCTCGCAGTCTCCCTCGCAGTCTCCCTCGCAGTCTCCCTCGCAGTCTCCCTCGCATTCTCCCTCACAGTCTCTCTCGCTGTCTCCATTGCAGTCTCCCACACAGTCTCTGTCGCTTTCTCCCTCGCTTTCTCCCTCGCAGTCTCCCTCGCAGTCTCTCTCGCAGTCTCTCTCGCAGTCTCTCTCGCAGTCTCTCTCGCAGTCTCTCTCGCTGTCCCTCTCGCTGTCCCTCTCGCTGTCCCTCTCGCTGTCCCTCTCGCTGTCCCTCTCGCAGTCTCTCTCGCAGTCTCTCTCGCTGTCCCTCTCGCAGTCTCTCTCGCAGTCTCTCTCGCTGTCCCTCTCGCTGTCCCTCTCGCAGTCTCTCTCGCAGTCTCTCTCGCAGTCTCCCTCGCCGTCTTAATCGCTGTCTCCCTCGCATTCTCTCTCGCAGTGTCTCTCGCTGTCTCCCTCGCAGTCTCCCACACAGTCTCTCACGCTTTCTCCCTCGCTTTCTCCCTCGCAGTCTCTCTCGCAGTCTCTCTCGCAGTCTCTCTCGCAGTCTCTCTCGCAGTCTCTCTCGCAGTCTCTCTCGCAGTCTCTCTCGCAGTCTCTCTCGCTGTCCCTCTCGCAGTCCCTCTCGCAGTCCCTCTCGCAGTCTCTCTCGCAGTCTCTCTCGCAGTCTCTCTCGCAGTCTCTCTCGCAGTCTCTCTCGCTGTCTCCCTCGCAGTCTCTCTCGCAGTCTCCTTTGCAGTCTCTCTCGCTGTCTCTCTCGCTGTCTCTCTCGCTGTCTCTCTCGCTGTCTCTCTCGCTGTCTCTCTCGCTGTCTCTCTCGCAGTCTCCCTCGCAGTCTGCCTCGCAGTCTTCCTCGCAGTCTCTCTCGTAGTCTCCTTAGCAGTCTCTCTCGCTGTCTCTCTCGCTGTCTGTCTCGCTGTCTGTCTCGCTGTCTGTCTCGTGTCTCTCTCGCTGTCTCTCTCGCTGTCTCTCTCGCTGTCTCTCTCGCTGTCTCTCTCGCATTCTCTCTCGCATTCTCTCTCGCATTCTCTCTCGCAGTCTCCCTCGCAGTCTCCCTCGCAGTCTCTTTCGCTGTCTCCCTCGCTGTTTCCCTCACAGTCTCTTTCGCTGTCTCCCTCGCAGTCTCCCTCGCAGTCGCTCTCACTTTCTCCCTCGCTGTCTCTCTCGCAGTCCTTCTCGCAGTCTCTCTCGCAGTCTCTCTCGCTGTCTCTCTCGCTGTCTCCCTCGCTGTCTCCCTCGCTGTCTCCCTCGCTGTCTCCCTCGCTGTCTCCCTCGCAGTCTCCCTCGCAGTCTCCCTCGCAGTCTCCCTCGCAGTCTCCCTCGCTGTCTCCCTCGCTGTCTCCCTCGCTGTCTCCCTCGCAGTCTCTCTCGCTGTCTCCCTCGCTGTCTCCCTCGCTGTCTCCCTCGCTGTCTCCCTCGCTGTCTCCCTCGCTGTCTCCCTCACTGTCTCCCTCGCTCTCTCCCTCGCAGTCTCCCTCGCCGTCTCCCTCGCCGTCTCTCTCGCAGTCTCTCTCGCTGTCTTCCTCGCAGTTTCTCTCACTGTCTCCCTCGCTGTCTCCCTCGCTGCCTCCCTCGCTGTATCCCAAGCAGTCGCTCTCGCAGTCTACCTCGCTGTCTCCCTCACTGCCTCCCTCGCTGTCTCCCTCGCTGTCTCCCTAGCAGTCGCTCTCGCAGTCTCTCTCGCTGTCTTCCTCGCTGTGTCCCTCGCAGTCTCTCTCGCAGTCTCTCTCGCAGTCTTATTCGCAGTTTCTCTCGCTGTCTCCCTCGCTGCCTCCCACGCTGTCTCCCTCGCTGTCTCACGCGATCTCTCTCGCATTCTCTCTCGTTGTCTCCCTTGCAGTCTCTCTCGCTGTGTCCCTCGCAGTCTCTCTCGCAGTCTCTCTCGCAGTCTCTATTGCTGTCTCTATTGCTGTCTCTGTCGCTGTCTCCCTCGCTGTCTCCCTCGCTGTCTCCCTCGCTGTCTCCCTCGCTGTCTCCCTCGCTGTCTCCCTCGCTGCCTCCCTCGCTGCCTCCCTCGCAGTCTCTCTCGCTGTCTACCTCGCTGTCTCCCTCGCTCTCTCTCGCCGTCTCCCTCGCCGTCTTAATCGCTGTCTCCCTCGCATTCTCTCTCGCAGTGTCTCTCGCTGTCTCCCTCGCAGTCTCCCTCACAGTCTCTCTCGCTGTCTCCCTCGCAGTCTCTCTCGAAGTCGCTCTCGCTTTCTCCCTCGCTGTCTCTCTCGCAGTCCTTCTCGCAGTCCTTCTCGCAGTCTCTCTCGCTGTCTCCAGCGCTGTCTCCCTCGCTGTCTCCCTCGCTGTCTCCCTCGCTGTCTCCCTCGCTGTCTCCCTCGCTGTCTCCCTCGCTGTCTCCCTCGCTGTCTCTCTCGCTGTCTCCCTCGCTGTCTCCCTCGCTGTCTCCCTCGCTGTCTCCCTCGCTGTCTCCCACGCAGTCTCCCTCGCTGTGTCCCTCGCTGTGTCCCTCGCTGTGTCCCTCGCTGTCTCCCTCGCTGTGTCCCTCGCTGTGTCCCTCGCTGTGTCCCTCGCTGTGTCCCTCGCTGTGTCCCTCGCAGTCTCCCTCGCTGTCTCCCTCGCAGTCTCCCTCGCTGTCTCCCTCGTCGTCTCCCTCACCGTCTCCCTCGCCGTCTCCCTCGTCGTCTCCCTCGCCGTCTCCCTTGCAGTCACTCTCTCTGTATCCCCGGCTGTCTCTCTCGCTATCTCCATAGCAGTCTCTCTCACTGTCTCCCTCGCTGTCTCTGTCTCTGTCGCTGTCTCTGTCTCTGTCGCTGTCTCTGTCTCTGCCGCTGTCGCTGTCTCTGTCGCTGTCTCTGTCGCTGTCTCTGTCGCTGTCTCCCTCGCTGTCTCCCTCGCTGTCTCCCTCGCTGTCTCCCTCGCTGTCTCCCTCGCTGTCTCCCTCGTCGTCTCCCTGGCCGTCTCCCTGGCCGTCTCCCTGGCCGTCTCCCTGGCCGTCTCCCTGGCCGTCTCCCTGGCCGTCTCCCTGGCCGTCTCCCTGGCCGTCTCCCTGGCCGTCTCCCTCGCAGTCTCTCTCGCAGTCTCTCTCGCAGTCTCTCTCGCTGTCTCTTTCAATCTACTCTCGCTGTCTCCCTCGCTGTCTCACTCGCTCTATCCCACGCTGTATCTCTCGCAGTCTCTCTCACAGTCTCTCTCACTGTCTCTCTCACTGTCTCCCTCGCAGTCTCTCTCGCTCTCTCCCTCACTGTCTCTCTCGCCGTCTCTCTCTCCATCTCTCTCGCCGTCTCTCTCGCCGTCTCTCTCGCAGTCTCCCTCGCTGTCTCCCTCGCTGTCTCCCTCGCAGTCTCTCTCGCAGTCTCTCTCGCAATCTCTCTCGCTGTCCCTCTCGCAGTCTCTCTCGCTGTCTCCCTCACAGTGTCCCTCACAGTGTCCCTCGCAGTCTCCCTCGCTGTCTCCCTCGCTGTCTCCCTCGCTGTCTCCCTCATCGTCTCCCTCGCCGTCTCCCTTGCAGTCACTCTCTCTGTATCCCCGGCTGTCTCTCTCGCTATCTCCATAGCAGTCTCTCTCACTGTCTCCCTCGCTGTCTCTGTCGCTGTCTCTGTCGCTGTCTCTGTCGCTGTCTCTGTCGCTGTCTCTGTCGCTGTCTCCCTCGCCGTCTCTCTCGCAGTCTCTCTCAATGTACTCTCGCTGTCTCCCTCACTGTCTCACTCGCTCTATCCCTCGCTGTATCTCTCGCAGTCTCTCTCGCAGTCTCTCTCGCAGTCTCTCTCGCTGTCTCTCTCGCTGTCTCTCTCGCTGTCTCCCTCGCAGTCTCTCTCGCTCTCTCCCTCGCAGTCTCTCTCGCTCTCTCCCTCGCAGTCTCTCTCGCTCTCTCCCTCACTGTCTCTCTCGCAGTCTCTCTCGCCGTCTCTCTCTCCATCTCTCTTGCCATCTCTCTCGCCATCTCTCTCGCCATCTCTCTCGCAGTCTCCCTCGCTGTCTCCCTCGCTGTCTCCCTCGCTGTCTCCCTCGCTGTCTCTCTCGCAGTCTCTCTCGCAGTCTCCCTCGCTGTCTCCCTCACAGTCTCTCTCGCTGTCTCTCTTGCAGTCTCCCACACAGTCTCTCACGCTTTCTCCCTCGCTTTCTCCCTCGCAGTCTCTCTCGCAGTCTCTCTCGCAGTCTCTCTCGCAGTCTCTCTCGCAGTCTCTCTCGCAGTCTCTCTCGCAGTCTCTCTCGCTGTCCCTCTCGCAGTCTCTCTCACTGTCTCCCTCGCAGTCTCTCTCGCAGTCTCCTTTGCAGTCTCTCTCGCTGTCTCTCTCGCTGTCTCTCTCGCTGTCTCTCTCGCAGTCTCTCTCGCAGTCTCTCTCGCAGTCTCTCTCGCAGTCTCCCTCGCAATCTGCCTCGCAGTCTCCCTCGCAGTCTCTCTCGTAGTCTCCTTTGCAGTCTCTCTCGCTGTCTCTCTCGCTGTCTCTCTCGCTGTCTCTCTCGCTGTCTCTCTCGCTGTCTCTCTCGCTGTCTCTCTCGCTGTCTCTCTCGCTGTCTCTCTCGCTGTCTCTCTCGCAGTCTCTTTCGCTGTCTCTCTCGTAGTCTCCTTTGCAGTCTCTCTCGCTGTCTCTCTCGCTGTCTCTCTCGCTGTCTCTCTCGCTGTCTCTCTCGCAGTCTCCCTCGCAGTCTCTTTCGCTGTCTCCCTCGCTGTTTCCCTCACAGTCTCTTTCGCTGTCTCCCTCGCAGTCTCCCTCGCAGTCTCTCTCGCAGTCTCTCTCGCAGTCGCTCTCACTTTCTCCCTCGCTGTCTCTCTCGCAGTCCTTCTCGCAGTCCTTCTCGCAGTCCTTCTCGCAGTCTCTCTCGCTGTCTCTCTCGCTATCTCCCTCGCTGTCTCCCTCACTGTCTCCCTCGCTGTCTCCCTCACTGTCTCCCTCTCTGTCTCCCTCACTGTCTCCCTCACTGTCTCCCTCGCTGTCTCCCACGCTATCTCCCTCGCAGTCTCCCTCGCAGTCTCCCTCGCAGTCTCCCTCGCAGTCTCCCTCGCAGTCTCCCTCGCAGTCTCCCTCGCTTTCTCCCTCGCTGTCTCTCTCGCTGTCTCCCTCGCTGTCTCCCTCGCTGTCTCCCTCGCTGTCTCCCTCGCTGTCTCCCTCGCTGTCTCCCTCACTTTGTCCCTGGCTCTCTCCCTCGCAGTCTCCCTCACCGTCTCCCTCGCCGTTTCTCTCGCAGTCTCTCTCGCTGTCTTCCTCGCAGTTTCTCTCGCTGTCTCCCTCGCTGCCTCCCTCGCAGTCGCTCTCGCAGTCGCTCTCGCAGTCGCTCTCGCAGTCTCTCTCGCTGTCTCCCTCGCTGTCTCCCTCGCTGCCTCCCTCGCTGTCTCCCTAGCAGTCGCTCTCGCAGTCTCTCTCGCTGTCTTCCTCGCTGTGTCCCTCGCAGTCTCTCTCGCAGTCTCTCTCGCAGTCTCTCTCACAGTCTTACTCGCAGTTTCTCTCGCTGTCTCCCTCGCTGCCTCCCACGCTGTCTCCCTCGCTGTCTCACGCGATCTCTCTCGCATTCTCTCTCGTTGTCTCCCTTGCAGTCTCTCTCGCTGTGTCCCTCGCAGTCTCTCTCGCAGTCTCTATTGCTGTCTCTGTCGCTGTCTCCCTCGCTGTCTCCCTCGCTGCCTCCCTCGCAGTCTCTCTCGAAGTCTCTCTCGCTGCCTCCCTCGCTGTCTCCCTAGCAGTCGCTCTCGCAGTCTCTCTCGCTGTCTTCCTCGCTGTGTCCCTCGCAGTCTCTCTCGCAGTCTCTCTCGCAGTCTTACTCGCAGTTTCTCTCGCTGTCTCCCTCGCTGCCTCCCACGCTGTCTCCCTCGCTGTCTCACGCGATCTCTCTCGCATTCTCTCTCGTTGTCTCCCTTGCAGTCTCTCTCGCTGTGTCCCTCGCAGTCTCTCTCGCAGTCTCTATTGCTGTCTCTGTCGCTGTCTCCCTCGCTGTCTCCCTCGCTGCCTCCCTCGCAGTCTCTCTCGAAGTCTCTCTCGAAGTCTCTCTCGCTGTCTCCCTCGCTGTCTCCCTCGCTCTCTCTCTCGCCGTCTCCCTCGCCGTCTTAATCGCTGTCTCCCTCGCATTCTCTCTCGCAGTGTCTCTCGCTGTCTCCCTCGCAGTCTCCCTCGCATTCTCTCTCGCAGTGTCTCTCGCTGTCTCCCTCGCAGTCTCCCTCGCAGTCTCTCTCGCTGTCTCCCTCGCTGTCTCCAGCGCTGTCTCCCTCGCTGTCTCCCTCGCTGTCTCCCTCGCTGTCTCCCTCGCTGTCTCCCTCGCTGTCTCCCTCGCTGTCTCCCTCGCTGTCTACCTCGCTGTCTCCCTCGCTGTCTCCCTCGCTGTCTCCCACGCAGTCTCTCTCGCTGTCTCTCTCGCTGTCTCTCTCGCTGTCTCCATGGCTTTCTCCCTCGCTGTCTCTCTCGCTGTCTCTCTCGCTGTCTCTCTCGCTGTCTCTCTCGCTGTCTCTCACGCTGTCTCTCTCGCTGTCTCTCTCGCTGTCTCTCTCGCTGTCTCCCTTGCAGTCTCTCTTGCAGTCTCTCTCGCTGTCTCCCTCACTGTGTCTCTCGCTCTCTCCCTCGCTGTCTCCCTCGCTGTCTCATGCGCTCTCTCTCGCAGTCTCTCTCGCTGTCTCTCTCGCTGTCTCCCTCGCTGTCTCCCTCGCTGTGTCCCTCGCTGTGTCCCTCGCTGTGTCCCTCGCTGTGTCCCTCGCTGTGTCCCTCGCTGTCTCTCTCGCAGTCTCTCTCGCAGTCTCCCTCGCTGTCTCCCTCGCTGTCTCCTTCGCAGTCTCTCTCGCTGTCTCCCTCGCTGTCTCCCTCGCTGTCTCCCTCGTCGTCTCCCTCGCCGTCTCCCTTGCAGTCACTCTCTCTGTATCCCCGGCTGTCTCTCTCGCTATCTCCATAGCAGTCTCTCTCACTGTCTCCCTCGCTGTCTCTGTCTCTGTCTCTGTCGCTGTCTCTGTCGCTGTCTCTGTCGCTGTCTCTGTCGCTGTCTCTGTCGCTGTCTCTGTCGCTGTCGCTGTCTCTGTCGCTGTCTCTGTCGCTGTCTCTGTCGCTGTCTCTGTCGCTGTCTCCCTGGCCGTCTCCCTGGCCGTCTCCCTCGCAGTCTCTCTCGCAGTCTCTCTCGCTGTCTCTCTCAATGTTCTCTCGCTGTCTCCCTCGCTGTCTCACTCGCTCTATCCCTCGCTGTATCTCTCGCAGTCTCTCTCACAGTCTCTCTCACAGTCTCTCTCACAGTCTCTCTCGCTGTCTCCCTCGCTGTCTCCCTCGCAGTCTCTCTCGAAGTCGCTCTCGCTTTCTCCCTCGCTGTCTCTCTCGCAGTCCTTCTCGCAGTCCTTCTCGCAGTCCTTCTCGCTGTCTCCCTCGCTGTCTCCCTCGCTGTCTCCCTCGCTGTCTCCCTCGCTGTCTCCCTCGCTGTCTCCCTCGCTGTCTCCCTCGCTGTCTCCCTCGCTGTCTCCCTCGCTGTCTCCCTCGCTGGCTCTCTCGCTGTCTCAATCGCTTTCTCCCTCGCTGTCTCTCTCGCTGTCTCCCTCGCTGTCTCTCTCGCTGTCTCTCTCGCTGTCTCTCCCGCTGCCTCTCTCGCTGTCTCTCTCACTGTCTCCCTTGCAGTCTCTCTTGCAGTCTCTCTCGCAGTCTCCCTTGCTGTCTCCCTCGCTGTGTCTCTCGCTCTCTCCCTCGCTCTCTCTCGCAGTCTCTCTCGCTGTCTCCCTCACTGTGTCCCTCGCAGTCTCCCTCGCAGTCTCCCTCGCAGTCTCCCTCGCCGTCTCCCTCGCCGTCTCCCTCGCCGTCTCCCTCGCCGTCTCCCTTGCAGTCACTCTCTCTGTATCCCCGGCTGTCTCTCTCGCTATCTCCATAGCAGTCTCTCTCACTGTCTCCCTCGCTGTCTCTGTCGCTGTCTCTGTCGCTGTCTCTGTCGCTGTCTCTGTCGCTGTTTCTGTCGCTGTCTCTGTCGCTGTCTCCCTCACTGTCTCCCTCGTCGTCTCTCTCGCTGTCTCTCTCGCTGTCTCTCTCAATGTACTCTCGCAGTCTCTCTCGCTGTCTCACTCGCTGTCTCTCTCGCTGTCTCTCTCGCTGTCTCTCTCGCTGTCTCTCTCGCTGTCTCTCTCGCTGCCTCTCTCAATGTTCTCTCGCTGTCTCCCTCGCTGTCTCACTCGCTCTATCCCTCGCTGTATCTCTCGCAGTCTCTCTCACAGTCTCTCTCGCTGTCTCTCTCGCTGTCTCTCTCGCTGTCTCTCTCGCTGTCTCTCTCGCTGTCTCTCTCGCTGTCTCTCTCGCTGTCTCTCTCGCTGCCTCTTTCGCAGTCTCTCTCGCAGTCTCTCTCGCAGTCTCCCTCGCAGTCTGCCTCGCAGTCTCCCTCGCCGTCTCCCTCGCAGTCTCCCTCGCAGTCTCCCTCGCTGTCTCCCTCGCTGTCTCCCTCTCTCTCTCCCTCGCTCTCTCCCTCGCAGTCTCCCTCGCCGTCTCCCTCGCCGTCTCTCTCGCAGTCTCTCTCGCTGTCTTCCTCGCAGTTTCTCTCGCTGTCTCCCTCGCTGTCTCCCTCGCTGTCTCCCTCGCTGTCTCCCTCGCTGTCTCCCTCGCTTCCTCCCTCGCTGCCTCCCTAGCAGTCGCTCTCGCAGTCTCTCTCGCTGTCTCCCTCGCTGTCTCCCTCGCTGTCTCCCTCGCTGTCTCCCTCGCTGTCTCCCTCGCTGCCTCCCTCGCTGTCTCCCTAGCAGTCGCTCTCGCAGTCTCTCTCGCTGTCTTCCTCGCTGTGTCCCTCGCAGTCTCTCTCGCAGTCTCTCTCGCAGTCTTCCTCGCAGTTTCTCTCGCTGTCTCCCTCGCTGCCTCCCACGCTGTCTCCCTCGCTGTCTCACGCGATCCCTCTCGCATTCTCTCTCGCTGTCTCCCTCGCAGTCTCTCTCGAAGTCGCTCTCGCTTTCTCCCTCGCTGTCTCTCTCGCAGTCCTTCTCGCAGTCTCTCTCGCTGTCTCCAGCGCTGTCTCCCTCGCTGTCTCCCTCGCTGTCTCCCTCGCTGTCTCCCTCGCTGTCTCCCTCGCTGTCTCCCTCGCTGTCTCCCTCGCTGTCTCCCTCGCTGTCTCCCTCGCTGTCTCCATGGCTTTCTCCCTCGCTGTCTCCCTCGCTGTCTCTCTCGCTGTCTCTCTCGCTGTCTCTCTCGCTGTCTCTCTCGCTGTCTCTCTCGCTGTCTCTCTCGCTGTCTCTCTCGCTGTCTCCCTTGCAGTCTCTCTTGCAGTCTCTCTCGCTGTCTCCCTCGCTGTGTCTCTCGCTCTCTCCCTCGCTGTCTCCCTCGCTGTCTCACGCGCTCTCTCTCGCAGTCTCTCTCGCTGTGTCCCTCGCTGTGTCCCTCGCTGTCTCTCTCGCACTCTCCCTCGCTGTCTCCCTCGCTGTCTCCCTCGCAGTCTCTCTCGCTGTCTCCCTCGCTGTCTCCCTCGCTGTCTCCCTCGCTGTCTCCCTCGTCGTCTCCCTCGCCGTCTCCCTTGCAGTCACTCTCTCTGTATCCCCGGCTGTCTTTCTCGCTATCTCCATAGCAGTATCTCTCGCTGTCTCTGTCTCTGTCGCTGTCTCTGTCTCTGTCGCTGTCTCTGTCGCTGTCTCTGTCGCTGTCTCTGTCGCTGTCTCTGTCGCTGTCTCTGTCGCTGTCTCTGTCGCTGTCTCCCTCGCTGTCTCCCTCGCTGTCTCCCTCGCTGTCTCCCTGGCCGTCTCCCTGGCCGTCTCCCTGGCTGTCTCCCTGGCCGTCTCCCTGGCCGTCTCCCTGGCCGTCTCCCTGGCCGTCTCCCTGGCCGTCTCCCTGGCCGTCTCCCTGGCCGTCTCCCTGGCCGTCTCCCTCGCAGTCTCTCTCGCTGTCTCTCTCAATGTACTCTCGCTGTCTCACTCGCTCTATCCCTCGCTGTATCTCTAGCAGTCTCTCTCACAGTCTCTCTCGCTGTCTCTCTCGCTGTCTCCCTCGCAGTCTCTCTCGCTCTCTCCCTCACTGTCTCTCTCGCAGTCTCTCTCGCAGTCTCTCTCGCAGTCTCTCTCGCAGTCTCTCTCGCAGTCTCTCTCGCAGTCTCTCTCGCAGTCTCTCTCGCAGTCTCCCTCGCTGTCTCCCTCGCTGTCTCCCTCCCAGTCTCTCTCGCAGTCTCTCTCGCAGTCTCTCTCGCAGTCTCTCTCGCAGTCTCTCTCGCAGTCTCTCTCGCAGTCTCTCTCGCTGTCCCTCTCGCAGTCTCTCTCGCTGTCCCTCTCGCAATCTCTCTCGCAGTCTCTCTCGCCGTCTCTCTCGCAGTCTCTCTCGCAGTCTCTCTCGCTGTCCCTCTCGCAGTCTCTCTCGCCGTCTCTCTCGCAGTCTCTCTCGCAGTCTCTCTCGCTGTCTCTCTCGCAGTCTCCTTTGCAGTCTCCCTCGCTGTCTCCCTCGCTGTCTCCCTCGCTGTCTCCCTCGCTGTCTCCCTCGCTGTCTCCCTCGCTGTCTCCCTCGCTGTCTCCCTCGCTGTCTCCCTCGCTGTCTCCCTCGCTGTCCCCCCCGCTGTCCCCCCCGCTGTCTCCCTCGCTGTCTCCCACGCTGTCTCCCACGCTGTCTCCCTCGCAGTCTCCCTCGCAGTCTCCCTCGCAGTCTCCCTCGCAGTCTCCCTCGCAGTCTCCCTCGCAGTCTCCCTCGCAGTCTCTCTCGCTGTTTCCCTCGCTTTCTCCCTTGCTGTCTCTCTCGCTGTCTCTCTCGCTGTCTCTCTCGCTGTCTCCCTCGCAGTCTCTCTTGCAGTCTCCCTCGCAGTCTCTCTCGAAGTCGCTCTCACTTTCTCCCTCACTGTCTCTCTCGCAGTCCTTCTCGCAGTCCTTCTCGCAGTCTCTCTCGCTGTCTCTCTCGCTGTCTCCCTCGCTGTCTCCCTCGCTGTCTCCCTCGCTGTCTCCCTCGCTGTCTCCCTCGCTGTCTCCCTCGCTGTCTCCCTCGCTGTCTCCCTCGCTGTCTCCCACGCAGTCTCTCTCGCTGTCTCTCTCGCTGTCTCCATGGCTGTCTCTCTCGCTGTCTCTCTCGCTGTCTCTCTCGCTGTCTCTCTCGCTGTCTCTCTCGCTGTCTCTCTCGCTGTCTCTCTCGCTGTCTCTCTCGCTGTCTCTCTCGCTGTCTCTCTCGCTGCCTCTCTCGCTGCCTCTCTCGCTGTCTCTCTCGCTGTCTCTCTCGCTGTCTCTCTCGCTGTCTCTCTCGCTGTCTCTCTCGCTGTCTCCCTTGCAGTCTCTCTTGCAGTCTCTCTCGCTGTTTCCCTCGCTGTATCTCTCGCTCTCTCCCTCGCTGTCTCCCTCGCTGTCTCATGCGCTCTCTCTCGCAGTCTCTCTCGCTGTCTCTCTCGATGTCTCTCTCGCTGTTTCCCTCGCTGTCTCCCTCGCTGTTTCCCTCGCTGTGTCCCTCGCTGTGTCCCTCGCTGTGTCCCTCGCTGTGTCCCTCGCTGTGTCCCTCGCTGTGTCCCTCGCTGTCTCTCTCGCAGTCTCCCTCGCAGTCTCCTTTGCAGTCTCTCTCGCAGTCTCTCTCGCAGTCTTCCTCGCAGTTTCTCTTGCTGTATCTCTCGCTCTCTCCCTCGCTGTCTCCCTCGCTGTCTCACGCGCTCTCTCTCGCATTCTCTCTCGTTGTCTCCCTCGCTGTTTCCCTTGCTGTTTCCCTTGCTGTTTCCCTTGCTGTGTCCCTCGCTGTGTCCCTCGCTGTGTCCCTCGCTGTCTCTCTCGCAGTCTCCCTCGCAGTCTCCCTCGCAGTCTCCCTCGCAGTCTCCCTCGCAGTCTCCTTTGCAGTCTCTCTCGCAGTCTCTCTCGCAGTCTTCCTCGCTGTCTCTCTCGCTGTCTCTCTCGCTGTCTCCCTTGCAGTCTCTCTTGCAGTCTCTCTCGCTGTCTCCCTCACTGTGTCTCTCGCTCTCTCCCTCGCTGTCTCCCTCGCTGTCTCATGCGCTCTCTCTCGCAGTCTCTCTCGCTGTCCCTCTCGCAGTCTCTCTCGCCGTCTCTCTCGCAGTCTCTCTCGCAGTCTCTCTCGCAGTCTCTCTCGCTGTCCCTCTCGCAGTCTCTCTCGCCGTCTCTCTTGCAGTCTCTCTCGCAGTCTCTCTCGCTGTCTCTCTCGCAGTCTCCTTTGCAGTCTCCCTCGCTGTCTCCCTCGCTGTCTCCCTCGCTGTCTCCCTCGCTGTCTCCCTCGCTGTCTCCCTCGCTGTCCCCCCCGCTGTCTCCCTCGCTGTCTCCCACGCTGTCTCCCACGCTGTCTCCCTCGCAGTCTCCCTCGCAGTCTCCCTCGCAGTCTCCCTCGCAGTCTCACTCGCAGTCTCCCTCGCAGTCTCCCTCGCAGTCTCTCTCGCTGTCTCCCTCGCTTTCTCCCTTGCTGTCTCTCTCGCTGTCTCTCTCGCTGTCTCTCTCGCTGTCTCCCTCGCAGTCTCTCTTGCAGTCTCCCTCGCAGTCTCTCTCGAAGTCGCTCTCGCTTTCTCCCTCACTGTCTCTCTCGCAGTCCTTCTCGCAGTCCTTCTCGCAGTCTCTCTCGCTGTCTCCAGCGCTGTCTCTCTCGCTGTCTCCAGCGCTGTCTCCCTCGCTGTCTCCCTCGCTGTCTCCCTCGCTGTCTCCCTCGCTGTCTCCCTCGCTGTCTCCCTCGCTGTCTCCCTCGCTGTCTCCCACGCAGTCTCTCTCGCTGTCTCTCTCGCTGTCTCCATGGCTTTCTCCCTCGCTGTCTCTCTCGCTGTCTCTCTCGCTGTCTCTCTCGCTGTCTCTCTCGCTGTCTCTCTCGCTGTCTCTCTCGCTGTCTCTCTCGCTGCCTCTCTCGCTGCCTCTCTCGCTGTATCTCTCGCTCTCTCCCTCGCTGTCTCCCTCGCTGTCTCCCTCGCTGTCTCCCTCGCTGTCTCACGCGCTCTCTCTCGCAGTCTCTCTCGCTGTCTCTCTCGCTGTCTCTCTCGCTGTTTCCCTCGCTGTTTCCCTCGCTGTCTCCCTCGCTGTTTCCCTCGCTGTTTCCCTCGCTGTGTCCCTCGCTGTGTCCCTCGCTGTGTCCCTCGCTGTGTCCCTCGCTGTGTCCCTCGCTGTGTCCCTCGCTGTGTCCCTCGCTGTGTCCCTCGCTGTCTCTCTCGCAGTCTCCCTCGCAGTCTCCTTTGCAGTCTCTCTCGCAGTCTCTCTCGCAGTCTTCCTCGCAGTTTCTCTCGCTGCCTCCCACGCTGTCTCACGCGATCTCTCTCGCATTCTCTCTCGTTGTCTCCCTCGCTGTTTCCCTTGCTGTTTCCCTCGCTGTGTCCCTCGCTGTGTCCCTCGCTGTGTCCCTCGCTGTGTCCCTCGCTGTGTCCCTCGCTGTGTCCCTCGCTGTGTCCCTCGCTGTCTCTCTCGCAGTCTCCCTCGCAGTCTCCCTCGCAGTCTCCTTTGCAGTCTCCCTCGCAGTCTCCTTTGCAGTCTCCCTCGCAGTCTCCTTTGCAGTCTCTCTCGCAGTCTCTCTCGCAGTCTCTCTCGCAGTCTCTCTCGCAGTCTCTCTCGCAGTCTTCCTCGCAGTCTCTCTCGCAGTCTTCCTCGCTGTCTCTCTCGCTGTCTCTCTCGCTGTCTCCCTTGCAGTCTCTCTTGCAGTCTCTCTCGCTGTTTCCCTCGCTGTATCTCTCGCTCTCTCCCTCGCTGTCTCCCTCGCTGTCTCCCTCGCTGTCTCACGCGCTCTCTCTCGCAGTCTCTCTCGCTGTCTCCCTCGCTGTTTCCCTCGCTGTGTCCCTCGCTGTGTCCTTCGCTGTCTCTCTCGCAGTCTCCCTCGCTGTCTCCCTCGCTGTCTCCCTCGCTGTCTCCCTCGTCGTCTCCCTCGTCGTATCCCTCGCCGTCTCCCTCGCCGTCTCCCTCGCCGTCTCCCTCGCCGTCTCCCTCGCCGTCTCCCTCGCCGTCACCCTCGCCGTCTCCCTCGCCGTCTCCCTCGCCGTCTCCCTCGCCGTCTCTCTCGCTGTCTCTCTCAATGTACTCTCGCTGTCTCCCTCACTGTCTCCCTCGCTGTCTCACTCGCTCTATCCCTCGCTGTATCTCTCGCAGTCTCTCTCGCAGTCTCTCTCACAGTCTCTCTCGCTGTCTCTCTCGCTGTCTCCCTCGCCGTCTCTCTCGCTGTCTCTCTCAATGTACTCTCGCTGTCTCCCTCGCTGTCTCACTCGCTGTCTCACTCGCTCTATCCCTCGCTGTATCTCTCGCAGTCTCTCTCGCAGTCTCTCTCGCTGTCTCTCTCGCTGTCTCCCTCGCAGTCTCTCTCGCTCTCTCCCTCACTGTCTCCCTCGCAGTCTCTCTCGCAGTCTCTCTCGCTGTCTCCCTCGCTGTTTCCCTCACAGTCTCTCTCGCTGTCTCCCTCGCAGTCTCTCTCGAAGTCGCTCTCGCTTTCTCCCTCGCTGTCTCCCTCGCTGTCTCTCTCGCTGTCTCCAGCGCTGTCTCCCTCGCTGTCTCCCTCGCTGTCTCCCTCGCTGTCTCCCTCGCTGTCTCCCTCGCTGTCTCCCACGCAGTCTCTCTCGCTGTCTCTCTCGCTGTCTCTCTCGCAGTCTCTCTCGCAGTCTCTCTCGCAGTCTCTCTCGCAGTCTCTCTCGCTGTCTCTCTCGCTGTCTCTCTCGCTGTCTCTCTCGCTGTCTCTCTCGCTGTCTCCCTTGCAGTCTCCCTTGCAGTCTCTCTTGCAGTCTCTCTCGCTGTCTCCCTCGCTGTCTCCCTCGCTGTCTCCCTCGCTGTCTCCCTCGCTGTCTCCCTCGCTGTGTCTCTCGCTCTCTCCCTCGCTGTCTCATGCGCTCTCTCTCGCAGTCTCTCTCGCAGTCTCTCTCGCTGTCTCCCTCGCTGTCTCCCTCGCTGTGTCCCTCGCTGTGTCCCTCGCTGTGTCCCTCGCTGTGTCCCTCGCAGTCTCCCTCGCTGTGTCCCTCGCAGTCTCTCTCGCAGTCTCTCTCGCAGTCTCTCTCGCAGTCTCTCTCGCAGTCTCTCTCGCTGTCCCTCTCGCTGTCCCTCTCGCTGTCCCTCTCGCTGTCCCTCTCGCTGTCCCTCTCGCTGTCCCTCTCGCTGTCCCTCTCGCAGTCTCCCTCGCAGTCTCTCTCGCAGTCTCTCTCGCAGTCTCTCTCGCTGTCTCTCTCGCTGTCCCTCTCGCTGTCCCTCTCGCTGTCCCTCTCGCAGTCTCCCTCGCAGTCTCTCTCGCTGTCCCTCTCGCTGTCCCTCTCGCTGTCCCTCTCGCTGTCCCTCTCGCTGTCCCTCTCGCAGTCTCCCTCGCAGTCTCTCTCGCAGTCTCTCTCGCAGTCTCTCTCGCAGTCTCTCTCGCTGTCCCTCTCGCTGTCCCTCTCGCTGTCCCTCTCGCTGTCCCTCTCGCTGTCCCTCTCGCTGTCCCTCTCGCAGTCTCCCTCGCAGTCTCTCTCGCTGTCCCTCTCGCTGTCCCTCTCGCTGTCCCTCTCGCTGTCCCTCTCGCTGTCCCTCTCGCAGTCTCCCTCGCAGTCTCTCTCGCAGTCTCTCTCGCAGTCTCTCTCGCTGTCTCCCTCGCAGTCTTTCTCGCAGTCTCTCTCGCTGTCTCCCTCGCTGTCCCTCTCGCTGTCCCTCTCGCTGTCCCTCTCGCTGTCTCCCTCGCAGTCTCCCTCGCAGTCTCCCTCGCAGTCTCCCTCGCAGTCTCCCTCGCAGTCTCTCTCGCTGTCCCTCTCGCTGTCCCTCTCGCTGTCCCTCTCGCTGTCCCTCTCGCTGTCCCTCTCGCAGTCTCCCTCGCAGTCTCTTTCGCTGTCTCCCTCGCTGTTTCCCTCACAGTCTCTTTCGCTGTCTCCCTCGCAGTCTCTCTCGCTGTCTCTCTCGCTGCCTCTCTCGCTGTCTCTCTCGCTGTCTCCCTTGCAGTCTCCCTTGCAGTCTCCCTCGCAGTCTCCCTCGCAGTCTCCCTCGCAGTCTCCCTCGCAGTCTCCCTCGCTGTTTCCCTCACAGTGTCTCTCGCAGTCCTTCTCGCAGTCTCTCTCGCTGTCTCCAGCGCTGCCTCCCTCGCTGTCTCCCTCGCTGTCTCCCTCGCAGTCTCTCTCGCTGTCTCCAGCGCTGCCTCCCTCGCTGCCTCCCTCGCTGTCTCTCTCGCAGTCTCTCTCACAGTCTCTCTCGCAGTCTCTCTCACAGTCTCTCTCGCAGTCTCTCTCACAGTCTCTCTCGCTGTCCCTCTCGCAGTCTCTCTCGCAGTCTCTCTCGCTGTCCCTCTCGCAGTCCCACTCGCAGTCTCCCTCGCAGTCTCTCTCACAGTCTCTCTCACAGTCTCTCTCGCAGTCCCTCTCGCAGTCCCACTCGCAGTCTCCCTCGCAGTCTCTCTCACAGTCTCTCTCACAGTCTCTCTCGCAGTCTCTCTCGCAGTCCCTCTCGCAGTCTCTCTCGCAGTCTCTCTCGCTGTCCCTCTCGCAGTCTCTCTCGCAGTCTCTCTCACAGTCTCCCTCGCAGTCTCTCTCACAGTCTCTCTCGCAGTCTCTCTCACAGTCTCTCTCGCAGTCTCTCTCGCAGTCTCCCTCGCAGTCTCTCTCGCAGTCTCTCTCGCAGTCTCTCTCGCAGTCTCTCTCGCAGTCTCTCTCGCAGTCTCTCTCGCTGTCCCTCTCGCAGTCTCTCTCGCTGTCTCTCTCGCTGTCTCTCTCGCTGTCTCTCTCGCTGTCTCTCTCGCTGTCTCTCTCGCTGTCTCTCTCGCAGTCTGCCTCGCAGTTTCCCTCGCAGTCTCTTTCGCTGTCTCTCTCGCTGTCTCTCTCGCAGTCTGCCTCGCAGTTTCCCTCGCAGTCTCTTTCGCTGTCTCCCTCGCTGTTTCCCTCACAGTCTCTTTCGCTGTCTCCCTCGCAGTCTCTCTCGCAGTCGCTCTCACTTTCTCCCTCGCTGTCTCTCTCGCAGTCCTTCTCGCAGTCCTTCTCGCAGTCCTTCTCGCAGTCCTTCTCGCAGTCCTTCTCGCAGTCCTTCTCGCTGTCTCTCTCGCTGTCTCTCTCGCTGTCTCCCTCGCTGTCTCCCTCGCTGTCTCCCTCGCTGTCTCCCTCGCTGTCTCCCTCGCTGTCTCCCTCGCTGTCTCCCTCGCTGTCTCCCACGCTGTCTCCCACGCTGTCTCCCTCGCAGTCTCCCTCGCAGTCTCCCTCGCAGTCTCCCTCGCAGTCTCCCTCGCAGTCTCCCTCGCAGTCTCCCTCGCTGTCTCTCTCGCTGTCTCTCTCGCCGTCTCTCTCGCCGTCTCCCTCGCTTTCTCCCTCGCTGTCTCTCTCGCTGTCTCCCTCGCAGTCTCCCTCGCAGTCTCCCTCGCAGTCTCCCTCGCAGTCTCCCTCGCAGTCTCCCTCGCAGTCTCTCTCGCTGTCTCTCTCGCTGTCTCTCTCGCTGTCTACCTCGCTGTCTCCCTCGCTGTCTCCCTCGCTGTCTCCCTCGCTGTCTCCCTCGCTGTCTCCCTCGCTGTCTCCCTCGCTGTCTCCCACGCTGTCTCCCACGCTGTCTCCCACGCAGTCTCCCACGCAGTCTCCCACGCAGTCTCCCACGCAGTCTCCCTCGCAGTCTCCCTCGCAGTCTCCCTCGCAGTCTCCCTCGCTGTCTCTCTCGCTGTCTCTCTCGCCGTCTCTCTCGCCGTCTCCCTCGCCTTCTCCCTCGCTGTCTCTCTCGCTGTCTCTCTCGCTGTCTCTCTCGCTGTCTCTCTCGCTGTCTCCCTCGCTGTCTCCCTCGCTGTCTCCCTCGCTGTCTGTCTCGCTGTCTCTCTCGCTGCCTCTCTCGCTGTCTCTCTCGCTGTCTCCCTTGCAGTCTCTCTCGCAGTCTCTCTCGCTGTGTGTCTCGCTCTCTCGCTCGCTGTCTCACGCGCTATCTCCATAGCATTCTCTCTCACTGTCTCTGTCGCTGTCTCTGTCGCTGTCTCTGTCGCTGTCTCTGTCGCTGTCTCTGTCGCTGTCTCTGTCGCTGTCTCTGTCGCTGTCTCTGTCGCTGTCTCCGTCGCTGTCTCCCTCGTCGTCTCCCTGGCCGTCTCCCTGGCCGTCTCCCTGGCCGTCTCCCTGGCCGTCTCCCTGGCCGTCTCCCTGGCCGTCTCCCTGGCCGTCTCCCTGGCCGTCTCCCTGGCAGTCTCCCTCGCAGTCTCCCTCGCCGTCTCCCTCGCCGTCTCCCTCGCAGTCTCCCACGCTGTCTCTCTCGCTGTCTCCCTCGCTGTTTCCCTCACAGTCTCTCTCGCTGTCTGCCTCGCAGTCTCTCTCGAAGTCGCTCTCGCTTTCTCCCTCGCTGTCTCTCTCGCAGTCCTTCTCGGAGTCTCTCTCGCTGTCTCCAGCGCTGTCTCCCTCGCTGTCTCCCTCGCTGTCTCCTTCGCTGTCTCCCACGCAGTCTCTCTCGCTGTCTCTCTCGCTGTCTCCATCGCTTTCTCCCTCGCTGTCTCCCTCGCTGTCTCTCTCGCTGTTTCCCTCGCTGTCTCCCTCGCTGTTTCCCTCGCTGTTTCCCTCGCTGTGTCCCTCGCTGTGTCCCTCGCTGTGTCCCTCGCTGTGTCCCTCGCTGTGTCCCTCGCTGTGTCCCTCGCTGTGTCCCTCGCTGTCTCTCTCGCAGTCTCCCTCGCAGTCTCCTTTGCAGTCTCTCTCGCAGTCTCTCTCGCAGTCTTCCTCGCAGTTTCTCTCGCTGCCTCCCACGCTGTCTCACGCGATCTCTCTCGCATTCTCTCTCGTTGTCTCCCTCGCTGTTTCCCTTGCTGTTTCCCTTGCTGTGTCCCTCGCTGTGTCCCTCGCTGTGTCCCTCGCTGTGTCCCTCGCTGTGTCCCTCGCTGTCTCTCTCGCAGTCTCCCTCGCAGTCTCCCTCGCAGTCTCCTTTGCAGTCTCCCTCGCAGTCTCCTTTGCAGTCTCTCTCGCAGTCTCTCTCGCAGTCTCTCTCGCAGTCTCTCTCGCAGTCTTCCTCGCAGTCTCTCTCGCAGTCTTCCTCGCTGTCTCTCTCGCTGTCTCTCTCGCTGTCTCCCTTGCAGTCTCTCTTGCAGTCTCTCTCGCTGTTTCCCTCGCTGTATCTCTCGCTCTCTCCCTCGCTGTCTCCCTCGCTGTCTCCCTCGCTGTCTCACGCGCTCTCTCTCGCAGTCTCTCTCGCTGTCTCCCTCGCTGTTTCCCTCGCTGTGTCCCTCGCTGTGTCCTTCGCTGTCTCTCTCGCAGTCTCCCTCGCTGTCTCCCTCGCTGTCTCCCTCGCTGTCTCCCTCGTCGTATCCCTCGCCGTCTCCCTCGCCGTCTCCCTCGCCGTCTCCCTCGCCGTCTCCCTCGCCGTCTCCCTCGCCGTCTCCCTCGCCGTCTCCCTCGCCGTCACCCTCGCCGTCTCCCTCGCCGTCTCCCTCGCCGTCTCTCTCGCTGTCTCTCTCAATGTACTCTCGCTGTCTCCCTCGCTGTCTCACTCGCTCTATCCCTCGCTGTATCTCTCGCAGTCTCTCTCGCAGTCTCTCTCACAGTCTCTCTCGCTGTCTCTCTCGCTGTCTCCCTCGCCGTCTCTCTCGCTGTCTCTCTCAATGTACTCTCGCTGTCTCCCTCGCTGTCTCACTCGCTGTCTCACTCGCTCTATCCCTCGCTGTATCTCTCGCAGTCTCTCTCGCAGTCTCTCTCGCTGTCTCTCTCGCTGTCTCCCTCGCAGTCTCTCTCGCTCTCTCCCTCACTGTCTCCCTCGCAGTCTCTCTCGCAGTCTCTCTCGCTGTCTCCCTCGCTGTTTCCCTCACAGTCTCTCTCGCTGTCTCCCTCGCAGTCTCTCTCGAAGTCGCTCTCGCTTTCTCCCTCGCTGTCTCCCTCGCTGTCTCTCTCGCTGTCTCCAGCGCTGTCTCCCTCGCTGTCTCCCTCGCTGTCTCCCTCGCTGTCTCCCTCGCTGTCTCCCTCGCTGTCTCCCTCGCTGTCTCCCTCGCTGTCTCCCTCGCTGACTCCCTCGCTGTCTCCCACGCAGTCTCTCTCGCTGTCTCTCTCGCTGTCTCTCTCGCAGTCTCTCTCGCAGTCTCTCTCGCAGTCTCTCTCGCAGTCTCTCTCGCTGTCTCTCTCGCTGTCTCTCTCGCTGTCTCTCTCGCTGTCTCTCTCGCTGTCTCCCTTGCAGTCTCCCTTGCAGTCTCTCTTGCAGTCTCTCTCGCTGTCTCCCTCGCTGTCTCCCTCGCTGTCTCCCTCGCTGTCTCCCTCGCTGTCTCCCTCGCTGTCTCCCTCGCTGTGTCTCTCGCTCTCTCCCTCGCTGTCTCATGCGCTCTCTCTCGCAGTCTCTCTCGCAGTCTCTCTCGCTGTCTCCCTCGCTGTCTCCCTCGCTGTGTCCCTCGCTGTGTCCCTCGCTGTGTCCCTCGCAGTCTCCCTCGCTGTGTCCCTCGCAGTCTCTCTCGCAGTCTCTCTCGCAGTCTCTCTCGCAGTCTCTCTCGCAGTCTCTCTCGCTGTCCCTCTCGCTGTCCCTCTCGCTGTCCCTCTCGCTGTCCCTCTCGCTGTCCCTCTCGCTGTCCCTCTCGCAGTCTCCCTCGCAGTCTCTCTCGCAGTCTCTCTCGCAGTCTCTCTCGCTGTCTCTCTCGCTGTCCCTCTCGCTGTCCCTCTCGCTGTCCCTCTCGCTGTCCCTCTCGCTGTCTCCCTCGCAGTCTCCCTCGCTGTCCCTCTCGCTGTCCCTCTCGCTGTCCCTCTCGCTGTCCCTCTCGCTGTCCCTCTCGCAGTCTCCCTCGCAGTCTCTCTCGCAGTCTCTCTCGCAGTCTCTCTCGCTGTCCCTCTCGCTGTCCCTCTCGCTGTCCCTCTCGCTGTCCCTCTCGCTGTCCCTCTCGCAGTCTCCCTCGCAGTCTCTCTCGCTGTCCCTCTCGCTGTCCCTCTCGCTGTCCCTCTCGCTGTCCCTCTCGCTGTCCCTCTCGCAGTCTCCCTCGCAGTCTCTCTCGCAGTCTCTCTCGCAGTCTCTCTCGCTGTCTCCCTCGCAGTCTTTCTCGCAGTCTCTCTCGCTGTCTCCCTCGCTGTCCCTCTCGCTGTCCCTCTCGCTGTCCCTCTCGCTGTCCCTCTCGCTGTCTCCCTCGCAGTCTCCCTCGCAGTCTCCCTCGCAGTCTCTCTCGCAGTCTCTCTCGCTGTCCCTCTCGCTGTCCCTCTCGCTGTCCCTCTCGCAGTCTCCCTCGCAGTCTCTTTCGCTGTCTCCCTCGCTGTTTCCCTCACAGTCTCTTTCGCTGTCTCCCTCGCAGTCTCTCTCGCTGTCTCTCTCGCTGCCTCTCTCGCTGTCTCTCTCGCTGTCTCCCTTGCAGTCTCCCTTGCAGTCTCCCTCGCAGTCTCCCTCGCAGTCTCCCTCGCAGTCTCCCTCGCAGTCTCCCTCGCTGTTTCCCTCACAGTGTCTCTCGCAGTCCTTCTCGCAGTCTCTCTCGCTGTCTCCAGCGCTGCCTCCCTCGCTGTCTCCCTCGCTGTCTCCCTCGCTGTCTCTCTCGCTGTCCCTCTCGCAGTCTCTCTCGCAGTCTCTCTCACAGTCTCTCTCGCAGTCTCTCTCACAGTCTCTCTCGCAGTCTCTCTCACAGTCTCTCTCGCTGTCCCTCTCGCAGTCTCTCTCGCAGTCTCTCTCGCTGTCCCTCTCGCAGTCCCACTCGCAGTCTCCCTCGCAGTCTCTCTCACAGTCTCTCTCACAGTCTCTCTCGCAGTCCCTCTCGCAGTCCCACTCGCAGTCTCCCTCGCAGTCTCTCTCACAGTCTCTCTCACAGTCTCTCTCGCAGTCTCTCTCGCAGTCCCTCTCGCAGTCTCTCTCGCAGTCTCTCTCGCTGTCCCTCTCGCAGTCTCTCTCGCAGTCTCTCTCACAGTCTCCCTCGCAGTCTCTCTCACAGTCTCTCTCGCAGTCTCTCTCGCAGTCTCTCTCGCAGTCTCTCTCGCAGTCTCCCTCGCAGTCTCCCTCGCAGTCTCTCTCGCAGTCTCTCCCGCAGTCTCTCTCGCAGTCTCTCTCGCAGTCTCTCTCGCTGTCCCTCTCGCAGTCTCTCTCGCTGTCTCTCTCGCTGTCTCTCTCGCTGTCTCTCTCGCTGTCTCTCTCGCTGTCTCTCTCGCTGTCTCTCTCGCAGTCTGCCTCGCAGTTTCCCTCGCAGTCTCTTTCGCTGTCTCTCTCGCTGTCTCTCTCGCAGTCTGCCTCGCAGTTTCCCTCGCAGTCTCTTTCGCTGTCTCCCTCGCTGTTTCCCTCACAGTCTCTTTCGCTGTCTCCCTCGCAGTCTCTCTCGCAGTCGCTCTCACTTTCTCCCTCGCTGTCTCTCTCGCAGTCCTTCTCGCAGTCCTTCTCGCAGTCCTTCTCGCAGTCCTTCTCGCAGTCCTTCTCGCAGTCCTTCTCGCTGTCTCTCTCGCTGTCTCTCTCGCTGTCTCCCTCGCTGTCTCCCTCGCTGTCTCCCTCGCTGTCTCCCTCGCTGTCTCCCTCGCTGTCTCCCACGCTGTCTCCCACGCTGTCTCCCTCGCAGTCTCCCTCGCAGTCTCCCTCGCAGTCTCCCTCGCAGTCTCCCTCGCAGTCTCCCTCGCAGTCTCCCTCGCAGTCTCCCTCGCTGTCTCTCTCGCTGTCTCTCTCGCCGTCTCTCTCGCCGTCTCCCTCGCTTTCTCCCTCGCTGTCTCTCTCGCTGTCTCCCTCGCAGTCTCCCTTGCAGTCTCCCTCGCAGTCTCCCTCGCAGTCTCCCTCGCAGTCTCTCTCGCTGTCTCTCTCGCTGTCTCCCTCGCTGTCTCCCTCGCTGTCTCCCTCGCTGTCTCCCTCGCTGTCTCCCTCGCTGTCTCCCTCGCTGTCTCCCACGCTGTCTCCCACGCTGTCTCCCACGCTGTCTCCCACGCAGTCTCCCACGCAGTCTCCCACGCAGTCTCCCTCGCAGTCTCCCTCGCTGTCCCTCTCGCTGTCCCTCTCGCTGTCCCTCTCGCTGTCCCTCTCGCTGTCCCTCTCGCAGTCTCCCTCGCAGTCTCTCTCGCAGTCTCTCTCGCAGTCTCTCTCGCTGTCCCTCTCGCTGTCCCTCTCGCTGTCCCTCTCGCTGTCCCTCTCGCTGTCCCTCTCGCAGTCTCCCTCGCAGTCTCTCTCGCTGTCCCTCTCGCTGTCCCTCTCGCTGTCCCTCTCGCTGTCCCTCTCGCTGTCCCTCTCGCTGTCCCTCTCGCTGTCCCTCTCGCTGTCCCTCTCGCTGTCTCCCTCGCAGTCTCCCTCGCAGTCTCCCTCGCAGTCTCTCTCGCAGTCTCTCTCGCTGTCCCTCTCGCTGTCCCTCTCGCTGTCCCTCTCGCAGTCTCCCTCGCAGTCTCTTTCGCTGTCTCCCTCGCTGTTTCCCTCACAGTCTCTTTCGCTGTCTCCCTCGCAGTCTCTCTCGCTGTCTCTCTCGCTGCCTCTCTCGCTGTCTCTCTCGCTGTCTCCCTTGCAGTCTCCCTTGCAGTCTCCCTCGCAGTCTCCCTCGCAGTCTCCCTCGCAGTCTCCCTCGCAGTCTCCCTCGCTGTTTCCCTCACAGTGTCTCTCGCAGTCCTTCTCGCAGTCTCTCTCGCTGTCTCCAGCGCTGCCTCCCTCGCTGTCTCCCTCGCTGTCTCCCTCGCTGTCTCTCTCGCTGTCCCTCTCGCAGTCTCTCTCGCAGTCTCTCTCACAGTCTCTCTCGCAGTCTCTCTCACAGTCTCTCTCGCAGTCTCTCTCACAGTCTCTCTCGCTGTCCCTCTCGCAGTCTCTCTCGCAGTCTCTCTCGCTGTCCCTCTCGCAGTCCCACTCGCAGTCTCCCTCGCAGTCTCTCTCACAGTCTCTCTCACAGTCTCTCTCGCAGTCCCTCTCGCAGTCCCACTCGCAGTCTCCCTCGCAGTCTCTCTCACAGTCTCTCTCACAGTCTCTCTCGCAGTCTCTCTCGCAGTCCCTCTCGCAGTCTCTCTCGCAGTCTCTCTCGCTGTCCCTCTCGCAGTCTCTCTCGCAGTCTCTCTCACAGTCTCCCTCGCAGTCTCTCTCACAGTCTCTCTCGCAGTCTCTCTCGCAGTCTCTCTCGCAGTCTCTCTCGCAGTCTCCCTCGCAGTCTCCCTCGCAGTCTCTCTCGCAGTCTCTCCCGCAGTCTCTCTCGCAGTCTCTCTCGCAGTCTCTCTCGCTGTCCCTCTCGCAGTCTCTCTCGCTGTCTCTCTCGCTGTCTCTCTCGCTGTCTCTCTCGCTGTCTCTCTCGCTGTCTCTCTCGCTGTCTCTCTCGCAGTCTGCCTCGCAGTTTCCCTCGCAGTCTCTTTCGCTGTCTCTCTCGCTGTCTCTCTCGCAGTCTGCCTCGCAGTTTCCCTCGCAGTCTCTTTCGCTGTCTCCCTCGCTGTTTCCCTCACAGTCTCTTTCGCTGTCTCCCTCGCAGTCTCTCTCGCAGTCGCTCTCACTTTCTCCCTCGCTGTCTCTCTCGCAGTCCTTCTCGCAGTCCTTCTCGCAGTCCTTCTCGCAGTCCTTCTCGCAGTCCTTCTCGCAGTCCTTCTCGCTGTCTCTCTCGCTGTCTCTCTCGCTGTCTCCCTCGCTGTCTCCCTCGCTGTCTCCCTCGCTGTCTCCCTCGCTGTCTCCCTCGCTGTCTCCCACGCTGTCTCCCACGCTGTCTCCCTCGCAGTCTCCCTCGCAGTCTCCCTCGCAGTCTCCCTCGCAGTCTCCCTCGCAGTCTCCCTCGCAGTCTCCCTCGCTGTCTCTCTCGCTGTCTCTCTCGCCGTCTCTCTCGCCGTCTCCCTCGCTTTCTCCCTCGCTGTCTCTCTCGCTGTCTCCCTCGCAGTCTCCCTTGCAGTCTCCCTCGCAGTCTCCCTCGCAGTCTCCCTCGCAGTCTCCCTCGCAGTCTCCCTCGCAGTCTCTCTCGCTGTCTCTCTCGCTGTCTCCCTCGCTGTCTCCCTCGCTGTCTCCCTCGCTGTCTCCCTCGCTGTCTCCCTCGCTGTCTCCCTCGCTGTCTCCCACGCTGTCTCCCACGCTGTCTCCCACGCTGTCTCCCACGCAGTCTCCCACGCAGTCTCCCACGCAGTCTCCCTCGCAGTCTCCCTCGCAGTCTCCCTCGCAGTCTCCCTCGCTGTCTCTCTCGCTGTCTCTCTCGCCGTCTCTCTCGCCGTCTCCCTCGCCTTCTCCCTCGCTGTCTCTCTCGCTGTCTCTCTCGCTGTCTCCCTCGCTGTCTCCCTCGCTGTCTCCCTCGCTGTCTCCCTCGCTGTCTCTCTCGCTGTCTCTCTCGCTGCCTCTCTCGCTGTCTCTCTCGCTGTCTCTCTCGCTGTCTCCCTTGCAGTCTCTCTCGCAGTCTCTCTCGCTGTGTGTCTCGCTCTCTCGCTCGCTGTCTCACGCGCTATCTCCATAGCATTCTCTCTCACTGTCTCTGTCGCTGTCTCTGTCGCTGTCTCTGTCGCTGTCTCTGTCGCTGTCTCTGTCGCTGTCTCTGTCGCTGTCTCCGTCGCTGTCTCCGTCGCTGTCTCCGTCGCTGTCTCCGTCGCTGTCTCCCTCGCTGTCTCCCTCGTCGTCTCCCTCGTCGTCTCCCTGGCCGTCTCCCTGGCCGTCTCCCTGGCCGTCTCCCTGGCCGTCTCCCTGGCCGTCTCCCTGGCCGTCTCCCTGGCCGTCTCCCTGGCCGTCTCCCTCGCAGTCTCCCTCGCCGTCTCCCTCGCCGTCTCCCTCGCCGTCTCCCTCGCAGTCTCCCACGCTGTCTCTCTCGCTGTCTCCCTCGCTGTTTCCCTCACAGTCTCTCTCGCTGTCTGCCTCGCAGTCTCTCTCGAAGTCGCTCATGCTTTCTCCCTCGCTGTCTCTCTCGCAGTCCTTCTCGGAGTCTCTCTCGCTGTCTCCAGCGCTGTCTCCCTCGCTGTCTCCCTCGCTGTCTCCTTCGCTGTCTCCCACGCAGTCTCTCTCGCTGTCTCTCTCGCTGTCTCCATCGCTTTCTCCCTCGCTGTCTCCCTCGCTGTCTCCCTCGCTGTCTCTCTCGCTGTCTCTCTCGCTGTCTCTCTCGCTGTCTCTCTCGCTGTCTCTCTCGCTGTCTCCCTTGCAGTCTCTCTTGCAGTCTCTCTCGCTGTCTCCCTCGCTGTCTCCCTCGCAGTCTCCCTCGCTGTCTCCCTCGCTGTGTCTCTTGCTCTCTCCCTCGCTGTCTCCCTCGCTGTCTCACACGCTCTCTCTCGCAGTCTCTCTCGCTGTCTCCCTCACTGTGTCCCTCGCAGTCTCCCTCGCTGTCTCCCTCGCTGTCTCCCTCATCGTCTCCCTCGCCGTCTCCCTTGTAGTCACTCTCTCTGTATCCCCGGCTGTCTCTCTCGCTATCTCCATAGCAGTCTCTCTCGCTGTCTCCCTCGCTGTCTCTGTCGCTGTCTCTGTCGCTGTCTCTGTCGCTGTCTCTGTCGCTTTCTCTGTCGCTGTCTCTGTCGCTGTCTCTGTCGCTGTCTCTGTCGCTGTCTCCCTCGCCGTCTCTGTCGCCGTCTCCCTCGCCGTCTCCCTCGCCGTCTCCCTCGCCGTCTCCCTCGCCGTCTCCCTCGCAGTCTCTCTCGCAGTCTCTCTCGCTGTCTCTCTCAATGTACTCTCGCTGTCTCCCTCACTGTCTCACTCGCTCTATCCCTCGCTGTATCTCTCGCAGTCTCTCTCGCAGTCTCTCTCGCAGTCTCTCTCGCAGTCTCTCTCGCAGTCTCTCTCGCAGTCTCTCTCACAGTCTCTCTCGCTGTCTCTCTCGCTGTCTCCCTCGCTGTCTCTCTCGCTCTCTCCCTCACTGTCTCTCTCGCAGTCTCTCTCGCCGTCTCTCTCTCCATCTCTCTCGCCGTCTCTCTCGCCGTCTCCCTCGCCGTCTCCCTCGCTGTCTCCCTCGCTGTCTCCCTCGCAGTCTCTCTCGCAGTCTCTCTCGCAGTCTCCCTCGCTGTCTCCCTCACAGTCTCTCTCGCTGTCTCCCTTGCAGTCTCCCACACAGTCTCTCACGCTTTCTCCCTCGCTTTCTCCCTCGCTTTCTCCCTCGCAGTCTCTCTCGCAGTCTCTCTCGCAGTCTCTCTCGCAGTCTCTCTCGCAGTCTCTCTCGCAGTCTCTCTCGCAGTCTCTCTCGCAGTCTCTCTCGCAGTCTCTCTCGCAGTCTCTCTCGCTGTCCCTCACGCAGTCTCTCTCGCTGTCTCCCTCGCAGTCTCCCTCGCAGTCTCTCTCGCAGTCTCCTTTGCAGTCTCTCTCGCTGTCTCTCTCGCTGTCTCTCTCGCTGTCTCTCTCGCTGTCTCTCTCGCTGTCTCACTTGCTGTCTCTCTCGCTGTCTCTCTCGCAGTCTCTCTCGCAGTCTCTCTCGCTCTCTCCCTCGCTGTCTCCCTCGCTGTCTCCCTCGCTGTCTCCCTCGCTGTCTCCCTCACTGTGTCCCTCGCTCTCTCCCTCGCTCTCTCCCTCGCAGTCTCCCTCGCCGTCTCCCTCGCCGTCTCCCTCGCCGTCTCCCTCGCCGTCTCCCTCGCCGTCTCTCTCGCAGTCTCTCTCGCTGTCTTCCTCGCAGTTTCTCTCGCTGTCTCCCTCGCTGCCTCCCTCGCTGTCTGCCAAGCAGTCGCTCTCTCTGTCTCCCTCGCTGCCTCCCTCGCTGTCTCCCTAGCAGTCGCTCTCGCAGTCTCTCTCGCTGTCTTCCTCGCAGTCTCTCTCGCAGTCTCTCTCGCAGTCTCTCTCGCAGTCTTACTCGCAGTTTCTCTCGCTGTCTCCCTCGCTGCCTCCCACGCTGTCTCCCTCGCTGTCTCACGCGATCTCTCTCGCATTCTCTCTCGTTGTCTCCCTTGCAGTCTCTCTCGCTGTGTCCCTCGCAGTCTCTCTCGCAGTCTCTCTCGCAGTCTCTATTGCTGTCTCTGTCGCTGTCTCCCTCGCTGTCTCCCTCGCTGTCTCCCTCGCTGCCTCCCTCGCTGCCTCCCTCGCAGTCTCTCTCGAAGTCTCTCTCGCTGTCTACCTCGCTGTCTACCTCGCTGTCTCCCTCGCTCTCTCCCTCGCTCTCTCTCTCGCTCTCTCTCTCGCTCTCTCTCTCGCTCTCTCTCTCGCTCTCTCTCTCGCCGTCTCCCTCGCCGTCTTAATCGCTGTCTCCCTCGCATTCTCTCTCGCAGTGTCTCTCGCTGTCTCCCTCGCAGTCTCCCACACAGTCTCTCACGCTTTCTCCCTCGCTTTCTCCCTCGCAGTCTCTCTCGCAGTCTCTCTCGCAGTCTCTCTCGCAGTCTCTCTCGCAGTCTCTCTCGCAGTCTCTCTCGCAGTCTCTCTCGCAGTCTCTCTCGCTGTCCCTCTCGCAGTCCCTCTCGCAGTCCCTCTCGCAGTCCCTCTCGCAGTCCCTCTCGCAGTCTCTCTCGCAGTCTCTCTCGCTGTCTCCCTCGCAGTCTCTCTCGCAGTCTCCTTTGCAGTCTCTCTCGCTGTCTCTCTCGCTGTCTCTCTCGCTGTCTCTCTCGCTGTCTCTCTCGCTGTCTCTCTCGCTGTCTCTCTCGCTGTCTCTCTCGCTGTCTCTCGCGCTGTCTCTCTCGCTGTCTCTCTCGCAGTCTCCCTCGCAGTCTGCCTCGCAGTCTTCCTCGCAGTCTCTCTCGTAGTCTCCTTTGCAGTCTCTCTCGCTGTCTCTCTCGCTGTCTCTCTCGCTGTCTCTCTCGCTGTCTGTCTCGCTGTCTGTCTCGCTGTCTCTCTCGCTGTCTCTCTCGCTGTCTCTCTCGCTGTCTCTCTCGCATTCTCTCTCGCATTCTCTCTCGCATTCTCTCTCGCATTCTCCCTCGCAGTCTCCCTCGCAGTCTCCCTCGCAGTCTCCCTCGCAGTCTCTTTCGCTGTCTCCCTCGCTGTTTCCCTCACAGTCTCTTTCGCTGTCTCCCTCGCAGTCTCCCTCGCAGTCGCTCTCACTTTCTCCCTCGCTGTCTCTCTCGCAGTCCTTCTCGCAGTCTCTCTCGCAGTCTCTCTCGCTGTCTCTCTCGCTGTCTCTCTCGCTGTCTCCCTCGCTGTCTCCCTCGCTGTCTCCCTCGCTGTCTCCCTCGCTGTCTCCCTCGCTGTCTCCCTCACTGTCTCCCACGCTGTCTCCCTCGCAGTCTCCCTCGCAGTCTCCCTCGCAGTCTCCCTCGCAGTCTCCCTCGCAGTCTCCCTCGCAGTCTCCCTCGCTCTCTCCCTCGCAGTCTCCCTCGCTGTCTCTCTCGCTGTCTCTCTCGCTGTCTTCCTCGCAGTTTCTCTCACTGTCTCCCTCGCTGTCTCCCTCGCTGTCTCCCTCGCTGCCTCCCTCGCTGTATCCCAAGCAGTCGCTCTCGCAGTCTACCTCGCTGTCTCCCTCACTGCCTCCCTCGCTGTCTCCCTCGCTGTCTCCCTAGCAGTCGCTCTCGCAGTCTCTCTCGCTGTCTTCCTCGCTGTGTCCCTCGCAGTCTCTCTCGCAGTCTCTCTCGCAGTCTCTCTCGCAGTCTCTCTCGCAGTCTCTCTCGCAGTCTCTCTCGCAGTCTCTCTCGCAGTCTCTCTCGCAGTCTTATTCGCAGTTTCTCTCGCTGTCTCCCTCGCTGCCTCCCACGCTGTCTCCCTCGCTGTCTCACGCGATCTCTCTCGCATTCTCTCTCGTTGTCTCCCTTGCAGTCTCTCTCGCTGTGTCCCTCGCAGTCTCTCTCGCAGTCTCTATTGCTGTCTCTGTCGCTGTCTCCCTCGCTGTCTCCCTCGCTGTCTCCCTCGCTGCCTCCCTCGCAGTCTCTCTCGAAGTCTCTCTCGCTGTCTACCTCGCTGTCTCCCTCGCTCTCTCTCTCGCCGTCTCCCTCGCCGTCTTAATCGCTGTCTCCCTCGCATTCTCTCTCGCAGTGTCTCTCGCTGTCTCCCTCGCAGTCTCCCTCGCAGTCTCTCTCGCTGTCTCCCTCACAGTCTCTCTCGCTGTCTCCCTCGCAGTCTCTCTCGAAGTCGCTCTCGCTTTCTCCCTCGCTGTCTCTCTCGCAGTCCTTCTCGCAGTCCTTCTCGCAGTCTCTCTCGCTGTCTCCAGCGCTGTCTCCCTCGCTGTCTCCCTCGCTGTCTCCCTCGCTGTCTCCCTCGCTGTCTCCCTCGCTGTCTCCCTCGCTGTCTCTCTCGCTGTCTCTCTCGCTGTCTCTCTCGCTGTCTCCCTCGCTGTCTCCCTCGCTGTCTCCCACGCAGTCTCCCTTGCTGTGTCCCTCGCTGTCTCCCTCGCTGTCTCCCTCGCTGTGTCCCTCGCTGTGTCCCTCGCTGTGTCCCTCGCTGTGTCCCTCGCTGTGTCCCTCGCTGTCTCTCTCGCAGTCTCCCTCGCTGTCTCCCTCGCTGTCTCCCTCGCAGTCTCCCTCGCTGTCTCCCTCGCTGTCTCCCTCGTCGTCTCCCTCGCCGTCTCCCTTGCAGTCACTCTCTCTGTATCCCCGGCTGTCTCTCTCGCTATCTCCATAGCAGTCTCTTTCGCTGTCTCCCTCGCAGTCTCCCTCGCAGTCTCTCTCGCAGTCGCTCTCACTTTCTCCCTCGCTGTCTCTCTCGCAGTCCTTCTCGCTGTCTCTCTCGCTGTCTCTCTCGCTGTCTCCCTCGCTGTCTCCCTCGCTGTCTCCCTCGCTGTCTCCCTCGCTGTCTCCCTCGCTGTCTCCCACGCTGTCTCCCACGCTGTCTCCCACGCTGTCTCCCTCGCAGTCTCCCTCGCAGTCTCCCTCGCTGTCTCTCTCGCTGTCTCTCTCACAGTCTCTCTCGCAGTCTCTCTCACAGTCTCTCTCGCAGTCTCTCTCACAGTCTCCCTCGCAGTCTCTCTCGCAGTCTCTCTCGCAGTCTCTCTCGCAGTCTCTCTCGCTGTCCCTCTCGCAGTCTCTCTCGCTGTCTCTCTCGCTGTCTCTGTCGCTGTCTCTCTCACAGTCTCTCTCGCAGTCTCTCTCACAGTCTCTCTCGCAGTCTCTCTCACAGTCTCCCTCGCAGTCTCTCTCGCAGTCTCTCTCGCAGTCTCTCTCGCAGTCTCTCTCGCTGTCCCTCTCGCAGTCTCTCTCGCTGTCTCTCTCGCTGTCTCTCTCGCTGTCTCTCTCGCTGTCTCTCTCGCTGTCTCTCTCGCTGTCTCTCTCGCTGTCTCCCACGCTGTCTCTCTCGCTGTCTCTCTCGCTGTCTCTCTCGCTGTCTCTCTCGCTGTCTCTCTCGCTGTCTCTCTCGCTGTCTCTCTCGCTGTCTCTCTCGCAGTCTGCCTCGCAGTTTCCCTCGCAGTCTCTTTCGCTGTCTCCCTCGCTGTTTCCCTCACAGTCTCTTTCGCTGTCTCCCTCGCAGTCTCCCTCGCAGTCTCTCTCGCAGTCGCTCTCACTTTCTCCCTCGCTGTCTCTCTCGCAGTCCTTCTCGCAGTCCTTCTCGCAGTCCTTCTCGCAGTCCTTCTCGCAGTCCTTCTCGCTGTCTCTCTCGCTGTCTCTCTCACTGTCTCTCTCGCTGTCTCCCTCGCTGTCTCCCTCGCTGTCTCCCTCGCTGTCTCCCTCGCTGTCTCCCTCGCTGTCTCCCTCGCTGTCTCCCATGCTGTCTCCCACGCTGTCTCCCACGCTGTCTCCCACGCTGTCTCCCTCGCAGTCTCCCTCGCAGTCTCCCTCGCAGTCTCCCTCGCAGTCTCCCTCGCAGTCTCCCTCGCAGTCTCCCTCGCTGTCTCTCTCGCTGTCTCTCTCGCTGTCTCTCTCGCTGTCTCTCTCGCCGTCTCTCTCGCCGTCTCCCTCGACTTCTCCCTCGCTGTCTCCCTCGCTGTCTCCCTCGCAGTCTCCCTCGCAGTCTCCCTCGCAGTCTCCCTCGCAGTCTCCCTCGCAGTCTCCCTCGCAGTCTCCCTCGCAGTCTCCCTCGCTGTCTCTCTCGCTGTCTCCCTCGCTGTCTCCCTCGCTGTCTCCCTCGCTGTCTCCCTCGCTGTCTCCCTCGCTGTCTCCCACGCAGTCTCCCACGCAGTCTCCCACGCAGTCTCCCACGCAGTCTCCCACGCAGTCTCCCACGCAGTCTCTCTCGCTGTCTCTCTCGCTGTCTCTCTCGCTGTCTCCATCGCTTTCTCCCTCGCTGTCTCTCTCGCTGTCTCTCTCGCTGTCTCTCTCGCTGTCTCTCTCGCTGCCTCTCTCGCTGTCTCTCTCGCTGTCTCCCTTGCAGTCTCTCTCGCTGTGTGTCTCGCTCTCTCGCTCGCTGTCTCACGCGCTATCTCCATAGCATTCTCTCTCACTGTCTCTGTCGCTGTCTCTGTCTGTCGCTGTCTCTGTCGCTGTCTCTGTCGCTGTCTCCGTCGCTGTCTCCCTCGCTGTCTCCCTCGTCGTCTCCCTCGTCGTCTCCCTGGCCGTCTCCCTGGCCGTCTCCCTGGCCGTCTCCCTGGCCGTCTCCCTGGCCGTCTCCCTGGCCGTCTCCCTGGCCGTCTCCCTGGCCGTCTCCCTGGCCGTCTCCCTGGCCGTCTCCCTGGCCGTCTCCCTGGCCGTCTCCCTGGCCGTCTCCCTGGCCGTCTCCCTGGCCGTCTCCCTGGCCGTCTCCCTGGACGTCTCCCTGGCCGTCTCCCTGGCCGTCTCCCTGGCCGTCTCCCTGGCCGTCTCCCTGGCCGTCTCCCTGGCCGTCTCTCTCGCTGTCTCTCTCGCTGTCTCTCTCGCTGTCTCCCTCGCTGTCTCACTCTCTCTATCCCTCGCTGTATCTCTCGCAGTCTCTCTCGCAGTCTCTCTCGCAGTCTCTCTCGCTGTCTCTCTCGCAGTCTCTCTCGCAGGCTCCCTCGCAGTCTCCCTCGCAGTCTCTCTCGCAGTCTCTCTCGCAGTCACTCTCGCAGTCTCTCTCGCAGTCTCCCTCGCAGTCTCCCTCGCAGTCTCCCTCGCAGTCTCCCTCGCAGTCTCCCTCGCAGTCTCCCTCGCAGTCTCCCTCGCCGTCTCCCTCGCAGTCTCCCTCGCAGTCTCTCTCGCTGTCTCCCTCGCTGTTTCCCTCACAGTCTCTCTCGCTGTCTGCCTCGCAGTCTCTCTCGAAGTCGCTCTCGCTTTCTCCCTCGCTGTCTCTCTCACAGTCCTTCTCGGAGTCTCTCTCGCTGTCTCCAGCGCTGTCTCCCTCGCTGTCTCCCTCGCTGTCTCCTTCGCTGTCTCCCACGCAGTCTCTCTCGCTGTCTCTCTCGCTGTCTCCATCGCTTTCTCCCTCGCTGTCTCCCTCGCTGTCTCTCTCGCTGTCTCTCTCGCTGTCTCTCTCGCTGTCTCTCTCGCTGTCTCTCTCGCTGTCTCCCTTGCAGTCTCTCTTGCAGTCTCTCTCGCTGTCTCCCTCGCTGTCTCCCTCGCAGTCTCCCTCGCTGTCTCCCTCGCTGTGTCTCTTGCTCTCTCCCTCGCTGTCTCCCTCGCTGTCTCACACGCTCTCTCTCACAGTCTCTCTCGCTGTCTCCCTCGCTGTGTCCCTCGCAGTCTCCCTCGCTGTCTCCCTCGCTGTCTCCCTCATCGTCTCCCTCGCCGTCTCCCTTGCAGTCACTCTCTCTGTATCCCCGGCTGTCTCTCTCGCTATCTCCATAGCAGTCTCTCCTTCTGTCTCCCTCGCTGTCTCTGTCGCTGTCTCTGTCGCTGTCTCTGTCGCTGTCTCTGTCGCTGTCTCTGTCGCTGTCTCTGTCGCTGTCTCTGTCGCTGTCTCCCTCGCCGTCTCCCTCGCCGTCTCCCTCGCCGTCTCCCTCGCCGTCTCCCACGCCGTCTCTCTCGCAGTCTCTCTCGCTGTCTCCCTCACTGTCTCACTCGCTCTATCCCTCGCTGTATCTCTTGCAGTCTCTCTCGCAGTCTCTCTCACAGTCTCTCTCGCTGTCTCTCTCGCTGTCTCCCTCGCAGTCTCTCTCGCTCTCTCCCTCACTGTCTCTCTCGCAGTCTCTCTCGCCGTCTCTCTCTCCATCTCTCTCGCCGTCTCTCTCGCAGTCTCCCTCGCTGTCTCCCTCGCTGTCTCCCTCGCTGTCTCCCTCGCTGTCTCCCTCGCTGTCTCCCTCGCTGTCTCCCTCGCTGTCTCCCTCGCTGTCTCCCTCGCAGTCTCTCTCGCAGTCTCTCTCGCAGTCTCCCTCGCTGTCTCCCTCACAGTCTCTCTCGCTGTCTCCCTTGCAGTCTCCCACACAGTCTCTCACGCTTTCTCCCTCGCTTTCTCCCTCGCAGTCTCTCTCGCAGTCTCTCTCGCAGTCTCTCTCGCAGTCTCTCTCGCAGTCTCTCTCGCAGTCTCTCTCGCAGTCTCTCTCGCTGTCCCTCACGCAGTCTCTCTCGCTGTCTCCCTCGCAGTCTCTCTCGCTGTCTCCCTCGCAGTCTCTCTCGCAGTCTCCTTTGCAGTCTCTCTCGCTGTCTCTCTCGCTGTCTCTCTCGCTGTCTCTCTCGCTGTCTCTCTCGCAGTCTCTCTCGCAGTCTCTCTCGCAGTCTCTCTCGCTCTCTCCCTCGCTGTCTCCCTCGCTGTCTCCCTCGCTGTCTCCCTCACTGTGTCCCTCGCTCTCTCCCTCGCTCTCTCCCTCGCAGTCTCCCTCGCCGTCTCCCTCGCCGTCTCCCTCGCCGTCTCTCTCGCAGTCTCTCTCGCTGTCTTCCTCGCAGTTTCTCTCGCTGTCTCCCTCGCTGCCTCCCTCGCTGTCTGCCAAGCAGTCGCTCTCGCTGTCTCCCTCGCTGCCTCCCTCGCTGTCTCCCTAGCAGTCGCTCTCGCAGTCTCTCTCGCTGTCTTCCTCGCAGTCTCTCTCGCAGTCTCTCTCGCAGTCTCTCTCGCAGTCTTACTCGCAGTTTCTCTCGCTGTCTCCCTCGCTGCCTCTCACGCTGTCTCCCTCGCTGTCTCACGCGATCTCTCTCGCATTCTCTCTCGTTGTCTCCCTTGCAGTCTCTCTCGCTGTGTCCCTCGCAGTCTCTCTCGCAGTCTCTCTCGCAGTCTCTATTGCTGTCTCTGTCGCTGTCTCCCTCGCTGTCTCCCTCGCTGTCTCCCTCGCTGCCTCCCTCGCTGCCTCCCTCGCTGCCTCCCTCGCAGTCTCTCTCGAAGTCTCTCTCGCTGTCTACCTCGCTCTCTCCCTCGCTCTCTCTCTCGCTCTCTCTCTCGCTCTCTCTCTCGCTCTCTCTCTCGCCGTCTCCCTCGCCGTCTTAATCGCTGTCTCCCTCGCATTCTCTCTCGCAGTGTCTCTCGCTGTCTCCCTCGCAGTCTCCCACACAGTCTCTCACGCTTTCTCCCTCGCTTTCTCCCTCGCAGTCTCTCTCGCAGTCTCTCTCGCAGTCTCTCTCGCAGTCTCTCTCGCAGTCTCTCTCGCAGTCTCTCTCGCTGTCCCTCTCGCAGTCCCTCTCGCAGTCCCTCTCGCAGTCCCTCTCGCAGTCTCTCTCGCTGTCTCCCTCGCAGTCTCTCTCGCAGTCTCTCTCGCAGTCTCTCTCGCAGTCTCCTTTGCAGTCTCTCTCGCTGTCTCTCTCGCTGTCTCTCTCGCTGTCTCTCTCGCTGTCTCTCTCGCTGTCTCTCTCGCAGTCTCCCTCACAGTCTGCCTCGCAGTATTCCTCGCAGTCTCTCTCGTAGTCTCCTTTGCAGTCTCTCTCGCTGTCTCTCTCGCTGTCTGTCTCGCTGTCTCTCTCGCTGTCTCTCTCGCTGTCTCTCTCGCTGTCTCTCTCGCTGTCTCTCTCGCATTCTCTCTCGCATTCTCTCTCGCATTCTCTCTCGCATTCTCCCTCGCAGTCTCCCTCGCAGTCTCCCTCGCAGTCTCTTTCGCTGTCTCCCTCGCTGTTTCCCTCACAGTCTCTTTCGCTGTCTCCCTCGTAGTCTCCCTCGCAGTCGCTCTCACTTTCTCCCTCGCTGTCTCTCTCGCAGTCTCTCTCGCTGTCTCTCTCGCTGTCTCCCTCGCTGTCTCCCTCGCTGTCTCCCTCGCTGTCTCCCTCGCTGTCTCCCTCACTGTCTCCCACGCTGTCTCCCTCGCAGTCTCCCTCGCAGTCTCCCTCGCAGTCTCCCTCGCAGTCTCCCTCGCTCTCTCCCTCGCAGTCTCCCTCGCAGTCTCCCTCGCAGTCTCTCTCGCTGTCTCCCTCGCAGTCTCTCTCGCTGTCTTCCTCGCAGTTTCTCTCACTGTCTCCCTCGCTGTCTCCCTCGCTGCCTCCCTCGCTGTATCCCAAGCAGTCGCTCTCGCAGTCTCTCTCGCTGTCTTCCTCGCTGTGTCCCTCGCAGTCTCTCTCGCAGTCTCTCTCGCAGTCTCTCTCGCAGTCTTATTCGCAGTTTCTCTCGCTGTCTCCCTCGCTGCCTCCCACGCTGTCTCCCTCGCTGTCTCACGCGATCTCTCTCGCATTCTCTCTCGTTGTCTCCCTTGCAGTCTCTCTCGCTGTGTCCCTCGCAGTCTCTCTCGCAGTCTCTCTCGCAGTCTCTATTGCTGTCTCTGTCGCTGTCTCCCTCGCTGTCTCCCTCGCTGTCTCCCTCGCTGCCTCCCTCGCAGTCTCTCTCGAAGTCTCTCTCGCTGTCTACCTCGCTGTCTCCCTCGCTCTCTCTCTCGCCGTCTCCCTCGCCGTCTTAATCGCTGTCTCCCTTGCATTCTCTCTCGCAGTGTCTCTCGCTGTCTCCCTCGCAGTCTCCCTCGCAGTCTCTCTCGCTGTCTCCCTCACAGTCTCTCTCGCTGTCTCCCTCGCAGTCTCTCTCGAAGTCGCTCTCGCTTTCTCCCTCGCTGTCTCTCTCGCAGTCCTTCTCGCAGTCCTTCTCGCAGTCCTTCTCGCAGTCTCTCTCGCTGTCTCCAGCGCTGTCTCCCTCGCTGTCTCCCTCGCTGTCTCCCTCGCTGTCTCCCTCGCTGTCTCCCTCGCTGTCTCCCTCGCTGTCTCCCTCGCTGTCTCTCTCGCTGTCTCCCTCGCTGTCTCCCTCGCTGTCTCCCTCGCTGTCTCCCTCGCTGTCTCCCTCGCTGTCTCCCTCGCTGTCTCCCACGCTGTGTCCCTTGCTGTGTCCCTCGCTGTCTCCCTCGCTGTCTCCCTCGCTGTCTCCCTCGCTGTCTCCCTCGCTGTGTCCCTCGCTGTGTCCCTCGCTGTGTCCCTCGCTGTGTCCCTCGCTGTCTCTCTCGCAGTCTCCCTCGCTGTCTCCCTCGCAGTCTCCCTCGCTGTCTCCCTCGCTGTCTCCCTCGTCGTCTCCCTCGCCGTCTCCCTTGCAGTCACTCTCTCTGTATCCCCGGCTGTCTCTCTCGCTATCTCCATAGCAGTCTCTCTCACTGTCTCCCTCGCTGTCTCTGTCTCTGTCGCTGTCTCTGTCTCTGTCGCTGTCGCTGTCTCTGTCTCTGTCGCTGTCTCAGTCGCTGTCTCTGTCGCTGTCTCTGTCGCTGTCTCTGTCGCTGTCTCCCTCGCTGTCTCCCTCGTCGTCTCCCTGGCCGTCTCCCTGGCCGTCTCCCTGGCCGTCTCCCTGGCCGTCTCCCTGGCCGTCTCCCTGGCCGTCTCCCTGGCCGTCTCCCTGGCCGTCTCCCTGGCCGTCTCCCTCGCAGTCTCTCTCGCAGTCTCTCTCGCTGTCTCTTTCAATCTACTCTCGCTGTCTCCCTCGCTGTCTCACTCGCTCTATCCCACGCTGTATCTCTCGCAGTCTCTCTCACAGTCTCTCTCACTGTCTCTCTCACTGTCTCCCTCGCAGTCTCTCTCGCTCTCTCCCTCACTGTCTCTCTCGCCGTCTCTCTCTCCATCTCTCTCGCCATCTCTCTCGCCGTCTCTCTCGCAGTCTCCCTCGCTGTCTCCCTCGCTGTCTCCCTCGCTGTCTCTCTCGCAGTCTCTCTCGCAATCTCTCTCGCTGTCCCTCTCGCAGTCTCTCTCGCTGTCTCCCTCACAGTGTCCCTCACAGTGTCCCTCGCAGTCTCCCTCGCTGTCTCCCTCGCTGTCTCCCTCGCTGTCTCCCTCATCGTCTCCCTCATCGTCTCCCTCGCCGTCTCCCTTGCAGTCACTCTCTCTGTATCCCCGGCTGTCTCTCTCGCTATCTCCATAGCAGTCTCTCTCACTGTCTCCCTCGCTGTCTCTGTCGCTGTCTCTGTCGCTGTCTCTGTCGCTGTCTCTGTCGCTGTCTCTGTCGCTGTCTCCCTCGCCGTCTCTCTCGCAGTCTCTCTCAATGTACTCTCGCTGTCTCCCTCACTGTCTCACTCGCTCTATCCCTCGCTCTATCCCTCGCTGTATCTCTCGCAGTCTCTCTCGCAGTCTCTCTCACAGTCTCTCTCGCTGTCTCTCTCGCTGTCTCTCTCGCTGTCTCCCTCGCAGACTCTCTCGCTCTCTCCCTCGCTGTCTCCCTCGCAGTCTCTCTCGCTCTCTCCCTCACTGTCTCTCTCGCAGTCTCTCTCGCCGTCTCTCTCTCCATCTCTCTCGCCATCTCTCTCGCCATCTCTCTCGCCATCTCTCTCGCAGTCTCCCTCGCAGTCTCCCTCGCTGTCTCCCTCGCTGTCTCCCTCGCTGTCTCCCTCGCAGTCTCCCTCGCAGTCTCTCTCGCAGTCTCTCTCGCAGTCTCCCTCACAGTCTCCCTCACAATCTCTCTCGCTGTCTCTCTTGCAGTCTCCCACACAGTCTCTCACGCTTTCTCCCTCGCTTTCTCCCTCGCAGTCTCTCTCGCAGTCTCTCTCGCAGTCTCTCTCGCAGTCTCTCTCGCAGTCTCTCTCGCAGTCTCTCTCGCAGTCTCTCTCGCAGTCTCTCTCGCTGTCCCTCTCGCAGTCTCTCTCACTGTCTCCCTCGCAGTCTCTCTCGCAGTCTCCTTTGCAGTCTCTCTCGCTGTCTCTCTCGCTGTCTCTCTCGCTGTCTCTCTCGCAGTCTCCCTCGCAATCTGCCTCGCAGTCTCCCTCGCAGTCTCTCTCGTAGTCTCCTTTGCAGTCTCTCTCGCTGTCTCTCTCGCTGTCTCTCTCGCTGTCTCTCTCGCTGTCTCTCTCGCTGTCTCTCTCGCTGTCTCTCTCGCTGTCTCTCTCGCAGTCTCTCTCGCAGTCTCTCTCGCAGTCTCTCTCGCAGTCTCTCTCGCAGTCTCTCTCGCAGTCTCCCTCGCAGTCTCTTTCGCTGTCTCTCTCGTAGTATCCTTTGCAGTCTCTCTCGCTGTCTCTCTCGCTGTCTCTCTCGCTGTCTCTCTCGCTGTCTCTCTCGCAGTCTCTCTCGCAGTCTCTCTCGCAGTCTCCCTCGCAGTCTCCCTCGCTGTCTCTCTCGCTGTCTCTCTCGCAGTCTCTCTCGCAGTCTCTCTCGCAGTCTCTCTCGCTGTCCCTCTCGCAGTCCCTCTCGCAGTCCCTCTCGCAGTCCCTCTCGCAGTCTCTCTCGCAGTCTCTCTCGCAGTCTCTCTCGCAGTCTCTCTCGCTGTCTCCCTCGCAGTCTCTCTCGCAGTCTCCTTTGCAGTCTCTCTCGCTGTCTCTCTCGCTGTCTCTCTCGCTGTCTCTCTCGCTGTCTCTCTCGCTGTCTCTCTCGCAGTCTCCCTCGCAGTCTGCCTCGCAGTCTTCCTCGCAGTCTCTCTCGTAGTCTCCTTTGCAGTCTCTCTCGCTGTCTCTCTCGCTGTCTGACTCGCTGTCTGTCTCGCTGTCTGTCTCGCTGTCTGTCTCGCTGTCTGTCTCGCTGTCTCTCTCGCTGTCTCTCTCGCTGTCTCTCTCGCTGTCTCTCTCGCATTCTCTCTCGCATTCTCTCTCGCATTCTCTCTCGCAGTCTCCCTCGCAGTCTCCCTCGCAGTCTCTTTCGCTGTCTCCCTCGCTGTTTCCCTCACAGTCTCTTTCGCTGTCTCCCTCGCAGTCTCCCTCGCAGTCGCTCTCACTTTCTCCCTCGCTGTCTCTCTCGCAGTCCTTCTCGCAGTCTCTCTCGCAGTCTCTCTCGCTGTCTCTCTCGCTGTCTCCCTCGCTGTCTCCCTCGCTGTCTCCCTCGCTGTCTCCCTCGCTGTCTCCCTCGCTGTCTCCCTCACTGTCTCCCACGCTGTCTCCCTCGCTGTCTCCCTCGCAGTCTCCCTCGCAGTCTCCCTCGCAGTCTCCCTCGCAGTCTCCCTCGCAGTCTCCCTCGCAGTCTCTCTCGCTGTCTCCCTCGCTGTCTCCCTCGCTGTCTCCCTCGCAGTCTCTCTCGCTGTCTCCCTCGCTGTCTCCCTCGCTGTCTCCCTCGCTGTCTCCCTCGCTGTCTCCCTCGCTGTCTCCCTCGCTGTCTCCCTCACTGTCTCCCTCACTGTGTCCCTCGCTCTCTCCCTCGCAGTCTCCCTCACCGTCTCCCTCACCGTCTCCCTCGCCGTCTCCCTCGCCGTCTCTCTCGCAGTCTACCTCGCTGTCTTCCTCGCAGTTTCTCTCACTGTCTCCCTCGCTGCCTCCCTCGCTGTATCCCAAGCAGTCGCTCTCGCAGTCTACCTCGCTGTCTCCCTCACTGCCTCCCTCGCTGTCTCCCTCGCTGTCTCCCTAGCAGTCGCTCTCGCAGTCTCTCTCGCTGTCTTCCTCGCTGTGTCCCTCGCAGTCTCTCTCGCAGTCTCTCTCGCAGTCTCTCTCGCAGTCTCTCTCGCAGTCTCTCTCGCAGTCTCTCTCGCAGTCTCTCTCGCAGTCTCTCTCGCAGTCTTATTCGCAGTTTCTCTCGCTGTCTCTCTCCCTGCCTCCCACGCTGTCTCCCTCGCTGTCTCACGCGATCTCTCTCGCATTCTCTCTCGTTGTCTCCCTTGCAGTCTCTCTCGCTGTGTCCCTCGCAGTCTCTCTCGCAGTCTCTCTCGCATTCTCTATTGCTGTCTCTGTCGCTGTCTCCCTCGCTGTCTCCCTCGCTGTCTCCCTCGCTGTCTCCCTCGCTGTCTCCCTCGCTGTCTCCCTCGCTGCCTCCCTCGCAGTCTCTCTCGCTGTCTACCTCGCTGTCTCCCTCGCTCTCTCTCTCGCCGTCTCCCTCGCCGTCTTAATCGCTGTCTCCCTCGCATTCTCTCGCGCAGTGTCTCTCGCTGTCTCCCTCGCAGTCTCCCTCACAGTCTCTCTCGCTGTCTCCCTCGCAGTCTCTCTCGAAGTCGCTCTCGCTTTCTCCCTCGCTGTCTCTCTCGCAGTCCTTCTCGCAGTCCTTCTCGCAGTCTCTCTCGCTGTCTCCAGCGCTGTCTCCCTCGCTGTCTCCCTCGCTGTCTCCCTCGCTGTCTCCCTCGCTGTCTCCCTCGCTGTCTCTCTCGCTGTCTCTCTCGCTGTCTCCCTCGCTGTCTCCCTCGCTGTCTCCCTCGCTGTCTCCCTCGCTGTCTCCCTCGCTGTCTCCCACGCAGTCTCCCTCGCTGTGTCCCTCGCTGTGTCCCTCGCTGTGTCCCTCGCTGTCTCCCTCGCTGTCTCCCTCGCTGTGTCCCTCGCTGTGTCCCTCGCTGTCTCTCTCGCAGTCTCCCTCGCTGTCTCCCTCGCAGTCTCCCTCTCTGTCTCCCTCGTCGTCTCCCTCGCCGTCTCCCTTGCAGTCACTCTCTCTGTATCCCCGGCTGTCTCTCTCGCTATCTCCATAGCAATCTCTCTCACTGTCTCCCTCGCTGTCTCTGTCTCTGTCGCTGTCTCTGTCTCTGTCGCTGTCTCTGTCGCTGTCTCTGTCTCTGTCTCTGTCTCTGTCTCTGTCTCTGTCTCTGTCGCTGTCGCTGTCGCTGTCGCTGTCGCTGTCTCTGTCGCTGTCTCCCTCGCTGTCTCCCTGGCCGTCTCCCTGGCCGTCTCCCTGGCCGTCTCCCTGGCCGTCTCCCTGGCCGTCTCCCTGGCCGTCTCCCTGGCCGTCTCCCTGGCCGTCTCCCTCGCAGTCTCTCTCGCAGTCTCTCTCGCTGTCTCTTTCAATCTACTCTCGCTGTCTCCCTCGCTGTCTCACTCGCTCTATCCCACGCTGTATCTCTCGCAGTCTCTCTCACAGTCTCTCTCACTGTCTCTCTCACTGTCTCCCTCGCAGTCTCTCTCGCTCTCTCCCTCACTGTCTCTCTCGCCGTCTCTCTCTCCATCTCTCTCGCCATCTCTCTCGCCGTCTCTCTCGCAGTCTCCCTCGCTGTCTCCCTCGCTGTCTCCCTCGCAGTCTCTCTCGCAGTCTCTCTCGCAATCTCTCTCGCTGTCCCTCTCGCAGTCCCTCTCGCAGTCTCTCTCGCTGTCTCCCTCACAGTGTCCCTCGCAGTCTCCCTCGCAGTCTCCCTCGCTGTCTCCCTCGCTGTCTCCCTCATCGTCTCCCTCGCCGTCTCCCTTGCAGTCACTCTCTCTGTATCCCCGGCTGTCTCTCTCGCTATCTCCATAGCAGTCTCTCTCACTGTCTCCCTCGCTGTCTCCCTCGCTGTCTCTGTCGCTGTCTCTGTCGCTGTCTCTGTCGCTGTCTCTGTCGCTGTCTCTGTCGCTGTCTCTGTCGCTGTCTCCCTCGCCGTCTCTCTCGCAGTCTCTCTCAATGTACTCTCGCTGTCTCCCTCACTGTCTCACTCGCTCTATCCCTCGCAGTATCTCTCGCAGTCTCTCTCGCAGTCTCTCTCACAGTCTCTCTCGCTGTCTCTCTCGCTGTCTCTCTCGCTGTCTCCCTCGCAGTCTCTCTCGCTCTCTCCCTCGCAGTCTCTCTCGCTCTCTCCCTCACTGTCTCTCTCGCAGTCTCTCTCGCCGTCTCTCTCTCCATCTCTCTCGCCATCTCTCTCGCCATCTCTCTCGCAGTCTCCCTCGCTGTCTCCCTCGCTGTCTCCCTCGCTGTCTCCCTCGCTGTCTCCCTCGCAGTCTCTCTCGCAGTCTCTCTCGCAGTCTCCCTCGCTGTCTCTCTTGCAGTCTCCCACACAGTCTCTCACGCTTTCTCCCTCGCTTTCTCTCTCGCAGTCTCTCTCGCAGTCTCTCTCGCAGTCTCTCTCGCAGTCTCTCTCGCAGTCTCTCTCGCAGTCTCTCTCGCAGTCTCTCTCGCTGTTCCTCTCGCAGTCTCTCTCACTGTCTCCCTCGCAGTCTCTCTCGCAGTCTCCTTTGCAGTCTCTCTCGCTGTCTCTCTCGCTGTCTCTCTCGCTGTCTCTCTCGCTGTCTCTCTCGCAGTCTCTCTCGCAGTCTCCCTCGCAATCTGCCTCGCAGTCTCCCTCGCAGTCTCTCTCGTAGTCTCCTTTGCAGTCTCTCTCGCTGTCTCTCTCGCTGTCTCTCTCGCTGTCTCTCTCGCTGTCTCTCTCGCAGTCTCTCTCGCAGTCTCTCTCGCAGTCTCTCTCGCAGTCTCCCTCGCAGTCTCCCTCGCTGTCTCTCTTGCAGTCTGCCACACAGTCTCTCACGCTTTCTCCCTCGCTTTCTCCCTCGCAGTCTCTCTCGCAGTCTCTCTCGCAGTCTCTCTCGCAGTCTCTCTCGCAGTCTCTCTCGCAGTCTCTCTCGCAGTCTCTCTCGCAGTCTCTCTCGCAGTCTCTCTCGCTGTTCCTCTCGCAGTCTCTCTCACTGTCTCCCTCGCAGTCTCTCTCGCAGTCTCCTTTGCAGTCTCTCTCGCTGTCTCTCTCGCTGTCTCTCTCGCTGTCTCTCTCGCAGTCTCTCTCGCAGTCTCCCTCGCAATCTGCCTCGCAGTCTCCCTCGCAGGCTCTCTCGTAGTCTCCTTTGCAGTCTCTCTCGCTGTCTCTCTCGCTGTCTCTCTCGCTGTCTCTCTCGCTGTCTCTCTCGCTGTCTCTCTCGCTGTCTCTCTCGCAGTCTCTCTCGCAGTCTCTCTCGCAGTCTCTCTCGCAGTCTCCCTCGCAGTCTCTTTCGCTGTCTCTCTCGTAGTCTCCTTTGCAGTCTCTCTCGCTGTCTCTCTCGCTGTCTCTCTCGCTGTCTCTCTCGCTGTCTCTCTCGCTGTCTCTCTCGCTGTCTCTCTCGCTGTCTCTCTCGCAGTCTCTCTCGCAGTCTCTCTCGCAGTCTCCCTCGCAGTCTCTTTCGCTGTCTCCCTCGCTGTTTCCCTCACAGTCTCTTTCGCTGTCTCCCTCGCAGTCTCCCTCGCAGTCTCCCTCGCAGTCTCCCTCGCAGTCTCTCTCGCAGTCTCTCTCGCAGTCGCTCTCACTTTCTCCCTCACTGTCTCTCTCGCAGTCCTTCTCGCAGTCCTTCTCGCAGTCCTTCTCGCAGTCTCTCTCGCTGTCTCTCTCGCTATCTCCCTCGCTGTCTCCCTCACTGTCTCCCTCGCTGTCTCCCTCGCTGTCTCCCTCACTGTCTCCCTCACTGTCTCCCTCACTGTCTCCCTCGCTGTCTCCCACGCTATCTCCCTCGCAGTCTCCCTCGCAGTCTCCCTCGCAGTCTCCCTCGCAGTCTCCCTCGCAGTCTCCCTCGCAGTCTCCCTCGCAGTCTCCCTCTCAGTCTCCCTCTCAGTCTCCCTCGCAGTCTCCCTCGCTTTCTCCCTCGCTGTCTCTCTCGCTGTCTCCCTCGCTGTCTCCCTCGCTGTCTCCCTCGCTGTCTCCCTCGCTGTCTCCCTCGCTGTCTCCCTCGCTGTCTCCGTCGCTGTCTCCCTCGCTGTCTCCCTCACTTTGTCCCTGGCTCTCTCCCTCGCAGTCTCCCTCACCGTCTCCCTCGCCGTCTCTCTCGCAGTCTCTCTCGCTGTCTTCCTCGCAGTTTCTCTCGCTGTCTCCCTCGCTGCCTCCCTCGCTGTCTCCCAAGCAGTCGCTCTCGCAGTCGCTCTCGCAGTCTCTCTCGCAGTCTCTCTCGCTGTCTCCCTCGCTGTCTCCCTCGCTGCCTCCCTCGCTGTCTCCCTAGCAGTCGCTCTCGCAGTCTCTCTCGCTGTCTTCCTCGCTGTGTCCCTCGCAGTCTCTCTCGCAGTCTCTCTCGCAGTCTCTCTCGCAGTCTTACTCGCAGTTTCTCTCGCTGTCTCCCTCGCTGCCTCCCACGCTGTCTCCCTCGCTGTCTCACGCGATCTCTCTCGCATTCTCTCTCGTTGTCTCCCTTGCAGTCTCTCTCGCTGTGTCCCTCGCAGTCTCTCTCGCAGTCTCTATTGCTGTCTCTGTCGCTGTCTCCCTCGCTGTCTCCCTCGCTGCCTCCCTCGCAGTCTCTCTCGAAGTCTCTCTCGCTGCCTCCCTCGCTGTCTCCCTAGCAGTCGCTCTCGCAGTCTCTCTCGCTGTCTTCCTCGCTGTGTCCCTCGCAGTCTCTCTCGCAGTCTCTCTCGCAGTCTTACTCGCAGTTTCTCTCGCTGTCTCCCTCGCTGCCTCCCACGCTGTCTCCCTCGCTGTCTCACGCGATCTCTCTCGCATTCTCTCTCGTTGTCTCCCTTGCAGTCTCTCTCGCTGTGTCCCTCGCAGTCTCTCTCGCAGTCTCTATTGCTGTCTCTGTCGCTGTCTCCCTCGCTGTCTCCCTCGCTGCCTCCCTCGCAGTCTCTCTCGAAGTCTCTCTCGCTGCCTCCCTCGCTGTCTCCCTAGCAGTCGCTCTCGCAGTCTCTCTCGCTGTCTTCCTCGCTGTGTCCCTCGCAGTCTCTCTCGCAGTCTCTCTCGCAGTCTTACTTGCAGTTTCTCTCGCTGTCTCCCTCGCTGCCTCCCACGCTGTCTCCCTCGCTGTCTCACGCGATCTCTCTCGCATTCTCTCTCGTTGTCTCCCTTGCAGTCTCTCTCGCTGTGTCCCTCGCAGTCTCTCTCGCAGTCTCTATTGCTGTCTCTGTCGCTGTCTCCCTCGCTGTCTCCCTCGCTGCCTCCCTCGCAGTCTCTCTCGAAGTCTCTCTCGCTGTCTACCTCGCTGTCTCCCTCGCTGTCTCACGCGATCTCTCTCGCATTCTCTCTCGCTATCTCCATAGCAGTCTCTCTCACTGTCTCCCTCGCTGTCTCTGTCTCTGTCGCTGTCTCTGTCGCTGTCTCTGTCGCTGTCTCTGTCGCTGTCTCTGTCGCTGTCTCTGTCGCTGTCTCCCTGGACGTCTCCCTGGCCGTCTCCCTGGCCGTCTCCCTCGCAGTCTCTCTCGCAGTCTCTCTCGCTGTCTCTCTCAATGTACTCTCGCTGTCTCCCTCGCTGTCTCACTCGCTCTATCCCTCGCTGTATTTCTCGCAGTCTCTCTCACAGTCTCTCTCGCAGTCTCCCTCGCAGTCTCCCTCGCAGTCTCCCTCGCAGTCTCCCTCGCAGTCTCCCTCGCAGTCTCCCTCTCAGTCTCCCTCGCAGTCTCCCTCGCTTTCTCCCTCGCTGTCTCTCTCGCTGTCTCCCTCGCTGTCTCCCTCGCTGTCTCCCTCGCTGTCTCCCTCGCTGTCTCCCTCGCTGTCTCCCTCGCTGTCTCACTCACTTTGTCCCTGGCTCTCTCCCTCGCAGTCTCCCTCACCGTCTCCCTCGCCGTCTCTCTCGCAGTCTCCCTCGCTGCCTCCCTCGCTGTCTCCCAAGCAGTCGCTCTCGCAGTCGCTCTCGCAGTCGCTCTCGCAGTCGCTCTCGCAGTCTCTCTCGCTGTCTCCCTCGCTGTCTCCCTCGCTGTCTCCCTCGCTGCCTCCCTCGCTGTCTCCCTAGCAGTCGCTCTCGCAGTCTCTCTCGCTGTCTTCCTCGCTGTGTCCCTCGCAGTCTCTCTCGCATTCTCTCTCGCAGTCTCTCTCGCAGTCTTACTCGCAGTTTCTCTCGCTGTCTCCCTCGCTGCCTCCCACGCTGTCTCCCTCGCTGTCTCACGCGATCTCTCTCGCATTCTCTCTCGTTGTCTCCCTTGCAGTCTCTCTCGCTGTGTCCCTCGCAGTCTCTCTCGCAGTCTCCATTGCTGTCTCTGTCGCTGTCTCCCTCGCTGTCTCCCTCGCTGCCTCCCTCGCAGTCTCTCTCGAAGTCTCTCTCGCTGTCTACCTCGCTGTCTCCCTCGCTCTCTCTCTCGCCGTCTCCCTCGCCGTCTTAATCGCTGTCTCCCTCGCAGTCTCCCTCGCAGTCTCTCTCGCTGTCTCTCTCGCAGTCCTTCTCGCAGTCCTTCTCGCAGTCTCTCTCGCTGTCTCCCTCGCTGTCTCCAGCGCTGTCTCCCTCGCTGTCTCCCTCGCTGTCTCCCTCGCTGTCTCCCTCGCTGTCTCCCTCGCTGTCTCCCACGCAGTCTCTCTCGCTGTCTCTCTCGCTGTCTCTCTCGCTGTCTCTCACGCTGTCTCTCTCGCTGCCTCTCTCGCTGCCTCTCTCGCTGTCTCTCTCGCTGTCTCTCTCGCTGTCTCCCTTGCAGTCTCTCTCGCTGTCTCCCTCACTGTGTCTCTCGCTCTCTCCCTCGCTGTCTCCCTCGCTGTCTCATGCGCTCTCTCTCGCAGTCTCTCTCGCTGTCTCTCTCGCTGTCTCCCTCGCTGTCTCCCTCGCTGTGTCCCTCGCTGTGTCCCTCGCTGTGTCCCTCGCTGTGTCCCTCGCTGTGTCCCTCGCTGTCTCTCTCGCAGTCTCTCTCGCAGTCTCCCTCGCTGTCTCCCTCGCTGTCTCCCTCGCTGTCTCCCTCGCTGTCTCCTTCGCAGTCTCTCTCGCTGTCTCCCTCGCTGTCTCCCTCGCTGTCTCCCTCGTCGTCTCCCTCGCCGTCTCCCTTGCAGTCACTCTCTCTGTATCCCCGGCTGTCTCTCTCGCTATCTCCATAGCAGTCTCTCTCACTGTCTCCCTCGCTGTCTCTGTCGCTGTCTCTGTCGCTGTCTCTGTCGCTGTCTCTGTCGCTGTCTCTGTCGCTGTCTCTGTCGCTGTCTCTGTCGCTGTCTCCCTGGCCGTCTCCCTGGCCGTCTCCCTCGCAGTCTCTCTCGCAGTCTCTCTCGCTGTCTCTCTCAATGTACTCTCGCTGTCTCCCTCGCTGTCTCACTCGCTCTATCCCTCGCTGTATCTCTCGCAGTCTCTCTCACAGTCTCTCTCGCTATCTCCCTCGCTGTCTCCCTCGCTGTCTCCCTCGCTGTCTCCCTCGTCGTCTCCCTCGCCGTCTCCCTTGCAGTCACTCTCTCTGTATCCCCGGCTGTCTCTCTCGCTATCTCCATAGCAGTCTCTCTCACTGTCTCCCTCGCTGTCTCTGTCGCTGTCTCTGTCGCTGTCTCTGTCGCTGTCTCTGTCGCTGTCTCTGTCGCTGTCTCTGTCGCTGTCTCTGTCGCTGTCTCCCTGGCCGTCTCCCTGGCCGTCTCCCTGGCCGTCTCCCTCGCAGTCTCTCTCGCAGTCTCTCTCGCTGTCTCTCTCAATGTACTCTCGCTGTCTCCCTCGCTGTCTCACTCGCTCTATCCCTCGCTGTATCTCTCGCAGTCTCTCTCACAGTCTCTCTCGCTATCTCCCTCGCAGTCTCCCTCGCAGTCTCCCTCGCAGTCTCCCTCGCAGTCTCCCTCGCAGTCTCCCTCGCAGTCACCCTCGCAGTCTCCCTCTCAGTCTCCCTCGCAGTCTCCCTCGCTTTCTCCCTCGCTGTCTCTCTCGCTGTCTCCCTCGCTGTCTCCCTCGCTGTCTCCCTCGCTGTCTCCCTCGCTGTCTCCCTCACTTTGTCCCTGGCTCTCTCCCTCGCAGTCTCCCTCACCGTCTCCCTCGCCGTCTCTCTCGCAGTCTCTCTCTCTGTCTTCCTCGCAGTTTCTCTCGCTGTCTCCCTCGCTGCCTCCCTCGCTGTCTCCCAAGCAGTCGCTCTCGCAGTCGCTCTCGCAGTCGCTCTCGCAGTCGCTCTCGCAGTCTCTCTCGCTGTCTCCCTCGCTGTCTCCCTCGCTGCCTCCCTCGCTGTCTCCCTAGCAGTCGCTCTCGCAGTCTCTCTCGCTGTCTTCCTCGCTGTGTCCCTCGCAGTCTCTCTCGCAGTCTCTCTCGCAGTCTCTCTCGCAGTCTTACTCGCAGTTTCTCTCGCTGTCTCCCTCGCTGCCTCCCACGCTGTCTCCCTCGCTGTCTCACGCGATCTCTCTCGCATTCTCTCTCGTTGTCTCCCTTGCAGTCTCTCTCGCTGTGTCCCTCGCAGTCTCTCTCGCAGTCTCTATTGCTGTCTCTGTCGCTGTCTCCCTCGCTGTCTCCCTCGCTGCCTCCCTCGCAGTCTCTCTCGAAGTCTCTCTCGCTGCCTCCCTCGCTGTCTCCCTAGCAGTCGCTCTCGCAGTCTCTCTCGCTGTCTTCCTCGCTGTGTCCCTCGCAGTCTCTCTCGCAGTCTCTCTCGCAGTCTTACTCGCAGTTTCTCTCGCTGTCTCCCTCGCTGCCTCCCACGCTGTCTCCCTCGCTGTCTCACGCGATCTCTCTCGCATTCTCTCTCGTTGTCTCCCTTGCAGTCTCTCTCGCTGTGTCCCTCGCAGTCTCTCTCGCAGTCTCTATTGCTGTCTCTGTCGCTGTCTCCCTCGCTGCCTCCCTCGCAGTCTCTCTCGCCGTCTCCCTCGCCGTCTTAATCGCTGTCTCCCTCGCAGTCTCCCTCGCAGTCTCTCTCGCTGTCTCTCTCGCTGTCTCTCTCGCAGTCCTTCTCGCAGTCCTTCTCGCAGGCTCTCTCGCTGTCTCCCTCGCTGTCTCCAGCGCTGTCTCCCTCGCTGTCTCCCTCGCTGTCTCCCTCGCTGTCTCCCTCGCTGTCTCCCTCGCTGTCTCCCTCGCTGTCTCCCTCGCTGTCTCCCACGCAGTCTCTCTCGCTGTCTCTCTCGCTGTCTCTCTCGCTGTCTCCATGGCTTTCTCCCTCGCTGTCTCTCTCGCTGTCTCTCTCGCTGTCTCTCTCGCTGTCTCTCTCGCTGTCTCTCTCGCTGTCTCTCACGCTGTCTCTCTCGCTGCCTCTCTCGCTGTCTCTCTCGCTGTCTCTCTCGCTGTCTCCCTTGCAGTCTCTCTTGCAGTCTCTCTCGCTGTCTCCCTCACTGTGTCTCTCGCTCTCTCCCTCGCTGTCTCCCTCGCTGTCTCATGCGCTCTCTCTCGCAGTCTCTCTCGCTGTCTCCCTCGCTGTCTCCCTCGCTGTGTCCCTCGCTGTGTCCCTCGCTGTGTCCCTCGCTGTGTCCCTCGCTGTGTCCCTCGCTGTGTCCCTCGCTGTGTCCCTCGCTGTCTCTCTCGCAGTCTCTCTCGCAGTCTCCCTCGCTGTCTCCCTCGCTGTCTCCCTCGCTGTCTCCTTCGCAGTCTCTCTCGCTGTCTCCCTCGCTGTCTCCCTCGCTGTCTCCCTCGTCGTCTCCCTCGCCGTCTCCCTTGCAGTCACTCTCTCTGTATCCCCGGCTGTCTCTCTCGCTATCTCCATAGCAGTCTCTCTCACTGTCTCCCTCGCTGTCGCTGTCTCTGTCGCTGTCTCTGTCGCTGTCTCTGTCGCTGTCTCTGTCGCTGTCTCTGTCGCTGTCTCTGTCGCTGTCTCCCTGGCCGTCTCCCTGGCCGTCTCCCTGGCCGTCTCCCTGGCCGTCTCCCTGGCCGTCTCCCTGGCCGTCTCCCTGGCCGTCTCCCTGGCCGTCTCCCTCGCAGTCTCTCTCGCTGTCTCTCTCGCTGTCTCTCTCAATGTACTCTCGCTGTCTCCCTCGCTGTCTCACTCGCTCTATCCCTCGCTGTATCTCTCGCAGTCTCTCTCACAGTCTCTCTCGCTGTCTCCCTCGCTGTCTCCCTCGCAGTCTCTCTCGAAGTCGCTCTCGCTTTCTCCCTCGCTGTCTCTCTCGCAGTCCTTCTCGCAGTCCTTCTCGCTGTCTCCCTCGCTGTCTCCCTCGCTGTCTCCCTCGCTGTCTCCCTCGCTGTCTCCCTCGCTGTCTCCCACGCAGTCTCTCTCGCTGGCTCTCTCGCTGTCTCAATCGCTTTCTCCCTCGCTGTCTCTCTCGCTGTCTCTCTCGCTGTCTCTCTCGCTGCCTCTCTCGCTGTCTCTCTCGCTGTCTCCCTTGCAGTCTCTCTTGCAGTCTCTCTTGCAGTCTCTCTCGCAGTCTCCCTCGCTGTCTCCCTCGCTGTGTCTCTCGCTCTCTCCCTCGCTCTCTCTCGCAGTCTCTCTCGCTGTCTCCCTCACTGTGTCCCTCGCAGTCTCCCTCGTAGTCTCCCTCGCAGTCTCCCTCGCAGTCTCCCTCGCCGTCTCCCTCGCCGTCTCCCTCGCCGTCTCCCTCGCCGTCTCCCTCGCCGTCTCCCTTGCAGTCACTCTCTCTGTATCCCCGGCTGTCTCTCTCGCTATCTCCATAGCAGTCTCTCTCACTGTCTCCCTCGCTGTCTCTGTCGCTGTCTCTGTCGCTGTCTCTGTCGCTGTCTCTGTCGCTGTCTCTGTCGCTGTCTCTGTCGCTGTCTCTGTCGCTGTCTCTGTCGCTGTCTCCCTGGCCGTCTCCCTGGCCGTCTCCCTCGCAGTCTCTCTCGCAGTCTCTCTCGCTGTCTCTCTCAATGTACTCTCGCTGTCTCCCTCGCTGTCTCACTCGCTCTATCCCTCGCTGTATCTCTCGCAGTCTCTCTCACAGTCTCTCTCGCTATCTCCCTCGCAGTCTCCCTCGCAGTCTCCCTCGCAGTCTCCCTCGCAGTCTCCCTCGCAGTCTCCCTCTCAGTCTCCCTCTCAGTCTCCCTCGCAGTCTCCCTCGCTTTCTCCCTCGCTGTCTCTCTCGCTGTCTCCCTCGCTGTCTCCCTCGCTGTCTCCCTCGCTGTCTCCCTCGCTGTCTCCCTCACTTTGTCCCTGGCTCTCTCCCTCGCAGTCTCCCTCACCGTCTCCCTCGCCGTCTCTCTCGCAGTCTCTCTCTCTGTCTTCCTCGCAGTTTCTCTCGCTGTCTCCCTCGCTGCCTCCCTCGCTGTCTCCCAAGCAGTCGCTCTCGCAGTCGCTCTCGCAGTCGCTCTCGCAGTCGCTCTCGCAGTCTCTCTCGCTGTCTCCCTCGCTGTCTCCCTCGCTGCCTCCCTCGCTGTCTCCCTAGCAGTCGCTCTCGCAGTCTCTCTCGCTGTCTTCCTCGCTGTGTCCCTCGCAGTCTCTCTCGCAGTCTCTCTCGCAGTCTCTCTCGCAGTCTTACTCGCAGTTTCTCTCGCTGTCTCCCTCGCTGCCTCCCACGCTGTCTCCCTCGCTGTCTCACGCGATCTCTCTCGCATTCTCTCTCGTTGTCTCCCTTGCAGTCTCTCTCGCTGTGTCCCTCGCAGTCTCTCTCGCAGTCTCTATTGCTGTCTCTGTCGCTGTCTCCCTCGCTGTCTCCCTCGCTGCCTCCCTCGCAGTCTCTCTCGAAGTCTCTCTCGCTGCCTCCCTCGCTGTCTCCCTAGCAGTCGCTCTCGCAGTCTCTCTCGCTGTCTTCCTCGCTGTGTCCCTCGCAGTCTCTCTCGCAGTCTCTCTCGCAGTCTTACTCGCAGTTTCTCTCGCTGTCTCCCTCGCTGCCTCCCACGCTGTCTCCCTCGCTGTCTCACGCGATCTCTCTCGCATTCTCTCTCGTTGTCTCCCTTGCAGTCTCTCTCGCTGTGTCCCTCGCAGTCTCTCTCGCAGTCTCTATTGCTGTCTCTGTCGCTGTCTCCCTCGCTGCCTCCCTCGCAGTCTCTCTCGCCGTCTCCCTCGCCGTCTTAATCGCTGTCTCCCTCGCAGTCTCCCTCGCAGTCTCTCTCGCTGTCTCTCTCGCTGTCTCTCTCGCAGTCCTTCTCGCAGTCCTTCTCGCAGGCTCTCTCGCTGTCTCCCTCGCTGTCTCCAGCGCTGTCTCCCTCGCTGTCTCCCTCGCTGTCTCCCTCGCTGTCTCCCTCGCTGTCTCCCTCGCTGTCTCCCTCGCTGTCTCCCTCGCTGTCTCCCACGCAGTCTCTCTCGCTGTCTCTCTCGCTGTCTCTCTCGCTGTCTCCATGGCTTTCTCCCTCGTTGTCTCTCTCGCTGTCTCTCTCGCTGTCTCTCTCGCTGTCTCTCTCGCTGTCTCTCTCGCTGTCTCTCACGCTGTCTCTCTCGCTGCCTCTCTCGCTGTCTCTCTCGCTGTCTCTCTCGCTGTCTCCCTTGCAGTCTCTCTTGCAGTCTCTCTCGCTGTCTCCCTCACTGTGTCTCTCGCTCTCTCCCTCGCTGTCTCCCTCGCTGTCTCATGCGCTCTCTCTCGCAGTCTCTCTCGCTGTCTCCCTCGCTGTCTCCCTCGCTGTGTCCCTCGCTGTGTCCCTCGCTGTGTCCCTCGCTGTGTCCCTCGCTGTGTCCCTCGCTGTGTCCCTCGCTGTGTCCCTCGCTGTCTCTCTCGCAGTCTCTCTCGCAGTCTCCCTCGCTGTCTCCCTCGCTGTCTCCCTCGCTGTCTCCTTCGCAGTCTCTCTCGCTGTCTCCCTCGCTGTCTCCCTCGCTGTCTCCCTCGTCGTCTCCCTCGCCGTCTCCCTTGCAGTCACTCTCTCTGTATCCCCGGCTGTCTCTCTCGCTATCTCCATAGCAGTCTCTCTCACTGTCTCCCTCGCTGTCGCTGTCTCTGTCGCTGTCTCTGTCTCTGTCGCTGTCTCTGTCGCTGTCTCTGTCGCTGTCTCTGTCGCTGTCTCTGTCGCTGTCTCTGTCGCTGTCTCCCTGGCCGTCTCCCTGGCCGTCTCCCTGGCCGTCTCCCTGGCCGTCTCCCTGGCCGTCTCCCTCGCAGTCTCTCTCGCTGTCTCTCTCGCTGTCTCTCTCAATGTACTCTCGCTGTCTCCCTCGCTGTCTCACTCGCTCTATCCCTCGCTGTATCTCTCGCAGTCTCTCTCACAGTCTCTCTCGCTGTCTCCCTCGCTGTCTCCCTCGCAGTCTCTCTCGAAGTCGCTCTCGCTTTCTCCCTCGCTGTCTCTCTCGCAGTCCTTCTCGCAGTCCTTCTCGCTGTCTCCCTCGCTGTCTCCCTCGCTGTCTCCCTCGCTGTCTCCCTCGCTGTCTCCCTCGCTGTCTCCCACGCAGTCTCTCTCGCTGGCTCTCTCGCTGTCTCAATCGCTTTCTCCCTCGCTGTCTCTCTCGCTGTCTCTCTCGCTGTCTCTCTCGCTGCCTCTCTCGCTGTCTCTCTCGCTGTCTCCCTTGCAGTCTCTCTTGCAGTCTCTCTTGCAGTCTCTCTCGCAGTCTCCCTCGCTGTCTCCCTCGCTGTGTCTCTCGCTCTCTCCCTCGCTCTCTCTCGCAGTCTCTCTCGCTGTCTCCCTCACTGTGTCCCTCGCAGTCTCCCTCGCAGTCTCCCTCGCAGTCTCCCTCGCCGTCTCCCTCGCCGTCTCCCTCGCCGTCTCCCTCGCCGTCTCCCTCGCCGTCTCCCTTGCAGTCACTCTCTCTGTATCCCCGGCTGTCTCTCTCGCTATCTCCATAGCAGTCTCTCTCACTGTCTCCCTCGCTGTCTCTGTCGCTGTCTCTGTCGCTGTCTCTGTCGCTGTCTCTGTCGCTGTCTCCCTCACTGTCTCCCTCGTCGTCTCTCTCGCTGTCTCTCTCGCTGTCTCTCTCAATGTACTCTCGCAGTCTCTCTCGCTGTCTCACTCGCTCTATCCCTCGCTGTATCTCTCGCAGTCTCTCTCGCAGTCTCTCTCACAGTCTCTCTCGCTGTCTCTCTCGCTGTCTCTCTCGCTGTCTCTCTCGCTGTCTCTCTCGCTGTCTCTCTCGCTGTCTCTCTCGCTGCCTCTCTCGCAGTCTCTCTCGCAGTCTCTCTCGCAGTCTCCCTCGCAGTCTCCCTCGCAGTCTGCCTCGCAGTCTCCCTCGCAGTCTCCCTCGCAGTCTCCCTCGCAGTCTCCCTCGCAGTCTCCCTCGCTGTCTCCCTCTCTCTCTCCCTCGCTCTCTCCCTCGCCGTCTCCCTCGCCGTCTCTCTCGCAGTCTCTCTCGCTGTCTTCCTCGCAGTTTCTCTCGCTGTCTCCCTCGCTGTCTCCCTCGCTGTCTCCCTCGCTGTCTCCCTCGCTGTCTCCCTCGCTGTCTCCCTCGCTTCCTCCCTCGCTGCCTCCCTAGCAGTCGCTCTCGCAGTCTCTCTCGCTGTCTCCCTCGCTGTCTCCCTCGCTGTCTCCCTCGCTGTCTCCCTCGCTGTCTCCCTCGCTGCCTCCCTCGCTGTCTCCCTAGCAGTCGCTCTCGCAGTCTCTCTCGCTGTCTTCCTCGCTGTCTTCCTCGCTGTCTTCCTCGCTGTCTTCCTCGCTGTGTCCCTCGCAGTCTCTCTCGCAGTCTCTCTCGCAGTCTCTCTCGCAGTCTTCCTTGCAGTTTCTCTCGCTGTCTCCCTCGCTGCCTCCCACGCTGTCTCCCTCGCTGTCTCACGCGATCCCTCTCGCATTCTCTCTCGCTGTCTCCCTCGCAGTCTCTCTCGAAGTCGCTCTCGCTTTCTCCCTCGCTGTCTCTCTCGCAGTCCTTCTCGCAGTCTCTCTCGCTGTCTCCAGCGCTGTCTCCCTCGCTGTCTCCCTCGCTGTCTCCCTCGCTGTCTCCCTCGCTGTCTCCCTCGCTGTCTCCCTCGCTGTCTCCCTCGCTGTCTCCCTCGCTGTCTCCCTCGCTGTCTCCATGGCTTTCTCCCTCGCTGTCTCCCTCGCTGTCTCTCTCGCTGTCTCTCTCGCTGTCTCTCTCGCTGTCTCTCTCGCTGTCTCTCTCGCTGTCTCTCTCGCTGTCTCTCTCGCTGTCTCCCTTGCAGTCTCTCTTGCAGTCTCTCTCGCTGTCTCCCTCGCTGTGTCTCTCGCTCTCTCCCTCGCTGTCTCCCTCGCTGTCTCACGCGCTCTCTCTCGCAGTCTCTCTCGCTGTGTCCCTCGCTGTGTCCCTCGCTGTCTCTCTCGCACTCTCCCTCGCTGTCTCCCTCGCTGTCTCCCTCGCAGTCTCTCTCGCTGTCTCCCTCGCTGTCTCCCTCGCTGTCTCCCTCGCTGTCTCCCTCGCTGTCTCCCTCGTCGTCTCCCTCGCCGTCTCCCTTGCAGTCACTCTCTCTGTATCCCCGGCTGTCTCTCTCGCTATCTCCATAGCAGTATCTCTCGCTGTCTCTGTCTCTGTCGCTGTCTCTGTCTCTGTCGCTGTCTCTGTCGCTGTCTCTGTCGCTTTCTCTGTCGCTGTCTCTGTCGCTGTCTCTGTCGCTGTCTCCCTCGCTGTCTCCCTCGCTGTCTCCCTCGCCGTCTCCCTGGCCGTCTCCCTGGCCGTCTCCCTGGCCGTCTCCCTGGCCGTCTCCCTGGCCGTCTCCCTCGCAGTCTCTCTCGCAGTCTCTCTCGCTGTCTCTCTCAATGTACTCTCGCTGTCTCACTCGCCGTCTCTCTCGCCGTCTCTCTCGCCGTCTCTCTCTCCATCTCTCTCGCCGTCTCTCTCGCAGTCTCCCTCGCTGTCTCCCTCGCAGTCTCTCTCGCAGTCTCTCTCGCAGTCTCTCTCGCAGTCTCTCTCGCAGTCTCTCTCGCAGTCTCTCTCGCAGTCTCCCTCGCTGTCTCCCTCCCAGTCTCTCTCGCAGTCTCTCTCGCAGTCTCTCTCGCAGTCTCTCTCGCAGTCTCTCTCGCAGTCTCTGTCGCAGTCTCTCTCGCTGTCCCTCTCGCAGTCTCTCTCGCTGTCCCTCTCGCAGTCTCTCTCGCAGTCTCTCTCGCAGTCTCTCTCGCAGTCTCTCTCGCCGTCTCTCTCGCAGTCTCTCTCGCAGTCTCTCTCGCTGTCCCTCTCGCCGTCTCTCTCGCCGTCTCTCTTGCAGTCTCTCTCGCAGTCTCTCTCGCTGTCTCTCTCGCAGTCTCCTTTGCAGTCTCCCTCGCTGTCTCCCTCGCTGTCTCCCTCGCTGTCTCCCTCGCTGTCTCCCTCGCTGTCCCCCCCACTGTCTCCCTCGCTGTCTCCCCCGCTGTCTCCCCCGCTGTCTCCCTCGCTGTCTCCCACGCTGTCTCCCTCGCAGTCTCCCTCGCAGTCTCCCTCGCAGTCTCTCTCGCTGTCTCCCTCGCTTTCTCCCTTGCTGTCTCTCTCGCTGTCTCTCTCGCTGTCTTTCTCGCTGTCTCCCTCGCAGTCTCTCTTGCAGTCTCCCTCGCAGTCTCTCTCGAAGTCGCTCTCGCTTTCTCCCTCACTGTCTCTCTCGCAGTCCTTCTCGCAGTCCTTCTCGCAGTCTCTCTCGCTGTCTCTCTCGCTGTCTCCCTCGCTGTCTCCCTCGCTGTCTCCCTCGCTGTCTCCCTCGCTGTCTCCCTCGCTGTCTCCCTCGCTGTCTCCCTCGCTGTCTCCCACGCAGTCACTCTCGCTGTCTCTCTCGCTGTCTCTCTCGCAGTCTCCATGGCTTTCTCCCTCGCTGTCTCTCTCGCTGTCTCTCTCGCTGTCTCTCTCGCTGTCTCTCTCGCTGTCTCTCTCGCTGTCTCTCTCGCTGTCTCTCTCGCTGCCTCTCTCGCTGCCTCTCTCGCTGCCTCTCTCGCTGCCTCTCTCGCTGTCTCTCTCGCTGTCTCTCTCGCTGTCTCCCTTGCAGTCTCTCTTGCAGTCTCTCTCGCTGTTTCCCTCGCTGTATCTCTCGCTCTCTCCCTCGCTGTCTCCCTCGCTGTCTCACGCGCTCTCTCTCGCAGTCTCTCTCGCAGTCTCTCTCGCTGTCTCTCTCGCTGTCTCTCTCGCTGTCTCTCTCGCTGTCTCCCTCGCTGTTTCCCTCGCTGTTTCCCTCGCTGTCTCCCTCGCTGTTTCCCTCGCTGTGTCCCTCGCTGTGTCCCTCGCTGTGTCCCTCGCTGTGTCCCACGCTGTGTCCCTCGCTGTGTCCCTCGCTGTCTCTCTCGCAGTCTCCCTCGCAGTCTCCTTTGCAGTCTCTCTCGCAGTCTCTCTCGCAGTCTTCCTCACAGTTTCTCTCGCTGCCTCCCACGCTGTCTCACGCGATCTCTCTCGCATTCTCTCTCGTTGTCTCCCTCGCTGTTTCCCTTGCTGTTTCCCTTGCTGTGTCCCTCGCTGTGTCCCTCGCTGTGTCCCTCGCTGTCTCTCTCGCAGTCTCCCTCGCAGTCTCCCTCGCAGTCTCCCTCGCAGTCTCCCTCGCAGTCTCCTTTGCAGTCTCTCTCGCAGTCTCTCTCGCAGTCTTCCTCGCTGTCTCTCTCGCTGTCTCTCTCGCTGTCTCCCTTGCAGTCTCTCTTGCAGTCTCTCTCGCTGTCTCCCTCACTGTGTCTCTCGCTCTCTCCCTCGCTGTCTCCCTCGCTGTCTCATGCGCTCTCTCTCGCAGTCTCTCTCGCTGTCCCTCTCGCAGTCTCTCTCGCTGTCCCTCTCGCAGTCTCTCTCGCCGTCTCTCTCGCAGTCTCTCTCGCAGTCTCTCTCGCTGTCCCTCTCGCAGTCTCTCTCGCCGTCTCTCTTGCAGTCTCTCTCGCAGTCTCTCTCGCTGTCTCTCTCGCAGTCTCCTTTGCAGTCTCCCTCGCTGTCTCCCTCGCTGTCTCCCTCGCTGTCTCCCTCACTGTCTCCCTCGCTGTCTCCCTCGCTGTCTCCCTCGCTGTCTCCCTCGCTGTCCCCCCCGCTGTCTCCCTCGCTGTCTCCCACGCTGTCTCCCTCGCAGTCTCCCTCGCAGTCTCCCTCGCAGTCTCCCTCGCAGTCTCCCTCGCAGTCTCCCTCGCAGTCTCCCTCGCAGTCTCTCTCGCTGTCTCCCTCGCTTTCTCCCTTGCTGTCTCTCTCGCTGTCTCTCTCGCTGTCTCCCTCACTGTCTCCCTCGTCGTCTCTCTCGCTGTCTCTCTCGCTGTCTCTCTCAATGTACTCTCGCAGTCTCTCTCGCTGTCTCACTCGCTCTATCCCTCGCTGTATCTCTCGCAGTCTCTCTCGCAGTCTCTCTCACAGTCTCTCTCGCTGTCTCTCTCGCTGTCTCTCTCGCTGTCTCTCTCGCAGTCTCCCTCGCAGTCTCCCTCGCTGTCTCCCTCTCTCTCTCCCTCGCTCTCTCCCTCGCCGTCTCCCTCGCCGTCTCTCTCGCAGTCTCTCTCGCTGTCTTCCTCGCAGTTTCTCTCGCTGTCTCCCTCGCTGTCTCCCTCGCTGTCTCCCTCGCTGTCTCCCTCGCTGTCTCCCTCGCTGTCTCCCTCGCTGTCTCCCTCGCTTCCTCCCTCGCTGCCTCCCTAGCAGTCGCTCTCGCAGTCTCTCTCGCTGTCTCCCTCGCTGTCTCCCTCGCTGTCTCCCTCGCTGTCTCCCTCGCTGTCTCCCTCGCTGCCTCCCTCGCTGTCTCCCTAGCAGTCGCTCTCGCAGTCTCTCTCGCTGTCTTCCTCGCTGTCTTCCTCGCTGTGTCCCTCGCAGTCTCTCTCGCAGTCTCTCTCGCAGTCTCTCTCGCAGTCTTCCTTGCAGTTTCTCTCGCTGTCTCCCTCGCTGCCTCCCACGCTGTCTCCCTCGCTGTCTCACGCGATCCCTCTCGCATTCTCTCTCGCTGTCTCCCTCGCAGTCTCTCTCGAAGTCGCTCTCGCTTTCTCCCTCGCTGTCTCTCTCGCAGTCCTTCTCGCAGTCTCTCTCGCTGTCTCCAGCGCTGTCTCCCTCGCTGTCTCCCTCGCTGTCTCCCTCGCTGTCTCCCTCGCTGTCTCCCTCGCTGTCTCCCTCGCTGTCTCCCTCGCTGTCTCCCTCGCTGTCTCCATGGCTTTCTCCCTCGCTGTCTCCCTCGCTGTCTCTCTCGCTGTCTCTCTCGCTGTCTCTCTCGCTGTCTCTCTCGCTGTCTCTCTCGCTGTCTCTCTCGCTGTCTCTCTCGCTGTCTCTCTCGCTGTCTCCCTTGCAGTCTCTCTTGCAGTCTCTCTCGCTGTCTCCCTCGCTGTGTCTCTCGCTCTCTCCCTCGCTGTCTCCCTCGCTGTCTCACGCGCTCTCTCTCGCAGTCTCTCTCGCTGTGTCCCTCGCTGTGTCCCTCGCTGTCTCTCTCGCACTCTCCCTCGCTGTCTCCCTCGCTGTCTCCCTCGCAGTCTCTCCGCTGTCTCCCTCGCTGTCTCCCTCGCTGTCTCCCTCGCTGTCTCCCTCGCTGTCTCCCTCGCTGTCTCCCTCGTCGTCTCCCTCGCCGTCTCCCTTGCAGTCACTCTCTCTGTATCCCCGGCTGTCTCTCTCGCTATCTCCATAGCAGTATCTCTCGCTGTCTCTGTCTCTGTCGCTGTCTCTGTCGCTGTCTCTGTCGCTGTCTCTGTCGCTGTCTCTGTCGCTGTCTCTGTCGCTGTCTCTGTCGCTGTCTCCGTCGCTGTCTCCCTCGCTGTCTCCCTCGCTGTCTCCCTCGCCGTCTCCCTGGCCGTCTCCCTGGCCGTCTCCCTGGCCGTCTCCCTCGCAGTCTCTCTCGCTGTCTCTCTCAATGTACTCTCGCTGTCTCACTCGCTCTATCCCTCGCTGTATCTCTAGCAGTCTCTCTCACCGTCTCTCTCGCTGTCTCTCTCGCTGTCTCCCTCGCAGTCTCTCTCGCTCTCTCCCTCACTGTCTCTCTCGCCGTCTCTCTCGCGGTCTCTCTCGCCGTCTCTCTCGCCGTCTCTCTCTCCATCTCTCTCGCCGTCTCTCTCGCAGTCTCTCTCTCCATCTCTCTCGCCGTCTCTCTCGCAGTCTCCCTCGCTGTCTCCCTCGCAGTCTCTCTCGCAGTCTCTCTCGCAGTCTCTCTCGCAGTCTCTCTCGCAGTCTCTCTCGCAGTCTCTCTCGCAGTCTCTCTCGCAGTCTCCCTCGCTGTCTCCCTCCCAGTCTCTCTCGCAGTCTCTCTCGCAGTCTCTCTCGCAGTCTCTCTCGCAGTCTCTCTCGCAGTCTCTCTCGCTGTCCCTCTCGCAGTCTCTCTCGCTGTCCCTCTCGCTGTCCCTCTCGCAGTCTCTCTCGCAGTCTCTCTCGCAGTCTCTCTCGCCGTCTCTCTCGCAGTCTCTCTCGCAGTCTCTCTCGCTGTCCCTCTCGCCGTCTCTCTCGCCGTCTCTCTTGCAGTCTCTCTCGCAGTCTCTCTCGCTGTCTCTCTCGCAGTCTCCTTTGCAGTCTCCCTCGCTGTCTCCCTCGCAGTCTCCCTCGCTGTCTCCCTCGCTGTCTCCCTCGCTGTCCCCCCCGCTGTCTCCCTCGCTGTCTCCCCCGCTGTCTCCCCCGCTGTCTCCCCCGCTGTCTCCCCCGCTGTCTCCCCCGCTGTCTCCCCCGCTGTCTCCCTCGCTGTCTCCCTCGCTGTCTCCCTCGCTGTCTCCCACGCTGTCTCCCTCGCAGTCTCCCTCGCAGTCTCCCTCGCAGTCTCTCTCGCTGTCTCCCTCGCTTTCTCCCTTGCTGTCTCTCTCGCGTCTCTCTCGCTGTCTTTCTCGCTGTCTCCCTCGCAGTCTCTCTTGCAGTCTCCCTCGCAGTCTCTCTCGAAGTCGCTCTCGCTTTCTCCCTCACTGTCTCTCTCGCAGTCCTTCTCGCAGTCCTTCTCGCAGTCCTTCTCGCAGTCTCTCTCGCTGTCTCCCTCGCTGTCTCCCTCGCTGTCTCCCTCGCTGTCTCCCTCGCTGTCTCCCTCGCTGTCTCCCTCGCTGTCTCCCTCGCTGTCTCCCTCGCTGTCTCCATGGCTTTCTCCCTCGCTGTCTCTCTCGCTGTCTCTCTCGCTGTCTCTCTCGCTGTCTCTCTCGCTGTCTCTCTCGCTGTCTCTCTCGCTGTCTCTCTCGCTGTCTCTCTCGCTGTCTCTCTCGCTGCCTCTCTCGCTGCCTCTCTCGCTGCCTCTCTCGCTGCCTCTCTCGCTGTCTCTCTCGCTGTCTCTCTCGCTGTCTCCCTTGCAGTCTCTCTTGCAGTCTCTCTCGCTGTTTCCCTCGCTGTATCTCTCGCTCTCTCCCTCGCTGTCTCCCTCGCTGTCTCACGCGCTCTCTCACGCGCTCTCTCTCGCAGTCTCTCTCGCTGTCTCTCTCGCTGTCTCTCTCGCTGTCTCTCTCGCTGTCTCCCTCGCTGTTTCCCTCGCTGTTTCCCTCGCTGTCTCCCTCGCTGTTTCCCTCGCTGTGTCCCTCGCTGTGTCCCTCGCTGTGTCCCTCGCTGTGTCCCACGCTGTGTCCCTCGCTGTGTCCCTCGCTGTGTCCCTCGCTGTCTCTCTCGCAGTCTCCCTCGCAGTCTCCTTTGCAGTCTCTCTCGCAGTCTCTCTCGCAGTCTTCCTCGCAGTTTCTCTCGCTGCCTGCCACGCTGTCTCACGCGATCTCTCTCGCATTCTCTCTCGTTGTCTCCCTCGCTGTTTCCCTTGCTGTTTCCCTTGCTGTGTCCCTCGCTGTGTCCCTCGCTGTGTCCCTCGCTGTCTCTCTCGCAGTCTCCCTCGCAGTCTCCCTCGCAGTCTCCCTCGCAGTCTCCCTCGCAGTCTCCTTTGCAGTCTCTCTCGCAGTCTCTCTCGCAGTCTTCCTCGCTGTCTCTCTCGCTGTCTCTCTCGCTGTCTCCCTTGCAGTCTCTCTTGCAGTCTCTCTCGCTGTCTCCCTCACTGTGTCTCTCGCTCTCTCCCTCGCTGTCTCCCTCGCTGTCTCATGCGCTCTCTCTCGCAGTCTCTCTCGCTGTCCCTCTCGCAGTCTCTCTCGCTGTCCCTCTCGCAGTCTCTCTCGCCGTCTCTCTCGCAGTCTCTCTCGCAGTCTCTCTCGCAGTCTCTCTCGCTGTCCCTCTCGCAGTCTCTCTCGCCGTCTCTCTTGCAGTCTCTCTCGCAGTCTCTCTCGCTGTCTCTCTCGCAGTCTCCTTTGCAGTCCCCCTCGCTGTCTCCCTCGCTGTCTCCCTCGCTGTCTCCCTCGCTGTCTCCCTCGCTGTCTCCCTCGCTGTCTCCCTCGCTGTCTCCCTCGCTGTCCCCCCCGCTGTCTCCCTCGCTGTCTCCCACGCTGTCTCCCTCGCAGTCTCCCTCGCAGTCTCCCTCGCAGTCTCCCTCGCAGTCTCCCTCGCAGTCTCCCTCGCAGTCTCCCTCGCAGTCTCTCTCGCAGTCTCTCTCGCTGTCTCCCTCGCTTTCTCCCTTGCTGTCTCTCTCGCTGTCTCTCTCGCTGTCTCTCTCGCTGTCTCCCTCGCAGTCTCTCTTGCAGTCTCCCTCGCAGTCTTTCTCGAAGTCGCTCTCGCTTTCTCCCTCACTGTCTCTCTCGCAGTCCTTCTCGCAGTCCTTCTCGCAGTCTCTCTCGCTGTCTCCAGCGCTGTCTCCCTCGCTGTCTCCCTCGCTGTCTCCCTCGCTGTCTCCCTCGCTGTCTCCCTCGCTGTCTCCCTCGCTGTCTCCCTCGCTGTCTCCCTCGCTGTCTCCCTCGCTGTCTCCCACGCAGTCTCTCTCGCAGTCTCTCTCGCTGTCTCCATGGCTGTCTCCCTCGCTGTCTCCCTCGCTGTCTCCCTCGCTGTCTCCCTCGCTGTCTCTCTCGCTGTCTCCCTCGCTGTCTCTCTCGCTGTCTCTCTCGCTGTCTCTCTCGCTGTCTCTCTCGCTGTCTCTCTCGCTGTCTCTCTCGCTGCCTCTCTCGCTGTCTCTCTCGCTGTCTCTCTCGCTGTCTCTCTCGCTGTCTCCCTTGCAGTCTCTCTTGCAGTCTCTCTTGCAGTCTCTCTCGCTGTTTCCCTCGCTGTATCTCTCGCTCTCTCCCTCGCTGTCTCACGCGCTCTCTCTCGCAGTCTCTCTCGCTGTCTCTCTCGCTGTCTCTCTCGCTGTCTCCCTCGCTGTTTCCCTCGCTGTCTCCCTCGCTGTTTCCCTCGCTGTGTCCCTCGCTGTGTCCCTCGCTGTGTCCCTCGCTGTGTCCCTCGCTGTGTCCCTCGCTGTGTCCCTCGCTGTGTCCCTCGCTGTCTCTCTCGCAGTCTCCCTCGCAGTCTCCCTCGCAGTCTCCTTTGCAGTCTCTCTCGCAGTCTCTCTCGCAGTCTTCCTCGCAGTTTCTCTCGCTGCCTCCCACGCTGTCTCACGCGATCTCTCTCGCATTCTCTCTCGTTGTCTCCCTCGCTGTTTCCCTTGCTGTTTCCCTTGCTGTGTCCCTCGCTGTGTCCCTCGCTGTGTCCCTCGCTGTGTCCCTCGCTGTCTCTCTCGCAGTCTCCCTCGCAGTCTCCCTCGCAGTCTCCTTTGCAGTCTCTCTCGCAGTCTCTCTCGCAGTCTTCCTCGCTGTCTCTCTCGCTGTCTCTCTCGCTGTCTCCCTTGCAGTCTCTCTTGCAGTCTCTCTCGCTGTTTCCCTCGCTGTATCTCTCGCTCTCTCCCTCGCTGTCTCCCTCGCTGTCTCCCTCGCTGTCTCACGCGCTCTCTCTCGCAGTCTCTCTCGCTGTCTCTCTCGCTGTCTCTCTCGCTGTCTCCCTCGCTGTTTCCCTCGCTGTGTCCCTCGCTGTGTCCTTCGCTGTCTCTCTCGCAGTCTCCCTCGCTGTCTCCCTCGCTGTCTCCCTCGCCGTCTCCCTCGTCGTCTCCATCGTCGTATCCCTCGCCGTCTCCCTCGCCGTCTCCCTCGCCGTCTCCCTCGCCGTCTCCCTCGCCGTCTCCCTCGCCGTCTCCCTCGCCGTCTCCCTCGCCGTCTCCCTCGCCGTCTCCCTCGCCGTCTCCCTCGCCGTCTCCCTCGCCGTCTCTCTCGCCGTCTCTCTCAATGTACTCTCGCTGTCTCCCTCGCTGTCTCCCTCGCTGTCTCCCTCGCTGTCTCACTCGCTCTATCCCTCGCTGTATCTCTCGCAGTCTCTCTCGCAGTCTCTCTCACAGTCTCTCTCGCTGTCTCTCTCGCTGTCTCCCTCGCCGTCTCCCTCGCCGTCTCTCTCGCTGTCTCTCTCAATGTACTCTCGCTGTCTCCCTCGCTGTCTCACTCGCTGTCTCACTCGCTCTATCCCTCGCTGTATCTCTCGCCGTCTCTCTCGCAGTCTCTCTCGCAGTCTCTCTCACAGTCTCTCTCGCTGTCTCTCTCGCTGTCTCCCTCGCAGTCTCTCTCGCTCTCTCCCTCACTGTCTCCCTCGCAGTCTCTCTCGCAGTCTCTCTCGCAGTCTCTCTCGCTGTCTCCCTCGCTGTTTCCCTCACAGTCTCTCTCGCTGTCTCCCTCGCAGTCTCTCTCGAAGTCGCTCTCGCTTTCTCCCTCGCTGTCTCCCTCGCTGTCTCTCTCGCTGTCTCCAGCGCTGTCTCCCTCGCTGTCTCCCTCGCCGTCTCTCTCGCTGTCTCTCTCAATGTACTCTCGCTGTCTCCCTCGCTGTCTCCCTCGCTGTCTCACTCGCTGTCTCACTCGCTCTATCCCTCGCTGTATCTCTCGCAGTCTCTCTCGCAGTCTCTCTCGCAGTCTCTCTCACAGTCTCTCTCGCTGTCTCTCTCGCTGTCTCCCTCGCAGTCTCTCTCGCTCTCTCCCTCACTGTCTCCCTCGCAGTCTCTCTCGCAGTCTCTCTCGCAGTCTCTCTCGCTGTCTCCCTCGCTGTTTCCCTCACAGTCTCTCTCGCTGTCTCCCTCGCAGTCTCTCTCGAAGTCGCTCTCGCTTTCTCCCTCGCTGTCTCCCTCGCTGTCTCTCTCGCTGTCTCCAGCGCTGTCTCCCTCGCCGTCTCTCTCGCTGTCTCTCTCAATGTACTCTCGCTGTCTCCGTCGCTGTCTCACTCGCTGTCTCACTCGCTCTATCCCTCGCTGTATCTCTCGCAGTCTCTCTCGCAGTCTCTCTCGCAGTCTCTCACACAGTCTCTCTCGCTGTCTCTCTCGCTGTCTCCCTCGCAGTCTCTCTCGCTCTCTCCCTCACTGTCTCCCTCGCAGTCTCTCTCGCAGTCTCTCTCGCAGTCTCTCTCGCTGCCTCCCTCGCTGTTTCCCTCACAGTCTCTCTCGCTGTCTCCCTCGCAGTCTCTCTCGAAGTCGCTCTCGCTTTCTCCCTCGCTGTCTCCCTCGCTGTCTCTCTCGCTGTCTCCAGCGCTGTCTCCCTCGCTGTCTCCCTCGCTGTCTCCCTCGCTGTCTCCCTCGCTGTCTCCCTCGCTGTCTCCCTCGCTGTCTCCCTCGCTGTCTCCCTCGCTGTCTCCCTCGCTGACTCCCACGCAGTCTCTCTCGCTGTCTCTCTCGCTGTCTCTCTCGCAGTCTCTCTCGCTGTCTCTCTTGCTGTCTCTCTTGCTGTCTCTCTCGCTGTCTCTCTCGCTGTCTCTCTCGCTGTCTCTCTCGCTGTCTCTCTCGCTGTCTCTCTCGCTGTCTCCCTTGCAGTCTCCCTTGCAGTCTCTCTTGCAGTCTCTCTCGCTGTCTCCCTCGCTGTCTCCCTCGCTGTCTCCCTCGCTGTCTCCCTCGCTGTCTCCCTCGCTGTGTCTCTCGCTCTCTCCCTCGCTGTCTCCCTCGCTGTCTCATGCGCTCTCTCTCGCAGTCTCTCTCGCAGTCTCTCTCGCTGTCTCCCTCGCTGTGTCCCTCGCTGTGTCCCTCGCTGTGTCCCTCGCTGTGTCCCTCGCTGTGTCCCTCGCTGTGTCCCTCGCAGTCTCCCTCGCTGTGTCCCTCGCAGTCTCTCTCGCAGTCTCTCTCGCAGTCTCTCTCGCAGTCTCTCTCGCAGTCTCTCTCGCTGTCTCCCTCGCTTTCTCCCTCGCTTTCTCCCTCGCTGTCTCTCTCGCTGTCTCTCTCGCTGTCTCCCTCGCAGTCTCTCTCGCTCTCTCCCTCACTGTCTCTCTCGCCGTCTCTCTCGCCGTCTCTCTCGCCGTCTCTCTCTCCGTCTCTCTCGCCGTCTCTCTCGCAGTCTCCCTCGCTGTCTCCCTCGCAGTCTCTCTCGCAGTCTCTCTCGCAGTCTCTCTCGCAGTCTCTCTCGCAGTCTCTCTCGCAGTCTCTCTCGCAGTCTCTCTCGCAGTCTCTCTCGCAGTCTCTCTCGCAGTCTCTCTCGCAGTCTCTCTCGCAGTCTCTCTCGCAGTCTCTCTCGCTGTCTCTCTCGCTGTCTCCCTTGCAGTCTCCCTTGCAGTCTCTCTTGCAGTCTCTCTCGCTGTCTCCCTCGCTGTCTCCCTCGCTGTCTCCCTCGCTGTGTCTCTCGCTCTCTCCCTCGCTGTCACCCTCGCTGTCTCATGCGCTCTCTCTCGCAGTCTCTCTCGCAGTCTCTCTCGCTGTCTCCCTCGCTGTGTCCCTCGCTGTGTCCCTCGCTGTGTCCCTCGCTGTGTCCCTCGCTGTGTCCCTCGCTGTGTCCCTCGCAGTCTCCCTCGCTGTGTCCCTCGCAGTCTCTCTCGCAGTCTCTCTCGCAGTCTCTCTCGCTGTCTCCCTCGCTTTCTCCCTCGCTTTCTCCCTCGCTGTCTCTCTCGCTGTCTCTCTCGCTGTCTCCCTCGCAGTCTCTCTCGCTCTCTCCCTCACTGTCTCTCTCGCCGTCTCTCTCGCCGTCTCTCTCGCCGTCTCTCTCTCCATCTCTCTCGCCATCTCTCTCGCAGTCTCCCTCGCAGTCTCCCTCGCAGTCTCTCTCGCTGTCTCCCTCGCTTTCTCCCTTGCTGTCTCTCTCGCTGTCTCTCTCGCTGTCTCTCTCGCTGTCTCCCTCGCAGTCTCTCTTGCAGTCTCCCTCGCAGTCTCTCTCGAAGTCGCTCTCGCTTTCTCCCTCACTGTCTCTCTCGCAGTCCTTCTCGCAGTCCTTCTCGCAGTCTCCCTCGCTGTCTCCCTCGCTGTCTCCCTCGCTGTCTCCCTCGCTGTCTCCCTCGCTGTCTCCCTCGCTGTCTCCCTCGCTGTCTCCCTCGCTGTCTCCCTCGCTGTCTCCCTCGCTGTCTCCCACGCAGTCTCTCTCGCTGTCTCTCTCGCTGTCTCCATGGCTTTCTCCCTCGCTGTCTCTCTCGCTGTCTCTCTCGCTGTCTCTCTCGCTGTCTCTCTCGCTGTCTCTCTCGCTGTCTCTCTCGCTGTCTCTCTCGCTGCCTCTCTCGCTGTCTCTCTCGCTGTCTCTCTCGCTGTCTCCCTTGCAGTCTCTCTTGCAGTCTCTCTCGCTGTTTCCCTCGCTGTATCTCTCGCTCTCTCCCTCGCTGTCTCCCTCGCTGTCTCACGCGCTCTCTCTCGCAGTCTCTCTCGCTGTCTCTCTCGCTGTCTCTCTCGCTGTCTCTCTCGCTGTCTCCCTCGCTGTTTCCCTCGCTGTCTCCCTCGCTGTGTCCCTCGCTGTGTCCCTCGCTGTGTCCCTCGCTGTGTCCCTCGCTGTGTCCCTCGCTGTGTCCCTCGCTGTGTCCCTCGCTGTCTCTCTCGCAGTCTCCCTCGCAGTCTCCTTTGCAGTCTCTCTCGCAGTCTCTCTCGCAGTCTTCCTCGCAGTTTCTCTCGCTGCCTCCCACGCTGTCTCACGCGATCTCTCTCGCATTCTCTCTCGTTGTCTCCCTCGCTGTTTCCCTTGCTGTTTCCCTTGCTGTTTCCCTTGCTGTGTCCCTCGCTGTGTCCCTCGCTGTGTCCCTCGCAGTCTCCCTCGCAGTCTCCCTCGCAGTCTCCCTCGCAGTCTCCCTCGCAGTCTCCTTTGCAGTCTCTCTCGCAGTCTCTCTCGCAGTCTTCCTCGCTGTCTCTCTCGCTGTCTCTCTCGCTGTCTCCCTTGCAGTCTCTCTTGCAGTCTCTCTCGCTGTCTCCCTCACTGTGTCTCTCGCTCTCTCCCTCGCTGTCTCCCTCGCTGTCTCATGCGCTCTCTCTCGCAGTCTCTCTCGCAGTCTCTCTCGCTGTCCCTCTCGCAGTCTCTCTCGCTGTCCCTCTCGCAGTCTCTCTCGCCGTCTCTCTCGCAGTCTCTCTCGCAGTCTCTCTCGCTGTCCCTCTCGCAGTCTCTCTCGCCGTCTCTCTTGCAGTCTCTCTCGCAGTCTCTCTCGCTGTCTCTCTCGCAGTCTCCTTTGCAGTCTCCCTCGCTGTCTCCCTCGCTGTCTCCCTCGCTGTCTCCCTCGCTGTCTCCCTCGCTGTCTCCCTCGCTGTCTCCCTCGCTGTCTCCCTCGCTGTCTCCCTCGCTGTCCCCCCCGCTGTCTCCCTCGCTGTCTCCCACGCTGTCTCCCTCGCAGTCTCCCTCGCAGTCTCCCTCGCAGTCTCCCTCGCAGTCTCCCTCGCAGTCTCTCTCGCTGTCTCCCTCGCTTTCTCCCTTGCTGTCTCTCTCGCTGTCTCTCTCGCTGTCTCTCTCGCTGTCTCCCTCGCAGTCTCTCTTGCAGTCTCCCTCGCAGTCTCTCTCGAAGTCGCTCTCGCTTTCTCCCTCACTGTCTCTCTCGCAGTCCTTCTCGCAGTCCTTCTCGCAGTCCTTCTCGCAGTCCTTCTCGCAGTCTCCCTCGCTGTCTCCCTCGCTGTCTCCCTCGCTGTCTCCCTCGCTGTCTCCCTCGCTGTCTCCCTCGCTGTCTCCCTCGCTGTCTCCCACGCAGTCTCTCTCGCTGTCTCTCTCGCTGTCTCCCACGCAGTCTCTCTCGCTGTCTCTCTCGCTGTCTCCATGGCTTTCTCCCTCGCTGTCTCTCTCGCTGTCTCTCTCGCTGTCTCTCTCGCTGTCTCTCTCGCTGTCTCTCTCGCTGTCTCTCTCGCTGTCTCTCTCGCTGCCTCTCTCGCTGTCTCCCTTGCAGTCTCTCTTGCAGTCTCTCTTGCAGTCTCTCTCGCTGTTTCCCTCGCTGTATCTCTCGCTCTCTCCCTCGCTGTCTCCCTCGCTGTCTCACGCGCTCTCTCTCGCAGTCTCTCTCGCTGTCTCTCTCGCTGTCTCTCTCGCTGTCTCCCTCGCTGTTTCCCTCGCTGTCTCCCTCGCTGTTTCCCTCGCTGTTTCCCTCGCTGTTTCCCTCGCTGTGTCCCTCGCTGTGTCCCTCGCTGTGTCCCTCGCTGTGTCCCTCGCTGTGTCCCTCGCTGTGTCCCTCGCTGTGTCCCTCGCTGTCTCTCTCGCAGTCTCCCTCGCAGTCTCCTTTGCAGTCTCTCTCGCAGTCTCTCTCGCAGTCTTCCTCGCAGTTTCTCTCGCTGCCTCCCACGCTGTCTCACGCGATCTCTCTCGCATTCTCTCTCGTTGTCTCCCTCGCTGTTTCCCTTGCTGTTTCCCTTGCTGTGTCCCTCGCTGTGTCCCTCGCTGTGTCCCTCGCTGTGTCCCTCGCTGTCTCTCTCGCAGTCTCCCTCGCAGTCTCCCTCGCAGTCTCCTTTGCAGTCTCTCTCGCAGTCTCTCTCGCAGTCTTCCTCGCTGTCTCTCTCGCTGTCTCTCTCGCTGTCTCCCTTGCAGTCTCTCTTGCAGTCTCTCTCGCTGTTTCCCTCGCTGTATCTCTCGCTGTCTCCCTCGCTGTCTCCCTCGCTGTCTCCCTCGCTGTCTCACGCGCTCTCTCTCGCAGTCTCTCTCGCTGTCTCTCTCGCTGTCTCTCTCGCTGTCTCCCTCGCTGTTTCCCTCGCTGTGTCCCTCGCTGTGTCCTTCGCTGTCTCTCTCGCAGTCTCCCTCGCTGTCTCCCTCGCTGTCTCCCTCGCTGTCTCCCTCGCTGTCTCCCTCGCTGTCTCCCTCGCTGTCTCCCTCGCTGTCTCCCTCGTCGTCTCCCTCGTCGTCTCCCTCGTCGTCTCCCTCGTCGTCTCCCTCGTCGTCTCCATCGTCGTCTCCCTCGCCGTCTCCCTCGCCGTCTCCCTCGCCGTCTCCCTCGCCGTCTCCCTCGCCGTCTCCCTCGCCATCTCCCTCGCCGTCTCCCTCGCCGTCACCCTCGCCGTCTACCTCGCCGTCTCCCTCGCCGTCTCCCTCGCCGTCTCCCTCGCCGTCTCTCTCGCTGTCTCTCTCAATGTACTCTCGCTGTCTCCCTCGCTGTCTCCCTCGCTGTCTCACTCGCTCTATCCATCGCTGTATCTCTCGCAGTCTCTCTCACAGTCTCTCTCGCTGTCTCTCTCGCTGTCTCTCTCGCTGTCTCTCTCGCTGTCTCTCTCAATGTACTCTCGCTGTCTCCCTCGCAGTCTCTCTCGCAGTCTCTCTCACAGTCTCTCTCGCAGTCTCTCTCACAGTCTCTCTCGCTGTCTCTCTCGCTGTCTCTCTCGCTGTCTCTCTCGCTGTCTCCCTCGCAGTCTCTCTTGCAGTCTCCCTCGCAGTCTCTCTCGAAGTCGCTCTCGCTTTCTCCCTCACTGTCTCTCTCGCAATCCTTCTCGCAGTCCTTCTCGCAGTCCTTCTCGCAGTCTCCCTCGCTGTCTCCCTCGCTGTCTCCCTCGCTGTCTCCCTCGCTGTCTCCCTCGCTGTCTCCCTCGCTGTCTCCCTCGCTGTCTCCCTCGCTGTCTCCCTCGCTGTCTCCCTCGCTGTCTCCCACGCAGTCTCTCTCGCTGTCTCCCACGCAGTCTCTCTCGCTGTCTCCCACGCAGTCTCTCTCGCTGTCTCTCTCGCTGTCTCCATGGCTTTCTCCCTCGCTGTCTCTCTCGCTGTCTCTCTCGCTGTCTCTCTCGCTGTCTCTCTCGCTGTCTCTCTCGCTGTCTCTCTCGCTGTCTCTCTCGCTGTCTCTCTCGCTGTCTCTCTCGCTGCCTCTCTCGCTGCCTCTCTCGCTGCCTCACTTGCAGTCTCTCTTGCAGTCTCTCTTGCAGTCTCTCTCGCTGTTTCCCTCGCTGTATCTCTCGCTCTCTCCCTCGCTGTCTCCCTCGCTGTCTCACGCGCTCTCTCTCGCTGTCTCTCTCGCTGTCTCTCTCGCTGTCTCTCTCGCTGTCTCCCTCGCTGTTTCCCTCGCTGTCTCTCTCGCTCTCTCCCTCACTGTCTCTCTCGCCGTCTCTCTCGCCGTCTCTCTCGCCGTCTCTCTCGCCGTCTCTCTCGCCGTCTCTCTCGCCGTCTCTCTCTCCATCTCTCTCGCCGTCTCTCTCGCAGTCTCCCTCGCTGTCTCCCTCGCTGTCTCCCTCGCAGTCTCTCTCGCAGTCTCTCTCGCAGTCTCTCTCGCAGTCTCTCTCGCAGTCTCTCTCGCAGTCTCTCTCGCAGTCTCTCTCGCAGTCTCCCTCGCTGTCTCCCTCGCTGTCTCCCTCCCAGTCTCTCTCGCAGTCTCTCTCGCAGTCTCTCTCGCAGTCTCTCTCGCAGTCTCTCTCGCCGTCTCCCTTGCAGTCACTCTCTCTGTATCCCCGGCTGTCTCTCTCGCTATCTCCATAGCAGTATCTCTCACTGTCTCCCTCGCTTTCTCTGTCTCTGTCGCTGTCTCTGTCGCTGTCTCTGTCGCTGTCTCTGTCGCTGTCTCTGTCGCTGTCTCCGTCGCTGTCTCCCTCGCTGTCTCCCTCGCTGTCTCCCTGGCCGTCTCCCTGGCCGTCTCCCTGGCCGTCTCCCTGGCCGTCTCCCTGGCCGTCTCCCTGGCCGTCTCCCTGGCCGTCTCCCTGGCCGTCTCCCTGGCCGTCTCCCTGGCCGTCTCTCTCGCCGTCTCTCTCAATGTACTCTCTCAATGTACTCTCGCTGTCTCACTCGCTGTATCTCTCGCAGTCTCTCTCGCAGTCTCTCTCGCCGTCTCTCTCGCCGTCTCTCTCGCCGTCTCTCTCGCCGTCTCTCTCGCCGTCTCTCTCGCCGTCTCTCTCGCCGTCTCTCTCGCCGTCTCTCTCGCCGTCTCTCTCGCCGTCTCTCTCGCCGTCTCTCTCGCAGTCTCTCTCGCAGTCTCTCTCGGAGTCTCTCTCGCAGTCTCCCTCGCTGTCTCCCTCGCTGTCTCCCTCCCAGTCTCTCTCGCAGTCTCTCTCGCAGTCTCTCTCGCAGTCTCTCTCGCAGTCTCTCTCGCAGTCTCTCTCGCTGTCTCTCTCGCCGTCTCTCTCGCAGTCTCTCTCGCAGTCTCTCTCGCAGTCTCCTTTGCAGTCTCTCTCGCTGTCTCCCACGCAGTCTCTCTCGCTGTCTCTCTCGCTGTCTCCATCGCTTTCTCCCTCGCTGTCTCTGTTGCTGTCTCTCTTGCTGTCTCTCTTGCTGTCTCTCTCGCTGTCTCTCTCGCTGTCTCTCTCGCTGTCTCTCTCGCTGTCTCTCTCGCTGTCTCTCTCGCTGTCTCCCTTGCAGTCTCTCTCGCTGTCTCCCTCGCTGTCTCCCTCGCTGTGTCTCTCGCTCTCTCCCTCGCTCTCTCCCTCGCTGTCTCCCTCGCTGTCTCATGCGCTCTCTCTCGCAGTCTCTCTCGCTGTCTCCCTCACTGTGTCCCTCGCTGTGTCCCTCGCTGTGTCCCTCGCTGTGTCCCTCGCTGTGTCCCTCGCAGTCTCCCTCGCTGTCTCCCTCGCAGTCTCTCTCGCAGTCTCTCTCGCAGTCTCTCTCGCTGTCTCCCTCGCTTTCTCCCTCGCTTTCTCCCTCGCTGTCTCTCTCGCTGTCTCTCTCGCTGTCCCTCTCGCAGTCTCTCTCGCTGTCCCTCTCGCAGTCTCTCTCGCTGTCTCTCTCGCAGTCTCCTTTGCAGTCTCTCTCGCTGTCTCTCTCGCTGTCTCTCTCGCTGTCTCTCTCACAGTCTCCCTCGCTGTCTCCCTCGCTGTCTCCCTCGCTGTCTCCCTCGCAGTCTCCCTCGCAGTCTCCCTCGCAGTCTCCCTCGCAGTCTCCCTCGCAGTCTCCCTCGCAGTCTCCCTCGCAGTCTCCCTCGCTGTCTCCCTCGCTTTCTCCCTCGCTTTCTCTCTCGCAGTCCTTCTCGCAGTCCTTCTCGCAGTCTCTCTCGCTGTCTCTCTCGCTGTCTCCAGCGCTGTCTCCAGCGCTGTCTCCCTCGCTGTCTCCCTCGCTGTCTCCCACGCAGTCTCTCTCGCTGTCTCCATGGCTTTCTCCCTCGCTGTCTCTCTCGCTGTCTCTCTCGCTGTCTCTCTAGCTGTCTCTCTAGCTGTCTCTCTCGCTGTCTCTCTCGCTGTCTCTCTCGCTGTCTCTCTCGCTGTCTCTCTCGCTGTCTCTCTCGCTGCCTCTCTCGCTGTCTCTCTCGCTGTCTCCCTTGCAGTCTCTCTTGCAGTCTCTCTCGCTGTCTCCCTCGCTGTGTCTCTCGCTCTCTCCCTCGCTGTCTCCCTCGCTGTCTCACGCGCTCTCTCTCGCAGTCTCTCTCGCTGTTGCCCTCGCTGTGTCCCTCGCTGTCTCTCTCGCACTCTCCCTCGCTGTCTCCCTCGCAGTCTCTCTCGCTGTCTCCCTCGCTGTCTCCCTCGCTGTCTCCCTCGTCGTCTCCCTCGCCGTCTCACTTGCAGTCACTCTCTCTGTATCCCCGGCTGTCTCTCTCGCTATCTCCATAGCAGTATCTCTCACTGTCTCCCTCGCTGTCTCTGTCTCTGTCTCTGTCGCTGTCTCTGTCGCTGTCTCTGTCGCTGTCTCTGTCGCTGTCTCTGTCGCTGTCTCCCTGGCCGTCTCCCTCGCCGTCTCCCTGGCCGTCTCCCTGGCCGTCTCCCTGGCCGTCTCCCTGGCCGTCTCCCTGGCCGTCTCTCTCGCTGTCTCTCTCAATGTACTCTCTCAATGTACTCTCTCAATGTACTCTCGCTGTCTCACTCGCTCTCTCCCTCACTGTCTCTCTCGCCGTCTCTCTCGCCGTCTCTCTCGCCGTCTCTCTCGCCGTCTCTCTCGCCGTCTCTCTCGCCGTCTCTCTCGCCGTCTCTCTCTCCATCTCTCTCGCCATCTCTCTCGCAGTCTCTCTCACAGTCTCTCTCGCTGTCTCTCTCGCTGTCTCTCTCGCTCTCTCCCTCACTGTCTCTCTCGCCGTCTCTCTCGCCGTCTCTCTCGCCGTCTCTCTCGCCGTCTCTCTCGCCGTCTCTCTCGCCGTCTCTCTCGCCGTCTCTCTCGCCGTCTCTCTCGCCGTCTCTCTCTCCATCTCTCTCGCAGTCTCCCTCGCTGTCTCCCTCGCAGTCTCTCTCGCTGTCTCTCTCGCTCTCTCCCTCGCTGTCTCTCTCGCCGTCTCTCTCGCCGTCTCTCTCGCCGTCTCTCTCGCCGTCTCTCTCGCCGTCTCTCTCGCCGTCTCTCTCTCCATCTCTCTCGCAGTCTCCCTCGCTGTCTCCCTCGCTGTCTCCCTCCCAGTCTCTCTCGCAGTCTCTCTCGCAGTCTCTCTTGCAGTCTCTCTCGCAGTCTCTCTCGCAGTCTCTCTCGCAGTCTCTCTCGCTGTCTCTCTCGCCGTCTCTCTCGCAGTCTCTCTCGCAGTCTCTCTCGCAGTCTCCTTTGCAGTCTCTCTCGCTGCCTCTCTCGCAGTCTCCCTCGCAGTCTCCCTCGCAGTCTCCCTCGCAGTCTCCCTCGCAGTCTCCCTCGCTGTCTCCCTCGCTGTCTCCCTCGCTGTCTCCCTCGCTGTCTCCCTCGCTGTCTCCCTCGCTGTCTCCCACGCTGTCTCCCACGCTGTCTCCCTCGCAGTCTCTCTTGCAGTCTCCCTCGCAGTCTCTCTCGAAGTCGCTCTCGCTGTCTCCCACGCAGTCTCTCTCGCTGTCTCTCTCGCTGTCTCCATCGCTTTCTCCCTCGCTGTCTCTCTTGCTGTCTCTCTTGCTGTCTCTCTCGCTGTCTCTCTCGCTGTCTCTCTCGCTGTCTCTCTCACTGTCTCTCTCGCTGTCTCTCTCGCTGTCTCTCTCGCTGTCTCTCTCGCTGTCTCCCTTGCAGTCTCTCTCGCTGTCTCCCTCGCAGTCTCTCTCGCTGTCTCCCTCGATGTCTCCCTCGCTGTGTCTCTCGCTCTCTCCCTCGCTGTCTCCCTCGCTGTCTCATGCGCTCTCTCTCGCAGTCTCTCTCGCTGTCTCCCTCACTGTGTCCCTCGCTGTGTCCCTCGCTGTGTCCCTCGCTGTGTCCCTCGCTGTGTCCCTCGCTGTGTCCCTCGCTGTCTCCCTCGCAGTCTCTCTCGCAGTCTCTCTCGCAGTCTCTCTCGCTGTCTCCCTCGCTTTCTCCCTCGCTTTCTCCCTCGCTTTCTCCCTCGCTTTCTCCCTCGCTTTCTCCCTCGCTTTCTCCCTCGCTGTCTCTCTCGCTGTCTCTCTCGCTGTCCCTCTCGCAGTCTCTCTCGCTGTCCCTCTCGCAGTCTCTCTCGCTGTCTCTCTCGCAGTCTCTCTCGCAGTCTCTCTCGCTGTCTCACTCGCTCTATCCCTCGCTGTCTCCCTCGCTGTCTCCCTCGCTGTCTCCCTCGCTGTCTCCCTCGCTGTCTCCCTCGCTGTCTCCCTCGCAGTCTCACTCGCAGTCTCCCTCGCAGTCTCCCTCGCAGTCTCACTCGCAGTCTCCCTCGCTTTCTCCCTCGCTTTCTCCCTCGCTTTCTCTCTCGCTGTCTCCCTCGCTGTCTCCCTCGCTGTCTCCCTCGCTGTCTCCCTCGCTGTCTCCCTCGCTGTCTCCCTCGCTGTCTCCCTCGCTGTCTCACTCGCTCTCTCCCTCGCAGTCTCCCTCGCCGTCTCCCTCGCCGTCTCTCTCGCCGTCTCTCTCGCTGTCTCCCTCGCTGTCTCCCTCGTCGTCTCCCTCGCCGTCTCCCTTGCAGTCACTCTCTCTGTATCCCCGGCTGTCTCTCTCGCCAACTCCATAGCAGAATCTCTCGCTGTCTCCCTCGCTGTCTCCCTCGCTGTCTCCCTCGCTGTCTCCCTCGCTGTCTCCCTCGCTGTCTCCCTCGCTGTCTCCCTCGCTGTCTCCGTCGCTGTCTCCGTCGCTGTCTCCGTCGCTGTCTCCGTCGCTGTCTCCGTCGCTGTCTCTGTCGCTGTCTCTGTCGCTGTCTCTCTCTCCATCTCTCTCGCTGTCTCTCTCGCTCTCGCCCTCGCTTTCTCTCTCGCCGTCTCTCTCGCCGTCTCTCTCTCCATCTCTCTCGCTGTCTCCCTCGCAGTCTCTCTCGCAGTCTCTCTCGCAGTCTCTCTCGCAGTCTCTCTCGCAGTCTCTCTCGCAGTCTCTCTCGCAGTCTCTCTCGCAGTCTCTCTCGCAGTCTCCCTCGCTGTCTCCCTCCCAGTCTCTCTCGCAGTCTCTCTCGCAGTCTCTCTCGCAGTCTCTCTCGCAGTCTCTCTCGCAGTCTCTCTCGCCGTCTCTCTCGCAGTCTCCCTCGCAGTCTCCCTCGCTGCCTCTCTCGCTGCCTCTCTCGCTGCCTCTCTCGCAGTCTCCCTCGCTGTCTCCCTCGCTGTCTCCCTCGCTGTCTCCCTCGCTGTCTCCCTCGCTGTCTCCCTCGCTGTCTCCCTCGCTGTCTCCCTCGCTGTCTCCCACGCTGTCTCCCTCGCTGTCTCCCTCCCAGTCTCTCTCGCAGTCTCTCTCGCAGTCTCTCTCGCAGTCTCTCTCGCAGTCTCTCTCGCAGTCTCTCTCGCTGTCTCTCTCGCCGTCTCTCTCGCAGTCTCTCTCGCTGTCTCTCTCGCCGTCTCTCTCGCAGTCTCTCTCGCAGTCTCTCTCGCAGTCTCCTTTGCAGTCTCTCTCGCTGCCTCTCTCGCAGTCTCCCTCGCAGTCTCCCTCGCAGTCTCCCTCGCAGTCTCCCTCGCAGTCTCCCTCGCTGTCTCCCTCGCTGTCTCCCTCGCTGTCTCCCTCGCTGTCTCCCTCGCTGTCTCCCTCGCTGTCTCCCTCGCTGTCTCCCACGCTGTCTCCCTCGCAGTCTCTCTTGCAGTCTCCCTCGCAGTCTCCCTCGCAGTCTCTCTCGCTGTCTCTCTCGCTGTCTCCATCGCTTTCTCCCTCGCTGTCTCTCTCGCTGTCTCTCTCGCTGTCTCTCTCGCTGTCTCTCTCGCAGTCTCTCTCGCAGTCTCTCTCGCAGTCTCTCTCGCTGTCTCTCTCGCTGTCTCTCTCGCTGTCTCTCTCGCTGTCTCTCTCGCTGTCTCCCTTGCAGTCTCTCTCGCTGTCTCCCTCGCTGTCTCCCTCGCTGTGTCTCTCGCTCTCTCCCTCGCTGTCTCCCTCGCTGTCTCATGCGCTCTCTCTCGCAGTTTCTCTCGCTGTCTCCCTCACTGTGTCCCTCGCTGTGTCCCTCGCTGTGTCCCTCGCTGTGTCCCTCGCTGTGTCCCTCGCAGTCTCCCTCGCTGTCTCCCTCGCAGTCTCTCTCGCAGTCTCTCTCGCAGTCTCTCTCGCTGTCTCCCTCGCTTTCTCCCTCGCTTTCTCCCTCGCTTTCTCCCTCGCTGTCTCTCTCGCTGTCTCTCTCGCTGTCTCTCTCGCTGTCTCTCTCGCTGTCCCTCTCGCAGTCTCTCTCGCTGTCCCTCTCGCAGTCTCTCTCGCTGTCTCTCTCGCAGTCTCCTTTGCAGTCTCTCTCGCTGTCTCTCTCGCTGTCTCTCTCGCTGTCTCTCTCGCAGTCTCTCTCGCAGTCTCCCTCGCTGTCTCCCTCGCTGTCTCCCTCGCTGTCTCCCTCGCTGTCTCCCTCGCTGTCTCCCTCGCTGTCTCCCTCGCTGTCTCCCTCGCTGTCTCCCTCGCTGTCTCCCTCGCAGTCTCACTCGCAGTCTCCCTCGCAGTCTCCCTCGCAGTCTCACTCGCAGTCTCTCTCGCTGTCTCCCTCGCTTTCTCCCTCGCTTTCTCCCTCGCTTTCTCCCTCGCAGTCTCTCTCGCTGTCTCCCTCGCTGTCTCCCTCGCTGTCTCCCTCGCAGTCTCTCTCGCAGTCTCTCTCGCAGTCTCTCTCGCTGTCTCCCTCGCTTTCTCCCTCGCTTTCTCCCTCGCTTTCTCCCTCGCTTTCTCCCTCGCTGTCTCTCTCGCTGTCTCTCTCGCTGTCTCTCTCGCTGTCCCTCTCGCTGTCCCTCTCGCAGTCTCTCTCGCTGTCTCTCTCGCAGTCTCTCTCGCTGTCTCTCTCGCAGTCTCCTTTGCAGTCTTTCTCGCTGTCTCTCTCGCTGTCTCTCTCGCAGTCTCCCTCGCTGTCTCCCTCGCTGTCTCCCTCGCTGTCTCCCTCGCTGTCTCCCTCGCTGTCTCCCTCGCTGTCTCCCTCGCAGTCTCACTCGCAGTCTCCCTCGCAGTCTCCCTCGCAGTCTCACTCGCAGTCTCTCTCGCTGTCTCCCTCGCTTTCTCCCTCGCTTTCTCCCTCGCTTTCTCCCTCGCTGTCTCCCTCGCAGTCTCTCTCGCTGTCTCCCTCGCTGTCTCCCTCGCTGTCTCCCTCGCTGTCTCCCTCGCTGTCTCCCTCGCTGTCTCCCTCGCTGTCTCACTCGCTCTCTCCCTCGCTCTCTCCCTCGCCGTCTCCCTCGCCGTCTCCCTCGCCGTCTCTCTCGCAGTCTCTCTCGCTGTCTTCCTCGCAGTTTCTCTCGCTGTCTCCCTCGCTGTCTCCCTCGCTGCCTCTCTCGCTGTCTCCCTAGCAGTCGCTCTCGCAGTCGCTCTCGCAGTCTCTCTCGCTGTCTCCCTCGCTGTCTCCCTCGCTGTCTCCCTCGCTGTCTCCCTCGCTGTCTCCCTCGCTGTGTCTCTCGCTCTCTCCCTCGCTGTCTCCCTCGCTGTCTCATGCGCTCTCTCTCGCAGTCTCTCTCGCTGTCTCCCTCACTGTGTCCCTCGCTGTCTCCCTCGCTGTGTCTCTCGCTCTCTCCCTCGCTGTCTCCCTCGCTGTCTCACGCGCTCTCTCTCGCAGTCTCGCTCGCTGTCTCTCTCGCTTTCTCCCTCGCTGTCTCTCTCGCTTTCTCCCTCGCTGTGTCCCTCGCTGTGTCCCTCGCTGTGTCCCTCGCTGTGTCCCTCGCTGTGTCCCTCGCTGTGTCCCTCGCTGTCTCTCTCGCAGTCTCCCTCGCTGTCTCCCTCGCTGTCTCTCTCGCTGTCTCCCTCACTGTCTCCCTCGTCGTCTCCCTTGCAGTCACTCTCTCTGTATCCCCGGCTGTCTCTCTCGCCAACTCCATAGCAGAATCTCTCGCTGTCTCCCTCGCTGTCTCCGTCGCTGTCTCCGTCGCTGTCTCCGTCGCTGTCTCCGTCGCTGTCTCCGTCGCTGTCTCCGTCGCTGTCTCCGTCGCTGTCTCTCTCTCCATCTCTCTCGCTGTCTCTCTCGCTCTCGCCCTCACTGTCTCTCTCGCCGTCTCTCTCGCCGTCTCTCTCTCCATCTCTCTCGCCATCTCTCTCGCAGTCTCCCTCGCTGTCTCCCTCGCTGTCTCCCTCGCAGTCTCTCTCGCAGTCTCTCTCGCAGTCTCTCTCGCAGTCTCTCTCGCAGTCTCTCTCGCAGTCTCTCTCGCAGTCTCCCTCGCTGTCTCCCTCGCTGTCTCCCTCCCAGTCTCTCTCGCAGTCTCTCTCGCAGTCTCTCTCGCAGTCTCTCTCGCAGTCTCTCTCGCAGTCTCTCTCGCAGTCTCTCTCGCAGTCTCCCTCCCAGTCTCTCTCGCAGTCTCTCTCGCAGTCTCTCTCGCAGTCTCTCTCGCAGTCTCTCTCGCAGTCTCTCTCGCAGTCTCTCTCGCAGTCTCTCTCGCTGTCTCTCTCGCCGTCTCTCTCGCCGTCTCTCTCGCCGTCTCTCTCGCAGTCTCTCTCGCAGTCTCCCTCGCAGTCTCCCTCGCTGCCTCTCTCGCTGCCTCTCTCGCTGCCTCTCTCGCAGTCTCCCTCGCAGTCTCCCTCGCAGTCTCCCTCGCAGTCTCCCTCGCTGTCTCCCTCGCTGACTCCCTCGCTGTCTCCCTCGCTGTCTCCCTCGCTGTCTCCCTCGCTGTCTCCCTCACTGTCTCCCACGCTGTCTCCCTCGCAGTCTCCCTCGCAGTCTCTCTTGCAGTCTCCCTCGCAGTCTCTCTCGAAGTCGCTCTCGCTGTCTCCATCGCTTTCTCCCTCGCTGTCTCTCTTGCTGTCTCTCTTGCTGTCTCTCTTGCTGTCTCTCTCGCTGTCTCTCTCGCTGTCTCTCTCGCTGTCTCTCTCGCTGTCTCTCTCGCTGTCTCTCTCGCTGTCTCTCTCGCTGTCTCTCTCGCTGTCTCTCTCGCTGTCTCCCTCGCTGTCTCCCTCGCTGTGTCTCTCGCTCTCTCCCTCGCTGTCTCCCTCGCTGTCTCCCTCGCTGTCTCCCTCGCTGTCTCCCTCGCTGTCTCCCTCGCAGTCTCACTCGCAGTCTCCCTCGCAGTCTCACTCGCAGTCTCTCTCGCTGTCTCCCTCGCTTTCTCCCTCGCTTTCTCCCTCGCTTTCTCCCTCGCAGTCTCTCTCGCTGTCTCCCTCGCTGTCTCCCTCGCAGTCTCTCTCGCAGTCTCTCTCGCAGTCTCTCTCGCAGTCTCTCTCGCAGTCTCTCTCGCTGTCTTCCTCGCAGTTTCTCTCGCTGTCTCCCTCGCTGTCTCCCTCGCTGCCTCTCTCGCTGTCTCCCTAGCAGTCACTCTCGCAGTCGCTCTCGCAGTCGCTCTCGCAGTCTCTCTCGCTGTCTCCCTCGCTGTCTCCCTCGCTGTCTCCCTCGCTGTCTCCCTCGCTGTCTCCCTCGCTGTCTCCCTCGCTGTCTCCCTCGCTGTGTCTCTCGCTCTCTCCCTCGCTGTCTCCCTCGCTGTCTCATGCGCTCTCTCTCGCAGTCTCTCTCGCTGTCTCCCTCACTGTGTCCCTCGCTGTCTCCCTCGCTGTGTCTCTCGCTCTCTCCCTCGCTGTCTCCCTCGCTGTCTCACGCGCTCTCTCTCGCAGTCTCTCTCGCTGTCTCTCTCGCTTTCTCCCTCGCTGTCTCTCTCGCTTTCTCCCTCGCTGTGTCCCTCGCTGTGTCCCTCGCTGTGTCCCTCGCTGTGTCCCTCGCTGTCTCTCTCGCAGTCTCCCTCGCTGTCTCCCTCGCTGTCTCTCTCGCTGTCTCCCTCGCTGTCTCCCTCGTCGTCTCCCTCGCCGTCTCCCTTGCAGTCACTCTCTCTGTATCCCCGGCTGTCTCTCTCGCCAACTCAATAGCAGAATCTCTCGCTGTCTCCCTCGCTGTCTCCCTCGCTGTCTCCGTCGCTGTCTCCGTCGCTGTCTCCGTCGCTGTCTCCGTCGCTGTCTCTGTCGCTGTCTCTCTCTCCATCTCTCTCGCTGTCTCTCTCGCTCTCGCCCTCACTGTCTCTCTCGCCGTCTCTCTCGCCGTCTCTCTCTCCATCTCTCTCGCCATCTCTCTCGCAGTCTCCCTCGCTGTCTCCCTCGCTGTCTCCCTCGCAGTCTCTCTCGCAGTCTCTCTCGCAGTCTCTCTCGCAGTCTCTCTCGCAGTCTCCCTCGCTGTCTCCCTCGCTGTCTCCCTCGCTGTCTCCCTCCCAGTCTCTCTCGCAGTCTCTCTCGCAGTCTCTCTCGCAGTCTCTCTCGCAGTCTCTCTCGCAGTCTCTCTCGCAGTCTCCCTCCCAGTCTCTCTCGCAGTCTCTCTCGCAGTCTCTCTCGCAGTCTCTCTCGCAGTCTCTCTCGCAGTCTCTCTTGCAGTCTCTCTCGCTGTCTCTCTCGCTGTCTCTCTCGCCGTCTCTCTCGCCGTCTCTCTCGCCGTCTCTCTCGCCGTCTCTCTCGCAGTCTCTCTCGCAGTCTCCCTCGCAGTCTCCCTCGCTGCCTCTCTCGCTGCCTCTCTCGCTGCCTCTCTCGCAGTCTCCCTCGCAGTCTCCCTCGCAGTCTCCCTCGCTGTCTCCCTCGCTGTCTCCCTCGCTGTCTCCCTCGCTGTCTCCCTCGCTGTCTCCCTCGCTGTCTCCCTCGCTGTCTCCCTCGCTGTCTCCCTCGCTGTCTCCCTCGCTGTCTCCCTCACTGTCTCCCACGCTGTCTCCCTCGCAGTCTCCCTCGCAGTCTCTCTTGCAGTCTCTCTTGCAGTCTCCCTCGCAGTCTCTCTCGAAGTCGCTCTCGCTGTCTCCATCGCTTTCTCCCTCGCTGTCTCTCTTGCTGTCTCTCTTGCTGTCTCTCTCGCTGTCTCTCTCGCTGTCTCTCTCGCTGTCTCTCTCGCTGTCTCTCTCGCTGTCTCCCTCGCTGTGTCTCTCGCTCTCTCCCTCGCTGTCTCCCTCGCTGTCTCATGCGCTCTCTCTCGCAGTCTCTCTCGCTGTCTCCCTCACTGTGTCGCTCGCTGTGTCCCTCACTGTGTCCCTCGCAGTCTCCCTCGCTGTCTCCCTCGCTGTCTCCCTCCCAGTCTCTCTCGCAGTCTCTCTCGCAGTCTCTCTCGCAGTCTCTCTCGCAGTCTCTCTCGCAGTCTCCCTCCCAGTCTCTCTCGCAGTCTCTCTCGCTGTCTCTCTCACAGTCTCCTTTGCAGTCTCTCTCGCTGTCTCTCTCGCTGTCTCTCTCGCAGTCTCTCTCGCAGTCTCTCTCGCAGTCTCCCTCGCTGTCTCCCTCGCTGTCTCCCTCGCTGTCTCCCTCGCTGTCTCCCTCGCTGTCTCCCTCGCAGTCTCACTCGCAGTCTCCCTCGCAGTCTCACTCGCAGTCTCTCTCGCTGTCTCCCTCGCTTTCTCCCTCGCTTTCTCCCTCGCTTTCTCCCTCGCAGTCTCTCTCGCTGTCTCCCTCGCTGTCTCCCTCGCTGTCTCCCTCGCAGTCTCCCTCGCAGTCTCTCTCGCAGTCTCTCTCGCAGTCTCTCTCGCTGTCTCCCTCGCTTTCTCCCTCGCTTTCTCCCTCGCTTTCTCCCTCGCTGTCTCTCTCGCTGTCTCTCTCGCTGTCCCTCTCGCAGTCTCTCTCGCTGTCCCTCTCGCAGTCTCTCTCGCTGTCTCTCTCGCAGTCTCCTTTGCAGTCTCTCTCGCAGTCTCTCTCGCTGTCTCTCTCGCAGTCTCCCTCGCTGTCTCCCTCGCTGTCTCCCTCGCTGTCTCCCTCGCTGTCTCCCTCGCTGTCTCCCTCGCAGTCTCACTCGCAGTCTCCCTCGCAGTCTCACTCGCAGTCTCTCTCGCTGTCTCCCTCGCTTTCTCCCTCGCATTCTCCCTCGCTGTCTCCCTCGCAGTCTCTCTCGCTGTCTCCCTCGCTGTCTCCCTCGCTGTCTCCCTCGCTGTCTCCCTCGCTGTCTCACTCGCTCTCTCCCTCGCTCTCTCCCTCGCAGTCTCCCTCGCCGTCTCCCTCGCCGTCTCTCTCGCAGTCTCTCTCGCTGTCTTCCTCGCAGTTTCTCTCGCTGTCTCCCTCGCTGTCTCCCTCGCTGCCTCTCTCGCTGTCTCCCTAGCAGTCGCTCTCGCAGTCGCTCTCGCAGTCTCTCTCGCAGTCTCTCTCGCTGTCTCCCTCGCTGTCTCCCTCGCTGTCTCCCTCGCTGTCTCCCTCGCTGTCTCCCTCGCTGTCTCCCTCGCTGTCTCCCTCGCTGTGTCTCTCGCTCTCTCCCTCGCTGTCTCCCTCGCTGTCTCATGCGCTCTCTCTCGCAGTCTCTCTCGCTGTCTCCCTCACTGTGTCCCTCGCTGTCTCCCTCGCTGTGTCTCTCGCTCTCTCCCTCGGTGTCTCCCTCGCTGTCTCACGCGCTCTCTCTCGCAGTCTCTCTCGCTGTCTCTCTCGCTTTCTCCCTCGCTGTCTCTCTCGCTTTCTCCCTCGCTGTGTCCCTCGCTGTGTCCCTCGCTGTGTCCCTCGCTGTGTCCCTCGCTGTCTCTCTCGCAGTCTCCCTCGCTGTCTCCCTCGCTGTCTCTCTCGCTGTCTCCCTCGTCGTCTCCCTCGCCGTCTCCCTTGCAGTCACTCTCTCTGTATCCCCGGCTGTCTCTCTCGCCAACTCCATAGCAGAATCTCTCACTGTCTCCCTCGCTGTCTCCCTCGCTGTCTCCGTCGCTGTCTCCGTCGCTGTCTCCGTCGCTGTCTCCGTCGCTGTCTCCGTCGCTGTCTCTGTCGCTGTCTCTCTCTCCATCTCTCTCGCTGTCTCTCTCGCTCTCGCCCTCACTGTCTCTCTCGCCGTCTCTCTCGCCGTCTCTCTCTCCATCTCTCTCGCCATCTCTCTCGCAGTCTCCCTCGCTGTCTCCCTCGCTGTCTCCCTCGCAGTCTCTCTCGCAGTCTCTCTCGCAGTCTCTCTCGCAGTCTCTCTCGCAGTCTCTCTCGCAGTCTCTCTCGCAGTCTCTCTCGCAGTCTCCCTCGCTGTCTCCCTCGCTGTCTCCCTCCCATTCTCTCTCGCAGTCTCTCTCGCAGTCTCTCTCGCAGTCTCTCTCGCAGTCTCTCTCGCAGTCTCCCTCCCAGTCTCTCTCGCAGTCTCTCTCGCAGTCTCTCTCGCAGTCTCTCTCGCAGTCTCTCTCGCAGTCTCTCTCGCAGTCTCTCTCGCAGTCTCTCTCGCAGTCTCTCTTGCAGTCTCTCTCGCTGTCTCTCTCGCCGTCTCTCTCGCCGTCTCTCTCGCCGTCTCTCTCGCCGTCTCTCTCGCAGTCTCTCTCGCAGTCTCCCTCGCAGTCTCCCTCGCTGCCTCTCTCGCTGCCTCTCTCGCTGTCTCCCTCGCTGTCTCCCTCGCTGTGTCTCTCGCTCTCTCCCTCGCTGTCTCCCTCGCTGTCTCATGCGCTCTCTCTCGCAGTCTCTCTCGCTGTCTCCCTCACTGTGTCGCTCGCTGTGTCCCTCACTGTGTCCCTCGCAGTCTCCCTCGCTGTCTCCCTCGCTGTCTCCCTCGCAGTCTCTCTCGCAGTCTCTCTCGCAGTCTCTCTCGCTGTCTCCCTCGCTTTCTCCCTCGCTTTCTCCCTCGCATTCTCCCTCGCTTTCTCCCTCGCTGTCTCTCTCGCTGTCTCTCTCGCTGTCTCTCTCGCTGTCTCTCTCGCTGTCTCTCTCGCAGTCTCTCTCGCTGTCTCTCTCGCTGTCCCTCTCGCAGTCTCTCTCGCTGTCTCTCTCGCAGTCTCCTTTGCAGTCTCTCTCGCTGTCTCTCTCGCTGTCTCTCTCGCTGTCTCTCTCGCAGTCTCCCTCGCTGTCTCCCTCGCTGTCTCCCTCGCTGTCTCCCTCGCTGTCTCCCTCGCTGTCTCCCTCGCTGTCTCACTCGCAGTCTCCCTCGCAGTCTCCCTCGCAGTCTCCCTCGCAGTCTCCCTCGCAGTCTCTCTCGCTGTCTCCCTCGCTTTCTCCCTCGCTTTCTCCCTCGCTTTCTCCCTCGCTTTCTCCCTCGCAGTCTCTCTCGCAGTCTCTCTCGCTGTCTCCCTCGCTGTCTCCCTCGCTGTTTCCCTCGCTTTCTCCCTCGCTGTCTCCCTCGCTGTCTCCCTCGCTGTCTCCCTCGCTGTCTCCCTCGCTCTCTCCCTCGCAGTCTCCCTCGCCGTCTCCCTCGCCGTCTCTCTCGCAGTCTCTCTCGCTGTCTTCCTCGCAGTTTCTCTCGCTGTCTCCCTCGCTGTCTTGCTCGCTGCCTCTCTCGCTGTCTCCCTAGCAGTCGCTCTCGCAGTCGCTCTCGCAGTCTCCCTCGCTGTCTCCCTCGCTGTCTCCCTCGCTGTCTCCCTCGCTGTCTCCCTCGCTGTGTCTCTCGCTCTCTCCCTCGCTGTCTCCCTCGCTGTCTCCCTCGCTGTCTCATGCGCTCTCTCTCGCAGTCTCTCTCGCTGTCTCCCTCGCTGTGTCTCTCGCTGTCTCCCTCGCTGTCTCCCTCGCTGTCTCACGCGCTCTCTCCCGCAGTCTCTCTCGCTGTCTCTCTCGCTTTCTCCCTCGCTTTCTCCCTCGCTTTCTCCCTCGCTATCTCTCTCGCTTTCTCCCTCGCTGTGTCCCTCGCTGTGTCCCTCGCTGTGTCCCTCGCTGTGTCCCTCGCTGTGTCCCTCGCTGTGTCCCTCGCTGTCTCTCTCGCTGTCTCTCTCGCTGTCTCTCTCGCTGTCTCTCTCGCAGTCTCCCTCGCTGTCTCCCTCGTCGTTTCCCTCGTCGTCTCCCTCGCCGTCTCCCTTGCAGTCACTCTCTCTGTATCCCCGGCTGTCTCTCTCGCCAACTCCATTGCAGTATCTCTCACTGTCTCCCTCGCTGTCTCCCTCGCTGTCTCCCTCGCTGTCTCCCTCGCTGTCTCCCTCGCTGTCTCCCTCGCTGTCTCCCTCGCTGTCTCCCTCGCTGTCTCCCTCGCTGTCTCCCTCGCTGTCTCTGTCGCTGTCTCTGTCGCTGTCTCTGTCGCTGTCTCTGTCGCTGTCTCTGTCGCTGTCTCTGTCGCTGTCTCCCTCGCTGTCTCCCTCGCTGTCTCCCTCGCTGTCTCCCTCGTCGTCTCCCTGGCCGTCTCCCTGGCCGTCTCCCTGGCCGTCTCCCTGGCCGTCTCCCTGGCCGTCTCCCTGGACGTCTCCCTGGCCGTCTCCCTCGCAGTCTCTCTCGCTGTCTCTCTCGCTGTCTCTCTCAATGTACTCTCGCTGTCTCCCTCACTGTCTCACTCGCTCTCTCCCTCGCTGTATCTCTCGCAGTCTCTCTCGCTGTCTCTCTCGCTGTCTCCCTCGCAGTCTCTCTCGCTCTCTCCCTCACTGTCTCTCTCGCCGTCTCTCTCGCCGTCTCTCTCGCCGTCTCTCTCTCCATCTCTCTCGCCATCTCTCTCGCAGTCTCCCTCGCTGCCTCCCTCGCTGTCTCCCTCGCAGTCTCTCTCGCAGTCTCTCTCGCAGTCTCTCTCGCAGTCTCTCTCGCAGTCTCTCTCGCAGTCTCTCTCGCAGTCTCCCTCGCTGTCTCCCTCGCTGTCTCCCTCCCAGTCTCTCTCGCAGTCTCTCTCGCAGTCTCTCTCGCATTCTCTCTCGCAGTCTCTCTCGCAGTCTCTCTCGCAGTCTCTCTCGCAGTCTCTCTCGCAGTCTCTCTCGCATTCTCTCTCGCAGTCTCTCTCGCAGTCTCCCTCGCAGTCTCCCTTGCTGTCTCCCTCGTCGTCTCCCTCGTCGTCTCCCTGGCCGTCTCCCTGGCCGTCTCCCTGGCCGTCTCCCTGGACGTCTCCCTGGCCGTCTCCCTCGCAGTCTCTCTCGCTGTCTCTCTCGCTGTCTCTCTCAATGTACTCTCGCTGTCTCCCTCACTGTCTCACTCGCTCTCTCCCTCGCTGTATCTCTCGCAGTCTCTCTCGCTGTCTCCCTCGCAGTCTCTCTCGCTCTCTCCCTCACTGTCTCTCTCGCCGTCTCTCTCGCCGTCTCTCTCGCCGTCTCTCTCGCCGTCTCTCTCGCACTCTCCCTCGCTGTCTCCCTCGCTGTCTCCCTCGCTGTCTCCCTCGCAGTCTCTCTCGCAGTCTCTCTCGCAGTCTCTCTCGCAGTCTCTCTCGCAGTCTCCCTCGCTGTCTCCCTCGCAGTCTCTCTCGCAGTCTCTCTCGCAGTCTCTCTCGCAGTCTCTCTCGCAGTCTCTCTCGCAGTCTCTCTCGCTGTCCCTCTCGCAGTCTCTCTCGCTGTCTCTCTCGCTGTCCCTCTCGCAGTCTCTCTCGCTGTCTCCCTCCCAGTCTCTCTCGCTGTCTCCCTCCCAGTCTCTCTCGCAGTCTCTCTCGCAGTCTCTCTCGCAGTCCCTCTCGCAGTCTCTCTCACTGTCCCTCTCGCAGTCTCTCTCGCTGTCTCTCTCGCTGTCTCCCTCGCAGTCTCTCTCGAAGTCGCTCTCGCTTTCTCCCTCGCTGTCTCTCTCGCTGTCTCTCTCGCTGTCTCTCTCGCTGTCTCTCTCGCAGTCTCTCTCGCTGTCTCCCTCGCAGTCTCTCTCGCTGTCTCTCTCGCTGTCTCCCTCGCTGTCTCCCTCGCTGTCTCCCTCGCTGTCTCCCACGCTGTCTCCCTCGCAGTCTCCCTCGCAGTCTCTCTTGCAGTCTCCCTCGCAGTCTCTCTCGAAGTCGCTCTCGCTGTCTCCATCGCTTTCTCCCTCGCTGTCTCTCTTGCTGTCTCTCTTGCTGTCTCTCTCGCTGTCTCTCTCGCTGTCTCTCTCGCTGTCTCTCTCGCTGTCTCTCTCGCTGTCTCTCTCGCTGTCTCTCTCGCTGTCTCTCTCGCTGTCTCCCTCGCTGTCTCCCTCGCTGTGTCTCTCGCTCTCTCCCTCGCTGTCTCCCTCGCTGTCTCATGCGCTCTCTCTCGCAGTCTCTCTCGCTGTCTCCCTCACTGTGTCGCTCGCTGTGTCCCTCACTGTGTCCCTCGCAGTCTCCCTCGCTGTCTCTCTCGCAGCCTCTCTCGCAGTCTCTCTCGCTGTCTCCCTCGCTTTCTCCCTCGCTTTCTCCCTCGCTTTCTCCCTCGCTGTCTCTCTCGGTCTCTCTCGCTGTCTCTCACGCTGTCTCTCACGCTGTCTCTCTCGCAGTCTCTCTCGCTGTCTCTCTCGCTGTCCCTCTCGCTGTCCCTCTTGCTGTCTCTCTCGCAGTCTCCTTTGCAGTCTCTCTCGCTGTCTCTCTCGCTGTCTCTCTCGCTGTCTCTCTCGCTGTCTCCCTCGCTTTCTCCCTCGCTATCTCTCTCGCTTTCTCCCTCGCTGTGTCCCTCGCTGTGTCCCTCGCTGTGTCCCTCGCTGTGTCCCTCGCTGTGTCCCTCGCTGTGTCCCTCGCTGTCTCTCTCGCTGTCTCTCTCGCTGTCTCTCTCGCTGTCTCTCTCGCTGTCTCTCTCGCAGTCTCCCTCGCTGTCTCCCTCGCTGTCTCCCTCGTCGTTTCCCTCGTCGTCTCCCTCGCCGTCTCCCTTGCAGTCACTCTCTCTGTATCCCCGGCTGTCTCTCTCGCCAACTCCATTGCAGTATCTCTCACTGTCTCCCTCGCTGTCTCCCTCGCTGTCTCCCTCGCTGTCTCCCTCGCTGTCTCCCTCGCTGTCTCCCTCGCTGTCTCCCTCGCTGTCTCCCTCGCTGTCTCTGTCGCTGTCTCCGTCGCTGTCTCTGTCGCTGTCTCTGTCGCTGTCTCTGTCGCTGTCTCTGTCGCTGTCTCTGTCGCTGTCTCCCTCGCTGTCTCCCTCGCTGTCTCCCTCGCTGTCTCCCTCGCTGTCTCCCTCGTCGTCTCCCTGGCCGTCTCCCTGGCCGTCTCCCTGGCCGTCTCCCTGGCCGTCTCCCTGGCCGTCTCCCTGGCCGTCTCCCTGGCCGTCTCCCTCGCAGTCTCTCTCGCTGTCTCTCTCGCTGTCTCTCTCAATGTACTCTCGCTGTCTCCCTCACTGTCTCACTCGCTCTCTCCCTCGCTGTATCTCTCGCAGTCTCTCTCGCTGTCTCCCTCGCAGTCTCTCTCGCTCTCTCCCTCACTGTCTCTCTCGCCGTCTCTCTCGCCGTCTCTCTCGCCGTCTCTCTCTCCATCTCTCTCGCCGTCTCTCTCGCAGTCTCCCTCGCTGTCTCCCTCGCTGTCTCCCTCGCTGTCTCCCTCGCAGTCTCTCTCGCAGTCTCTCTCGCAGTCTCTCTCGCAGTCTCTCTCGCAGTCTCTCTCGCAGTCTCCCTCGCTGTCTCCCTCGCAGTCTCTCTCGCAGTCTCTCTCGCAGTCTCTCTCGCAGTCTCTCTCGCAGTCTCTCTCGCTGTCCCTCTCGCAGTCTCTCTCGCTGTCTCTCTCGCTGTCCCTCTCGCAATCTCTCTCGCTGTCTCCCTCCCAGTCTCTCTCGCAGTCTCTCTCGCAGTCTCTCTCGCAGTCCCTCTCGCAGTCCCTCTCGCAGTCTCTCTCGCTGTCCCTCTCGCAGTCTCTCTCGCTGTCTCTCTCGCTGTCTCCCTCGCAGTCTCTCTCGAAGTCGCTCTCGCTTTCTCCCTCGCTGTCTCTCTCGCTGTCTCTCTCGCTGTCTCTCTCGCTGTCTCTCTCGCTGTCTCTCTCGCAGTCTCTCTCGCTGTCTCCCTCGCAGTCTCTCTCGCTGTCTCTCTCGCTGTCTCTCTCGCTGTCTCTCTCGCTGTCTCCCTCACAGTCTCTCTCGCTGTCTCCCTCGCAGTCTCTCTCGAAGTCGCTCTCGCTGTCTCTCTCGCTGTCTCTCTCGCTGTCTCTCTCGCTGTCTCTCTCGCTGTCTCCCTCGCTGTCTCCCTCGCTGTGTCTCTCGCTCTCTCCCTCGCTGTCTCCCTCGCTGTCTCATGCGCTCTCTCTCGCAGTCTCTCTCGCTGTCTCCCTCACTGTGTCGCTCGCTGTGTCCCTCACTGTGTCCCTCGCAGTCTCCCTCGCTGTCTCCCTCGCTGTCTCCCTCGCAGTCTCTCTCGCAGTCTCTCTCGCAGTCTCTCTCGCTGTCTCCCTCGCTTTCTCCCTCGCTTTCTCCCTCGCTTTCTCCCTCGCTGTCTCTCTCGCTGTCTCTCTCGCTGTCTCTCTCGCTGTCTCTCTCGCAGTCTCTCTCGCTGTCTCTCTCGCTGTCTCCCTCGCTGTCTCACTCGCAGTCTCCCTCGCAGTCTCCCTCGCAGTCTCCCTCGCAGTCTCCCTCGCAGTCTCTCTCGCTGTCTCCCTCGCTTTCTCCCTCGCTTTCTCCCTCGCTTTCTCCCTCGCTTTCTCCCTCGCAGTCTCTCTCGCAGTCTCTCTCGCAGTCTCTCTCGCAGTCTCTCTCGCTGTCTCCCTCGCTGTCTCCCTCGCTGTCTCCCTCGCTTTCTCCCTCGCTGTCTCCCTCGCTGTCTCCCTCGCTGTCTCCCTCGCTGTCTCCCTCGCTCTCTCCCTCGCAGTCTCCCTCGCCGTCTCCCTCGCCGTCTCTCTCGCAGTCTCTCTCGCTGTCTTCCTCGCAGTTTCTCTCGCTGTCTCCCTCGCTGTCTTGCTCGCTGCCTCTCTCGCTGTCTCCCTAGCAGTCGCTCTCGCAGTCGCTCTCGCAGTCTCCCTCGCTGTCTCCCTCGCTGTCTCCCTCGCTGTCTCCCTCGCTGTCTCCCTCGCTGTGTCTCTCGCTCTCTCCCTCGCTGTCTCATGCGCTCTCTCTCGCAGTCTCTCTCGCTGTCTCCCTCGCTGTGTCTCTCGCTGTCTCCCTCGCTGTCTCCCTCGCTGTCTCCCTCGCTGTCTCCCTCGCTGTCTCACGCGCTCTCTCCCGCAGTCTCTCTCGCTGTCTCTCTCGCTTTCTCCCTCGCTATCTCTCTCGCTTTCTCCCTCGCTGTGTCCCTCGCTGTGTCCCTCGCTGTGTCCCTCGCTGTGTCCCTCGCTGTGTCCCTCGCTGTCTCTCTCGCTGTCTCTCTCGCTGTCTCTCTCGCTGTCTCTCTCGCAGTCTCCCTCGCTGTCTCCCTCGCTGTCTCCCTCGCTGTCTCCCTCGCTGTCTCCCTCGTCGTTTCCCTCGTCGTCTCCCTCGCCGTCTCCCTTGCAGTCACTCTCTCTGTATCCCCGGCTGTCTCTCTCGCCAACTCCATTGCAGTATCTCTCACTGTCTCCCTCGCTGTCTCCCTCGCTGTCTCCCTCGCTGTCTCCCTCGCTGTCTCCCTCGCTGTCTCCCTCGCTGTCTCCCTCGCTGTCTCTGTCGCTGTCTCCGTCGCTGTCTCTGTCGCTGTCTCTGTCGCTGTCTCTGTCGCTGTCTCTGTCGCTGTCTCTGTCGCTGTCTCCCTCGCTGTCTCCCTCGCTGTCTCCCTCGCTGTCTCCCTCGTCGTCTCCCTCGTCGTCTCCCTGGCCGTCTCCCTGGCCGTCTCCCTGGCCGTCTCCCTGGACGTCTCCCTGGCCGTCTCCCTCGCAGTCTCTCTCGCTGTCTCTCTCGCTGTCTCTCTCAATGTACTCTCGCTGTCTCCCTCACTGTCTCACTCGCTCTCTCCCTCGCTGTATCTCTCGCAGTCTCTCTCGCTGTCTCTCTCGCTGTCTCCCTCGCAGTCTCTCTCGCTCTCTCCCTCACTGTCTCTCTCGCCGTCTCTCTCGCCGTCTCTCTCGCCGTCTCTCTCTCCATCTCTCTCGCCGTCTCTCTCGCCGTCTCTCTCGCAGTCTCCCTCGCTGTCTCCCTCGCTGTCTCCCTCGCTGTCTCCCTCGCAGTCTCTCTCGCAGTCTCTCTCGCAGTCTCTCTCGCAGTCTCTCTCGCAGTCTCTCTCGCAGTCTCCCTCGCTGTCTCCCTCGCAGTCTCTCTCGCAGTCTCTCTCGCAGTCTCTCTCGCAGTCTCTCTCGCATTCTCTCTCGCAGTCTCTCTCGCAGTCTCTCTCGCAGTCTCTCTCGCAGTCTCTCTCGCAGTCTCTCTCGCAGTCTCTCTCGCTGTCCCTCTCGCAGTCTCTCTCGCTGTCTCTCTCGCTGTCCCTCTCGCAGTCTCTCTCGCTGTCTCTCTCGCTGTCTCCCTCCCAGTCTCTCTCGCAGTCCCTCTCGCAGTCTCTCTCGCTGTCCCTCTCGCAGTCTCTCTCGCTGTCTCTCTCGCTGTCTCCCTCGCAGTCTCTCTCGAAGTCGCTCTCGCTTTCTCCCTCGCTGTCTCTCTCGCTGTCTCTCTCGCTGTCTCTCTCGCTGTCTCTCTCGCTGTCTCTCTCGCAGTCTCTCTCGCTGTCTCCCTCGCAGTCTCTCTCGCTGTCTCTCTCGCTGTCTCTCTCGCTGTCTCTCTCGCTGTCTCCCTCACAGTCTCTCTCGCTGTCTCCCTCGCAGTCTCTCTCGAAGTCGCTCTCGCTTTCTCCCTCGCTGTCTCTCTCGCAGTCCTTCTCGCAGTCCTTCTCGCAGTCTCTCTCGCTGTCTCCCTCGCTGTCTCCCACGCAGTCTCTCTCGCAGTCTCTCTCGCAGTCTCTCTCGCAGTCTCTCTCGCAGTCTCTCTCGCTGTCTCTCTCGCTGTCTCTCTCGCTGTCTCTCTCGCTGTCTCCCTCGCAGTCTCTCTTGCAGTCTCCCTCGCTGTCTCCCTCGCTGTCTCCCTCGCTGTCTCCCTCGCTGTCTCCCTCGCTGTCTCCCTCGCTGTCTCCCTCGCTGTCTCCCACGCTGTCTCCCTCGCTGTCTCCCACGCAGTCTCTCTCGCTGTCTCTCTCGCTGTCTCCCTCGCAGTCTCTCTTGCAGTCTCCCTCGCTGTCTCCCTCGCTGTCTCCCTCGCTGTCTCCCTCGCTGTCTCCCTCACTGTGTCCCTCGCTCTCTCCCTCGCAGTCTCCCTCACCGTCTCCCTCGCCGTCTCTCTCGCCGTCTCTCTCGCTGTCTTCCTCGCAGTTTCTCTCGCAGTCTCTCTTGCAGTCTCTCTTGCTGTCTCTCTCGCTGTTTCCCTCGCTGTATCTCTCGCTCTCTCCCTCGCTGTCTCCCTCGCTGTCTCACGCGCTCTCTCTCGCAGTCTCTCTCGCTGTCTCTCTCGCTGTCTCTCTCACACTCTCTCTCGCTGTCTCTCTCGCTGTCTCTCTCGCTGTCTCTCTCGCTGTCTCTCTCGCTGTCTCTCTCGCTGTGACCCTCGCTGTGTCCCTCGCTGTGTCCCTCGCTGTGTCCCTCGCTGTCTCCCTCGCTGTCTCCCTCGCTGTCTCCCTCGCTGTCTCCCTCGCTGTCTCCCTCGTCGTCTCCCTCGTCGTCTCCTTCGCCGTCTCCCTCGCCGTCTCCCTCGCCGTCTCCCTCGCCGTCTCTCTCGCAGTCTCTTTCGCTGTCTCTCTCGCTGTCTCTCTCGCTGTCTCCCTCGCTGTCTCCCACGCAGTCTCTCTCGCAGTCTCTCTCGCAGTCTCTCTCGCTGTCTCTCTCGCTGTCTCTCTCGCTGTCTCTCTCGCTGTCTCCCTCGCAGTCTCTCTTGCAGTCTCCCTCGCTGGCTCCCTCGCTTTCTCCCTCGCTTTCTCCCTCGCTGTCTCCCTCGCAGTCTCTGTCGCTGTCTCCCTCGCTGTCTCCCTCGCTGTCTCCCTCGCTGTCTCCCTCGCTGTCTCAATCGCTCTCTCCCTCGCTCTCTCCCTCGCAGTCTCCCTCGCCGTCTCCCTCGCCGTCTCTCTCGCAGTCTCTCTCGCTGTCTTCCTCGCAGTTTCTCTCGCTGTCTCCCTCGCTGTCTCCCTCGCTGCCTCTCTCGCTGTCTCCCTAGCAGTCGCTCTCGCAGTCGCTCTCGCAGTCTCTCTCGCTGTCTCCCTCGCTGTCTCCCTCGCTGTCTCCCTCGCTGTCTCCCTCGCTGTCTCCCTCGCTGTCTCCCTCGCTGTGTCTCTCGCTCTCTCCCTCGCTGTCTCCCTCGCTGTCTCATGCGCTCTCTCTCGCAGTCTCTCTCGCTGTCTCCCTCACTGTGTCCCTCGCTGTCTCCCTCGCTGTGTCTCTCGCTCTCTCCCTCGCTGTCTCCCTCGCTGTCTCACGCGCTCTCTCTCGCAGTCTCTCTCGCTGTCTCTCTCGCTTTCTCCCTCGCTGTCTCTCTCGCTTTCTCCCTCGCTGTGTCCCTCGCTGTGTCCCTCGCTGTGTCCCTCGCTGTGTCCCTCGCTGTGTCCCTCGCTGTCTCTCTCGCTGTCTCTCTCGCTGTCTCTCTCGCTGTCTCTCTCGCTGTGACCCTCGCTGTGTCCCTCGCTGTGTCCCTCGCTGTCTCCCTCGCTGTCTCCCTCGCTGTCTCCCTCGCTGTCTCCCTCGCTGTCTCCCTCGTCGTCTCCCTCGTCGTCTCCTTCGCCGTCTCCCTCGCCGTCTCCCTCGCCGTCTCCCTCGCCGTCTCTCTCGCAGTCTCTTTCGCTGTCTCTCTCGCTGTCTCTCTCGCTGTCTCCCTCGCTGTCTCCCACGCAGTCTCTCTCGCAGTCTCTCTCGCAGTCTCTCTCGCTGTCTCTCTCGCTGTCTCTCTCGCTGTCTCTCTCACTGTCTCCCTCGCAGTCTCTCTTGCAGTCTCCCTCGCTGTCTCCCTCGCTTTCTCCCTCGCTTTCTCCCTCGCTGTCTCCCTCGCAGTCTCTCTCGCTGTCTCCCTCGCTGTCTCCCTCGCTGTCTCCCTCGCTGTCTCCCTCGCTGTCTCACTCGCTCTCTCCCTCGCTCTCTCCCTCGCAGTCTCCCTCGCCGTCTCCCTCGCCGTCTCTCTCGCAGTCTCTCTCGCTGTCTTCCTCGCAGTTTCTCTCGCTGTCTCCCTCGCTGTCTCCCTCGCTGCCTCTCTCGCTGTCTCCCTAGCAGTCGCTCTCGCAGTCGCTCTCGCAGTCTCTCTCGCTGTCTCCCTCGCTGTCTCCCTCGCTGTCTCCCTCGCTGTCTCCCTCGCTGTCTCCCTCGCTGTCTCCCTCGCTGTGTCTCTCGCTCTCTCCCTCGCTGTCTCCCTCGCTGTCTCATGCGCTCTCTCTCGCAGTCTCTCTCGCTGTCTCCCTCACTGTGTCCCTCGCTGTCTCCCTCGCTGTGTCTCTCGCTCTCTCCCTCGCTGTCTCCCTCGCTGTCTCACGCGCTCTCTCTCGCAGTCTCTCTCGCTGTCTCTCTCGCTTTCTCCCTCGCTGTCTCTCTCGCTTTCTCCCTCGCTGTGTCCCTCGCTGTGTCCCTCGCTGTGTCCCTCGCTGTGTCCCTCGCTGTCTCTCTCGCAGTCTCCCTCGCTGTCTCCCTCGCTGTCTCTCTCGCTGTCTCCCTCGCTGTCTCCCTCGTCGTCTCCCTCGCCGTCTCCCTTGCAGTCACTCTCTCTGTATCCCCGGCTGTCTCTCTCGCCAACTCCATAGCAGAATCTCTCACTGTCTCCCTCGCTGTCTCCGTCGCTGTCTCCGTCGCTGTCTCCGTCGCTGTCTCCGTCGCTGTCTCCGTCGCTGTCTCTGTCGCTGTCTCTCTCTCCATCTCTCTCGCTGTCTCTCTCGCTCTCGCCCTCACTGTCTCTCTCGCCGTCTCTCTCGCCGTCTCTCTCTCCATCTCTCTCGCCATCTCTCTCGCAGTCTCCCTCGCTGTCTCCCTCGCTGTCTCCCTCGCTGTCTCCCTCGCAGTCTCTCTCGCAGTCTCTCTCGCAGTCTCTCTCGCAGTCTCTCTCGCAGTCTCTCTCGCAGTCTCCCTCGCTGTCTCCCTCGCTGTCTCTCTCGCAGTCTCTCTCGCAGTCTCTCTCGCAGTCTCTCTCGCAGTCTCTCTCGCAGTCTCCCTCCCAGTCTCTCTCGCAGTCTCTCTCGCAGTCTCTCTCGCAGTCTCTCTCGCAGTCTCTCTCGCAGTCTCTCTCGCCGTCTCTCTCGCCGTCTCTCTCGCCGTCTCTCTCGCCGTCTCTCTCGCAGTCTCTCTCGCAGTCTCCCTCGCAGTCTCCCTCGCTGCCTCTCTCGCTGCCTCTCTCGCAGTCTCCCTCGCAGTCTCCCTCGCAGTCTCCCTCGCAGTCTCCCTCGCAGTCTCCCTCGCAGTCTCCCTCGCAGTCTCCCTCGCAGTCTCCCTCGCTGTCTCCCTCGCTGTCTCCCTCGCTGTCTCCCTCGCTGTCTCCCTCACTGTCTCCCACGCTGTCTCCCTCGCAGTCTCCCTCGCAGTCTCTCTTGCAGTCTCCCTCGCAGTCTCTCTCGAAGTCGCTCTCGCTGTCTCCATCGCTTTCTCCCTCGCTGTCTCTCTTGCTGTCTCTCTTGCTGTCTCTCTTGCTGTCTCTCTTGCTGTCTCTCTCGCTGTCTCTCTCGCTGTCTCTCTCGCTGTCTCTCTCGCTGTCTCTCTCGCTGTCTCTCTCGCTGTCTCTCTCGCTGTCTCCCTCGCTGTCTCCCTCGCTGTGTCTCTCGCTCTCTCCCTCGCTGTCTCCCTCGCTGTCTCATGCGCTCTCTCTCGCAGTCTCTCTCGCTGTCTCCCTCACTGTGTCGCTCGCTGTGTCCCTCACTGTGTCCCTCGCAGTCTCCCTCGCTGTCTCCCTCGCTGTCTCCCTCGCAGTCTCTCTCGCAGTCTCCCTCGCAGTCTCTCTCGCTGTCTCCCTCGCTTTCTCCCTCGCTTTCTCCCTCGCTTTCTCCCTCGCTGTCTCTCTCGCTGTCTCTCTCGCTGTCTCTCTCGCAGTCTCTCTCGCTGTCTCTCTCGCTGTCCCTCTCGCAGTCTCTCTCGCTGTCTCTCTCGCAGTCTCCTTTGCAGTCTCTCTCGCTGTCTCTCTCGCTGTCTCTCTCGCTGTCTCTCTCGCTGTCTCTCTCGCAGTCTCCCTCGCTGTCTCCCTCGCTGTCTCCCTCGCTGTCTCCCTCGCTGTCTCACTCGCAGTCTCCCTCGCAGTCTCCCTCGCAGTCTCCCTCGCAGTCTCTCTCGCTGTCTCCCTCGCTTTCTCCCTCGCTTTCTCCCTCGCTTTCTCCCTCGCAGTCTCTCTCACAGTCTCCCTCGCTGTCTCCCTCGCTGTCTCCCTCGCTGTCTCCCTCGCTGTCTCCCTCGCTGTCTCACTCGCAGTCTCCCTCGCAGTCTCCCTCGCAGTCTCCCTCGCAGTCTCCCTCGCAGTCTCTCTCGCTGTCTCCCTCGCTTTCTCCCTCGCTTTCTCCCTCGCTTTCTCCCTCGCAGTCTCTCTCGCAGTCTCTCTCGCAGTCTCTCTCGCTGTCTCTCTCGCTGTCTCCCTCGCTGTCTCCCTCGCTGTCTCCCTCGCTTTCTCCCTCGCTGTCTCCCTCGCTGTCTCCCTCGCTGTCTCCCTCGCTGTCTCCCTCGCTGTCTCCCTCGCTCTCTCCCTCGCAGTCTCCCTCGCCGTCTCTCTCGCAGTCTCTCTCGCTGTCTTCCTCGCAGTTTCTCTCGCTGTCTCCCTCGCTGTCTTGCTCGCTGCCTCTCTCGCTGTCTCCCTAGCAGTCGCTCTCGCAGTCGCTCTCGCAGTCTCCCTCGCAGTCTCCCTCGCTGTCTCCCTCGCTGTCTCCCTCGCTGTCTCCCTCGCTGTCTCCCTCGCTGTCTCCCTCGCTGTGTCTCTCGCTCTCTCCCTCGCTGTCTCCCTCGCTGTCTCCCTCGCTGTCTCATGCGCTCTCTCTCGCAGTCTCTCTCGCTGTCTCCTTCGCTGTGTCTCTCGCTGTCTCCCTCGCTGTCTCCCTCGCTGTCTCACGCGCTCTCTCCCGCAGTCTCTCCCGCAGTCTCTCTCGCTGTCTCTCTCGCTTTCTCCCTCGCTTTCTCCCTCGCTATCTCTCTCGCTTTCTCCCTCGCTGTGTCCCTCGCTGTGTCCCTCGCTGTGTCCCTCGCTGTGTCCCTCGCTGTCTCTCTCACTGTCTCTCTCGCTGTCTCTCTCGCTGTCTCTCTCGCAGTCTCCCTCGCTGTCTCCCTCGTCGTTTCCCTCGTCGTCTCCCTCGCCGTCTCCCTTGCAGTCACTCTCTCTGTATCCCCGGCTGTCTCTCTCGCCAACTCCATTGCAGTATCTCTCACTGTCTCCCTCGCTGTCTCCCTCGCTGTCTCCCTCGCTGTCTCCCTCGCTGTCTCCCTCGCTGTCTCTGTCGCTGTCTCCGTCGCTGTCTCTGTCGCTGTCTCTGTCGCTGTCTCTGTCGCTGTCTCTGTCGCTGTCTCTGTCGCTGTCTCCCTCGCTGTCTCCCTCGCTGTCTCCCTCGCTGTCTCCCTCGCTGTCTCCCTCGCCGTCTCCCTCGTCGTCTCCCTGGCCGTCTCCCTGGCCGTCTCCCTGGCCGTCTCCCTGGACGTCTCCCTGGCCGTCTCCCTCGCTGTCTCTCTCGCTGTCTCTCTCAATGTACTCTCGCTGTCTCCCTCACTGTCTCACTCGCTCTCTCCCTCGCTGTATCTCTCGCAGTCTCTCTCGCTGTCTCTCTCGCTGTCTCCCTCGCAGTCTCTCTCGCTCTCTCCCTCACTGTCTCTCTCGCCGTCTCTCTCGCCGTCTCTCTCGCCGTCTCTCTCTCCATCTCTCTCGCCGTCTCTCTCGCAGTCTCCCTCGCTGTCTCCCTCGCTGTCTCCCTCGCTGTCTCCCTCGCAGTCTCTCTCGCAGTCTCTCTCGCAGTCTCTCTCGCAGTCTCTCTCGCAGTCTCTCTCGCAGTCTCCCTCGCTGTCTCCCTCGCAGTCTCTCTCGCAGTCTCTCTCGCAGTCTCTCTCGCAGTCTCTCTCGCAGTCTCTCTCGCAGTCTCTCTCGCAGTCTCTCTCGCATTCTCTCTCGCAGTCTCTCTCGCAGTCTCTCTCGCAGTCTCTCTCGCAGTCTCTCTCGCTGTCCCTCTCGCAGTCTCTCTCGCTGTCTCTCTCGCTGTCCCTCTCGCAGTCTCTCTCGCTGTCTCTCTCGCTGTCTCTCTCGCTGTCTCCCTCCCAGTCTCTCTCGCAGTCTCTCTCGCAGTCTCTCTCGCAGTCCCTCTCGCAGTCTCTCTCGCTGTCCCTCTCGCAGTCTCTCTCGCTGTCTCTCTCGCTGTCTCCCTCGCAGTCTCTCTCGAAGTCGCTCTCGCTTTCTCCCTCGCTGTCTCTCTCGCTGTCTCTCTCGCTGTCTCTCTCGCTGTCTCTCTCGCAGTCTCTCTCGCTGTCTCCCTCGCAGTCTCTCTCGCTGTCTCTCTCGCTGTCTCTCTCGCTGTCTCTCTCGCTGTCTCCCTCACAGTCTCTCTCGCTGTCTCCCTCGCAGTCTCTCTCGAAGTCGCTCTCGCTTTCTCCCTCGCTGTCTCTCTCGCAGTCCTTCTCGCAGTCCTTCTCCCAGTCTCTCTCGCTGTCTCCCTCGCTGTCTCCCACGCAGTCTCTCTCGCAGTCTCTCTCGCAGTCTCTCTCGCTGTCTCTCTCGCTGTCTCTCTCGCTGTCTCTCTCGCTGTCTCCCTCGCAGTCTCTCTTGCAGTCTCCCTCGCTGTCTCCCTCGCTGTCTCCCTCGCTGTCTCCCTCGCTGTCTCCCTCGCTGTCTCCCACGCTGTCTCCCTCGCTGTCTCCCTCGCTGTCTCCCACGCAGTCTCTCTCGCAGTCTCTCTCGCAGTCTCTCTCGCAGTCTCTCTCGCTGTCTCTCTCGCTGTCTCTCTCGCTGTCTCTCTCGCTGTCTCCCTCGCAGTCTCTCTTGCAGTCTCCCTCGCTGTCTCCCTCGCTGTCTCCCTCGCTGTCTCCCTCACTGTGTCCCTCGCTCTCTCCCTCGAAGTCTCCCTCACCGTCTCCCTCGCCGTCTCTCTCGCCGTCTCTCTCGCTGTCTTCCTCGCAGTTTCTCTCGCAGTCTCTCTTGCAGTCTCTCTTGCTGTCTCTCTCGCTGTTTCCCTCGCTGTATCTCTCGCTCTCTCCCTCGCTGTCTCCCTCGCTGTCTCACGCGCTCTCTCTCGCAGTCTCTCTCGCTGTCTCTCTCGCTGTCTCTCTCACTGTCTCTCTCGCTGTCTCTCTCGCTGTCTCTCTCGCTGTCTCTCTCGCTGTCTCTCTCGCTGTCTCTCTCGCTGTGACCCTCGCTGTGTCCCTCGCTGTCTCCCTCGCTGTCTCCCTCGCTGTCTCCCTCGCTGTCTCCCTCGCTGTCTCCCTCGTCGTCTCCCTCGTCGTCTCCCTCGCCGTCTCCCTCGCCGTCTCCCTCGCCGTCTCCCTCGCCGTCTCCCTCGCCGTCTCTCTCGCAGTCTCTGTTGCTGTCTCTCTCGCTGTCTCTCTCGCTGTCTCTCTCGCTGTCTCTCTCGCTGTCTCTCTCGCTGTCTCCCTCGCAGTCTCTCTCACTGTCTCCCTCGCTGTCTCTCTCGAAGTCACTCTCGCTTTCTCCCTCGCTGTCTCCCTCGCTGTCTCTCTCGCAGTCCTTCTCGCAGTCTCTCTCGCAGTCTCCATCGCCTTCTCCCTCGCTGTCTCCCTCGCTGTCTCCCTCGCTGTCTCTCTCGCTGTCTCTCTCGCTGTCTCTCTTGCTGTCTCTCTTGCTGTCTCTCTTGCTGTCTCTCTCGCTGTCTCTCTCGCTGTCTCTCTCGCTGTCTCTCTCGCTGTCTCCCTTGCAGTCTCCCTTGCAGTCTCTCTTGCAGTCTCTCTCGCAGTCTCCCTCGCTATCTCCCTCGCTGTCTCCCTCGCTGTCTCCCTCGCTGTCTCCCTCGCTGTCTCCCTCGCTGTCTCCCTCGCTGTCTCCCTCGTCGTCTCCCTCGCCGTCTCCCTTGCAGTCACTCTCTCTGTATCCCCGGCTGTCTCTCTCGCTACCTCCATAGCAGTATCTCTCACTGTCTCCCTCGCTGTCTCTGTCTCTGTCTCCGTCGCTGTCTCCGTCGCTGTCTCCGTCGCTGTCTCCGTCGCTGTCTCTGTCGCTGTCTCTGTCGCTGTCTCTGTCGCTGTCTCTGTCGCTGTCTCTGTCGCTGTCTCCCTCGCTGTCTCCCTCGCTGTCTCCCTCGCTGTCTCCCTCGCTGTCTCCCTCGTCGTCTCCCTCGTCGTCTCCCTCGCCGTCTCCCTCGCCGTCTCCCTCGCCGTCTCCCTCGCCGTCTCCCTCGCCGTCTCTCTCGCAGTCTCTGTCGCTGTCTCTCTCGCTGTCTCTCTCGCTGTCTCTCTCGCTGTCTCTCTCGCTGTCTCCCTCGCAGTCTCTCTCACTGTCTCCCTCGCTGTCTCTCTCGAAGTCACTCTCGCTTTCTCCCTCGCTGTCTCCCTCGCTGTCTCTCTCGCAGTCCTTCTCGCAGTCTCTCTCGCAGTCTCCATCGCCTTCTCCCTCGCTGTCTCCCTCGCTGTCTCCCTCGCTGTCTCCCTCGCTGTCTCTCTCGCTGTCTCTCTTGCTGTCTCTCTTGCTGTCTCTCTTGCTGTCTCTCTCGCTGTCTCTCTCGCTGTCTCTCTCGCTGTCTCTCTCGCTGTCTCTCTCGCTGTCTCCCTTGCAGTCTCCCTTGCAGTCTCTCTTGCAGTCTCTCTCGCAGTCTCCCTCGCTATCTCCCTCGCTGTCTCCCTCGCTGTCTCCCTCGCTGTCTCCCTCGCTGTCTCCCTCGCTGTCTCCCTCGTCGTCTCCCTCGCCGTCTCCCTTGCAGTCACTCTCTCTGTATCCCCGGCTGTCTCTCTCGCTACCTCCATAGCAGTATCTCTCACTGTCTCCCTCGCTGTCTCTGTCTCTGTCTCCGTCGCTGTCTCCGTCGCTGTCTCTGTCGCTGTCTCTGTCGCTGTCTCTGTCGCTGTCTCTGTCGCTGTCTCTGTCGCTGTCTCTGTCGCTGTCTCTGTCGCTGTCTCCCTCGCTGTCTCCCTCGCTGTCTCCCTCGCTGTCTCCCTGGCCGTCTCCCTCGCCGTCTCCCTCGCCGTCTCCCTCGCCGTCTCCCTCGCCGTCTCCCTCGCCGTCTCCCTGGCCGTCTCCCTGGCCGTCTCCCTGGCCGTCTCCCTGGCCGTCTCCCTCGCAGTCTCTCTCGCTGTCTCTCTCGCTGTCTCTCTCAATGTACTCTCGCTGTCTCCCTCGCTGTCTCCCTCGCTCTATCCCTCGCTGTATCTCTCGCAGTCTCTCTCACAGTCTCTCTCGCTGTCTCTCTCGCTGTTTCCCTCGCAGTCTCTCTCGCTCTCTCCCTCACTGTCTCTCTCGCCGTCTCTCTCGCCGTCTCTCTCGCCGTCTCTCTCGCCGTCTCTCTCGCCGTCTCTCTCGCAGTCTCTCTCGCAGTCTCCCTCGCTGTCTCCCTCGCAGTCTCTCTCGCAGTCTCTCTCGCAGTCTCTCTCGCTGTCTCTCTCGCTGTCTCCCTCGCTGTCTCCCTCGCTGTCTCCCTCACTGTGTCCCTCGCTCTCTCCCTCGCTCTCTCCCTCGCAGTCTCCCTCGCCGTCTCTCTCGCAGTCTCTCTCGCTGTCTCCCTCGCAGTTTCTCTCGCAGTTTCTCTCGCCGTCTCCCTCGCTGTCTCCCTCGCTGCCTCCCTCGCTGCCTCCCTCGCTGTCTCCCTAGCAGTCGCTCTCGCAGTCGCTCTCGCAGTCTCTCTCGCTGTCTCCATCGCTGTCTCCCTCGCAGTCTCCCTCGCAGTCTCCCTCGCAGTCTCCCTCGCAGTCTCCCTCGCAGTCGCCCTCGCTGTCTCCCTCGCTGCCTCCCTCGCTGTCTCCCTAGCAGTCGCTCTCGCAGTCTCTCTCGCTGTCTTCCTCGCTGTCTTCCTCGCTGTCTTCCTCGCTGTCTTCCTCGCTGTGTCCCTCGCAGTCTCTCTCGCAGTCTCTCTCGCAGTCTCTCTCGCAGTCTCTCTCGCAGTCTCCTCACTGTCTCACGCGATCTCTCTCGCATTCTCTCTCGTTGTCTCCCTTGCAGTCTCTCTCGCTGTGTCCCTCGCAGTCTCTCTCGCTGTCTCTATTGCTGTCTCCCTCGCTGTCTCCCTCGCTGCCTCCCTTGCAGTCTCTCTCGAAATCTCTCTCGCTGTCTCCCTCGCTGTTTCCCTCGCTGTCTCCCTCGCTGTCTCTCTCGCTCTCTCTCTCGCCGTCTCCCTCGCCGTCTTATTCGCTGTCTCCCTCGCATTCTCTCTCGCAGTGTCTCTCGCTGTCTCCCTCGCAGTCTCCCTCGCAGTCTCTCTCGCTGTCTCCCTCACAGTCTCTCTCGCTGTCTCCCTCGCAGTCTCTCTCGAAGTCGCTCTCGCTTTCTCCCTCGCTTTCTCCCTCGCTCTCTCTCTCGCAGTCCTTCTCGCAGTCCTTCTCGCAGTCCTTCTCGCAGTCTCTCTCGCTGTCTCCCTCGCTGTGTCTCTCGCTCTCTCCCTCGCTGTCTCCCTCGCTGTCTCACGCGCTCTCTCTCGCTGTCTCTCTCGCTGTCTCTCTCGCTGTCTCTCTCGCTGTCTCTCTCGCTGTCTCTCTCGCTGTCTCTCTCGCTGTCTCCCTCGCTGTCTCCCTCGCTGTCTCCCTCGCTGTGTCCCTCGCTGTGTCCCTCGCTGTGTCCCTCGCTGTGTCCCTCGCTGTCTCTCTCGCTGTCTCCCTCGCTGTCTCCCTCGCTGTCTCCCTCGCTGTCTCCCTCGCTGTCTCCCTCGCTGTCTCCCTCGCTGTCTCCCTCGCTCTCTCCCTCGCTCTCTCCCTCGCTCTCTCCCTCGCCGTCTCTCTCGCAGTCTCTCTCGCTGTCTTCCTCGCAGTTTCTCTCGCAGTTTCTCTCGCCGTCTCCCTCGCCGTCTCCCTCGCCGTCTCCCTCGCCGTCTCCCTCGCTGTCTCCCTCGCTGTCTCCCTCGCTGCCTCCCTCGCTGTCTCCCTAGCAGTCGCTCTCGCAGTCTCTCTCGCTGTCTCCATCGCTGTCTCCATCGCTGTCTCCCTCTCAGTCTCCCTCGCAGTCTCCCTCGCAGTCTCCCTCGCAGTCTCCCTCGCTGTCTCCCTCGCTGCCTCCCTCGCTGTCTCCCTAGCAGTCGCTCTCGCAGTCTCTCTCGCTGTCTTCCTCGCTGTCTTCCTCGCTGTCTTCCTCGCTGTCTTCCTCGCTGTGTCCCTCGCAGTCTCTCTCGCAGTCTCTCTCGCAGTCTCTCTCGCAGTCTCTCTCGCAGTCTCCTCACTGTCTCACGCGATCTCTCTCGCATTCTCTCTCGTTGTCTCCCTTGCAGTCTCTCTCGCTGTGTCCCTCGCAGTCTCTCTCGCTGTCTCTATTGCTGTCTCCCTCGCTGTCTCCCTCGCTGCCTCCCTTGCAGTCTCTCTCGAAATCTCTCTCGCTGTCTCCCTCGCTGTTTCCCTCGCTGTCTCCCTCGCTGTCTCTCTCGCTCTCTCTCTCGCCGTCTCCCTCGCCGTCTTATTCGCTGTCTCCCTCGCATTCTCTCTCGCAGTGTCTCTCGCTGTCTCCCTCGCAGTCTCCCTCGCAGTCTCTCTCGCTGTCTCCCTCACAGTCTCTCTCGCTGTCTCCCTCGCAGTCTCTCTCGAAGTCGCTCTCGCTTTCTCCCTCGCTTTCTCCCTCGCTCTCTCTCTCGCAGTCCTTCTCGCAGTCCTTCTCGCAGTCCTTCTCGCAGTCTCTCTCGCTGTCTCCCTCGCTGTGTCTCTCGCTCTCTCCCTCGCTGTCTCCCTCGCTGTCTCACGCGCTCTCTCTCGCTGTCTCTCTCGCTGTCTCTCTCGCTGTCTCTCTCGCTGTCTCTCTCGCTGTCTCTCTCGCTGTCTCCCTCGCTGTCTCCCTCGCTGTCTCCCTCGCTGTCTCCCTCGCTGTGTCCCTCGCTGTGTCCCTCGCTGTGTCCCTCGCTGTGTCCCTCGCTGTCTCTCTCGCTGTCTCTCTCGCTGTCTCCCTCGCTGTCTCCCTCGCTGTCTCCCTCGCTGTCTCCCTCGCTGTCTCCCTCGCTGTCTCCCTCGCTGTCTCCCTCGCTCTCTCCCTCGCTCTCTCCCTCGCTCTCTCCCTCGCCGTCTCTCTCGCAGTCTCTCTCGCTGTCTTCCTCGCAGTTTCTCTCGCAGTTTCTCTCGCCGTCTCCCTCGCCGTCTCCCTCGCCGTCTCCCTCGCCGTCTCCCTCGCTGTCTCCCTCGCTGTCTCCCTCGCTGCCTCCCTCGCTGTCTCCCTAGCAGTCGCTCTCGCAGTCGCTCTCGCTGTCTCCATCGCTGTCTCCATCGCTGTCTCCCTCTCAGTCTCCCTCGCAGTCTCCCTCGCAGTCTCCCTCGCAGTCTCCCTCGCTGTCTCCCTCGCTGCCTCCCTCGCTGTCTCCCTAGCAGTCGCTCTCGCAGTCTCTCTCGCTGTCTTCCTCGCTGTGTCCCTCGCAGTCTCTCTCGCAGTCTCTCTCGCAGTCTCTCTCGCAGTCTCTCTCGCAGTCTCTCTCGCAGTCTCTCTCGCAGTCTTCCTCGCTGCCTCCCACGCTGTCTCCCTCACTGTCTCACGCGATCTCTCTCGCATTCTCTCTCGTTGTCTCCCTTGCAGTCTCTCTCGCTGTGTCCCTCGCAGTCTCTCTCGCAGTCTCTCTCGCAGTCTCTATTGCTGTCTCCCTCGCTGTCTCCCTCGTTGTCTCCCTCGCTGTCTCCCTCGCTGTCTCCCTCGCTGTCTCCCTCGCTGCCTCCCTCGCAGTCTCTCTCGAAATCTCTCTCGCTGTCTACCTCGCTGTCTACCTCGCTGTCTACCTCGCTGTCTCCCTCGCTGTCTCCCTCGCTGTCTCCCTCGCTGTCTCCCTCGCTGTCTCCCTCGCTGTCTCTCTCGCTCTCTCTCTCGCCGTCTCCCTCGCCGTCTTATTCGCTGTCTCCCTCGCATTCTCTCTCGCAGTGTCTCTCGCTGTCTCCCTCGCAGTCTCCCTCGCAGTCTCTCTCGCTGTCTCCCTCACAGTCTCTCTCGCTGTCTCCCTCGCAGTCTCTCTCGAAGTCGCTCTCGCTTTCTCCCTCGCTTTCTCCCTCGCTGTCTCTCTCGCTGTCTCTCTCGCAGTCCTTCTCGCAGTCCTTCTCGCAGTCCTTCTCGCAGTCCTTCTCGCAGTCTCTCTCGCTGTCTCCCTCGCTGTGTCTCTCGCTCTCTCCCTCGCTGTCTCCCTCGCTGTCTCACGCGCTCTCTCTCGCAGTCTCTCTCGCAGTCTCTCTCGCTGTCTCTCTCGCAGTCTCTCTCGCAGTCTCTCTCGCAGTCTCTCTCGCAGTCTCTCTCGCTGTCCCTCTCGCAGTCTCTCTCGCAGTCTCTCTCGCTGTCTCTCTCGCAGTCTCCTTTGCAGTCTCTCTCGCTGTCTCTCTCGCTGTCTCCCTCGCAGTCTCCCTCGCAGTCTCTCTCGCAGTCTCCCTCGCAGTCTCTCTCGCAGTCTCTCTCGCAGTCTCTCTCGCAGTCTCCCTCGCAGTCTCTCTCGCAGTCTCTCTCGCAGTCTCTCTCGCAGTCTCTCTCGCAGTCTCTCTCGCTATCTCCCTCGCTTTCTCCCTCGCTTTCTCCCTCGCTTTCTCCCTCGCTTTCTCCCTCGCTTTCTCCCTCGCTGTCTCTCTCGCTGTCTCTCTCGCTGTCCCTCTCGCATTCTCTCTCGCTGTCTCTCTCGCAGTCTCTCTCGCAGTCTCCTTTGCAGTCTCTCTCGCAGTCTCCTTTGCAGTCTCCTTTGCAGTCTCTCTCGCAGTCTCCCTCGCTGTCTCCCTCGCTGTCTCCCTCGCTGTCTCCCTCGCTGTCTCCCTCGCTGTCTCCCTCGCTGTCTCCCTCGCTGTCTCCCTCGCTGTCTCCCACGCTGTCTCTCTCGCTGTCTCCCTCGCTTTCTCCCTCGCTGTCTCTCTCGCTGTCTCTCTCGCTGTCTCCCTCGCAGTCTCTCTTGCAGTCTCTCTTGCAGTCCCTCTCGCTGTCTCCCTCGCTGTCTCCCTCGCTGTCTCCCTGACTGTGTCCCTCGCTCTCTCCCTCGCTCTCTCCCTCGCAGTCTCCCTCGCAGTCTCCCTCACCGTCTCTCTCGCAGTCTCTCTCACTGTCTTCCTCGCAGTTTCTCTCGCTGTCTCCCTCTCTGTCTCGCTCGCTGTCTCCCTCGCTGTCTCCCTCGCTGTCTCCCTCGCTGTCTCCCTCGCTGTCTCCCTCGCTGTCTCCCTCGCTGTCTCTCTCGCTGTCTCTCTCGCTGTCTCTCTCGCTGTCTCCCTCGCTGTCTCCCTCGCTGTCTCCCTCGCTGTCTCCCTCGCTGTCTCCCTCGCTGTCTCCCTCGCAGTCGCTCTCGCAGTCGCTCTCGCAGTCGCTCTCGCAGTCGCTCTCGCAGTCGCTCTCGCAGTCGCTCTCGCAGTCTCTCTCGCTGTCTCCCTCGCTGTCTCCCTCGCTGTCTCCCTCGCTGTCTCCCTCGCTGTCTCCCTCGCTGCCGCCCTCGCTGTCTCCCTAGCAGTCGCTCTCGCAGTCTCTCTCGCTGTCTTCCTCGCTGTCTTCCTCGCTGTGTCCCTCGCCGTCTCTCTCGCAGTCTCTCTCGCAGTCTCTCTTGCAGTCTTCCTCGCAGTTTCTCTCGCTGTCTCCCTCGCTGCCTCCCACGCTGTCTCCCTCGCTGTCTCACGCGATCTCTCTCGCATTCTCTCTCGTTGTCTCCAATGCAGTCTCTCTCGCTGTTTCCCTCGCAGTCTCTCTCGCAGTCTCTATTGCTGTCTCTGTCGCTGTCTCCCTCGCTGTCTCCCTCGCTGTCTCCCTCGCTGTCTCCCTCGCTGTCTCCCTCGCTGCCTCCCTCGCAGTCTCTCTCGAAGTCTCTCTCGCTGTCTCCCTCGCTGTCTCTCTCTCTCTCGCCGTCTCCCTCGCCGTCTTAATCGCTGTCTCCCTCGCATTCTCTCTCGCAGTGTCTCTCGCTGTCTCCCTCGCAGTCTCCCTCGCAGTCTCCCTCGCAGTCTCCCTCGCAGTCTCTCTCGCTGTCTCCCTCACAGTCTCTCTCGCTGTCTCCCTCGCAGTCTCTCTCGAAGTCGCTCTCGCTTTCTCCCTCGCTGTCTCTCTCGCAGTCCTTCTCGCAGTCTCTCTCGCTGTCTCCAGCGCTGTCTCCCTCGCTGTCTCCCTCGCTGTCTCCCTCGCTGTCTCCCTCGCTGTCTCCCTCGCTGTCTCCCTCGCTGTCTCCCTCGCTGTCTCTCTCGCAGTCTTCCTCGCAGTCTGCCTCGCAGTCTCCCTCGCAGTCTCTTTCGCTGTCTCCCTCGCTGTTTCCCTCAGTCTCCCTCGCAGTCTCCCTCGCAGTCTCCCTCGCAGTCTCCCTCGCAGTCTCCCTCGCAGTCTCCCTCGCAGTCTCTCTCGCAGTCTCTGTCGCTGTCTCTCTCGCTGTCTCTCTCGCTGTCTCTCTCGCTGTCTCTCTCGCTGTCTCTCTCGCTGTCTCCCTCGCAGTCTCTCTCACTGTCTCCCTCGCTGTCTCTCTCGAAGTCACTCTCGCTTTCTCCCTCGCTGTCTCCCTCGCTGTCTCTCTCGCAGTCCTTCTCGCAGTCTCTCTCGCAGTCTCCATCGCCTTCTCCCTCGCTGTCTCCCTCGCTGTCTCCCTCGCTGTCTCTCTCGCTGTCTCTCTCGCTGTCTCTCTTGCTGTCTCTCTTGCTGTCTCTCTTGCTGTCTCTCTCGCTGTCTCTCTCGCTGTCTCTCTCGCTGTCTCTCTCGCTGTCTCCCTTGCAGTCTCCCTTGCAGTCTCTCTTGCAGTCTCTCTCGCAGTCTCCCTCGCTATCTCCCTCGCTGTCTCCCTCGCTGTCTCCCTCGCTGTCTCCCTCGCTGTCTCCCTCGCTGTCTCCCTCGCTGTCTCCCTCGTCGTCTCCCTCGCCGTCTCCCTTGCAGTCACTCTCTCTGTATCCCCGGCTGTCTCTCTCGCTACCTCCATAGCAGTATCTCTCACTGTCTCCCTCGCTGTCTCTGTCTCTGTCTCCGTCGCTGTCTCCGTCGCTGTCTCCGTCGCTGTCTCTGTCGCTGTCTCTGTCGCTGTCTCTGTCGCTGTCTCTGTCGCTGTCTCTGTCGCTGTCTCTGTCGCTGTCTCCCTCGCTGTCTCCCTCGCTGTCTCCCTCGCTGTCTCCCTCGCTGTCTCCCTCGTCGTCTCCCTCGTCGTCTCCCTCGCCGTCTCCCTCGCCGTCTCCCTCGCCGTCTCCCTCGCCGTCTCCCTCGCCGTCTCTCTCGCAGTCTCTGTCGCTGTCTCTCTCGCTGTCTCTCTCGCTGTCTCTCTCGCTGTCTCTCTCGCTGTCTCCCTCGCAGTCTCTCTCACTGTCTCCCTCGCTGTCTCTCTCGAAGTCACTCTCGCTTTCTCCCTCGCTGTCTCCCTCGCTGTCTCTCTCGCAGTCCTTCTCGCAGTCTCTCTCGCAGTCTCCATCGCCTTCTCCCTCGCTGTCTCCCTCGCTGTCTCCCTCGCTGTCTCCCTCGCTGTCTCTCTCGCTGTCTCTCTTGCTGTCTCTCTTGCTGTCTCTCTTGCTGTCTCTCTCGCTGTCTCTCTCGCTGTCTCTCTCGCTGTCTCTCTCGCTGTCTCTCTCGCTGTCTCCCTTGCAGTCTCCCTTGCAGTCTCTCTTGCAGTCTCTCTCGCAGTCTCCCTCGCTATCTCCCTCGCTGTCTCCCTCGCTGTCTCCCTCGCTGTCTCCCTCGCTGTCTCCCTCGCTGTCTCCCTCGCTGTCTCCCTCGTCGTCTCCCTCGCCGTCTCCCTTGCAGTCACTCTCTCTGTATCCCCGGCTGTCTCTCTCGCTACCTCCATAGCAGTATCTCTCACTGTCTCCCTCGCTGTCTCTGTCTCTGTCTCCGTCGCTGTCTCCGTCGCTGTCTCTGTCGCTGTCTCTGTCGCTGTCTCTGTCGCTGTCTCTGTCGCTGTCTCTGTCGCTGTCTCTGTCGCTGTCTCCCTCGCTGTCTCCCTCGCTGTCTCCCTCGCTGTCTCCCTGGCCGTCTCCCTCGCCGTCTCCCTCGCCGTCTCCCTCGCCGTCTCCCTCGCCGTCTCCCTCGCCGTCTCCCTGGCCGTCTCCCTGGCCGTCTCCCTGGCCGTCTCCCTGGCCGTCTCCCTCGCAGTCTCTCTCGCTGTCTCTCTCGCTGTCTCTCTCAATGTACTCTCGCTGTCTCCCTCGCTGTCTCCCTCGCTCTATCCCTCGCTGTATCTCTCGCAGTCTCTCTCACAGTCTCTCTCGCTGTCTCTCTCGCTGTTTCCCTCGCAGTCTCTCTCGCTCTCTCCCTCACTGTCTCTCTCGCCGTCTCTCTCGCCGTCTCTCTCGCCGTCTCTCTCGCCGTCTCTCTCGCCGTCTCTCTCGCAGTCTCTCTCGCAGTCTCCCTCGCTGTCTCCCTCGCAGTCTCTCTCGCAGTCTCTCTCGCAGTCTCTCTCGCTGTCTCTCTCGCTGTCTCCCTCGCTGTCTCCCTCGCTGTCTCCCTCACTGTGTCCCTCGCTCTCTCCCTCGCTCTCTCCCTCGCAGTCTCCCTCGCCGTCTCTCTCGCAGTCTCTCTCGCTGTCTCCCTCGCAGTTTCTCTCGCAGTTTCTCTCGCCGTCTCCCTCGCTGTCTCCCTCGCTGCCTCCCTCGCTGCCTCCCTCGCTGTCTCCCTAGCAGTCGCTCTCGCAGTCGCTCTCGCAGTCTCTCTCGCTGTCTCCATCGCTGTCTCCCTCGCAGTCTCCCTCGCAGTCTCCCTCGCAGTCTCCCTCGCAGTCTCCCTCGCAGTCGCCCTCGCTGTCTCCCTCGCTGCCTCCCTCGCTGTCTCCCTAGCAGTCGCTCTCGCAGTCTCTCTCGCTGTCTTCCTCGCTGTCTTCCTCGCTGTCTTCCTCGCTGTCTTCCTCGCTGTGTCCCTCGCAGTCTCTCTCGCAGTCTCTCTCGCAGTCTCTCTCGCAGTCTCTCTCGCAGTCTCCTCACTGTCTCACGCGATCTCTCTCGCATTCTCTCTCGTTGTCTCCCTTGCAGTCTCTCTCGCTGTGTCCCTCGCAGTCTCTCTCGCTGTCTCTATTGCTGTCTCCCTCGCTGTCTCCCTCGCTGCCTCCCTTGCAGTCTCTCTCGAAATCTCTCTCGCTGTCTCCCTCGCTGTTTCCCTCGCTGTCTCCCTCGCTGTCTCTCTCGCTCTCTCTCTCGCCGTCTCCCTCGCCGTCTTATTCGCTGTCTCCCTCGCATTCTCTCTCGCAGTGTCTCTCGCTGTCTCCCTCGCAGTCTCCCTCGCAGTCTCTCTCGCTGTCTCCCTCACAGTCTCTCTCGCTGTCTCCCTCGCAGTCTCTCTCGAAGTCGCTCTCGCTTTCTCCCTCGCTTTCTCCCTCGCTCTCTCTCTCGCAGTCCTTCTCGCAGTCCTTCTCGCAGTCCTTCTCGCAGTCTCTCTCGCTGTCTCCCTCGCTGTGTCTCTCGCTCTCTCCCTCGCTGTCTCCCTCGCTGTCTCACGCGCTCTCTCTCGCTGTCTCTCTCGCTGTCTCTCTCGCTGTCTCTCTCGCTGTCTCTCTCGCTGTCTCTCTCGCTGTCTCTCTCGCTGTCTCCCTCGCTGTCTCCCTCGCTGTCTCCCTCGCTGTGTCCCTCGCTGTGTCCCTCGCTGTGTCCCTCGCTGTGTCCCTCGCTGTCTCTCTCGCTGTCTCTCTCGCTGTCTCCCTCGCTGTCTCCCTCGCTGTCTCCCTCGCTGTCTCCCTCGCTGTCTCCCTCGCTGTCTCCCTCGCTGTCTCCCTCGCTCTCTCCCTCGCTCTCTCCCTCGCTCTCTCCCTCGCCGTCTCTCTCGCAGTCTCTCTCGCTGTCTTCCTCGCAGTTTCTCTCGCAGTTTCTCTCGCCGTCTCCCTCGCCGTCTCCCTCGCCGTCTCCCTCGCCGTCTCCCTCGCTGTCTCCCTCGCTGTCTCCCTCGCTGCCTCCCTCGCTGTCTCCCTAGCAGTCGCTCTCGCAGTCTCTCTCGCTGTCTCCATCGCTGTCTCCATCGCTGTCTCCCTCTCAGTCTCCCTCGCAGTCTCCCTCGCAGTCTCCCTCGCAGTCTCCCTCGCTGTCTCCCTCGCTGCCTCCCTCGCTGTCTCCCTAGCAGTCGCTCTCGCAGTCTCTCTCGCTGTCTTCCTCGCTGTCTTCCTCGCTGTCTTCCTCGCTGTCTTCCTCGCTGTGTCCCTCGCAGTCTCTCTCGCAGTCTCTCTCGCAGTCTCTCTCGCAGTCTCTCTCGCAGTCTCTCTCGCAGTCTCCTCACTGTCTCACGCGATCTCTCTCGCATTCTCTCTCGTTGTCTCCCTTGCAGTCTCTCTCGCTGTGTCCCTCGCAGTCTCTCTCGCTGTCTCTATTGCTGTCTCCCTCGCTGTCTCCCTCGCTGCCTCCCTTGCAGTCTCTCTCGAAATCTCTCTCGCTGTCTCCCTCGCTGTTTCCCTCGCTGTCTCCCTCGCTGTCTCTCTCGCTCTCTCTCTCGCCGTCTCCCTCGCCGTCTTATTCGCTGTCTCCCTCGCATTCTCTCTCGCAGTGTCTCTCGCTGTCTCCCTCGCAGTCTCCCTCGCAGTCTCTCTCGCTGTCTCCCTCACAGTCTCTCTCGCTGTCTCCCTCGCAGTCTCTCTCGAAGTCGCTCTCGCTTTCTCCCTCGCTTTCTCCCTCGCTCTCTCTCTCGCAGTCCTTCTCGCAGTCCTTCTCGCAGTCCTTCTCGCAGTCTCTCTCGCTGTCTCCCTCGCTGTGTCTCTCGCTCTCTCCCTCGCTGTCTCCCTCGCTGTCTCACGCGCTCTCTCTCGCTGTCTCTCTCGCTGTCTCTCTCGCTGTCTCTCTCGCTGTCTCTCTCGCTGTCTCTCTCGCTGTCTCCCTCGCTGTCTCCCTCGCTGTCTCCCTCGCTGTCTCCCTCGCTGTGTCCCTCGCTGTGTCCCTCGCTGTGTCCCTCGCTGTGTCCCTCGCTGTCTCTCTCGCTGTCTCTCTCGCTGTCTCCCTCGCTGTCTCCCTCGCTGTCTCCCTCGCTGTCTCCCTCGCTGTCTCCCTCGCTGTCTCCCTCGCTGTCTCCCTCGCTGTCTCCCTCGCTCTCTCCCTCGCTCTCTCCCTCGCTCTCTCCCTCGCCGTCTCTCTCGCAGTCTCTCTCGCTGTCTTCCTCGCAGTTTCTCTCGCAGTTTCTCTCGCCGTCTCCCTCGCCGTCTCCCTCGCCGTCTCCCTCGCCGTCTCCCTCGCTGTCTCCCTCGCTGTCTCCCTCGCTGCCTCCCTCGCTGTCTCCCTAGCAGTCGCTCTCGCAGTCGCTCTCGCTGTCTCCATCGCTGTCTCCATCGCTGTCTCCCTCTCAGTCTCCCTCGCAGTCTCCCTCGCAGTCTCCCTCGCAGTCTCCCTCGCTGTCTCCCTCGCTGCCTCCCTCGCTGTCTCCCTAGCAGTCGCTCTCGCAGTCTCTCTCGCTGTCTTCCTCGCTGTGTCCCTCGCAGTCTCTCTCGCAGTCTCTCTCGCAGTCTCTCTCGCAGTCTCTCTCGCAGTCTCTCTCGCAGTCTCTCTCGCAGTCTTCCTCGCTGCCTCCCACGCTGTCTCCCTCACTGTCTCACGCGATCTCTCTCGCATTCTCTCTCGTTGTCTCCCTTGCAGTCTCTCTCGCTGTGTCCCTCGCAGTCTCTCTCGCAGTCTCTCTCGCAGTCTCTATTGCTGTCTCCCTCGCTGTCTCCCTCGTTGTCTCCCTCGCTGTCTCCCTCGCTGTCTCCCTCGCTGTCTCCCTCGCTGCCTCCCTCGCAGTCTCTCTCGAAATCTCTCTCGCTGTCTACCTCGCTGTCTACCTCGCTGTCTACCTCGCTGTCTCCCTCGCTGTCTCCCTCGCTGTCTCCCTCGCTGTCTCCCTCGCTGTCTCCCTCGCTGTCTCCCTCGCTGTCTCTCTCGCTCTCTCTCTCGCCGTCTCCCTCGCCGTCTTATTCGCTGTCTCCCTCGCATTCTCTCTCGCAGTGTCTCTCGCTGTCTCCCTCGCAGTCTCCCTCGCAGTCTCTCTCGCTGTCTCCCTCACAGTCTCTCTCGCTGTCTCCCTCGCAGTCTCTCTCGAAGTCGCTCTCGCTTTCTCCCTCGCTTTCTCCCTCGCTGTCTCTCTCGCTGTCTCTCTCGCAGTCCTTCTCGCAGTCCTTCTCGCAGTCCTTCTCGCAGTCCTTCTCGCAGTCTCTCTCGCTGTCTCCCTCGCTGTGTCTCTCGCTCTCTCCCTCGCTGTCTCCCTCGCTGTCTCACGCGCTCTCTCTCGCAGTCTCTCTCGCAGTCTCTCTCGCTGTCTCTCTCGCAGTCTCTCTCGCAGTCTCTCTCGCAGTCTCTCTCGCAGTCTCTCTCGCTGTCCCTCTCGCAGTCTCTCTCGCAGTCTCTCTCGCTGTCTCTCTCGCAGTCTCCTTTGCAGTCTCTCTCGCTGTCTCTCTCGCTGTCTCCCTCGCAGTCTCCCTCGCAGTCTCTCTCGCAGTCTCCCTCGCAGTCTCTCTCGCAGTCTCTCTCGCAGTCTCTCTCGCAGTCTCCCTCGCAGTCTCTCTCGCAGTCTCTCTCGCAGTCTCTCTCGCAGTCTCTCTCGCAGTCTCTCTCGCTATCTCCCTCGCTTTCTCCCTCGCTTTCTCCCTCGCTTTCTCCCTCGCTTTCTCCCTCGCTTTCTCCCTCGCTGTCTCTCTCGCTGTCTCTCTCGCTGTCCCTCTCGCATTCTCTCTCGCTGTCTCTCTCGCAGTCTCTCTCGCAGTCTCCTTTGCAGTCTCTCTCGCAGTCTCCTTTGCAGTCTCCTTTGCAGTCTCTCTCGCAGTCTCCCTCGCTGTCTCCCTCGCTGTCTCCCTCGCTGTCTCCCTCGCTGTCTCCCTCGCTGTCTCCCTCGCTGTCTCCCTCGCTGTCTCCCACGCTGTCTCTCTCGCTGTCTCCCTCGCTTTCTCCCTCGCTGTCTCTCTCGCTGTCTCTCTCGCTGTCTCCCTCGCAGTCTCTCTTGCAGTCTCTCTTGCAGTCCCTCTCGCTGTCTCCCTCGCTGTCTCCCTCGCTGTCTCCCTGACTGTGTCCCTCGCTCTCTCCCTCGCTCTCTCCCTCGCAGTCTCCCTCGCAGTCTCCCTCACCGTCTCTCTCGCAGTCTCTCTCACTGTCTTCCTCGCAGTTTCTCTCGCTGTCTCCCTCTCTGTCTCGCTCGCTGTCTCCCTCGCTGTCTCCCTCGCTGTCTCCCTCGCTGTCTCCCTCGCTGTCTCCCTCGCTGTCTCTCTCGCTGTCTCTCTCGCTGTCTCTCTCGCTGTCTCCCTCGCTGTCTCCCTCGCTGTCTCCCTCGCTGTCTCCCTCGCTGTCTCCCTCGCTGTCTCCCTCGCAGTCGCTCTCGCAGTCGCTCTCGCAGTCGCTCTCGCAGTCGCTCTCGCAGTCGCTCTCGCAGTCTCTCTCGCTGTCTCCCTCGCTGTCTCCCTCGCTGTCTCCCTCGCTGTCTCCCTCGCTGTCTCCCTCGCTGCCGCCCTCGCTGTCTCCCTAGCAGTCGCTCTCGCAGTCTCTCTCGCTGTCTTCCTCGCTGTCTTCCTCGCTGTGTCCCTCGCCGTCTCTCTCGCAGTCTCTCTCGCAGTCTCTCTTGCAGTCTTCCTCGCAGTTTCTCTCGCTGTCTCCCTCGCTGCCTCCCACGCTGTCTCCCTCGCTGTCTCACGCGATCTCTCTCGCATTCTCTCTCGTTGTCTCCAATGCAGTCTCTCTCGCTGTTTCCCTCGCAGTCTCTCTCGCAGTCTCTATTGCTGTCTCTGTCGCTGTCTCCCTCGCTGTCTCCCTCGCTGTCTCCCTCGCTGTCTCCCTCGCTGTCTCCCTCGCTGCCTCCCTCGCAGTCTCTCTCGAAGTCTCTCTCGCTGTCTCCCTCGCTGTCTCTCTCTCTCTCGCCGTCTCCCTCGCCGTCTTAATCGCTGTCTCCCTCGCATTCTCTCTCGCAGTGTCTCTCGCTGTCTCCCTCGCAGTCTCCCTCGCAGTCTCCCTCGCAGTCTCCCTCGCAGTCTCCCTCGCAGTCTCTCTCGCTGTCTCCCTCACAGTCTCTCTCGCTGTCTCCCTCGCAGTCTCTCTCGAAGTCGCTCTCGCTTTCTCCCTCGCTGTCTCTCTCGCAGTCCTTCTCGCAGTCTCTCTCGCTGTCTCCAGCGCTGTCTCCCTCGCTGTCTCCCTCGCTGTCTCCCTCGCTGTCTCCCTCGCTGTCTCCCTCGCTGTCTCCCTCGCTGTCTCCCTCGCTGTCTCTCTCGCAGTCTTCCTCGCAGTCTGCCTCGCAGTCTCCCTCGCAGTCTCTTTCGCTGTCTCCCTCGCTGTTTCCCTCAGTCTCCCTCGCAGTCTCCCTCGCAGTCTCCCTCGCAGTCTCCCTCGCAGTCTCCCTCGCAGTCTCCCTCGCAGTCTCTCTCGCAGTCGCTCTCACTTTCTCCCTCGCTGTCTCTCTCGCAGTCCTTCTCGCAGTCCTTCTCGCAGTCTCTCTCGCTGTCTCCCTCGCCGTCTCCCTCGCCGTCTCCCTCGCCGTCTCCCTCGCCGTCTCCCTCGCAGTCTCTCTCGCAGTCCTTCTCGCTGTCTCTCTCGCTGTCTCTCTCGCTGTCTCCCTCGCCGTCTCCCTCGCCGTCTCGCTCGCCGTCTCCCTCGCCGTCTCCCTCGCCGTCTCTCTCGCAGTCCTTCTCGCTGTCTCTCTCGCTGTCTCCCTCGCTGTCTCCCTCGCTGTCTCCCTCGCTGTCTCACGCGATCTCTCTCGCTGTCTCTCTCGCTGTCTCTCTCGCTGTCTCTCTCGCTGTCTCTCTCGCTGTCTCTCTCGCTGTCTCTCTCGCAGTCTCTCTCGCTGTCTCCCTCGCTGTCTCCCTCGTTGTCTCCCTCACTGTGTCCCTCGCTCTCTCCCTCGCTCTCTCTCTCGCAGTCTCCCTCGCCGTCTCTCTCGCAGTCTCTCTCGCTGTCTTCCTCGCAGTTTCTCTCGCAGTTTCTCTCGCCGTCTCCCTCGCTGTCTCCCTCGCTGCCTCCCTCGCTGTCTCCCTAGCAGTCGCTCTCGCAGTCGCTCTCGCAGTCTCTCTCGCTGTCTCCATCGCTGTCTCCCTCGCAGTCTCCCTCGCAGTCTCCCTCGCAGTCTCCCTCGCTGTCTCCCTCGCTGCCTCCCTCGCTGTCTCCCTAGCAGTCGCTCTCGCAGTCTCTCTCGCTGTCTTCCTCGCTGTGTCCCTCGCAGTCTCTCTCGCAGTCTCTCTCGCAGTCTCTCTCGCAGTCTCTCTCGCAGTCTCTCTCGCAGTCTCTCTCGCAGTCTTCCTCGCAGTTTCTCTCGCTGTCTCCCTCGCTGCCTCCCACGCTGTCTCCCTCACTGTCTCACGCGATCTCTCTCGCATTCTCTCTCGTTGTCTCCCTTGCAGTCTCTCTCGCTGTGTCCCTCGCAGTCTCTCTCGCAGTCTCTATTGCTGTCTCCCTCGCTGTTTCCCTCGCTGCCTCCCTCGCAGTCTCTCTCGAAATCTCTCTCGCTGTCTCCCTCGCTGTCTCCCTCGCTGTCTCCCTCGCTGTCTCCCTCGCTGTCTCCCTCGCGGTCTCCCTCGCTGTCTCCCTCGCGGTCTCCCTCGCTGTCTCCCTCGCTGTCTCCCTCGCTGTCTCCCTCGCTGTCTCTCTCGCTCTCTCTCTCGCCGTCTCCCTCGCCGTCTTATTCGCTGTCTCCCTCGCATTCTCTCTCGCATTCTCTCTCGCAGTGTCTCTCGCTGTCTCCCTCGCAGTCTCCCTCGCAGTCTCTCTCGCTGTCTCCCTCACAGTCTCTCTCGCTGTCTCCCTCGCAGTCTCTCTCGAAGTCGCTCTCGCTTTCTCCCTCGCTTTCTCCCTCGCTCTCTCTCTCGCAGTCCTTCTCGCAGTCCTTCTCGCAGTCCTTCTCGCAGTCTCTCTCGCTGTCTCCCTCGCTGTGTCTCTCGCTCTCTCCCTCGCTGTCTCCCTCGCTGTCTCACGCGCTCTCTCTCGCTGTCTCTCTCGCATTCTCTCTCGCTGTCTCTCTCGCTGTCTCCCTCGCTGTCTCCCTCGCTGTCTCCCTCGCTGTCTCCCTCGCTGTCTCCCTCGCTGTCTCCCTCGCTGTCTCCCTCGCTGTGTCCCTCGCTGTCTCTCTCGCTGTCTCCCTCGCTGTCTCCCTCGCTGTCTCCCTCGCTGTCTCCCTCGCCGTCTCCCTTGCAGTCACTCTCTCTGTATCCCCGGCTGTCTCTCTCGCTATCTCCATAGCAGTATCTCTCGCTGTCTCTGTCTCTGTCTCTGTCTCTGTCGCTGTCTCTGTCGCTGTCTCTGTCGCTGTCTCTGTCGCTGTCTCTGTCGCTGTCTCCCTCGCTGTCTCCCTCGTCGTCTCCCTCGTCGTCTCCCTCGTCATCTCCCTCATCGTCTCCCTGGCCGTCTCCCTGGCCGTCTCCCTGGCCGTCTCCCTGGCCGTCTCCCTGGCCGTCTCCCTGGCCGTCTCTCTCGCTGTCTCTCTCAATGTACTCTCGCTGTCTCCCTCGCTGTCTCACTCACTCTATCCCTCGCTGTATCTCTCGCAGTCTCTCTCGCTGTCTCTCTTGCTGTCTCCCTCGCAGTCTCTCTCGCTCTCTCCCTCACTGTCTCTCTCGCCGTCTCTCTCGCCGTCTCTCTCGCCGTCTCTCTCGCCGTCTCTCTCGCCGTCTCTCTCTCCATCTCTCTCGCCATCACTCTTGCAGTCTCCCTCGCTGTCTCCCTCGCAGTCTCTCTCGCAGTCTCTCTCGCAGTCTCTCTCGCAGTCTCTCTCGCAGTCTCTCTCGCAGTCTCTCTCGCAGTCTCTCTCGCAGTCTCCCTCGCAGTCTCCCTCGCAGTCTCCCTCCCAGTCTCCCTCCCAGTCTCTCTCGCAGTCTCTCTCGCAGTCTCTCTCGCAGTCTCTCTCGCAGTCTCTCTCGCAGTCTCTCTCGCTGTCCCTCTCGCAGTCTCTCTCGCAGTCTCTCTCGCAGTCTCTCTCGCAGTCTCTCTCGCAGTCTCTCTCGCAGTCTCCTTTGCAGTCTCTCTCGCTGTCTCTCTCGCTGTCTCCCTCGCAGTCTCCCTCGCAGTCTCTCTCGCAGTCTCTCTCGCAGTCTCTCTCGCAGTCTCTCTCGCAGTCTCTCTCGCAGTCTCTCTCGCAGTCTCTCTCGCAGTCTCTCTCGCTGTCTCTCTCGCTGTCTCCCTCGCTTTCTCCCTCGCTGTCTCTCTCGCTGCCGCCCTCGCTGTCTCCCTAGCAGTCGCTCTCGCAGTCTCTCTCGCTGTCTTCCTCGCTGTGTCCCTCGCCGTCTCTCTCGCAGTCTCTCTCGCAGTCTTCCTCGCAGTTTCTCTCGCTGTCTCCCTCGCTGCCTCCCACGCTGTCTCCCTCGCTGTCTCACGCGATCTCTCTCGCATTCTCTCTCGTTGTCTCCCTTGCAGTCTCTCTCGCTGTGTCCCTCGCAGTCTCTCTCGCAGTCTCTATTGCTGTCTCTGTCGCTGTCTCCCTCGCTGTCTCCCTCGCAGTCTCTCTCGAAGTCTCTCTCGCTGTCTCCCTCGCTGTCTCTCTCTCTCTCGCCGTCTCCCTCGCCGTCTTTTTTTTTAGAATATTACAGCGCAGTACAGGCCCTTCGGCCCTCGATGTTGCGCCGATCATCTGACCTACACTATTCCATTTACATCCATATGTCTGTCCAATGACCACTTAAATGCCCTTAAAGTTGGCGAGTCTACTACTGTTGCAGGCAGGGCGTTCCACGCCCCTACTACTCTCTGCGTAAAGAAACTACCTCTGACATCTGTCCTATATCTTTCACCCCTCAACTTAAAGCTATGTCCCCTCGTGTTTGCCATCCTCATCCGAGGAAAAAGACTCTCACTATCCACCCTATCTAACCCTCTGATTATCTTGTATGTCTCTATTAAGTCACCTCTCCTCCTCCTTCTCTCTAACGAAAACAACCCCAAGTCCCTCAGCCTTTCCTCGTAAGACCTTCCTTCCATACCAGGCAACATCCTAGTAAATCTCCTCTGCACCCTTTCCAAAGCTTCGACATCCTTCCTATAATGCGGTGACCAGAACTGCACGCAATACTCCAGGTGCGGCCTCACCAGAGTTTTGTACAGCTGCATCATGACCCCGTGGCTCTGAAACTCGATCCCCCTACTAATAAAGGCTAACACACCATATGCCTTCTTGACAGCCCTATTAACCTGGGTAGCAACTTTCAGGGATTTATGTACCTGGATACCAAGATCTCTCTGCTCATCTACACTACCAAGAATCTTCCCATTAGCCCAGTACTCTGCATTGCTGTTACTCCTTCCAAAGTGAATCACCTCACACTTCTCCGCATTAAACTCCATTTGCCATCTCTCAGCCCAGCTCTGCAGCCTATCTATGTCCCTCTGTACCCTACAACACCCTTCGACACTATCCACAACTCCACCGACCTTCGTGTCATCCGCAAATTTACTAACCCACCCTTCTACACCCTCATCCAGGTCGTTTATAAAAATGACAAACAGCAGTGGCCCCAAAACAGAACCTTGCGGTACACCACTAGTAACTAAACTCCAGGATGAACATTTGCCATCAACCACCACCCTCTGTCTTCTTTCAGCTAGCCAATTTCTGATCCAAAGCTCTAAATCACCTTCAACCCCATACTTGCGTATTTTCTGCAATAGCCTACCGTGGGGAACCTTATCAAACGCCTTACTGAAATCCATATACACCACATCCACGGCTTTACCCTCATCCACCTGTTTGGTCACCTTCTCGAAAAACTCAATAAGGTTTGTGAGGCACGACCTACCTTTCACAAAACCGTGCTGACTATCGCAAATGAACTTATTCTTTTCAAGATGATTATAAATCCTGTCTCTTATAACCTTTTCCAACATTTTACCCACAACCGAAGTAAGGCTCACAGGTCTATAATTACCAGGGCTGTCTCTACTCCCCTTCTTGAACAAGGGGACAACATTTGCTATCTTCCAGTCCTCCGGCACTACTCCTGTCGACAATGACGACTTGAAGATCAACAACAACGGCTCTGCAATCTCCTCCCTGGCTTCCCAGAGAATCCTAGGATAAATCCCATCTGGCCCAGGGGACTTATCTATTTTCACTCTTTCCAAAATTGCTAACACCTCCTCCTTGTGAATCTCAATCCCATCTAGCCTAGTAGGCTGTATCTCAGTAATCTCCTCGGCAACATTTTCTTTCTCTACTGTAAATACTGACGAAAAATATTCATTTAACGCTTCCCCTATCTCCTCTGATTCCGCACACAACTTCCCACTACTATCCTTGATTGGCCCTGTTCTAACTCTTATCATTCGTTTATTCCTGATATACCTATAGAAAGCCTTAGGGTTTTCTTTGATCCTATCCGCCAATGACTTCTCGTGTCCTCTCCTTGCTCTTCTTAGCCCTCCCTTTAGATCCTTCCTGGCTAGCTTGTAACTCTCAAGCGCCCTAACTGAGCCTTCACGTCTCATCCTAACATAAGCCGCCCTCTTCCTCTTGACAAGCGCTTCAACTTCTTGAGTAAACCACGGCTCCCTTGCTCGACAACTTCCTCCCTGCCTGACAGGTACATACTTATCAAGGACACGCATTAGCTGCTCCTTGAATAAGCTCCACATTTCGTTTGTGCCCATCCCCTGCAGTTTCCTTCCCCATCCTACACATCCTAAATCTTGCCTAATCGCGTCATAATTTCCTTTCCCCCAGCTATAATTCTTGCCCTGTGGTATATACCTGTCCCTGCCCATCGCTAAGGTAAACCTAACCGAATTGTGATCACTATCGCCAAAGTGCTCACCTACATCTAAATCGAACACCTGGCCGGGTTCATTACCCAGTACCAAATCCAATGTGGCATCGCCCCTGGTTGGCCTGTCCACATACTGTGTCAGAAAACCCTCCTGCACACACTGGACAAAAACAGACCCATCTAAAGTACTCGAACTATAGTATTTCCAGTCAATATTTGGAAAGTTAAAGTCCCCCATAACCACTACCCTGTTACTCTCGCTCCTGTCGAGAATCATCTTCGCTATCCTTTCCTCTACATCTCTGGAACTATTCGGAGGTCTATAGAAAACTCCCAACAGGGTGACCTCTCCTCTCCTGTTTCTAACCTCGGCCCATACTACCTCAGTAGACGAGTCCTCAAACGTCTTTTCTGCCGCTGTAATACTTTCCTTGATTAACAATGCCACACCCCCCCCCTCTTTTACCCTCTCCTCTGTTCTTTCTGAAACATCTAAATCCCGGAACCTGCAACATCCATTCCTGCCCCTGCTCTACCCATGTCTCCGAAATGGCCACAACATCAGGATCCCAGGTACCAACCCATGCTGCAAGCTCACCCACCTTATTCTGGATGCTCCTGGCGTTGAAGTAGACACACTTTAAACCAAGTTCTTGCTTGCCAGTGCCCTCTTGCGTCCCTGTAACCTTATCCCCTACCTCACTACTCTCAACAGCCTGTACACTGGCACTGCAATTTAGGTTCCCATTCCCCTGCTGATTTAGTTTAAACCCCCCCCGAAGAGCACTAACAAATCTCCCCCCCAGGATATTGGTACCCCTCTGGTTCAGGTGAAGACCATCCTGTTTGTAGAGGTCCCACCTACCCCAGAAAGAGCCCCAATTATCCAGGAAACCAAAACCCTCCCTCCTACACCATCCCTGCAGCCACGTGTTCAACTCCTCTCTCTCCCTATTCCTCTCTTCGCTAGCACGTGGCACAGGCAACAACCCAGAGATAACAACTCTGGTTGTTCTCGCTCTAAGCTTCCACCCTAGCTCCCTGAATTTCTGCCTTAAATCCCCATCTCTCTTCCTACCTATGTCGTTGGTGCCTATGTGGACCACGACTTGGGGGTGCTCCCCCTCCCCCTTAAGGATCCCAAAAACACGATCGGAGACATCACGTACCCTGGCACCTGGGAGGCAACACACCAACCGTGAGTCTCTCTCGTTCCCACAGAACCTCCTATCTGTTCCCCTAACTATGGAGTCCCCAATGACTAATGCTCTGCTCCTCTTCCCTTTTCCCTTCTGAGCAACAGGGACAGACTCTGTGCCAGAGACCTGCACCCCATTGCTTACCCCTGGTAAGTCGTCCCCCCCAACAGTATCCAAAACGGTATACCTGTTGTTGAGGGAAACGGCCACAGGGGATCCCTGCACTGCCTGCTGGTTCCCTTTCCTTCCCCTGACGGTAACCCATCTACCTACTTCTTTTACCTGAGGTGTGACTGCCTCCCTATAACTCCTGTCAATAATCCCCTCCGCCTCCTGAATGATCCGAAGTTCATCCAGCTCCAGCTCCAGTTCCCTAACGCGGTCTGCGAGGAGCTGGAGTTGGGTGCACTTCCCGCAGATGCAGTCAGCAGGGACACTCTTGGCGACCCCTACCTCCCACATTCTGCAGGAGGAACATACAACTGCCTTTACCTCCATTCCCACTATTCTAGATTCCCAATAAATCTACTGAAAAACCAATCGAAAAAAAAAAAGTCAAAACTTGTTCGCTTAGCAATCCGACGGACTGAAGTTTTAAATAAAAAGCTTACCTTATCAACACCCTAGAGTCCTTTTTTTTTTGGTTAGAGGAGGAGGGTGGGTGGGAGACACTACACGTGTAGTGTCTCGGGTACTGCCACTGCCCAAATAAATAGTTTTCCCCTACCCAGCAGTCCCCGGTCCTCCGAAACAAAAAAGGGATTAACTTGTAACTTACTGAAATTGACCGCTCAGCTGAAAGTCCGCTCCGCACCCCGTTCTATCAAGGCTGCTCCTCGCAAAAGACAAAGATTTTAAAACTGCCCAAATAAATAGTTTTCCCCTACCCAGCAGTCCCCGGTCCTCCGAAACAAAAAAGGGATTAACTTGTAACTTACTGAAATTGACCGCTCAGCTGAAAGTCCGCTCCGCACCCCGTTCTATCAAGGCTGCTCCTCGCAAAAGACAAAGATTTTAAAACTGCCCAAATAAATAGTTTTCCCCTGTCTCCCTCGCATTCTCTCTCGCAGTGTCTCTCGCAGTCTCCCTCGCAGTCTCTCTCGCAGTCTCTCTCGCAGTCTCTCTCGCAGTCTCTCTCGCTGTCTCCCTCGCAGTCTCCCTCGCAGTCTCCCTCGCAGTCCCTCTCGCTGTCTCCCTCACAGTCTCTCTCGCTGTCTCCCTCGCAGTCTCTCTCGAAGTCGCTCTCGCTTTCTCCCTCGCTGTCTCTCTCGCAGTCCTTCTCGCAGTCTCCAGCGCTGTCTCCCTCGCTGTCTCCCTCGCTGTCTCCCTCGCTGTCTCCCTCGCTGTCTCCCTCGCTGTCTCCCTCGCTGTCTCCCTCGCTGTCTCTCTCGCTGTCTCCCTCGCTGTCTCCCTCGCTGTCTCTCTCGCTGTCTCCCTCGCTGTCTCCCTCGCTGTCTCTCTCGCTGTCTCTCTCGCTGTCTCTCTCGCTGTCTCTCTCGCTGTCTCTCTCGCTGTCTCCCTTGCAGTCTCTCTTGCAGTCTCTCTCGCTGTCTCTCTCGCTGTCTCCCTCGCTGTATCTCTCGCTCTCTCCCTCGCTGTCTCCCTCGCTGTCTCACGTGCTCTCTCTCGCAGTCTCTCTCGCTGTGTCCCTCGCTGTGTCCCTCGCTGTGTCCCTCGCTGTGTCCCTCGCTGTGTCCCTCGCTGTCTCCCTCGCAGTCACACTCGCTGTCTCCCTCGCTGTCTCCCTCGCTGTCTCCCTCGCTGTCTCCCTCGCTGTCTCCCTCGCAGTCTCTCTCGCTGTCTCTCTCGCTGTCTCTCTCGCTGTCTCCCTCGCTGTCTCCCTCGCTGTCTCCCTCGCTGTCTCCCTCGCCGTCTCCCTCGCCGTCTCCCTTGCAGTCACACTCTCTGTATCCCCGGCTGTCTCTCTCGCTATCTCCATAGCAGTCTCTCTCTCTGTCGCTGTCGCTGTCGCTGTCGCTGTCGCTGTCGCTGTCGCTGTCTCTGTCGCTGTCTCCCTCGCTGTCTCCCTCGCTGTCTCCCTCGCCGTCTCCCTCGCCGTCTCCTTGGCCGTCTCCCTGGCCGTCTCCCTCGCAGTCTCTCTCGCAGTCTCTCTCGCTGTACTCTCGCTGTCTCCCTCGCTGTCTCACTCGCTCTATCCCTCGCTGTATCTCTCGCAGTCTCTCTCACAGTCTCCCTCGCTGTCTCCCTCGCAGTCTCTCTCGCTCTCTCCCTCACCGTCTCTCTCGCCGTCTCTCTCGCCGTCTCTCTCGCCGTCTCTCTCGCCGTGTCTCTCGCCGTCTCTCTCTCCATCTCTCTCGCCGTCTCTCTCGCAGTCTCCCTCGCAGTCTCCCTCGCAGTCTCCCTCGCTGTCTCCCTCGCTGTCTCCCTCGCTGTCTCCCTCGCTGTCTCCCTCGCAGTCTCCCTCGCAGTCTCTCTCGCAGTCTCTCTCGCAGTCTCTCTCGCAGTCTCCCTCGCTGTCTCCCTCGCTGTCTCCCTCGCTGTCTCTCTCGCAGTCTCTCTCGCAGTCTCTCTCGCAGTCTCTCTCGCAGTCTCTCTCGCAGTCTCTCTCGCAGTCTCTCTCGCTGTCCCTCTCGCAGTCTCTCTCGCTGTCCCTCTCGCAGTCTCTCTCGCAGTCTCTCTCGCAGTCTCTCTCGCTGTCTCTCTCGCTGTCTCCCACGCTGTCTCCCACGCTGTCTCCCACGCTGTCTCCCACGCTGTCTCCCACGCTGTCTCCCACGCTGTCTCCCTCGCAGTCTCCCTCGCAGTCTCCCTCGCAGTCTCCCTCGCAGTCTCTCTCGCAGTCTCTCTCGCAGTCTCTCTCGATGTCTCCCTCGCTTTCTCCCTCGCTGTCTCTCTCGCTGTCTCTCTCGCTGTCTCTCTCGCTGTCTCTCTCGCTGTCTCCCTCGCAGTCTCTCTCGCTGTCTCCCTTGCAGTCTCTTTTGCAGTCTCTCTCGCTGTCTCCCTCGCTGTCTCCCTCGCTGTCTCTCTCGCTGTCTCCCTCGCTGTCTCACGCGCTCTCTCTCGCAGTCTCTCTCGCTGTGTCCCTCGCCGTCTCCCTCGCCGTCTCCCTCGCCGTCTCCCTCGCCGTCTCCCTCGCCGTCTCCCTCGCCCTCTCCCTCGCCGTCTCCCTCGCCGTCTCCCTTGCAGTCACTCTCTCTGTATCCCCGGCTGTCTCTCTCGCTATCTCCATAGCAGTCTCTCTCACTGTCTCTGTCTCTGTCGCTGTCTCTGTCGCTGTCTCTGTCGCTGTCTCTGTCGCTGTCTCCCTCGCTATCTCCCTCGCCGTCTCCCTGGCCGTCTCCCTGGCCGTCTCCCTGGCCGTCTCCCTGGCCGTCTCCCTGGCCGTCTCTCTCGCAGTCTCTCTCGCTGTCTCCCTCGCTCTATCCCTCGCTCTATCCCTCGCTGTATCTCTCGCAGTCTCTCTCGCAGTCTCTCTCGCTGTCTCTCTCGCAGGCTCCCTCACAGTCACCCTCGCAGTCTCTCTCGCAGTCACTCTCGCAGTCTCTCTCGCAGTCTCCCTCGCAGTCTCCCTCGCAGTCTCCCTCGCAGTCTCTCTTGCTGTCTCCCTCGCTGTTTCCCTCACAGTCTCTCTCGCTGTCTCCCTCGCAGTCTCTCTCGAAGTCGCTCTCGCTTTCTCCCTCGCTGTCTCTCTCGCGTTCCTTCTCGCAGTCTCTCTCGCAGTCTCTCTTGCTGTCTCCAGCGCTGTCTCCCTCGCAGTCTCCCTCGCTGTCTCCCTCGCTGTCTCCCTCGCTGTCTCCCTCGCTGTCTCCCTCGCTGTCTCCCTCGCTGTCTCCCACGCAGTCTCTCTCGCTGTCTCTCTCGCTGTCTCCATCGCTTTCTCCCTCGCTGTCTCTCTCGCTGTCTCTCTCGCTGTCTCTCTCGCTGCCTCTCTCGCTGTCTCTCTCGCTGTCTCCCTTGCAGTCTCCCTTGCAGTCTCCCTCGCAGTCTCCCTCGCTGTCTCCCTCGCTGTCTCCCTCGCAGTCTCCCTCGCAGTCTCTCTCGCAGTCTCTCTCGCAGTCTCCCTCGCAGTCTCCCTCGCTGTCTCTCTCGCAGTCTCTCTCGCAGTCTCTCTCGCAGTCTCTCTCGCAGTCTCTCTCGCTGTCCCTCTCGCAGTCTCTCTCGCTGTCCCTCTCGCAGTCTCTCTCGCAGTCTCTCTCGCTGTCTCTCTCGCTGTCTCCCACGCTGTCTCCCACGCTGTCTCCCACGCTGTCTCCCACGCTGTCTCCCACGCTGTCTCCCTCGCAGTCTCCCTCGCAGTCTCCCTCGCAGTCTCCCTCGCAGTCTCTCTCGCAGTCTCTCTCGCAGTCTCTCTCGATGTCTCCCTCGCTTTCTCCCTCGCAGTCTCTCTCGCAGTCTCTCTCGCAGTCTCTCTCGCAGTCTCTCTCGCTGTCCCTCTCGCAGTCTCTCTCGCTGTCCCTCTCGCAGTCTCTCTCGCAGTCTCTCTCGCTGTCTCTCTCGCTGTCTCCCACGCTGTCTCCCACGCTGTCTCCCACGCTGTCTCCCACGCTGTCTCCCACGCTGTCTCCCTCGCAGTCTCCCTCGCAGTCTCCCTCGCAGTCTCCCTCGCAGTCTCTCTCGCAGTCTCTCTCGCAGTCTCTCTCGATGTCTCCCTCGCTTTCTCCCTCGCTGTCTCCCTCGCTGTCTCTCTCGCTGTCTCTCTCGCTGTCTCCCTCGCAGTCTCTCTTGCAGTCTCTCTCGCTGTCTCTCTCGATGTCTCCCTCGCTTTCTCCCTCGCTGTCTCTCTCGCTGTCTCTCTCGCTGTCTCTCTCGCTGTCTCCCTCGCAGACTCTCTTGCAGTCTCTCTCGCTGTCTCCCTTGCAGTCTCTATTGCAGTCTCTCTCGCTGTCTCCCTCGCTGTCTCCCTCGCTGTCTCCCTCGCTGTCTCCCTCGCTGTCTCCCTCGCTGTCTCACGCGCTCTCTCTCGCAGTCTCTCTCGCTGTCTCCCTCGCCGTCTCCCTCGCCGTCTCCCTCGCCGTCTCCCTCGCCGTCTCCCTCGCCGTCTCCCTCGCCGTCTCCCTCGCCGTCTCCCTCGCCGTCTCCCTCGCCGTCTCCCTCGCCGTCACTCTCTCTGTATCCCCGGCTGTCTCTCTCGCTATCTCCATAGCAGTCTCTCTCACTGTCTCTGTCTCTGTCGCTGTCTCTGTCGCTGTCTCTGTCGCTGTCTCTGTCGCTGTCTCTGTCGCTGTCTCTGTCGCTGTCTCCCTCGCCGTCTCCCTCGCCGTCTCCCTGGCCGTCTCCCTGGCCGTCTCCCTGGCCGTCTCCCTGGCCGTCTCCCTGGCCGTCTCCCTGGCCGTCTCTCTCGCAGTCTCTCTCGCTGTCTCCCTCGCTCTATCCCTCGCTCTATCCCTCGCTGTATCCCTCGCTGTATCTCTCGCAGTCTCTCTCGCAGTCTCTCTCGCAGTCTCTCTCGCAGTCTCTCTCGCTGTCTCTCTCGCTGTCTCTCTCGCAGGCTCCCTCACAGTCACCCTCGCAGTCTCTCTCGCAGTCACTCTCGCAGTCTCTCTCGCAGTCTCCCTCGCAGTCTCCCTCGCAGTCTCCCTCGCAGTCTCCCTCGCAGTCTCCCTCGCAGTCTCTCTCGCTGTCTCCCTCGCTGTTTCCCTCACAGTCTCTCTCGCTGTCTCCCTCGCAGTCTCTCTCGAAGTCGCTCTCGCTTTCTCCCCCGCTGTCTCTCTCGCAGTCCTTCTCGCAGTCTCTCTTGCTGTCTCCAGCGCTGTCTCCCTCGCTGTCTCCCTCGCTGTCTCCCTCGCTGTCTCCCTCGCTGTCTCCCTCGCTGTCTCCCTCGCTGTCTCCCACGCAGTCTCTCTCGCTGTCTCTCTCGCTGTCTCCATCGCTTTCTCCCTCGCTGTCTCTCTCGCTGTCTCTCTCGCTGTCTCTCTCGCTGTCTCTCTCGCTGTCTCTCTCGCTGTCTCTCTCGCTGTCTCTCTCGCTGTCTCTCTCGCTGTCTCCCTTGCAGTCTCCCTTGCAGTCTCCCTTGCAGTCTCCCTTGCAGTCTCTCTTGCAGTCTCTCTCGCTGTCTCCCTCGCTGTCTCCCTCGCTGTGTCTCTTGCTCTCTCCCTCGCTGTCTCCCTCGCTGTCTCATGCGCTCTCTCTCGCAGTCTCTCTCGCTGTCTCTCTCACTGTGTCCCTCGCTGTGTCCCTCGCTGTGTCCCTCGCTGTGTCCCTCGCAGTCTCTCTCGCTGTCTCTCTCGCAGTCTCTCTCGCAGTCTCCCTCGCAGTCTCCCTCGCAGTCTCCCTCGCAGTCTCCCTCGCAGTCTCTCTCGCTGTCTCCCTCACTTTCTCCCTCGCTGTCTCTCTCGCAGTCTCTCTCGCAGTCCCTCTCGCTGTCTCCCTCGCTGTCTCCCTCGCTGTCTCCCTCGCTGTCTCCCTCGCTGTCTCCCTCGCTGTCTCCCTCGCTGTCTCCCTCGCTGTCTCCCTCGCTCTCTCCCTCGCAGTCTCCCTCGCAGTCTCCCTCGCCGTCTCCCTCGCCGTCTCTCTCGCAGTCTCTCTCGCTGTCTTCCTCGCAGTTTCTCTCGCTGTCTCCCTCGCTGTCTCCCTCGCTGTCTCCCTCGCTGTCTCCCTCGCTGTCTCCCTCGCTGTCTCCCTCGCTGCCTCCCTCGCTGTCTCCCTAGCAGTCGCTCTCGCAGTCGCTCTCGCAGTCGCTCTCGCAGTCGCTCTCGCAGTCGCTCTCGCAGTCTCTCTCGCTGTCTCTCTCGCTGTCTCCCTCGCTGTCTCCCTCGCTGTCTCCCTCGCTGTCTCCCTAGCAGTCGCTCTCGCAGTCTCTCTCGCTGTCTTCCTCGCTGTGTCCCTCGCTGTCTCTCTCGCTGTCTCTCTCGCCGTCTCTCTCGCCGTCTCTCTCGCCGTCTCTCTCGCAGTCTCTCTCGCAGTCTCTCTCGCAGTCTCTCTCGCAGTCTTCCTCGCAGTTTCTCTCGATGTCTCCCTCGCTGCCTCCCACGCTGTCTCCCTCGCTGTCTCACGCGATCTCTCTCGCATTCTCTCTCGTCTCCCTTGCAGTCTCTCTCGCTGTGTCCCTCGCAGTCTCTCTCGCAGTCTCTCTCGCAGTCTCTATTGCTGTCTCTGTCGCTGTCTCCCTCGCTGTCTCCCTCGCTGTCTCCCTCGCTGTCTCCCTCGCTGTCTCCCTCGCTGTCTCTCTCGAAGTCTCTATCGCTGTCTCCCTCGCTGTCTCTCTCTCTCTCGCCGTCTCCCTCGCCGTCTCCCTCGCCGTCTTAATCGCTGTCTCCCTCGCATTCTCTCTCGCAGTGTCTCTCGCTGTCTCCCTCGCAGTCTCCCTCGCAGTCTCCCTCGCAGTCTCCCTCGCAGTCTCCCTCGCAGTCTCCCTCGCAGTCTCCCTCGCAGTCTCCCTCGCATGCTCCCTCGCAGTCTCTCTCGCTGTCTCACTCACTTTCTCTCTCGCTGTCTCCCTCGCAGTCTCTCTCGAAGTCGCTCTCGCTTTCTCCCTCGCTGTCTCTCTCGCAGTCCTTCTCGCAGTCTCTCTCGCTGTCTCCAGCGCTGTCTCCCTCGCTGTCTCCCTCGCTGTCTCCCTCGCTGTCTCCCTCGCTGTCTCCCTCGCTGTCTCCCTCGCTGTCTCCTTCGCTGTCTCCCTCGCTGTCTCCCTCGCTGTCTCCCTCGCTGTGTCCCTCGCTGTCTCCCACGCAGTCTCTCTCGCTGTCTCTCTCGCTGTCTATCTCGCTGTGTCCCTCGCTGTCTCCCACGCAGTCTCTCTCGCTGTCTCTCTCGCTGTCTCTCTCGCAGTCTCTCTCGCTGTCTCTCTCGCTGTCTCCATGGCTTTCTCCCTCGCTGTCTCTCTCGCTGTCTCTCTCGCTGTCTCTCTCGCTGTCTCTCTCGCTGTCTCTCTCGCTGTCTCTCTCGCTGCCTCTCTCGCTGTCTCTCTCGCTGTCTCCCTTGCAGTCTCCCTTGCAGTCTCTCTCGCTGTCTCCCTCGCTGCATCTCGCTCTCTCCCTCGCTGTCTCCCTCGCTGTCTCACGCGCTCTCTCTCGCAGTCTCTCTCGCTGTCTCTCTCGCTGTCTCTCTCGCTGTCTCTCTCGCTGTCTCCCTCGCTGTCTCCCTCGTCGTCTCCCTTGCAGTCACACTCTCTGTATGCCCGGCTGTCTCTCGCTATCTCCATAGCAGTCTCTCTCACTGTCTCCCCCGCTGTCTCTGTCGCTGTCTCTGTCGCTGTCTCTGTCGCTGTCTCTGTCGCTGTCGCTGTCTCTGTCGCTGTCGCTGTCGCTGTCGCTGTCTCTGTCGCTGTCTCTGTCGCTGTCTCCCTCGCTGTCTCCCTCGCTGTCTCCCTCGCTGTCTCCCTCGCTGTCTCCCTCGCTGTCTCTCTCGCTGTCTCCCACGCTGTCTCTCTCGCATTCTCTCTCGCTGTCTCCCTCGCTTTCTCCCTCGCTGTCTCTCTCGCTGTCTCTCTCGCAGTCTCCCTCGCAGTCTCTCTTGCAGTCTCTCTCGCTGTCTCCCTTGCAGTCTCTCTCGCTGTCTCCCTCGCTGTCTCCCTCGTCGTCTCCCTGGCCGTCTCCCTGGCCGTCTCCCTGGCCGTCTCCCTGGCCGTCTCCCTGGCCGTCTCCCTGGCCGTCTCCCTGGCCGTCTCCCTGGCCGTCTCCCTGGCCTTCTCCCTGGCCTTCTCCCTGGCCGTCTCCCTGGCCGTCTCCCTGGCCGTCTCCCTGGCCGTCTCCCTGGCCGTCTCCCTGGCCGTCTCCCTGGCCGTCTCCCTGGCCGTCTCCCTGGCCGTCTCCCTGGCCGTCTCCCTGGCCGTCTCCCTGGCCGTCTCCCTGGCCGTCTCCCTGGCCGTCTCCCTGGCCGTCTCTCTCGCAGTCTCTCTCGCTGTCTCTCTCGCTGTCTCTCTCGCTGTCTCTCTCGCTGTCTCCCTCGCTGTCTCCCTCACTGTGTCTCTTGCTCTCTCCCTCGCTGTCTCCCTCGCTGTCTCCCTCGCTGTCTCATGCGCTCTCTCTCGCATTCTCTCTCGCTGTCTCCCTCGCTGTCTCCCTCGCCGTCTCCCTCGCCGTCTCCCTCGCCGTCTCCCTTGCAGTCACTCTCTCTGTATCCCCGGCTGTCTCTTTCGCTATCTCCATAGCAGTCTCTCTCACTGTCTCCCTCGTGTCTCTGTCGCTGTCTCTGTCGCTGTCTCTGTCGCTGTCTCTGTCGCTGTCTCTGTCGCTGTCTCTGTCGCTGTCTCCCTCGCTGTCTCTGTCGCTGTCTCCCTCGCTGTCTCCCTCGCCGTCTCCCTCGCCGTCTCCCTCGCCGTCTCCCTCGCCGTCTCCCTCGCCGTCTCCCTCGCCGTCTCCCTTGCCGTCTCCCTCGCCGTCTCCCTCGCAGTCTCTCTCGCTGTCTCTCTCAATGTACTCTCGCTGTCTCCCTCGCTGTCTCACTCGCTCCATCCCTCGCTGTATCTCTCGCAGTCTCTCTCGCAGTCTCCCTCGCAGTCTCCCTCGCAGTCTCCCTCGCAGTCTCCCTCGCAGTCTCCCTCGCAGTCTCCCTCGCAGTCTCTCTCGCAGTCGCTCTCACTTTCTCCCTCGCTGTCTCTCTCGCAGTCCTTCTCGCAGTCCTTCTCGCAGTCTCTCTCGCTGTCTCTCTCGCTGTCTCTCTCGCTCTCTCCCTCACTGACTCTCTCGCAGTCTCTCTCGCAGTCTCTCTCGCAGTCTCTCTCGCCGTCTCTCTCGACGTCTCTCTCTCCGTCTCTCTCGCCGTCTCCCTCGCTGTCTCCCTCGCTGTCTCCCTCGCTGTCTCCCTCGCTGTCTCCCTCGCAGTCTCTCTCGCAGTCTCTCTCGCAGTCTCTCTCGCAGTCTCTCTCGCAGTCTCTCTCGCAGTCTCTCTCGCAGTCTCTCTCGCTGTCCCTCTCGCAGTCTCTCTCGCAGTCTCTCTCGCAGTCTCTCTCGCAGTCTCTCTCGCTGTCTCTCTCGCAGTCTCTCTCGCAGTCTCCCTCGCAGTCTCCCTCGCAGTCTCCCTCGCAGTCTGCCTCGCAGTCTCCCTCGCAGTCTCTTCCGCTGTCTCCCTCGCTGTTTCCCTCACAGTCTCTTTTGCAGTCTCCCTCGCAGTCTCCCTCGCAGTCTCCCTCGCAGTCTCCCTCGCAGTCTCTCTCGCAGTCGCTCTCACTTTCTCCCTCGCTGTCTCTCTCGCAGTCCTTCTCGCAGTCCTTCTCGCAGTCTCTCTCGCTGTCTCTCTCGCTGTCTCCCTCGCTGTCTCCCTCGCTGTCTCCCTCACTGTCTCCCACGCTGTCTCCCACGCTGTCTCCCACGCTGTCTCCCTCGCAGTCTCTCTCGCTGTCTCTCTCGCTGTCTCCCTCGCAGTCTCTCTTGCAGTCTCTCTCGCTGTCTCCCTTGCAGTCTCCCTCGCTGTCTCCCTCGCTGTCTCACGCGCTCTCTCTCGCGCTCTCTCTCGCAGTCTCTCTCGCTGTCTCTCTCGCTGTGTCCCTCGCTGTGTCCCTCGCTGTGTCCCTCGCAGTCTCCCTCGCAGTCTCCCTCGCCGTCTCCCTCGCCGTCTCCCTCGCCGTCTCCCTCGCCGTCTCCCTCGCCGTCTCCCTCGCCGTCTCCCTCGCCGTCTCCCTTGCAGTCACTCTTGCAGTCTCTCTCGCTGTCTCCCTTGCAGTCTCCCTCGCTGTCTCCCTCGCTGTCTCACGCGCTCTCTCTCGCGCTCTCTCTCGCAGTCTCTCTCGCTGTCTCTCTCGCTGTGTCCCTCGCTGTGTCCCTCGCTGTGTCCCTCGCTGTGTCCCTCGCAGTCTCTCTCGCAGTCTCTCTCGCAGTCTCTCTCGCAGTCTCCCTCGCAGTCTCCCTCGCAGTCTCTCTCGCTGTCTCCCTCGCTGTTTCCCTCACAGTCTCTCTCGCTGTCTCCCTCGCAGTCTCTCTCGAAGTCGCTCTCGCTTTCTCCCTCGCTGTCTCTCTCGCAGTCCTTCTCGCAGTCTCTCTCGCTGTCTCCAGCGCTGTCTCCCTCGCTGTCTCCCTCGCTGTCTCCCTCGCTGTCTCCCTCGCTGTCTCTCTCGCTGTCTCTCTCGCTGTCTCTCTCGCTGTCTCTCTCGCTGTCTCCCTTGCAGTCTCTCTTGCAGTCTCTCTCGCTGTCTCCCTCGCTGTCTCCCTCACTGTGTCTCTTGCTCTCTCCCTCGCTGTCTCCCTCGCTGTCTCCCTCGCTGTCTCCCTCGCTGTCTCATGCGCTCTCTCTCGCATTCTCTCTCGCTGTCTCCCTCGCTGTCTCCCTCGCTGTGTCCCTCGCTGTGTCCCTCGCTGTGTCCCTCGCCGTCTCCCTCGCCGTCTCCCTCGCCGTCTCCCTTGCAGTCACTCTCTCTGTATCCCCGGCTGTCTCTTTCGCTGTCTCTTTCGCTATCTCCATAGCAATCTCTCTCACTGTCTCTGTCGCTGTCTCCCTCGCTGTCTCTGTCGCTGTCTCCCTCGCTGTCTCCCTCGCTGTCTCCCTCGCCGTCTCCCTCGCCGTCTCCCTCGCTGTCTCCCTCGCTGTCTCACTCGCTCCATCCCTCGCTGTATCTCTCGCAGTCTCTCTCGCAGTCTCTCTCGCAGTCTCTCTCGCTGTCTCTCTCGCTGTCTCTCTCGCTCTCTCCCTCACTGACTCTCTCTCCATCTCTCTCGCCATCTCTCTCGCAGTCTCCCTCGCTGTCTCCCTCGCTGTCTCCCTCGCTGTCTCCCTCGCTGTCTCCCTCGCAGTCTCTCTCGCTGTCTCCCTCGCTGTCTCCCTCGCAGTCTCTCTCGCAGTCTCTCTCGCTGTCTCTCTCGCTCTCTCCCTCACTGACTCTCTCTCCATCTCTCTCGCCATCTCTCTCGCAGTCTCCCTCGCTGTCTCCCTCGCTGTCTCCCTCGCAGTCTCTCTCGCAGTCTCTCTCGCTGTCCCTCTCGCTGTGCCTCTCGCTGTCTCCCTCGCAGTCTCTCTCGCAGTCTCCTTTGCAGTCTCTCTCGCAGTCTGCCTCGCAGTCTCCCTCGCAGTCTCTTCCGCTGTCTCCCTCGCTGTTTCCCTCACGGTCTCTTTCGCAGTCTCCCTCGCAGTCTCCCTCGCAGTCTCCCTCGCAGTCTCCCTCGCAGTCTCCCTCGCAGTCTCCCTCGCAGTCTCCCTCGCAGTCTCTCTCGCAGTCGCTCTCTCTTTCTCCCTCGCTGTCTCTCTCGCAGTCCTTCTCGCAGTCCTTCTCGCAGTCCTTCTCGCAGTCCTTCTCGCAGTCTCTCTCGCTGTCTCTCTCGCTGTCTCTCTCGCTGTCTCCCTCGCTGTCTCCCTCGCTGTCTCCCTCGCTGTCTCCCTCGCTGTCTCCCTCGCTGTCTCCCACGCTGTCTCCCACGCTGTCTCCCACGCTGTCTCTCTCGCAGTCTCTCTCGCTGTCTCCCTCGCTTTCTCCCTCGCTGTCTCTCTCGCTGTCTCTCTCGCTGTCTCCCTCGCAGTTTCTCTCGCAGTTTCTCTCGCAGTTTCTCTCGCTGTCTCCCTCGCTGTCTCCCTCGCTGTCTCCCTCGCTGTCTCCCTCGCTGTCTCCCTCGCTGTCTCCCTCGCTCTCTCCCTCGCAGTCTCCCTCGCAGTCTCCCTCGCCGTCTCCCACGCCGTCTCTCTCGCAGTCTCTCTCGCTGTCTTCCTCGCAGTTTCTCTCGCTGTCTCCCTCGCTGTCTCCCTCGCTGTCTCCCTCACTGTCTCCCCCGCTGTCTCTGTCTCTGTCTCTGTCTCTGTCTCTGTCTCTGTCTCTGTCGCTGTCTCTGTCGCTGTCTCTGTCGCTGTCTCCCTCGCTGTCTCCCTGGCTGTCTCCCTGGCCGTCTCCCTGGCCGTCTCCCTGGCCGTCTCCCTGGCCGTCTCCCTGGCCGTCTCCCTGGCCGTCTCCCTGGCAGTCTCTCTCGCAGTCTCTCTCGCAGTCTCACTCGCTGTCTCTCTCAATGTACTCTCGCTGTCTCCCTCGCTGTCTCCCTCGCTGTCTCACTCGCTCTATCTCTCGCAGTCTCTCTCACAGTCTCTCTCGCTGTCTCTCTCGCTGTCTCTCTCGCTGTCTCCCTCGCAGTCTCTCTCGCTCTCTCCCTCACCGTCTCCCTCACCGTCTCTCTCGCCGTCTCTCTCGCCGTCTCTCTCTCCGTCTCTCTCGCCATCTCTCTCGCAGTCTCCCTCGCTGTCTCCCTCGCTGTCTCCCTCGCTGTCTCCCTCGCAGTCTCCCTCGCAGTCTCCCTCGCAGTCTCTCTCGCTGTCCCTCTCGCAGTCTCTCTCGCTGTCTCTCTCGCAGTCTCTCTCGCAGTCTCCTTTGCAGTCTCTCTCGCTGTCTCTCTCGCTGTCTCCCACGCTGTCTCCCTCGCAGTCTCCCTCGCAGTCTCCCTCGCAGTCTCCCTCGCAGTCTCCCTCGCAGTCTCTCTCGCAGTCTCTCTCGCTGTCTCCCTCGCTTTCTCCCTCGCTGTCTCTCTCGCTGTCTCTCTCGCTGTCTCTCTCGCTGTCTCCCTCGCAGTCTCTCTCGCAGTCTCCCTCGCAGTCTCCCTCGCTGTCTCTCTCGCTGTCTCCCTCGCTGTCTCACGCACTCTCTCAAGCGCTCTCTCTCGCAGTCTCTCTCGCTGTGTCCCTCGCTGTGTCCCTCGCTGTGTCCCTCGCTGTGTCCCTCGCTGTGTCCCTCGCCGTCTCCCTCGCCGTCTCCCTCGCCGTCTCCCTCGCCGTCTCCCTCGCCGTCTCCCTCGCCGTCTCCCTTGCAGTCACTCTCTCTGTATCCCCGGCTGTCTCTCTCGCTATCTCCATAGCAGTCTCTCTCACTGTCTCTGTCGCTGTCTCTGTCGCTGTCTCTGTCGCTGTCTCTGTCGCTGTCTCCCTCGCCGTCTCCCTCGTCGTCTCCCTCGTCGTCTCCCTCGTCGTCTCCCTCGTCGTCTCCCTCGTCGTCTCCCTCGTCGTCTCCCTGGCCGTCTCCCTGGCCGTCTCCCTGGCCGTCTCCCTGGCCGTCTCCCTGGCCGTCTCCCTGGCCGTCTCCCTGGCCGTCTCCCTGGCCGTCTCCCTGGCCGTCTCCCTCGCAGTCTCTCTCGCTGTCTCTCTCGCTGTCTCCCTCGCTGTCTCACTCGCTCTATCCCTCGCTGTATCTCTCGCTGTCTCCCTCGCTGTCTCCCTCGCTGTCTCCCTCGCTGTATCCCTCGCTGTATCTCTCGCAGTCTCTCTCGCAGTCTCTCTCGCAGTCTCTCTCGCTGTCTCTCTCGCAGTCTCTCTCGCTGTCTCTCTCGCAGGCTCCCTCGCAGTCTCCCTCGCAGTCTCTCTCGCAGGCTCCCTCGCAGTCTCCCTCGCAGTCTCCCTCGCAGTCTCTCTCGCAGTCACTCTCGCAGTCTCCCTCGCAGTCTCCCTCGCAGTCTCCCTCGCAGTCTCCCTCGCAGTCTCCCTCGCAGTCTCTCTCGCTGTCTCCCTCGCTGTTTGCCTCACAGTCTCTCTCGCTGTCTCCCTCGCAGTCTCCCTCGCAGTCTCTCTCGAAGTCGCTCTCGCTTTCTCCCTCGCTGTCTCTCTCGCAGTCCTTCTCGCAGTCCTTCTCGCAGTCCTTCTCGCAGTCCTTCTCGCAGTCCTTCTCGCAGTCCTTCTCGCAGTCCTTCTCGCAGTCCTTCTCGCAGTCTCTCTCGCAGTCTCTCTCGCTGTCCCTCTCGCAGTTTCTCTCGCAGTCTCCTTTGCTGTCTCCCTCGCTGTCTCCCTCGCTGTCTCCCTCGCTGTCTCCCTTGCTGTCTCCCACGCAGTCTCTCTCGTTGTCTCTCTCGCTGTCTCCATCGCTTTCTCCCTCGCTGTCTCCCTCGCTGTCTCCCTCGCTGTCTCCCTCGCCGTCTCCCTCGCCGTCTCCCTCGCCGTCTCCCTCGCCGTCTCCCTCGCAGTCTCTCTCGCTGTCTCTCTCAATGTACTCTCGCTGTCTCCCTCGCTGTCTCACTCGCTCCATCCCTCGCTGTATCTCTCGCAGTCTCTCTCGCAGTCTCCCTCGCAGTCTCCCTCGCAGTCTCCCTCGCAGTCTCCCTCGCAGTCTCCCTCGCAGTCTCTCTCGCAGTCGCTCTCACTTTCTCCCTCGCTGTCTCTCTCGCAGTCCTTCTCGCAGTCCTTCTCGCAGTCTCTCTCGCTGTCTCTCTCGCTGTCTCTCTCGCTCTCTCCCTCACTGACTCTCTCGCAGTCTCTCTCGCAGTCTCTCTCGCAGTCTCTCTCGCAGTCTCTCTCGCCGTCTCTCTCTCCGTCTCTCTCGCCATCTCCCTCGCCGTCTCCCTCGCTGTCTCCCTCGCTGTCTCCCTCGCTGTCTCCCTCGCTGTCTCCCTCGCAGTCTCTCTCGCAGTCTCTCTCGCAGTCTCTCTCGCAGTCTCTCTCGCAGTCTCTCTCGCAGTCGCTCTCGCAGTCTCTCTCGCTGTCCCTCTCGCTGTCCCTCTCGCTGTCTCTCTCGCTGTCTCTCTCGCTGTCTCTCTCGCTGTCTCTCTCGCAGTCTCTCTCGCAGTCTCCCTCGCAGTCTCCCTCGCAGTCTGCCTCGCAGTCTCCCTCGCAGTCTCTTCCGCTGTCTCCCTCGCTGTTTCCCTCACAGTCTCTTTCGCAGTCTCTTTCGCAGTCTCCCTCGCAGTCTCCCTCGCAGTCTCCCTCGCAGTCTCCCTCGCAGTCTCTCTCGCAGTCGCTCTCACTTTCTCCCTCGCTGTCTCTCTCGCAGTCCTTCTCGCAGTCCTTCTCGCAGTCCTTCTCGCAGTCTCTCTCGCTGTCTCTCTCGCTGTCTCCCTCGCTGTCTCCCTCGCTGTCTCCCTCGCTGTCTCCCTCACTGTCTCCCACGCTGTCTCCCACGCTGTCTCCCTCGCAGTCTCTCTCGCTGTCTCTCTCGCTGTCTCCCTCGCAGTCTCTCTTGCAGTCTCTCTCGCTGTCTCCCTTGCAGTCTCTCTCGCTGTCTCCCTCGCTGTCTCCCTCGCTGTCTCCCTCGCTGTCTCAAGCGCTCTCTCTCGCGCTCTCTCTCGCAGTCTCTCTCGCTGTCTCTCTCGCTGTGTCCCTCGCTGTGTCCCTCGCTGTGTCCCTCGCAGTCTCCCTCGCAGTCTCCCTCGCCGTCTCCCTCGCCGTCTCCCTCGCCGTCTCCCTCGCCGTCTCCCTCGCCGTCTCCCTCGCCGTCTCCCTTGCAGTCACTCTCTCTCTATCCCCGGCTGTGTCTCTCGCTATCTCCATAGCAGTCTCTCTCACTGTCTCTGTCGCTGTCTCTGTCGCTGTCTCTGTCGCTGTCTCCCTTGCTGTCTCCCTCGCCGTCTCCCTCGTCGTCTCCCTCGTCGTCTCCCTCGTCGTCTCCCTGGCCGTCTCCCTGGCCGTCTCCCTGGCCGTCTCCCTGGCCTTCTCCCTGGCCGTCTCCCTGGCCGTCTCCCTGGCCGTCTCCCTGGCCGTCTCCCTGGCCGTCTCCCTGGCCGTCTCCCTGGCCGTCTCCCTGGCCGTCTCCCTGGCCGTCTCCCTGGCCGTCTCCCTGGCCGTCTCTCTCGCTGTCTCTCTCAATGTCCTCTCGCTGTCTCACTCGCTCTATCCCTCGCTGTATCTCTCGCAGTCTCTCTCGCAGTCTCTCTCGCAGTCTCACTCGCAGTCTCACTCGCAGTCTCTCTCGCAGTCTCTCTCGCAGTCTCCCTCTCAGTCTCTCTCGCAGTCTCTCTCGCAGTCACTCTCGCAGTCTCTCTCGCAGTCTCCCTCGCAGTCTCTCTCGCTGTCTCCCTCACAGTCTCTCTCGCTGTCTCCCTCGCAGTCTCTCTCGAAGTCGCTCTCGCTTTCTCCCTCGCTGTCTCTCTCGCAGTCCTTCTCGCAGTCTCTCTCGCTGTCTCCAGCGCTGTCTCCCTCGCTGTCTCCCTCGCTGTCTCCCTCGCTGTCTCCCTCGCTGTCTCTCTCGCTGTCTCTCTCGCTGTCTCTCTCGCTGTCTCTCTCGCTGTCTCTCTCGCTGTCTCTCTCGCTGTCTCTCTCGCTGTCTCCATCGCTGTCTCTCTCGCTGTCTCTCTCGCTGTCTCTCTCGCTGTCTCTCTCGCTGTCTCTCTCGCTGTCTCTCTCGCTGTCTCTCTCGCTGCCTCTCTCGCTGTCTCTCTCGCTGTCTCCCTTGCAGTCTCTCTTGCAGTCTCTCTCGCTGTCTCCCTCGCTGTCTCCCTCACTGTGTCCCTTGCTCTCTCCCTCGCTGTCTCCCTCGCTGTCTCCCTCGCTGTCTCCCTCGCTGTCTCCCTCGCTGTCTCCCTCGCTGTCTCATGCGCTCTCTCTCGCAGTCTCCCTCGCTGTCTCCCTCACTGTGTCCCTCGCTGTCTCCCTCGCCGTCTCCCTCGCCGTCTCCCTTGCAGTCACTCTCTCTGTATCCCCGGCTGTCTCTTTCGCTATCTCCATAGCAATCTCTCTCACTGTCTCTGTCGCTGTCTCCCTCGCTGTCTCTGTCGCTGTCTCTGTCGCTGTCTCCCTCGCCGTCTCCCTCGCCGTCTCCCTCGCCGTCTCCCTCGCCGTCTCCCTCGCCGTCTCCCTCGCCGTCTCCCTCGCCGTCTCCCTCGCCGTCTCCCTCGCAGTCTCCCTCGCAGTCTCTCTCAATGTACTCTCGCTGTCTCCCTCGCTGTCTCACTCGCTCCATCCCTCGCTGTATCTCTCGCAGTCTCTCTCGCTGTCTCTCTCGCTGTCTCTCTCGCTGTCTCTCTCGCTCTCTCCCTCACTGACTCTCTCGCAGTCTCTCTCGCAGTCTCTCTCGCCGTCTCTCTCTCCATCTCTCTCGCCATCTCTCTCACAGTCTCCCTCGCTGTCTCCCTCGCTGTCTCCCTCGCTGTCTCCCTCGCTGTCTCCCTCGCAGTCTCTCTCGCAGTCTCTCTCGCAGTCTCTCTCGCTGTCCCTCTCGCTGTCCCTCTCGCAGTCTCTCTCGCTGTCTCTCTCGCAGTCTCCTTTGCAGTCTCTCTCGCAGTCTGCCTCGCAGTCTCCCTCGCAGTCTCTTCCGCTGTCTCCCTCGCTGTTTCCCTCACGGTCTCCCTCGCAGTCTCCCTCGCAGTCTCCCTCGCAGTCTCCCTCGCAGTCTCCCTCGCAGTCTCCCTCGCAGTCTCCCTCGCAGTCTCTCTCGCAGTCGCTCTCTCTTTCTCCCTCGCTGTCTCTCTCGCAGTCCTTCTCGCAGTCCTTCTTGCAGTCCTTCTCGCAGTCTCTCTCGCAGTCTCTCTCGCAGTCTCTCTCGCTGTCGCTCTCGCAGTCCCTCTCGCAGTCTCTCTCGCTGTCTCCCTCGCTGTCTCCCTCGCTGTCTCCCTCGCTGTCTCCCTCGCTGTCTCCCACGCTGTCTCCCACGCTGTCTCCCACGCTGTCTCTCTCGCAGTCTCTCTCGCTGTCTCTCTCGCTGTCTCTCTCGCTGTCTCCCTCGCTTTCTCCCTCGCTGTCTCTCTCGCTGTCTCTCTCGCTGTCTCCCTCGCAGTTTCCTTCGCAGTTTCTCTCGCAGTTTCTCTCGCTGTCTCCCTCGCTGTCTCCCTCGCTGTCTCCCTCGCTGTCTCCCTCGCTGTCTCCCTCGCTCTCTCCCTCGCTCTCTCCCTCGCAGTCTCCCTCGCAGTCTCCCTCGCAGTCTCCCTCGCAGTCTCCCTCGCCGTCTCCCACGCCGTCTCTCTCGCAGTCTCTCTCGCTGTCTTCCTCGCAGTTTCTCTCGCTGTCTCCCTCGCTGTCTCCCTCGCTGTCTCCCTCGCTGTCTCCCCCGCTGTCTCTGTCTCTGTCTCTGTCGCTGTCGCTGTCTCTGTCGCTGTCTCTGTCGCTGTCTCTGTCGCTGTCTCTGTCGCTGTCTCTGTCGCTGTCTCCCTGGCCGTCTCCCTGGCAGTCTCTCTCGCAGTCTCTCTCGCAGTCTCACTCGCTGTCTCTCTCAATGTACTCTCGCTGTCTCCCTCGCTGTCTCCCTCGCTGTCTCACTCGCTCTATCTCTCGCAGTCTCTCTCACAGTCTCTCTCGCTGTCTCTCTCGCTGTCTCCCTCGCAGTCTCTCTCGCTCTCTCCCTCACTGTCTCTCTCGCCGTCTCTCTCGCCGTCTCTCTCTCCATCTCTCTCGCCATCTCTCTTGCAGTCTCCCTCGCTGTCTCCCTCGCTGTCTCCCTCGCAGTCTCCCTCGCTGTCTCCCTCGCAGTCTCCCTCGCAGTCTCCCTCGCAGTCTCCCTCGCAGTCTCCCTCGCAGTCTCCCTCGCAGTCTCTCTCGCTGTCCCTCTCGCAGTCTCTCTCGCTGTCTCTCTCGCAGTCTCTCTCGCAGTCTCCTTTGCAGTCTCTCTCGCTGTCTCTCTCGCTGTCTCCCACGCTGTCTCCCTCGCAGTCTCCCTCGCAGTCTCCCTCGCAGTCTCCCTCGCAGTCTCTCTCGCAGTCTCTCTCGCAGTCTCTCTCGCTGTCTCCCTCGCTTTCTCCCTCGCTGTCTCTCTCGCTGTCTCTCTCGCTGTCTCCCTCGCAGTCTCTCTCGCAGTCTCCCTCGCAGTCTCCCTCGCTGTCTCTCTCGCTGTCTCCCGCGCTCTCTCACGCGCTCTCTCTCGCAGTCTCTCTCGCTGTGTCCCTCGCTGTGTCCCTCGCTGTGTCCCTCGCTGTGTCCCTCGCTGTCTCCCTCGCTGTCTCCCTCGCTGTCTCCCTCGCCGTCTCCCTCGCCGTCTCCCTCGCCGTCTCCCTTGCAGTCACTCTCTCTGTATCACCGGCTGTCTCTCTCGCTATCTCCATAGCAGTCTCTCTCACTGTCTCTGTCGCTGTCTCTGTCGCTGTCTCTGTCGCTGTCTCTGTCGCTGTCTCTGTCGCTGTCTCCCTCGCTGTCTCCCTCGTCGTCTCCCTCGTCGTCTCCCTCGTCGTCTCCCTGGCCGTCTCCCTGGCCGTCTCCCTGGCCGTCTCCCTGGCCGTCTCCCTGGCCGTCTCCCTGGCCGTCTCCCTGGCCGTCTCTCTCGCAGTCTCTCTCGCTGTCTCTCTCGCTGTCTCCCTCGCTGTCTCACTCGCTCTATCCCTCGCTGTATCTCTCGCTGTCTCCCTCGCTGTCTCCCTCGCTGTCTCCCTCGATGTCTCCCTCGCTGTATCCCTCGCTGTATCTCTCGCAGTCTCTCTCGCAGTCTCTCTCGCTGTCTCTCTCGCAGTCTCTCTCGCTGTCTCTCTCGCAGTCTCTCTCGCTGTCTCTCTCGCAGGCTCCCTCGCAGTCTCCCTCGCAGTCTCCCTCGCAGTCTCCCTCGCAGGCTCCCTCGCAGTCTCCCTCGCAGTCTCTCTCGCAGTCACTCTCGCAGTCTCCCTCGCAGTCTCCCTCGCAGTCTCCCTCGCAGTCTCCCTCGCAGTCTCCCTCGCAGTCTCCCTCGCAGTCTCTCTCGCTGTCTCCCTCGCTGTTTGCCTCACAGTCTCTCTCGCTGTCTCCCTCGCAGTCTCTCTCAAAGTGGCTCTCGCTTTCTCCCTCGCTGTCTCTCTCGCAGTCCTTCTCGCAGTCCTTCTCTCAGTCCTTCTCGCAGTCCTTCTCGCAGTCTCTCTCGCAGTCTCTCTTGCTGTCCCTCTCACAGTCTCTCTCGCAGTCTCCTTTGCTGTCTCCCTCGCTGTCTCCCTCGCTGTCTCCCTCGCAGTCTCTCTCGTTGTCTCTCTCGTTGTCTCTCTCGCTGTCTCCATCGCTTTCTCCCTCGCTGTCTCCCTCGCTGTCTCCCTCGCTGTCTCTCTCGCTGTCTCTGTCGCTGTCTCTGTCGCTGTCTCCCTCGCTGTCTCCCTCGTCGTCTCCCTCGTCGTCTCCCTCGTCGTCTCCCTCGTCGTCTCCCTGGCCGTCTCCCTGGCCGTCTCCCTGGCCGTCTCCCTGGCCGTCTCCCTGGCCGTCTCCCTGGCCGTCTCCCTGGCCGTCTCCCTGGCCGTCTCTCTCGCAGTCTCTCTCGCTGTCTCTCTCGCTGTCTCCCTCGCTGTCTCACTCGCTCTATCCCTCGCTGTATCTCTCGCTGTCTCCCTCGCTGTCTCCCTCGCTGTCTCCCTCGATGTCTCCCTCGCTGTATCCCTCGCTGTATCTCTCGCAGTCTCTCTCGCAGTCTCTCTCGCAGTCTCTCTCGCTTTCTCCCTCGCTGTCTCCCTCGCTGTCTCTCTCGCTGTCTCTCTCGCTGTCTCTCTCGCTGTCTCTCTCGCTGTCTCTCTCGCTGCCTCTCTCGCTGTCTCTCTCGCTGTCTCCCTCGCTGTCTCCCTCGCTGTCTCCCTCGCTGTCTCCCTCGCTGTCTCCCTCGCTCTCTCCCTCGCTGTCTCCCTCGCTGTGTCCCTCGCTGTGTCCCTCGCTGTCTCCCTCGCTTTCTCCCTCGCTGTCTCTCTCGCTGTCTCTCTCGCTGTCTCCCTCGTCGTCTCCCTCGTCGTCTCCCTCGTCGTCTCCCTCGTCGTCTCCCTGGCCGTCTCCCTGGCCGTCTCCCTGGCCGTCTCCCTGGCCGTCTCCCTGGCCGTCTCCCTGGCCGTCTCCCTGGCCGTCTCCCTGGCCGTCTCTCTCGCAGTCTCTCTCGCTGTCTCTCTCGCTGTCTCCCTCGCTGTCTCACTCGCTCTATCCCTCGCTGTATCTCTCGCTGTCTCCCTCGCTGTCTCCCTCGCTGTCTCCCTCGATGTCTCCCTCGCTGTATCCCTCGCTGTATCTCTCGCAGTCTCTCTCGCAGTCTCTCTCGCAGTCTCTCTCGCTGTCTCTCTCGCAGTCTCTCTCGCTGTCTCTCTCGCAGTCTCTCTCGCTGTCTCTCTCGCAGGCTCCCTCGCAGTCTCCCTCGCAGTCTCCCTCGCAGTCTCCCTCGCAGGCTCCCTCGCAGTCTCCCTCGCAGTCTCTCTCGCAGTCACTCTCGCAGTCTCCCTCGCAGTCTCCCTCGCAGTCTCCCTCGCAGTCTCCCTCGCAGTCTCCCTCGCAGTCTCCCTCGCAGTCTCTCTCGCTGTCTCCCTCGCTGTTTGCCTCACAGTCTCTCTCGCTGTCTCCCTCGCAGTCTCTCTCAAAGTGGCTCTCGCTTTCTCCCTCGCTGTCTCTCTCGCAGTCCTTCTCGCAGTCCTTCTCTCAGTCCTTCTCGCAGTCCTTCTCGCAGTCTCTCTCGCAGTCTCTCTCGCTGTCCCTCTCACAGTCTCTCTCGCAGTCTCCTTTGCTGTCTCCCTCGCTGTCTCCCTCGCAGTCTCTCTCGTTGTCTCTCTCGTTGTCTCTCTCGCTGTCTCCATCGCTTTCTCCCTCGCTGTCTCCCTCGCTGTCTCCCTCGCTGTCTCTCTCGCTGTCTCTCTCGCTGTCTCTCTCGCTGTCTCTCTCGCTGCCTCTCTCGCTGTCTCTCTCGCTGTCTCTCTCGCAGTCTCTCTCGCTGTCTCCCTCGCTGTCTCCCTCGCTGTCTCCCTCGCTGTCTCCCTCGCTGTGTCTCTCGCTCTCTCCCTCGCTGTCTCCCTCGCTGTCTCATGCGCTCTCTCACGCAGTCTCTCTCGCTGTCTCCCTCGCTGTGTCCCTCGCTGTCTCCATCGCTTTCTCTCTCGCTGTCTCTCTCGCTGTCTCTCTCGCTGTCTCTCTCGCAGGCTCCCTCGCAGTCTCCCTCGCAGTCTCTCTCGCAGTCAGTCTCGCAGTCTCCCTCGCTGTCTCCCTCGCAGTCTCCCTCGCAGTCTCTCTCGAAGTCGCTCTCGCTTTCTCCCTCGCTGTCTCTCTCGCAGTCCTTCTCGCAGTCCTTCTCGCAGTCCTTCTCACAGTCCTTCTCGCAGTCCTTCTCGCAGTCTCTCTCGCAGTCTCTCTCGCTGTCTCTCTCGCTGTCCCTCTCGCAGTCTCTCTCGCTGTCCCTCTCACAGTCTCTCTCGCAGTCTCCTTTGCTGTCTCCCTCGCTGTCTCCCTCGCTGTCTCCCTCGCTGTCTCCCTTGCTGTCTCCCACGCAGTCTCTCTCGTTGTCTTTCTCGCTGTCTCCATCGCTTTCTCCCTCGCTGTCTCCCTCGCTGTCTCTCTCGCTGTCTCTCTCGCTGTCTCTCTCGCTGTCTCTCTCGCTGTCTCTCTCGCTGCCTCTCTCGCTGTCTCTCTCGCTGTCTCCCTCGCTGTCTCCCTCGCTGTCTCCCTCGCTGTCTCCCTCGCTGTCTCCCTCGCTCTCTCCCTCGCTGTCTCCCTCGCTGTGTCCCTCGCTGTGTCCCTCGCTGTCTCCCTCGCTTTCTCCCTCGCTGTCTCTCTCGCTGTCTCTCTCGCTGTCTCCCTCGCAGTCTCTCTCGCAGTCTCCCTCGCAGTCTCCCTCGCTGTCTCTCTCGCTGTCTCCCGCGCTCTCTCACGCGCTCTCTCTCGCAGTCTCTCTCGCTGTGTCCCTCGCTGTGTCCCTCGCTGTGTCCCTCGCTGTGTCCCTCGCTGTGTCCCTCGCTGTCTCCCTCGCTGTCTCCCTCGCTGTCTCCCTCGCCGTCTCCCTCGCCGTCTCCCTCGCCGTCTCCCTTGCAGTCACTCTCTCTGTATCACCGGCTGTCTCTCTCGCTATCTCCATAGCAGTCTCTCTCACTGTCTCTGTCGCTGTCTCTGTCGCTGTCTCTGTCGCTGTCTCTGTCGCTGTCTCTGTCGCTGTCTCCCTCGCTGTCTCCCTCGTCGTCTCCCTCGTCGTCTCCCTCGTCGTCTCCCTGGCCGTCTCCCTGGCCGTCTCCCTGGCCGTCTCCCTGGCCGTCTCCCTGGCCGTCTCCCTGGCCGTCTCCCTGGCCGTCTCCCTGGCCGTCTCTCTCGCAGTCTCTCTCGCTGTCTCTCTCGCTGTCTCCCTCGCTGTCTCACTCGCTCTATCCCTCGCTGTATCTCTCGCTGTCTCCCTCGCTGTCTCCCTCGCTGTCTCCCTCGCTGTCTCCCTCGATGTCTCCCTCGCTGTATCCCTCGCTGTATCTCTCGCAGTCTCTCTCGCAGTCTCTCTCGCTGTCTCTCTCGCAGTCTCTCTCGCTGTCTCTCTCGCAGTCTCTCTCGCTGTCTCTCTCGCAGGCTCCCTCGCAGTCTCCCTCGCAGTCTCCCTCGCAGTCTCCCTCGCAGGCTCCCTCGCAGTCTCCCTCGCAGTCTCTCTCGCAGTCACTCTCGCAGTCTCCCTCGCAGTCTCCCTCGCAGTCTCCCTCGCAGTCTCCCTCGCAGTCTCTCTCGCTGTCTCCCTCGCTGTTTGCCTCACAGTCTCTCTCGCTGTCTCCCTCGCAGTCTCTCTCAAAGTGGCTCTCGCTTTCTCCCTCGCTGTCTCTCTCGCAGTCCTTCTCGCAGTCCTTCTCTCAGTCCTTCTCGCAGTCCTTCTCGCAGTCTCTCTCGCAGTCTCTCTCGCTGTCCCTCTCACAGTCTCTCTCGCAGTCTCCTTTGCTGTCTCCCTCGCTGTCTCCCTCGCAGTCTCTCTCGTTGTCTCTCTCGTTGTCTCTCTCGCTGTCTCCATCGCTTTCTCCCTCGCTGTCTCCCTCGCTGTCTCCCTCGCTGTCTCTCTCGCTGTCTCTCTCGCTGTCTCTCTCGCTGTCTCTCTCGCTGTCTCTCTCGCTGCCTCTCTCGCTGTCTCTCTCGCTGTCTCTCTCGCAGTCTCTCTCGCTGTCTCCCTCGCTGTCTCCCTCGCTGTCTCCCTCGCTGTCTCCCTCGCTGTGTCTCTCGCTCTCTCCCTCGCTGTCTCCCTCGCTGTCTCATGCGCTCTCTCACGCAGTCTCTCTCGCTGTCTCCCTCGCTGTGTCCCTCGCTGTCTCCATCGCTTTCTCTCTCGCTGTCTCTCTCGCTGTCTCTCTCGCTGTCTCTCTCGCAGGCTCCCTCGCAGTCTCCCTCGCAGTCTCTCTCGCAGTCAGTCTCGCAGTCTCCCTCGCTGTCTCCCTCGCAGTCTCCCTCGCAGTCTCTCTCGAAGTCGCTCTCGCTTTCTCCCTCGCAGTCTCTCTCGCAGTCTCTCTCGCAGTCAGTCTCGCAGTCTCCCTCGCTGTCTCCCTCGCAGTCTCCCTCGCAGTCTCTCTCGAAGTCGCTCTCGCTGTCTCCCTCGCTGTCTCCCTCGCTGTCTCTCTCGCTCTCTCTCTCGCCGTCTCCCTCGCCGTCTTATTCGCTGTCTCCCTCGCATTCTCTCTCGCAGTGTCTCTCGCAGTCTCCCTCGCAGTCTCCCTCGCAGTCTCTCTCGCAGTCTCCCTCGCAGTCTCCCTCGCAGTCTCTCTCGCTGTCTCCCTCACAGTCTCTCTCGCTGTCTCCCTCGCAGTCTCTCTCGAAGTCGCTCTCGCTTTCTCCCTCGCTTTCTCCCTCGCTGTCTCTCTCGTAGTCCTTCTCGCAGTCCTTCTCGCAGTCCTTCTCGCAGTCTCTCTCGCTGTCTCCCTCGCTGTGTCTCTCGCTGTCTCCCTCGCTGTCTCCCTCGCTGTCTCACGCGCTCTCTCTCGCAGTCTCTCTCGCTGTCTCTCTCGCTGTCTCTCTCGCTGTCTCCCTCGCTGTCTCCCTCGCTGTGTCCCTCGCTGTCTCTCTCGCAGTCTCCCTCGCTATCTCCCTCGCTGTCTCCCTCGCTGTCTCCCTCGCTGTCTCCCTCGTCGTCTCCCTCGCCGTCTCCCTTGCAGTCACTCTCTCTGTATCCCCGGCTGTCTCTCTCGCTATCTCCATAGCAGTATCTCTCACTGTCTCCCTCGCTGTCTCTGTCGCTGTCTCTGTCGCTGTCTCTGTCGCTGTCTCTGTCGCTGTCTCTGTCGCTGTCTCCGTCGCTGTCTCCGTCGCTGTCTCCGTCGCTGTCTCCCTCGCTGTCTCCCTCGCCGTCTCCCTCGCCGTCTCCCTCGCCGTCTCCCTCACCGTCTCCCTCGTCGTCTCCCTGGCCGTCTCCCTGGCCGTCTCCCTGGCCGTCTCCCTGGCCGTCTCCCTGGCCGTCTCCCTGGCCGTCTCCCTGGCCGTCTCCCTGGCCGTCTCCCTCGCAGTCTCTCTCGCTGTCTCTCTCAATGTACTCTCGCTGTCTCCCTCGCTGTCACACTCGCTCTATCCCTCGCTGTATCTCTCGCAGTCTCTCTCACAGTCTCTCTCGCTGTCTCTCTCGCTGTCTCTCTCGCTGTCTCCCTCGCAGTCTCTCTCGCTCTCTCCCTCACTGTCTCTCTCGCCGTCTCTCTCGCCGTCTCTCTCGCCGTCTCTCTCGCCGTCTCTCTCGCCGTCTCTCTCGCCGTCTCTCTCTCCATCTCTCTCGCAGTCTCCCTCGCTGTCTCCCTCGCAGTCTCTCTCGCAGTCTCTCTCGCAGTCTCTCTCGCAGTCTCTCTCGCAGTCTCTCTCGCAGTCTCTCTCGCAGTCTCCCTCGCTGTCTCCCTCCCAGTCCCTCTCGCAGTCTCTCTCGCAGTCTCTCTCGCTGTATCTCTCGCTGTATCTCTCGCAGTCTCTCTCGCTGTCCCTCTCGCAGTCTCTCTCGCTGTCTCTCTCGCAGTCTCCTTTGCAGTCTCTCTCGCTGTCTCCCACGCTGTCTCCCTCGCAGTCTCCCTCGCAGTCTCCCTCGCAGTCTCCCTCGCAGTCTCCCTCGCAGTCTCCCTCGCAGTCTCTCTCGCAGTCTCTCTCGCAGTCTCTCTCGCAGTCTCTCTCGCTGTCTCCCTCGCTTTCTCCCTCGCTGTCTCTCTCGCTGTCCCTCTCGCAGTCTCCTTTGCAGTCTCTCTCGCAGTCTCCCTCGCTGTCTCCCTCGCTGTCTCCCTCGCTGTCTCCCTCGCTGTCTCCCTCGCTGTCTCCCTCGCTGTCTCCCTCACTGTGTCCCTCGCTCTCTCCCTCGCAGTCTCCCTCACCGTCTCCCTCGCCGTCTCTCTCGCATTCTCTCTCGCTGTCTCTCTCGCTGTCTCTCTCGCAGTCTCTCTCGCAGTCTCCTTTGCAGTCTCTCTCGCAGTCTCCCTCGCTGTCTCCCTCGCTGTCTCCCTCGCTGTCTCCCTCGCTGTCTCCCTCACTGTGTCCCTCGCTCTCTCCCTCGCAGTCTCCCTCACCGTCTCCCTCGCCGTCTCTCTCGCAGTCTCTCTCACTGTCTTCCTCGCAGTTTCTCTCGCTGTCTCCCTCGCTGTCTCCCTCGCTGTCTCCCTCGCTGTCTCGCTCGCTGTCTCCCTCGCTGTCTCCCTCGCTGTCTCCCTCGCTGTCTCCCTCGCTGTCTCCCTAGCAGTCGCTCTCGCAGTCGCTCTCGCAGTCGCTCTCGCAGTCGCTCTCGCAGTCGCTCTCGCAGTCTCTCTCGCTGTCTCCCTCGCTGTCTCCCTCGCTGCCGCCCTCGCTGTCTCCCTAGCAGTCGCTCTCACAGTCTCTCTCGCTGTCTTCCTCGCTGTGTCCCTCGCCGTCTCTCTCGCAGTCTCTCTCGCTGTCTCACGCGATCTCTCTCGCATTCTCTCTCGTTGTCTCCCTTGCAGTCTCTCTCGCTGTGTCCCTCGCAGTCTCTCTCGCAGTCTCTATTGCTGTCTCTGTCGCTGTCTCCCTCGCTGTCTCCCTCGCTGCCTCCCTCGCAGTCTCTCTCGAAGTCTCTCTCGCTGTCTCCCTCGCTGTCTCTCTCTCTCTCGCCGTCTCCCTCGCCGTCTCCCTCGCCGTCTTAATCGCTGTCTCCCTCGCATTCTCTCTCGCAGTGTCTCTCGCTGTCTCCCTCGCAGTCTCCCTCGCAGTCTCCCTCGCAGTCTCTCTCGCTGTCTCCCTCACAGTCTCTCTCGCTGTCTCCCTCGCAGTCTCTCTCGAAGTCGCTCTCGCTTTCTCCCTCGCTGTCTCTCTCGCAGTCCTTCTCGCAGTCTCTCTCGCTGTCTCCAGCGCTGTCTCCCTCGCTGTCTCCCTCGCTGTCTCCCTCGCTGTCTCCCTCGCTGTCTCCCTCGCTGTCTCCCTCGCTGTCTCTCTCGCAGTCTTCCTCGCAGTCTGCCTCGCAGTCTGCCTCGCAGTCTCCCTCGCAGTCTCTTTCGCTGTCTCTTTCGCTGTCTCCCTCGCTGTTTCCCTCACAGTCTCTTGCGCTGTCTCCCTCGCAGTCTCCCTCGCAGTCTCCCTCGCAGTCTCCCTCGCAGTCTCCCTCGCAGTCTCTCTCGCAGTCGCTCTCACTTTCTCCCTCGCAGTCCTTCTCGCAGTCCTTCTCGTAGTCCTTCTCGCTGTCTCTCTCGCTGTCTCTCTCGCTGTCTCCTTCGCTGTCTCCCTCGCTGTCTCCCTCGCTGTCTCCCTCGCTGTCTCCCTCGCTGTCTCCCACGCTGTCTCCCACGCTGTCTCCCTCGCAGTCTCCCTCGCAGTCTCTCTCGCTGTCTCTCTCGCTGTCTCTCTCGCTGTCTCTCTCGCTGTCTCTCTCGCTGTCTCTCTCGCTGTCTCCCTCGCTGTCTCCCTCGCTGTCTAACGCGGTCTCTCTCGCTGTCTCTCTCGCTGTCTCTCTCGCTGTCTCTCTCGCTGTATCCCTCACAGTCTCTCTTGCAGTCTCTCTCGCTGTCTCCCTCGCTGTCTCCCTCGCTGTCTCCCTCGCTGTCTCCCTCGCTGTCTCCCTCACTGTGACCCTCGCTCTCTCCCTCGCTCTCTCCCTCGCTCTCTCCCTCGCAGTCTCCCTCGCAGTCTCCCTCGCCGTCTCTCTCGCAGTCTCTCTCGCTGTCTTCCTCGCAGTTTCTCTCGCAGTTTCTCTCGCCGTCTCCCTCGCTGTCTCCCTCGCTGTCTCCCTCGCTGTCTCCCTCGCTGCCTCCCTCGCTGTCTCCCTAGCAGTCGCTCTCGCAGTCGCTCTCGCAGTCTCTCTCGCTGTCTCCCTCGCAGTCTCCCTCGCAGTCTCCCTCGCAGTCTCCCTCGCAGTCTCCCTCGCAGTCTCCCTCGCAGTCTCCCTCGCTGTCTCCCTCGCTGCCTCCCTCGCTGTCTCCCTAGCAGTCGCTCTCGCAGTCTCTCTCGCTGTCTTCCTCGCTGTGTCCCTCGCAGTCTCTCTCGCAGTCTCTCTCGCAGTCTCTCTCGCAGTCTCTCTCGCAGTCTCTCTCGCAGTCTTCCTCGCAGTTTCTCTCGCTGTCTCCCTCGCTGCCTCCCACGCTGTCTCCCTCACTGTCTCACGCGATCTCTCTCGCATTCTCTCTCGTTGTCTCCCTTGCAGTCTCTCTCGCTGTGTCCCTCGCAGTCTCTCTCGCAGTCTCTCTCGCAGTCTCTCTCGCAGTCTCTATTGCTGTCTCCCTCGCTGTCTCCCTCGCTGCCTCCCTCGCAGTCTCTCTCGAAATCTCTCTCGCTGTCTCCCTCGCTGTCTCCCTTGCTGTCTCCCTCGCTGTTTCCCTCGCTGTTTCCCTCGCTGTCTCTCTCGCTCTCTCTCTCGCCGTCTCCCTCGCCGTCTTATTCGCTGTCTCCCTCGCATTCTCTCTCGCAGTGTCTCTCGCTGTCTCCCTCGCAGTCTCCCTCGCAGTCTCTCTCGCTGTCTCCCTCACAGTCTCTCTCGCTGTCTCCCTCGCAGTCTCTCTCGAAGTCGCTCTCGCTTTCTCCCTCGCTTTCTCCCTCACTTTCTCCCTCGCTCTCTCTCTCGCAGTCCTTCTCGCAGTCCTTCTCGCAGCCCTTCTCGCAGTCTCTCTCGCTGTCTCCCTCGCTGTGTCTCTCGCTCTCTCCCTCGCTGTCTCCCTCGCTGTCTCACGCGCTCTCTCTCGCAGTCTCTCTCGCAGTCTCTCTCGCTGTCTCTCTCGCTGTCTCTCTCGCTGTCTCTCTCGCTGTCTCTCTCGCTGTCTCCCTCGCTGTGTCCCTCGCTGTGTCCCTTGCTGTCTCTCTCGCTGTCTCCCTCGCTGTGTCCCTCGCTGTGTCCCTCGCTGTCTCCCTCGCTGTCTCCCTCGCTGTGTCCCTCGCTGTGTCCCTCGCTGTCTCTCTCGCTGTCTCCCTCGCTGTCTCCCTCGCTGTCTCCCTCGCTGTCTCCCTCACTGTGTCCCTCGCTCTCTCCCTCGCCGTCTCTCTCGCAGTCTCTCTCGCTGTCTTCCTCGCAGTTTCTCTCGCAGTTTCTCTCGCCGTCTCCCTCGCCGTCTCCCTCGCTGTCTCCCTCGCTGCCTCCCTCGCTGTCTCCCTAGCAGTCGCTCTCGCAGTCGCTCTCGCAGTCGCTCTCGCAGTCTCTCTCGCTGTCTCCATCGCTGTCTCCCTCTCAGTCTCCCTCTCAGTCTCCCTCGCTGTCTCCCTCGCTGCCTCCCTCGCTGTCTCCCTAGCAGTCGCTCTCGCAGTCTCTCTCGCTGTCTTCCTCGCTGTGTCCCTCGCAGTCTCTCTCGCAGTCTCTCTCGCAGTCTCTCTCGCAGTCTCTCTCGCAGTCTCTCTCGCAGTCTCTCTCGCAGTCTTCCTCGCTGTCTCCCTCACTGCCTCCCACGCTGTCTCCCTCACTGTCTCATGCGATCTCTCTCGCATTCTCTCTCGTTGTCTCCCTTGCAGTCTCTCTCGCTGTGTCCCTCGCAGTCTCTCTCGCAGTCTCTCTCGCAGTCTCTCTCGCAGTCTCTATTGCTGTCTCCCTCGCTGTCTCCCTCGTTGTCTCCCTCGTTGTCTCCCTCGTTGTCTCCCTCGCTGTCTCCCTCGCTGTCTCCCTCGCTGCCTCCCTCGCAGTCTCTCTCGCTGTCTCCCTCGCTGTCTCCCTCGCTGTCTCCCTCGCTGTCTCCCTCGCTGTCTCTCTCGCTCTCTCTCTCGCCGTCTCCCTCGCCGTCTTATTCGCTGTCTCCCTCGCATTCTCTCTCGCAGTGTCTCTCGCTGTCTCCCTCGCAGTCTCCCTCGCAGTCTCTCTCGCTGTCTCCCTCACAGTCTCTCTCGCTGTCTCCCTCGCAGTCTCTCTCGAAGTCGCTCTCGCTTTCTCCCTCGCTTTCTCCCTCGCTGTCTCTCTCGCAGTCCTTCTCGCAGTCCTTCTCGCAGTCCTTCTCGCAGTCTCTCTCGCTGTCTCCCTCGCTGTGTCTCTCGCTCTCTCCCTCGCTGTCTCCCTCGCTGTCTCCCTCGCTGTCTCACGCGCTCTCTCTCGCAGTCTCTCTCGCTGTCTCTCTCGCAGTCTCTCTCGCAGTCTCTCTCGCTGTCCCTCTCGCAGTCTCTCTCGCTGTCTCTCTCGCAGTCTCCTTTGCAGTCTCTCTCGCTGTCTCTCTCGCTGTCTCCCACGCTGTCTCCCACGCTGTCTCCCTCGCAGTCTCCCTCGCAGTCTCCCTCGCAGTCTCCCTCGCAGTCTCTCTCGCAGTCTCTCTCGCAGTCTCTCTCGCAGTCTCTCTCGCTGTCTCCCTCGCTTTCTCCCTCGCTTTCTCCCTCGCTGTCTCTCTCGCTGTCTCTCTCGCTGTCCCTCTCGCAGTCCCTCTCGCATTCTCTCTCGCTGTCTCTCTCGCAGTCAATCTCGCCGTCTCTCTCGCAGTCTCCTTTGCAGTCTCTCTCGCAGTCTCCCTCGTTGTCTCCCTCGCTGTCTCCCTCGCTGTCTCCCTCGCTGTCTCCCTCGCTGTCTCCCACGCTGTCTCCCACGCTGTCTCCCTCGCAGTCTCTCTCACTGTCTCCCTCGCTTTCTCCCTCGCTGTCTCTCTCGCTGTCTCCCTCGCTGTCTCCCTCGCAGTCTCTCTCGCTGTCTCCCTCACTGTGTCCCTCGCTCTCTCCCTCGCTCTCTCCCTCGCAGTCTCCCTCACCGTCTCCCTCGCCGTCTCTCTCGCAGTCTCTCTCACTGTCTTCCTCGCAGTTTCTCTCGCTGTCTCCCTCGCTGTCTCGCTCACTGTCTCCCTCGCTGTCTCCCTCGCTGTCTCCCTCGCTGTCTCCCTCGCTGCCTCCCTCGCTATCTCCCTAGCAGTCGCTCTCGCAGTCGCTCTCGCAGTCTCTCTCGCAATCTCTCTCGCTGTCTCCCTCGCTGTCTCCCTCGCTGTCTCCCTCGCTGCCGCCCTCGCTGTCTCCCTAGCAGTCGCTCTCGCAGTCTCTCTCGCTGTCTTCCTCGCTGTGTCCCTCGCCGTCTCTCTCGCCGTCTCTCTCGCAGTCTCTCTCGCAGTCTCTCTCGCAGTCTTCCTCGCAGTTTCTCTCGCTGTCTCCCTCGCTGCCTCCCACGCTGTCTCCCTCGCTGTCTCACGCGATCTCTCTCGCATTCTCTCTCGTTGTCTCCCTTGCAGTCTCTCTCGCTGTGTCCCTCGCAGTCTCTCTCGCAGTCTCTCTCGCAGTCTCTCTCGCAGTCTCTCTCGCAGTCTCTATTGCTGTCTCTGTCGCTGTCTCCCTCGCTGTCTCCCTCGCTGCTTCCCTTGCAGTCTCTCTCGAAGTCTCTCTCGCTGTCTCCCTCGCTGTCTCTCTCTCTCTCGCCGTCTCCCTCGCCGTCTTAATCGCTGTCTCCCTCGCATTCTCTCTCGCAGTGTCTCTCGCTGTCTCCCTCGCAGTCTCCCTCGCAGTCTCCCTCGCAGTCTCCCTCGCAGTCTCTCTCGCTGTCTCCCTCGCAGTCTCTCTCGCTGTCTCTCTCGCTGTCTCCCTCGCAGTCTCTCTCGAAGTCGCTCTCGCTTTCTCCCTCGCTGTCTCTCTCGCAGTCCTTCTCGCAGTCTCTCTCGCTGTCTCCAGCGCTGTCTCCCTCGCTGTCTCCCTCGCTGTCTCCCTCGCTGTCTCCCTCGCTGTCTCCCTCGCTGTCTCCCTCGCTGTCTCCCTCGCTGTCTCCCTCGCTGTCTCCCTCGCAGTCTTCCTCGCAGTCTGCCTCGCAGTCTCTTTCGCTGTCTCCCTCGCTGTCTCCCTCGCTGTTTCCCTCACAGTCTCTTTCGCTGTCTCCCTCGCAGTCTCCCTCGCAGTCTCCCTCGCAGTCTCCCTCGCAGTCTCCCTCGCAGTCTCTCTCGCAGTCGCTCTCACTTTCTCCCTCGCTGTCTCTCTCGCAGTCCTTCTCGCAGTCCTTCTCGCAGTCTCTCTCGCTGTCTCTCTCGCTGTCTCCCTCGCTGTCTCCCTCGCTGTCTCCCTCGCTGTCTCCCTCGCTGTCTCCCTCGCTGTCTCCCTCGCTGTCTCCCACGCTGTCTCCCTCGCAGTCTCCCTCGCAGTCTCCCTCGCTGTCTCTCTCGCTGTCTCTCTCGCTGTCTCTCTCGCTGTCTCCCTCGCTTTCTCCCTCGCTGTCTCTCTCGCTGTCTCTCTCGCTGTCTCTCTCGCTGTCTCCCTCGCTGTCTCCCTCGCTGTCTCACGCGTTCTCTCTCGCTGTCTCTCTCGCTGTCTCTCTCGCTGTCTCTCTCGCTGTCTCTCTCGCAGTCTCTCTCGCAGTCTCTCTCGCTGTCTCCCTCGCTGTCTCCCTCGCTGTCTCCCTCGCTGTCTCCCTCGCTGTCTCCCTCGCTGTCTCCCTCGCTGTCTCCCTCACTGTGTCCCTCGCTCTCTCCCTCGCTCTCTCCCTCGCAGTCTCCCTCGCAGTCTCCCTCGCAGTCTCCCTCGCCGTCTCTCTCGCAGTCTCTCTCGCTGTCTTCCTCGCAGTTTCTCTCGCAGTTTCCCTCGCAGTCTCCCTCGCAGTCTCCCTCGCAGTCTCCCTCGCAGTCTCCCTCGCAGTCTCCCTCGCAGTCTCCCTCGCTGCCTCCCTAGCTGTCTCCCTAGCAGTCGCTCTCGCAGTCTCTCTCGCTGTCTTCCTCGCTGTGTCCCTCGCAGTCTCTCTCGCAGTCTCTCTCGCAGTCTCTCTCGCAGTCTCTCTCGCAGTCTTCCTCGCAGTTTCTCTCGCTGTCTCCCTCGCTGCCTCCCTCGCTGTCTCCCTCACTGTCTCACGCGATCTCTCTCGCATTCTCTCTCGTTGTCTCCCTTGCAGTCTCTCTCGCTGTGTCCCTCGCAGTCTCTCTCGCAGTCTCTATTGCTGTCTCCCTCGCTGTCTCCCTCGCTGTCTCCCTCGCTGTCTCCCTCGCTGTCTCCCTCGCTGTCTCCCTCGCTTTCTCCCTCGCTGTCTCCCTCGCTGTCTCCCTCGCTGTCTCCCTCGCTGTCTCCCTCGCTGCCTCCCTCGCAGTCTCTCTCGAAATCTCTCTCGCTGTCTCCCTCGCTGTCTCCCTCGCTGTCTCCCTCGCTGTCTCCCTCGCTGTCTCCCTCGCTGTCTCCCTCGCTGTCTCTCTCGCTCTCTCTCTCGCCGTCTCCCTCGCCGTCTTATTCGCTGTCTCCCTCGCATTCTCTCTCGCAGTGTCTCTCGCTGTCTCCCTCGCAGTCTCCCTCGCAGTCTCCCTCGCAGTCTCCCTCGCAGTCTCTCTCGCTGTCTCCCTCACAGTCTCTCTCGCTGTCTCCCTCGCAGTCTCTCTCGAAGTCGCTCTCGCTTTCTCCCTCGCTTTCTCCCTCGCTCTCTCTCTCGCAGTCCTTCTCGCAGTCCTTCTCGCAGTCTCTTTCGCTGTCTCCCTCGCTGTGTCTCTCGCTCTCTCCCTCGCTGTCTCCCTCGCTGTCTCCCTCGCTATCTCACGCGCTCTCTCTCGCAGTCTCTCTCGCTGTCTCTCTCGCTGTCTCTCTCGCTGTCTCCCTCGCTGTGTCCCTCGCTGTGTCCCTCGCTGTGTCCCTCGCTGTCTCTCTCGCAGTCTCCCTCGCTGTCTCCCTCGCTGTCTCCCTCGCTGTCTCCCTCGTCGTCTCCCTCGCCGTCTCCCTTGCAGTCACTCTCTCTGTATCCCCGGCTGTCTCTCTCGCTATCTCCATAGCAGTATCTCTCACTGTCTCCCTCGCTGTCTCTGTCGCTGTCTCTGTCGCTGTCTCTGTCGCTGTCTCTGTCGCTGTCTCCGTCGCTGTCTCCCTCGCCGTCTCCCTCGCCGTCTCCCTCGCCGTCTCCCTCGTCGTCTCCCTCGTCGTCTCCCTCATCGTCTCCCTGGCCGTCTCCCTGGCCGTCTCCCTGGCCGTCTCCCTGGCCGTCTCCCTCGCAGTCTCTCTCAATGTACTCTCGCTGTCTCCCTCGCTGTCTCACTCGCTCTATCCCTCGCTGTATCTCTCGCAGTCTCTCTCACAGTCTCTCTCGCTGTCTCCGTCGCAGTCTCTCTCGCTCTCTCCCTCACTGTCTCTCTCGCCGTCTCTCTCGCCGTCTCTCTCGCCGTCTCTCTCTCCATCTCTCTCGCCATCACTCTCGCAGTCTCCCTCGCTGTCTCCCTCGCTGTCTCCCTCGCAGTCTCCCTCGCAGTCTCTCTCCCAGTCTCTCTCGCAGTCTCTCTCGCAGTCTCTCTCGCAGTCTCCCTCGCTGTCTCCCTCCCAGTCTCCCTCCCAGTCTCTCTCGCAGTCTCTCTCGCAGTCTCTCTCGCAGTCTCTCTCGCAGTCTCTCTCGCAGTCTCTCTCGCAGTCTCTCTCGCAGTCTCTCTCGCAGTCTCTCTCGCAGTCCCTCTCGCAGTCTCTCTCGCTGTCTCTCTCGCAGTCTCTCTCGCAGTCTCCTTTGCAGTCTCTCTCGCTGTCTCTCTCGCTGTCTCCCACGCTGTCTCCCTCGCAGTCTCTCTCGCAGTCTCTCTCGCAGTCTCTCTCGCAGTCTCTCTCGCAGTCTCTCTCGCAGTCTCTCTCGCTGTCTCTCTCGCTGTCTCCCTCGCTTTCTCCTTCGCTGTCTCTCTCGCTGCCGCCCTCGCTGTCTCCCTAGCAGTCGCTCTCGCAGTCTCTCTCGCTGTCTTCCTCGCTGTGTCCCTCGCCGTCTCTCTCGCAGTCTCTCTCGCAGTCTCTCTCGCAGTCTCTCTCGCAGTCTCTCTCGCAGTTTCTCTCGCTGTCTCCCTCGCTGCCTCCCACGCTGTCTCCCTCGCTGTCTCACGCGATCTCTCTCGCATTCTCTCTCGTTGTCTCCCTTGCAGTCTCTCTCGCTGTGTCCCTCGCAGTCTCTCTCGCAGTCTCTATTGCTGTCTCTGTCGCTGTCTCCCTCGCTGTCTCCCTCGCTGCCTCCCTCGCAGTCTCTCTCGAAGTCTCTCTCGCTGTCTCCCTCGCTGTCTCTCTCTCTCTCGCCGTCTCCCTCGCCGTCTTTTTTTTTAGAATTTTACAGCGCAGTACAGGCCCTTCGGCCCTCGATGTTGCGCCGATCATCTGACCTACACTATTCCATTTACATCCATATGTCTATCCAATGACCACTTAAATGCCCTTAAAGTTGGCGAGTCTACTACTGTTGCAGGCAGGGCGTTCCACGCCCCTACTACTCTCTGCGTAAAGAAACTACCTCTGACATCTGTCCTATATCTTTCACCCCTCAACTTAAAGCTATGTCCCCTCGTGTTTGCCATCCTCATCCGAGGAAAAAGACTCTCACTATCCACCCTATCTAACCCTCTGATTATCTTGTATGTCTCTATTAAGTCACCTCTCCTCCTCCTTCTCTCTAACGAAAACAACCCCAAGTCCCTCAGCCTTTCCTCGTAAGACCTTCCTTCCATACCAGGCAACATCCTAGTAAATCTCCTCTGCACCCTTTCCAAAGCTTCGACATCCTTCCTATAATGCGGTGACCAGAACTGCACGCAATACTCCAGGTGCGGCCTCACCAGAGTTTTGTACAGCTGCATCATGACCCCGTGGCTCTGAAACTCGATCCCCCTACTAATAAAGGCTAACACACCATATGCCTTCTTGACAGCCCTATTAACCTGGGTAGCAACTTTCAGGGATTTATGTACCTGGATACCAAGATCTCTCTGCTCATCTACACTACCAAGAATCTTCCCATTAGCCCAGTACTCTGCATTGCTGTTACTCCTTCCAAAGTGAATCACCTCACACTTCTCCGCATTAAACTCCATTTGCCATCTCTCAGCCCAGCTCTGCAGCCTATCTATGTCCCTCTGTACCCTACAACACCCTTCGACACTATCCACAACTCCACCGACCTTCGTGTCATCCGCAAATTTACTAACCCACCCTTCTACACCCTCATCCAGGTCGTTTATAAAAATGACAAACAGCAGTGGCCCCAAAACAGAACCTTGCGGTACACCACTAGTAACTAAACTCCAGGATGAACATTTGCCATCAACCACCACCCTCTGTCTTCTTTCAGCTAGCCAATTTCTGATCCAAAGCTCTAAATCACCTTCAACCCCATACTTGCGTATTTTCTGCAATAGCCTACCGTGGGGAACCTTATCAAACGCCTTACTGAAATCCATATACACCACATCCACGGCTTTACCCTCATCCACCTGTTTGGTCACCTTCTCGAAAAACTCAATAAGGTTTGTGAGGCACGACCTACCTTTCACAAAACCGTGCTGACTATCGCAAATGAACTTATTCTTTTCAAGATGATTATAAATCCTGTCTCTTATAACCTTTTCCAACATTTTACCCACAACCGAAGTAAGGCTCACAGGTCTATAATTACCAGGGCTGTCTCTACTCCCCTTCTTGAACAAGGGGACAACATTTGCTATCCTCCAGTCCTCCGGCACTACTCCTGTCGACAATGACGACTTGAAGATCAACAACAACGGCTCTGCAATCTCCTCCCTGACTTCCCAGAGAATCCTAGGATAAATCCCATCTGGCCCAGGGGACTTATCTATTTTCACTCTTTCCAAAATTGCTAACACCTCCTCCTTGTGAATCTCAATCCCATCTAGCCTAGTAGGCTGTATCTCAGTAATCTCCTCGGCAACATTTTCTTTCTCTACTGTAAATACTGACGAAAAATATTCATTTAACGCTTCCCCTATCTCCTCTGATTCCGCACACAACTTCCCACTACTATCCTTGATTGGCCCTGTTCTAACTCTTATCATTCGTTTATTCCTGATATACCTATAGAAAGCCTTAGGGTTTTCTTTGATCCTATCCGCCAATGACTTCTCGTGTCCTCTCCTTGCTCTTCTTAGCCCTCCCTTTAGATCCTTCCTGGCTAGCTTGTAACTCTCAAGCGCCCTAACTGAGCCTTCACGTCTCATCCTAACATAAGCCGCCCTCTTCCTCTTGACAAGCGCTTCAACTTCTTGAGTAAACCACGGCTCCCTTGCTCGACAACTTCCTCCCTGCCTGACAGGTACATACTTATCAAGGACACGCATTAGCTGCTCCTTGAATAAGCTCCACATTTCGTTTGTGCCCATCCCCTGCAGTTTCCTTCCCCATCCTACACATCCTAAATCTTGCCTAATCGCGTCATAATTTCCTTTCCCCCAGCTATAATTCTTGCCCTGTGGTATATACCTGTCCCTGCCCATCGCTAAGGTAAACCTAACCGAATTGTGATCACTATCGCCAAAGTGCTCACCTACATCTAAATCGAACACCTGGCCGGGTTCATTACCCAGTACCAAATCCAATGTGGCATCGCCCCTGGTTGGCCTGTCCACATACTGTGTCAGAAAACCCTCCTGCACACACTGGACAAAAACAGACCCATCTAAAGTACTCGAACTATAGTATTTCCAGTCAATATTTGGAAAGTTAAAGTCCCCCATAACCACTACCCTGTTACTCTCGCTCCTGTCGAGAATCATCTTCGCTATCCTTTCCTCTACATCTCTGGAACGATTCGGAGGTCTATAGAAAACTCCCAACAGGGTGACCTCTCCTCTCCTGTTTCTAACCTCGGCCCATACTACCTCAGTAGACGAGTCCTCAAACGTCTTTTCTGCCGCTGTAATACTTTCCTTGATTAACAATGCCACACCCCCCCCTCTTTTACCCTCTCCTCTGTTCTTTCTGAAACATCTAAATCCCGGAACCTGCAACATCCATTCCTGCCCCTGCTCTACCCATGTCTCCGAAATGGCCACAACATCAGGATCCCAGGTACCAACCCATGCTGCAAGCTCACCCACCTTATTCCGGATGCTCCTGGCGTTGAAGTAGACACACTTTAAACCAAGTTCTTGCTTGCCAGTGCCCTCTTGCGTCCCTGTAACCTTATCCCCTACCTCACTACTCTCAACAGCCTGTACACTGGCACTGCAATTTAGGTTCCCATTCCCCTGCTGATTTAGTTTAAACCCCCCCCGAAGAGCACTAACAAATCTCCCCCCCAGGATATTGGTACCCCTCTGGTTCAGGTGAAGACCATCCTGTTTGTAGAGGTCCCACCTACCCCAGAAAGAGCCCCAATTATCCAGGAAACCAAAACCCTCCCTCCTACACCATCCCTGCAGCCACGTGTTCAACTCCTCTCTCTCCCTATTCCTCTCTTCGCTAGCACGTGGCACAGGCAACAACCCAGAGATAACAACTCTGGTTGTTCTCGCTCTAAGCTTCCACCCTAGCTCCCTGAATTTCTGCCTTAAATCCCCATCTCTCTTCCTACCTATGTCGTTGGTGCCTATGTGGACCACGACTTGGGGGTGCTCCCCCTCCCCCTTAAGGATCCCAAAAACACGATCGGAGACATCACGTACCCTGGCACCTGGGAGGCAACACACCAACCGTGAGTCTCTCTCGTTCCCACAGAACCTCCTATCTGTTCCCCTAACTATGGAGTCCCCAATGACTAATGCTCTGCTCCTCTTCCCTTTTCCCTTCTGAGCAACAGGGACAGACTCTGTGCCAGAGACCTGCACCCCATTGCTTACCCCTGGTAAGTCGTCCCCCCCAACAGTATCCAAAACGGTATACCTGTTGTTGAGGGAAACGGCCACAGGGGATCCCTGCACTGCCTGCTGGTTCCCTTTCCTTCCCCTGACGGTAACCCATCTACCTACTTCTTTTACCTGAGGTGTGACTGCCTCCCTATAACTCCTGTCAATAATCCCCTCCGCCTCCTGAATGATCCGAAGTTCATCCAGCTCCAGCTCCAGTTCCCTAACGCGGTCTGCGAGGAGCTGGAGTTGGGTGCACTTCCCGCAGATGCAGTCAGCAGGGACACTCTTGGCGACCCCTACCTCCCACATTCTGCAGGAGGAACATACAACTGCCTTTACCTCCATTCCCACTATTCTAGATTCCCAATAAATCTACTGAAAAACCAATCGAAAAAAAAAAAGTCAAAACTTGTTCGCTTAGCAATCCGACGGACTGAAGTTTTAAATAAAAAGCTTACCTTATCAACACCCTAGAGTCCTTTTTTTTTTGGTTAGAGGAGGAGGGTGGGTGGGAGACACTACACGTGTAGTGTCTCGGGTACTGCCACTGCCCAAATAAATAGTTTTCCCTTACCCAGCAGTCCCCGGTCCTCCGAAACAAAAAAGGGATTAACTTGTAACTTACTGAAATTGACCGCTCAGCTGAAAGTCCGCTCCGCACCCCGTTCTATCAAGGCTGCTCCTCGCAAAAGACAAAGATTTTAAAACTGCCCAAATAAATAGTTTTCCCCTACCCAGCAGTCCCCGGTCCTCCGAAACAAAAAAGGGATTAACTTGTAATTTACTGAAATTGACCGCTCAGCTGAAAGTCCGCTCCGCACCCCGTTCTATCAAGGCTGCTCCTCGCAAAAGACAAAGATTTTAAAACTGCCCAAATAAATAGTTTTCCCCTACCCAGCAGTCCCCGATCCTCCGAAACAAAAAAGGGATTAACTTGTAACTTACTGAAATTGACCGCTCAGCTGAAAGTCCGCTCCGCACCCCGTTCTATCAAGGCTGCTCCTCGCAAAAGACAAAGATTTTAAAACTGCCCAAATAAATAGTTTTCCCCTGTCTCCCTCGCATTCTCTCTCGCAGTGTCTCTCGCAGTCTCCCTCGCAGTCTCTCTCGCAGTCTCTCTCGCAGTCTCTCTCGCAGTCTCTCTCGCTGTCTCCCTCGCAGTCTCCCTCGCATTCTCTCTCGCAGTCTCTCTCGCTGTCGCTGTCGCTGTCTCCCTCGCTGTCTCCCTCGCCGTCTCCCTGGCCGTCTCCCTGGCCGTCTCCCTGGCCGTCTCCCTGACCGTCTCCCTGGCCGTCTCCCTGGCCGTCTCCCTCGCAGTCTCTCTCGCAGTCTCTCTCGCTGTACTCTCGCTGTCTCCCTCGTTGTCTCACTCGCTCTATCCCTCGCTGTATCTCTCGCAGTCTCTCTCACAGTCTCCCTCGCTGTCTCCCTCGCAGTCTCTCTCGCTCTCTCCCTCACCGTCTCTCTCGCCGTCTCTCTCGCCGTCTCTCTCGCCGTCTCTCTCGCCGTCTCTCTCTCCATCTCTCTCGCCGTCTCCCTCGCAGTCTCCCTCGCAGTCTCCCTCGCAGTCTCCCTCGCAGTGTCCCTCGCTGTCTCCCTCGCTGTCTCCCTCGCTGTCTCCCTCGCTGTCTCCCTCGCAGTCTCCCTCGCAGTCTCCCTCGCATTCTCTCTCGCAGTCTCTCTCGCAGTCTCTCTCGCAGTCTCCCTCGCTGTCTCCCTCGCAGTCTCTCTCGCAGTCTCTCTCGCAGTCTCTCTCGCAGTCTCTCTCGCAGTCTCTCTCGCAGTCTCTCTCGCTGTCTCCCTCGCAGTCTCCCTCGCATTCTCTCTCGCAGTCTCTCTCGCTGTCTCTCTCGCTGTCCCTCTCGCAGTCTCTCTCGCTGTCTCTCTCGCTGTCTCCCACGCTGTCTCCCACGCTGTCTCCCACGCTGTCTCCCACGCTGTCTCCCTCGCAGTCTCCCTCGCAGTCTCCCTCGCAGTCTCCCTCGCAGTCTCCCTCGCAGTCTCTCTCGCAGTCTCTCTCGATGTCTCCCTCGCTTTCTCCCTCGCTTTCTCCCTCGCTGTCTCTCTCGCTGTCTCCCTCGCAGTCTCTCTTGCAGTCTCTCTCGCTGTCTCCCTTGCAGTCTCTCTTGCAGTCTCTCTCGCTGTCTCCCTCGCTGTCTCTCTCGCTGTCTCCCTCGCTGTCTCACGCGCTCTCTCTCGCAGTCTCTCTCGCAGTCTCTCTCGCTGTGTCCCTCGCTGTCTCCCTCGCCGTCTCCCTCGCCATCTCCCTCGCCGTCTCCCTCGCCGTCTCCCTCGCCGTCTCCCTCGCCGTCTCCCTCGCCGTCTCCCTTGCAGTCACTCTCTCTGTATCCCCGGCTGTCTCTCTCGCTATCTCCATAGCAGTCTCTCTCACTGTCTCTGTCGCTGTCTCTGTCGCTGTCTCTGTCGCTGTCTCTGTCGCTGTCTCTGTCGCTGTCTCTGTCGCTGTCTCTGTCGCTGTCTCCCTCGCTGTCTCCCTCGTCGTCTCCCTCGTCGTCTCCCTGGCCGTCTCCCTGGCCGTCTCCCTGGCCGTCTCCCTGGCCGTCTCCCTGGCCGTCTCCCTGGCCGTCTCCCTGGCCGTCTCCCTGGCCGTCTCCCTGGCAGTCTCTCTCGCAGTCTCTCTCGCAGTCTCACTCGCTGTCTCTCTCAATGTACTCTCGCTGTCTCCCTCGCTCTATCCCTCGCTGTATCTCTCGCAGTCTCTCTCGCAGTTCCTCTCGCTGTCTCTCTCGCTGTCTCTCTCGCAGGCTCCCTCACAGTCACCCTCGCAGTCTCTCTCGCAGTCTCTCTCGCAGTCACTCTCGCAGTCTCCCTCGCAGTCTCCCTCGCAGTCTCCCTCGCAGTCTCCCTCGCAGTCTCTCTCGCTGTCTCCCTCGCTGTTTCCCTCACAGTCTCTCTCGCTGTCTCCCTCGCAGTCTCTCTCGAAGTCGCTCTCGCTTTCTCCCTCGCTGTCTCTCTCGCAGTCCTTCTCGCAGTCTCTCTCGCTGTCTCCATCGCTGTCTCCCTCGCTGTCTCCCTCGCTGTCTCCCTCGCTGTCTCCCTCGCTGTCTCCCTCGCTGTCTCCCTCGCTGTCTCCCTCGCTGTCTCCCTCGCTGTCTCCCACGCAGTCTCTCTCGCTGTCTCTCTCGCTGTCTCCATCGCTTTCTCCCTCGCTGTCTCTCTCGCTGTCTCTCTCGCTGTCTCTCTCGCTGTCTCTCTCGCTGTCTCTCTCGCTGTCTCTCTCGCTGTCTCTCTCGCTGTCTCTCTCGCTGCCTCTCTCGCTGCCTCTCTCGCTGTCTCCCTTGCAGTCTCCCTTGCAGTCTCCCTTGCAGTCTCTCTTGCAGTCTCTCTCGCTGTCTCCCTCGCTGTCTCCCTCGCTGTGTCTCTTGCTCTCTCCCTCGCTGTCTCCCTCGCTGTCTCATGCGCTCTCTCTCGCTGTCTCTCTCACTGTGTCCCTCGCTGTGTCCCTCGCTGTCCCTCTCGCAGTCTCTCTCGCAGTCTCTCTCGCAGTCTCTCTCGCAGTCTCTCTCGCAGTCTCTCTCGCTGTCTCTCTCGCAGTCTCTCTCGCAGTCTCTCTCGCAGTCTCCTTTGCAGTCTCCTTTGCAGTCTCCTTTGCAGTCTCCTTCGCAGTCTCCTTCGCAGTCTCCCTCGCTGTCTCCCTCGCTGTCTCCCTCGCTGTCTCCCTCGCGGTCTCCCTCGCTGTCTCCCTCGCTGTCTCCCTCGCTGTCTCCCTCGCAGTCTCCCTCGCAGTCTCCCTCGCAGTCTCTCTCGCTGTCTCCCTCGCTTTCTCCCTCGCTGTCTCTCTCGCTGTCTCTCTCGCTGTCTCCCTCGCAGTCTCTCTCGCAGTCCCTCTCGCTGTCTCCCTCGCTGTCTCCCTCGCTGTCTCCCTCGCTGTCTCCCTCGCTGACTCCCTCGCTGTGTCCCTCGCTCTCTCCCTCGCAGTCTCCCTCGCAGTCTCCCTCACCGTCTCCCTCGCCGTCTCTCTCGCAGTCTCTCTCGCAGTCCCTCTCGCTGTCTCCCTCGCTGTCTCCCTCGCTGTCTCCCTCGCTGTCTCCCTCGCTGTCTCCCTAGCAGTCGCTCTCGCAGTCTCTCTCGCAGTCTTCCTCGCTGTGTCCCTCGCAGTCTCTCTCGCAGTCTCTCTCGCAGTCTCTCTCGCAGTCTCTCTCGCAGTCTCTCTCGCAGTCTTCCTCGCAGTTTCTCTCGCTGTCTCCCTCGCTGCCTCCCACGCTGTCTCCCTCGCTGTCTCACGCGATCTCTCTCGCATTCTCTCTCGTCTCCCTTGCAGTCTCTCTCGCTGTGTCCCTCGCAGTCTCTCTCGCAGTCTCTATTGCTGTCTCTGTCGCTGTCTCCCTCGCTGTCTCCCTCGCTGTCTCCCTCGCTGTCTCCCTCGCTGTCTCCCTCGCTGTCTCCCTCGCTGTCTCTCTCGAAGTCTCTCTCGCTGTCTCCCTCGCTGTCTCTCTCTCTCTCGCCGTCTCCCTCGCCGTCTCCCTCGCCGTCTTAATCGCTGTCTCCCTCGCATTCTCTCTCGCAGTGTCTCTCGCTGTCTCCCTCGCAGTCTCCCTCGCAGTCTCCCTCGCAGTCTCCCTCGCAGTCTCCCTCGCAGTCTCCCTCGCAGTCTCCCTCGCATGCTCCCTCGCAGTCTCTCTCACAGTCTCTCTCGCTTTCTCCCTCGCAGTCTCTCTCGAAGTCGCTTTCGCTTTCTCCCTCGCTTTCTCTCTCGCAGTCCTTCTCGCAGTCTCTCTCGCTGTCTCCCTCGCTGTCTCCCTCGCTGTCTCCCTCGCTGTCTCCCTCGCTGTCTCCCTCGCTGTCTCCCTCGCTGTCTCCCTCGCCGTCTCCCACGCAGTCTCTCTCGCTGTCTCTCTCGCTGTCTCTCTCGCTGTCTCTCTCGCTGCCTCCATGGCTTTCTCCCTCGCTGTCTCTCTCGCTGTCTCTCTCGCTGTCTCTCTCGCTGTCTCTCTCGCTGTCTCTCTCGCTGTCTCTCTCGCTGTCTCTCTCGCTGCCTCTCTCGCTGTCTCTCTCGCTGTCTCCCTTGCAGTCTCCCTTGCAGTCTCTCTCGCTGTCTCCCTCGCTGCATCTCGCTCTCTCCCTCGCTGTCTCCCTCGCTGTCTCACGCGCTCACTCTCGCAGTCTCTCTCGCTGTCTCTCTCGCAGTCTCTCTCGCTGTCTCTCTCGCAGTCTCTCTCGCTGTCTCTCTCGCTGTCTCTCTCGCTGTGTCTCTCGCTGTCTCCCTTGCTGTGTCTCTCGCTGTGTCTCTCGCTGTGTCCCTCGCTGAGTCCCTCGCTGTGTCCCTCGCTGTGTCCCTCGCTGTGTCCCTCGCTGTGTCCCTCGCTGTGTCCCTCGCTGTCTCTCTCGCAGTCTCTCTCGCAGTCTCTCTCGCAGTCTCCCTCGCTGTCTCCCTCGCTGTCTCCCTCGCTGTCTCCCTCGCTGTCTCCCTCGCTGTCTCTCTCGCTGTCTCCCTCGCTGTCTCCCTCGCTGTCTCCCTCGCTGTCTCCCTCGCTGTCTCCCTCGTCGTCTCCCTCGCCGTCTCCCTTGCAGTCACACTCTCTGTATCCCCGCCTGTCTCTCGCTATCTCCATAGCAGTCTCTCTCACTGTCTCCCCCTCTGTCTCTGTCGCTGTCTCTGTCGCTGTCTCTGTCGCTGTCTCTGTCGCTGTCTCTCTCGCTGTCTCCCACGCTGTCTCTCTCGCAGTCTCTCTCGCAGTCTCTCTCGCTGTCTCCCTCGCTGTCTCTCTCGCTGTCTCTCTCGCTGTCTCCCTCGCAGTCTCTCTTGCAGTCTCTCTTGCTGTCTCCCTTGCAGTCTCTCTCGCTGTCTCCCTTGCAGTCTCTCTCGCTGTCTCCCTCGCTGTCTCCCTCGCTGTCTCCCTCGCTGTCTCACGCGCTCTCTCTCGCGCTCTCTCTCGCGCTCTCTCTCGCAGTCTCTCTCGCCGTCTCCCTCGCCGTCTCCCTCGCCGTCTCCCTCGCCGTCTCCCTCGCCGTCTCCCTCGCCGTCTCCCTCGCCGTCTCCCTTGCAGTCACTCTCTCTCTATCCCCGGCTGTGTCTCTCGCTATCTCCATAGCAGTCTCTCTCACTGTCTCTGTCGCTGTCTCTGTCGCTGTCTCCCTTGCTGTCTCCCTTGCTGTCTCCCTCGCTGTCTCCCTCGTTGTCTCCCTCGTCGTCTCCCTCGTCGTCTCCCTCGTCGTCTCCCTGGCCGTCTCCCTGGCCGTCTCCCTGGCCGTCTCCCTGGCCGTCTCCCTGGCCGTCTCCCTCGCAGTCTCTCTCGCTGTCTCTCTCAATGTCCTCTCGCTGTCTCACTCGCTCTATCCCTCGCTGTATCTCTCGCAGTCTCTCTCGCAGTCTCTCTCGCAGTCTCTCTCGCAGTCTCTCTCGCAGTCTCTCTCGCAGTCTCTCTCGCAGTCTCTCTCGCAGTCTCTCTCGCTGTCTCTCTCGCTGTCTCTCTCGCAGGCTCCCTCGCAGTCTCCCTCGCAGTCTCCCTCGCAGTCTCTCTCGCAGTCTCTCTCTCAGTCTCTCTCGCAGTCACTCTCGCAGTCACTCTTGCAGTCTCTCTCGCAGTCTCCCTCGCAGTCTCTCTCGCTGTCTCCCTCGCTGTTTCCCTCACAGTCTCTCACGCTGTCTCCCTCGCAGTCTCTCTCGAAGTCGCTCTCGCTTTCTCCCTCGCTGTCTCTCTCGCAGTCCTTCTCGCAGTCTCTCTCGCTGTCTCCAGCGCTGTCTCCCTCGCTGTCTCCCTCGCTGTCTCCCTCGCTGTCTCCCTCACTGTCTCCCTCGCTGTCTCCCTCGCTGTCTCCCTCGCTGTCTCCCTCGCTGTCTCTCTCGCTGTCTCTCTCGCTGTCTCTCTCGCAGTCCTTCTCACAGTCTCTCTCGCTGTCTCCAGCGCTGTCTCCCTCGCTGTCTCCCTCGCTGTCTCCCTCGCTCTCTCCCTCGCTGTCTCCCTCGCTGTCTCCCTCGCTGTCTCTCTCGCTGTCTCTCTCGCTGTCTCTCTCGCTGTCTCTCTCGCTGTCTCTCTCGCTGTCTCCATCGCTGTCTCTCTCGCTGTCTCTCTCGCTGTCTCTCTCGCTGTCTCTCTAGCTGTCTCTCTCGCTGTCTCTCTCGCTGTCTCTCTCGCTGTCTCTCTCGCTGTCTCTCTCGCTGCCTCTCTCGCTGTCTCTCTCGCTGTCTCCCTTGCAGTCTCTCTTGCAGTCTCTCTCGCTGTCTCCCTCGCTGTCTCCCTCACTGTGTCTCTTGCTCTCTCCCTCGCTGTCTCCCTCGCTGTCTCCCTCGCTGTCTCATGCGCTCTCTCTCGCATTCTCTCTCGCTGTCTCCCTCACTGTGTCCCTCGCTGTGTCCCTCGCTGTGTCCCTCGCTGTGTCCCTCGCTGTGTCCCTCGCTGTCTCCCTCGCTGTCTCCCTCGCTGTCTCCCTCGCCGTCTCCCTCGCCGTCTCCCTTGCAGTCACTCTCTCTGTATCCCCGGCTGTCTCTTTCGCTATCTCCATAGCAGTCTCTCTCACTGTCTCCCTCGTGTCTCTGTCGCTGTCTCTGTCGCTGTCTCCCTCGCTGTCTCCGTCGCTGTCTCCATCGCTGTCTCCCTCGCCGTCTCCCTCGCCGTCTCCCTCGCCGTCTCCCTCGCCGTCTCCCTCGCCGTCTCCCTCGCCGTCTCCCTCGCCGTCTCCCTCGCCGTCTCCCTCGCCGTCTCCCTCGCCGTCTCCCTCGCAGTCTCCCTCGCAGTCTCTCTCGCAGTCTCTCTCGCAGTCTCTCTCGCTGTCTCTCTCGCTGTCTCTCTCGCTGTCTCTCTCGCTGTCTCTCTCAATGTACTCTCGCTGTCTCCCTCGCTGTCTCACTCGCTCCATCTCTCGCAGTCTCTCTCGCAGTCTCTCTCGCTGTCTCTCTCGCTCTCTCCCTCACTGACTCTCTCGCAGTCTCTCTCGCAGTCTCTCTCGCCGTCTCTCTCTCCATCTCTCTCGCCATCTCTCTCGCAGTCTCCCTCGCCGTCTCCCTCGCCGTCTCCCTCGCAGTCTCTCTCGCAGTCTCTCTCGCAGTCTCTCTCGCAGTCTCTCTCGCAGTCTCTCTCGCAGTCTCTCTCGCTGTCGCTCTCGCAGTCTCTCTCGCTGTCCCTCTCGCAGTCTCTCTCGCTGTCTCCCTCGCAGTCTCTCTCGCAGTCTCTTTTGCAGTCTCTCTCGCTGTCTCTCTGGCTGTCTCTCTCGCTGTCTCTCTCGCTGTCTCTCTCGCAGTCTCTCTCGCAGTCTCCCTCGCAGTCTGCCTCGCAGTCTCCCTCGCAGTCTCTTCCGCTGTCTCCCTCGCTGTCTCCCTCGCTGTCTCCCTCGCTGTCTCCCTCGCTGTCTCCCTCGCTGTCTCCCTCGCTGTCTCCCTCGCTCTCTCCCTCGCTGTCTCCCTTGCTCTCTCCCTCGCAGTCTCCCTCGCCGTCTCCCACGCCGTCTCTCTCGCAGTCTCTCTCGCTGTCTTCCTCGCAGTTTCTCTCGCTGTCTCCCTCGCTGTCTCCCCCGCTGTCTCTGTCTCTGTCTCTGTCGCTGTCTCTGTCGCTGTCTCTGTCGCTGTCTCTGTCGCTGTCTCTGTCGCTGTCTCCCTGGCCGTCTCCCTGGCCGTCTCCCTGGCCGTCTCCCTGGCCGTCTCCCTGGCCGTCTCCCTGGCCGTCTCCCTGGCCGTCTCCCTGGCCGTCTCCCTGGCAGTCTCTCTCGCAGTCTCTCTCGCAGTCTCACTCGCTGTCTCTCTCAATGTACTCTCGCTGTCACCCTCGCTGTCTCCCTCGCTGTCTCCCTCGCTGTCTCACTCGCTCTATCTCTCGCAGTCTCTCTCACAGTCTCTCTCGCTGTCTCTCTCGCTGTCTCCCTCGCAGTCTCTCTCGCTCTCTCCCTCACTGTCTCTCTCGCCGTCTCTCTCGCCGTCTCTCTCGCCGTCTCTCTCTCCATCTCTCTCGCCATCTCTCTCGCAGTCTCCCTCGCTGTCTCCCTCGCTGTCTCCCTCGCAGTCTCCCTCGCTGTCTCCCTCGCAGTCTCCCTCGCAGTCTCCCTCGCAGTCTCCCTCGCAGTCTCCCTCGCAGTCTCTCTCGCAGTCTCTCTCGCAGTCCCTCTCGCAGTCTCTCTCGCTGTCTCTCTCGCAGTCTCTCTCGCAGTCTCCTTTGCAGTCTCTCTCGCTGTCTCTCTCGCTGTCTCCCACGCTGTCTCCCTCACAGTCTCCCTCGCAGTCTCCCTCGCAGTCTCCCTCGCAGTCTCCCTCGCAGTCTCTCTCGCAGTCTCTCTCGCTGTCTCCCTCGCTTTCTCCCTCGCTGTCTCCCTCGCTTTCTCCCTCGCTGTCTCCCTCGCTGTCTCTCTCGCTGTCTCTCTCGCTGTCTCCCTCGCAGTCTCTCTCGCAGTCTCTCTCGCAGTCTCCCTCGCAGTCTCTCTCGCTGTCTCTCTCGCTGTCTCACGCGCTCTCTCACGCGCTCTCTCTCGCAGTCTCTCTCGCTGTGTCCCTCGCTGTGTCCCTCGCTGTGTCCCTCGCTGTCTCCCTCGCCGTCTCCCTCGCCGTCTCCCTCGCCGTCTCCCTTGCAGTCACTCTCTCTGTATCCCCGGCTGTCTCTCTCGCTATCTCCATAGCAGTCTCTCTCACTGTCTCTGTCGCTGTCTCTGTCGCTGTCTCCCTCGCTGTCTCCCTCGCTGTCTCCCTCGTCGTCTCCCTCGTCGTCTCCCTCGTCGTCTCCCTGGCCGTCTCCCTGGCCGTCTCCCTGGCCGTCTCCCTGGCCGTCTCCCTGGCAGTCTCCCTGGCAGTCTCCCTGGCCGTCTCCCTGGCCGTCTCCCTGGCCGTCTCCCTGGCCGTCTCCCTGGCCGTCTCTCTCGCAGTCTCTCTCGCAGTCTCTCTCGCTGTCTCTCTCGCTGTCTCTCTCGCTGTCTCCCTCGCTGTCTCACTCGCTCTATCCCTCGCTGTATCCCTCGCTGTATCTCTCGCTGTCTCCCTCGCTGTCTCACTCGCTGTATCCCTCGCTGTATCTCTCGCAGTCTCTCTCGCTGTCTCTCTCGCAGTCTCTCTCGCTGTCTCTCTCGCAGGCTCCCTCGCAGTCTCCCTCGCAGTCTCTCTCGCAGTCACTCTCGCAGTCTCCCTCGCAGTCTCCCTCGCAGTCTCCCTCGTTGTCTCTCTCGCTGTCTCCCTCGCTGTTTCCCTCACAGTCTCTCTCGCTGTCTCCCTCGCAGTCCCTCTCGAAGTCGCTCTCGCTTTCTCCCTCGCTTTCTCCCTCGCTGTCTCTCTCGCAGTCCTTCTCGCAGTCCTTCTCGCAGTCTCTCTCGCAGTCTCTCTCGCAGTCTCCTTTGCTGTCTCCCTCGCTGTCTCCCTCGCTGTCTCCCTCGCTGTCTCCCTCGCTGTCTCCCACGCAGTCTCTCTCGTTGTCTCTCTCGCTGTCTCCATCGCTTTCTCCCTCGCTGTCTCCCTCGCTGTCTCCCTCGCTGTCTCCCTCGCTGTCTCTCTCGCTGTCTCTCTCGCTGTCTCTCTCGCTGCCTCTCTCGCTGCCTCTCTCGCTGTCTCTCTCGCTGTCTCTCTCGCTGTGTCTCTCGCTCTCTCCCTCGCTGTCTCCCTCGCTGTCTCATGCGCTCTCTCTCGCAGTCTCTCTCGCTGTCTCCCTCGCTGTCTCCCTCGCTGTCTCCCTCGCTGTCTCCCTCGCTGTCTCCCTCGCCGTCTCCCTTGCAGTCACTCTCTCTGTATCCCGGGCTGTCTCTTACGCTATCTCCATAGCAGTCTCTCTCACTGTCTCCCTCGCTGTCTCTGTCGCTGTCTCTGTCGCTGTCTCTGTCGCTGTCTCTGTCGCTGTCTCTGTCGCTGTCTCTGTCGCTGTCTCTGTCGCTGTCTCCCTCGCTGTCTCCCTCGCCGTCTCCCTCGCCGTCTCCCTCGCCGTCTCCCTCGCCGTCTCCCTCGCCGTCTCCCTCGCCGTCTCCCTCGCAGTCTCTCTCGCAGTCTCTCTCGCTGTCTCTCTCAATGTACTCTCGCTGTCTCCCTCGCTGTCTCACTCTCTCTATCCCTCGCTGTTTCCCTCACAGTCTCTTTCGCAGTCTCCCTCGCAGTCTCTCTCACAGTCTCTTCCGCTGTCTCCCTCGCTGTTTCCCTCACAGTCTCTTTCGCAGTCTCCCTCGCAGTCTCTTCCGCTGTCTCCCTCGCTCTCTCCCTCACTGTCTCTCTCGCCGTCTCTCTCGCCGTCTCTCTCGCAGTCTCCCTCGCAGTCTCCCTCGCCGTCTCCCTCGCTGTCTCCCTCGCTGTCTCCCTCGCTGTCTCCCTCGCAGTCTCTCTCGCAGTCTCTCTCGCAGTCCCTCTCGCAGTCTCTCTCGCTGTCCCTCTCGCAGTCTCTCTCGCTGTCCCTCTCGCAGTCTCTCTCGCTGTCTCCCTCGCAGTCTCCCTCGCAGTCTCCCTCGCAGTCTCCCTCGCAGTCTCCCTCGCAGTCTCCCTCGCTGTTTCCCTCACAGTCTCTCTCGCTGTCTCCCTCGCAGTCTCTCTCGAAGTCGCGCTCGCTTTCTCCCTCGCTGTCTCTCTCGCAGTTCTTCTCGCAGTCTCTCTCGCTGTCTCCAGCGCTGTCTCCCTCGCTGTCTCCCTCGCTGTCTCCCTCGCTGTCTCCCTCGCTGTCTCCCTCGCTGTCTCCCACGCAGTCTCTCTCGCTGTCTCTCTCGCAGTCTCCCTCGCAGTCTCCCTCGCAGTCTCCCTCGCAGTCTCCCTCGCAGTCTCCCTCGCAGTCTCCCTCGCAGTCTCCCTCGCAGTCTCCCTCGCTGTCTCCCTCGCTGTCTCCCTCGCTGTCTCCCTCGCAGTCTCTCTCGCAGTCTCTCTCGCAGTCTCTCTCGCAGTCTCTCTCGCAGTCTCTCTCGCAGTCTCTCTCGCAGTCTCTCTCGCTGTCCCTCTCGCAGTCTCTCTCGCTGTCCCTCTCGCAGTCTCTCTCGCTGTCTCCCTCGCAGTCTCTCTCGCAGTCTCCTTTGCAGTCTCTCTCGCTGTCTCTCTCGCTGTCTCTCTCGCTGTCTCTCTCGCTGTCTCTCTCGCTGTCTCTCTCGCTGTCTCTCTCGCAGTCTCCCTCGCAGTCTGCCTCGCAGTCTCCCTCGCAGTCTCTTCCGCTGTCTCCCTCGCTGTTTCCCTCACAGTCTCTTTCGCAGTCTCTTTCGCAGTCTCCCTCGCAGTCTCCCTCGCAGTCTCCCTCGCAGTCTCTCTCGCAGTCGCTCTCACTTTCTCCCTCGCTGTCTCTCTCGCAGTCCTTCTCGCAGTCCTTCTCGCAGTCCTTCTCGCAGTCTCTCTCGCTGTCTCTCTCGCTGTCTCTCTCGCTGTCTCTCTCGCTGTCTCCCTCGCTGTCTCCCTCGCAGTCTCCCTCGCAGTCTCCCTCGCAGTCTCCCTCGCAGTCTCCCTCGCAGTCTCCCTCGCTGTTTCCCTCACAGTCTCTCTCGCTGTCTCCCTCGCAGTCTCTCTCGAAGTCGCGCTCGCTTTCTCCCTCGCTGTCTCTCTCGCAGTCCTTCTCGCAGTCTCTCTCGCTGTCTCCAGCGCTGTCTCCCTCGCTGTCTCCCTCGCTGTCTCCCTCGCTGTCTCCCTCGCTGTCTCCCTCGCTGTCTCCCTCGCTGTCTCCCTCGCTGTCTCCCTCGCTGTCTCCCTCGCTGTCTCCCTCGCTTTCTCCCACGCAGTCTCTCTCACTGTCTCTCTCGCTGTCTCTCTCGCTGTCTCTCTCGCTGTCTCCATCGCTTTCTCCCTCGCTTTCTCCCTCGCTTTCTCCCTCGCTTTCTCCCTCGCTGTCTCTCTCGCTGTCTCTCTCGCTGTCTCTCTCGCTGTCTCTCTCGCTGTCTCTCTCGCTGTCTCTCTCGCTGTCTCTCTCGCTGTCTCTCTCGCTGCCTCTCTCGCCGTCTCTCTCGCTGTCTCCCTTGCAGTCTCTCTTGCAGTCTCTCTCGCTGTCTCCCTCGCTCTCTCCCTCGCTGTCTCACGCGCCCTCTCTCGCAGTCTCTCTCGCTGTCTCCCTCGCTGTCTCCCTCGCTGTCTCCCTCGCTGTCTCCCTCGCTGTCTCCCTCGCTGTCTCCCTCGCCGTCTCCCTCGCCGTCTCCCTCGCCGTCTCCCTCGCCGTCTCCCTCGCCGTCTCCCTCGCCGTCTCCCTCGCCGTCTCCCTCGCCGTCTCCCTCGCAGTCACTCTCTCTGTATCCCCGGCTGTCTCTCTCGCTATCTCCATAGCAGTCTCTCTCACTGTCTCTCTCACTGTCTCTGTCTCTGTCTCTGTCTCTGTCTCTGTCGCTGTCTCTGTCTCTGTCTCTGTCTCTGTCGCTGTCTCTGTCGCTGTCTCTGTCGCTGTCTCTGTCGCTGTCTCTGTCGCTGTCACTGTCTCTGTCGCTGTCTCTGTCTCTGTCTCTGTCGCTGTCTCTGTCGCTGTCTCCCTCGCTGTCTCCCTCGCTGTCTCCCTCGCCGTCTCCCTCGCCGTCTCCCTCGCCGTCTCCCTCGCCGTCTCCCTCGCCGTCTCCCAAGCTGTCTCCCAAGCTGTCTCTCTCGCTGTCTCCATCGCTTTCTCCATCGCTTTCTCCCTCGCTGTCTCTCTCGCTGTCTCTCTCGCTGTCTCTCTCGCTGTCTCTCTCGCTGTCTCTCTCGCTGTCTCCCTTGCAGTCTCTCTTGCAGTCTCTCTCGCTGTCTCCCTCGCTGTGTCTCTCGCTGTCTCCCTCGCTGTCTCCCTCGCTGTCTCCCTCGCTGTCTCCCTCGCTGTCTCACGCGCTCTCTCTCGCAGTCTCTCTCGCAGTCTCTCTCGCTGTCTCTCTCGCTGTCTCCCTCGCTGTCTCCCTCGCTGTCTCCCTCGCTGTGTCCCTCGCTGTGTCCCTCGCTGTCTCCCTCGCTGTCTCCCTCGCTGTCTCCCTCGCTGTCTCCCTCGCTGTCTCCCTCGCTGTCTCCCTCGCCGTCTCCCTCGCCGTCTCCCTTGCAGTCACTCTCTCTGTATCCCCGGCTGTCTCTCTCGCTATCTCCATCGCAGTCTCTCTCACTGTCTCCCTCGCTGTCTCCCTCGCTGTCTCTGTCGCTGTCTCTGTCGCTGTCTCTGTCGCTGTCTCTGTCGCTGTCTCTGTCGCTGTCTCTGTCGCTGTCTCTGTCGCTGTCTCTGTCGCTGTCTCCCTCGCTGTCTCCCTCGCTGTCTCCCTCGCTGTCTCCCTCGTCGTCTCCCTCGTCGTCTCCCTGGCCGTCTCCCTGGCCGTCTCCCTGGCCGTCTCCCTGGCCGTCTCCCTGGCCGTCTCCCTCGCAGTCTCTCTCGCAGTCTCTCTCAATGTACTCTCGCTGTCTCCCTCGCTGTCTCACTCGCTCTATCCCTCGCTCTATCCCTCGCTGTATCTCTCGCAGTCTCTCTCGCAGTCTCTCTCGCAGTCTCTCTCACAGTTTCTCTCGCTGTCTCCCTCGCAGTCTCTCTCGCTCTCTCCCTCACTGTCTCTCTCGCAGTCTCTCTCGCCGTCTCTCTCCATCTCTCTCGCCGTCTCTCTCGCAGTCTCCCTCGCTGTCTCCCTCGCTGTCTCCCTCGCTGTCTCCCTCGCTGTCTCCCTCGCAGTCTCCCTCGCAGTCTCTCTCGCAGTCTCTCTCGCAGTCTCTCTCGCAGTCTCTCTCGCAGTCTCTCTCGCAGTCTCTCTCGCTGTCTCTCTCGCTGTCTCCCTTGCAGTCTCCCACACAGTCTCTCACGCTTTCTGCCTCGCTTTCTCCCTCGCAGTCTCTCTCGCTGTCCCTCTCGCAGTCCCTCTCGCAGTCTCTCTCGCTGTCCCTCTCGCAGTCTCTCTCGCTGTCTCCCTTGCAGTCTCTCTCGCTGTCTCTCTCGCTGTCTCTCTCGCTGTCTCTCTCGCTCTCTCTCTCGCTGTCTCTCTCGCAGTCTCTTTCGCTGTCTCCCTCGCTGTTTCCCTCACAGTCTCTTTCGCTGTCTCCCTCGCAGTCTCTCTCACAGTCGCTCTCACTTTCTCCCTCGCTGTCTCTCTCGCAGTCCTTCTCGCAGTCCTTCTCGCAGTCCTTCTCGCAGTCCTTCTCGCAGTCCTTCTCGCAGTCCTTCTCGCAGTCTCTCTCGCTGTCTCTCTCGCTGTCTCTCTCGCTGTCTCCCTCGCTGTCTCCCTCGCTGTCTCCCTCGCTGTCTCCCTCGCTGTCTCCCTCGCTGTCTCCCACGCTGTCTCCCTCGCAGTCTCTCTCGCTGTCTCCCTCGCAGTCTCTCTCGCAGTCTCTCTCGCTGTCTCCCTCGCTGTCTCCCTCGCTGTCTCCCTCGCTGTCTCCCTCGCTGTCTCCCTCGCTGTCTCCCTCGCTGTGTCCCTCGCTCTCTCCCTCACAGTCTTCCTCGCCGTCTCTCCCGCAGTCTCTCCCGCAGTCTCTCTCGCTGTCTTCCTCGCAGTTTCTCTCGCTGTCTCCCTCGCTGTCTCCCTCGCTGTCTCCCTCGCTGTCTCCCTCGCTGCCTCCCTCGCTGTCTCCCTAGCAGTCTCTCTCGCTGTCTCCCTCGCTGTCTCCCTCGCTGTCTCCCTCGCTGCCTCCCTCGCTGTCTCCCTAGCAGTCGCTCTCGCAATCTCTCTCGCTGTCTTCCTCGCTGTGTCCCTCGCAGTCTCTCTCGCAGTCTCTCTCGCAGTCTCTCTCGCAGTCTCTCTCGCAGTCTCTCTCGCAGTCTCTCTCGCAGTCTCTCTCGCAGTCTCCCTCGCAGTTTCTCTCGCTGTCTCCCTCGCTGCCTCCCACGCTGTCTCCCTCGCTGTCTCACGCGATCTCTCTCGCATTCTCTCTCGTTGTCTCCCTTGCAGTCTCTCTCGCTGTGTCCCTCGCAGTCTCCCTCGCAGTCTCTATTGCTGTCTCTGTCGCTGTCTCCCTCACTGTCTCCCTCGCTGTCTCCCTCGCTGTCTCCCTCGCTGTCTCCCTCGCTGTCTCCCTCGCTGTCTCCCTCGCTGTCTCCCTCGCTGTCTCCCTCGCTGTCTACCTCGCTGTCTCCCTCGCTCTCTCCCTCGCTCTCTCCCTCGCTCTCTCCCTCGCTCTCTCTCTCGCTCTCTCTCTCGCCGTCTCTCTCGCTGTCTCCAGCGCTGTCACCCTCACATTCTCTCTCGCAGTGTCTCTCACTGTCTCCCTCGCAGTCTCCCTCGCAGTCTCCCTCGCAGTCTCCCTCGCAGTCTCCCTCGCAGTCTCCCTCGCTGTCTCCCTCGCTGTCTCCCTCGCTGTCTCCCACGCAGTCTCTCTCGCTGTCTCCCTCGCTTTCTCCCTCGCTTTCTCCCTCGCTGTCTCTCTCGCTGTCTCCCTTGCAGTCTCTCTTGCAGTCTCTCTCGCTGTCCCCCTCGCTGTGTCTCTCGCTCTCTCCCTCGCTCTCTCCCTCGCTGTCTCCCTCGCTGTCTCACGCGCACTCTCTCGCAGTCTCTCTCGCTGTCTCTCTCGCTGTGTCCCTCGCTGTGTCCCTCGCTGTGTCCCTCGCTGTGTCCCTCGCTGTCTCCCTCGCAGTCTCCCTCGCTGTCTCCCTCGCTGTCTCCCTCGCCCTCTCCCTTGCAGTCACTCTCTCTGTATCCCGGGCTGTCTCTTACGCTATCTCCATAGCAGTCTCTCTCACTGTCTCCCTCGCTGTCTCTGTCGCTGTCTCTGTCGCTGTCTCCCTCGCTGTCTCCCTCGCTGTCTCCCTCGCTGTCTCCCTCGCTGTCTCCCTCGCCGTCTCCCTCGCCGTCTCCCTCGCCGTCTCCCTCGCCGTCTCCCTCGCCGTCTCCCTCGCCGTCTCCCTCGCCGTCTCCCTCGCAGTCTCTCTCGCAGTCTCTCTCAATGTACTCTCGCTGTCTCCCTCGCTGTCTCACTCGCTCTATCCATCGCTGTATCTCTCGCAGTCTCTCTCGCAGTCTCTCTCGCAGTCTCTCTCGCAGTCTCTCTCGCTGTCTCTCTCGCTGTCTCCCTCGCAGTCTCTCTCGCAGTCTCTCTCGCAGTCTCCCTCGCAGTCTCCCTCGCAGTCTGCCTCGCAGTCTCCCTCGCAGTCTCTTCCGCTGTCTCCCTCGCTGTTTCCCTCACAGTCTCTTTCGCAGTCTCCCTCGCAGTCTCCCTCGCAGTCTCCCTCGCAGTCTCCCTCGCAGTCTCCCTCGCAGTCTCCCTCGCAGTCTCCCTCGCAGTCTCCCTCGCAGTCTCCCTCGCAGTCGCTCTCACTTTCTCCCTCGCTGTCTCTCTCGCAGTCCTTCTCGCAGTCCTTCTCGCAGTCCTTCTCGCAGTCTCTCTCGCTGTCTCACTTGCAGTCTCCCTTGCAGTCTCCCTCGCAGTCTCTCTCGCAGTCTCTCTCGCAGTCTCTCTCGCAGTCTCTCTCGCAGTCTCTCTCGCAGTCTCTCTCGCTGTCCCTCTCGCAGTCTCTCTCGCTGTCCCTCTCGCAGTCTCTCTCGCTGTCTCCCTCGCAGTCTCCTTTGCAGTCTCTCTCGCTGTCTCTCTCGCTGTCTCTCTCGCTGTCTCTCTCGCTGTCTCTCTCGCTGTCTCTCTCGCTGTCTCTCTCGCAGTCTCCCTCGCAGTCTGCCTCGCAGTCTCCCTCGCAGTCTCTTCCGCTGTCTCCCTCGCTGTTTCCCTCACAGTCTCTTTCGCAGTCTCTTTCGCAGTCTCCCTCGCAGTCTCCCTCGCAGTCTCCCTCGCAGTCTCCCTCGCAGTCTCTCTCGCAGTCGCTCTCACTTTCTCCCTCGCTGTCTCTCTCGCAGTCCTTCTCGCAGTCCTTCTCGCAGTCCTTCTCGCAGTCTCTCTCGCTGTCTCTCTCGCTGTCTCTCTCGCTGTCTCCCTCGCTGTCTCCCTCGCAGTCTCCCTCGCAGTCTCCCTCACAGTCTCCCTCGCAGTCTCCCTCGCAGTCTCCCTCGCTGTTTCCCTCACAGTCTCTCTCGCTGTCTCCCTCGCAGTCTCTCTCGAAGTCGCGCTCGCTTTCTCCCTCGCTGTCTCTCTCGCAGTCCTTCTCGCAGTCTCTCTCGCTGTCTCCAGCGCTGTCTCCCTCGCTGTCTCCCTCGCTGTCTCCCTCGCTGTCTCCCTCGCTGTCTCCCTCGCTGTCTCCCTCGCTGTCTCCCTCGCTGTCTCCCTCGCTTTCTCCCACGCAGTCTCTCTCACTGTCTCTCTCGCTGTCTCTCTCGCTGTCTCTCTCGCTGTCTCCATCGCTTTCTCCCTCGCTTTCTCCCTCGCTTTCTCCCTCGCTTTCTCCCTCGCTGTCTCTCTCGCTGTCTCTCTCGCTGTCTCTCTCGCTGTCTCTCTCGCTGTCTCTCTCGCTGTCTCTCTCGCTGTCTCTCTCGCTGTCTCTCTCGCTGCCTCTCTCGCCGTCTCTCTCGCTGTCTCCCTTGCAGTCTCTCTTGCAGTCTCTCTCGCTGTCTCCCTCGCTCTCTCCCTCGCTGTCTCACGCGCCCTCTCTCGCAGTCTCTCTCGCTGTCTCCCTCGCTGTCTCCCTCGCTGTCTCCCTCGCTGTCTCCCTCGCTGTCTCCCTCGCTGTCTCCCTCGCCGTCTCCCTCGCCGTCTCCCTCGCCGTCTCCCTCGCCGTCTCCCTCGCCGTCTCCCTCGCCGTCTCCCTCGCCGTCTCCCTCGCCGTTTCCCTCGCCGTCTCCCTCGCCGTCTCCCTCGCCGTCTCCCTCGCAGTCACTCTCTCTGTATCCCCGGCTGTCTCTCTCGCTATCTCCATAGCAGTCTCTCTCACTGTCTCTCTCACTGTCTCTGTCTCTGTCTCTGTCTCTGTCTCTGTCTCTGTCTCTGTCTCTGTCGCTGTCTCTGTCTCTGTCTCTGTCGCTGTCTCTGTCGCTGTCTCTGTCGCTGTCTCTGTCGCTGTCACTGTCTCTGTCGCTGTCTCTGTCTCTGTCTCTGTCGCTGTCTCTGTCGCTGTCTCCCTCGCTGTCTCCCTCGCTGTCTCCCTCGCCGTCTCCCTCGCCGTCTCCCTCGCCGTCTCCCTCGCCGTCTCCCTCGCCGTCTCCCTCGCCGTCTCCCAAGCTGTCTCCCAAGCTGTCTCTCTCGCTGTCTCCATCGCTTTCTCCCTCGCTGTCTCTCTCGCTGTCTCTCTCGCTGTCTCTCTCGCTGTCTCTCTCGCTGTCTCTCTCGCTGTCTCCCTTGCAGTCTCTCTTGCAGTCTCTCTCGCTGTCTCCCTCGCTGTGTCTCTCGCTGTCTCCCTCGCTGTCTCCCTCGCTGTCTCCCTCGCTGTCTCCCTCGCTGTCTCACGCGCTCTCTCTCGCAGTCTCTCTCGCAGTCTCTCTCGCTGTCTCTCTCGCTGTCTCCCTCGCTGTCTCCCTCGCTGTGTCCCTCGCTGTGTCCCTCGCTGTCTCCCTCGCTGTCTCCCTCGCTGTCTCCCTCGCTGTCTCCCTCGCTGTCTCCCTCGCTGTCTCCCTCGCCGTCTCCCTCGCCGTCTCCCTTGCAGTCACTCTCTCTGTATCCCCGGCTGTCTCTCTCGCTATCTCCATCGCAGTCTCTCTCACTGTCTCCCTCGCTGTCTCCCTCGCTGTCTCTGTCGCTGTCTCTGTCGCTGTCTCTGTCGCTGTCTCTGTCGCTGTCTCTGTCGCTGTCTCTGTCGCTGTCTCTGTCGCTGTCTCTGTCGCTGTCTCTGTCGCTGTCTCCCTCGCTGTCTCCCTCGCTGTCTCCCTCGCTGTCTCCCTCGCTGTCTCCCTCGTCGTCTCCCTCGTCGTCTCCCTCGTCGTCTCCCTGGCCGTCTCCCTGGCCGTCTCCCTGGCCGTCTCCCTGGCCGTCTCCCTGGCCGTCTCCCTGGCCGTCTCCCTCGCAGTCTCTCTCGCAGTCTCTCTCAATGTACTCTCGCTGTCTCCCTCGCTGTCTCACTCGCTCTATCCCTCGCTCTATCCCTCGCTGTATCTCTCGCAGTCTCTCTCGCAGTCTCTCTCGCAGTCTCTCTCACAGTTTCTCTCGCTGTCTCCCTCGCAGTCTCTCTCGCTCTCTCCCTCACTGTCTCTCTCGCAGTCTCTCTCGCCGTCTCTCTCCATCTCTCTCGCCGTCTCTCTCGCAGTCTCCCTCGCTGTCTCCCTCGCTGTCTCCCTCGCTGTCTCCCTCGCTGTCTCCCTCGCAGTCTCCCTCGCAGTCTCTCTCGCAGTCTCTCTCGCAGTCTCTCTCGCAGTCTCTCTCGCAGTCTCTCTCGCAGTCTCTCTCGCTGTCTCTCTCGCTGTCTCCCTTGCAGTCTCCCACACAGTCTCTCACGCTTTCTGCCTCGCTTTCTCCCTCGCAGTCTCTCTCGCTGTCCCTCTCGCAGTCCCTCTCGCAGTCTCTCTCGCTGTCCCTCTCGCAGTCTCTCTCGCTGTCTCCCTTGCAGTCTCTCTCGCTGTCTCTCTCGCTGTCTCTCTCGCTGTCTCTCTCGCTCTCTCTCTCGCTGTCTCTCTCGCAGTCTCTTTCGCTGTCTCCCTCGCTGTTTCCCTCACAGTCTCTTTCGCTGTCTCCCTCGCAGTCTCTCTCACAGTCGCTCTCACTTTCTCCCTCGCTGTCTCTCTCGCAGTCCTTCTCGCAGTCCTTCTCGCAGTCCTTCTCGCAGTCCTTCTCGCAGTCCTTCTCGCAGTCCTTCTCGCAGTCTCTCTCGCTGTCTCTCTCGCTGTCTCTCTCGCTGTCTCCCTCGCTGTCTCCCTCGCTGTCTCCCTCGCTGTCTCCCTCGCTGTCTCCCTCGCTGTCTCCCACGCTGTCTCCCTCACAGTCTCTCTCGCTGTCTCCCTCGCAGTCTCTCTCGCAGTCTCTCTCGCTGTCTCCCTCGCTGTCTCCCTCGCTGTCTCCCTCGCTGTCTCCCTCGCTGTCTCCCTCGCTGTCTCCCTCGCTGTGTCCCTCGCTCTCTCCCTCACAGTCTTCCTCGCCGTCTCTCCCGCAGTCTCTCCCGCAGTCTCTCTCGCTGTCTTCCTCGCAGTTTCTCTCGCTGTCTCCCTCGCTGTCTCCCTCGCTGTCTCCCTCGCTGTCTCCCTCGCTGCCTCCCTCGCTGTCTCCCTAGCAGTCTCTCTCGCTGTCTCCCTCGCTGTCTCCCTCGCTGTCTCCCTCGCTGCCTCCCTCGCTGTCTCCCTAGCAGTCGCTCTCGCAATCTCTCTCGCTGTCTTCCTCGCTGTGTCCCTCGCAGTCTCTCTCGCAGTCTCTCTCGCAGTCTCTCTCGCAGTCTCTCTCGCAGTCTCTCTCGCAGTCTCTCTCGCAGTCTCTCTCGCAGTCTCTCTCGCAGTCTCTCTCGCAGTCTCTCTCGCAGTCTCCCTCGCAGTTTCTCTCGCTGTCTCCCTCGCTGCCTCCCACGCTGTCTCCCTCGCTGTCTCACGCGATCTCTCTCGCATTCTCTCTCGTTGTCTCCCTTGCAGTCTCTCTCGCTGTGTCCCTCGCAGTCTCCCTCGCAGTCTCTATTGCTGTCTCTGTCGCTGTCTCCCTCACTGTCTCCCTCGCTGTCTCCCTCGCTGTCTCCCTCGCTGTCTCCCTCGCTGTCTCCCTCGCTGTCTCCCTCGCTGTCTACCTCGCTGTCTCCCTCGCTCTCTCCCTCGCTCTCTCCCTCGCTCTCTCCCTCGCTCTCTCTCTCGCTCTCTCTCTCGCCGTCTCTCTCGCTGTCTCCAGCGCTGTCACCCTCACATTCTCTCTCGCAGTGTCTCTCACTGTCTCCCTCGCAGTCTCCCTCGCAGTCTCCCTCGCAGTCTCCCTCGCAGTCTCCCTCGCAGTCTCCCTCGCAGTCTCCCTCGCTGTCTCCCTCGCTGTCTCCCTCGCTGTCTCCCACGCAGTCTCTCTCGCTGTCTCCCTCGCTTTCTCCCTCGCTTTCTCCCTCGCTGTCTCTCTCGCTGTCTCCCTTGCAGTCTCTCTTGCAGTCTCTCTCGCTGTCCCCCTCGCTGTGTCTCTCGCTCTCTCCCTCGCTCTCTCCCTCGCTGTCTCCCTCGCTGTCTCACGCGCACTCTCTCGCAGTCTCTCTCGCTGTCTCTCTCGCTGTGTCCCTCGCTGTGTCCCTCGCTGTGTCCCTCGCTGTCTCCCTCGCTGTCTCCCTCGCAGTCTCCCTCGCTGTCTCCCTCGCTGTCTCCCTCGCCCTCTCCCTTGCAGTCACTCTCTCTGTATCCCGGGCTGTCTCTTACGCTATCTCCATAGCAGTCTCTCTCACTGTCTCCCTCGCTGTCTCTGTCGCTGTCTCTGTCGCTGTCTCCCTCGCTGTCTCCCTCGCTGTCTCCCTCGCTGTCTCCCTCGCCGTCTCCCTCGCCGTCTCCCTCGCCGTCTCCCTCGCCGTCTCCCTCGCCGTCTCCCTCGCAGTCTCTCTCGCAGTCTCTCTCAATGTACTCTCGCTGTCTCCCTCGCTGTCTCACTCGCTCTATCCATCGCTGTATCTCTCGCAGTCTCTCTCGCAGTCTCTCTCGCAGTCTCTCTCGCAGTCTCTCTCGCTGTCTCTCTCGCTGTCTCCCTCGCAGTCTCTCTCGCAGTCTCTCTCGCAGTCTCCCTCGCAGTCTCCCTCGCAGTCTGCCTCGCAGTCTCCCTCGCAGTCTCTTCCGCTGTCTCCCTCGCTGTTTCCCTCACAGTCTCTTTCGCAGTCTCCCTCGCAGTCTCCCTCGCAGTCTCCCTCGCAGTCTCCCTCGCAGTCTCCCTCGCAGTCTCCCTCGCAGTCTCCCTCGCAGTCTCTCTCGCAGTCGCTCTCACTTTCTCCCTCGCTGTCTCTCTCGCAGTCCTTCTCGCAGTCCTTCTCGCAGTCCTTCTCGCAGTCTCTCTCGCTGTCTCACTTGCAGTCTCCCTCGCAGTCTCCCTCGCAGTCTCCCTCGCAGTCTCCCTCGCAGTCTCCCTCGCAGTCTCCCTCGCAGTCTCCCTCGCAGTCTCCCTCGCAGTCTCCCTCGCAGTCTCTCTCGCTGTCTCTCTCGCAGTCTCTCTCGCAGTCTCTCTCGCAGTCTCTCTCGCAGTCTCTCTCGCTGTCCCTCTCGCAGTCTCTCTCGCTGTCCCTCTCGCAGTCTCTCTCGCTGTCTCCCTCGCAGTCTCTCTCGCAGTCTCCTTTGCAGTCTCTCTCGCTGTCTCTCTCGCTGTCTCTCTCGCTGTCTCTCTCGCTGTCTCTCTCGCTGTCTCTCTCGCTGTCTCTCTCGCAGTCTCCCTCGCAGTCTGCCTCGCAGTCTCCCTCGCAGTCTCTTCCGCTGTCTCCCTCGCTGTTTCCCTCACAGTCTCTTTCGCAGTCTCTTTCGCAGTCTCCCTCGCCGTCTCCCTCGCCGTCTCCCTCGCAGTCTCTCTCGCAGTCTCTCTCAATGTACTCTCGCTGTCTCCCTCGCTGTCTCACTCGCTCTATCCATCGCTGTATCTCTCGCAGTCTCTCTCGCAGTCTCTCTCGCAGTCTCTCTCGCAGTCTCTCTCGCTGTCTCTCTCGCTGTCTCCCTCGCAGTCTCTCTCGCAGTCTCTCTCGCAGTCTCCCTCGCAGTCTCCCTCGCAGTCTGCCTCGCAGTCTCCCTCGCAGTCTCTTCCGCTGTCTCCCTCGCTGTTTCCCTCACAGTCTCTTTCGCAGTCTCCCTCGCAGTCTCCCTCGCAGTCTCCCTCGCAGTCTCCCTCGCAGTCTCCCTCGCAGTCTCCCTCGCAGTCTCCCTCGCAGTCTCCCTCGCAGTCTCTCTCGCAGTCGCTCTCACTTTCTCCCTCGCTGTCTCTCTCGCAGTCCTTCTCGCAGTCCTTCTCGCAGTCCTTCTCGCAGTCTCTCTCGCTGTCTCACTTGCAGTCTCTCTTGCAGTCTCCCTCGCAGTCTCTCTCGCAGTCTCTCTCGCAGTCTCTCTCGCAGTCTCTCTCGCAGTCTCTCTCGCAGTCTCTCTCGCTGTCCCTCTCGCAGTCTCTCTCGCTGTCCCTCTCGCAGTCTCTCTCGCTGTCTCCCTCGCAGTCTCTCTCGCAGTCTCCTTTGCAGTCTCTCTCGCTGTCTCTCTCGCTGTCTCTCTCGCTGTCTCTCTCGCTGTCTCTCTCGCTGTCTCTCTCGCAGTCTCCCTCGCAGTCTGCCTCGCAGTCTCCCTCGCAGTCTCTTCCGCTGTCTCCCTCACAGTCTCTTTCGCAGTCTCTTTCGCAGTCTCCCTCGCAGTCTCCCTCGCAGTCTCCCTCGCAGTCTCCCTCGCAGTCTCCCTCGCAGTCTCTCTCGCAGTCGCTCTCACTTTCTCCCTCGCTGTCTCTCTCGCAGTCCTTCTCGCAGTCCTTCTCGCAGTCCTTCTCGCAGTCTCTCTCGCTGTCTCTCTCGCTGTCTCTCTCGCTGTCTCTCTCGCTGTCTCCCTCGCTGTCTCCCTCGCAGTCTCCCTCGCAGTCTCCCTCGCAGTCTCCCTCGCAGTCTCCCTCGCAGTCTCCCTCGCTGTTTCCCTCACAGTCTCTCTCGCTGTCTCCCTCGCAGTCTCTCTCGAAGTCGCGCTCGCTTTCTCCCTCGCTGTCTCTCTCGCAGTCCTTCTCGCAGTCTCTCTCGCTGTCTCCAGCGCTGTCTCCCTCGCTGTCTCCCTCGCTGTCTCCCTCGCTGTCTCCCTCGCTGTCTCCCTCGCTGTCTCCCTCGCTGTCTCCCTCGCTTTCTCCCACGCAGTCTCTCTCACTGTCTCTCTCGCTGTCTCTCTCGCTGTCTCTCTCGCTGTCTCCATCGCTTTCTCCCTCGCTTTCTCCCTCGCTTTCTCCCTCGCTTTCTCCCTCGCTGTCTCTCTCGCTGTCTCTCTCGCTGTCTCTCTCGCTGTCTCTCTCGCTGTCTCTCTCGCTGTCTCTCTCGCTGTCTCTCTCGCTGTCTCTCTCGCTGCCTCTCTCGCCGTCTCTCTCGCTGTCTCCCTTGCAGTCTCTCTTGCAGTCTCTCTCGCTGTCTCCCTCGCTCTCTCCCTCGCTGTCTCACGCGCCCTCTCTCGCAGTCTCTCTCGCTGTCTCCCTCGCTGTCTCCCTCGCTGTCTCCCTCGCTGTCTCCCTCGCTGTCTCCCTCGCCGTCTCCCTCGCCGTCTCCCTCGCCGTCTCCCTCGCCGTCTCCCTCGCCGTCTCCCTCGCCGTCTCCCTCGCCGTCTCCCTCGCCGTCTCCCTCGCCGTTTCCCTCGCCGTCTCCCTCGCCGTCTCCCTCGCCGTCTCCCTCGCCGTCTCCCTCGCAGTCACTCTCTCTGTATCCCCGGCTGTCTCTCTCGCTATCTCCATAGCAGTCTCTCTCACTGTCTCTCTCACTGTCTCTGTCTCTGTCTCTGTCTCTGTCTCTGTCTCTGTCTCTGTCTCTGTCGCTGTCTCTGTCTCTGTCTCTGTCGCTGTCTCTGTCGCTGTCTCTGTCGCTGTCTCTGTCGCTGTCACTGTCTCTGTCGCTGTCTCTGTCTCTGTCGCTGTCTCTGTCGCTGTCTCCCTCGCTGTCTCCCTCGCCGTCTCCCTCGCCGTCTCCCTCGCCGTCTCCCTCGCCGTCTCCCTCGCCGTCTCCCAAGCTGTCTCCCAAGCTGTCTCTCTCGCTGTCTCCATCGCTTTCTCCCTCGCTGTCTCTCTCGCTGTCTCTCTCGCTGTCTCTCTCGCTGTCTCTCTCGCTGTCTCTCTCGCTGTCTCCCTTGCAGTCTCTCTTGCAGTCTCTCTCGCTGTCTCCCTCGCTGTGTCTCTCGCTGTCTCCCTCGCTGTCTCCCTCGCTGTCTCCCTCGCTGTCTCCCTCGCTGTCTCACGCGCTCTCTCTCGCAGTCTCTCTCGCAGTCTCTCTCGCTGTCTCTCTCGCTGTCTCCCTCGCTGTCTCCCTCGCTGTGTCCCTCGCTGTGTCCCTCGCTGTCTCCCTCGCTGTCTCCCTCGCTGTCTCCCTCGCTGTCTCCCTCGCTGTCTCCCTCGCTGTCTCCCTCGCCGTCTCCCTCGCCGTCTCCCTTGCAGTCACTCTCTCTGTATCCCCGGCTGTCTCTCTCGCTATCTCCATCGCAGTCTCTCTCACTGTCTCCCTCGCTGTCTCCCTCGCTGTCTCTGTCGCTGTCTCTGTCGCTGTCTCTGTCGCTGTCTCTGTCGCTGTGTCTGTCGCTGTCTCTGTCGCTGTCTCTGTCGCTGTCTCCCTCGCTGTCTCCCTCGCTGTCTCCCTCGCTGTCTCCCTCGTCGTCTCCCTCGTCGTCTCCCTGGCCGTCTCCCTGGCCGTCTCCCTGGCCGTCTCCCTGGCCGTCTCCCTGGCCGTCTCCCTCGCAGTCTCTCTCGCAGTCTCTCTCAATGTACTCTCGCTGTCTCCCTCGCTGTCTCACTCGCTCTATCCCTCGCTCTATCCCTCGCTGTATCTCTCGCAGTCTCTCTCGCAGTCTCTCTCACAGTTTCTCTCGCTGTCTCCCTCGCAGTCTCTCTCGCTCTCTCCCTCACTGTCTCTCTCGCAGTCTCTCTCGCCGTCTCTCTCCATCTCTCTCGCCGTCTCTCTCGCAGTCTCCCTCGCTGTCTCCCTCGCTGTCTCCCTCGCTGTCTCCCTCGCTGTCTCCCTCGCAGTCTCCCTCGCAGTCTCTCTCGCAGTCTCTCTCGCAGTCTCTCTCGCAGTCTCTCTCGCAGTCTCTCTCGCTGTCTCTCTCGCTGTCTCTCTCGCTGTCTCCCTTGCAGTCTCCCACACAGTCTCTCACGCTTTCTGCCTCGCTTTCTCCCTCGCAGTCTCTCTCGCTGTCCCTCTCGCAGTCCCTCTCGCAGTCTCTCTCGCTGTCCCTCTCGCAGTCTCTCTCGCTGTCTCCCTTGCAGTCTCTCTCGCTGTCTCTCTCGCTGTCTCTCTCGCTGTCTCTCTCGCTCTCTCTCTCGCTGTCTCTCTCGCAGTCTCTTTCGCTGTCTCCCTCGCTGTTTCCCTCACAGTCTCTTTCGCTGTCTCCCTCGCAGTCTCTCTCACAGTCGCTCTCACTTTCTCCCTCGCTGTCTCTCTCGCAGTCCTTCTCGCAGTCCTTCTCGCAGTCCTTCTCGCAGTCCTTCTCGCAGTCCTTCTCGCAGTCCTTCTCGCAGTCTCTCTCGCTGTCTCTCTCGCTGTCTCTCTCGCTGTCTCCCTCGCTGTCTCCCTCGCTGTCTCCCTCGCTGTCTCCCTCGCTGTCTCCCTCGCTGTCTCCCACGCTGTCTCCCTCGCAGTCTCTCTCGCTGTCTCCCTCGCAGTCTCTCTCGCAGTCTCTCTCGCTGTCTCCCTCGCTGTCTCCCTCGCTGTCTCCCTCGCTGTCTCCCTCGCTGTCTCCCTCGCTGTCTCCCTCGCTGTGTCCCTCGCTCTCTCCCTCACAGTCTTCCTCGCCGTCTCTCCCGCAGTCTCTCCCGCAGTCTCTCTCGCTGTCTTCCTCGCAGTTTCTCTCGCTGTCTCCCTCGCTGTCTCCCTCGCTGTCTCCCTCGCTGTCTCCCTCGCTGCCTCCCTCGCTGTCTCCCTAGCAGTCTCTCTCGCTGTCTCCCTCGCTGTCTCCCTCGCTGTCTCCCTCGCTGCCTCCCTCGCTGTCTCCCTAGCAGTCGCTCTCGCAATCTCTCTCGCTGTCTTCCTCGCTGTGTCCCTCGCAGTCTCTCTCGCAGTCTCTCTCGCAGTCTCTCTCGCAGTCTCTCTCGCAGTCTCTCTCGCAGTCTCTCTCGCAGTCTCTCTCGCAGTCTCTCTCGCAGTCTCCCTCGCAGTTTCTCTCGCTGTCTCCCTCGCTGCCTCCCACGCTGTCTCCCTCGCTGTCTCACGCGATCTCTCTCGCATTCTCTCTCGTTGTCTCCCTTGCAGTCTCTCTCGCTGTGTCCCTCGCAGTCTCCCTCGCAGTCTCTATTGCTGTCTCTGTCGCTGTCTCCCTCACTGTCTCCCTCGCTGTCTCCCTCGCTGTCTCCCTCGCTGTCTCCCTCGCTGTCTCCCTCGCTGTCTCCCTCGCTGTCTCCCTCGCTGTCTCCCTCGCTGTCTACCTCGCTGTCTCCCTCGCTCTCTCCCTCGCTCTCTCCCTCGCTCTCTCCCTCGCTCTCTCTCTCGCTCTCTCTCTCGCCGTCTCTCTCGCTGTCTCCAGCGCTGTCACCCTCACATTCTCTCTCGCAGTGTCTCTCACTGTCTCCCTCGCAGTCTCCCTCGCAGTCTCCCTCGCAGTCTCCCTCGCAGTCTCCCTCGCAGTCTCCCTCGCAGTCTCCCTCGCTGTCTCCCTCGCTGTCTCCCTCGCTGTCTCCCACGCAGTCTCTCTCGCTGTCTCCCTCGCTTTCTCCCTCGCTTTCTCCCTCGCTGTCTCTCTCGCTGTCTCCCTTGCAGTCTCTCTTGCAGTCTCTCTCGCTGTCCCCCTCGCTGTGTCTCTCGCTCTCTCCCTCGCTCTCTCCCTCGCTGTCTCCCTCGCTGTCTCACGCGCACTCTCTCGCAGTCTCTCTCGCTGTCTCTCTCGCAGTCTCTCTCGCTGTCTCTCTCGCTGTCTCTCTCGCTGTGTCCCTCGCTGTGTCCCTCGCTGTGTCCCTCGCTGTGTCCCTCGCTGTCTCCCTCGCAGTCTCCCTCGCTGTCTCCCTCGCTGTCTCCCTCGCCCTCTCCCTTGCAGTCACTCTCTCTGTATCCCGGGCTGTCTCTTACGCTATCTCCATAGCAGTCTCTCTCACTGTCTCCCTCGCTGTCTCTGTCGCTGTCTCTGTCGCTGTCTCCCTCGCTGTCTCCCTCGCTGTCTCCCTCGCTGTCTCCCTCGCCGTCTCCCTCGCCGTCTCCCTCGCCGTCTCCCTCGCCGTCTCCCTCGCCGTCTCCCTCGCCGTCTCCCTCGCAGTCTCTCTCGCAGTCTCTCTCAATGTACTCTCGCTGTCTCCCTCGCTGTCTCACTCGCTCTATCCATCGCTGTATCTCTCGCAGTCTCTCTCGCAGTCTCTCTCGCAGTCTCTCTCGCAGTCTCTCTCGCTGTCTCTCTCGCTGTCTCCCTCGCAGTCTCTCTCGCAGTCTCTCTCGCAGTCTCCCTCGCAGTCTCCCTCGCAGTCTGCCTCGCAGTCTCCCTCGCAGTCTCTTCCGCTGTCTCCCTCGCTGTTTCCCTCACAGTCTCTTTCGCAGTCTCCCTCGCAGTCTCCCTCGCAGTCTCCCTCGCAGTCTCCCTCGCAGTCTCCCTCGCAGTCTCTCTCGCAGTCGCTCTCACTTTCTCCCTCGCTGTCTCTCTCGCAGTCCTTCTCGCAGTCCTTCTCGCAGTCCTTCTCGCAGTCTCTCTCGCTGTCTCACTTGCAGTCTCCCTTGCAGTCTCCCTCGCAGTCTCCCTCGCAGTCTCCCTCGCAGTCTCCCTCGCAGTCTCCCTCGCAGTCTCCCTCGCAGTCTCCCTCGCAGTCTCTCTCGCTGTCTCCCTCGCAGTCTCTCTCGAAGTCGCGCTCGCTTTCTCCCTCGCTGTCTCTCTCGCAGTCCTCGCAGTCTCTCTCGCTGTCTCCAGCGCTGTCTCCCTCGCTGTCTCCCTCGCTGTCTCCCTCGCTGTCTCCCTCGCTGTCTCCCTCGCTGTCTCCCTCGCTGTCTCCCTCGCTGTCTCCCACGCAGTCTCCCACGCAGTCTCTCTCGCTGTCTCTCTCGCTGTCTCTCTCGCTGTCTCCATCGCTTTCTCCATCGCTTTCTCCCTCGCTTTCTCCCTCGCTGTCTCTCTCGCTGTCTCTCTCGCTGTCTCTCTCGCTGTCTCTCTCGCTGTCTCTCTCGCTGTCTCTCTCGCTGTCTCTCTCGCTGCCTCTCTCGCCGTCTCTCTCGCTGTCTCCCTTGCTGTCTCTCTCGCTGTCTCCCTCGCTGTGTCTCTCGCTCTCTCCCTCGCTGTCTCACGCGCCCTCTCTCGCAGTCTCCCTCGCTGTCTCCCTCGCTGTCTCCCTCACTGTCTCCCTCGCTGTCTCCCTCGCCGTCTCCCTCGCCGTCTCCCTCGCCGTCTCCCTCGCCGTCTCCCTCGCCGTCTCCCTCGCAGTCACTCTCTCTCTATCCCCGGCTGTTTCTCTCGCTATCTCCATAGCAGTCTCTCTCACTGTCTCTGTCTCTGTCTCTGTCTCTGTCTCTGTCTCTGTCTCTGTCGCTGTCTCTGTCTCTGTCGCTGTCTCTGTCTCTGTCTCTGTCGCTGTCTCTGTCGCTGTCTCTGTCTCTGTCTCTGTCTCTGTCTCTGTCTCTGTCTCTGTCGCTGTCTCTGTCTCTGTCTCTGTCTCTGTCTCTGTCGCTGTCTCTGTCGCTGTCGCTGTCGCTGTCTCTGTCTCTGTCTCTGTCGCTGTCTCTGTCGCTGTCTCTGTCTCTGTCTCTGTCGCTGTCTCTGTCGCTGTCTCTGTCTCTGTCTCTGTCTCTGTCTCTGTCTCTGTCGCTGTCTCTGTCTCTGTCGCTGTCTCTGTCTCTGTCTCTGTCTCTGTCGCTGTCTCTGTCTCTGTCTCTGTCTCTGTCTCTGTCGCTGTCGCTGTCGCTGTCGCTGTCTCTGTCTCTGTCTCTGTCTCTGTCTCTGTCGCTGTCTCTGTCTCTGTCTCTGTCTCTGTCTCTGTCTCTGTCTCTGTCGCTGTCTCTGTCTCTGTCGCTGTCTCTGTCTCTGTCGCTGTCTCTGTCTCTGTCTCTGTCTCTGTCTCTGTCTCTGTCTCTGTCTCTGTCTCTGTCTCTGTCGCTGTCTCTGTCTCTGTCTCTGTCTCTGTCTCTGTCGCTGTCTCTGTCTCTGTCTCTGTCGCTGTCTCTGTCGCTGTCTCTGTCTCTGTCTCTGTCTCTGTCTCTGTCTCTGTCTCTGTCTCTGTCTCTGTCTCTGTCGCTGTCGCTGTCGCTGTCGCTGTCGCTGTCGCTGTCGCTGTCTCTGTCGCTGTCTCCCTCGCCGTCTCCCTGGCCGTCTCCCTGGCCGTCTCCCTGGCCGTCTCCCTCGCAGTCTCTCTCGCAGTCTCTCTCGCAGTCTCTCTCGCAGTCTCTCTCGCAGTCTCTCTCGCTGTCTCTCTCGCTGTCTCTCTCAATGTACCCTCGCTGTCTCCCTCGCTGTCTCACTCGCTGTATCTCTCGCAGTCTCTCTCGCAGTCTCTCTCGCAGTCTCTCTCGCAGTCTCTCTCGCAGTCTCCCTCGCAGTCTCCCTCGCAGTCTCCCTCGCAGTCTCTCTCGCAGTCACTCTCGCAGTCTCCCTCGCAGTCTCCCTCGCAGTCTCCATCGCAGTCTCCCTCGCAGTCTCCCTCGCAGTCTCCCTCGCAGTCTCTCTCGCTGTCTCCCTCGCTGTTTCCCTCACAGTCTCTCTCGCTGTTTCCCTCGCAGTCTCTCTCGAAGTCGCTCTCGCTTTCTCCCTCGCAGTCTCTCTCGCTGTCTGCAGCGCTGTCTCCCTCGCTGTCTCCCTCGCTGTCTCCCTCGCTGTCTCCCTCGCTGTCTCCCTCGCTGTCTCCCTCGCTGTCTCCCAAGCTGTCTCTCTCGCTGTCTCTCTCGCTGTCTCCCTCGCTGTCTCTCTCGCTGTCTCTCTCGCTGTCTCTCTCGCTGTCTCTCTCGCTGTCTCTCTCGCTGTCTCTCTCGCTGTCTCCCTTGCAGTCTCTCTTGCAGTCTCTCTCGCTGTCTCCCTCGCTGTGTCTCTCGCTGTCTCCCACGCTGTCTCACGCGCTCTCTCTCGCAGTCTCTCTCGCTGTCTCTCTCGCTGTCTCTCTCGCTGTCTCCCTCGCTGTCTCCCTCGCTGTCTCCCTCGCTGTGTCCCTCGCTGTGTCCCTCGCTGTGTCCCTCGCTGTTTCCCTCGCTGTTTCCCTCGCTGTCTCCCTCGCTGTGTCCCTCGCTGTCTCCCTCGCTTGTCTCCCTCGCCGTCTCCCTTGCAGTCACTCTCTCTGTATCCCCAGCTGTCTCTCTCGCTATCTCCATCGCAGTCTCTCTCACTGTCTCTGTCGCTGTCTCTGTCGCTGTCTCTGTCGCTGTCTCTGTCGCTGTCTCTGTCGCTGTCTCTGTCGCTGTCTCCCTCGCTGTCTCACTCGCTCTATCCCTCGCTGTATCTCTCGCAGTCTCTCTCACAGTCTCTCTCGCTGTCTCACTCGCTGTCTCTCTCGCTGTCTCCCTCGCAGTCTCTCTCGCTCTCTCCCTCACTGTCTCTCTCGCAGTCTCCCTCGCAGTCTCCCTCGCTGTCTCCCTCGCTGTCTCCCTCGCAGTCTCCCTCGCAGTCTCCCTCGCAGTCTCCCTCGCAGTCTCTCTCGCAGTCTCCCTCACAGTCTCTCTCGCAGTCTCCCTCGCAGTCTCCCTCGCAGTCTCCCTCGCAGTCTCCCTCGCAGTCTCCCTCGCAGTCTCCCTCGCAGTCTCTCTCGCTGTCTCCCTCACAGTCTCTCTCGCTGTTTCCCTCGCAGTCTCTCTCGAAGTCGCTCTCGCTTTCTCCCTCGCAGTCTCTCTCGCTGTCTGCAGCGCTGTCTGCAGCGCTGTCTCCCTCGCTGTCTCCCTCGCTGTCTCCCTCGCTGTCTCCCTCGCTGTCTCCCTCGCTGTCTCCCTCGCTGTCTCACTCGCTGTCTCTCTCGCTGTCTCCATCGCTTTCTCCCTCGCTGTCTCTCTCGCTGTCTCTCTCGCTGTCTCTCTCGCTGTCTCTCTCGCTGTCTCCCTTGCAGTCTCTCTTGCAGTCTCTCTCGCTGTCTCCCTCGCTGTGTCTCTCGCTGTCTCCCACGCTGTCTCACGCGCTCTCTCTCGCAGTCTCTCTCGCTGTCTCCCTCGCTGTCTCCCTCGCTGTCTCCCTCGCTGTCTCCCTCGCTGTGTCCCTCGCTGTGTCCCTCGCTGTTTCCCTCGCTGTCTCCCTCGCTGTCTCCCTCGCTGTGTCCCTCGCTGTCTCCCTCGCTGTCTCCCTCGCCGTCTCCCTCGCCGATTCCCTTGCAGTCACTCTCTCTGTATCCCCAGCTGTCTCTCTCGCTATCTCCATCGCAGTCTCTCTCACTGTCTCCCTCGCTGTCTCTGTCGCTGTCTCTGTCGCTGTCTCTGTCGCTGTCTCTGTCGCTGTCTCTGTCGCTGTCTCTGTCGCTGCCTCTGTCGCTGTCTCTGTCGCTGTCTCCCTCGCTGTCTCCCTCGTCGTCTCCCTGGCCGTCTCCCTGGCCGTCTCCCTGGCCGTCTCCCTCAATGTACTCTCGCTGTCTCCCTCGCTGTCTCACTCGCTCTATCCCTCGCTGTATCTCTCGCAGTCTCTCTCACAGTCTCTCTCGCTGTCTCTCTCGCTGTCTCTCTCGCTGTCTCCCTCGCAGTCTCTCTCGCTCTCTCCCTCACTGTCTCTCTCGCAGTCTCCCTCGCAGTCTCCCTCGCTGTCTCCCTCGCTGTCTCCCTCGCTGTCTCCCTCGCAGTCTCCCTCGCAGTCTCCCTCGCAGTCTCCCTCGCAGTCTCCCTCGCAGTCTCCCTCGCAGTCTCTCTCGCAGTCTCTCTCGCAGTCTCTCTCGCAGTCTCTCTCGCAGTCTCTCTCGCAGTCTCCCTCGCTGTCCCTCTCACAGTCTCTCTCGCTGTCTCCCTTGCAGTCTCCCACACAGTCTCTCACGCTTTCTGCCTCGCTTTCTCCCTCGCTGTCCCTCTCGCAGTCCCTCTCGCAGTCCCTCTCGCAGTCTCTCTCGCTGTCCCTCTCGCAGTCTCTCTCGCTGTCTCCCTCGCAGTCTCCCTCGCAGTCTCTCTCGCAGTCTCTCTCGCAGTCTCTCTCGCAGTCTCTCTCGCAGTCTCTCTCGCAGTCTCTCTCGCAGTCACTCTCGCAGTCTCCCTCGCTGTCTCCCTCACAGTCTCTCTCGCTGTCTCCCTTGCAGTCTCCCACACAGTCTCTCACGCTTTCTGCCTCGCTTTCTCCCTCGCTGTCCCTCTCGCAGTCCCTCTCGCAGTCCCTCTCGCAGTCCCTCTCGCAGTCTCTCTCGCTGTCCCTCTCGCAGTCTCTCTCGCTGTCTCTCTCGCTGTCTCTCTCGCTGTCTCTCTCGCTGTCTCTCTCGCAGTCTCTCTCGCAGTCTCCCTCGCTGTCTCCCTCACAGTCTCTCTCGCTGTCTCCCTTGCAGTCTCCCACACAGTCTCTCACGCTTTCTGCCTCGCTTTCTCCCTCGCTGTCCCTCTCGCAGTCCCTCTCGCAGTCCCTCTCGCAGTCCCTCTCGCAGTCCCTCTCGCAGTCTCTCTCGCTGTCTCCCTCGCAGTCTCTCTCGCAGTCGCTCTCGCTGTCTCTCTCGCAGTCCTTCTCGCAGTCCTTCTCGCAGTCCTTCTCGCAGTCTCTCTCGCTGTCTCCCTCGCTGTCTCCCTCGCTGTCTCCCACGCTGTCTCCCTCGCAGTCTCTCTCGCTGTCTCCCTCGCTGTCTCCCTCGCAGTCTCCTCGCTGTCTCCCTCGCTGTCTCCCTCGCTGTCTCCCTCGCTGTCTCCCTCGCTGTCTCCCTCGCTGTCTCCCTCGCCGAGTCCCTCGCTCTCTCCCTCGCAGTCTCCCTCACAGTCTTCCTCGCCGTCTCTCCCGCAGTCTCTCCCGCAGTCTCTCCCGCAGTCTCTCCCGCAGTCTCTCTCGCTGTCTTCCTCGCAGTTTCTCTCGCTGTCTCCCTCGCTGTCTCCCTCGCTGTCTCCCTCGCTGCCTCCCTCGCTGTCTCCCTAGCAGTCTCTCTCGCTGTCTCCCTCGCTGTCTCCCTCGCTGTCTCCCTCGCTGCCTCCCTCGCTGTCTCCCTAGCAGTCGCTCTCGCAATCTCTCTCGCTGTCTTCCTCGCTGTGTCCCTCGCAGTCTCTCTCGCAGTCTCTCTCGCAGTCTCTCTCGCAGTCTCTCTCGCCGTCTCTCCCGCAGTCTCTGCCGCAGTCTCTCCCGCAGTCTCTCCCGCAGTCTCTCCCGCAGTCTCCCTCGCTGTCTCACTCGCTGCCTCCCTCGCTGTCTCCCTAGCAGTCTCTCTTGCTGTCTCCCTCGCTGTCTCCCTCGCTGTCTCCCTCGCTGTCTCCCTCGCTGCCTCCCTCGCTGTCTCCCTAGCAGTCGCTCTCGCAATCTCTCTCGCTGTCTTCCTCGCTGTGTCCCTCGCAGTCTCTCTCGCAGTCTCTCTCGCAGTCTCTCTCGCAGTCTCTCTCGCAGTCTCTCTCGCAGTCTCTCTCGCAGTCTCTCTCGCAGTCTCACTCGCAGTTTCTCTCAGTGTCTACCTCGCTGCCTCCCACGCTGTCTCCCTCGCTGTCTCACGCGATCTCTCTCGCATTCTCTCTCGTTGTCTCCCTTGCAGTCTCTCTCGCTGTGTCCCTGGCAGTCTCTCTCGCAGTCTCTATTGCTGTCTCCCTCGCTGTCTCCCTCGCTGTCTCCCTCGCTGTCTCCCTCGCTGTCTCCCTCGCTGTCTCCCTCGCTGTCTCCCTCGCTGTCTCCCTCGCTGTCTCTCTCGCTGTCTACCTCGCTGTCTCCCTCGCTGTCTCCCTCGCTGTCTCCCTCGCTCTCTCTCTCGCTCTCTCTCTCGCTCTCTCTCTCGCTCTCTCTCTCGCCGTCTCCCTCGCCGTCTTCATCGCTGTCTCCCTCGCATTCTCTCTCGCAGTGTCTCTCGCTGTCTCCCTCGCAGTCTCCATCGCAGTCTCCCTCGCAGTCTCCCTCGCAGTCTCCCTCGCAGTCTCCCTCGCAGTCTCCCTCACAGTCTCTCTCGCTGTCTCCCTCGCAGTCTCTCTCGAAGTCGCTCTCGCTTTCTCCCTCGCTGTCTCTCTCGCAGTCCTTCTCGCAGTCCTTCTCGCAGTCTTTCTCGCTGTCTCCAGCGCTGTCACCCTCACATTCTCTCTCGCAGTGTCTCTCACTGTCTCCCTCGCAGTCTCCCTCGCAGTCTCCCTCGCAGTCTCCCTCGCAGTCTCCCTCGCAGTCTCCCTCGCTGTCTCCCTCGCTGTCTCCCTCGCTGTCTCCCACGCAGTCTCTCTCGCTGTCTCTCTCGCTGTCTCCATCGCTTTCTCCCTCGCTGTCTCCCTCGCAGTCTCTCTTGCAGTCTCTCTCGCTGTCCCCCTCGCTGTGTCTCTCGCTGTCTCCCTCGCAGTCTCCCTCGCAGTCTCCCTCGCAGTCTCCCTCGCTGTCTCCCTCGCTGTCTCCCTCGCTGTCTCCCTCGCTGTCTCACGCGCTCTCTCTCGCAGTCTCTCTCGCTGTGTCCCTCGCTGTGTCCCTCGCTGTGTCCCTCGCTGTGTCCCTCGCTGTCTCTCTCGCAGTCTCCCTCGCTGTCTCCCTCGCTGTCTCCCTCGCTGTCTCCCTCGTGTCTCCCTCGCTGTCTCCCTCGCTGTCTCCCTCGCTGCCTCCCTCGCAGTCTCCCTCGCAGTCTCCCTCGCAGTCTCTCTCGCAGTCTCTCTCGCAGTCTCTCTCGCAGTCTCCCTCGCTGTCTCCCTCGCTGTCTCCCTTGCTGTCTCCCTCGTCGTCTCCCTCGCCGTCTCCCTTGCAGTCACTCTCTCTGTATCCCCGGCTGTCTCTCTCGCTGTGTCCCTCGCTGTCTCCCTCGCTGTCTCCGTCTCTGTCGCTGTCTCTGTCGCTGTCTCTGTCGCTGTCTCTGTCGCTGTCTCTGTCGCTGTCTCCCTCGCTGTCTCCCTCGCCGTCTCCCTGGCCGTCTCCCTGGCCGTCTCCCTGGCCGTCTCCCTGGCCGTCTCCCTGGCCGTCTCCCTGGCCGTCTCCCTGGCCGTCTCTCTCGCAGTCTCTCTCGCTGTCTCTCTCAATGTACTCTCGCTGTCTCCCTCGCTGTCTCACTCGCTCTATCCCTCGCTGTATCTCTCACAGTCTCTCTCGCTGTCTCTCTCGCTGTCTCCCTCGCAGTCTCTCTCGCTCTCTCCCTCACTGTCTCTCTCGCAGTCTCTCTCGCAGTCTCTCTCGCAGTCTCTCTCGCAGTCTCTCTCGCAGTCTCTCTCGCAGTCTCTCTCGCAGTCTCTCTCGCTGTCCCTCTCGCTGTCCCTCTCGCAGTCTCTCTCGCTGTCTCCCACGCTGTCTCCCACGCTGTCTCCCTCGCAGTCTCCCTCGCAGTCTCTCTCGCAGTCTCTCTCGCTGTCTCCCTCGCTTTCTCTCTCGCTGTCTCTCTCGCTGTCTCTCTCGCTGTCTCCCTCGCAGTCTCTCTCGAAGTCGCTCTCGCAGTCTCTCTCGCTGTCTCCCTCGCTTTCTCTCTCGCAGTCCTTCTCGCAGTCTCTCTCGCTGTCTCCAGCGCTGTCACCCTCACATTCTCTCTCGCCGTCTCTCTCGCCGTCTCTCTCGCCGTCTCTCTCTCCGTCTCTCTCGCCGTCTCTCTCGCCGTCTCTCTCTCCATCTCTCTCGCAGTCTCCTTTGCAGTCTCTCTCGCAGTCTCTCTCGCAGTCTCCCTCGCTGTCCCTCTCGCTGTCCCTCTCGCAGTCTCTCTCGCAGTCTCTCTCGCAGTCTCCCTCGCAGTCTCCCTCGCAGTCTCCCTCGCAGTCTCCCTCGCAGTCTCCCTCGCTGTCTCCCTCGCAGTCTCCCTCGCAGTCTCCCTCGCAGTCTCCCTCGCAGTCTCCCTCGCTGTCTCCCTCGCTGTCTCCCTCGCTGTCTCCCTCGCTGTCTCCCTCGCTGTCTCCCTCGCTGTCTCCCTCGCTGTCTCCCTCGCTGTCTCCCACGCTGTCTCTCTCGCTGTCTCTCTCGCTGTCTCTCTCGCTGTCTCCCTCGCTTTCTCCCTCGCTGTCTCTCTCGCTGTCTCCCTTGCAGTCTCTCTTGCAGTCTCTCTCGCTGTCCCCCTCGCTGTGTCTCTCGCTCTCTCCCTCGCTCTCTCCCTCGCTCTCTCTCTCGCTCTCTCTCTCTCGCTCTCTCTCTCGCTCTCTCTCTCGCCGTCTCTCTCGCTGTCTCCAGCGCTGTCACCCTCACATTCTCTCTCGCAGTGTCTCTCACTGTCTCCCTCGCAGTCTCCCTCGCAGTCTCCCTCGCAGTCTCCCTCGCAGTCTCCCTCGCTGTCTCCCTCGCTGTCTCCCACGCAGTCTCTCTCGCTGTCTCCATCGCTTTCTCCCTCGCTGTCTCTCTCGCTGTCTCCCTTGCAGTCTCTCTTGCAGTCTCTCTCGCTGTCCCCCTCGCTGTGTCTCTCGCTCTCTCCCTCGCTCTCTCCCTCGCTGTCTCCCTCGCTGTCTCAAGCGCACTCTCTCGCAGTCTCTCTCGCTGTCTCTCTCGCTGTGTCCCTCGCTGTGTCCCTCGCTGTGTCCCTCGCTGCCTCCCTCGCAGTCTCCCTCGCTGTCTCCCTCGCTGTCTCCCTCGCCCTCTCCCTTGCAGTCACTCTCTCTGTATCCCGGGCTGTCTCTTACGCTATCTCCATAGCAGTCTCTCTCACTGTCTCCCTCGCTGTCTCTGTCGCTGTCTCTGTCGCTGTCTCCCTCGCTATCTCCCTCGCTGTCTCCGTCGCTGTCTCCCTCGCCGTCTCCCTCGCCGTCTCCCTCGCCGTCTCCCTCGCCGTCTACCTCGCCGTCTCCCTCGCCGTCTCCCTCGCCGTCTCCCTCGCAGTCTCTCTCGCATTCTCTCTCGCTGTCTCTCTCAATGTACTCTCGCTGTCTCCCTCGCTGTCTCACTCGCTCTATCCCTCGCTGTATCTCTCACAGTCTCTCTCGCTGTCTCTCTCGCTGTCTCCCTCGCAGTCTCTCTCGCTCTCTCCCTCACTGTCTCTCTCGCAGTCTCTCTCGCAGTCTCTCTCGCAGTCTCTCTCGCAGTCTCTCTCGCTGTCCCTCTCGCAGTCTCTCTCGCTGTCCCTCTCGCAGTCTCTCTCGCTGTCTCTCTCGCTGTCTCCCACGCTGTCTCCCTCGCAGTCTCCCTCGCAGTCTCTCTCGCAGTCTCTCTCGCAGTCTCTCTCGCTGTCTCCCTCGCTTTCTCTCTCGCTGTCTCTCTCGCTGTCTCTCTCGCTGTCTCCCTCGCAGTCTCTCTCGAAGTCGCTCTCGCAGTCTCTCTCGCTGTCTCCCTCGCTTTCTCTCTCGCAGTCCTTCTCGCAGTCTCTCTCGCTGTCTCCAGCGCTGTCACCCTCACATTCTCTCTCGCCGTCTCTCTCGCCGTCTCTCTCGCCGTCTCTCTCTCCGTCTCTCTCGCCGTCTCTCTCGCCGTCTCTCTCTCCATCTCTCTCGCAGTCTCCTTTGCAGTCTCTCTCGCAGTCTCTCTCGCAGTCTCTCTCGCTGTCCCTCTCGCAGTCTCTCTCGCAGTCTCTCTCGCAGTCTCCCTCGCAGTCTCCCTCGCAGTCTCCCTCGCAGTCTCCCTCGCTGTCTCCCTCGCAGTCTCCCTCGCAGTCTCCCTCGCTGTCTCCCTCGCTGTCTCCCTCGCTGTCTCCCTCGCTGTCTCCCTCGCTGTCTCCCTCGCTGTCTCCCACGCTGTCTCTCTCGCTGTCTCTCTCGCTGTCTCCCTCGCTTTCTCCCTCGCTGTCTCCCTTGCAGTCTCCCTTGCAGTCTCTCTTGCAGTCTCTCTCGCTGTCCCCCTCGCTGTGTCTCTCGCTGTCTCCCTCGCTGTCTCCCTCGCTCTCTCTCTCGCTCTCTCTCTCGCTCTCTCTCTCGCTCTCTCTCTCGCCGTCTCTCTCGCTGTCTCCAGCGCTGTCACCCTCACATTCTCTCTCGCAGTGTCTCTCACTGTCTCCCTCGCAGTCTCCCTCGCAGTCTCCCTCGCAGTCTCCCTCGCAGTCTCCCTCGCAGTCTCCCTCGCAGTCTCCCTCGCTGTCTCCCTCGCTGTCTCCCACACAGTCTCTCTCGCTGTCTCCATCGCTTTCTCCCTCGCTGTCTCTCTCGCTGTCTCCCTTGCAGTCTCTCTTGCAGTCTCTCTCGCTGTCCCCCTCGCTGTGTCTCTCGCTCTCTCCCTCGCTCTCTCCCTCGCTGTCTCCCTCGCTGTCTCACGCGCACTCTCTCGCAGTCTCTCTCGCTGTCTCTCTCGCTGTGTCCCTCGCTGTGTCCCTCGCTGTGTCCCTCGCTGCCTCCCTCGCATTCTCCCTCGCTGTCTCCCTCGCTGTCTCCCTCGCCCTCTCCCTTGCAGTCACTCTCTCTGTATCCCGGGCTGTCTCTTACGCTATCTCCATAGCAGTCTCTCTCACTGTCTCCCTCGCTGTCTCTGTCGCTGTCTCTGTCGCTGTCTCCCTCGCTATCTCCCTCGCTGTCTCCGTCGCTGTCTCCCTCGCCGTCTCCCTCGCCGTCTCCCTCGCCGTCTCCCTCGCCGTCTCCCTCGCAGTCTCTCTCGCAGTCTCTCTCGCTGTCTCTCTCAATGTACTCTCGCTGTCTCTCTCGCTGTCTCCCTCGCAGTCTCTCTCGCTCTCTCCCTCACTGTCTCTCTCGCAGTCTCTCTCGCCATCTCTCTCGCAGTCTCCCTCGCAGTCTCTCTCGCAGTCTCTCTCGCAGTCTCTCTCGCAGTCTCTCTCGCAGTCTCTCTCACAGTCTCTCTCGCTGTCCCTCTCGCAGTCTCTCTCGCTGTCCATCTCGCAGTCTCTCTCGCTGTCTCCCTCGCAGTCTCTCTCGCTGTCCCTCTCGCAGTCTCTCTCGCTGTCCCTCTCGCAGTCTCTCTCGCTGTCCCTCTCGCAGTCTCTCTCGCTGTCTCCCTCGCAGTCTCTCTCGCAGTCTCCTTTGCAGTCTCTCTCGCTGTCTCTCTCGCTGTCTCTCTCGCTGTCTCTCTCGCTGTCTCTCTCGCTGTCTCTCTCGCAGTCTCCCTCGCAGTCTGCCTCGCAGTCTCCCTCGCAGTCTCTTCCGCTGTCTCCCTCGCTGTTTCCCTCACAGTCTCTTTCGCAGTCTCCCTCGCAGTCTCCCTCGCAGTCTCCCTCGCAGTCTCCCTCGCAGTCTCCCTCGCAGTCTCCCTCGCAGTCTCCCTCGCAGTCTCTCTCGCAGTCGCGCTCACTTTCTCCCTCGCTGTCTGTCTCGCAGTCCTTCTCGCAGTCCTTCTCGCAGTCCTTCTCGCAGTCCTTCTCGCAGTCTCCCTCGCTGTCTCCCTCGCAGTCTCCCTCGCAGTCTCCCTCGCAGTCTCCCTCGCAGTCTCCCTCGCAGTCTCTCTCGCTGTCTCCCTCGCAGTCTCTCTCGAAGTCGCGCTCGCTTTCTCCCTCGCTGTCTCTCTCGCAGTCCTTCTCGCTGTGTCTCTCTCGCTGTCTCCAGCGCTGTCTCCCTCGCTGTCTCCCTCGCTGTCTCCCTCGCTGTCTCCCTCGCTGTCTCCCTCGCTGTCTCCCTCGCTGTCTCCCTCGCTGTCTCCCTCGCTGTCTCCCTCGCTGTCTCCCACGCAGTCTCTCTCGCTGTCTCTCTCGCTGTCTCCATCGCTTTCTCCATCGCTTTCTCCCTCGCTTTCTCCCTCGCTTTCTCCCTCGCTTTCTCCCTCGCTGTCTCTCTCGCTGTCTCTCTCGCTGTCTCTCTCGCTGTCTCTCTCGCTGTCTCTCTCGCCGTCTCTCTCGCCGTCTCTCTCGCCGTCTCTCTCGCTGTCTCTCTCGCAGTCTCTTTCGCTGTCTCTTTCGCTGTCTCCCTCGCTGTTTCCCTCACAGTCTCTTTCGCTGTCTCCCTCGCAGTCTCTCTCACAGTCGCTCTCGCTGTCTCTCTCGCTGTCTCTCTCGCAGTCCTTCTCGCAGTCCTTCTCGCAGTCCTTCTCGCAGTCCTTCTCGCAGTCCTTCTCGCAGTCCTTCTCGCAGTCCTTCTCGCAGTCCTTCTCGCAGTCTCTCTCGCAGTCTCTCTCGCTGTCTCTCTCGCTGTCTCCCTCGCTGTCTCCCTCGCTGTCTCCCTCGCTGTCTCCCTCGCTGTCTCCCTCGCAGTCTCCCTCGCAGTCTCTCTCGCTGTCTCCCTCGCAGTCTCTCTCGCTGTCTCCCTCGCTGTCTCCCTCGCTGTCTCCCTCGCTGTCTCCCTCGCTGTCTCCCTCGCCGAGTCCCTCGCTCTCTCCCTCGCAGTCTTCCTCGCCGTCTCTCCCGCAGTCTCTCCCGCAGTCTCTCCCGCAGTCTCTCCCGCAGTCTCTCTCGCTGTCTTCCTCGCAGTTTCTCTCGCTGTCTCCCTCGCTGTCTCCCTCGCTGTCTCCCTCGCTGTCTCCCTCGCTGCCTCCCTCGCTGTCTCCCTAGCAGTCTCTCTCGCTGTCTCCCTCGCAGTCTCTCTCGCTGTCCCCCTCGCTGTGTCTCTCGCTGTCTCCCTCGCTGTCTCCCTCGCTGTCTCACGCGCTCTCTCTCGCAGTCTCTCTCGCTGTCTCTCTCGCTGTGTCCCTCGCTGCGTCCCTCGCTGTGTCCCTCGCTGTGTCCCTCGCTGTCTCTCTCGCTGTGTCCCTCGCTGTCTCCCTCGCTGTGTCCCTCGCTGTCTCCCTCGCAGTCTCCCTCGTGTCTCCCTCGCTGTCTCCCTCGCTGTCTCCCTCGTGTCTCCCTCGTGTCTCCCTCGCTGTCTCCCTCGCTGTCTCCCTCGCTGTCTCCCTCGCTGCCTCCCTCGCAGTCTCCCTCGCAGTCTCCCTCGCAGTCTCCCTCGCAGTCTCTCTCGCAGTCTCTCTCGCAGTCTCCCTCGCTGTCTCCCTCGCTGTCTCCCTCGCTGTCTCCCTCGCTGTCTCCCTCGCTGTCTCCCTCGTCGTCTCCCTCGCCGTCTCCCTTGCAGTCACTCTCTCTGTATTCCCGGCTGTCTCTCTCGCTGTGTCCCTCGCTGTCTCCCTCGCTGTCTCCCTCGCTGTCTCCCTCGCTGTCTCCCTCGCTGTCTCCCTCGCTGTCTCCGTCTCTGTCGCTGTCTCTGTCGCTGTCTCTGTCGCTGTCTCCGTCGCTGTCTCCGTCGCTGTCTCCCTCGCTGTCTCCCTCGCTGTCTCCCTGGCCGTCTCCCTGGCCGTCTCCCTGGCCGTCTCCCTGGCCGTCTCCCTGGCCGTCTCCCTGGCCGTCTCCCTGGCCGTCTCCCTGGCCGTCTCCCTGGCCGTCTCCCTGGCCGTCTCCCTGGCCGTCTCCCTGGCCGTCTCTCTCGCAGTCTCTCTCGCTGTCTCTCTCAATGTACTCTCGCTGTCTCCCTCGCTGTCTCACTCGCTCTATCCCTCGCTGTATCTCTCACAGTCTCTCTCGCTGTCTCCAGCGCTGTCACCCTCACATTCTCTCTCGCCGTCTCTCTCGCCGTCTCTCTCGCCGTCTCTCTCGCCGTCTCTCTCTCCATCTCTCTCGCCGTCTCTCTCTCCATCTCTCTCGCAGTCTCCTTTGCAGTCTCTCTCGCAGTCTCTCTCGCTGTCCCTCTCGCAGTCTCCCTCGCAGTCTCCCTCGCAGTCTCCCTCGCAGTCTCCCTCGCAGTCTCCCTCGCAGTCTCCCTCGCTGTCTCCCTCGCTGTCTCCCTCGCTGTCTCCCTCGCTGTCTCCCTCGCTGTCTCCCTCGCTGTCTCCCTCGCTGTCTCCCTCGCTGTCTCTCTCGCTGTCTCCATCGCTTTCTCCCTCGCTGTCTCTCTCGCTGTCTCCCTTGCAGTCTCTCTTGCAGTCTCTCTCGCTGTCCCCCTCGCTGTGTCTCTCGCTCTCTCCCTCGCTGTCTCCCTCGCTCTCTCTCTCGCTCTCTCTCTCGCTCTCGCCGTCTCTCTCGCCGTCTCTCTCGCCGTCTCTCTCACCGTCTCTCTCTCCATCTCTCTCGCCGTCTCTCTCTCCATCTCTCTCGCAGTCTCCTTTGCAGTCTCTCTCGCAGTCTCTCTCGCTGTCCCTCTCGCAGTCTCTCTCGCAGTCTCTCTCGCAGTCTCCCTCGCAGTCTCCCTCGCAGTCTCCCTCGCAGTCTCCCTCGCAGTCTCCCTCGCAGTCTCCCTCGCTGTCTCCCTCGCTGTCTCCCTCGCTGTCTCCCTCGCTGTCTCCCTCGCTGTCTCCCTCGCTGTCTCCCACGCTGTCTCTCTCGCTGTCTCTCTCGCTGTCTCTCTCGCTGTCTCCCTTGCAGTCTCTCTCGCTGTCCCCCTCGCTGTGTCTCTCGCTCTCTCCCTCGCTGTCTCCCTCGCTCTCTCCCTCGCTCTCTCTCTCGCTCTCTCTCTCGCTCTCGCTCTCTCTCTCGCTCTCTCTCTCGCCGTCTCTCTCGCTGTCTCCAGCGCTGTCACCCTCACATTCTCTCTCGCAGTGTCTCTCGCAGTCTCCCTCGCAGTCTCCCTCGCAGTCTCCCTCGCAGTCTCCCTCGCAGTCTCCCTCGCAGTCTCCCTCGCAGTCTCCCTCGCTGTCTCCCTCGCTGTCTCCCTCGCTGTCTCTCACGCAGACTCTCTCGCTGTCTCCATCTCTTTCTCCCTCGCTGTCTCTCTCGCTGTCTCCCTTGCAGTCTCTCTTGCAGTCTCTTTCGCTGTCCCCCTCGCTGTGTCTCTCGCTCTCTCCCTCGCTCTCTCCCTCGCTCTCTCCCTCGCTGTCTCCCTCGCTGTCTCACGCGCACTCTCTCGCAGTCTCTCTCGCTGTCTCTCTCGCTGTGTCCCTCGCTGTGTCCCTCGCTGTGTCCCTCGCTGCCTCCCTCGCAGTCTCCCTCGCTGTCTCCCTCGCTGTCTCCCTTGCAGTCACTCTCTCTGTATCCCGGGCTGTCTCTTACGCTATCTCCATAGCAGTCTCTCTCACTGTCTCCCTCGCTGTCTCTTACGCTATCTCCATAGCAGTCTCTCTCACTGTCTCCCTCGCTGTCTCTGTCGCTGTCTCTGTCGCTGTCTCTGTCGCTGTCTCCCTCGCTATCTCCCTCGCTATCTCCCTCGCTGTCTCCCTCGCCGTCTCCCTCGCCGTCTCCCTCGCCGTCTCCCTCGCCGTCTCCCTCGCCGTCTCCCTCGCCGTCTCCCTCGCAGTCTCTCTCGCAGTCTCTCTCGCTGTCTCTCTCAATGTACTCTCGCTGTCTCCCTCACTGTCTCACTCGCTCTGTCCATCGCTGTATCTCTCGCAGTCTCTCTCGCAGTCTCTCTCACAGTCTCTCTCGCTGTCTCTCTCGCTGTCTCCCTCGCAGTCTCTCTCGCTCTCTCCCTCACTGTCTCTCTCGCAGTCTCTCTCGCCGTCTCTCTCGCAGTCTCCCTCGCTGTCTCCCTCGCAGTCTCTCTCGCAGTCTCTCTCGCAGTCTCTCTCGCAGTCTCTCTCGCAGTCTCTCTCGCAGTCTCTCTCACAGTCTCTCTCACAGTCTCTCTCGCTGTCCCTCTCGCTGTCCCTCTCGCTGTCCCTCTCGCAGTCCCTCTCGCTGTCTCCCTCGCAGTCTCTCTCGCTGTCTCCCTCGCAGTCTCTCTCGCAGTCTCCTTTGCAGTCTCTCTCGCAGTCTCCTTTGCAGTCTCTCTCGCTGTCTCTCTCGCTGTCTCTCTCGCTGTCTCTCTCGCTGTCTCTCTCGCTGTCTCTCTCGCTGTCTCGCTCGCTGTCTCCCTCGCAGTCTGCCTCGCAGTCTCCCTCGCAGTCTCTTCCGCTGTCTCCCTCGCTGTTTCCCTCACAGTCTCTTTCGCAGTCTCCCTCGCAGTCTCCCTCGCAGTCTCCCTCGCAGTCTCCCTCGCAGTCTCCCTCGCAGTCGCTCTCACTTTCTCCCTCGCTGTCTCTCTCGCAGTCCTTCTCGCAGTCCTTCTCGCAGTCTCTCTCGCAGTCTCTCTCGCTGTCTCTCTCGCTGTCTCCCTCGCTGTCTCCCTTGCAGTCTCCCTCGCAGTCTCCCTCGCAGTCTCTCTCGCAGTCTCTCTCGCTGTCTCCCTCGCTTTCTCTCTCGCTGTCTCTCTCGCTGTCTCTCTCGCTTTCTCCCTCGCAGTCTCTCTCGAAGTCGCTCTCGCTTTCTCTCTCGCAGTCTCTCTCGCTGTCTCGCTCGCTTTCTCTCTCGCAGTCCTTCTCGCAGTCTCTCTCGCTGTCTCCAGCGCTGTCACCCTCACATTCTCTCTCGCCGTCTCTCTCGCCGTCTCTCTCGCCGTCTCTCTCGCCGTCTCTCTCGCCGTCTCTCTCTCCATCTCTCTCGCCGTCTCTCTCTCCATCTCTCTCGCAGTCTCCTTTGCAGTCTCTCTCGCAGTCTCTCTCGCTGTCCCTCTCGCTGTCCCTCTCGCTGTCCCTCTCGCAGTCTCTCTCGCAGTCTCCCTCGCAGTCTCCCTCGCAGTCTCCCTCGCAGTCTCCCTCGCAGTCTCCCTCGCAGTCTCCCTCGCAGTCTCCCTCGCTGTCTCCCTCGCAGTCTCCCTCGCAGTCTCCCTCGCTGTCTCCCTCGCTGTCTCCCTCGCTGTCTCCCTCGCTGTCTCCCACGCTGTCTCTCTCGCTGTCTCTCTCGCTGTCTCTCTCGCTGTCTCCATCGCTTTCTCCCTCGCTGTCTCTCTCGCTGTCTCCCTTGCAGTCTCTCTTGCAGTCTCTCTCGCTGTCCCCCTCGCTGTGTCTCTCGCTCTCTCCCTCGCTGTCTCCCTCGCTGTCTCCCTCGCTCTCTCTCTCGCTCTCTCTCTCGCTCTCGCTCTCTCTCTCGCTCTCTCTCTCGCCGTCTCTCTCGCCGTCTCTCTCGCTGTCTCCAGCGCTGTCACCCTCACATTCTCTCTCGCAGTGTCTCTCGCAGTGTCTCTCGCAGTCTCCCTCGCAGTCTCCCTCGCAGTCTCCCTCGCAGTCTCCCTCGCAGTCTCCCTCGCAGTCTCCCTCGCAGTCTCCCTCGCAGTCTCCCTCGCTGTCTCCCTCGCTGTCTCTCACGCAGACTCTCTCGCTGTCTCCATCTCTTTCTCCCTCGCTGTCTCTCTCGCTGTCTCCCTTGCAGTCTCTCTTGCAGTCTCTCTCGCTGTCCCCCTCGCTGTGTCTCTCGCTCTCTCCCTCGCTCTCTCCCTCGCTGTCTCCCTCGCTGTCTCACGCGCACTCTCTCGCAGTCTCTCTCGCTGTCTCTCTCGCTGTGTCCCTCGCTGTGTCCCTCGCTGTGTCCCTCGCTGCCTCCCTCGCAGTCTCCCTCGCTGTCTCCCTCGCTGTCTCCCTTGCAGTCACTCTCTCTGTATCCCGGGCTGTCTCTTACGCTATCTCCATAGCAGTCTCTCTCACTGTCTCCCTCGCTGTCTCTTACGCTATCTCCATAGCAGTCTCTCTCACTGTCTCCCTCGCTGTCTCTGTCGCTGTCTCTGTCGCTGTCTCTGTCGCTGTCTCCCTCGCTATCTCCCTCGCTATCTCCCTCGCTGTCTCCCTCGCTGTCTCCCTCGCTGTCTCCCTCGCTGTCTCCCTCGCTGTCTCCCTCGCCGTCTCCCTCGCCGTCTCCCTCGCCGTCTCCCTCGCCGTCTCCCTCGCCGTCTCCCTCGCCGTCTCCCTCGCCGTCTCCCTCGCCGTCTCCCTCGCAGTCTCTCTCGCTGTCTCTCTCGCAGTCTCTCTCGCTGTCTCTCTCAATGTACTCTCGCTGTCTCCCTCACTGTCTCACTCGCTCTGTCCATCGCTGTATCTCTCGCAGTCTCTCTCGCAGTCTCTCTCACAGTCTCTCTCGCTGTCTCTCTCGCTGTCTCCCTCGCAGTCTCTCTCGCTCTCTCCCTCACTGTCTCTCTCGCAGTCTCTCTCGCCGTCTCTCTCGCCATCTCTCTCGCAGTCTCCCTCGCAGTCTCCCTCGCAGTCTCCCTCGCAGTCTCTCTCGCAGTCTCTCTCGCAGTCTCTCTCGCAGTCTCTCTCGCAGTCTCTCTCGCAGTCTCTCTCGCAGTCTCTCTCGCTGTCCCTCTCGCAGTCTCTCTCGCTGTCCCTCTCGCTGTCCCTCTCGCAGTCTCTCTCGCTGTCTCCCTCGCAGTCTCTCTCGCAGTCTCCTTTGCAGTCTCTCTCGCAGTCTCCTTTGCAGTCTCTCTCGCTGTCTCTCTCGCTGTCTCTCTCGCTGTCTCTCTCGCTGTCTCTCTCGCTGTCTCTCTCGCTGTCTCTCTCGCAGTCTCCCTCGCAGTCTGCCTCGCAGTCTCCCACGCAGTCTCTTCCGCTGTCTCCCTCGCTGTTTCCCTCACAGTCTCTTTCGCAGTCTCCCTCGCAGTCTCCCTCGCAGTCTCCCTCGCAGTCTCCCTCGCAGTCTCCCTCGCAGTCTCCCTCGCAGTCTCTCTCGCAGTCGCTCTCACTTTCTCCCTCGCTGTCTCTCTCGCAGTCCTTCTCGCAGTCCTTCTCGCAGTCTCTCTCGCTGTCTCCCTCACTGTCTCCCTCGCAGTCTCCCTCACAGTCTCCCTCGCAGTCTCCCTCGCAGTCTCCCTCGCAGTCTCCCTCGCAGCCTCTCTCGCTGTCTCCCTCGCAGTCTCTCTCGAAGTCGCGCTCGCTTTCTCCCTCGCTGTCTCTCTCGCAGTCCTTCTCGCAGTCTCTCTCGCTGTCTCCAGCGCTGTCTCCAGCGCTGTCTCCAGCGCTGTCTCCCTCGCTGTCTCCCTCGCTGTCTCCCTCGCTGTCTCCCTCGCTGTCTCCCTCGCTGTCTCCCTCGCTGTCTCCCTCGCTGTCTCCCTCGCTGTCTCCCACGCAGTCTCTCTCTCAGTCTCTCTCTCAGTCTCTCTCTCAGTCTCTCTCTCAGTCTCTCTCGCTGTCTCTCTCGCTGTCTCTCTCGCTGTCTCCATCGCTTTCTCCATCGCTTTCTCCCTCGCTTTCTCCCTCGCTGTCTCTCTCGCTGTCTCTCTCGCTGTCTCTCTCGCTGTCTCTCTCGCTGTCTCTCTCGCTGTCTCTCTCGCTGTCTCTCTCGCTGCCTCTCTCGCCGTCTCTCTCGCCGTCTCTCTCGCTGTCTCCCTTGCAGTCTCTCTTGCAGTCTCTCTCGCTGTCTCCCTCGCTGTGTCTCTCGCTCTCTCCCTCGCTGTCTCACGCGCCCTCTCTCGCAGTCTCTCTCGCAGTCTCTCTCGCAGTCTCTCTCGCAGTCTCTCTCGCAGTCTCTCTCGCTGTCTCCCTCGCCGTCTCCCTCGCCGTCTCCCTCGCCGTCTCCCTCGCCGTCTCCCTCGCCGTCTCCCTCGCCGTCTCCCTCGCCGTCTCCCTCGCAGTCACTCTCTCTGTATCCCCGGCTGTCTCTCTCGCTATCTCCATAGCAGTCTCTCTCACTGTCTCTGTCTCTGTCGCTGTCTCTGTCGCTGTCTCTGTCGCTGTCTCTGTCGCTGTCTCTGTCTCTGTCTCTGTCTCTGTCGCTGTCTCTGTCGCTGTCTCTGTCTCTGTCTCTGTCTCTGTCGCTGTCTCTGTCGCTGTCTCTGTCGCTGTCTCTGTCGCTGTCTCTGTCGCTGTCTCTGTCGCTGTCTCCCTTGCAGTCTCTCTTGCAGTCTCTCTCGCTGTCTCCCTCGCTGTGTCTCTCGCTCTCTCCCTCGCTGTCTCACGCGCCCTCTCTCGCAGTCTCTCTCGCAGTCTCTCTCGCAGTCTCTCTCGCAGTCTCTCTCGCAGTCTCCCTCACAGTCTCTCTCGCTGTCTCCCTTGCAGTCTCCCACACAGTCTCTCACGCTTTCTGCCTCGCTTTCTCCCTCGCTGTCCCTCTCGCAGTCCCTCTCGCAGTCCCTCTCGCAGTCTCTCTCGCTGTCCCTCTCGCAGTCTCTCTCGCTGTCTCTCTCGCAGTCTCCCTCGCAGTCTCCCTCGCAGTCTCCCTCGCAGTCTCCCTCGCAGTCTCTCTCGCAGTCACTCTCGCAGTCACTCTCGCAGTCTCCCTCGCAGTCTCCCTCGCAGTCTCCCTCGCAGTCTCCCTCGCAGTCTCCCTCGCAGTCTCTCTCGCTGTCTCCCTCGCTGTTTCCCTCACAGTCTCTCTCGCTGTTTCCCTCGCAGTCTCTGTCGAAGTCGCTCTCGCTTTCTCCCTCGCAGTCTCTCTCGCTGTCTGCAGCGCTGTCTCCCTCGCTGTCTCCCTCGCTGTCTCCCTCGCTGTCTCCCTCGCTGTCTCACTCGCTGTCTCTCTCGCTGTCTCCATCGCTTTCTCCCTCGCTGTCTCTCTCACTGTCTCTCTCGCTGTCTCTCTCGCTGTCTCTCTCGCTGTCTCCCTTGCAGTCTCTCTTGCAGTCTCTCTCGCTGTCTCCCTCGCTGTGTCTCTCGCTGTCTCCCACGCTGTCTCACGCGCTCTCTCTCGCAGTCTCTCTCGCTGTCTCTCTCGCTGTCTCCCTCGCTGTCTCCCTCGCTGTCTCCATCGCTGTGTCCCTCGCTGTGTCCCTCGCTGTGTCCCTCGCTGTGTCCCTCGCTGTGTCCCTCGCTGTCTCCCTCGCTGTCTCCCTCGCTGTGTCCCTCGCTGTCTCCCTCGCTGTCTCCCTCGCCGCCTCCCTCGCCGATTCCCTTGCAGTCACTCTCTCTGTATCCCCAGCTGTCTCTCTCGCTATCTCCAACGCAGTCTCTCTCACTGTCTCTGTCGCTGTCTCTGTCGCTGTCTCTGTCGCTGTCTCTGTCGCTGTCTCTGTCGCTGTCTCTGTCGCTGTCTCCCTCGCTGTCTCCCTCGCTGTCTCCCTGGCCGTCTCCCTGGCCGTCTCCCTGGCCGTCTCCCTGGCCGTCTCCCTCAATCTCCCTCGCTGTCTCACTCGCTCTATCCCTCGCTGTATCTCTCGCAGTCTCTCTCGCAGTCTCTCTCACAGTCTCTCTCGCTGTCTCTCTCGCTGTCTCTCTCACTGTCTCTCTCGCTGTCTCCCTCGCAGTCTCTCTCGCTCTCTCCCTCACTGTCTCTCTCGCAGTCTCCCTCGCTGTCTCCCTCGCTGTCTCCCTCGCTGTCTCCCTCGCAGTCTCCCTCGCAGTCTCTCTCGCAGTCTCTCTCGCAGTCTCTCTCGCAGTCTCTCTCGCAGTCTCTCTCGCAGTCTCTCTCGCAGTCTCCCTCGCAGTCTCTCTCGCTGTCTCCCTTGCAGTCTCCCACACAGTCTCTCACGCTTTCTGCCTCGCTTTCTCCCTCGCTGTCCCTCTCGCAGTCCCTCTCGCAGTCCCTCTCGCAGTCCCTCTCGCAGTCCCTCTCGCAGTCTCTCTCGCTGTCCCTCTCGCAGTCTCTCTCGCTGTCTCCATCGCAGTCTCTCTCGCTGTCTCTCTCGCTGTCTCTCTCGCTGTCTCTCTCGCTGTCTCTCTCGCTGTCTCTCTCGCTGTCTCTCTCGCTGTCTCTCTCGCTGTCTCTCTCGCTGTCTCTTTCGCTGTCTCTCTCGCAGTCTCTTTCGCTGTCTCCCTCGCTGTTTCCCTCACAGTCTCTTTCGCTGTCTCTCTCGCAGTCCTTCTCGCAGTCCTTCTCGCAGTCCTTCTCGCAGTCTCTCTCGCAGTCTCTCTCGCAGTCTCTCTCGCTGTCTCCCTCGCTGTCTCCCTCGCTGTCTCCCTCGCTGTCTCCCTCGCTGTCTCCCTCGCTGTCTCCCTCGCTGTCTCCCTCGCCGAGTCCCTCGCTCTCTCCCTCGCAGTCTCCCTCACAGTCTTCCTCGCCGTCTCTCCCGCAGTCTCTCCCGCAGTCTCTCCCGCAGTCTCTCTCGCTGTCTTCCTCGCAGTTTCTCTCGCTGTCTCCCTCGCTGTCTCCCTCGCTGTCTCCCTCGCTGTCTCCCTCGCTGTCTCCCTCGCTGTCTCCCTCGCTGCCTCCCTCGCTGTCTCCCTAGCAGTCTCTCTCGCTGTCTCCCTCGCTGTCTCCCTCGCTGCCTCCCTCGCTGTCTCCCTAGCAGTCGCTGTCGCAATCTCTCTCGCTGTCTTCCTCGCTGTGTCCCTCGCAGTCTCTCTCGCAGTCTCTCTCGCAGTCTCTCTCGCAGTCTCTCTCGCAGTCTCTCTCGCAGTCTCTCTCGCAGTCTCCCTCGCAGTTTCTCTCAGTGTCTACCTCGCTGCCTCCCACGCTGTCTCCATCGCTGTCTCACGCGATCTCTCTCGCATTCTCTCTCGTTGTCTCCCTTGCAGTCTCTCTCGCTGTGTCCCTGGCAGTCTCTCTCGCAGTCTCTATTGCTGTCTCCCTCGCTGTCTCCCTCGCTGTCTCCCTCGCTGTCTCCCTCGCTGTCTCCCTCGCTGTCTCCCTCGCTGTCTCCCTCGCTGTCTCTCTCGCTGTCTCTCTCGCTGTCTACCTCGCTGTCTCCCTCGCTGTCTCCCTCGCTGTCTCCCTCGCTCTCTCTCTCGCTCTCTCTCTCGCTCTCTCTCTCGCCGTCTCCCTCGCCGTCTTCATCGCCGTCTCCCTCGCATTCTCCCTCGCATTCTCTCTCGCAGTGTCTCTCGCTGTCTCCCTCGCAGTCTCCATCGCAGTCTCCATCGCAGTCTCCCTCGCAGTCTCCCTCGCAGTCTCCCTCGCAGTCTCTCTCGCTGTCTCCCTCACAGTCTCTCTCGCTGTCTCCCTCGCAGTCTCTCTCGAAGTCGCTCTCTCTTTCTCCCTCGCTGTCTCTCTCGCAGTCCTTCTCGCAGTCCTTCTCGCAGTCTCTCTCGCTGTCTCCAGCGCTGTCACCCTCACATTCTCTCTCGCAGTGTCTCTCACTGTCTCCCTCGCAGTCTCCCTCGCAGTCTCCCTCGCAGTCTCCCTCGCAGTCTCCCTCGCAGTCTCCCTCGCTGTCTCCCTCGCTGTCTCCCACGCAGTCTCCCTCGCAGTCTCCCTCGCAGTCTCCCTCGCTGTCTCCCTCGCTGTCTCCCTCGCTGTCTCCCTCGCAGTCTCTCTCGCTGTCCCCCTCGCTGTGTCTCTCGCTGTCTCCCTCGCTGTCTCCCTCGCTGTCTCACGCGCTCTCTCTCGCAGTCTCTCTCGCTGTCTCTCTCGCTGTGTCCCTCGCTGTGTCCCTCGCTGTGTCCCTCGCTGTGTCCCTCGCTGTGTCCCTCGCTGTCTCTCTCGCAGTCTCCCTCGCAGTCTCCCTCGCTGTCTCCCTCGCTGTCTCCCTCGCTGTCTCCCTCGCTGTCTCCCTCGCTGCCTCCCTCGCTGCCTCCCTCGCAGTCTCCCTCGCAGTCTCCCTCGCAGTCTCCCTCGCAGTCTCCCTCGCAGTCTCCCTCGCTGTCTCCCTCGCTGTCTCCCTCGCTGTCTCCCTCGCTGTCTCCCACGCAGTCTCTCTCGCTGTCTCTCTCGCTGTCTCCATCGCTTTCTCCCTCGCTGTCTCCCTTGCAGTCTCTCTTGCAGTCTCTCTCGCTGTCCCCCTCGCTGTGTCTCTCGCTGTCTCCCTCGCTGTCTCCCTCGCTGTCTCACGCGCTCTCTCTCGCAGTCTCTCTCGCTGTGTCCCTCGCAGTCTCCCTCGCTGTCTCCCTCGCTGTCTCCCTCGCTGTCTCCCTCGCTGTCTCCCTCGTGTCTCCCTCGCTGTCTCCCTCGCTGTCTCCCTCGCTGTCTCCCTCGCTGTCTCCCTCGCTGCCTCCCTCGCAGTCTCCCTCGCAGTCTCCCTCGCAGTCTCCCTCGCTGTCTCCCTCGCTGTCTCCCTCGCTGTCTCCCTCGCTGTCTCCCTCGCTGTCTCCCTCGTCGTCTCCCTCGCCGTCTCCCTTGCAGTCACTCTCTCTGTATCCCCGGCTGTCTCTCTCGCTGTGTCCCTCGCTGTCTCCCTCGCTGTCTCCGTCTCTGTCGCTGTCTCTGTCGCTGTCTCTGTCGCTGTCTCTGTCGCTGTCTCTGTCGCTGTCTCTGTCGCTGTCTCTCTCGCTGTCTCCCTCGCCGTCTCCCTGGCCGTCTCCCTGGCCGTCTCCCTGGCCGTCTCCCTGGCCGTCTCTGTCGCAGACTCTCTCTCGCTGTCTCTCTCAATGTACTCTCTCTGTCTCCCTCGCTGTCTCACTCGCTCTATCCCTCGCTGTATCTCTCACAGTCTCTCTCGCTGTCTCTCTCGCTGTCTCCCTCGCAGTCTCTCTCGCTCTCTCCCTCACTGTCTCTCTCGCCGTCTCTCTCGCCGTCTCTCTCGCCGTCTCTCTCGCCGTCTCTCTCTCCTTCTCTCTCGCCGTCTCTCTTTTAATCTCTCTCGCAGTCTCCTTTGCAGTCTCTCTCGCAGTCTCTCTCGCAGTCTCTCTCGCAGTCTCTCTCGCAGTCTCTCTCGCAGTCTCTCTCGCAGTCTCTCTCGCTGTCCCTCTCGCAGTCTCTCTCGCTGTCCCTCTCGCAGTCTCTCTCGCTGTCTCTCTCTCTGTCTCCCTCGCAGTCTCCCTCGCAGTCTCTCTCGCAGTCTCTCTCGCTGTCTCCCTCGCTTTCTCTCTCGCTGTCTCTCTCGCTGTCTCTCTCGCTGTCTCCCTCGCAGTCTCTCTCGAAGTCGCTCTCGCTTTCTCTCTCGCAGTCCCTCTCGCAGTCTCTCTCGCTGTCTCTCTCTCTGTCTCCCACGCTGTCTCCCTCGCAGTCTCCCTCGCAGTCTCTCTCGCAGTCTCTCTCGCTGTCTCCCTCGCTTTCTCTCTCGCAGTCCTTCTCGCAGTCTCTCTCGCTGTCTCCAGCGCTGTCACCCTCACATTCTCTCTCGCCGTCTCTCTCGCCGTCTCTCTCGCCGTCTCTCTCTCCATCTCTCTCGCCGTCTCTCTCTCCATCTCTCTCGCAGTCTCCTTTGCAGTCTCTCTCGCAGTCTCTCTCGCAGTCTCTCTCGCTGTCCCTCTCGCAGTCTCTCTCGCAGTCTCTCTCGCAGTCTCTCTCGCAGTCTCCCTCGCAGTCTCCCTCGCAGTCTCCCTCGCAGTCTCCCTCGCAGTCTCCCTCGCTGTCTCCCTCGCTGTCCCCCTCGCTGTCCCCCTCGCTGTCCCCCTCGCTGTCTCCCTCGCTGTCTCCCTCGCTGTCTCCCACGCTGTCTCTCTCGCTGTCTCTCTCGCTGTCTCTCTCGCTGTCTCCATCGCTTTCTCCCTCGCTGTCTCTCTCGCTGTCACCCTTGCAGTCTCTCTTGCAGTCTCTCTCGCTGTCCCCCTCGCTGTGTCTCTCGCTCTCTCCCTCGCTGTCTCCCTCGCTGTCTCCCTCGCTGTCTCACGCGCTCTCTCTCGCAGTCTCTCTTGCTGTCTCCCTCGCTGTCTCCCTCGCTGTCTCCCTCGCTGTGTCCCTCGCTGTGTCCCTCGCTGTCTCCCTCGCTGTCTCCCTCGCTGTCTCCCTCGCTGTCTCCCTCGCTGTCTCCCTCGCTGCCTCCCTCGCTGTCTCCCTCGCAGTCTCTCTCGCAGTCTCTCTCGCAGTCTCTCTCGCAGTCTCCCTCGCAGTCTCCCTCGCTGTCTCCCTCGCTGTCTCCCTCGCTGTCTCCCTCGCTGTCTCCCTCGCTGTCTCCCTCGTCGTCTCCCTCGCCGTCTCCCTTGCAGTCACTCTCTCTGTATCCCCGGCTGTCTCTCTCGCTGTCTCCCTCGCTGTCTCCCTCGCTGTCTCCGTCTCTGTCGCTGTCTCTGTCGCTGTCTCTGTCGCTGTCTCTGTCGCTGTCTCTGTCGCTGTCTCTGTCGCTGTCTCCCTGGCCGTCTCCCTGGCCGTCTCCCTGGCCGTCTCCCTGGCCGTCTCCCTGGCCGTCTCCCTGGCCGTCTCCCTGGCCGTCTCTCTCGCCGTCTCTCTCTCCATCTCTCTCGCCGTCTCTCTCTCCATCTCTCTCGCAGTCTCCTTTGCAGTCTCTCTCGCAGTCTCTCTCGCAGTCTCTCTCGCAGTCTCTCTCGCAGTCTCTCTCGCAGTCCCTCTCGCAGTCTCTCTCGCTGTCCCTCTCGCAGTCTCTCTCACTGTCCCTCTCGCATTCTCCCTCGCTGTCTCTCTCGCTGTCTCTCTCGCTGTCTCTCTCGCTGTCTCCCTCGCTGTCTCCCTCGCTGTCTCCCTCGCTGTCTCCCTCGCTGTCTCCCTCGCTGTCTCCCTCGCTGTCTCCCTCGCTGTCTCTCTCTCCATCTCTCTCGCCGTCTCTCACTCCATCTCTCTCGCAGTCTCCTTTGCAGTCTATCTCGCTGTCTCTCTCGCAGTCTCCTTTGCATACTCTCTCGCTGTCTCTCTCGCTGTCTCCCTCGCAGTCTCTCTCGCAGTCTCTCTCGCAGTCTCTCTCGCTGTCTCCCTCGCTTTCTCCCTCGCTGTCTCTCTCGCTGTCTCCCTCGCAGTCTCCCTCGCTGTCTCCCTCGCTGTCTCCCTCGCTGTCTCCCTCGCTGTCTCCCTCGCTGTGTCCCTCGCTGTGTCCCTCGCTCTCTCCCTCACTGTCTCCCTCGCCGTCTCTCTCGCAGTCTCTCTCGCAGTCTCTCTCGCTGTCTTCCTCGCAGTTTCTCTCGCTGTCTCCCTCGCTGTTACCCTCGCTGTCTCCCTCGCTGTCTCCCTCGCTGTCTCACGCGCTCTCTCTCGCAGTCTCTCTTGCTGTCTCTCTCGCTGTCTCCCTCGCTGTCTCCCTCGCTGTGTCCCTCGCTGTCTCCCTCGCTGTCTCCCTCGCTGTCTCCCTCGCTGTCTCCCTCGCTGTCTCCCTCGTGTCTCCCTCGCTGCCTCCCTCGCTGTCTCTCTCGCAGTCTCCCTCGCAGTCTCCCTCGCAGTCTCCCTCGCAGTCTCCCTCGCAGTCTCTCTCGCAGTCTCTCGCAGTCTCTCTCGCAGTCTCTCTCGCAGTCTCTCTCGCAGTCTCTCTCGCTGTCTCCCTCGCTGTCTCCCTCGCTGTCTCACTCGCTGTCTCCCTCGCTGTCTCCCTCGTCGTCTCCCTCGCAGTCACTCTCTCTGTATCCCCGGCTGTCTCCCTCGCTGTCTCCCTCGCTGTCTCCCTCGCTGTCTCCGTCTCTGTCGCTGTCTCTGTCGCTGTCTCTGTCGCTGTCTCTGTCGCTGTCTCTGTCGCTGTCTCTGTCGCTGTCTCCCTCGCTGTCTCCCTCGCTGTCTCCCTGGCCGTCTCCCTGGCCGTCTCCCTGGCCGTCTCCCTGGCCGTCTCCCTGGCCGTCTCCCTGGCCGTCTCCCTGGCCGTCTCCCTGGCCGTCTCTCTCGCAGTCTCTCTCGCTGTCTCTCTCAATGTACTCTCGCTGTCTCCCTCGCTGTCTCACTCGCTCTATCCCTCACTGTCCCTCTCGCAGTCTCTCTCGCTGTCTCCCTCGCAGTCTCTCTCGCTCTCTCCCTCACTGTCTCTCTCGCCGTCTCTCTCTCCATCTCTCTCTCCATCTCTCTCGCAGTCTCCTTTGCAGTCTCTCTCGCAGTCTCTCTCGCAGTCTCTCTCGCAGTCTCTCTCGCAGTCTCTCTCGCAGTCTCTCTCGCTGTCCCTCTCGCAGTCTCTCTCGCTGTCCCTCTCGCAGTCTATCTCGCTGTCTCTCTCGCAGTCTCCTTTGCATTCTCTCTCGCTGTCTCTCTCCCTGTCTCTCTCGCTGTCTCCCTCGCAGTCTCTCTCGCAGTCTCTCTCGCAGTCTCTCTCGCTGTCTCCCTCGCTTTCTCCCTCGCTGTCTCTCTCGCTGTCTCTCTCGCTGTCTCCCTCGCAGTCTCTCTCGCTGTCTCCCTCGCTGTCTCCCTCGCTGTCTCCCTCGCTGTCTCCCTCGCTGTCTCCCTCGCTGTCTCCCTCGCTGTGTCCCTCGCTGTGTCCCTCGCTCTCTCCCTCACTGTCTCCCTCGCCGTCTCTCTCGCAGTCTCTCTCGCTGTCTTCCTCGCAGTTTCTCTCGCTGTCTCCCTCGCTGTTACCCTCGCTGTCTCCCTCGCTGTCTCCCTAGCAGTCGCTCTCGCAGTCGCTCTCGCAGTCTCTCTCGCAGTCTCTCTCGCTGTCTCCCTCGCTGTCTCCCTCGCTCTCTCCCTCGCTCTCTCTCGCAGTGTCTCTCGCTGTATCCCTCGCTGTCTCTCTCGCAGTTTCTCTCGCTTTCTCCCTCACAGTCTCTCTCGCTGTCTCCCTCGCAGTCTCCCTCGCAGTCTCTCTCGCAGTCTCTCTCGCAGTCTCTCTCGCAGTCTCTCTCGCAGTCTCTCTCGCAGTCTCTCTCGCTGTCTCCCTCGCTGTCTCTCTCGCTGTCTCCCTCGCAGTCTCTCTCACAGTCTCTATCGCATTCTCTCTCGCTGTCTCCCTCGCACTCTCTGGCTTTCTCTCTGGCTTTCTCTCTCGCATTCCCTCTCACTGTCTCTCTCGCAGTCTCTCTCGCAGTCTCTCTCGCTGTCTCCCTCACAGTCTCCCTCACAGTCTCTCTCGCTGTCTCTCTCGCCGTCTCCCTCGCAGTCTCTCTCGCTGTCTCCCTCGCTGTCTCTCTCGCTCTCTCTCTCGCCGTCGCCCTCGCCGTCTCCCTCGCCGTCTCCCTCGCCGTCTCCCTCGCAGTCACTCTCGCAGTCTCTCTCGCTGTATCCCTCGCTGTCTCTCTCGCTATCTCCAAAGCAGTCTCTCTCGCAGTCTCTCTCGCTATCTCCCTCGCTGTCTCTCTCGCTGTCTCCCTTGCAGTCTCCCTCGCAGTCTCCCTCGCAGTCTCTCTCGCAGTCTCTCTCGCAGTCTCTCTCGCTTTCTCCCACGCAGTCTCTCTCGCAGTCTCTCTCGCAGTCTCTCTCGCAGTCTCTCTCGCAGTCTCTCTCGCTATCTCCCTCGCTGTCTCTCTCGCTGTCTCCCTTGCAGTCTCCCTCGCAGTCTCTCTCGCAGTCTCTCTCGCAGTCTCTCTCGCAGTCTCTCTCGCAGTCTCTCTCGCTTTCTCCCACGCAGTCTCTCTCGCAGTCTCTCTCGCAGTCTCTCTCGCAGTCTCTCTCGCAGTCTTCCTCGCAGTTTCTCTCGCTGTCTCCCTCGCTGTCTCCCTCGCTGTCTCCCTCGCTGTCTCCCTCGCTGTCTCCCTCGCTGTCTCCCTCGCTGTCTCCCTCGCTGTCTCGCGCGATCTCTCTCGCATTCTCTCTCGTTGTCTCCCTCGCAGTCTCTCTCGCTGTGTCCCTCGCAGTCTCTCTCACAGTCTCTGTCGCTGTCTCTCTCGCTGTCTCTGTCGCTGTCTCTGTCGCTGTCTCCCTCGCTGTCTCCCTCGCTGCCTCCCTCGCAGTCTCTCTCGCAGTCTCTCTCGCAGTCTCTCTCGCAGTCTCTCTCGCAGTCTCCCTCGCTGTCTCCCTCGCTGTCTCCCTCGCTGTCTCCCTCGCTGTCTCCCTCGCTCACTCTCTCGCTCTCTCTCTCGCTCTCTCTCTCGCCGTCTCAATCGCTGTCTCCCTCGCATTCTCTCTCGCAGTGTCTCTCGCTGTATCCCTCGCTGTCTCTCTCGCTATCTCCATAGCAGTCTCTCTCGCAGTTTCTCTCGCTTTCTCCCTCGCAGTCTCTCTTGCAGTCTCTCTCGCTGTCTCTCTCGCAGTCTCTCTCGCTGTCTCTCTCGCAGTCTCTCTCGCAGTCTCTCTCGCAGTCTCTCTCGCTGTCACCCTCGCTGTCTCCCTCGCTGTCTCCCTCGCAGTCCCTCTCGCAGTCCCTCTCGCAGTCTCCCTCGCAGTCTCCCTCGCAGTCTCCCTCGCAGTCTCCCTCGCAGTCTCTCTCGCAGTCACCCTCGCTGTCTCCCTCGCTGTCTCCCTCGCTGTCTCCCTCGCTGTCTCCCTCGCTGTCTCCCTCGCTGTCTCCCTCGCTGTCTCCCTCGCTGTCTCCCTCGCTGCCTCCCCCGCAGTCTCTCTCGAAGTCTCTCTCGAAGTCTCTCTCGCTGTCTCCCTCGCTCTCTCCCTCGCTCTCTCTCGCAGTGACTCTCGCTGTATCCCTCGCTGTCTCTCTCGCTTTCTCCCTCGCTTTCTCCCTCGCTTTCTCCCTCGCTGTCTCCCTCGCTGTCTCCCTCGCTGTCTCCCTCGCTGTCTCCCTCGCTGTCTCCCTCGCTGCCTCCCCCGCAGTCTCCCTCGAAGTCTCTCTCGAAGTCTCTCTCGCTGTCTCCCTCGCTCTCTCCCTCGCTCTCTCTCGCAGTGTCTCTCGCTGTATCCCTCGCTGTCTCTCTCGCAGTTTCTCTCGCTTTCTCCCTCACAGTCTCTCTCGCTGTCTCCCTCGCAGTCTCCCTCGCAGTCTCTCTCGCAGTCTCTCTCGCAGTCTCTCTCGCAGTCTCTCTCGCAGTCTCTCTCGCTGTCTCCCTCGCTGTCTCCCTCACAGTCTCTCTCGCTGTCTCCCTCGCAGTCTCTCTCACAGTCTCTATCGCATTCTCTCTCGCTGTCTCCCTCGCACTCTCTGGCTTTCTCTCTGGCTTTCTCTCTCGCATTCCCTCTCACTGTCTCTCTCGCAGTCTCTCTCGCAGTCTCTCTCGCTGTCTCCCTCACAGTCTCCCTCACAGTCTCTCTCGCTGTCTCTCTCGCCGTCTCCCTCGCAGTCTCTCTCGCTGTCTCCCTCGCTGTCTCTCTCGCTCTCTCTCTCGCCGTCGCCCTCGCCATCGCCCTCGCCGTCTCCCTCGCCGTCTCCCTCGCAGTCACTCTCGCAGTCTCTCTCGCTGTATCCCTCGCTGTCTCTCTCGCTATCTCCAAAGCAGTCTCTCTCGCAGTCTCTCTCGCTATCTCCCTCGCTGTCTCTCTCGCTGTCTCCCTTGCAGTCTCCCTCGCAGTCTCTCTCGCAGTCTCTCTCGCAGTCTCTCTCGCTTTCTCCCACGCAGTCTCTCTCGCAGTCTCTCTCGCAGTCTCTCTCGCAGTCTCTCTCGCAGTCTCTCTCGCAGTCTCTCTCGCAGTCTCTCTCGCAGTCTCTCTCGCAGTCTTCCTCGCAGTTTCTCTCGCTGTCTCCCTCGATGTCTCCCTCGCTGTCTCGCTCGCTATCTCCCTCGCTATCTCCCTCGCTGTCTCCCTCGCAGTCTCTCTCGTTGTCTCCCTCGCAGTCTCTCTCGTTGTCTCCCTCGCAGTCTCTCTCGCAGTCTCTCTCGCAGTCTCTCTCGCAGTCTCTCTCGCAGTCTCTCTCGCAGTCTCTCTCGCTGTCTCTCTCGCAGTCTCTCTCGCAGTCCCTCTCGCAGTCTCTCTCGCAGTCTCTCTCGCAGTCTCTCTCGCAGTCTCTCTCGCAGTCTCTCTCGCTGTCTCTCTCGCTGTCTCTCTCGCAGTCTCTCTCGCTGTCTCTCTCGCTGTCTCTCTCGCTGTCTCTCTCGCTGTCTCTCTCGCAGTCTCTCTCGCAGTCTCTCTCGCTGTCTCTCTCGCAGTCTCTCTCGCAGTCTCTCTCGCAGTCTCTCTCGCAGTCTCTCTCGCAGTCTCTCTCGCTGTCCCTCTCGCAGTCTCTCTCGCTGTCTCTCTCGCTGTCTCTCTCGCAGTCTCTCTCGCAGTCTCTCTCGCAGTCTCCCTCGCTGTCTCCCTCGCTTTCTCCCTCGCTGTCTCTCTCGCTTTCTCTCTCGCTGTCTCCCTCGCAGTCTCCCTCGCAGTCTCTCTCGCTGTCTCCCTCGCTGTCTCACTCGCTGTCTCCCTCGCTGTCTCCCTCGCTGTCTCCCTCGCTGTCTCCCTCGCTGTCTCCCTCGCTCTCTCCCTCACTGTCTCCCTCGCTGTCTTCCTCGCAGTTTCTCTCGCTGTCTCCCTCGCTGTCACCCTCGCTGTCTCCCTCGCTGTCTCCCTAGCAGTCGCTCTCGCAGTCTCTCTCGCTGTCTCCCTCGCTGTCTCCCTCGCTGTCTCCCTCGCTGCCTCCCTCGCAGTCTCTCTCGAAGTCTCTCTCGCTGTCTCCCTCGCTCTCTCCCTCGCTCTCTCTCTCGCCCTCTCTCTCGCCGTCTCCCTTGCAGTCTCTCTCGCAGTGTCTCTCGCTGTATCCCTCGCAGTCTCTCTCGCAGTCTCTCTCGCTGTCTCCCTCGCAGTCTCTCTCGCAGTCTCTCTCGCAGTCTCTCTCGCAGTCTCTCTCGCTGTCTCCCTCACAGTCTCTCTCGCTGTCTCCCTCGTAGTCTCTCTCACAGTCTCTCTCGCAGTCTCTCTCGCTGTCTCCCTCGCAGTCTCTATCACTGTCTCCCTCGCAGTCTCTATCGCTGTCTCCCTCGCAGTCTCTATCGCTGTCTCCCTCGCAGTCTCCCTCGCAGTCTCTCTCACAGTCTCTCTCGCTTTCTCCCTCGCTCTCTCCCTCGCAGACTCTCTCGCGGTCTCCCTCGCTGTCTCCCTCGCTGTCTCCCTCGCTGTCTCTCTCAGTCTCTCTCTCAGTCTCTCTCTCAGTCTCTCTCTCAGTCTCTCTCTCAGTCTCTCTCGCAGTCTCCCTCGCAATCTCCCTCGCAGTCTCCCTCGAAGTCTCCCTCGAAGTCTCCCTCGAAGTCTCCCTCGAAGTCTCCCTCGAAGTCACCCTGGATGTCTCTCTCGCAGTCTCTCTCGCAGTCTCTCTCGCAGTCTCTCTCGCAGTCTCTCTCGCAGTCTCTCTCGCAGTCTCTCTCGCATTCTCTTTCGCTGTCTCTCTCGATGTCTCTCTCGATGTCTCTCTCGATGTCTCTCTCGATGTCTCCCTCGCTGTCTCCCTCTCATTCTCCCTCTCAGTCTCCCTCTCAGTCTCCCTCTCAGTCTTCCTCTCAGTCTCCCTCTCAGTCTCCCTCTCAGTCTCCCTCTCAGTCTCTCTCTCAGTCTCTCTCTCAGTCTCTCTCGCATTCTCTCTCGCTGTCTCCCTCGCTGTCTCCCTCGCACTCTCTGGCTTTCTCTCTGGCTTTCTCTCTCGCAGTCCCTCTCACTGTCTCTCTCGCAGTCTCTCTCGCTGTCTCCCTCACAGTCTCCCTCACAGTCTCTCTCGCTGTCTCTCTCGCCGTCTCCCTCGCAGTCTCTCTCGAAGTCTCTCTCGCTGTCTCCCTCGCTGTCTCTCTCGCCGTCTCTCTCGCCATCGCCCTCGCCGTCGCCCTCGCCGTCGCCCTCGCCGTCTCCCTCGCCGTCTCCCTCGCCGTCTCCCTCGCCGTCACTCTCGCAGTCTCTCTCGCTGTCTCTCTCGCTATCTCCATAGCAGTCTCTCTCGCAGTCTCTCTCGCAGTCTCTCTCGCAGTCTCCCTCGCAGTCTCTCTCGCAGTCTCTCTCGCAGTCTCTCTCGCTATCTCCCTCTCTGTCTCTCTCGCTGTCTCCCTTGCAGTCTCCCTTGCAGTCTCCCTCGCAGTCTCTCTCGCAGTCTCTCTCGCAGTCTCTCTCGCAGTCTCTCTCGCTTTCTCCCACGCAGTCTCTCTCGCAGTCTCTCTCGCAGTCTCTCTCGCAGTCTCTCTCGCAGTCTTCCTCGCAGTTTCTCTCGCTGTCTCCCTCGCTGTCTCCCTCGCTGTCTCCCTCGCTGTCTCCCTCGCTGTCTCCCTCGCTGTCTCCCTCGCTGTCTCCCTCGCTGTCTCGCGCGATCTCTCTCGCATTCTCTCTCGTTGTCTCCCTCGCAGTCTCTCTCGCTGTGTCCCTCGCAGTCTCTCTCACAGTCTCTGTCGCTGTCTCTCTCGCTGTCTCTGTCGCTGTCTCTGTCGCTGTCTCCCTCGCTGTCTCCCTCACTGCCTCCCTCGCAGTCTCTCTCGCAGTCTCTCTCGCAGTCTCTCTCGCAGTCTCTCTCGCAGTCTCTCTCGCAGTCTCCCTCGCTGTCTCCCTCGCTGTCTCCCTCGCTCACTCTCTCGCTCTCTCTCTCGCTCTCTCTCTCGCCGTCTCAATCGCTGTCTCCCTCGCATTCTCTCTCGCAGTGTCTCTCGCTGTATCCCTCGCTGTCTCTCTCGCTATCTCCATAGCAGTCTCTCTCGCAGTTTCTCTCGCTTTCTCCCTCGCAGTCTCTCTCGCAGTCTCTCTCGCTGTCTCTCTCGCAGTCTCTCTCGCAGTCTCTCTCGCTGTCACCCTCGCTGTCTCCCTCGCTGTCTCCCTCGCAGTCCCTCTCGCAGTCCCTCTCGCAGTCTCCCTCGCAGTCTCCCTCGCAGTCTCCCTCGCAGTCTCCCTCGCAGTCTCTCTCGCAGTCTCCCTCGCTGTCTCCCTCGCTGTCTCCCTCGCTGTCTCACGCGATCTCTCTCGCATTCTCTCTCGTTGTCTACCTCGCAGTCTCTCTCGCTGTGTCCCTCGCAGTCTCTCTCACAGTCTCTCTCACAGTCTCTGTCGCTGTCTCTGTCGCTGTCTCTGTCGCTGTCTCTGTCGCTGTCTCTGTCGCTGTCTCCCTCGCTGTCTCCCTCGCTGTCTCTCTCGCTGTCCCTCTCGCTGTCTCTCTCGCTGTCTCTCTCGCTGTCTCTCTCGCTGTCTCTCTCGCTGTCTCTCTCGCTGTCTCCCTCGCTGTCTCCCTCGCTGTCTCCCTCGCCGTCTCCCTCGCCGTCTCCCTCGCCGTCTCAATCACCGTCTCCCTCGCATTCTCTCTCGCAGTGTCTCTCGCTGTATCCCTCGCTGTCTCTCTCACTATCTCCATAGCATTCTCTCTCGCTTTCTCCCTCGCAGTCTCCCTCGCAGTCTCTCTCGCAGTCTCTCTCGCAGTCTCTCTCGCAGTCTCTCTCGCTGTCTCTCTCGCAGTCTCTCTCGCAGTCTCTCTCGCAGTCTCTCTCGCTGTCTCCCTCGCTGTCTCCCTCGCAGTCTCCCTCGCTGTCTCCCTCGCAGTCTCTCTCGCTGTCTCCCTCGCAGTCTCTATCGCTGTCTCCCTCGCAGTCTCTCTCGCTTTCTCCCTCGCTCTCTCCCTCGCAGACTCTCTCGCAGACTCTCTCGCAGACTCTCTCGCAGACTCTCTCGCAGACTCTCTCGCTGTCTCCCTCGCAGTCTCCCTCGCAGTCTCCCTCGCAGTCTCCCTCGCTGTCTCCCTCGCTGTCTCCCTCGCTGTCTCCCTCGCTGTCTCCCTCGCTGTCTCTCTCGCTGTCTCCCTCGAAGTCACCCTGGATGTCTCTCTCGCAGTCTCTCTCGCATTCTCTCTCGATGTCTCTCTCGATGTCTCTCTCGTTGTCTCCCTCGCTGTCTCCCTCTCAGTCTCCCTCTCAGTCTCCCTCTCAGTCTCCCTCTCAGTCTCCCTCTCAGTCTCCCTCTCAGTCTCTCTCTCAGTCTCTCTCGCATTCTCTCTCGCTTTCTCCCTCGCTGTCTCCCTCGCACTCTCTGGCTTTCTCTCTCGCTTTCTCTCTCGCAGTCCCTCTCGCAGTCCCTCTCGCAGTCCCTCTCTCAGTCCCTCTCGCAGTCCCTCTCGCAGTCCCTCTCGCAGTCCCTCTCGCAGTCTCTCTCGCAGTCTCTCTCGCAGTCTCTCTCGCTGTCTCCCTCACAGTCTCCCTCACAGTCTCTCTCACAGTCTCTCTCGCAGTCTCTCTCGCTGTCTCCCTCACAGTCTCCCTCACAGTCTCCCTCACAGTCTCTCTCGCCGTCTCCCTCGCAGTCTCTCTCGAAGTCTCTCTCGCCGTCGCCCTCGCCGTCTCCCTCGCAGTCACTCTCGCTGTCTCCCTCGCAGTCACTCTCGCTGTCTCCCTCGCTGTCTCCCTCGCTGTCTCCCTCGCTGTCTCCCTCGCTGTCTCCCTCGCTGTCTCCCTCGCTGTGTCCCTCGCTCTCTCCCTCGCTTTCTCCCTCGCTGTCTTCCTCGCAGTTTCTCTCGCTGTCGCCCTCGCTGTCTCCCTCGCTGTCTCCCTCGCTGTCTCCCTCGCTGTCTCCCTCGCTGTCTCCCTAGCAGTCGCTCTCGCAGTCTCTCTCGCTGTCTCCCTCGCTGTCTCCCTCGCTGTCTCCCTCGCTGCCTCCCTCGCAGTCTCTCTCGAAGTCTCTCTCGCTGTCTCCCTCGCTCTCTCCCTCGCTCTCTCTCTCGCCCTCTCTCTCGCCGTCTCCCTCGCAGTCTCTCTCGCAGTGTCTCTCGCTGTATCCCTCGCAGTCTCTCTCGCAGTCTCTCTCGCTGTCTCCCTCGCAGTCTCCCTCGCAGTCTCCCTCGCAGTCTCTCTCGCAGTCTCTCTCGCAGTCTCTCTCGCAGTCTCTCTCGCAGTCTCTCTCGCAGTCTCTCTCGCAGTCTCTCTCGCTGTCTCCCTCACAGTCTCTCTCGCTGTCTCCCTCGTAGTCTCTCTCACAGTCTCTCTCGCAGTCTCTATCGCTGTCTCCCTCGCTGTCTCTCTCAGTCTCTCTCTCAGTCTCTCTCTCAGTCTCTCTCGCAGTCTCCCTCGCAGTCTCCCTCGCAGTCTCCCTCGCAGTCTCCCTCGCAGTCTCCCTCGCAGTCTCCCTCGAAGTCTCCCTCGAAGTCTCCCTCGAAGTCTCCCTCTCAGTCTCCCTCTCAGTCTCCCTCTCAGTCTCTCTCTCAGTCTCTCTCTCAGTCTCTCTCGCTGTCTCCCTCGCTGTCTCCCTCGCACTCTCTGGCTTTCTCTCTCGCAGTCCCTCTCACAGTCTCCCTCACAGTCTCTCTCGCTGTCTCTCTCGCCGTCTCCCTCGCAGTCTCTCTCGAAGTCTCTGTCGCTGTCTCCCTCGCTGTCTCTCTCGCCGTCTCTCTCGCCATCGCCCTCGCCGTCGCCCTCGCCGTCGCCCTCGCCGTCGCCCTCGCCGTCGCCCTCGCCGTCTCCCTCGCCGTCTCCCTCGCCGTCTCCCTCGCCGTCTCCCTCGCCGTCTCCCTCGCAGTCACTCTCGCAGTCTCTCTCGCTGTCTCTCTCGCTATCTCCATAGCAGTCTCTCTCGCAGTCTCTCTCGCAGTCTCTCTCGCAGTCTCTCTCGCAGTCTCCCTCGCAGTCTCTCTCGCAGTCTCTCTCGCTATCTCCCTCGCTGTCTCTCTCGCTGTCTCCCTTGCAGTCTCCCTCGCAGTCTCTCTCGCAGTCTCTCTCGCAGTCTCTCTCGCTTTCTCCCACGCAGTCTCTCTCGCAGTCTCTCTCGCAGTCTCTCTCGCAGTCTCTCTCGCAGTCTCTCTCGCAGTCTCTCTCGCAGTCTTCCTCGCAGTTTCTCTCGCTGTCTCCCTCGCTGTCTCCCTCGCTGTCTCCCTCGCTGTCTCCCTCGCTGTCTCCCTCGCTGTCTCGCGCGATCTCTCTCGCATTCTCTCTCGTTGTCTCCCTCGCAGTCTCTCTCGCTGTGTCCCTCGCAGTCTCTCTCACAGTCTCTGTCGCTGTCTCTCTCGCTGTCTCTCTCGCTGTCTCTGTCGCTGTCTCTGTCGCTGTCTCCCTCGCTGCCTCCCTCGCAGTCTCTCTCGCAGTCTCTCTCGCAGTCTCTCTCGCAGTCTCTCTCGCAGTCTCTCTCGCTGTGTCCCTCGCAGTCTCTCTCACAGTCTCTCTCACAGTCTCTCTCACAGTCTCTCTCACAGTCTCTGTCGCTGTCTCTGTCGCTGTCTCTGTCGCTGTCTCTGTCGCTGTCTCCGTCGCTGTCTCCCTCGCTGTCTCCCTCGCTGTCTCCCTCGCTGTCTCTCTCGCTGTCTCTCTCGCTGTCTCTCTCGCTGTCTCTCTCGCTGTCTCTCTCGCTGTCTCTCTCGCTGTCTCTCTCGCTGTCTCTCTCGCTGTCTCCCTCGTTGTCTCCCTCGCTGTCTCCCTCGCTGTCTCCCTCGCTGTCTCTCTCGCCGTCTCCTCGCCGTCTCCCTCGCCGTCTCCCTCGCCGTCTCCCTCGCCGTCTCAATCGCCGTCTCCCTCGCATTCTCTCTCGCAGTGTCTCTCGCTGTATCCCTCGCTGTCTCTCTCGCTATCTCCATAGCATTCTCTCTCGCTGTTTCTCTCGCTTTCTCCCTCGCAGTCTCTCTCGCTGTCTCTCTCGCAGTCTCTCTCGCTGTCTCTCTCGCTGTCTCTCTCGCTGTCTCTCTCGCTGTCTCTCTCGCAGTCTCTCTCGCAGTCTCTCTCGCAGTCTCTCTCGCAGTCTCTCTCGCTGTCTCCCTCGCTGTCTCCCTCGCAGTCTCCCTCGCTGTCTCCCTCGCAGTCTCTCTCGCTGTCTCCCTCGCAGTCTCTATCGCTGTCTCCCTCGCAGTCTCTCTCGCTTTCTCCCTCGCTCTCTCCCTCGCAGACTCTCTCGCAGACTCCCTCGCAGTCTCCCTCGCAGTCTCCCTCGCAGTCTCCCTCGCTGTCTCCCTCGCTGTCTCCCTCGCTGTCTCCCTCGCTGTCTCCCTCGAAGTCACCCTGGATGTCTCTCTCGCAGTCTCTCTCGCATTCTCTCTCGATGTCTCTCTCGTTGTCTCCCTCGCTGTCTCCCTCTCAGTCTCCCTCTCAGTCTCCCTCTCAGTCTCCCTCTCAGTCTCCCTCTCATTCTCCCTCTCAGTCTCCCTCTCAGTCTCCCTCTCAGTCTCCCTCTCAGTCTCCCTCTCAGTCTCCCTCTCAGTCTCCCTCTCAGTCTCTCTCTCAGTCTCTCTCTCAGTCTCTCTCGCATTCTCTCTCGCTGTCTCCCTCGCTGTCTCCCTCGCACTCTCTGGCTTTCTCTCTCGCTTTCTGTCTCGCAGTCCCTCTCGCAGTCCCTCTCGCAGTCCCTCTCGCAGTCCCTCTCGCAGTCCCTCTCGCAGTCCCTCTCGCAGTCTCTCTCGCAGTCTCTCTCGCTGTCTCCCTCACAGACTCCCTCACAGTCTCCCTCACAGTCTCTCTCGCTGTCTCTCTCGCCGTCTCCCTCGCAGTCTCTCTCGAAGTCTCTCTCGCCGTCTCCCTCGCAGTCACTCTCGCTGTCTCTCTCGCTGTATCCCTCGCTGTCTCTCTCGCTATCTCCATAGCAGTCTCTCTCGCAGTCTCCCTCACAGTCTCCCTCGCTGTCTCCCTCACAGTCTCTCTCGCAGTCGCTCTCGCTATCTCCCTCGCTATCTCTCTCGCTGTATCTCTCGCTGTCTCCCTTGCAGTCTCCCTCGCAGTCTCTCTCGCTTTCTCCCTCGCTTTCTCCCTCGCAGTCTCTCTCGCATTCTCCCTCGCAGTGTCCCTCACAGTCTCTCTCGCAGTCTCTCTCGCTATCTCCCTCGCTGTCTCTCTCGCTGTCTCCCTTGCAGTCTCCCTTGCAGTCTCCCTTGCAGTCTCCCTTGCAGTCTCCCTCGCAGTCTCTCTCGCAGTCTCTCTCGCAGTCTCTCTCGCAGTCTCTCTCGCTTTCTCCCACGCAGTCTCTCTCGCAGTCTCTCTCGCAGTCTCCCTCGCAGTCTCCCTCGCAGTCTCCCTCGCAGTCTCCCTCGCAGTCTCTCTCGCAGTCTCCCTCGCAGTCTCCCTCGTTGTCTCCCTCGCAGTCTCTCTCGTTGTCTCCCTCGCAGTCTCTCTCGCTTTCTCCCTCGCAGTCTCTCTCGCAGTCTCTCTCGCAGTCTCTCTCGCTTTCTCCCTCGCAGTCTCTCTCGCAGTCTTCCTCGCAGTTTCTCTCGCTGTCTCCCTCGCAGTCTCCCTCGCAGTCTCCCTCGCAGTCTCCCTCGCAGTCTCTCTCGCAGTCTCCCTCGCTGTCTCTCTCGCAGTCTCCCTCGCTGTCTCCCTCGCTGTCTCCCTCGCTGTCTCCCTCGCTGTCTCACGCGATCTCTCTCGCATTCTCTCTCGTTGTCTACCTCGCAGTCTCTCTCGCTGTGTCCCTCGCAGTCTCTCTCACAGTCTCTGTCGCTGTCTCTGTCGCTGTCTCCGTCGCTGTCTCCCTCGCTGTCTCCCTCGCTGTCTCCCTCGCAGTCTCTCTCGCAGTCTCTCTCGCTGTCTCTCTCGCTGTCTCTCTCGCTGTCTCTCTCGCTGTCTCTCTCGCAGTCTCTCTCGCAGTCTCTCTCGCTGTCTCCCTCGCTGTCTCCCTCGCTGTCTCCCTCGCTGTCTCCCTCGCTGTCTCCCTCGCTGTCTCCCTCGCTGTCTCTCTCGCCGTCTCCCTCGCCGTCTCCCTCGCCGTCTCCCTCGCCGTCTCCCTCGCCGTCTCAATCGCTGTCTCCCTCGCATTCTCTCTCGCAGTGTCTCTCGCTGTATCCCTCGCTGTCTCTCTCGCTATCTCCATAGCATTCTCTCTCGCTGTTTCTCTCGCTTTCTCCCTCGCAGTCTCTCTCGCTGTCTCTCTCGCAGTCTCTCTCGCAGTCTCTCTCGCTGTCTCCCTCGCAGTCTCTCTCGCTGTCTCCCTCGCAGTCTCTCTCACTGTCTCCCTCGCAGTCTCTCTCGCTTTCTCCCTCGCTCTCTCCCTCGCTCTCTCCCTCGCAGACTCTCTCGCAGTCTCCCTCGCACTCTCCCTCGCAGTCTCCCTCGCAGGCTCCCTCGCAGTCTCCCTCGCAGTCTCCCTCGCAGTCTCCCTCGCTGTCTCCCTCGCTGTCTCCCTCGCTGTCTCCCTCGCTGTCTCCCTCGCTGTCTACCTCGCTGTCTACCTCGCTGTCTACCTCGCTGTCTACCTCGCTGTCTCCCTCGCTGTCTCTCTCGCCGTCTCCCTCGCCGTCTCAATCGCCGTCTCCCTCGCATTCTCTCTCGCAGTGTCTCTCGCTGTATCCCTCGCTGTCTCTCTCGCTATCTCCATAGCAGTCTCTCTCGCAGTTTCTCTCGCTTTCTCCCTCGCAGTCTCTCTCGCTGTCTCCCTCACAGTCTCTCTTGCTGTCTCTCTTGCTGTCTCCCTCGCTGTCTCCCTCGCTGTCTCCCTCGCTGTCTCCCTCGCTGTCTCCCTCGCTGTCTCCCTCGCAGTCTCTCTCGCTGTCTCCCTCGCTCTCTCCCTCGAGGTCTCTCTCACAGTCTCTCTCGCTGTCTCTCTCGCTGACTCCCTCGCAGTTTCTATCGCTGTCTCCCTCGCAGTCTCTCTCGCTTTCTCCCTGACTCTCTCCCTCGCTGTCTCCCTCGCTCTCTCCCTCGCTCTCTCTCTCGCTCTCTCTCTCGCTCTCTCTCTCGCTCTCTCACTCGCTCTCTCTCTCGCCGTCTCCCTCGCCGTCTCCCTCGCCGTCTCCGTCGCCGTCTGAATCGCTGTCTCCCTCGCATTCTCTCTCGCAGTGTCCCTCACAGTCTCCCTCGCTGTCTCCCTCACAGTCTCTCTCGCAGTCTCTCTCGCAGTCTCTCTCGCAGTCTCTCTCGCTATCTCCCTCGCTATCTCCCTCGCTATCTCCCTCGCTGTCTCTCTTGCAGTCTCCCTCGCAGTCTCCCTCGCAGTCTCTCTCGCTTTCTCCCTCGCAGTCTCTCTCGCAGTCTCTCTCGCTTTCTCCCTCGCAGTCTCTCTCGCAGTCTCTCGCGCAGTCTGCCTCGCAGTTTCTCTCGCTGTCTCCCTCGCTGTCTCCCTCGCTGTCTCCCTCGCTGTCTCCGTCGCTGTCTCCCTCGCTGTCTCTCTCGCCGTCTCCCTCGCAGTCTCTCTCGAAGTCTCTCTCGCTGTCTCTCTCGCTGTCTCTCTCGCTGTCTCTCTCGCCGTCTCTCTCGCCGTCGCCCTCGCCGTCGCCCTCGCCGTCGCCCTCGCCGTCTCCCTCGCCGTCTCCCTCGCCATCTCCCTCGCAGTCACTCTCGCTGTCTCTCTCGCTATCTCCATAGCAGTCTCTCTCGCAGTCTCCCTCACAGTCTCTCTCGCAGTCTCTCTCGCTGTCTCTCTCGCTGTCTCTCTCGCTGTCTCTCTCGCTGTCTCTCTCGCTGTCTCTCTCGCTGTCTCCCTTGCAGTCTCCCTCGCTGTATCTCTCACAGTCTCTCTCGCTGTCTCTCTCGCTGTCTCCCTCGCAGTCTCTCTCGCTCTCTCCCTCACTGTCTCTCTCGCCGTCTCTCTCGCCGTCTCTCTCGCCGTCTCTCTCGCCGTCTCTCTCGCCGTCTCTCTCGCCGTCTCTCTCGCCATCTCTCTCGCCGTCTCTCTCTCCATCTCTCTCGCAGTCTCCTTTGCAGTCTCTCTCGCAGTCTCTCTCGCAGTCTCTCTCGCAGTCTCTCTCGCAGTCTCTCTCGCAGTCTCTCTCGCTGTCCCTCTCGCAGTCTCTCTCGCTGTCCCTCTCGCAGTCTCTCTCGCTGTCTCTCTCACAGTCTCCTTTGCATTCTCTCTCGCTGTCTCTCTCGCTGTCTCCCACGCTGTCTCCCTCGCAGTCTCTCTCGCAGTCTCTCTCGCTGTCTCCCTCGCTTTCTCTCTCGCTGTCTCTCTCGCTGTCTCTCTCCCTGTCTCTCTCGCTGTCTCTCTCGCAGTCTCTCTCGCAGTCACTCTCGCTGTCCCTCTCGCAGTCTCTCTCGCTGTCCCTCTCGCAGTCTCTCTCGCTGTCTCTCTCGCTGTCTCCCACGCTGTCTCCCTCGCAGTCTCTCTCGCAGTCTCTCTCGCTGTCTCCCTCGCTTTCTCTCTCGCTGTCTCTCTCGCTGTCTCTCTCGCTGTCTCCCTCGCAGTCTCTCTCGCTGTCTCCCTCGCTGTCTCCCTCGCTGTCTCCATCGCTGTGTCCCTCGCTCTCTCCCTCACTGTCTCTCTCGCTGTCTTCCTCGCAGTCTCTCTCGCTGTCTTCCTCGCAGTTTCTCTCGCTGTCACCCTCGCTGTCTCCCTCGCTGTCTCCCTCGCTGTCTCCCTCGCTGTCTCCCTCGCTGTCTCCCTCGCTGTCTCCCTCGCTGTCTCCCTCGCTGTCTCCCTCGCTGCCTCCCTCGCAGTCTCTCTCGAAGTCTCTCTCAAAGTCTCCCTCGCTCTCTCCCTCGCTCTCTCCCTCGCTCTCTCCCTCGCTCTCTCCCTCGCTCTCTCCCTCGCTCTCTCCCTCGCCGTCTCCCTCGCAGTCACTCTCGCAGTCTCTCTCGCTGAATCCCTCGCTGTCTCTCTCGCTATCTCCATAGCAGTCTCTCTCGCAGTCTCCCTCACAGTCTCTCTCGCTGTCTCTCTCGCTGTCTCTCTCGCTGTCTCTCTCGCTGTCTCCCTTGCAGTCTCCTTCGCTGTATCTCTCACAGTCTATCTCGCTGTCTCTCTCGCAGTCTCTCTCGCTGCCTCTCTCGCAGTCTCCTTTGCATTCTCTCTCGCTGTCTCTCTCGCTGTCTCCCACGCTGTCTCCCTCGCAGTCTCTCTCGCAGTCTCTCTCGCTGTCTCCCTCGCTTTCTCCCTCGCTGTCTCTCTCGCTGTCTCTCTCGCTGTCTCTCTCGCTGTCTCTCTCGCTGTCTCCCTCGCAGTCTCTCTTGCTGTCTCTCTCGCTGTCTCCCTCGCTGTCTCCCTCGCTGTCTCCCTCGCTGCCTCCCTCGCAGTCTCTCTCGAAGTCTCTCTCAAAGTCTCCCTCGCTCTCTCCCTCGCTCTCTCCCTCGCTCTCTCCCTCGCTCTCTCCCTCGCTCTCTCCCTCGCTCTCTCCCTCGCTCTCTCCCTCGCCGTCTCCCTCGCAGTCTCTCTCGCAGTGTCTCTCGCTGTATCCCTCGCTGTCTCTCTCGCAGTTTCTCTCGCTTTCTCCCTCACAGTCTCTCTCGCTGTCTCCCTCGCAGTCTCTCTCGCAGTCTCTCTCGCAGTCTCTCTCGCGGTCTCTCTCGCAGTCTCTCTCGCTGTCTCCCTCGCTGTCTCCCTCACAGTCTCTCTCGCTGTCTCCCTCGCAGTCTCTCTCACAGTCTCTCTCGCAGTCTCTCTCGCTGTCTTCCTCGCAGTCTCTATCGCTGTCTCCCTCGCAGTCTCCCTCGCAATCTCCCTCGCAGTCTCTCTCGCAGTCTCTCTCGCTTTCTCCCTCGCTCTCTCCCTCGCAGACTCTCTCACTGTCTCCCTCGCTGTCTCCCTCGTTGTCTCCCTCGCAGTCTCTCTCGCAGTGTCTCTCGCTGTATCCCTCGCTGTCTCTCTCGCTGTCTCTCTCGCTGTCTCTCTCGCTGTCTCCCTCGCAGTCTCTCTCGCAGTCTCCCTAGCAGTCGCTCTCGCAGTCTCTCTCGCTGTCTCCCTCGCTGTCTCCCTCGCTGTCTCCCTCGCTGTCTCCCTTGCTGCCTCCCTCGCTCTCTCCCTCGCTCTCTCCCTCGCTCTCTCCCTCGCCCTCTCCCTCGCTCTCTCCCTCGCTCTCTCCCTCGCCGTCTCCCTCGCAGTCACTCTCGCAGTCTCTCTCGCTGTATCCCTCGCTGTCTCTCTCGCTATCTCCATAGCAGTCTCTCTCGCAGTCTCCCTCACAGTCTCTCTCGCAGTCTCTCTCGCTGTCTCTCTCGCTGTCTCTCTCGCTGTCTCCCTTGCAGTCTCCTTCGCTGTATCTCTCACAGTCTATCTCGCTGTCTCTCTCGCTGTCTCTCTCGCTGTCTCCCTCGCAGTCTCTCTCGCTCTCTCCCTCACTGTCTCTCTCGCCGTCTCTCTCGCCGTCTCTCTCTCCATCTCTCTCGCCGTCTCTCTCTCCATCTCTCTCGCCGTCTCTCTCTCCATCTCTCTCGCAGTCTCCTTTGCAGTCTCTCTCGCAGTCTCTCTCGCAGTCTCTCTCGCAGTCTCTCTCGCAGTCTCTTTCGCAGTCTCTCTCGCAGTCTCTCTCGCTGTCCCTCTCGCAGTCTCTCTCGCTGTCCCTCTCGCAGTCTCTCTCGCTGCCTCTCTCACAGTCTCCTTTGCATTCTCTCTCGCTGTCTCTCTCGCTGTCTCCCACGCTGTCTCCCTCGCAGTCTCTCTCGCAGTCTCTCTCGCTGTCTCCCTCGCTTTCTCCCTCGCTGTCTCTCTCGCTGTCTCTCTCGCTGTCTCCCTCGCAGTCTCTCTCGCTGTCTCCCTCGCTGTCTCCCTCGCTGTCTCCCTCGCTGTCTCCCTCGCTGTCTCCCTCGCTGCCTCCCTCGCAGTCTCTCTCGAAGTCTCTCTCAAAGTCTCCCTCGCTCTCTCCCTCGCTCTCTCCCTCGCTCTCTCCCTCGCTCTCTCCCTCGCTCTCTCCCTCGCTCTCTCCCTCGCTCTCTCCCTCGCCGTCTCCCTCGCAGTCTCTCTCGCAGTGTCTCTCGCTGTGTCCCTCGCTGTCTCTCTCGCAGTTTCTCTCGCTTTCTCCCTCACAGTCTCTCTCGCTGTCTCCCTCGCAGTCTCTCTCGCAGTCTCTCTCGCAGTCTCTCTCGCAGTCTCTCTCGCAGTCTCTCTCGCAGTCTCTCTCGCTGTCTCCCTCGCTGTCTCCCTCACAGTCTCTCTCGCTGTCTCCCTCGCAGTCTCTCTCACAGTCTCTCTCGCAGTCTCTCTCGCTGTCTTCCTCGCAGTCTCTATCGCTGTCTCCCTCGCAGTCTCCCTCGCAATCTCCCTCGCAGTCTCTCTCGCAGTCTCTCTCGCTTTCTCCCTCGCTCTCTCCCTCGCAGACTCTCTCACTGTCTCCCTCGCTGTCTCCCTCGTTGTCTCCCTCGCTGTCTCTCTCAGTCTCTCTCTCAGTCTCTCTCTCAGTCTCTCTCTCAGTCTCTCTCTCAGTCTCTCTCGCTGTCTCTCTCGCTGTCTCTCTCGCTGTCTCCCTCGCAGTCTCCCTCGCAGTCTCCCTCGCAGTCTCCCTCGCAGTCTCCCTCGATGTCTCCCTCGATGTCTCCCTCGCTGTCTCCCTCGCTGTCTCCCTCGCTGTCTCCCTCGCTGTCTCCCTCTCAGTCTCTCTCTCAGTCTCTCTCTCAGTCTCTATCGCATTCTCTCTCGCTGTCTCCCTCGCTGTCTCCCTCGCACTCTCTGGCTTTCTCTCTCGCTTTCTCTCTCGCAGTCCCTCTCACTGTCTCTCTCGCAGTCTCTCTCGCTGTCTCCCTCACAGTCTCCATCACAGTCTCTCTCGCTGTCTCTCTCGCTGTCTCTCTCGCCGTCTCCCTCGCCGTCTCCCTCGCAGTCTCTCTCGAAGTCTCTCTCGCTGCCTCCCTCGCTCTCTCCCTCGCTCTCTCCCTCGCCGTCTCCCTCGCAGTCTCTCTCGCAGTGTCTCTCGCTGTATCCCTCGCTGTCTCTCTCGCAGTTTCTCTCGCTTTCTCCCTCACAGTCTCTCTCGCTGTCTCTCTCGCTGTCTCTCTCGCTGTCTCTCTCGCTGTCTCCCTCGCAGTCTCTCTCGCAGTCTCTCTCGCAGTCTCTCTCGCAGTCTCTCTCGCAGTCTCTCTCGCAGTCTCTCTCGCTGTCTCCCTCGCTGTCTCCCTCACAGTCTCTCTCGCTGTCTCCCTCGCTGTCTCCCTCGCAGTCTCTCTCACAGTCTCTCTCGCAGTCTCTCTCGCTGTCTTCCTCGCAGTCTCTATCGCTGTCTCCCTCGCAGTCTCCCTCGCAATCTCCCTCGCAGTCTCTCTCGCAGTCTCTCTCGCTTTCTCCCTCGCTCTCTCCCTCGCAGACTCTCTCACTGTCTCCCTCGCTGTCTCCCTCGCTGTCTCCCTCATTGTCTCCCTCGCTGTCTCTCTCAGTCTCTCTCTCAGTCTCTCTCGCTGTCTCCCTCGCAGTCTCCCTCGCAGTCTCCCTCGCAGTCTCCCTCGCAGTCTCCCTCGCAGTCTCCCTCGATGTCTCCCTCGATGTCTCCCTCGCTGTCTCCCTCGCTGTCTCCCTCGCTGTCTCCCTCTCAGTCTCTCTCTCAGTCTCTCTCTCAGTCTCTATCACATTCTCTCTCGCTGTCTCCCTCGCTGTCTCCCTCGCACTCTCTGGCTTTCTCTCTCGCTTTCTCTCTCGCAGTCCCTCTCACTGTTTCTCTCGCAGTCTCTCTCGCTGTCTCCCTCACAGTCTCCCTCACAGTCTCCCTCACAGTCTCTCTCGCTGTCTCTCTCGCTGTCTCTCTCGCCGTCTCCCTCGCAGTCTCTCTCGCTGTCTCCCTCGCTGTCTCCCTCGCTGTCTCTCTCGCTCTCTCTCTCGCCGTCGCCCTCGCCGTCTCCCTCGCCGTCTCCCTCGCCGTCTCCCTCGCAGTCACTCTCGCAGTCTCTCTCGCTGTATCCCTCGCTGTCTCTCTCGCTATCTCCATAGCAGTCTCTCTCGCAGTCTCCCTCACAGTCTCTCTCGCAGTCTCTCTCGCTATCTCCCTCGCTGTCTCTCTCGCTGTCTCCCTTGCAGTCTCCCTTGCAGTCTCCCTTGCAGTCTCCCTCGCAGTCTCACTCGCAGTCTCTCTCGCAGTCTCTCTCGCAGTCTCTCTCGCAGTCTCTCTCGCAGTCTCTCTCGCTTTCTCCCACGCAGTCTCTCTCGCAGTCTCTCTCGCAGTCTCTCTCGCAGTCTCTCTCGCAGTCTCTCTCGCAGTCTTCCTCGCAGTTTCTCTCGCTGTCTCCCTCGCTGTCTCCCTCGCTGTCTCCCTCGCTGTCTCCCTCGCTGTCTCCCTCGCTGTCTCCCTCGCTGTCTCCCTCGCTGTCTCCCTCGCTGTCTCCCTCGCTATCTCCCTCGCTGTCTCCCTCGCTGTCTCACGCGATCTCTCTCGCATTCTCTCTCGTTGTCTCCCTCGCAGTCCCTCTCGCTGTGTCCCTCGCAGTCTCTCTCACAGTCTCTGTCGCTGTCTCTGTCGCTGTCTCCCTCGCTGTCTCCCTCGCTGTCTCCCTCGCTGTCTCCCTCGCTGTCTCCCTCGCAGTCTCCCTCGCAGTCTCCCTCGCAGTCTCTCTCGCAGTCTCTCTCGCAGTCTCTCTCGCTGTCTCTCTCGCAGTCTCTCTCGCAGTCTCTCTCGCAGTCTCTCTCGCTGTCCCTCTCGCAGTCTCTCTCGCAGTCTCTCTCGCTGTCTCTCTCGCAGTCTCTCTCGCAGTCTCTCTCGCAGTCTCTCTCGCAGTCTCTCTCGCTGTCTCTCTCGCAGTCTCTCTCGCTGTCTCCCTCGCTTTCTCCCTCGCTTTCTCCCTCGCTTTCTCCCTCGCTGTCTCCCTCGCTGTCTCTCTCGCTGTCTCTCTCGCTGTCTCCCTCGCAGTCTCCCTCGCAGTCTCCCTCGCAGTCTCCCTCGCAGAATCCCTCGCAGAATCCCTCGCAGTCTCCCTCGCAGTCTCCCTCGCAGTCTCCCTCGCAGTCTCCCTCGCAGTCTCCCTCGCAGTCTCCCTCGCTGTCTCACGCGATCTCTCTCGCATTCTCTCTCGTTGTCTACCTCGCAGTCTCTCTCGCTGTGTCCCTCGCAGTCTCTCTCACAGTCTCTGTCGCTGTCTCTGTCGCTGTCTCTGTCGCTGTCTCTGTCGCTGTCTCCCTCGCTGTCTCCCTCGCTGTCTCCCTCGCAGTCTCTCTCGCAGTCTCTCTCGCAGTCTCTCTCGCAGTCTCTCTCGAAGTCTCTCTCGAAGTCTCTCTCGAAGTCTCTCTCGCTGTCTCTCTCGCTGTCTCTCTCGCTGTCTCTCTCGCTGTCTCTCTCGCTGTCTCTCTCGCTGTCTCCCTCGCTGTCTCCCTCGCTGACTCCCTCGCTCTCTCTCTCGCCGTCTCCCTCGCCGTCTCCCTCGCCGTCTCCCGCGCAGTCTCCCGCGCAGTCTCCCGCGCAGTCTCCCGCGCAGTCTCCCGCGCAGTCTCCCTCGCAGTCTCCCTCGCAGTCTCCCTCGCAGTCTCCCTCGCAGTCTCCCTCGCAGTCTCCCTCGCTGTCTCCCTCGCTGTCTCCCTCGCTGTCTCCCTCGCTGTCTCCCTCGCTGTCTCTCTCGCTGTCTCACTCGAAGTCACCCTGGATGTCTCTCTCGCATTCTCTCTCGCATTCTCTCTCGATGTCTCTCTCGATGTCTCTCTCGATGTCTCTCTCGTTGTCTCCCTCGCTGTCTCCCTCACAGTCTCTCTCGCTGCCTCTCTCGCTGTCTCTCTCGCCATCTCTCTCGCCGTCTCCCTCGCAGTCTCTCTCGAAGTCTCTCTCGCTCTCTCTCTCGCCGTCGCCCTCGCCGTCTCCCTCGCAGTCACTCTCGCAGTCTCTCTCGCTGTATCCCTCGCTGTCTCTCTCGCTATCTCCATAGCAGTCTCTCTCGCAGTCTCCCTCACAGTCTCCCTTGCTGTCTCCCTCGCAGTCTCTCTCGCAGTCTCTCTCGCAGTCTCTCTCGCAGTCTCTCTCGCAGTCTCTCTAGCAGTCTCTCTCGCAGTCTCCCTCGCAGTCTCCCTCGCTATCTCCCTCGCTGTCTCTCTCGTTGTCTCCCTCGCAGTCTCTCTCGCTTTCTCCCTCGCAGTCTCTCTCGCAGTCTCTCTAGCAGTCTCTCTCGCAGTCTCCCTCGCAGTCTCCCTCGCTATCTCCCTCGCTGTCTCTCTCGTTGTCTCCCTCGCAGTCTCTCTCGCTTTCTCCCTCGCAGTCTCTCTCGCAGTCTCTCTCGCAGTCTCTCTCGCAGTCTCTCTCGCAGTCTCTCTCGCAGTCTCCCTCGCAGTCTCTCTCGCAGTCTCTCTCGTAGTCTTCCTCGCAGTTTCTCACGCTGTCTCCCTCGCTGTCTCCCTCGCTGTCTCCCTCGCTGTCTCCCTCGCTGTCTCCCTCGCAGTCTCCCTCGCAGTCTCCGTCGCAGTCTCCCTCGCAGTCTCCCTCGCATTCTCCCTCGCTGTCTCCCTCGCTGTCTCCCTCGCTGTCTCCCTCGCTGTCTCTCTCGCAGTCTCCCTCGCTGTCTCCCTCGCTGTCTCCCTCGCTGTCTCCCTCGCTGTGTCCCTCGCTGTCTCACGCGATCTCTCTCGCATTCTCTCTCGTTGTCTACCTCGCAGTCTCTATCGCTGTGTCCCTCGCAGTCTCTCTCACAGTCTCTCTCACAGTCTCTGTCGCTGTCTCTGTCGCTGTCTCCGTCGCTGTCTCCCTCGCTGTCTCCCTCGCTGTCTCCCTCGCTGTCTCCCTCGCTGTCTCCCTCGCAGTCTCTCTCGAAGTCTCTCTCGAAGTCTCTCTCGCAGACTCTCTCGCTGTCTCCCTCGCTGTCTCCCTCGCAGTCTCCCGCGCAGTCTCCCGCGCAGTCTCCCGCGCAGTCTCCCGCGCAGTCTCCCGCGCAGTCTCCCGCGCAGTCTCCCGCGCAGTCTCTCTCGCAGTCTCTCTCGCAGTCTTCCTCGCAGTTTCTCTCGCTGTCTCCCTCGCTGTCTCCCTCGCAGTCTCCCTCGGAGTCTCCCTCGCAGTCTCCCTCGCAGTCTCCCTCGCAGTCTCCCTCGCAGTCTCCCTCGCAGTCTCCCTCGCTGTCTCCCTCGCTGTCTCTCTCGCAGTCTCCCTCGCTGTCTCCCTCGCTGTCTCCCTCGCTGTCTCCTTCGCTGTCTCCCTCGCTGTCTCCCTCGCTGTCTCCTTCGCTGTCTCACGCGATCTCTCTCGCATTCTCTCTCGTTGTCTACCTCGCAGTCTCTCTCGCTGTGTCCCTTGCAGTCTCTCTCACAGTCTCTGTCGCTGTCTCTGTCGCTGTCTCTGTCGCTGTCTCTGTCGCTGTCTCCCTCGCTGTCTCCCTCGCAGTCTCTCTCGCAGTCTCTCTCGCAGTCTCTCTCGCAGTCTCTCTCGCAGTCTCTCTCGAAGTCTCTCTCGAAGTCTCTCTCGAAGTCTCTCTCGAAGTCTCTCTCGAAGTCTCTCTCGAAGTCTCTCTCGCTGTCTCTCTCGCTGTCTCTCTCGCTGTCTCTCTCGCTGTCTCTCTCGCTGTCTCCCTCGCTGTCTCCCTCGCTGTCTCCCTCGCTGTCTCCCTCGCTGTATCGCTCGCTGTCTCTCTCGCTGTCTCTCTCGCCGTCTCCCTCGCCGTCTCCCTCGCCGTCTCAATCGCTGTCTCCCTCGCAGTCTCTCTCGCTTTCTCCCTCGCTTTCTCCCTCGCTCTCTCCCTCGCAGACTCTCTCGCAGTCTCCCTCGCAGTCTCCCTCGCAGTCTCCCTCGCAGTCTCCCTCGCAGTCTCCCTCGCAGTCTCCCTCGCAGTCTCCCTCGCAGTCTCTCTCGCTGTCTCTCTCGCTGTCTCTCTCGCAGTCTCCCTCGCTGTCTCCCTCGCTGTCTCCCTCGCTGTCTCACACGATCTCTCTCGCATTCTCTCTCGTTGTCTCCCTCGCAGTCTCTCTCGCTGTCTCTCTCGCTGTCTCCCTCGTTGTCTCCCTCGCTGTCTCCCTCGCTGTCTCCCTCGCTGTCTCCCTCGCTGTCTCCCTCGCTGTCTACCTCGCTGTCTCCCTCGCTGTCTCCCTCGCTGTCTCCCTCGCTGTCTCCCTCGCTGTCTCCCTCGTGTCTCCCTCGCTGTCTCCCTCGCTGTCTCTCTCGCTCTCTCTCTCGCCGTCTCCCTCGCCGTCTCAATCGCTGTCTCCCTCGCATTCTCTCTCGCAGTGTCTCTCGCTGTATCCCTCGCTGTCTCTCTCGCTATCTCCATAGCAGTCTCTCTCGCAGTTTCTCTCGCTTTCTCCCTCGCAGTCTCTCTCGCTGTCTCCCTCACAGTCTCACTCGCAGTCTCTCTTGCTGTCTCTCTCGCTGTCTCCCTCGCATTCTCTCTCGCAGTGTCTCTCGCTGTATCCCTCGCTGTCTCTCTCGCTATCTCCATAGCAGTCTCTCTCGCAGTTTCTCTCGCTTTCTCCCTCGCAGTTTCTCTCGCTGTCTCCCTCACAGTCTCACTCGCAGACTCTCTCGCTGTCTCTCTCGCTGTCTCCCTCGCTGTTTCCCTCACAGTCTCTCTCGCTGTCTCTCTCGCTGTCTCCCTCGCTCTCTCCCTCGAGGTCTCTCTCACAGTCTCTCTCGCTGACTCCCTCGCAGTTTCTATCGCTGTCTCCCTCGCCGTCTCCCTCGCAGTCACTCTCGCTGTCTCTCTCGCTGTATCCCTCGCTGTCTCTCTCGCTATCTCCATAGCAGTCTCTCTCGCAGTTTCTCTCGCTTTCTCCCTCGCAGTTTCTCTCGCTGTCTCCCTCACAGTCTCACTCGCAGACTCCCTCGCTGTCTCCCTCGCTGTCTCCCTCACAGTCTCTCTCGCTGTCTCTCTCGCTGTCTCCCTCGCTCTCTCCCTCGAGGTCTCTCTCACAGTCTCTCTCGCTGACTCCCTCGCAGTTTCTCTCGCAGTCTCTCTCGCAGTCTCTCTCGCTATCTCCCTTGCTGTCTCCCTCGCTGTCTCTCTCGCTGTCTCCCTTGCAGTCTCCCTCGCAGTCTCTCTCGCTTTCTCCCTCGCTTTCTCCCTCGCAGTCTCACTCGCTTTCTCCCTCGCAGTCTCTCTCGCTGTCTCTCTCGCAGTCTCCCTCGCTGTCTCCCTCGCTGTCTCCCTCGCTGTCTCCCTCGCTGTCTCACACGATCTCTCTCGCATTCTCTCTCGTTGTCTCCCTCGCAGTCTCTCTCGCTGTGTCCCTCGCAGTCTCTCTCACAGTCTCTGTCGCTGTCTCCCTCGCTGTCTCCCTCGCTGTCTCCCTCGCTGTCTCCCTCGCTGTCTCCCTCGCTGTCTCCCTCGCTGTCTCCCTCGCTGTCTACCTCGCTGTCTCCCTCGCTGTCTCCCTCGCTGTCTCCCTCGCTGTCTACCTCGCTGTCTACCTCGCTGTCTCTCTCGCTCTCTCTCTCGCCGTCTCCCTCGCCGTCTCAATCGCTGTCTCACACGATCTCTCTCGCATTCTCTCTCGTTGTCTCCCTCGCAGTCTCTCTCGCTGTGTCCCTCGCAGTCTCTCTCACAGTCTCTGTCGCTGTCTCCCTCGCTGTCTCCCTCGCTGTCTCCCTCGCTGTCTCCCTCGCTGTCTCCCTCGCTGTCTCCCTCGCTGTCTCCCTCGCTGTCTCCTTCGCTGTCTCCCTCGCTGTCTACCTCGCTGTCTACCTCGCTGTCTCCCTCGCTGTCTCCCTCGCTGTCTACCTCGCTGTCTCCCTCGCTGTCTCCCTCGCTGTCTCCCTCGCTGTCTCCCTCGCTGTCTCTCCCGCCGTCTCCCCCGCCGTCTCCCTCGCCGTCTCCCTCGCAGTCTCTCTCGCTCTCTCTCTCGCCGTCGCCCTCGCCATCTCCCTCGCCGTCTCCCTCGCAGTCACTCTCGCAGTCTCTCTTGCTGTATCCCTCGCTGTCTCTCTCGCTGTCTCCATAGCAGTCTCCCTCACAGTCTCCCTCGCTGTCTCCCTCACAGTCTCTCTCGCAGTCTCTCTCGCAGTCTCTCTCGCTATCTCCCTCGCTATCTCCCTCGCTGTCTCTCTTGCAGTCTCCCTTGCAGTCTCCCTCGCAGTCTCTCTCGCAGTCTCTCTCGCTTTCTCCCTCGCAGTCTCTATCGCAGTCTCTATCGCAGTCTCTATCGCAGTCTCTCTCGCAGTCTCTCTCGCTTTCTCCCTCGCAGTCTCTCTCGCAGTCTCTCTCGCAGTCTCTCTCGCAGTCTCTCTCGCAGTCTCTCTCGCAGTCTCTCTCGCAGTCTGCCTCGCAGTCTGCCTCGCAGTTTCTCTCGCTGTCTCCCTCGCTGTCTCCCTCGCAGTCTCTCTCGCAGTCTCTCTCGCAGTCTCCCTCGCTGTCTCCCTCGCTGTCTCCCTCGCTGTCTCCCTCGCTGCCTCCCACGCTGTCTCCCACGCTGTCTCCCACGCTGTCTCCCACGCTGTCTCCCACGCTGTCTCCCACGCTGTCTCCCACGCTGTCTCCCACGCTGTCTCCCACGCTGTCTCCCTCGCAGTCTCACTTGCAGTCTCACTTGCAGTCTCTCGCTGTCTCTATTGCTGTCTCCCTCGCTGTGTCTCTCGCTCTCTCTCTCGCAGTCTCCCTCGCTGTCTCCATCGCTGTCTCCCTCGCTATCTCCCTCGCTATCTCCCTCGCTGTCTCTCTTGCAGTCTCCCTTGCAGTCTCCCTCGCAGTCTCTCTCGCAGTCTCTCTCGCTTTCTCCCTCGCAGTCTCTATCGCAGTCTCTATCGCAGTCTCTCTCGCAGTCTCTCTCGCTTTCTCCCTCGCAGTCTCTCTCGCAGTCTCTCTCGCAGTCTCTCTCGCAGTCTCTCTCGCAGTCTCTCTCGCAGTCTCTCTCGCAGTCTCTCTCGCAGTCTGCCTCGCAGTCTGCCTCGCAGTTTCTCTCGCTGTCTCCCTCGCTGTCTCCCTCGCAGTCTCTCTCGCAGTCTCTCTCGCAGTCTCCCTCGCTGTCTCCCTCGCTGTCTCCCTCGCTGCCTCCCACGCTGTCTCCCACGCTGTCTCCCACGCTGTCTCCCACGCTGTCTCCCACGCTGTCTCCCACGCTGTCTCCCACGCTGTCTCCCACGCTGTCTCCCACGCTGTCTCCCACGCTGTCTCCCACGCTGTCTCCCACGCTGTCTCCCTCGCAGTCTCACTTGCAGTCTCACTTGCAGTCTCTCGCTGTCTCTATTGCTGTCTCCCTCGCTGTGTCTCTCGCTCTCTCTCTCGCAGTCTCCCTCGCTGTCTCCATCGCTGTCTCCCTCGCTATCTCCCTCGCTGTCTCCCTCGCTGTCTCACACGATCTCTCTCGCATTCTCTCTCGTTGTCTCCCTCGCAGTCTCTCTCGCAGTCTCTATTGCTGTCTCTGTCGCTGTCTCCCTCGCTGTCTCCCTCGCTGCCTCCCTCGCTGTCTCCCTCGCTGTCTCCCTCGCTGCCTCCCTCGCTGCCTCCCTCGCTGCCTCCCTCGCAGTCTCCCTCGCAGTCTCCCTCACAGTCTCCCTCGCAGTCTCCCTCGCTGTCTACCTCGCTGTCTACCTCGCTGTCTCCCTCGCTGTCTCCCTCGCTGTCTCCCTCGCTGTCTCCCTCGCGCTCTCTCTCGCCGTCTCAATCGCTGTCTCCCTCGCATTCTCTCTCGCAGTGTCTCTCGCTGTATCCCTCGCTGTCTCTCTCGCTATCTCCATAGCAGTCTCTCTCGCAGTTTCTCTCGTTTCCTCCCTCGCAGTCTCTCTCGCTGTCTCCCTCACAGTCTCTCTCGCTGTCTCTCTCACTGTCTCCCTCGCTGTCTCCCTCACAGTCTCCCTCGCTGTCTCCCTCGCTGTCTCCCTCGCTGTCTCCCTCGAGGTCTCTCTCGCAGTCTCTCTCGCTGTCTCTCTCGCTGTCTCTCTCGCTGTCTCTCTCGCTGTCTCTCTCGCTGTCTCTCTCGCTGTCTCTATCGCTGTCTCTATCGCTGTCTCCCTCGCAGTCTCTCTCGCTTTCTCTCTCGCTTTCTCTCTCGCTCTCTCTCTCGCAGTCTCTCTCGCAGTCTCTCTCGCAGTCTCTCTCGCAGTCTCCCTCGCTGTCTCCCTCGCTGTCTCCCTCGCTGTCTCTCTCGCTGTCTTGCTCGCTGTCTCTCTCGCTGTCTCCCTCGCTGTCTCCCTCGCTGTCTCCCTCGCTGTCTCCCTCGCAGTCTCCCTCAATATCCCTCTCGCAGTCTCTCGCAGTCTCTCGCAGTCTCTCTCGCATTCTCTCTCGCAGTCTCCCTCGCAGTCTGTCTCGCAGTCTGTCTCGCAGTCTGTCTCGCAGTCTGTCTCGCAGTCTGTCTCGCAGTCTGTCTCGCAGTCTGTCTCGCAGTCTCTCTCGCAGTCTCCCTCGCAGTCTCACTCGCAGTCTCACTCGCAGTCTCTCTCGCTGTCTCCCTCGCTGTTTCCCTCACAGTCTCTCTCGCTGTCTCCCTCGCAGTCTCTCTCAAAGTCGCTCTCGCTTTCTCCCTCGCTGTCTCTCTCGCAGTCCTTCTCGCATTCTCTCTCGCTGTCTCCAGCGCTGTCTCCCTCGCTGTCTCCCGAGCTGTCTCCGTCACTGTCTCCCACGCAGTCTCTCTCGCTGTCTCTCACGCGCTCTCTCTCGCAGTCTCTCTCGCTGTTTCCCTCGCAGTCTCTCTCGCTGTCTCCCTTGCTGTCTCCCTTGCTGTCTCCCTCGCAGTCTCCCTCGCAGTCTCTCTCGCAGTCTCTCTCGCAGTCTCTCTCGCAGTCTCTCTCGCAGTCTCTCTCGCAGTCTCTCTCGCAGTCTCTCTCGCAGTCTCTCTCGCAGTCTCTCTCGCAGTCTCTCTCGATGTCTCCCTCGCTGTCTCACACGATCTCTCTCGCATTCTCTCTCGTTGTCTCCCTCGCTGTCTCCCTCGCTGTCTCCCTCGCTGTCTCCCTCGCTGTCTCCCTCGCTGTCTCCCTCGCTGTCTCCCTCGCTGTCTCCCTCGCTGTCTCCCTCGCTGTCTCTCTCGCCGTCTCCCTCGCCGTCTCAATCGCTGTCTCCCTCGCATTCTCTCTCGCAGTGTCTCTCGCTGTATCCCTCGCTGTCTCTCTCGCTATCTCCATAGCAGTCTCTCTCGCAGTTTCTCTCGCTTTCTCCCTCGCAGTCTCTCTCGCTGTCTCACTCGCAGTCTCTCTTGCTGTCTCTCTCGCTGTCTCCCTCGCTGTCTCCCTCACAGTCTCCCTCGCTGTCTCCCTCACAGTCTCTCTCGCTGTCTCCCTCGCTCTCTCCCTCGAGGTCTCTCTCACAGTCTCTCTCGCTGTCTCTCTCGCTGACTCCCTCGCAGTTTCTATCGCTGTCTCCCTCGCAGTCTCTCTCGCTTTCTCCCTCACTCTCTCCCTCGCTGTCTCCCTCGATCTCTCTTTCGCTCTCTCTCTCGCTCTCTCTCTCGCTCTCTCTCTCGCTCTCTCACTCGCTCTCTCTCTCGCCGTCTCCCTCACCGTCTCCCTCGCCGTCTCAATCGCTGTCTCCCTCGCATTCTCTCTCGCAGTGTCTCTCGCTGTATCCCTCGCTGTCTCTCTCGCTATCTCCATAGCAGTCTCTCTTGCAGTTTCTCTCGCTTTCTCCCTCGCAGTCTCTCTCGCTTTCTCCCTCGCAGTCTCTCTCGCTGTCTCCCTCACAGTCTCACTCGCAGTCTCTCTCGCAGTCTCTCTCGCAGTCTCTCTCGCAGTCTCTCTCGCAGTCTCCCTCGCAGTCTCCATCGCTGTCTCCCTCGCAGTCTCTCTCTCAGTCTCCCTCGCACACTCTCTCGCTCTCTCCCTCGCAGACTCTCTCGCTGTCTCCCTCGCAGTCTCCCTCGCAGTCTCCCTCGCAGTCTCCCTCGCAGTCTCCCTCGCTGTCTCCCTCGCTGTCTCTCTCGCTGTCTCTCTCAGTCTCTCTCGCTGTCTCCCTCTCAGTCTCCCTCGAAGTCACCCTGGATGTCTCTCTCGATGTCTCTCTCGATGTCTCTCTCGTTGTCTCCCTCTCAGTCTCCCTCTCAGTCTCCCTCTCAGTCTCCCTCTCAGTCTCCCTCTCAGTCTCCCTCTCAGTCTCTCTCTCAGTCTCTCTCGCTGTCTCGCTCGCTGTCTCCCTCGCAGTCTCCCTCGCAGTCTCCCTCGCCGTCTCTCTCGCCGTCTCTCTCGCCGTCTCCCTCGCCGTCTCCCTCGCAGTCTCTCTCGCTCTCTCTCTCGCCGTCGCCCGCGCCATCTCCCTCGCCGTCTCCCTCGCAGTCACTCTCGCAGTCTCTCTAGCTGTATCCCTCGCTGTCTCTCTCGCTGTCTCCATAGCAGTCTCCCTCACAGTCTCCCTCGCTGTCTCCCTCGCTGTCTCCCTCGCTGTCGTCCTCACAGTCTCTCTCGCAGTCTCTCTCGCAGTCTCTCTCGCAGTCTCTCTCGCAGTCTCTCTCATAGTCTCTCTCGCAGTCTGTCTCGCTATCTCCCTCGCTATCTCCCTCGCTATCTCCCTCGCTGTCTCTCTTGCAGTCTCCCTTGCAGTCTCCCTCGCAGTCTCTCTCGCTTTCTCCCTCGCAGTCTCTCTCGCAGTCTCTCTCGCAGTCTCTCTCGCTTTCTCCCTCGCAGTCTCTCTCGCAGTCTCTCTCGCAGTCTCTCTCGCAGTCTCTCTCGCAGTCTTCCTCGCAGTCTCTCTCGCTGTCTCCCTCGCTGTCTCCCTCGCTGTCTCCCTCGCAGTCTCCCTCGCAGTCTCCCTCGCAGTCTCCCTCGCAGTCTCCCTCGCAGTCTCCCTCGCTGTCTCCCTCGCTGTCTCCCTCGCTGTCTCCCTCGCTGTCTCACGCGATCTCTCTCGCATTCTCTCTCGTTGTCTCCCTCGCAGTTTCTCTCGCTGTGTCCCTCGCAGTCTCTGTCGCTTTCTCTGTCGCTGTCTCTGTCGCTGTCGCTGTCTCTGTCGCTGTCTCTGTCGCTGTCTCCCTCGCTGTCTCCCTCGCTGTCTCCCTCGCTGTCTCCCTCACTGTCTCCCTCGCTGCCTCCCTCGCAGTCTCTCTCGCTGTCTACCTCGCTGTCTCCCTCGCTGTCTCCCTCGCTGTCTCCCTCGCTGTCTCCCTCGCTGTCTCCCTCGCTGTCTCCCTCGCTGTCTCCCTCGCTGTCTCCCTCGCTCTCTCCCTCGCTCTCTCCCTCGCTCTCTCTCTCGCTCTCTCTCTCGCCGTCTCCCTCGCCGTCTCAATCGCTGTCTCCCTCGCATTCTCTCGCGCAGTGTCTCTCGCTGTATCCCTCGCTATCTCCATAGCAGTCTCTCTCGCAGTTTCTCTCGCTTTCTCCCTCGCAGTCTCTCTCGCTGTCTCCCTCGCAGTCTCCCTCGCAGTCTCCCTCGCAGTCTCCCTCGCAGTCTCCCTCGCAGTCTCTCTCGCTGTCTTCCTCGCTGTCTTCCTCGCTGTCTCCCTCGCTGTCTCCCTCGCTGTCTCCCTCGCTGTCTCCCTCGAGGTGTCTCTCGAGGTCTCTCTCGCAGTCTCTCTCGCAGTCTCTCTCGCAGTCTCTCTCGCAGTCTCTCTCGCTGTCTCTCTCGCTGACTCCCTCGCAGTTTCTATCGCTGTCTCCCTCGCAGTCTCTCTCGCTTTCTCCCTCGTAGTCTCCCTCGCAGTCTCTCTCGCAGTCTCTCTCGCTATCTCCCGCGCTATCTCCCTTGCTATCTCCCTTGCTGTCTCCCTCGCTGTCTCTCTCGCTGTCTCCCTTGCAGTCTCCCTCGCTGTCTCCCTTGCAGTCTCCCTCGCAGTCTCTCTCGCTTTCTCCCTCGCAGTCTCTCTCGCAGTCTCTCTCGCTTTCTCTCTCGCTTTCTCCCTCGCAGTCTCTCTCGCAGTCTCTCTCGCAGTCTCTCTCGCAGTCTCTCTCGCAGTCTCTCTCGCAGTCACTCTCGCAGTCTCTCTCGCAGTCTCTCTCGCAGTCTCTCTCGCAGTCTCTCTCGCAGTCTGTCTCGCAGTCTCTCTCGCAGTCTCTCTCGCAGTCTCTCTCGCAGTCTCTCTCGCAGTCTCTCTCGCAGTCTCTCTCGCTGTCTCCCTCGCTGCCTCCCACGCTGTCTCCCACGCTGTCTCCCACGCTGTCTCCCACGCTGTCTCCCACGCTGTCTCCCACGCTGTCTCCCACGCTGTCTCCCACGCTGTCTCCCACGCTGTCTCCCTCGCAGTCTCCCTCGCAGTCTCCCTCGCAGTCTCTCTTGCAGTCTCTCTTGCAGTCTCTCTTGCAGTCTCTCTTGCAGTCTCTCTTGCAGTCTCTCTTGCTGTCTCTATTGCTGTCTCCCTCGCTGTGTCTCTCGCTCTCTCTCTCGCAGTCTCCCTCGCTGTCTCCCTCGCTGTCTCCCTCGCTGTCTCCCTCGCTGTCTCCCTCGCTATCTCCCTCGCTGTCTCCCTCGCTGTCTCACACGATCTCTCTCGCATTCTCTCTCGTTGTCTCCCTCGCAGTCTCTCTCGCAGTCTCTCTCGCAGTCTCTATTGCTGTCTCTATTGCTGTCTCTGTCGCTGTCTCCCTCGCTGTCTCCCTCGCTGTCTCCCTCGCTGTCTCCCTCGCTGTCTCCCTCGCTGTCTCCCTCGCTGCCTCCCTCGCTGCCTCCCTCGCTGCCTCCCTCGCTGCCTCCCTCGCAGTCTCCCTCGCAGTCTCTCTCGATGTCTCTCTCGCTGTCTACCTCGCTGTCTCCCTCGCTGTCTCCCTCTCTGTCTCCCTCGCTGTCTCCCTCGCTGTCTCCCTCGCTCTCTCCCTCGCTCTCTCCCTCGCTCTCTCCCTCGCTCTCTCCCTCGCTCTCTCCCTCGCTCTCTCCCTCGCTCTCTCTCTCGCCGTCTCAATCGCTGTCTCCCTCGCATTCTCTCTCGCTATCTCCATAGCAGTCTCTCTCGCAGTTTCTCTCGCTTCCTCCCTCGCAGTCTCTCTCGCTGTCTCCCTCGCTGTCTCCCTCGCTGTCTCCCTCACAGTCTCTCTCGCTGTCTCCCTCGCTGTCTCTCTCACTGACTCCCTCGCTGTCTCTATCGCTGTCTCCCTCGCAGTCTCTCTCGCTTTCTCTCTCGCTTTCTCCCTCGCAGTCTCTCTCGCAGTCTCTCTCGCAGTCTCTCTCGCAGTCTCTCTCGCAGTCTCCCTCGCTGTCTCCCTCGCTGTCTCACACGATCTCTCTCGCATTCTCTCTCGTTGTCTCCCTCGCAGTCTCTCTCGCAGTCTCTATTGCTGTCTCTATTGCTGTCTCTGTCGCTGTCTCCCTCGCTGTCTCCCTCGCTGTCTCCCTCGCTGTCTCCCTCGCTGCCTCCCTCGCTGCCTCCCTCGCAGTCTCCCTCGCAGTCTCTCTCGATGTCTCTCTCGCTGTCTACCTCGCTGTCTCCCTCGCTGTCTCCCTCGCTGTCTCCCTCGCTGTCTCCCTCGCTGTCTCCCTCGCTCTCTCCCTCGCTCTCTCCCTCGCTCTCTCCCTCGCTCTCTCCCTCGCTCTCTCCCTCGCTCTCTCTCTCGCCGTCTCAATCGCTGTCTCCCTCGCATTCTCTCTCGCTATCTCCATAGCAGTCTCTCTCGCAGTTTCTCTCGCTTCCTCCCTCGCAGTCTCTCTCGCTGTCTCCCTCGCTGTCTCCCTCGCTGTCTCCCTCACAGTCTCTCTCGCAGTCTCTCTCACTGTCTCTCTCACTGACTCCCTCGCTGTCTCTATCGCTGTCTCCCTCGCAGTCTCTCTCGCTTTCTCTCTCGCTTTCTCCCTCGCAGTCTCTCTCGCAGTCTCTCTCGCAGTCTCTCTCGCAGTCTCTCTCGCAGTCTCCCTCGCAGTCTCCCTCGCAGTCTCCCTCGCAGTCTCCCTCGCAGTCTCTCTCGCTGTCTCTCTCGCTGTCTCTCTCGCTGTCACCCTCGCTGTCTCCCTCGCAGTCTCCCTCAATATCCCTCTCGCAGTCTCTCTCGCATTCTCTCTCGCAGTCTCCCTCGCAGTCTCCCTCGCAGTCTCCCTCGCAGTCTGTCTCGCAGTCTGTCTCGCAGTCTGTCTCGCAGTCTGTCTCGCAGTCTGTCTCGCAGTCTGTCTCGCAGTCTCTCTCGCAGTCTCCCTCGCAGTCTCCCTCGCAGTCTCCCTCGCAGTCTCCCTCGCAGTCTCCCTCGCTGTCTCCCTCACAGTCTCTCTCGCTGTCTCCCTCGCAGTCTCTCTCGCAGTCCTTCTCGCATTCTCTCTCGCTGTCTCCCTCGCTGTCTCCCTCGCTGTCTCCCTCGCTGTCTCCCTCGCAGTCTCTCTCGCTGTCTCCCTCACAGTCTCTCTCGCTGTCTCCCTCGCAGTCTCCCTCGCAGTCTCCCTCGCAGTCTCCCTCGCAGTCTCCCTCGCAGTCTCTCTCGCTGTCTTCCTCGCTGTCTCCCTCGCTGTCTCCCTCGCTGTCTCCCTCGCTGTCTCCCTCGAGGTGTCTCTCGAGGTCTCTCTCGCAGTCTCTCTCGCAGTCTCTCTCGCAGTCTCTCTCGCAGTCTCTCTCGCTGTCTCTCTCGCTGACTCCCTCGCAGTTTCTATCGCTGTCTCCCTCGCAGTCTCTCTCGCTTTCTCCCTCGTAGTCTCCCTCGCAGTCTCTCTCGCAGTCTCTCTCGCTATCTCCCGCGCTATCTCCCTTGCTATCTCCCTTGCTGTCTCCCTCGCTGTCTCTCTCGCTGTCTCCCTTGCAGTCTCCCTCGCTGTCTCCCTTGCAGTCTCCCTCGCAGTCTCTCTCGCTTTCTCCCTCGCAGTCTCTCTCGCAGTCTCTCTCGCTTTCTCTCTCGCTTTCTCCCTCGCAGTCTCTCTCGCAGTCTCTCTCGCAGTCTCTCTCGCAGTCTCTCTCGCAGTCTCTCTCGCAGTCTCTCTCGCAGTCACTCTCGCAGTCTCTCTCGCAGTCTCTCTCGCAGTCTCTCTCGCAGTCTCTCTCGCAGTCTGTCTCGCAGTCTCTCTCGCAGTCTCTCTCGCAGTCTCTCTCGCAGTCTCTCTCGCAGTCTCTCTCGCAGTCTCTCTCGCTGTCTCCCTCGCTGCCTCCCACGCTGTCTCCCACGCTGTCTCCCACGCTGTCTCCCACGCTGTCTCCCACGCTGTCTCCCACGCTGTCTCCCACGCTGTCTCCCACGCTGTCTCCCACGCTGTCTCCCTCGCAGTCTCCCTCGCAGTCTCCCTCGCAGTCTCTCTTGCAGTCTCTCTTGCAGTCTCTCTTGCAGTCTCTCTTGCAGTCTCTCTTGCAGTCTCTCTTGCTGTCTCTATTGCTGTCTCCCTCGCTGTGTCTCTCGCTCTCTCTCTCGCAGTCTCCCTCGCTGTCTCCCTCGCTGTCTCCCTCGCTGTCTCCCTCGCTGTCTCCCTCGCTATCTCCCTCGCTGTCTCCCTCGCTGTCTCACACGATCTCTCTCGCATTCTCTCTCGTTGTCTCCCTCGCAGTCTCTCTCGCAGTCTCTCTCGCAGTCTCTATTGCTGTCTCTATTGCTGTCTCTGTCGCTGTCTCCCTCGCTGTCTCCCTCGCTGTCTCCCTCGCTGTCTCCCTCGCTGTCTCCCTCGCTGCCTCCCTCGCTGCCTCCCTCGCTGCCTCCCTCGCTGCCTCCCTCGCAGTCTCCCTCGCAGTCTCTCTCGATGTCTCTCTCGCTGTCTACCTCGCTGTCTCCCTCGCTGTCTCCCTCTCTGTCTCCCTCGCTGTCTCCCTCGCTGTCTCCCTCGCTGTCTCCCTCGCTCTCTCCCTCGCTCTCTCCCTCGCTCTCTCCCTCGCTCTCTCCCTCGCTCTCTCCCTCGCTCTCTCCCTCGCTCTCTCTCTCGCCGTCTCAATCGCTGTCTCCCTCGCATTCTCTCTCGCTATCTCCATAGCAGTCTCTCTCGCAGTTTCTCTCGCTTCCTCCCTCGCAGTCTCTCTCGCTGTCTCCCTCGCTGTCTCCCTCGCTGTCTCCCTCACAGTCTCTCTCGCTGTCTCCCTCGCTGTCTCTCTCACTGACTCCCTCGCTGTCTCTATCGCTGTCTCCCTCGCAGTCTCTCTCGCTTTCTCTCTCGCTTTCTCCCTCGCAGTCTCTCTCGCAGTCTCTCTCGCAGTCTCTCTCGCAGTCTCTCTCGCAGTCTCCCTCGCTGTCTCCCTCGCTGTCTCACACGATCTCTCTCGCATTCTCTCTCGTTGTCTCCCTCGCAGTCTCTCTCGCAGTCTCTATTGCTGTCTCTATTGCTGTCTCTGTCGCTGTCTCCCTCGCTGTCTCCCTCGCTGTCTCCCTCGCTGTCTCCCTCGCTGCCTCCCTCGCTGCCTCCCTCGCAGTCTCCCTCGCAGTCTCTCTCGATGTCTCTCTCGCTGTCTACCTCGCTGTCTCCCTCGCTGTCTCCCTCGCTGTCTCCCTCGCTGTCTCCCTCGCTCTCTCCCTCGCTCTCTCCCTCGCTCTCTCCCTCGCTCTCTCCCTCGCTCTCTCCCTCGCTCTCTCCCTCGCTCTCTCCCTCGCTCTCTCTCTCGCCGTCTCAATCGCTGTCTCCCTCGCATTCTCTCTCGCTATCTCCATAGCAGTCTCTCTCGCAGTTTCTCTCGCTTCCTCCCTCGCAGTCTCTCTCGCTGTCTCCCTCGCTGTCTCCCTCGCTGTCTCCCTCACAGTCTCTCTCGCAGTCTCTCTCACTGTCTCTCTCACTGACTCCCTCGCTGTCTCTATCGCTGTCTCCCTCGCAGTCTCTCTCGCTTTCTCTCTCGCTTTCTCCCTCGCAGTCTCTCTCGCAGTCTCTCTCGCAGTCTCTCTCGCAGTCTCTCTCGCAGTCTCCCTCGCAGTCTCCCTCGCAGTCTCCCTCGCAGTCTCCCTCGCAGTCTCTCTCGCTGTCTCTCTCGCTGTCTCTCTCGCTGTCACCCTCGCTGTCTCCCTCGCAGTCTCCCTCAATATCCCTCTCGCAGTCTCTCTCGCATTCTCTCTCGCAGTCTCCCTCGCAGTCTCCCTCGCAGTCTCCCTCGCAGTCTGTCTCGCAGTCTGTCTCGCAGTCTGTCTCGCAGTCTGTCTCGCAGTCTGTCTCGCAGTCTGTCTCGCAGTCTCTCTCGCAGTCTCCCTCGCAGTCTCCCTCGCAGTCTCCCTCGCAGTCTCCCTCGCAGTCTCCCTCGCTGTCTCCCTCACAGTCTCTCTCGCTGTCTCCCTCGCAGTCTCTCTCGCAGTCCTTCTCGCATTCTCTCTCGCTGTCTCCCTCGCTGTCTCCCTCGCTGTCTCCCTCGCTGTCTCCCTCGCAGTCTCTCTCGCAGTCTCTCTCGCAGTCTCTCTCGCAGTCTCCCTCGCTGTCTCCCTCGCTGTCTCCCTCGCTGTCTCCCTCGCTGTCTCCCTCGCCGTCTCCCTCGCAGTCACTCTGTATCCCCCGCTATCTCTCGCGCTATCTCCATAGCAGTCTCTCTCACTGTCTCCCTTGCTGTCTCCCTCGCTGTCTGTCTCTGTCGCTGTCTCTGTCGCTGTCTCTGTCGCTGTCTCTGTCGCTGTCTCTGTCGCAGTCTCCCTCGCCGTCTCCCTCGCCGTCTCCCTCGCCGTCTCCCTCGTTGTCTCCCTCGTCGTCTCCCTCGTCGTCTCCCTCGTCGTCTCCCTCGCCGTATCCCTCGCCGTCTCCCTCGCAGTCTCCCTCGCAGTCTCTCTCGCAGTCTCTCTCGCTGTCTCTCTCGCTGTCTCTCTCGCTGTCTCTCTCGCTGTCTCTCTCGCTGTCTCTCTCAATGTACTCTCGCTGTCTCCCTCGCTGTCTCCCTCGCTGTCTCCCTCGCTGTCTCCCTCGCTGTCTCCCTCGCTGTCTCCCTCGCTGTCTCCCTCGCGGTCTCTCTCGCAGACTGTCTCGCTATCTGTCTCGCAGTCTCTCACCGCCTCCCACGCCGTCTCCCACGCCGTCTCCCACGCCGTCTCCCACGCCGTCTCCCTCGCCGTCTCTCTCGCAGTCTCTCTCGCCGTCTTCCTCGCAGTCTCTCTCGCTGTCTCCCTCGCTGCCTCCCTCGCTGCCTCCCTCGCTGCCTCCCTTGCTGCCTCCCTCGCTGCCTCCCTCGCTGCCTCCCTCGCTGCCTCCCTCGCTGCCTCCCTCGCTGTCTCCCCAGCAGTCGCTCTCGCAGTCTCTCTCGCAGTCTCTCTCGCAGTCTCTCTCGCAGTCTCTCTCGCTGTCTCCCTCGCTGTGTCCCTCGCTGTCTCCCTGGCTGTCTCCCTGGCTGTCTCCCTCGCTGTCTCCCTCGCTGTCTCCCTCGCTGTCTCCGTCGCGGTCTCTCTCGCAGACTGTCTCGCTATCTGTCTCGCAGTCTCTCACCGCCTCCCACGCCGTCTCCCACGCCGTCTCCCACGCCGTCTCCCACGCCGTCTCCCTCGCCGTCTCCCTCGCCGTCTCCCTCGCGGTCTCCCTCGCCGTCTCCCTCGCCGTCTCCCTCGCCGTCTCCCTCGCTGTCTCCCTCGCTGTCTCCCTCGCTGTCTCCCTCGCTGTCTCCCTCGCTGTCTCCCTCGCTGTCTCCCTCGCTGTCTCACGCGATCTCTCTCGCATTCTCTCTCGTCGTCTCCCTCGCAGTTACTCTCGCTGTGTCCCTTGCAGTCTCTCTCACAGTCTCTGTCGCTGTCTCTCTCGCTGTGGCTCTCGCTGTCTCCCTCGCTGCCTCCCTCGCTGCCTCCCTCGCAGTCTCTCTCGAAGTCTATCTCGAAGTCTCTCTCGCTGTCTACCTCGCTGTCTACCTCGCTGTCTCCCTCGCTGTCTCCCTCGCTGTCTCCCTCGCTGTCTCCCTCGCTGTCTCCCTCGCTGTCTCCCTCGCTCTCTCTCTCGCTCTCTCTCTCGCTCTCCCTCTCGCCGTCTCCCTCGCCGTCTCAATCGCTGTCTCCCTCGCATTCTCTCTCGCAGTGTCTCTCGCTGTATCCCTCGCTATCTCCATAGCAGTCTCTCTCGCAGTTTCTCTCGCTTTCTCCCTCGCAGTCTCTCTCGCTGTCTCCCTCACAGTCTCACTCGCAGTCTCTCTCGCTGTCTCTCTCGCTGTCTCTCTCGCTGTCTCCCTCGCTGTCTCCCTCGCTGTCTCCCTCACTGTCTCCCTCACTGTCTCCCTCACTGTCTCTCTCGCAGTCTCTCTCGCAGTCTCTCTCGCAGTCTCTCTCGCTGTCTTCCTCGCTGTCTTCCTCGCTGTCTTCCTCGCTGTCTTCCTCGCTGTCTTCCTCGCTGTTTTCCTCGCTGTCTTCCTCGCTCTCTCTCTCGCTCTCTCTCTCGCTCTCTCTCTCGCCGTCTCCCTCGCCGTCTCAATCGCTGTCTCCCTCGCATTCTCTCTCGCAGTGTCTCTCGCTGTATCCCTCGCTGTCTCTCTCGCTATCTCCATAGCAGTCTCTCTCGCAGTTTCTCTCGCTGTCTCCCTCACAGTCTCTCTCGCTGTCTCTCTCGCTGTCTCCCTCACTGTCTCCCTCGCAGTCTCTCTCGCTGTCTCTCTCGCTGTCTCTCTCGCTGTCTTCCTCGCTGTCTTCCTCGCTGTCTCCCTCGCTGTCTCCCTCGCTGTCTCCCTCGCTGTCTCCCTCGCTGTCTCTCTCACAGTCTCTCTCGCAGTCTCTCTCGCTGTCTCTCTCGCTGACTCCCTCGCAGTTTCTATCGCAGTCTCTCTCGCAGTCTCTCTCGCTATCTCCCGCGCTATCTCCCTTGCTATCTCCCTCGCTGTCTCCCTCGCTGTCTCTCTCGCTGTCTCCCTTGCAGTCTCCCTCGCAGTCTCTCTCGCTTTCTCCCTCGCAGTCTCTCTCGCTTTCTCTCTCGCTTTCTCCCTCGCAGTCTCTCTCGCAGTCTCTCTCGCAGTCTCTCTCGCAGTCTCTCTCGCAGTCTCTCTCGCAGTCTCTCTCGCAGTCTCTCTCGCTGTCTCCCTCGCTGCCTCCCACGCTGTCTCCCACGCTGTCTCCCACGCTGTCTCCCTCGCTGTCTCTATTGCTGTCTCCCTCGCTGTGTCTCTCGCTCTCTCTCTCGCAGTCTCCCTCGCTGTTTCCCTCGCTATCTCCCTCGCTGTCTCCCTCGCTGTCTCACACGATCTCTCTCGCATTCTCTCTCGTTGTCTTCCTCGCAGTCTCTATTGCTGTCTCTGTCGCTGTCTCCCTCGCTGTCTCCCTCGCTGTCTCCCTCTCTGTCTCCCTCTCTGTCTCCCTCGCTGTCTACCTCGCTGTCTCCCTCGCTGTCTCCCTCGCTGTCTCCCTCGCTGCCTCCCTCGCTGCCTCCCTCGCAGCCTCCCTCGCAGTCTCCCTCGCAGTCTCTCTCGATGTCTCTCTCGCTGTCTACCTCGCTGTCTCCCTCGCTGTCTCCCTCGCTGTCTCCCTCGCTGTCTCCCTCGCTGTCTCCCTCGCTGTCTCCCTCGCTCTCTCCCTCGCTCTCTCCCTCGCTCTCTCCCTCGCTCTCTCCCTCGCTCTCTCCCTCGCTCTCTCCCTCGCTCTCTCTCTCGCCGTCTCAATCGCTGTCTCCCTCGCAGTGTCTCTCGCTGTATCCCTCGCTGTCTCTCTCGCTATCTCCATAGCAGTCTCTCTCGCAGTTTCTCTCGCTTCCTCCCTCGCAGTCTCTCTCGCTGTCTCCCTCACAGTCTCTCTCGCTGTCTCTCTCACTGTCTCCCTCGCTGTCTCCCTCACAGTCTCTCTCGCTGTCTCCCTCGCTGTCTCCCTCGAGGCCTCTCTCACAGTCTCTCTCGCAGTCTCTCTCGCAGTCTCTCTCGCAGTCTCTCTCGCTGTCTCTCTCGCTGTCTCTCTCACTGACTCCCTCGCTGTCTCTATCGCTGTCTCCCTCGCAGTCTCTCTCGCTTTCTCTCTCGCTTTCTCCCTCGCTCTCTCCCTCGCTCTCTCCCTCGCAGTCTCTCTCGCAGTCTCTCTCGCAGTCTCTCTCGCAGTCTCCCTCGCAGTCTCCCTCGCTGTCTCCCTCGCTGTCTCCCTCGCTGTCTCCCTCGCTGTCTCCCTCGCTGTCTCTCTCGCTGTCTCTCTCGCTGTCTCTCTCGCTGTCTCCCTCGCTGTCTCCCTCGCTGTCTCTCTCGCAGTCTCCCTCAATATCCCTCTCGCAGTTTCTCTCGCAGTCTCTCTCGCAGTCTCTCTCGCAGTCTCTCTCGCAGTCTCTCTCGCATTCTCTCTCGCAGTCTCTCTCGCAGTCTCCCTCGCAGTCTCTCTCGCAGTCTCTCTCGCAGTCTCTCTCGCAGTCTCTCTCGCAGTCTCTCTCGCAGTCTCACTCGCAGTCTCACTCGCAGTCTCACTCGCAGTCTCCCTCGCAGTCTCCCTCGCAGTCTCTCTCGCTGTCTCCCTCGCTGTTTCCCTCACAGTCTTTCTCGCTGTCTCCCTCGCAGTCTCTCTCGAAGTCGCTCTCGCTTTCTCCCTCGCTGTCTCTCTCGCAGTCCTTCTCGCATTCTCTCTCGCATTCTCTCTCGCATTCTCTCTCGCTGTCTCCAGCGCTGTCTCCCGAGCTGTCTCTCTCGCTGTCTCTCTCGCTGTCTCTCTCGCTGTCTCCCTTGCTGTCTCCCTCGCTGTGTCCCTCGCTGTGTCCCTCGCTGTCTCTGTCTCTGTCTCTGTTGCTGTCTCTGTCGCTGTCTCCCTTGCTGTCTCTGTCGCTGTCTCTGTCGCCGTCTCCCTCGCCGTCTCCCTCGCTGTCTCCCTGGCTGTCTCCCTGGCTGTCTCCCTCGCCGTCTCCCTCGCCGTCTCCCTCGCCGTCTCCCTCGCCGTCTCCCTCGCCGTCTCCCTCGCCGTCTCCCTCGCTGTCTTCCTCGCTCTCTCTCTCGCTCTCTCTCTCGCTCTCTCTCTCGCTCTCTCTCTCGCCGTCTCCCTCGCCGTCTCAATCGCTGTCTCCCTCGCATTCTCTCTCGCAGTGTCTCTTGCTGTATCCCTCGCTGTCTCTCTCGCTATCTCCATAGCAGTCTCTCTCGCAGTTTCTCTCGCTGTCTCCCTCACAGTCTCTCTCGCTGTCTCTCTCGCTGTCTCCCTCACTGTCTCCCTCGCAGTCTCTCTCGCTGTCTTCCTCGCTGTCTCTCTCGCTGTCTCTCTCGCTGTCTTCCTCGCTGTCTTCCTCGCTGTCTCCCTCGCTGTCTCCCTCGCTGTCTCCCTCGCTGTCTCCCTCGAGGTCTCTCTCACAGTCTCTCTCGCAGTCTCTCTCGCTGTCTCTCTCGCTGACTCCCTCGCAGTTTCTATCGCAGTCTCTCTCGCAGTCTCTCTCGCAGTCTCTCTCGCAGTCTCTCTCGCTATCTCCCGCGCTATCTCCCTTGCTATCTCCCTCGCTGTCTCCCTCGCTGTCTCTCTCGCTGTCTCCCTTGCAGTCTCCCTCGCAGTCTCTCTCGCTTTCTCCCTCGCAGTCTCTCTCGCTTTCTCTCTCGCTTTCTCCCTCGCAGTCTCTCTCGCAGTCTCTCTCGCAGTCTCTCTCGCAGTCTCTCTCGCAGTCTCTCTCGCAGTCTCTCTCGCTGTCTCCCTCGCTGCCTCCCACGCTGTCTCCCACGCTGTCTCCCACGCTGTCTCCCACGCTGTCTCCCACGCTGTCTCCCACGCTGTCTCCCTCGCTGTCTCTATTGCTGTCTCCCTCGCTGTGTCTCTCGCTCTCTCTCTCGCAGTCTCCCTCGCTGTTTCCCTCGCTATCTCCCTCGCTGTCTCCCTCGCTGTCTCACACGATCTCTCTCGCATTCTCTCTCGTTGTCTTCCTCGCAGTCTCTATTGCTGTCTCTGTCGCTGTCTCTGTCGCTGTCTCCCTCGCTGTCTCCCTCGCTGTCTCCCTCGCTGTCTCCCTCGCTGTCTCCCTCGCTGCCTCCCTCGCTGTCTCCCTCGCTGGCTCCCTCGCTGCCTCCCTCGCAGTCTCCCTCGCAGTCTCTCTCGATGTCTCTCTCGCTGTCTACCTCGCTGTCTACCTCGCTGTCTCCCTCGCTGTCTCCCTCGCTGTCTCCCTCGCTGTCTCCCTCGCTCTCTCCCTCGCTCTCTCCCTCGCTCTCTCCCTCGCTCTCTCCCTCGCTCTCTCTCTCGCCGTCTCAATCGCTGTCTCCCTCGCAGTGTCTCTCGCTGTATCCCTCGCTGTCTCTCTCGCTATCTCCATAGCAGTTTCTCTCGCTTCCTCCCTCGCAGTCTCTCTCGCTGTCTCCCTCACAGTCTCTCTCGCTGTCTCTCTCACTGTCTCCCTCGCTGTCTCCCTCACAGTCTCTCTCGCTGTCTCCCTCGCTGTCTCCCTCGAGGCCTCTCTCACAGTCTCTCTCGCAGTCTCTCTCGCAGTCTCTCTCGCTGTCTCTCTCGCTGTCTCTCTCACTGACTCCCTCTCTGTCTCTATCGCTGTCTCCCTCGCAGTCTCTCTCGCTTTCTCCCTCGCTCTCTCCCTCGCTCTCTCCCTCGCAGTCTCTCTCGCAGTCTCTCTCGCAGTCTCCCTCGCAGTCTCCCTCGCAGTCTCCCTCGCAGTCTCCCTCGCTGTCTCCCTCGCTGTCTCCCTCGCTGTCTCCCTCGCTGTCTCCCTCGCTGTCTCTCTCGCTGTCTCTCTCGCTGTCTCTCTCGCTGTCTCCCTCGCTGTCTCCCTCGCTGTCTCCCTCGCAGTCTCCCTCAATATCCCTCTCGCAGTCTCTCTCGCAGTCTCTCTCGCATTCACCCTCGCAGTCTCTCTCGCAGTCTCTCTCGCAGTCTCTCTCGCAGTCTCTCTCGCAGTCTCTCTCGCAGTCTCTCTCGCAGTCTCACTCGCAGTCTCACTCGCAGTCTCACTCGCAGTCTCCCTCGCAGTCTCCCTCGCAGTCTCTCTCGCTGTCTCCCTCGCTGTTTCCCTCACAGTCTCTCTCGCTGTCTCCCTCGCAGTCTCTCTCGAAGTCGCTCTCGCTTTCTCCCTCGCTGTCTCTCTCGCAGTCCTTCTCGCATTCTCTCTCGCTGTCTCCAGCGCTGTCTCCCGAGCTGTCTCTCTCGCTGTCTCTCTCGCTGTCTCCCTTGCTGTCTCCCTCGCTGTGTCCCTCGCTGTGTCCCTCGCTGTCTCTCTCGCAGTTTCCCTCGCAGTCTCCCTCGCAGTCTCCCTCGCAGTCTCCCTCGCAGTCTCTCTCGCAGTCTCTCTCGCAGTCTCTCTCGATGTCTCTCTCGATGTCTCCCTCGCTGTCTCCCTCGCTGTCTCCCTCGCTGTCTCCCTCGCCGTCTCCCTCGCAGTCACTCTGTATCCCCCGCTATCTCTCGCGCTATCTCCATAGCAGTCTCTCTCACTGTCTCTGTCGCTGTCTCTGTCTCTGTCTCTGTTGCTGTCTCTGTCGCTGTCTCTGTCGCTGTCTCTGTCGCTGTCTCTGTCGCCGTCTCCCTCGCCGTCTCCCTCGCTGTCTCCCTGGCTGTCTCCCTCGCCGTCTCCCTCGCCGTCTCCCTCGCCGTCTCCCTCGCCGTCTCCCTCGCCGTCTCCCTCGCCGTCTCCCTCGCCGTCTCCCTCGCCATCTCCCTCGCAGTCTCTCTCGCTGTCTCCCTCGCTCTATCCCTCGCTGTATCTCTCGCAGTCTCTCTCGCTGCCTCCCACGCTGTCTCTCTCGCTGTGTCCCTCGCAGTCTCTCTCGCTGTCTCTATCACAGTCCTTCTCGCCGTCCTTCTCACAGTCTCCCTCGCTGTCTCCCTCGCTGTCTCCCACGCTGTCTCCCTCGCAGTCTCCCTCGCAGTCTCCCTCGCAGTCTCCCTCGCTGTCTCCCTCGCTGTCTCCCTCGCTGTCTCCCTCGCTGTCTCCCTCGCTGTCTCCCTCGCTTTCTCCCTCGCTGTGTCCCTCGCTCTCTCCCTCACTGTCTCCCTCACTGTCTCCCTCACTGTATCCCTCACTGTCTCCCTCGCCGTCTCCCTCGCCGTCTCCCTCGCCGTCTCCCTCGCCGTCTCCCTCGCCGTCTCTCTCGCCGTCTCCCTCGCCGTCTCCCTCGCTGCCTCCCTCGCTGTCTCCCCAGCAGTCGCTCTCGCAGTCTCTCTCGCTGTCTCTCTCGCTGTCTCCCTCGCTGTCTCCCTCGCTGTCTCCCTCGCTGTCTCCCTCGCCGTCTCCCTCGCCGTCTCCCTCGCCGTCTCCCTCGCCGTCTCCCTCGCCGTCTCCCTCGCCGTCTTCCTCGTCGTCTCCCTCGCCGTCTCCCTCGCAGTCTCCCTCGCAGTCTCTCTCGCTGTCTCCCTCGCTCTATCCCTCGCTGTATCTCTCGCAGTCTCTCTCGCTGCCTCCCACGCTGTCTCTCTCGCTGTGTCCCTCGCAGTCTCTCTCGCTGTCTCTATCACAGTCCTTCTCGCCGTCCTTCTCACAGTCTCCCTCGCTGTCTCCCTCGCTGTCTCCCACGCTGTCTCCCTCGCAGTCTCCCTCGCAGTCTCTCTCGCTGTCTCCCTCGCTGTCTCCCTCGCTGTCTCCCTCGCTGTCTCCCTCGCTTTCTCCCTCGCTGTGTCCCTCGCTCTCTCCCTCACTGTCTCCCTCACTGTCTCCCTCACTGTCTCCCTCACTGTCTCCCTCACTGTCTCCCTCGCCGTCTCCCTCGCCGTCTCCCTCGCCGTCTCCCTCGCCGTCTCCCTCGCCGTCTCCCTCGCCGTCTCTCTCGCAGTCTCTCTCGCCGTCTCCCTCGCCGTCTCCCTCGCTGCCTCCCTCGCTGTCTCCCCAGCAGTCGCTCTCGCAGTCTCTCTCGCTGTCTCTCTCGCTGTCTCCCTCGCTGTCTCCCTCGCTGTCTCCCTCGCTGTCTCCCTCGCTGTCTCCCTCGCCGTCTCCCTCGCCGTCTCCCTCGCCGTCTCCCTCGCTGTCTCCCTCGCTGTCTCACGCGATCTCTCTCGCATTCTCTCTCGTTGTCTCCCTCGCAGTTTCTCTCGCTGTGTCCCTTGCAGTCTCTCTCACAGTCTCTGTCGCTGTCTCTGTCGCTGTCTCTGTCGCTGTCTCTGTCGCTGTCTCTGTCGCTGCCTCTCTCGCTGTCTCCCTCGCTGCCTCCCTCGCTGTCTACCTCGCTGTCTCCCTCGCTGTCTCCCTCGCTGTCTCCCTCGCTGTCTCCCTCGCTGTCTCTCTCGCTCTCTCTCTCGCTCTCCCTCTCGCCGTCTCCCTCGCCGTCTCAATCGCTGTCTCCCTCGCATTCTCTCTCGCAGTGTCTCTCGCTGTATCCCTCGCTGTCTCTCTCGCTATCTCCATAGCAGTCTCTCTCGCAGTTTCTCTCGCTTTCTCCCTCGCAGTCTCTCTCGCTGTCTCCCTCGCTGTCTCCCTCGCTGTCTCCCTCGCTGTCTCCCTCGCTGTCTCCCTCGCTGTCTCCCTCGCTGTCTCCCTCGCTGTCTCCCTCGCTGTCTCCCTCGCTGTCTCCCTCGCTGTCTTCCTCGCTGTCTTCCTCGCTGTCTCCCTCGCAGACTCTCTCGCTGTCTCTCTCGCTGACTCCCTCGCAGTTTCTATCGCTGTCTCCCTCGCAGACTCTCTCGCTTTCTCCCTCGCCGTCTCCCTCGCCGTCTCCCTCGCCGTCTCCCTCGCAGTCTCTCTCGCAGTCTCTCTCGCTATCTCCCTCGCTATCTCCCTCACTGTCTCCCTCGCTGTCTCTCTCGCTGCCTCTCTCGCTGTCTCCCTTGAAGTCTCCCTCGCAGTCTCTCTTGCTTTCTCCCTCGCAGTCTCTCTCGCTTTCTCTCTCGCTTTCTCTCTCGCAGTCTCTCTTGCAGTCTCTCTTGCAGTCTCTCTCGCAGTCTCTCTCGCAGTCTCTCTCGCAGTCTCTCTCGCAGTCTCTCTCGCAGTCTTCCTCGCTGTCTCCCTCGCTGTCTCCCTCGCTGTCTCCCTCGCTGTCTTCCTCGCTGTCTTCCTCGCTGTCTTCCTCGCTGTCTTCCTCGCTGTCTTCCTCGAGGTCTCTCTCGCAGTCTCTCTCGCTGTCTCTCTCGCTGACTCCCTCGCAGTTTCTATCGCTGTCTCCCTCGCAGACTCTCTCGCTTTCTCCCTCGCCGTCTCCCTCGCCGTCTCCCTCGCCGTCTCCCTCGCAGTCTCTCTCGCAGTCTCTCTCGCTATCTCCCTCGCTATCTCCCTCACTGTCTCCCTCGCTGTCTCTCTCGCTACCTCTCTCGCTGTCTCCCTTGCAGTCTCCCTCGCAGTCTCTCTCGCTTTCTCCCTCGCAGTCTCTCTCGCTTTCTCTCTCGCTTTCTCTCTCGCTTTCTCCCTCGCAGTCTCTCTTGCAGTCTCTCTCGCAGTCTCTCTCGCAGTCTCTCTCGCAGTCTCTCTCGCAGTCTTCCTCGCTGTCTCCCTCGCTGTGTCTCTCGCTCTCTCTCTCGCAGTCTCCCTCGCTGTCTCCCTCGCTGTCTCCCTCGCTGTCTCCCTCGCTGTCTCCCTCGCTGTCTCCCTCGCTGTCTCCCTCGCTGTCTCACACGATCTCTCTCGCATTCTCTCTCGTTGTCTCCCTCGCAGTCTCTCTCGCAGTCTCTATTGCTGTCTCTGTCGCTGTCTCCCTCGCTGTCTCCCTCGCTGCCTCCCTCGCTGCCTCCCTCGCAGTCTCTCTCGATGTCTCTCTCGCTGTCTACCTCGCTGTCTACCTCGCTGTCTCCCTCGCTGTCTCCCTCGCTGTCTCCCTCGCTGTCTCCCTCGCTGTCTCCCTCGCTGTCTCCCTCGCTCTCTCCCTCGCTCTCTCCCTCGCTCTCTCTCTCGCTGTCTCTCTCGCTATCTCCATAGCAGTCTCCCTCGCAGTTTCTCTCGCTTCCTCCCTCGCAGTCTCTCTCGCTGTCTCCCTCACAGTCTCTCTCGCTGACTCTCTCACTGTCTCCCTCGCTGTCTCCCTTACAGTCTCTCTCGCTGTCTCCCTCGCTGTCTCTCTCGCTGACTCCCTTGCTGTTTCTATCGCTGTCTCTCTCGCAGTCTCTCTCGCTTTCTCTCTCGCTTTCTCCCTCGCTCTCTCCCTCGCAGTCTCTCTCGCAGTCTCTCTCGCAGTCTCTCTCGCAGTCTCTCTCGCAGTCTCCCTCGCAGTCTCCCTCGCTGTCTCCCTCGCTGTCTCTCTCGCTGTCTCTCTCGCTGTCTCCCTCGCTGTCTCCCTCGCTGTCTCCCTCGCTGTCTCCCTCGCAGTCTCCCTCAATATCCCTCTCGCAGTCTCTCTCGCAGTCTCTCTCGCAGTCTCCCTCGCAGTCTCCCTCGCAGTCTCCCTCGCAGTCTCCCTCGCAGTCTCCCTCGCAGTCTCTCTCGCAGTCTCTCTCGCAGTCTCTCTCGCAGTCTCTCTCGCAGTCTCTCTCGCAGTCTCCCTCGCTGTCTCCCTCGCTGTTTCCCTCGCAGTCTCTCTCTCTGTCTCTCTCGCTGTCTCCCTCGCTGTCTCCCTCGCTGTCTCCCTCGCTGTCTCCCTCGCTGTCTCTCTCGCAGACTGTCTCGCTATCTGTCTCGCAGTCTCTCACCGCCTCCCACGCCGTCTCTCACGCCGTCTCCCTCGCCGTCTCTCTCGCAGTCTCTCTCGCCGTCTTCCTCGCAGTCTCCCTCGCTGTCTCCCTCGCTGTCTCCCTCGCTGCCTCTCTCGCTGCCTCTCTCGCTGCCTCCCTCGCTGCCTCCCTCGCTGTCTCCCCAGCAGTCTCTCTCGCAGTCTCTCTCGCAGTCTCTCTCGCTGTCTCCCTCGCTGTCTCCCTCGCTGTCTCCCTCGCTGTCTCCCTCGCTGTCTCCCTCGCTGTCACCCTCGCTGTCTCCCTCGCTGTCTCCCTCGCTGTCTCCCTCGCGGTCTCCCTCGCGGTCTCTCTCGCAGACTGTCTCGCTATCTGTCTCGCAGTCTCTCACCGCCTCCCACGCCGTCTCCCACGCCGTCTCCCACGCCGTCTCCCACGCCGTCTCCCACGCCGTCTCCCACGCCGTCTCCCACGCCGTCTCCCACGCCGTCTCCCACGCCGTCTCCCACGCCGTCTCCCACGCCGTCTCCCACGCCGTCTCCCACGCCGTCTCCCACGCCGTCTCCCTCGCCGTCTCCCTCGCTGTCTCACGCGATCTCTCTCGCATTCTCTCTCGTTGTCTCCCTCGCAGTTTCTCTCGCTGTGTCCCTTGCAGTCTCTCTCACAGTCTCTGTCGCTGTCTCTGTCGCTGTCTCTCTCGAAGTCTCTCTCGCTGTCTACCTCGCTGTCTCCCTCGCTGTCTCCCTCGCTGTCTCCCTCGCTGTCTCCCTCGCTGTCTCTCTCGCTCTCTCTCTCGCTCTCTCTCTCTCGCTCTCTCTCCCTCTCGCCGTCTCCCTCGCCGTCTCCCTCGCCGTCTCCCTCGCCGTCTCCCTCGCCGTCTCCCTCGCCGTCTCAATCGCTGTCTCCCTCGCATTCTCTCTCGCAGTGTCTCTCGCTGTATCCCTCGCTATCTCCATAGCAGTCTCTCTCGCAGTTTCTCTCGCTTTCTCCCTCGCAGTCTCTCTCGCTGTCTCCCTCACAGTCTCACTCGCTGTCTCTCTCGCTGTCTCTCTCGCTGTCTCCCTCGCAGTCTCTCTCGCAGTCTCTCTCGCTGTCTTCCTCGCTGTCTTCCTCGCTGTCTTCCTCGCTGTCTTCCTCGCTGTCTTCCTCGATGTCTTCCTCGCTGTCTCCCTCGCTGTCTCCCTCGCTGTCTTCCTCGCTGTCTTCCTCGCTGTCTCCCTCGCTGTCTCCCTCGCATTCTCTCTCGCAGTGTCTCTCGCTGTATCCCTCGCTGTCTCTCTCGCTATCTCCATAGCAGTCTCTCTCGCAGTCTCTCTCGCTGTCTCCCTCGCAGTCTCTCTCGCTGTCTCCCTCACAGTCTCTCTCGCTGTCTCTCTCGCTGTCTCTCTCGCTGTCTCCCTCGCTGTCTCCCTCGCAGTCTCTCTCGCAGTCTTCCTCGCTGTCTTCCTCGCTGTCTTCCTCGCTTTCTCCCTCGCTGTCTCCCTCGAGGTCTCTCTCACAGTCTCTCTCGCAGTCTCTCTCGCTGTCTCTCTCGCTGACTCCCTCGCAGTTTCTATCGCTGTCTCCCTCGCAGTCTCCCTCGCAGTCTCCCTCGCAGTCTCCCTCGCAGTCTCCCTCGCAGTCTCCCTCGCAGTCTCCCTCGCAGTCTCCCTCGCAGTCTCTCTCGCAGTCTCTCTCGCAGTCTCTCTCGCTATCTCCCGTGCTATCTCCCTTGCTATCTCCCTCGCTGTCTCTCTCGCTGTCTCCCTTGCAGTCTCCCTCGCAGTCTCTCTCGCTTTCTCCCTCGCAGTCTCTCTCGCTTTCTCTCTCGCTGTCTCCCTCGCACTCTCTGGCTTTCTCTCTGGCTTTCTCTCTCGCAGTCCCTCTCACTGTCTCTCTCGCAGTCTCTCTCGCAGTCTCTCTCGCAGTCTCTCTCGCAGTCTCTCTCGCTGTCTCCCTCGCTGTCTCCCTCGCTGTCTCCCTCGCTGCCTCCCACGCTGTCTCCCACGCTGTCTCCCACGCTGTCTCCCACGCTGTCTCCCTCGCAGTCTCTCTTGCAGTCTCTCTTGCTGTCTCTATTGCTGTCTCCCTCGCTGTGTCTCTCGCTCTCTCTCTCGCAGTCTCCCTCGCTGTCTCCCTCGCTATCTCCCTCGCTGTCTCCCTCGCTGTCTCACACGATCTCTCTCGCATTCTCTCTCGTTGTCTCCCTCGCAGTCTCTCTCGCAGTCTCTATTGCTGTCTCTGTCGCTGTCTCCCTCGCTGTCTCCCTCGCTGCCTCCCTCGCTGTCTCCCTCGCTGCCTCCCTCGCTGCCTCCCTCGCTGCCTCCCACGCTGCCTCCCTCGCAGTCTCCCTCGCAGTCTCCCTCGCAGTCTCCCTCGCAGTCTCCCTCGCAGTCTCTCTCGATGTCTCTCTCGATGTCTCTCTCGATGTCTCTCTCGCTGTCTACCTCGCTGTCTACCTCGCTGTCTACCTCGCTGTCTCCCTCGCTGTCTACCTCGCTGTCTCCCTCGCTGTCTCCCTCGCTGTCTCCCTCGCTGTCTCCCTCGCTCTATCCCTCGCTCTATCCCTCGCTCTATCCCTCGCTCTATCCCTCGCTCTATCCCTCGCTCTATCCCTCGCTCTCTCCCTCGCTCTCTCCCTCGCTCTCTCTCTCGCCGTCTCAATCGCTGTCTCCCTCGCATTCTCTCTCGCAGTGTCTCTCGCTGTATCCCTCGCTGTCTCTCTCGCTATCTCCATAGCAGTCTCTCTCACAGTTTCTCTCGCTTCCTCCCTCGCAGTCTCTCTCGCTGTCTCCCTCACAGTCTCTCTCGCTGTCTCTCTCACTGTCTCCCTCGCTGTCTCCCTCACAGTCTCTCTCGCTGTCTCTCTCACTGTCTCCCTCGCTGTCTCTCTCACAGTCTCTATCGCAGTCTCTCTCGCTGTCTCTCTCGCTGTCTCTCTCACTGACTCCCTCGCTGTCTCTATCGCTGTCTCCCTCGCAGTCTCTCTCGCTTTCTCTCTCGCTTTCTCCCTCGCTCTCTCCCTCGCAGTCTCTCTCGCAGTCTCTCTCGCAGTCTCTCTCGCAGTCTCTCTCGCAGTCTCCCTCGCTGTCTCCCTCGCTGTCTCCCTCGCTGTCTCCCTCGCAGTCTCCCTCGCAGTCTCCCTCGCTGTCTCCCTCGCTGTCTCCCTCGCTGTCTCCCTCGCTGTCTCCCTCGCTGTCTCCCTCGCTGTCTCACGCGATCTCTCTCGCATTCTCTCTCGTTGTCTCCCTCGCAGTTTCTCTCGCTGTGTCCCTTGCAGTCTCTCTCACTGTCTGTGTCGCTGTCTCTGTCACTGCCTCTCTCGCTGTCTCCCTCGCTGCCTCCCTCGCTGTCTACCTCGCTGTCTACCTCGCTGTCTCCCTCGCTGTCTCCCTCGCTGTCTCCCTCGCTGTCTCTCTCGCTCTCTCTCTCGCTCTCCCTCTCGCCGTCTCCCTCGCCGTCTCAATCGCTGTCTCCCTCGCATTCTCTCTCGCAGTGTCTCTCGCTGTATCCCTCGCTGTCTCTCTCGCTATCTCCATAGCAGTCTCTCTCGCAGTTTCTCTCGCTTTCTCCCTCGCTGTCTCTCTCGCTGTCTCTCTCGCTGTCTCCCTCGCTGTCTCCCTCGCTGTCTCCCTCGCTGTCTCCCTCGCTGTCTCCCTCGCTGTCTTCCTCGCTGTCTTCCTCGCTGTCTTCCTCGCTGTCTTCCTCGCTGTCTCCCTCGAGGTCTCTCTCGCAGTCTCTCTCGCTGTCTCTCTCGCTGACTCCCTCGCAGTTTCTATCGCTGTCTCCCTCGCAGACTCTCTCGCTTTCTCCCTCGCCGTCTCCCTCGCAGTCTCCCTCGCAGTCTCCCTCGCCGTCTCCCTCGCAGTCTCTCTCGCAGTCTCTCTCGCTATCTCCCTCGCTATCTCCCTCACTGTCTCCCTCGCTGTCTCCCTCGCTGTCTCTCTCGCTGCCTCTCTCGCTGTCTCCCTTGCAGTCTCCCTCGCAGTCTCTCTCGCTTTCTCCCTCGCAGTCTCTCTCGCTTTCTCTCTCGCTTTCTCCCTCGCAGTCTCTCTTGCAGTCTCTCTCGCAGTCTCTCTCGCAGTCTCTCTCGCAGTCTCTCTCGCAGTCTCTCTCGCAGTCTCTCTCGCAGTCTTCCTCGCTGTCTCCCTCGCTGTGTCTCTCGCTCTCTCTCTCGCAGTCTCCCTCGCTGTCTCCCTCGCTGTCTCCCTCGCTATCTCCCTCGCTGTCTCACACGATCTCTCTCGCATTCTCTCTCGTTGTCTCCCTCGCAGTCTCTCTCGCAGTCTCTATTGCTGTCTCTGTCGCTGTCTCCCTCGCTGTCTCCCTCGCTGCCTCCCTCGCTGCCTCCCTCGCAGTCTCTCTCGATGTCTACCTCGCTGTCTACCTCGCTGTCTCCCTCGCTGTCTCCCTCGCTGTCTCCCTCGCTGTCTCCCTCGCTGTCTCCCTCGCTCTCTCCCTCGCTCTCTCTCTCGCTGTCTCTCTCGCTATCTCCATAGCAGTCTCCCTCGCAGTTTCTCTCGCTTCCTCCCTCGCAGTCTCTCTCGCTGTCTCCCTCACAGTCTCTCTCGCTGACTCTCTCACTGTCTCCCTCGCTGTCTCCCTTACAGTCTCTCTCGCTGTCTCCCTCGCTGTCTCTCTCGCTGACTCCCTTGCTGTTTCTATCGCTGTCTCTCTCGCAGTCTCTCTCGCTTTCTCTCTCGCTTTCTCTCTCGCTTTCTCCCTCGCTCTCTCCCTCGCAGTCTCTCTCGCAGTCTCTCTCGCAGTCTCTCTCGCAGTCTCTCTCGCAGTCTCCCTCGCAGTCTCCCTCGCTGTCTCCCTCGCTGTCTCTCTCGCTGTCTCTCTCGCTGTCTCCCTCGCTGTCTCCCTCGCAGTCTCCCTCAATATCCCTCTCGCAGTCTCTCTCGCAGTCTCTCTCGCAGTCTCCCTCGCAGTCTCCCTCGCAGTCTCCCTCGCAGTCTCCCTCGCAGTCTCCCTCGCAGTCTCTCTCGCAGTCTCTCTCGCAGTCTCTCTCGCAGTCTCTCTCGCAGTCTCTCTCGCAGTCTCCCTCGCTGTCTCCCTCGCTGTTTCCCTCACAGTCTCTCTCTCTGTCTCCCTCGCTGTCTCCCTCGCTGTCTCCCTCGCTGTCTCCCTCGCTGTCTCCCTCGCTGTCTCTCTCGCAGACTGTCTCGCTATCTGTCTCGCAGTCTCTCACCGCCTCCCACGCCGTCTCTCACGCCGTCTCCCTCGCCGTCTCTCTCGCAGTCTCTCTCGCAGTCTCTCTCGCCGTCTTCCTCGCAGTCTCCCTCGCTGTCTCCCTCGCTGTCTCCCTCGCTGCCTCTCTCGCTGCCTCCCTCGCTGTCTCCCCAGCAGTCTCTCTCGCAGTCTCTCTCGCTGTCTCGCTCGCTGTCTCCCTCGCTGTCTCCCTCGCTGTCTCCCTCGCTGTCTCCCTCGCGGTCTCTCTCGCAGACTGTCTCGCTATCTGTCTCGCAGTCTCTCACCGCCTCCCACGCCGTCTCCCACGCCGTCTCCCACTCCGTCTCCCACGCCGTCTCCCACGCCGTCTCCCACGCCGTCTCCCACGCCGTCTCCCACGCCGTCTCCCACGCCGTCTCCCACGCCGTCTCCCACGCCGTCTCCCTCGCCGTCTCCCTCGCCGTCTCCCTCGCCGTCTCCCTCGCTGTCTCCCTCGCTGTCTCACGCGATCTCTCTCGCATTCTCTCTCGTTGTCTCCCTCGCAGTTTCTCTCGCTGTGTCCCTTGCAGTCTCTCTCGCTGTCTCCCTCGCTGTCTCCCTCGCTGTCTCCCTCGCTGTCTCCCTCGCTGTCTCCCTCGCTGTCTCTCTCGCTCTCTCTCTCGCTCTCTCTCTCTCGCTCTCTCTCCCTCTCGCCGTCTCCCTCGCCGTCTCCCTCGCCGTCTCCCTCGCCGTCTCCCTCGCCGTCTCCCTCGCCGTCTCAATCGCTGTCTCCCTCGCATTCTCTCTCGCAGTGTCTCTCGCTGTATCCCTCGCTATCTCCATAGCAGTCTCTCTCGCTTTCTCCCTCGCAGTCTCTCTCGCTGTCTCCCTCACAGTCTCACTCGCTGTCTCTCTCGCTGTCTCTCTCGCTGTCTCCCTCGCAGTCTCTCTCGCAGTCTCTCTCGCTGTCTTCCTCGCTGTCTTCCTCGCTGTCTTCCTCGCTGTCTTCCTCGCTGTCTTCCTCGCTGTCTTCCTCGCTGTCTCCCTCGCTGTCTTCCTCGCTGTCTCCCTCGCTGTCTCCCTCGCTGTCTCCCTCGCATTCTCTCTCGCAGTGTCTCTCGCTGTATCCCTCGCTGTCTCTCTCGCTATCTCCATAGCAGTCTCTCTCGCAGTCTCTCTCGCTGTCTCCCTCGCAGTCTCTCTCGCTGTCTCCCTCACAGTCTCTCTCGCTGTCTCTCTCGCTGTCTCTCTCGCTGTCTCCCTCGCAGTCTCTCTCGCAGTCTTCCTCGCTGTCTTCCTCGCTGTCTTCCTCGCTGTCTTCCTCGCTTTCTCCCTCGCTGTCTCCCTCGAGGTCTCTCTCACAGTCTCTCTCGCAGTCTCTCTCGCTGTCTCTCTCGCTGACTCCCTCGCAGTTTCTATCGCTGTCTCCCTCGCAGTCTCTCTCGCAGTCTCCCTCGCAGTCTCCCTCGCAGTCTCCCTCGCAGTCTCCCTCGCAGTCTCTCTCGCAGTCTCTCTCGCTATCTCCCGTGCTATCTCCCTTGCTATCTCCCTCGCTGTCTCTCTCGCTGTCTCCCTTGCAGTCTCCCTCGCAGTCTCTCTCGCTTTCTCCCTCGCAGTCTCTCTCGCTTTCTCTCTCGCTGTCTCCCTCGCACTCTCTGGCTTTCTCTCTGGCTTTCTCTCTCGCAGTCCCTCTCACTGTCTCTCTCGCAGTCTCTCTCGCAGTCTCTCTCGCAGTCTCTCTCGCAGTCTCTCTCGCAGTCTCTCTCGCTGTCTCCCTCGCTGTCTCCCTCGCTGTCTCCCTCGCTGCCTCCCACGCTGTCTCCCACGCTGTCTCCCACGCTGTCTCCCACGCTGTCTCCCACGCTGTCTCCCTCGCAGTCTCTCTTGCAGTCTCTCTTGCAGTCTCTCTTGCTGTCTCTATTGCTGTCTCCCTCGCTGTGTCTCTCGCTCTCTCTCTCGCAGTCTCCCTCGCTGTCTCCCTCGCTATCTCCCTCGCTGTCTCCCTCGCTGTCTCACACGATCTCTCTCGCATTCTCTCTCGTTGTCTCCCTCGCAGTCTCTCTCGCAGTCTCTATTGCTGTCTCTGTCGCTGTCTCCCTCGCTGTCTCCCTCGCTGCCTCCCTCGCTGTCTCCCTCGCTGCCTCGCTTGCTGCCTCCCTCGCTGCCTCCCTCGCTGCCTCCCTCGCTGCCTCCCTCGCAGTCTCCCTCGCAGTCTCCCTCGCAGTCTCCCTCGCAGTCTCTCTCGATGTCTCTCTCGATGTCTCTCTCGCTGTCTACCTCGCTGTCTACCTCGCTGTCTACCTCGCTGTCTCCCTCGCTGTCTCCCTCGCTGTCTCCCTCGCTGTCTCCCTCGCTGTCTCCCTCGCTCTATCCCTCGCTCTATCCCTCGCTCTATCCCTCGCTCTATCCCTCGCTCTCTCCCTCGCTCTCTCCCTCGCTCTCTCTCTCGCCGTCTCAATCGCTGTCTCCCTCGCATTCTCTCTCGCAGTGTCTCTCGCTGTATCCCTCGCTGTCTCTCTCGCTATCTCCATAGCAGTCTCTCTCACAGTTTCTCTCGCTTCCTCCCTCGCAGTCTCTCTCGCTGTCTCCCTCACAGTCTCTCTCGCTGTCTCTCTCACTGTCTCCCTCGCTGTCTCCCTCACAGTCTCTCTCGCTGTCTCCCTCGCTGTCTCCCTCGAGGTCTCTCTCACAGTATCTCTCGCAGTCTCTCTCGCTGTCTCTCTCGCTGTCTCTCTCACTGACTCCCTCGCTGTCTCTATCGCTGTCTCCCTCGCAGTCTCTCTCGCTTTCTCTCTCGCTTTCTCCCTCGCTCTCTCCCTCGCAGTCTCTCTCGCAGTCTCTCTCGCAGTCTCTCTCGCAGTCTCTCTCGCAGTCTCTCTCGCAGTCTCTCTCGCAGTCTCCCTCGCTGTCTCCCTCGCAGTCTCCCTCGCTGTCTCCCTCGCTGTCTCCCTCGCTGTCTCCCTCGCAGTCTCCCTCAATATCCCTCTCGCAGTCTCTCTCGCATTCTCTCTCGCAGTCTCCCTCGCAGTCTGTCTCGCAGTCTGTCTCGCAGTCTGTCTCGCAGTCTGTCTCGCAGTCTGTCTCGCAGTCTGTCTCGCAGTCTGTCTCGCAGTCTGTCTCGCAGTCTCTCTCGCAGTCTCTCTCGCAGTCTCTCTCGCAGTCTGTCTCGCAGTCTGTCTCGCAGTCTGTCTCGCAGTCTGTCTCGCAGTCTGTCTCGCAGTCTGTCTCGCAGTCTCACTCGCAGTCTCTCTCGCTGTCTCCCTCGCTGTTTCCCTCACAGTCTCTCTCGCTGTCTCCCTCGCAGTCTCTCTCGAAGTCGCTCTCGCTTTCTCCCTCGCTGTCTCTCTCGCAGTCCTTCTCGCATTCTCTCTCGCTGTCTCCAGCGCTGTCTCCCTCGCTTTCTCCCGAGCTGTCTCCCGAGCTGTCTCCGTCACTGTCTCCCACGCAGTCTCTCTCGCTGTCTCTCACGCGCTCTCTCTCGCAGTCTCTCTCGCTGTCTCCCTCGCAGTCTCCCTCGCAGTCTCTCTCGCTGTCTCCCTTGCTGTCTCCCTTGCTGTCTCCCTCGCTGTGTCCCTCGCTGTGTCCCTCGCTGTCTCTCTCGCAGTTTCCCTCACTGTCTCCCTCACTGTCTCCCTCACTGTCTCCCTCGCTGTCTCCCTCGCAGTCTCTCTCGCAGTCTCTCTCGATGTCTCCCTCGCTGTCTCCCTCGCTGTCTCCCTCGCTGTCTTCCTCGCCGTCTCCTTGCAGTCACTCTGTATCCCCCGCTATCTCTCGCGCTATCTCCATAGCAGGCTCTCTCACTGTCTCCCTTGCTGTCTCCCTCGCTGTCTCTGTCTCTGTCGCTGTCTCTGTCGCTGTCTCCCTTGCTGTCTCCCTTGCTGTCTCCCTCGTCGTCTCCCTCGTCGTCTCCCTCGTCGTCTCCCTCGTCGTCTCCCTCGTCGTCTCCCTCGTCGTCTCCCTCGTCGTCTCCCTCGTCGTCTCCCTCGCCGTCTCCCTCGCCGTCTCCCTCGCCGTCTCCCTCGCCGTCTCCCTCGCTGTCTCTCTCGCTGTCTCTCTCGCTGTCTCTCTCGCTGTCTCCCTCGCTGTCTCCCTCGCTGTCTCCCTCGCTGTATCTCTCGCAGTCTCTCTCGCAGTCTCTCTCGCAGTCTCTCTCGCAGTCTCTCTCGCAGTCTCTCTCGCAGTCTCTCTCGCAGTCTCTCTCGCAGTCTCTCTCGCGGTTTCTCTCGCTGTCTCCCTCGCTGCCTCCCACGCAGTCTCTCTTGCAGTCTCTCTTGCTGTCTCCGTCGCTGTGTCTCTCGCTCTCTCTCTCGCAGTCTCCCTTGCTGTCTCCCTCGCTATCTCCCTCACTGTCTCCCTCGCTGTCTCACGTGATCTCTCTCGCAGTCTCTCTCGTTGTCTCCCTCGCAGTCTCTCTCGCTGTGTCCTTCGCAGTCTCTCTCGCTGTCTCTATCACAGTCCTTCTCGCCGTCCTTCTCACAGTCTCCCTCGCTGTCTCCCTCGCTGTCTCCCTCGCTGTCTCCCACGCTGTCTCCCACGCTGTCTCCCACGCTGTCTCCCACGCTGTCTCCCACGCTGTCTCCCACGCTGTCTCCCACGCTGTCTCCCTCGCAGTCTCCCTCGCAGTCTCCCTCGCAGTCTCTCTCGCTGTCTCCCTTGCTGTCTCCCTCGCTGTCTCCCTCGCTGTCTCCCTCGCTGTCTCCCTCGCTGTGTCCCTCGCTCTCTCCCTCGCAGTCTCCCTCGCTGTCTCCCTCGCCGTCTCTCTCGCAGTCTTCCTCGCAGTTTCTCTCGCAGTTTCTCTCACTGTCTCCCTCGCTGTCTCCCTCGCTGTCTCCCTCGCTGTCTCCCTCGCTGTCTCCCTCGCTGTCTCCCTCGCTGTCTCCCCAGCAGTCGCTCCCGCAGTCTCTCTCGCTGTCTCCCTCGCTGTCTCCCTCGCTGTCTCCCTCGCTGTCTCCCTCGCTGTCTCCCTCGCTGTCTCCCTCGCTGTCTCCCTCGCTGTCTCCCTCGCTGTCTCTCTCGCAGTTTCCCTCGCAGTTTCCCTCGCTGTCTCCCTCGCTGTCTCCCTCGCTGTCTCCCTCGCTGTCTCTCTCGCAGTCTCTCTCGCAGTCTCTCTCGCTGTCTCTCTCGCAGTCTCTCTCGCTGTCTCCCTCGCTGTCTCCCTCGCTGTCTCCCTCGCTGTCTCCCTCGCCGTCTCCCTCGCCGTCTCCCTCGTCGTCTCCCTCGTCGTCTCCCTCGTCGTCTCCCTCTTCGTCTCCCTCGCCGTCTCCCTCGCCGTCTCCCTCGCAGTCACTCTCTCTGTATCCCCCGCTGTCTCTCTCGCTATCTCCATAGCAGTCTCCCTCGCTGTCTCCCTCGCTGTCTCCCTCGCTGTCTCCCTCGCTGTCTCCCTCGCTGTCTCCCTCGCTGTCTCCCTCGCTGTCTCACGCGATCTCTCTCGCATTCTCTCTCGTTGTCTCCCTCGCAGTTTCTCTCGCTGTGTCCCTTGCAGTCTCTCTCACAGTCTCTGTCTCTGTCGCTGTCTCTGTCGCTGTCTCTGTCGCTGTCTCTGTCGCTGTCTCCCTCGCGGTCTCCCTCGCGGTCTCTCTCGCAGACTGTCTCGCTATCTGTCTCGCAGTCTCTCACTGCCTCCCACGCCGTCTCCCTCGCTGTCTCCCACGCCATCTCCCTCGCTGTCTCCCTCGCTGTCTCCCTCGCTGTCTCCCTCGCTGTCTCCCTCGCTGTCTCCCTCGCTGTCTCCCTCGCTGTCTCACGCGATCTCTCTCGTATTCTCTCTCGTTGTCTCCCTCGCAGTTTCTCTCGCTGTGTCCCTTGCAGTCTCTCTCACAGTCTCTGTCTCTGTCGCTGTCTCTGTCGCTGTCTCTGTCGCTGTCTCTGTCGCTGTCTCTGTCGCTGTCTCCCTCGCTGCCTCCCTCGCAGTCTCTCTCGAAGTCTCTCTCGCTGTCTCCCTCGCTGTCTCCCTCGCTGTCTCCCTCGCTGTCTCCCTCGCTGTCTCTCTCGCTCTCTCTCTCGCTCTCCCTCTCGCCGTCTCCCTCACCGTCTCAATCGCTGTCTCCCTCGCATTCTCTCTCGCAGTGTCTCGCGCTGTATCCCTCGCTGTCTCTCTCGCTATCTCCATAACAGTCTCTCTCGCAGTTTCTCTCGCTTTCTCCCTCGCAGTCTCTCTCGCTGTCTCCCTCACAGTCTCACTCGCAGTCTCTCTCGCTGTCTCTCTCGCTATCTCCCTCACTGTCTCCCTCGCAGTCTCTCTCGCTGTCTTCCTCGCTGTCTTCCTCGCTGTCTTCCTCGCTGTCTTCCTCGCTGTCTTCCTCGCTGTCTTCCTCGCTGTCTTCCTCGCTGTCTCCCTCGAGGTCTCTCTCGAGGTCTCTCTCGCAGTCTCTCTCGCAGTCTCTCTCGCAGTCTCTCTCGCAGTCTCTCTCGCTGACTCCCTCGCAGTTTCTATCGCTGTCTCCCTCGCAGACTCTCTCGCTTTCTCCCTCGCCGTCTCCCTCGCAGTCTCTCTCGCAGTCTCTCTCGCAGTCTCTCTCGCTATCTCCCTCGCTATCTCCCTCGCTATCTCCCTTGCAGTCTCCCTCGCAGTCTCTCTCGCTTTCTCCCTCGCAGTCTCTCTCGCTTTCTCTCTCGCTTTCTCTCTCGCAGTCTCTCTCGCAGTCTCTCTCTCAGTCTCTCTCTCAGTCTCTCTCGCAGTCTCTCTCGCAGTCTCTCTCGCAGTCTCTCTCGCAGTCTCTCTCGCAGTCTTCCTCGCTGTCTCCCTCGCTGTCTCCCTCGCTGTCTCCCACGCTGCCTCCCACGCTGTCTCCCTCGCAGTCTCCCTCGCAGTCTCCCTCGCAGTCTCTCTTGCAGTCTCTCTTGCAGTCTCTCTTGCAGTCTCTCTTGCAGTCTCTCTTGCTGTCTCTCTTGCTGTCTCCCTCGCTGTGTCTCTCGCTCTCTCTCTCGCAGTCTCCCTCGCTGTCTCCCTCGCTATCTCCCTCGCTGGCTCCCTCGCTGTCTCACACGATCTCTCTCGCATTCTCTCTCGTTGTCTCCCTCGCAGTCTCTCTCGCAGTCTCTATTGCTGTCTCCCTCGCTGTCTCCCTCGCTGTCTCCCTCGCTGTCTCCCTCGCTGTCTCCCTCGCTGTCTCCCTCGCTGTGTCCCTCGCTGTGTCCCTCGCTGTCTCTCTCGCAGTTTCCCTCGCAGTTTCCCTCGCTGTCTCCCTCGCTGTCTCCCTCGCTGTCTCTCTCGCAGTCTCTCTCGCAGTCTCTCTCGCAGTCTCTCTCGCAGTCTCTCTCGCAGTCTCTCTCGCAGTCTCTCTCGCTGTCTCCCTCGCTGTCTCCCTCGCTGTCTCCCTCGCTGTCTCCCTCGCTGTCTCCCTCGCTGTCTCCCTCGCTGTCTCCCTCGCCGTCTCCCTCGTCGTCTCCCTCGTCGTCTCCCTCGCCGTCTCCCTCGCCGTCTCCCTCGCAGTCACTCTCTCTGTATCCCCCGCTGTCTCTCTCGCTATCTCCATAGCAGTCTCCCTCGCTGTCTCCCTCGCTGTCTCCCTCGCTGTCTCCCTCGCTGTCTCCCTCGCTGTCTCCCTCGCTGTCTCCCTCGCTGTCTCCCTCGCTGTCTCACGCGATCTCTCTCGCATTCTCTCTCGTTGTCTCCCTCGCAGTTTCTCTCGCTGTGTCCCTTGCAGTCTCTCTCACAGTCTCTGTCTCTGTCGCTGTCTCTGTCGCTGTCTCTCTCGCTGTCTCCCTCGCGGTCTCCCTCGCGGTCTCCCTCGCGGTCTCTCTCGCAGACTGTCTCGCTATCTGTCTCGCAGTCTCTCACTGCCTCCCACGCCGTCTCCCACGCCGTCTCCCTCGCTGTCTCCCTCGCTGTCTCCCTCGCTGTCTCACGCGATCTCTCTCGCATTCTCTCTCGTTGTCTCCCTCGCAGTTTCTCTCGCTGTGTCCCTTGCAGTCTCTCTCACAGTCTCTGTCTCTGTCGCTGTCTCTGTCGCTGTCTCTGTCGCTGTCTCTGTCGCTGTCTCTCTCGCTGTCTCCCTCGCGGTCTCCCTCGCGGTCTGTCTCGCAGACTGTCTCGCTATCTGTCTCGCAGTCTCTCACTGCCTCCCACGGCGTCTCCCACGCCGTCTCCCTCTCTGTCTCCCTCGCTGTCTCCCTCGCTGTCTTCCTCGCTGTCTCCCTCGCTGTCTCCCTCGCTGTCTCCCTCGCTGTCTCCCTCGCTGTCTCCCTCGCTGTCTCACGCGATCTCTCTCGCATTCTCTCTCGTTGTCTCCCTCGCAGTTTCTCTCGCTGTGTCCCTTGCAGTCTCTCTCACAGTCGCTGTCTCTGTCGCTGTCTCTGTCGCTGTCTCTGTCGCTGTCTCTGTCGCTGTCTCTGTCGCTGTCTCTCTCGCTGTCTCCCTCGCTGCCTCCCTCGCAGTCTCTCTCGCTGTCTCTCTCGCTGTCTCTCTCGCTGTCTCTCTCGCTGTCTCCCTCGCTGTCTCCCTCGCTGTCTCCCTCGCTGTCTCCCTCGCTGTCTCCCTCGCTGTCTCTCTCGCTCTCTCTCTCGCTCTCTCTCTCGCTCTCCCTCTCGCCGTCTCCCTCGCCGTCTCAATCGCTGTCTCCCTCGCATTCTCTCTCGCAGTGTCTCGCGCTGCATCCCTCGCTGTCTCTCTCGCTATCTCCATAACAGTCTCTCTCGCAGTTTCTCTCGCTTTCTCCCTCGCAGTCTCTCTCGCTGTCTCCCTCACAGTCTCACTCGCAGTCTCTCTCGCTGTCTCTCTCGCTATCTCCCTCACTGTCTCCCTCGCAGTCTCCCTCGCAGTCTCCCTCGCAGTCTCCCTCGCAGTCTCCCTCGCAGTCTCTCTCGCAGTCTCTCTCGCAGTCTCTCTTGCTGTCTTCCTCGCTGTCTTCCTCGCTGTCTTCCTCGCTGTCTTCCTCGCTGTCTTCCTCGCTGTCTTCCTCGCTGTCTCCCTCGAGGTCTCTCTCGCAGTCTCTCTCGCAGTCTCTCTCGCAGTCTCTCTCGCAGTCTCTCTCGCTGACTCCCTCGCAGTTTCTATCGCTGTCTCCCTCGCAGACTCTCTCGCTTTCTCCCTCGCCGTCTCCCTCGCAGTCTCTCTCGCAGTCTCTCTCGCTATCTCCCTCGCTATCTCCCTCGCTATCTCCCTTGCAGTCTCCCTCGCAGTCTCTCTCGCTTTCTCCCTCGCAGTCTCTCTCGCTTTGTCTCTCGCTTTCTCCCTCGCAGTCTCTCTCGCAGTCTCTCTCTCAGTCTCTCTCTCAGTCTCTCTCGCAGTCTCTCTCGCAGTCTCTCTCGCAGTCTCTCTCGCAGTCTCTCTCGCAGTCTCTCTCGCAGTCTTCCTCGCTGTCTCCCTCGCTGCCTCCCACGCTGTCTCCCTCGCAGTCTCCCTCGCAGTCTCCCTCGCAGTCTCCCTCGCAGTCTCCCTCGCAGTCTCCCTCGCAGTCTCCCTCGCAGTCTCCCTCGCAGTCTCTCTTGCAGTCTCTCTTGCAGTCTCTCTTGCAGTCTCTCTTGCAGTCTCTCTTGCAGTCTCTCTTGCTGTCTCCCTCGCTGTCTCCCTCGCTGTCTCCCTCGCTGTCTCCCTCGCTGTCTCCCTCGCTGTCTCCCTCGCTGTCTCTCTCGCTCTCTCTCTCGCTCTCCCTCTCGCCGTCTCCCTCGCCGTCTCAATCGCTGTCTCCCTCGCATTCTCTCTCGCAGTGTCTCGCGCTGTATCCCTCGCTGTCTCTCTCGCTATCTCCATAACAGTCTCTCTCGCAGTTTCTCTCGCTTTCTCCCTCGCAGTCTCTCTCGCTGTCTCCCTCACAGTCTCACTCGCAGTCTCTCTCGCTGTCTCTCTCGCTATCTCCCTCACTGTCTCCCTCGCAGTCTCTCTCGCTGTCTTCCTCGCTGTCTTCCTCGCTGTCTTCCTCGCTGTCTTCCTCGCTGTCTTCCTCGCTGTCTTCCTCGCTGTCTTCCTCGCTGTCTTCCTCGCTGTCTTCCTCGCTGACTTCCTCGCTGTCTCCCTCGCTGTCTCCCTCGCTGTCTCCCTCGCTGTCTCCCTCGCTGTCTCTCTCGCAGTCTCTCTCGCAGTCTCTCTCGCTGACTCCCTCGCAGTTTCTATCGCTGTCTCCCTCGCAGACTCTCTCGCTTTCTTCCTCGCCGTCTCCCTCGCAGTCTCTCTCGCAGTCTCTCTCGCTATCTCCCTCGCTATCTCCCTCACTATCTCCCTTGCAGTCTCCCTCACAGTCTCTCTCGCTTTCTCCCTCGCAGTCTCTCTCGCTTTCTCTCTCGCTTTCTCTCTCGCTTTCTCCCTCGCAGTCTCTCTCGCAGTCTCTCTCGCAGTCTCTCTCGCAGTCTCTCTCTCAGTCTCTCTCTCAGTCTCTCTCGCAGTCTCTCTCGCAGTCTCTCTCGCAGTCTCTCTCGCAGTCTCTCTCGCTTTCTCTCTCGCTTTCTCTCTCGCTTTCTCCCTCGCAGTCTCTCTCGCAGTCTCTCTCGCAGTCTCTCTCGCAGTCTCTCTCGCAGTCTCTCTCGCAGTCTCTCTCTCAGTCTCTCTCGCAGTCTCTCTCGCAGTCTCTCTCGCAGTCTCTCTCGCAGTCTCTCTCGCAGTCTCTCTCGCAGTCTCTCTCGCAGTCTTCCTCGCTGTCTCCCTCGCTGCCTCCCACGCAGTCTCCCACGCAGTCTCCCACGCAGTCTCCCACGCAGTCTCCCTCGCAGTCTCCCTCGCAGTCTCCCTCGCAGTCTCCCTCGCAGTCTCCCTCGCAGTCTCTCTTGCAGTCTCTCTTGCAGTCTCTCTTGCTGTCTCTCTTGCTGTCTCCCTCGCTGTGTCTCTCGCTCTCTCTCTCGCAGTCTCCCTCGCTGGCTCCCTCGCTGTCTCACACGATCTCTCTCGCATTCTCTCTCGTTGTCTCCCTCGCAGTCTCTCTCGCAGTCTCTATTGCTGTCTCCCTCGCTGTCTCCCTCGCTGTCTCCCTCGCTGTGTCCCTCGCTGTCTCCCTCGCTGTGTCCCTCGCTGTGTCCCTCGCTGTCTCTCTCGCAGTTTCCCTCGCTGTCTCCCTCGCTGTCTCCCTCGCTGTCTCCCTCGCTGTCTCCCTCGCTGTCTCCCTCGCAGTCTCTCTCGCAGTCTCTCTCGCAGTCTCTCTCGCAGTCTCTCTCGCTGTCTCCCTCGCTGTCTCCCTCGCTGTCTCCCTCGCCGTCTCCCTCGTCGTCTCCCTCGCCGTCACCCTCGCCGTCTCCCTCTCTGTATCCCCCGCTGTCTCTCTCGCTATCTCCATAGCAGTCTCTCTCACTGTCTCCCTCGCTGTCTCCCTCGCTGTCTCTGTCGCTGTCTCTGTCGCTGTCTCCGTCGCTGTCTCCCTCGCCGTCTCCCTCGCCATCTCCCTCGCCGTCTCCCTCGCCGTCTCACTCGCCGTCTCCCTCGCCGTCTCCCTCGCAGTCTCCCTCGCAGTCTCCCTCGCAGTCTCCCTCGCAGTCTCTCTCGCAGTCTCTCTCGCAGTCTCCCTCGCAGTCTCCCTCGCAGTCTCCCTCGCAGTCTCCCTCGCAGTCTCCCTCGCAGTCTCTCTCGCTGTCTCTCTCGCTGTCTCTCTCAATGTACTCTCGCTGTCTCCCAGTCTGTCTCCCTCGCTGTCTCCCTCGCTGTCTCCCTCGCTGTCTCCCTCGCTGTCTCCCTCGCTCTATCCCTCGCTCTATCCCTCGCTCTATCCCTCGCAGTCTCTCTCGCAGTCTCTCTCGCAGTCTCTCTCGCAGTCTCTCTCGCAGTCTCTCTCGCAGTCTCTCTCGCAGTCTCTCTCGCAGTCTCTCTCGCTGTCTCTCTCGCTGTCTCCCTCGCGGTTTCTCTCGCTGTCTCCCTCGCTGTGTCTCTCGCTCTCTCTCTCGCAGGCTCCCTCGCTGTCTCCCTCGCAATCTCCCTCACTGTCTCACGTGATCTCTCTCGCAGTCTCTCTCGTTGTCTCCCTCGCAGTCTCTCTCGCTGTCTCCCTCGCTGTGTCCCTCGCAGTCTCTCTCGCTGTCTCTATCACAGTCCTTCTCGCAGTCCTTCTCACAGTCTCCCTCGCTGTCTCCCTCGCTGTCTCCCTCGCTGTCTCCCTCGCAGTCTCCCTCGCAGTCTCTCTCGCTGTCTGCCTCGCTGTCTCCCTCGCTGTCTCCCTCGCTGTCTCCCTCGCTTTCTCCCTCGCTGTGTCCCTCGCTCTCTCCCTCAATGTCTCCCTCGCCGTCTCTCTCGCAGTCTCTCTCGCCATCTTCCTCGCAGTTTCTCTCGCTGCCTCCCTCGCTGCCTCCCTCGCTGCCTCCCTCGCTGTCTCCCTAGCAGTCGCTCTCGCAGTCTCTCTCGCAGTCTCTCTCGCAGTCTCTCTCGCAGTCTCTCTCACTGTCTCCCTCAATGTCTCCCTCGCTGTCTCCCTCGCTGTCTCCCTCGCGGTCTCCCTCGCTGTCTCTCTCGCAGACTGTCTCGCTATCTGTCTCGCAGTCTCTCACCGCCTCCCACGCCGTCTCACTCGCTGTCTCACTCGCTGTCTCTCTCGCCGTCTATCTCGCCGTCTCCCTCGCAGTATCCCTCGCTGTCTCTTTCGCTGTCTCTTTCGCTGTCTCTTTCGCTGTCTATCTCGCAGTCTCTCACTCAGTCTCCCTCGCTGTCTCCCTCGCTGTCTCCCTCGCTGTCTCCCTCGCTGTCTCCCTCGCTGTCTCTCTCGCTGTCCCCCTTGCTGTCCCCCTTGCTGTCCCCCTCGCTGTCCCCCTCGCTGTCCCCCTCGCTGTCCCCCTCGCATTCTCCCTCGCATTCTCCCTCGCATTCTCCCTCGCATTCTCCCTCGCAGTCTCTCTCGCAGTCTCCCTCGCAGTCTCCCTCGCAGTCTCCCTCGCAGTCTCCCTCGCAGTCTCCCTCGCAGTCTCCCTCGCTGTCTCCCTCGCTGTCTCCCTCGCTGTCTACCTCGCTGTCTCCCTCGCTGTCTCTCGCAGTCGCCTTCGCTGTCTCCCTCGCAGTCTCCCTCGCAGTCTCCCTCGCAGTCTCCCTCGCAGTCTCCCTCGCAGTCTCTCTCGCAGTCTCCCTCGCAGTCTCCCTCGCTGTCTCACGTGATCTCTCTCGCAGTCTCTCTCGTTGTCTCCCTCGCAGTCTCTCTCGCAGTCTCTCTCGCAGTCTCTCTCGCTGTGTCCCTCGCAGTCTCTCTCGCAGTCACTCTCGCAGTCTCCCTCGCTGTCTCCCTCGCAGCCTCCCTCGCTGCCTCCCTCGCTGCCTCACTCGCTGCCTCCCTCGCAGTCTCTCTCGAAGTCTCTCTCGCTGTCTCCCTCGCTGTCTCCCTCGCTGTCTCCCTCGCTGTCTCCCTCGCTGTCTCCCTCGCTGTCTCCCTCGCTGTCTCCCTCGCTGTCTCCCTCGCTGTCTCCCTCGCTCTCTCCCTCGCTCTCTCTCTCGCTCTCTCTCTCGCTCTCTCTCTCGCTCTCTCTCTCGCTGTCTCTCTCAGTCTCTCACGCTGTCTCCCTCGCAGTCTCCCTCGAAGTCTCCCTCGAAGTCTCCCTCGAAGTAACCCTGGATGTCTCTCTCGCAGTCTCTCTCGCTTTCTCTTTCGCTGTCTCTCTCGATGTCTCTCTCGTTGTCTCTCTCGATGTCTCTCTCGATGTCTCCCTCGCTGTCTCCCTCGCTGTCTCCCTCGCTGTCTCCCTCGCTGTCTCCCTCGCTGTCTCCCTCGCCGTCTCCCTCGCCGTCTCCCTCGCCGTCTCCCTCGCCGTCTCCCTCGCCGTCTCCCTCGCCGTCTCCCTCGCCGTCTCCCTCGCAGTCTCCCTCGCAGTCTCCCTCGCAGTCTCTCTCGCAGTCTCCCTCGCAGTCTCCCTCGCAGTCTCCCTCGCAGTCTCCCTCGCAGTCTCCCTCGCAGTCTCCCTCGCAGTCTCTCTCGCTGTCTCTCTCGCTGTCTCTCTCAATGTACTCTCGCTGTCTCCCTCGCTGTCTCCCTCGCTGTCTCCCTCGCTGTCTCCCTCGCTGTCTCCCTCGCTGTCTCCCTCGCTCTATCCCTCGCAGTCTCTCTCGCAGTCTCTCTCGCAGTCTCTCTCGCAGTCTCTCTCGCAGTCTCTCTCGCAGTCTCTCTCGCTGTCTCTCTCGCTGTCTCCCTCGCGGTTTCTCTCGCTGTCTCCCTCGCTGTGTCTCTCGCTCTCTCTCTCGCAGGCTCCCTCGCTGTCTCCCTCGCTATCTCCCTCACTGTCTCACGTGATCTCTCTCGCAGTCTCTCTCGTTGTCTCCCTCGCAGTCTCTCTCGCAGTCTCTATTGCTGTCTCTGTCGCTGTCTCCCTCGCTGTCTCCCTCGCTGTGTCCCTCGCTGTCTCCCTCGCTGTGTCCCTCGCTGTGTCCCTCGCTGTCTCTCTCGCAGTTTCCCTCGCTGTCTCCCTCGCTGTCTCCCTCGCTGTCTCCCTCGCTGTCTCCCTCGCAGTCTCTCTCGCAGTCTCTCTCGCAGTCTCTCTCGCAGTCTCTCTCGCTGTCTGCCTCGCTGTCTCCCTCGCTGTCTCCCTCGCTGTCTCCCTCGCTGTCTCCCTCGCTGTCTCCCTCGCCGTCTCCCTCGTCGTCTCCCTCGCCGTCTCCCTCGCCGTCTCCCTCTCTGTATCCCCCGCTGTCTCTCTCGCTATCTCCATAGCAGTCTCTCTCACTGTCTCCCTCGCTGTCTCCCTCGCTGTCTCTGTCGCTGTCTCTGTCGCTGTCTCCGTCGCTGTCTCCCTCGCCGTCTCCCTCGCCATCTCCCTCGCCGTCTCCCTCGCCGTCTCCCTCGCCGTCTCCCTCGCCGTCTCCCTCGCAGTCTCCCTCGCAGTCTCCCTCGCAGTCTCCCTCGCAGTCTCTCTCGCAGTCTCTCTCGCAGTCTCCCTCGCAGTCTCCCTCGCAGTCTCCCTCGCAGTCTCCCTGGCAGTCTCCCTCGCAGTCTCTCTCGCTGTCTCTCTCAATGTACTCTCGCTGTCTCCCAGTCTGTCTCCCTCGCTGTCTCCCTCGCTGTCTCCCTCGCTGTCTCCCTCGCTGTCTCCCTCGCTGTCTCCCTCGCTGTCTCCCTCGCTCTATCCCTCGCTCTATCCCTCGCAGTCTCTCTCGCAGTCTCTCTCGCAGTCTCTCTCGCAGTCTCTCTCGCAGTCTCTCTCGCTGTCTCTCTCGCTGTCTCCCTCGCGGTTTCTCTCGCTGTCTCCCTCGCTGTGTCTCTCGCTCTCTCTCTCGCAGGCTCCCTCGCTGTCTCCCTCGCTATCTCCCTCACTGTCTCACGTGATCTCTCTCGCAGTCTCTCTCGTTGTCTCCCTCGCAGTCTCTCTCGCTGTCTCCCTCGCTGTGTCCCTCGCAGTCTCTCTCGCTGTCTCTATCACAGTCCTTCTCGCAGTCCTTCTCACAGTCTCCCTCGCTGTCTCCCTCGCTGTCTCCCTCGCTGTCTCCCTCGCAGTCTCCCTCGCAGTCTCTCTCGCTGTCTGCCTCGCTGTCTCCCTCGCTGTCTCCCTCGCTGTCTCCCTCGCTTTCTCCCTCGCTGTGTCCCTCGCTCTCTCCCTCAATGTCTCCCTCGCCGTCTCTCTCGCAGTCTCTCTCGCCATCTTCCTCGCAGTTTCTCTCGCTGCCTCCCTCGCTGCCTCCCTCGCTGCCTCCCTCGCTGTCTCCCTAGCAGTCGCTCTCGCAGTCTCTCTCGCAGTCTCTCTCGCAGTCTCTCTCGCAGTCTCTCTCACTGTCTCCCTCAATGTCTCCCTCGCTGTCTCCCTCGCTGTCTCCCTCGCGGTCTCCCTCGCTGTCTCTCTCGCAGACTGTCTCGCTATCTGTCTCGCAGTCTCTCACCGCCTCCCACGCCGTCTCACTCGCTGTCTCACTCGCTGTCTCTCTCGCCGTCTATCTCGCCGTCTCCCTCGCAGTATCCCTCGCTGTCTCTTTCGCTGTCTCTTTCGCTGTCTCTTTCGCTGTCTATCTCGCAGTCTCTCACTCAGTCTCCCTCGCTGTCTCCCTCGCTGTCTCCCTCGCTGTCTCCCTCGCTGTCTCCCTCGCTGTCTCTCTCGCTGTCCCCCTTGCTGTCCCCCTCGCTGTCCCCCTCGCTGTCCCCCTCGCTGTCCCCCTCGCATTCTCCCTCGCATTCTCCCTCGCATTCTCCCTCGCAGTCTCTCTCGCAGTCTCTCTCGCAGTGTCTCTCGCAGTCTCCCTCGCAGTCTCCCTCGCAGTCTCCCTCGCAGTCTCCCTCGCAGTCTCCCTCGCAGTCTCCCTCGCTGTCTCCCTCGCTGTCTACCTCGCTGTCTCCCTCGCTGTCTCTCGCAGTCGCCTTCGCTGTCTCCCTCGCAGTCTCCCTCGCAGTCTCCCTCGCAGTCTCCCTCGCAGTCTCCCTCGCAGTCTCTCTCGCAGTCTCCCTCGCAGTCTCCCTCGCTGTCTCACGTGATCTCTCTCGCAGTCTCTCTCGTTGTCGCCCTCGCAGTCTCTCTCGCAGTCTCTCTCGCAGTCTCTCTCGCTGTGTCCCTCGCTGTGTCCCTCGCAGTCTCTCTCGCAGTCACTCTCGCAGTCTCCCTCGCTGTCTCCCTCGCAGCCTCCCTCGCTGCCTCCCTCGCTGCCTCACTCGCTGCCTCCCTCGCAGTCTCTCTCGAAGTCTCTCTCGCTGTCTCCCTCGCTGTCTCCCTCGCTGTCTCCCTCGCTGTCTCCCTCGCTGTCTCCCTCGCTGTCTCCCTCGCTGTCTCCCTCGCTGTCTCCCTCGCTCTCTCCCTCGCTCTCTCTCTCGCTCTCTCTCTCGCTCTCTCTCTCGCTGTCTCTCTCAGTCTCTCACGCTGTCTCCCTCGCAGTCTCCCTCGAAGTCTCCCTCGAAGTCTCCCTCGAAGTCTCCCTCGAAGTAACCCTGGATGTCTCTCTCGCAGTCTCTCTCGCTTTCTCTTTCGCTGTCTCTCTCGATGTCTCTCTCGTTGTCTCTCTCGATGTCTCTCTCGATGTCTCCCTCGCTGTCTCCCTCGCTGTCTCCCTCGCTGTCTCCCTCGCTGTCTCCCTCGCTGTCTCCCTCGCCGTCTCCCTCGCCGTCTCCCTTGCCGTCTCCCTCGCCGTCTCCCTCGCAGTCTCCCTCGCAGTCTCCCTCGCAGTCTCCCTCGCAGTCTCTCTCGCAGTCTCTCTCGCAGTCTCCCTCGCAGTCTCCCTCGCAGTCTCCCTCGCAGTCTCCCTCGCAGTCTCCCTCGCAGTCTCCCTCGCAGTCTCCCTCGCAGTCTCTCTCGCTGTCTCTCTCGCTGTCTCTCTCAATGTACTCTCGCTGTCTCCCTCGCTGTCTCCCTCGCTGTCTCCCTCGCTGTCTCCCTCGCTGTCTCCCTCGCTGTCTCCCTCGCTCTATCCCTCGCAGTCTCTCTCGCAGTCTCTCTCGCAGTCTCTCTCGCAGTCTCTCTCGCAGTCTCTCTCGCAGTCTCTCTCGCTGTCTCTCTCGCTGTCTCCCTCGCGGTTTCTCTCGCTGTCTCCCTCGCTGTGTCTCTCGCTCTCTCTCTCGCAGGCTCCCTCGCTGTCTCCCTCGCTATCTCCCTCACTGTCTCACGTGATCTCTCTCGCAGTCTCTCTCGTTGTCTCCCTCGCAGTCTCTCTCGCTGCCTCCCTCGCTGTGTCCCTCGCAGTCTCTCTCGCTGTCTCTATCACAGTCCTTCTCGCAATCCTTCTCACAGTCTCCCTCGCTGTCTCCCTCGCTGTCTCCCTCGCTGTCTCCCTCGCTGTCTCCCTCGCAGTCTCCCTCGCAGTCTCTCTCGCTGTCTGCCTCGCTGTCTCCCTCGCTGTCTCCCTCGCTGTCTCCCTCGCTTTCTCCCTCGCTGTGTCCCTCGCTCTCTCCCTCAATGTCTCCCTCGCCGTCTCTCTCGCAGTCTCTCTCGCCATCTTCCTCGCAGTTTCTCTCGCTGCATCCCTCGCTGCCTCCCTCGCTGCCTCCCTCGCTGCCTCCCTCGCTGTCTCCCTAGCAGTCGCTCTCGCAGTCTCTCTCGCAGTCTCTCTCGCAGTCTCTCTCGCAGTCTCTCTCGCAGTCTCTCTCACAGTCTCTCTCACTGTCTCCCTCAATGTCTCCCTCGCTGTCTCCCTCGCTGTCTCCCTCGCTGTCTCCCTCGCTGTCTCCCTCGCTGTCTCCCTCGCTGTCTCCCTCGCTGTCTCTCTCGCAGACTGTCTCGCTATCTGTCTCGCAGTCTCTCACCGCCTCCCACGCCGTCTCACTCGCTGTCTCACTCGCTGTCTCTCTCGCCGTCTATCTCGCCGTCTCCCTCGCTGTCTCTCTCGCAGACTGTCTCGCTATCTGTCTCGCAGTCTCTCACCGCCTCCCACGCCGTCTCACTCGCTGTCTCACTCGCTGTCTCTCTCGCCGTCTATCTCGCCGTCTCCCTCGCAGTATCCCTCGCTGTCTCTTTCGCTGTCTCACTCGCTGTCTCTCTCGCCGTCTATCTCGCCGTCTCCCTCGCAGTCTCCCTCGCTGTCTCCCTCGCTGTCTCCCTCGCTGTCTCCCTCGCTGTCTCCCTCGCTGTCTCTCTCGCTGTCCCCCTTGCTGTCCCCCTCGCTGTCCCCCTCGCTGTCCCCCTCGCTGTCCCCCTCGCTGTCCCCCTCGCATTCTCCCTCGCATTCTCCCTCGCATTCTCCCTCGCAGTCTCTCTCGCAGTGTCTCTCGCAGTCTCCCTCGCAGTCTCCCTCGCAGTCTCCCTCGCAGTCTCCCTCGCAGTCTCCCTCGCTGTCTCCCTCGCTGTCTCCCTCGCTGTCTCTCGCAGTCGCCTTCGCTGTCTCCCTCGCAGTCTCCCTCGCAGTCTCCCTCGCAGTCTCCCTCGCAGTCTCCCTCGCAGTCTCCCTCGCAGTCTCTCTCGCAGTCTCCCTCGCAGTCTCCCTCGCTGTCTCACGTGATCTCTCTCGCAGTCTCTCTCGTTGTCTCCCTCGCAGTCTCTCTCGCAGTCTCTCTCGCAGTCTCTCTCGCTGTGTCCCTCGCTGTGTCCCTCGCAGTCTCTCTCGCAGTCACTCTCGCAGTCTCTGTCGCTGTCTCCCTCGCTGCCTCCCTCGCTGCCTCCCTCGCTGCCTCACTCGCTGCCTCCCTCGCAGTCTCTCTCGAAGTCTCTCTTGCTGTCTCTCTCGCTGTCTCCCTCGCTGTCTCCCTCGCTGTCTCCCTCGCTGTCTCCCTCGCTGTCTCCCTCGCTGTCTCCCTCGCTCTCTCTCTCGCTCTCTCTCTCGCTCTCTCTCTCGCTGTCTCTCTCAGTCTCTCACGCTGTCTCCCTCGCAGTCTCCCTCGAAGTCTCCCTCGAAGTCTCCCTCGAAGTAACCCTGGATGTCTCTCTCGCAGTCTCTCTCGCTTTCTCTTTCGCTGTCTCTCTCGATGTCTCTCTCGTTGTCTCTCTCGATGTCTCTCTCGATGTCTCCCTCGCTGTCTCCCTCGCTGTCTCCCTCGCTGTCTCCCTCGCTGTCTCCCTCGCTGTCTCCCTCGCTGTCTCCCTCGCTGTCTCCCTCGCTGTCTCTCTCGCTGTCTCCCTTGCTGTCTCCCTCGCACTCTCTGGCTTTCTCTCTCGCTTTCTCTCTCGCAGTCCCTCTCCCTGTCTCTCTCCCTGTCTCTCTCGCAGTCTCTCTCGCAGTCTCTCTCGCAGTCTCTCTCGCAGTCTCTCTCGCTGTCTCTCTCGCAGTCTCTCTCGCAGTCTCTCTCGCAGTCTCTCTCGCAGTCTCTCTCGCTGTCTCCCTCGCAGTCTCCCTCGCAGTCTCTCTCGCAGTCTCTCTCGCAGTCTCTCTCGCAGTCTCTCTCGCAGTCTCTCTCGCAGTCTCTCTCGCAGTCTCTCTCGAAGTCTCTCTCGCTGTCTACCTCGCTGTCTCCCTCGCTGTCTCCCTCGCTGCCTCTCTCGCTCTCTCTCTCGCTGTCACCCTCGCCATCTCCCTCGCCGTCTCCCTCGCAGTTAGTCTCGCAGTCTCTCTCGCTGTATCCCTCGCTGTCTCTCTCGCTATCTCCATAGCAGTCTCCCTCGCTGTCTCCCTCACAGTCTCCCTCACAGTCTCTCTCGCAGTCTCTCTCGCAGTCTCTCTCGCTATCTCCCTCGCTATCTCCCTCGCTGTCTCTCTCGCTGTCTCCCTCGCAGTCTCCCTCGCAGTCTCCCTCGCAGTCTCCCTCGCAGTCTCCCTCGCAGTCTCTCTCGCTTTCTCCCTCGCAGTCTCTCTCGCAGTCTCTCTCGCAGTCTCTCTCGCTTTCTCCCTCGCAGTCTCTCTCGCAGTCTCTCTCGCAGTCTCTCTCGCAGTCTCTCTCGCAGTCTCTCTCGCAGTCTCTCTCGCAGTCTTCCTCGCAGTCTTCCTCGCAGTCTTCCTCGCAGTCTTCCTCGCAGTCTTCCTCGCAGTCTCCCTCGCTGTCTCCCTCGCAGTCTCTCTTGCAGTCTCCCTCGCAGTCTCCCTCGCAGTCTCCCTCGCTGTCTCCCTCGCTGTCTCCCTCGCTGTCTCCCTCGCTGTCTCACGCGATCTCTCTCGCATTCTCTCTCGTGTCCCTCGCAGTCTCTCTCGCTGTGTCCATCGCAGTCTCTCTCACAGTCTCTCTCACAGTCTCTCTTGCTGTCTCTGTCGCTGTCTCCCTCGCTGTCTCCCTCGCTGTCTCCCTCGCTGTCTCCCTCGCTGTCTCCCTCGCTGTCTCCCTCGCTTTCTCCCTCGCTGTCTCCCTCGCTGTCTCCCTCGCTGCCACCCTCGCAGTCTCTCTCGAAGTCTCTCTCGCTGTCTCTCTCGCTGTCTCCCTCGCTGTCTCCCTCGCTGTCTCCCTCGCAGTCTCTCTCGTCATCTCCCTAGCCGTCTCAATCGCAGTCTCCCTCGCAGTGTCTCTCGCTGTATCCCTCGCTGTCTCTCTCGCTATCTCCATAGCAGTCTCTCTCGCATTTTCTCTCGCTTTCTCCCTCGCAGTCTTTCTCGCTGTCTCCCTCACAGTCTCACTCGCAGTCTCTCTCGCTGTCTCTCTCGCTGTCTCCCTCGCTGTCTCCCTCACAGTCTCTCTCGCTGTCTCCCTCGCTGTCTCCCTCGAGGTCTCTCTCACAGTCTCTCTCGCAGTCTCTCTCGCAGTCTCTCTCGCTGACTCCCTCGCAGTTTCTATCGCTGTCTCCCTCGTGTTCTCTCTCGCTTTCTCGCTCGCTCTCTCCCTCGCAGTCTCTCTCGCAGTCTCTCTCGCAGTCTCTCTCGCAGTCTCTCTCGCTATCTCTCTCGCTATCTCTCTCGCTATCTCCCTCGCTATCTCCCTCGCTATCTCCCTCGCTGTCTCTCTCGCTGTCTCCCTTGCAGTCTCCCTTGCAGTCTCCCTTGCAGTCTCCCTCGCAGTCTCTCTCGCTTTCTCCCTCGCAGTCTCTCTCGCTTTCTCCCTCGCAGTCTCCCTCGCAGTCTCCCTCGCAGTCTCCCTCGCAGTCTCTCTCGCAGTCTCTCTCGCAGTCTCTCTCGCAGTCTCTCTCGCAGTCTCTCTCGCAGTCTCCCTCGCAGTCTCCCTCGCAGTCTCCCTCGCAGTCTCCCTCGCAGTCTCTCTTGCAGTCTCTCTTGCTGTCTCCCTCGCTGTGTCTCTCGCTCTCTCTCTCGCAGTCTCCCTCGCTGTCTCACGCGATCTCTCTCACATTCTCTCTCGTTGTCTCCCTCGCAGTCTCTCTCGCTGTGTCCCTCGCAGTCTCTCTCGCAGTCTCTATTGCTGTCTCTGTCGCTGTCTCCCTCGCTGTCTCCCTCGCTGTCTCCCTCGCTGTCTCCCTCGCTGTCTCCCTCGCTGTCTCCCTCGCTGCCTCCCTCGCAGTCTCTCTCGAAGTCTCTCTCGCTGTCTACCTCGCTGTCTCCCTCGCTGTCTCCCTCGCTGTCTCCCTCGCTGTCTCCCTCGCTGTCTCCCTCGCTGTCTCCCTCGCTGTCTCCCTCGCTTTCTCTCTCGCTTTCTCCCTCGCTCTCTCCCTCAGTCTCTCTCGCAGTCTCTCTCGCAGTCTCTCTCGCAGTCTCTCTCGCAGTCTCCCTCGCAGTCTCCCTCGCAGTCTCTCTCGCTGTCTCCCTCGCTGTCTCCCTCGCTGTCTCCCTCGCTGTCTCCCTCGCTGTCTCCCTCGCTGACTCTCTCGCTGTCTCTCTCGCTGTCTCTCTCGCTGTCTCTCTCGCTGTCTCCCTCGCTGTCTCCCTCAATATCCCTCTCGCTGTCTCTCTCGCTGTCTCTCTCGCTGTCTCTCTCGCTGTCTCTCTCGCTGTCTCCCTCGCTGTCTCCCTCGCTGTCTCCCTCGCTGTCTCCCACGCTGTCTCCCACGCTGTCTCCCACGCTGTCTCCCACGCTGTCTCCCTCGCTGTCTCCCTCGCTGTCTCTCTCGCCGTCTCCCTAGCCGTCTCAATCGCAGTCTCCCTCGCAGTGTCTCTCGCTGTATCCCTCGCTGTCTCTCTCGCTATCTCCATAGCAGTCTCTCTCGCAGTTTCTCTCGCTTTCTCCCTCGCAGTCTTTCTCGCTGTCTCCCTCACAGTCTCACTCGCAGTCTCCCTCGCTGTCTCTCTCGCTGTCTCCCTCGCTGTCTGCCTCGCTGTCTCCCTCGTGTTCTCTCTCGCTTTCTCGCTCGCTCTCTCCCTCGCAGTCTCTCTCGCAGTCTCTCTCGCAGTCTCTCTCGCTATCTCTCTCGCTATCTCCCTCGCTATCTCCCTCGCTATCTCCCTCGCTATCTCCCTCGCTGTCTCTCTCGCTGTCTCCCTTGCAGTCTCCCTTGCAGTCTCCCTCGCAGTCTCTCTCGCTTTCTCCCTCGCAGTCTCTCTCGCTTTCTCTCTTGCAGTCTCTCTCGCAGTCTCTCTCGCAGTCTTCCTCGCAGTTTCTCTCGCTGTCTCCCTCGCTGCCTCCCACGCTGTCTCCCACGCTGTCTCTCTTGCAGTCTCTCTTGCAGTCTCCCTCGCAGTCTCCCTCGCAGTCTCTCTCGCTGTCTCCCTCGCTGTTTCCCTCACAGTCTCGCTGTCTCCCTCGCAGTCTCTCTCAAAGTCGCTCTTGCTTTCTCCCTCGCTGTCTCTCTCGCAGTCCTTCTCGCATTCTCTCTCGCTGTCTCCAGCGCTGTCTCCCTCGCCATCTCCCTCGCTGTCTCTCTCGCAGTTAGTCTCGCAGTCTCTCTCGCAGTCTCTCTCGCAGTCTCCCTCGCTGTCTCCCTCGCTGTCTCCCTCGCTGTCTCCCTCACAGTCTCCCTCGCTATCTCTCTCGCTATCTCTCTCACTATCTCTCTCGCTATCTCCCTCGCTATCTCCCTCGCTATCTCCCTCGCTATCTCCCTCGCTATCTCCCTCGCTATCTCCATCGCTGTCTCCCTCGCTGTCTCCCTCGCTGTCTCCCTCGCTATCTCCCTCGCTGTCTCCCTCGCTGTCTCTCTCGCTGTCTCCCTTGCAGTCTCCCTCGCAGTCTCCCTCGCAGTCTCTCTCGCTTTCTCCCTCGCAGTCTCTCTCGCAGTCTCTCTCGCTTTCTCCCTCGCAGTCTCTCTCGCAGTCTCTCTCGCAGTCTCTCTCGCAGTCTCTCTCGCAGTCTCTCTCGCAGTCTCTCTCGCAGTCTTCCTCGCAGTCTTCCTCGCAGTCTTCCTCGCAGTCTCCCTCGCTGTCTCCCTCGCTGTCTCCCTCGCTGTCTCCCTCGCTGTCTCCCTCGCTGTCTCCCTCGCTGTCTCCCTCGCAGTCTCTCTTGCAGTCTCTCTTGCAGTCTCTCTTGCAGTCTCTCTTGCTGTGTCTCTTGCTGTCTCTCTTGCTGTCTCCCTCGCAGTCTCCCTCGCAGTCTCCCTCGCAGTCTCCCTCGCAGTCTCCCTCGCAGTCTCTCTCGCAGTCTCTCTTGCAGTCTCTCTTGCTGTCTCTCTTGCTGTCTCCCTCGCAGTCTCCCTCGCAGTCTCCCTCGCAGTCTCCCTCGCAGTCTCCCTCGCAGTCTCCCTCGCAGTCTCCCTCGCTGTCTCACGCGATCTCTCTCGCATTCTCTCTCGCATTCTCTCTCGTCTCCCTCGCAGTCTCTCTCGCTGTGTCCATCGCAGTCTCTATCACAGTCTCTCTTGCTGTCTCCCTCGCTGTCTCCCTCGCTGTCTCCCTCGCTGTCTCCCTCGCTGTCTCCCTCGCTGTCTCCCTCGCTGCCTCCCTCGCAGTCTCTCTCGAAGTCTCTCTCGAAGTCTCTCTCGAAGTCTCTCTCGAAGTCTCTCTCGAAGTCTCTCTCGAAGTCTCTCTCGCTGTCTCTCTCGCTGTCTCCCTCGCTGTCTCCCTCGCCGTCTCAATCGCAGTCTCTCTCGCTGTCTCTCTCGCTGTCTCCCTCGCAGTCTCCTTCGCTGTCTCCCTCGCTGTCTCCCTCGCTGTCTCCCTCGCTGTCTCCCTCGCTGTCTCCCTCGAGGTCTCTCTCACAGTCTCTCTCGCAGTCTCTCTCGCTGACTCCCTCGCAGTTTCTATCGCTGTCTCCCTCGTGTTCTCTCTCGCTTTCTCCCTCGCTCTCTCCCTCGCTCTCTCCCTCGCAGTCTCTCTCGCAGTCTCTCACGCTATCTCTCTCGCTATCTCTCTCGCTATCTCCCTCGCTATCTCCCTCGCTATCTCCCTCGCTATCTCCCTCGCTATCCCCCGCGCTATCTCCCTCGCTGTCTCTCTCGCTGTCTCCCTTGCAGTCTCCCTCGCAGTCTCTCTCGCTTTCTCCCTCGCAGTCTCTCTCGCTTTCTCCCTCGCAGTCTCTCTCGCAGTCTCTCTCGCTGTCTCTCTCGCTGTCTCCCTTGCAGTCTCCCTCGCAGTCTCTCTCGCTTTCTCCCTCGCAGTCTCTCTCGCTTTCTCCCTCGCTTTCTCCCTCGCAGTCTCTCTCGCAGTCTCTCTCGCAGTCTCTCTCGCAGTCTCTCTCGCAGTCTCTCTCGCAGTCTTCGTTGCAGTTTCTCTCGCTGTCTCCCTCGCTGCCTCCCACGCTGTCTCCCTCGCAGTCTCCCTCGCAGTCTCCCTCGCAGTCTCCCTCGCAGTCTCCCTCGCAGTCTCCCTCGCAGTCTCCCTCGCAGTCTCTCTTGCAGTCTCTCTCGCAGTCTCCCTCGCTGTCTCCCTCGCTATCTCCCTCGCTGTCTCCCTCGCTGTCTCACGCGATCTCTCTCACATTCTCTCTCGTTGTCTCCCTCGCAGTCTCTCTCGCTGTGTCCCTCGCAGTCTCTCTCGCAGTCTCTCTCGCAGTCTCTATTGCTGTCTCTGTCGCTGTCTCCCTCGCTGTCTCCCTCGCTGTCTCCCTCGCTGCCTCCCTCGCAGTCTCTCTCGCAGTCTCTCTCGCAGTCTCTCTCGAAGTCTCTCTCGCTGTCTCCCTCGCTGTCTCCCTCACTGTCTCCCTCGCTGTCTCCCTCGCTGTCTCCCTCGCTGTCTCCCTCGCTGTCTCCCTCGGTGTCTCCCTCGCTTTCTCTCTCGCTTTCTCTCTCGCTTTCTCCCTCGCTCTCTCCCTTGCAGTCTCCCTTGCAGTCTCCCTTGCAGTCTCTCTCGCAGTCTCTCTCGCAGTCTCTCTCGCAGTCTCTCTCGCTGTCTCTCTCGCTGTCTCCCTCGCTGTCTCCCTCGCTGTCTCCCTCGCTGTCTCCCTCGCTGTCTCCCTCGCTTTCTCTCTCGCTTTCTCCCTCGCTCTCTCCCTTGCAGTCTCTCTCGCAGTCTCTCTCGCAGTCTCTCTCGCAGTCTCTCTCGCAGTCTCCCTCGCAGTCTCCCTCGCAGTCTCCCTCGCAGTCTCCCTCGCAGTCTCCCTCGCAGTCTCCCTCGCAGTCTCCCTCGCAGTCTCTCTCGCAGTCTCTCTCGCAGTCTCTTTCGCAGTCTCTCTCGCAGTCTCTCTGGCAGTCTCCCTCGCAGTCTCTCTCGCAGTCCCCTCGCTGTCTCCCTCGCTGTTTCCCTCACAGTCTCTATCGCTGTCTCCCTCGCAGTCTCTCTCGAAGTTGCTCTCGCTTTCTCCCTCGCTGTCTCTCTCGCAGTCCTTCTCGCATTCTCTCTTCCTGTCTCCCTCGCTGTCTCCCTCGCTGTCTCCCTCGCTGTATCCCACGCAGTCTCTCTCGCTGTCTCTCACGCGCTCTCTCTCGCAGTCTCTCTCGCAGTCTCTCTCGCAGTCTCCCTCGCAGTCTCCCTAGCAGTCTCCCTCGCAGTCTCCCTCGCTGTCTCCCTCGCTGTCTCCCTCGCTGTCTCCCTCGCTGTGTCCCTCGCTGTCTCTCTCGCAGTTTCCCTCGCTGTCTCTCTCGCAGTTTCCCTCGCTGTCTCCCTCGCTGTCTCCCTCGCTGTCTCCCTCGCTGTCTCCCTCGCTGTCTCCCTCGCTGTCTCCCTCGCAGTCTCCCTCGCAGTCTCCCTCGCAGTCTCCCTCGCTGTCTCCCTCGCCGTCTCCCTCGCAGTCACTCTCTCAGTATACCCCGCTGTCTCTCTCGCTATCTCCATAGCAGTCTCTCTCACTGTCTCTCTCGCTGTCTCTCTCGCTGTCTCTCTCAATGTACTCTCGCTGTCTCCCTCGCTGTCTCCCTCGCTCTATCCCTCGCTGTATCTCTCGCAGTCTCTCTCGCTGTCTCCCTCGCAGTCTCTCTCGCAGTCTCCCTCGCAGTCTCCCTCGCAGTCTCCCTCGCAGTCTCTCTCGCAGTCTCCCTCGCAGTCTCCCTCGCCGTCTCCCTCGCAGTCTCCCTCGCCGTCTCCCTCGCAGTCTCCCTCGCTGTCTCCCTCGCTGTCTCCCTCGCTGTCTCTCTCGCAGTCTCCCTCGCAGTCTCCCTCGCAGTCTCTCTCGCAGTCTCTCTCGCTGTCTCTCTCGCTGTCTCTCTCGCTGTCTCTCTCGCTGTCTCTCTCGCAGTCTCCCTCGCAGTCTCCCTCGCAGTCTCCCTCGCAGTCTCCCTCACAGTCTCGCTGTCTCCCTCGCAGTCTCTCTCGAAGTCGCTCTCGCTTTCTCCCTCGCTGTCTCTCTCGCAGTCCTTCTCGCATTCTGTCTCGCTGTCTCCAGCGCTGTCTCCCTCGCCATCTCCCTCGCTGTCTCCCTCGCAGTTAGTCTCGCAGTCTCTCTCGCAGTCTCTCTCGCAGTCTCTCTCGCTGTATCCCTCGCTGTATCCCTCGCTCTATCCCTCGCTGTATCCCTCGCTGTCTCCCTCACAGTCTCCCTTGCAGTCTCTCTCGCAGTCTCTCTCGCAGTCTCTCTCGCTATCTCCCTCGCTATCTCCCTCGCTATCTCCCTCGCTATCTCCCTCGCTATCTCTCTCGCAGTCTCTCTCGCAGTCTCTCTCGCAGTCTCTCTCGCAGTCTCTCTCGCAGTCTTCCTCGCAGTCTTCCTCGCAGTCTTCCTCGCATTCTCCCTCGCTGTCTCCCTCGCTGTCTCCCTCGCTGTCTCCCTCGCTGTCTCCCTCGCAGTCTCCCTCGCAGTCTCTCTTGCAGTCTCCCTCGCAGTCTCTCTTGCAGTCTCTCTTGCTGTCTCTCTTGCTGTCTCCCTCGCAGTCTCCCTCGCAGTCTCCCTCGCGGTCTCCCTCGCGGTCTCCCTCGCGGTCTCCCTCGCTGTCTCCCTCGCTGTCTCACGCGATCTCTCTCGCATTCTCTCTCGTCTCCCTCGCAGTCTCTCTCGCTGTGTCCATCGCAGTCTCTCTCACAGTCTCTCTTGCTGTCTCTGTCGCTGTCTCCCTCGCTGTCTCCCTCGCTGTCTCCCTCGCTGTCTCCCTCGCTGTCTCCCTCGCTGTCTCCCTCGCTGTCTCCCTCGCTGCCTCCCTCGCAGTCTCTCTCGCAGTCTCTCTCGCAGTCTCTCTCGCTGTCTCTCTCGCTGTCTCTCTCGCTGTCTCTCTCGCTGTCTCTCTCGCTGTCTCTCTCGCTGTCTCTCTCGCTGTCTCTCTCGCTGTCTCCCTCGCTGTCTCCCTCGCAGTCTCCCTCGCCGTCTCCCTCGCCGTCTCTCTCGCCGTCTCTCTCGCCGTCTCCCTCGCCGTCTCCCTCGCCGTCTCAATCGCTGTCTCCCTCGCAGTGTCTCTCGCTGTATCCCTCGCTGTTTTTCTCGCTATCTCCATAGCAGTCTCTCTCGCAGTTTCTCTCGCTTTCTCCCTCGCAGTCTCTCTCGCTGTCTCCCTCACAGTCTCACTCGCAGTCTCTCTCGCTATCTCTCTCGCTGTCTCTCTCGCTGTCTCCCTCGCTGTCTCCCTCACAGTCTCCCTCGCTGTCTCCCTCGCTGTCTCTCTCACAGTCTCTCTCGCAGTCTCTCTCGCTGACTCCCTCGCAGTTTCTATCGCTGTCTCCCTCGTGTTCTCTCTCGCTTTCTCCCTCGCTCTCTCCCTCGCAGTCTCTCTCGCAGTCTCTCTCGCAGTCTCTCTCGCTATCTCTCTCGCTATCTCTCTCGCTATCTCCCTCGCTATCTCCCTCGCTATCTCCCTCGCTATCTCTCTCGCTGTCTCTCTCGCTGTCTCCCTTGCAGTCTCCCTCGCAGTCTCTCTCGCTTTCTCCCTCGCAGTCTCTCTCGCTTTCAACCTCGCAGTCTCTCTCGCTTTCTCCCTCGCAGTCTCTCTCGCTTTCTCCCTCGCAGTCTCTCTCGCAGTCTCTCTCGCAGTCTCTCTCGCAGTCTCTCTCGCAGTCTCTCTTGCAGTCTCTCTCGCAGTCTCTCTCGCAGTCTTCGTCGCAGTTTCTCTCGCTGTCTCCCTCGCTGCCTCCCACGGTGTCTCCCTCGCAGTCTCTCTTGCTGTCTCTCTTGCTGTCTCCCTCGCTGTGTCTCTCGCTCTCTCCCTCGCAGTCTCCCTCGCTGTCTCCCTCGCTATCTCCCTCGCTGTCTCCCTCGCTGTCTCCCTCGCTGTCTCCCTCGCTGTCTCACGCGATCTCTCTCACATTCTCTCTCGTTGTCTCCCTCGCAGTCTCTCTCGCTGTGTCCCTCGCAGTCTCTCTCGCAGTCTCTATTGCTGTCTCCCTCGCTGTCTCCCTCGCTGTCTCCCTCGCTGTCTCCCTCGCTGTCTCCCTCGCAGTCTCTCTCGAAGTGTCTCTCGCTGTCTCCCTCGCAGTCTCCCTCGCTGTCTCCCTCGCTTTCTCTCTCGCTGTCTCCCTCGCTTTCTCTCTCGCTTTCTCTCTCGCTTTCTCTCTCGCTGTCTCCCTCGCTTTCTCTCTCGCTGTCTCCCTCGCTTTCTCTCTCGCTGTCTCCCTCGCTTTCTCTCTCGCTTTCTCTCTCGCTTTCTCCCTCGCTCTCTCCCTCGCTGTCTCCCTCGCTGTCTCCCTCGCTGTCTCCCTCGCCGTCTCCCTCGCAGTCACTCTCTCTGTATCCCTCGCTGTCTCCCTCGCTGTCTCCCTCGCTTTCTCTCTCGCTGTCTCCCTCGCTTTCTCTCTCGCTTTCTCCCTCGCTATCTCCATAGCAGTCTCTCTCACTGTCTCTCTCGCTGTCTCTCTCAATGTACTCTCGCTGTCTCCCTCGCTGTCTCCCTCGCTGTCTCCCTCACTGTCTCCCTCGCTGTCTCCCTCGCTGTATCTCTCGCAGTCTCTCTCGCAGTCTCTCTCGCAGTCTCTCTCGCTGTCTCCCTCTCAGTCTCTCTCGCAGTCTCTCTCGCCGTCTCTCTCTCCGTCTCTCTCTCCGTCTCTCTCTCCGTCTCTCTCTCCGTCTCTCTCTCCGTCTCTCTCGCCGTCTCTCTCGCCGTCTCTCTCGCCGTCTCCCTCGCAGTCTCCCTCGCAGTCTCCCTCGCAGTCTCCCTCGCAGTCTCTCTCGCAGTCTCTCTCGCAGTCTCCCTCGCAGTCTCCCTCGCAGTCTCCCTCGCAGTCTCCCTCGCAGTCTCTCTCGCTGTCACCATTGCAGTCTCCCACACAGTCTCTGTCGCTTTCTCCCTCGCTTTCTCCCTCGCTTTCTCCCTCGCAGTCTCTCTCGCAGTCTCTCTCGCAGTCTCTCTCGCAGTCTCTCTCGCAGTCTCTCTCGCAGTCTCTCTCGCAGTCTTCCTCGCAGTCTTCCTCGCAGTCTTCCTCGCAGTCTCCCTCGCTGTCTCCCTCGCTGTCTCCCTCGCTATCTCCCTCGCTGTCTCCCTCGCTGTCTCTCTCGCTGTCTCCCTTGCAGTCTCCCTCGCAGTCTCCCTCGCAGTCTCTCTCGCTTTCTCCCTCGCAGTCTCTCTCGCAGTCTCTCTCGCTTTCTCCCTCGCAGTCTCTCTCGCAGTCTCTCTCGCAGTCTCTCTCGCAGTCTCTCTCGCAGTCTCTCTCGCAGTCTCTCTCGCAGTCTTCCTCGCAGTCTTCCTCGCAGTCTTCCTCGCAGTCTTCCTCGCAGTCTCCCTCGCTGTCTCCCTCGCTGTCTCCCTCGCTGTCTCCCTCGCTGTCTCCCTCGCTGTCTCCCTCGCAGTCTCTCTTGCAGTCTCTCTTGCAGTCTCTCTTGCAGTCTCTCTTGCTGTCTCTCTTGCTGTCTCTCTTGCTGTCTCCCTCGCAGTCTCCCTCGCAGTCTCCCTCGCAGTCTCCCTCGCAGTCTCCCTCGCAGTCTCTCTTGCAGTCTCTCTTGCTGTCTCTCTTGCTGTCTCTCTTGCTGTCTCCCTCGCAGTCTCCCTCGCAGTCTCCCTCGCAGTCTCCCTCGCAGTCTCCCTCGCAGTCTCCCTCGCTGTCTCCCTCGCTGTCTCACGCGATCTCTCTCGCATTCTCTCTCGCATTCTCTCTCGTCTCCCTCGCAGTCTCTCTCGCTGTGTCCATCGCAGTCTCTATCACAGTCTCTCTTGCTGTCTCCCTCGCTGTCTCCCTCGCTGTCTCCCTCGCTGTCTCCCTCGCTGTCTCCCTCGCTGCCTCCCTCGCAGTCTCTCTCGAAGTCTCTCTCGAAGTCTCTCTCGAAGTCTCTCTCGAAGTCTCTCTCGCTGTCTCTCTCGCTGTCTCTCTCGCTGTCTCCCTCGCTGTCTCCCTCGCTGTCTCCCTCGCCGTCTCAATCGCAGTCTCTCTCGCTGTCTCTCTCGCTGTCTCCCTCGCAGTCTCCCTCGCTGTCTCCCTCGCTGTCTCCCTCGCTGTCTCCCTCGCTGTCTCCCTCGCTGTCTCCCTCGCTGTCTCCCTCGAGGTCTCTCTCACAGTCTCTCTCGCAGTCTCTCTCGCTGACTCCCTCGCAGTTTCTATCGCTATCTCCCTCGTGTTCTCTCTCGCTTTCTCCCTCGCTCTCTCCCTCGCTCTCTCCCTCGCAGTCTCTCTCGCAGTCTCTTACGCTATCTCTCTCGCTATCTCTCTCGCTATCTCCCTCGCTATCTCCCTCGCTATCTCCCTCGCTATCCCCCGCGCTATCTCCCTCGCTGTCTCCCTCGCAGTCTCTCTCGCTTTCTCCCTCGCAGTCTCTCTCGCTTTCTCCCTCGCAGTCTCTCTCGCTTTCTCCCTCGCAGTCTCTCTCGCAGTCTCTCTCGCTGTCTCTCTCGCTGTCTCCCTTGCAGTCTCCCTCGCAGTCTCTCTCGCTTTCTCCCTCGCAGTCTCTCTCGCTTTCTCCCTCGCTTTCTCCCTCGCAGTCTCTCTCGCAGTCTCTCTCGCAGTCTCTCTCGCAGTCTCTCTCGCAGTCTCTCTCGCAGTCTCTCTCGCAGTCTCTCTCGCAGTCTCTCTCGCAGTCTTCGTTGCAGTTTCTCTCGCTGTCTCCCTCGCTGCCTCCCACGCTGTCTCCCTCGCAGTCTCCCTCGCAGTCTCCCTCGCAGTCTCCCTCGCAGTCTCCCTCGCAGTCTCCCTCGCAGTCTCCCTCGCAGTCTCTCTTGCAGTCTCTCTCGCAGTCTCCCTCGCTGTCTCCCTCGCTATCTCCCTCGCTGTCTCACGCGATCTCTCTCACATTCTCTCTCGTTGTCTCCCTCGCAGTCTCTCTCGCTGTGTCCCTCGCAGTCTCTCTCGCAGTCTCTCTCGCAGTCTCTATTGCTGTCTCTGTCGCTGTCTCCCTCGCTGTCTCCCTCGCTGTCTCCCTCGCTGTCTCCCTCGCTGCCTCCCTCGCAGTCTCTCTCGCAGTCTCTCTCGAAGTCTCTCTCGCTGTCTCCCTCGCTGTCTCCCTCACTGTCTCCCTCGCTGTCTCCCTCGCTGTCTCCCTCGCTGTCTCCCTCGCTGTCTCCCTCGCTTTCTCTCTCGCTTTCTCTCTCGCTTTCTCCCTCGCTCTCTCCCTTGCAGTCTCCCTTGCATCTCCCTTGCAGTCTCTCTCGCAGTCTCTCTCGCAGTCTCTCTCGCAGTCTCTCTCGAAGTCTCTCTCGAAGTCTCTCTCGAAGTCTCTCTCGAAGTCTCTCTCGAAGTCTCTCTCGAAGTCTCTCTCGCTGTCTCCCTCGCTGTCTCCCTCGCTGTCTCCCTCGCAGTCTCTCTCGCTGTCTCTCTCGCTGTCTCCCTCGCAGTCTCCCTCGCAGTCTCCCTCGCTGTCTCCCTCGCTGTCTCCCTCGCTGTCTCCCTCGCTGTCTCCCTCGCTGTCTCCCTCGAGGTCTCTCTCACAGTCTCTCTCGCAGTCTCTCTCGCTGACTCCCTCGCAGTTTCTATCGCTGTCTCCCTCGTGTTCTCTCTCGCTTTCTCCCTCGCTCTCTCCCTCGCTCTCTCCCTCGCAGTCTCTCTCGCAGTCTCTCACGCTATCTCTCTCGCTATCTCTCTCGCTATCTCCCTCGCTATCTCCCTCGCTATCTCCCTCGCTATCCCCCGCGCTATCTCCCTCGCTGTCTCTCTCGCTGTCTCCCTTGCAGTCTCCCTCGCAGTCTCTCTCGCTTTCTCCCTCGCAGTCTCTCTCGCTTTCTCCCTCGCAGTCTCTCTCGCTTTCTCCCTCGCAGTCTCTCTCGCAGTCTCTCTCGCTGTCTCTCTCGCTGTCTCCCTTGCAGTCTCCCTCGCAGTCTCTCTCGCTTTCTCCCTCGCAGTCTCTCTCGCTTTCTCCCTCGCTTTCTCCCTCGCAGTCTCCCTTGCAGTCTCCCTCGCAGTCTCTCTGGCAGTCTCCCTCGCAGTCTCTCTCGCAGTCCCCTCGCTGTCTCCCTCGCTGTTTCCCTCACAGTCTCTATCGCTGTCTCCCTCGCAGTCTCTCTCGAAGTCGCTCTCGCTTTCTCCCTCGCTGTCTCTCTCGCAGTCCTTCTCGCATTCTCTCTTCCTGTCTCCCTCGCTGTCTCCCTCGCTGTCTCCCTCGCTGTATCCCACGCAGTCTCTCTCGCTGTCTCTCACGCGCTCTCTCTCGCAGTCTCTCTCGCAGTCTCTCTCGCAGTCTCTCTCGCAGTCTCCCTCGCAGTCTCCCTCGCAGTCTCCCTCGCAGTCTCCCTCGCTGTCTCCCTCGCTGTCTCCCTCGCTGTCTCCCTCGCTGTGTCCCTCGCTGTCTCTCTCGCAGTTTCCCTCGCTGTCTCTCTCGCAGTTTCCCTCGCTGTCTCCCTCGCTGTCTCCCTCGCTGTCTCCCTCGCTGTCTCCCTCGCAGTCTCCCTCGCAGTCTCCCTCGCAGTCTCCCTCGCTGTCTCCCTCGCCGTCTCCCTCGCAGTCACTCTCTCAGTATACCCCGCTGTCTCTCTCGCTATCTCCATAGCAGTCTCTCTCACTGTCTCTCTCGCTGTCTCTCTCGCTGTCTCTCTCAATGTACTCTCGCTGTCTCCCTCGCTGTCTCCCTCGCTGTCTCCCTCGCTCTATCCCTCGCTGTATCTCTCGCAGTCTCTCTCGCTGTCTCTCTCGCTGTCTCTCTCGCTGTCTCCCTCTCAGTCTCTCTCACTCTCTCTCTCGCAGTCTCTCTCGCCGTCTCTCTCTCCATCTCTCTCTCCGTCTCTCTCTCCGTCTCTCTCGCAGTCTCCCTCGCAGTCTCTCTCGCAGTCTCCCTCGCAGTCTCCCTCGCAGTCTCCCTCGCAGTCTCTCTCGCAGTCTCCCTCGCAGTCTCCCTCGCAGTCTCCCTCGCAGTCTCCCTCGCAGTCTCCCTCGCAGTCTCCCTCGCTGTCTCCCTCGCTGTCTCTCTCGCAGTCTCCCTCGCAGTCTCCCTCGCAGTCTCCCTCGCAGTCTCTCTCGCTGTCTCTCTCGCTGTCTCTCTCGCTGTCTCTCTCGCTGTCTCTCTCACAGTCTCCCTCGCAGTCTCCCTCGCAGTCTCCCTCGCAGTCTCCCTTGCTGTTTCCCTCACAGTCTCGCTGTCTCCCTCGCAGTCTCTCTCGAAGTCGCTCTCGCTTTCTCCCTCGCTGTCTCTCTCGCAGTCCTTCTCGCATTCTGTCTCGCTGTCTCCAGCGCTGTCTCCCTCGCCATCTCCCTCGCTGTCTCCCTCGCTGTCTCCCTCGCAGTTAGTCTCGCAGTCTCTCTCGCAGTCTCTCTCGCTGTATCCCTCGCTGTATCCCTCGCTGTATCCCTCGCTGTATCCCTCGCTGTCTCCCTCACAGTCTCCCTTGCAGTCTCTCTCGCAGTCTCTCTCGCAGTCTCTCTCGCTATCTCCCTCGCTATCTCCCTCGCTATCTCCCTCGCTATCTCCCTCGCTATCTCTCTCGCAGTCTCTCTCGCAGTCTCTCTCGCAGTCTCTCTCGCAGTCTCTCTCGCAGTCTCTCTCGCAGTCTTCCTCGCAGTCTTCCTCGCAGTCTTCCTCGCAGTCTTCCTCGCATTCTCCCTCGCTGTCTCCCTCGCTGTCTCCCTCGCTGTCTCCCTCGCTGTCTCCCTCGCTGTCTCCCTCGCAGTCTCCCTCGCAGTCTCTCTTGCAGTCTCCCTCGCAGTCTCTCTTGCAGTCTCTCTTGCTGTCTCCCTCGCAGTCTCCCTCGCAGTCTCCCTCGCAGTCTCCCTCGCGGTCTCCCTCGCGGTCTCCCTCGCTGTCTCCCTCGCTGTCTCACGCGATCTCTCTCGCATTCTCTCTCGTCTCCCTCGCAGTCTCTCTCGCTGTGTCCATCGCAGTCTCTCTCACAGTCTCTCTTGCTGTCTCTGTCGCTGTCTCCCTCGCTGTCTCCCTCGCTGTCTCCCTCGCTGTCTCCCTCGCTGTCTCCCTCGCTGTCTCCCTCGCTGTCTCCCTCGCTGTCTCCCTCGCTGCCTCCCTCGCAGTCTCTCTCGCAGTCTCTCTCGAAGTCTCTCTCGCTGTCTCTCTCGCTGTCTCTCTCGCTGTCTCTCTCGCTGTCTCTCTCGCTGTCTCTCTCGCTGTCTCCCTCGCTGTCTCCCTCGCAGTCTCCCTCGCCGTCTCCCTCGCCGTCTCTCTCGCCGTCTCTCTCGCCGTCTCCCTCGCCGTCTCCCTCGCCGTCTCAATCGCTGTCTCCCTCGCAGTGTCTCTCGCTGTATCCCTCGCTGTTTTTCTCGCTATCTCCATAGCAGTCTCTCTCGCAGTTTCTCTCGCTTTCTCCCTCGCAGTCTCTCTCGCTGTCTCCCTCACAGTCTCACTCGCAGTCTCTCTCGCTATCTCTCTCGCTGTCTCTCTCGCTGTCTCCCTCGCTGTCTCCCTCACAGTCTCCCTCGCTGTCTCCCTCGCTGTCTCTCTCACAGTCTCTCTCGCAGTCTCTCTCGCTGACTCCCTCGCAGTTTCTATCGCTGTCTCCCTCGTGTTCTCTCTCGCTTTCTCCCTCGCTCTCTCCCTCGCAGTCTCTCTCGCAGTCTCTCTCGCTATCTCTCTCGCTATCTCTCTCGCTATCTCCCTCGCTATCTCCCTCGCTATCTCCCTCGCTATCTCTCTCGCTGTCTCTCTCGCTGTCTCCCTTGCAGTCTCCCTCGCAGTCTCTCTCGCTTTCTCCCTCGCAGTCTCTCTCGCTTTCTCCCTCGCAGTCTCTCTCGCTTTCTCCCTCGCAGTCTCTCTCGCTTTCTCCCTCGCAGTCTCTCTCGCAGTCTCTCTCGCAGTCTCTCTCGCAGTCTCTCTCGCAGTCTCTCTCGCAGTCTCTCTTGCAGTCTCTCTCGCAGTCTCTCTCGCAGTCTTCGTCGCAGTTTCTCTCGCTGTCTCCCTCGCTGCCTCCCACGGTGTCTCCCTCGCAGTCTCTCTTGCTGTCTCTCTTGCTGTCTCCCTCGCTGTGTCTCTCGCTCTCTCCCTCGCAGTCTCCCTCGCAGTCTCCCTCGCTGTCTCCCTCGCTATCTCCCTCGCTGTCTCCCTCGCTGTCTCCCTCGCTGTCTCCCTCGCTGTCTCACGCGATCTCTCTCACATTCTCTCTCGTTGTCTCCCTCGCAGTCTCTCTCGTTGTGTCCCTCGCAGTCTCTCTCGCAGTCTCTATTGCTGTCTCCCTCGCTGTCTCCCTCGCTGTCTCCCTCGCTGTCTCCCTCGCTGTCTCCCTCGCAGTCTCTCTCGAAGTGTCTCTCGCTGTCTCCCTCGCAGTCTCCCTCGCAGTCTCCCTCGCTGTCTCCCTCGCTTTCTCTCTCGCTGTCTCCCTCGCTTTCTCTCTCGCTTTCTCTCTCGCTTTCTCTCTCGCTGTCTCCCTCGCTTTCTCTCTCGCTGTCTCCCTCGCTTTCTCTCTCGCTGTCTCCCTCGCTTTCTCTCTCGCTTTCTCCCTCGCTGTCTCCCTCGCTGTCTCCCTCGCTGTCTCCCTCGCTGTCTCCCTCGCTGTCTCCCTCGCCGTCTCCCTCGCCGTCTCCCTCGCAGTCACTCTCTCTGTATCCCTCGCTGTCTCACTCGCTGTCTCCCTCGCTGTCTCCCTCGCTTTCTCTCTCGCTGTCTCCCTCGCTTTCTCTCTCGCTTTCTCCCTCGCTATCTCCATAGCAGTCTCTCTCACTGTCTCTCTCACTGTCTCTCTCGCTGTCTCTCTCAATGTACTCTCGCTGTCTCCCTCGCTGTCTCCCTCGCTGTCTCCCTCGCTGTATCTCTCGCAGTCTCTCTCGCAGTCTCTCTCGCAGTCTCTCTCGCTGTCTCCCTCTCAGTCTCTCTCGCAGTCTCTCTCGCCGTCTCTCTCTCCGTCTCTCTCTCCGTCTCTCTCTCCGTCTCTCTCTCCGTCTCTCTCGCCGTCTCTCTCGCCGTCTCTCTCGCAGTCTCCCTCGCAGTCTCCCTCGCAGTCTCCCTCGCAGTCTCCCTCGCAGTCTCCCTCGCAGTCTCCCTCGCAGTCTCTTTCGCAGTCTCTCTCGCAGTCTCCCTCGCAGTCTCCCTCGCAGTCTCCCTCGCAGTCTCCCTCGCAGTCTCCCTCGCAGTCTCTCTCGCTGTCACCATTGCAGTCTCCCACACAGTCTCTGTCGCTTTCTCCCTCGCTTTCTCCCTCGCTTTCTCCCTCGCAGTCTCTCTCGCAGTCTCTCTCGCAGTCTCTCTCGCAGTCTCTCTCGCAGTCTCTCTCGCTGTCCCTCTCGCTGTCCCTCTCGCAGTCCCTCTCGCAGTCTCTCTCGCAGTCTCTCTCGCAGTCTCTCTCGCAGTCTCTCTCGCAGTCTCTCTCGCAGTCTCTCTCGCAGTCTCTCTCGCTGTCTCCCTCGCAGTCTCTCTCGCAGTCTCCTTTGCAGTCTCTCTCGCTGTCTCTCTCTCGCTGTCTCTCTCTCGCTGTCTCCCTCGCAGTCTCCCTCGCTGTCTCCCTCGCTGTTTCCCTCACAGTCTCGCTGTCTCCCCCGCAGTCTCTCTCGAAGTCGCTCTCGCTTTCTCCCTCGCTGTCTCTCTCGCAGTCCTTCTCGCATTCTCTCTCGCTGTCTCCAGCGCTGTCTCCAGCGCTGTCTCCCTCGCCATCTCCCTCGCTGTCTCCCTCGCAGTTAGTCTCGCAGTCTCTCTCGCAGTCTCTCTCGCTGTATCCCTCGCTGTATCCCTCGCTGTCTCCCTCACAGTCTCCCTCACAGTCTCTCTCGCAGTCTCTCTCGCAGTCTCTCTCGCAGTCTCTCTCGCTATCTCCCTCGCTATCTCCCTCGCTATCTCCCTCGCTATCTCCCTCGCAGTCTCTCTCGCAGTCTCTCTCGCAGTCTCTCTCGCAGTCTCTCTCGCAGTCTCTCTCGCAGTCTCTCTCGCAGTCTCTCTCGCAGTCTTCCTCGCAGTCTTCCTCGCAGTCTCCCTCGCAGTCTCCCTCGCAGTCTCCCTCGCAGTCTCCCTCGCAGTCTCTTTCGCAGTCTCTCTCGCAGTCTCCCTCGCAGTCTCCCTCGCAGTCTCCCTCGCAGTCTCCCTCGCAGTCTCTCTCGCTGTCACCATTGCAGTCTCCCACACAGTCTCTGTCGCTTTCTCCCTCGCTTTCTCCCTCGCTTTCTCCCTCGCAGTCTCTCTCGCAGTCTCTCTCGCAGTCTCTCTCGCAGTCTCTCTCGCAGTCTCTCTCGCTGTCCCTCTCGCTGTCCCTCTCGCAGTCTCTCTCGCAGTCTCTCTCGCAGTCTCTCTCGCAGTCTCTCTCGCAGTCTCTCTCGCAGTCTCTCTCGCAGTCTCTCTCGCTGTCTCCCTCGCAGTCTCTCTCGCAGTCTCCTTTGCAGTCTCTCTCGCTGTCTCTCTCTCGCTGTCTCTCTCTCGCTGTCTCCCTCGCAGTCTCCCTCGCTGTCTCCCTCGCTGTTTCCCTCACAGTCTCGCTGTCTCCCCCGCAGTCTCTCTCGAAGTCGCTCTCGCTTTCTCCCTCGCTGTCTCTCTCGCAGTCCTTCTCGCATTCTCTCTCGCTGTCTCCAGCGCTGTCTCCCTCACCATCTCCCTCGCTGTCTCCCTCGCAGTTAGTCTCGCAGTCTCTCTCGCAGTCTCTCTCGCTGTATCCCTCGCTGTATCCCTCGCTGTCTCCCTCACAGTCTCCCTCACAGTCTCTCTCGCAGTCTCTCTCGCAGTCTCTCTCGCAGTCTCTCTCGCTATCTCCCTCGCTATCTCCCTCGCTATCTCCCTCGCTATCTCCCTCGCAGTCTCTCTCGCAGTCTCTCTCGCAGTCTCTCTCGCAGTCTCTCTCACAGTCTCTCTCGCAGTCTCTCTCGCAGTCTCTCTCGCAGTCTTCCTCGCAGTCTTCCTCGCAGTCTTCCTCGCAGTCTTCCTCGCAGTCTTCCTCCCAGTCTTCCTCCCAGTCTCCCTCGCTGTCTCCCTCGCTGTCTCTCTTGCAGTCTCTCTTGCAGTCTCCCTCGCAGTCTCCCTCGCAGTCTCCCTCGCAGTCTCCCTCGCAGTCTCCCTCGCAGTCTCCCTCGCAGTCTCCCTCGCTGTCTCCCTCGCTGTCTCCCTCGCTGTATCACGCGATCTCTCTCGCATTCTCTCTCGTCTCCCTCGCAGTCTCTCTCGCTGTGTCCATCGCAGTCTCTCTCACAGTCTCTCTTGCTGTCTCTGTCGCTGTCTCCCTCGCTGTCTCCCTCGCTGTCTCCCTCGCTGTCTCCCTCGCTGTCTCCCTCGCTGCCTCCCTCGCAGTCTCTCTCGAAGTCTCTCTCGCTGTCTCTCTCGCTGTCTCTCTCGCTGTCTCTCTCGCTGTCTCTCTCGCTGTCTCCCTCGCTGTCTCCCTCGCTGTCTCCCTCGCTGTCTCCCTCGCTGTCTCCCTCGCTGCCTCCCTCGCAGTTTCTCTCGCTTTCTCCCTCGCAGTCTCTCTCGCTGTCTCCCTCACAGTCTCACTCGCAGTCAATCTCGCTGTCTCTCTCGCTGTCTCTCTCGCTGTCTCCCTCACAGTCTCCCTCGTGTCTCCCTCGCTGTCTCCCTCGAGGTCTCTCTCACTGTCTCTCTCGCTGTGTCCCTCGCTGTCTCCCTCGCTGTCTCCCTCGCAGTCTCCCTCGCTGTCTCCCTCGCTGTCTCCCTCGCTGTCTCTCTCGAAGTCTCTCTCGCTGTCTCCCTCGCTGTCTCCCTCGCTGTCTCCCTCGCTTTCTCTCTCGCTTTCTCCCTCGCTCTCTCCCTTGCAGTCTCTCTCGCAGTCTCCCTCGCAGTCTCCCTCGCAGTCTCTCTCGCAGTCTCTCTCGCAGTCTCTCTCGCAGTCTCTCTCGCAGTCTCTCTCGCAGTCTCTCTCGCTGTCTCCCTCGCTGTCTCCCTCGCTGTCTCCCTCGCTGTCTCCCTCGCTTTCTCTCTCGCTTTCTCCCTCGCTCTCTCCCGCAGTCTCTCTCGCAGTCTCTCTCGCAGTCTCTCTCGCAGTCTCCCTCGCAGTCTCTCTCGCAGTCTCTCTCGCAGTCTCCCTGGCAGTCTCCCTGGCAGTCTCTCTCGCAGTCTCTCTCGCAGTCTCTCGCAGTCTCTCTCGCAGTCTCCCTCGCAGTCTCTCTCGCAGTCCCCTCGCTGTCTCCCTCGCTGTTTCCCTCACAGTCTCTCTCGCTGTCTCCCTCGCAGTCTTTCTCGAAGTCGCTCTCGCTTTCTCCCTCGCTGTCTCTCTCGCAGTCCTTCTCGCATTCTCTCTCGCTGTCTCCAGCGCGGTCTCCCTCGGTGTCTCCCTCGCTGTCTCCCACGCAGTCTCTCTCGCTGTCTCTCAAGCGCTCTCTCTCGCAGTCTCTCTCGCAGTCTCTCTCGCTGTCTCCCTCGCAGTCTCCCTCGCTGTCTCCCTCGCTGTGTCCCTCGCTTTGTCCCTTGCTGTCTCTCTCGCAGTTTCCCTCGCTGTCTCTCTCGCTGTCTCTCTCGCAGTTTCCCTCGCTGTCTCCCTCGCTGTCTCCCTCGCTGTCTCCCTCGCTGTCTCCCTCGCTGTCTCCCTCGCTGTCTCCCTCGCAGTCTCCCTCGCAGTCTCCCTCGCAGTCTCCCTCGCAGTCTCTCTCGCAGTCTCTCTCGCAGTCTCTCTCGCAGTCTCTCTCGCAGTCACCCTCGCTGTCTCCCTCGCTGTCTCCCTCGCTGTCTCCCTCGCTGTCTCCCTCGCCGTCTCCCTCGCAGTCTCCCTCGCAGTCTCCCTCGCAGTCTCTCTCGCAGTCTCTCTCGCAGTCTCTCTCGCAGTCTCTCTCGCAGTCACCCTCGCTGTCTCCCTCGCTGTCTCCCTCGCTGTCTCCCTCGCTGTCTCCCTCGCTGTCTCCCTCGCCGTCTCCCTCGCCGTCTCCCTCGCAGTCACTCTCTCTGTATCCCCCGCTGTCGCTGTCTCTGTCGCTGTCTCTGTCGCTGTCTCTGTCGCTGTCTCTGTCGCTGTGTCCCTCTCTGTCTCCCTCTCTGTCTCCCTCGCTGTCTCCCTCGTCGTCTCCCTCGTCGTCTCCCTCGTCGTCTCCCTCGTCGTCTCCTTCGTCGTCTCCCTCGACGTCTCCCTCGCAGTCTCTCTCGCAGTCTCTCTCGCAGTCTCTCTCGCAGTCTCTCTCGCAGTCTCTCTCGCAGTCTCTCTCGCTGTCTCTCTCGCTGTCTCTCTCGCTGTCTCTCTCAATGTACTCTCGCTGTCTCCCTCGCTCTATCCCTCGCTGTATCTCTCGCAGTCTCTCTCGCAGTCTCTCTCGCAGTCTCTCTCGCAGTCTCTCTCGCAGTCTCTCTCGCAGTCTCTCTCGCTGTCTCTCTCGCTGTCTCCCTCTCAGTCTCTCTCACTCTCTCTCTCGCAGTCTCTCTCGCAGTCTCTCTCGCCGTCTCTCTCTCCATCTCTCTCTCCATCTCCCTCGCAGTCTCCCTCGCAGTCTCCCTCGCAGTCTCCCTCGCAGTCTCTCTCGCAGTCTCTCTCGCAGTCTCTCTCGCAGTCTCTCTCGCAGTCTCTCTCGCAGTCTCTCTCGCAGTCTCCCTCGCAGTCTCCCTGACAGTCTCTCTCGCTGTCTCCATTGCAGTCTCCCACACAGTCTCTGTCGCTTTCTCCCTCGCTTTCTCCCTCGCTTTCTCCCTCGCAGTCTCTCTCGCAGTCTCTCTCGCAGTCTCTCTCGCAGTCTCTCTCGCTGTCCCTCTCGCAGTCTCTCTCGCAGTCTCTCTCGCAGTCTCTCTCGCTGTCTCCCTCGCAGTCTCTCTCGCAGTCTCCTTTGCAGTCTCTCTCGCTGTCTCTCTCGCTGTCTCCCTCGCAGTCTCCCTCGCTGTCTCCCTCGCTGTCTCTCTCGCTGTCTCTCTCGCTGTCTCCCTCGCTGTTTCCCTCACAGTCTCCCTCGCTGTCTCCCTCGCTGTCTCTCACGCAGTCGCTCTCACTTTCTCCCTCGCTGTCTCTCTCGCAGTCCTTCTCGCAGTCTCTGTTGCTATCTCCCTCGCTGTCTCCCTCGCAGTCTCCCTCGCAGTCTCCCTCGCAGTCTCCCTCGCAGTCTCCCTCGCAGTCTCTCTCGCAGTCTCTCTCGCAGTCTCTCTCGCAGTCTCTCTCGCAGTCTCTCTCGCAGTCTCTCTCGCTGTCTCTCTCGCTGTCTCCCTCGCTGTCTCCCTCGCTTTCTCCCTCGCTTTCTCCCTCGCTTTCTCCCTCGCTGTCTCTCTCGCTGTCTCTCTCGCTGTCTCTCTCGCTGTCTCTCTCGCTGTCTCCCTCGCAGTCTCTCTTGCAGTCTCTCTCGCTGTCTCTCTCGCTGTCTCTCTCGCTGTCTCTCTCGCAGTTTCCCTCGCTGTCTCCCTCGCTGTCTTCCACGCAGTCTCCCTCGCAGTCTCCCTCGCAGTCTCCCTCGCAGTCTCCCTCGCAGTCTCCCTCGCAGTCTCCCTCGCAGTCTCTCTCGCAGTCTCTCTCGCAGTCTCTCTCGCAGTCTCTCTCGCTGTCTCCCTCGCTGTCTCCCTCACAGTCTCCCTCGCTGTCTCCCTCGCTGTCTCCCTCGAGGTGTCTCTCACAGTCTCTCTCGCTGACTCCCTCGCACTTTCTATCGCTGTCTCCCTCGTGTTCTCTCTCGCTTTCTCCCTCGCTCTCTCCCTCGCAGTCTCTCTCGCAGTCTCTCTCGCTATCTCTCTCGCTATCTCTCTCGCTATCTCCCTCGCTATCTCCCTCGCTATCTCCCTCGCTATCTCTCTCGCTGTCTCTCTCGCTGTCTCCCTTGAAGTCTCCCTCGCAGTCTCCCTCGCAGTCTCCCTCGCAGTCTCCCTCGCAGTCTCTCTCGCTTTCTCCCTCGCAGTCTCTCTCGCAGTCTCTCTCGCAGTCTCTCTCGCAGTCTCTCTCGCAGTCTCTCTCGCAGTCTCTCTCGCAGTCTTCGTCGCAGTTTCTCTCGCTGTCTCCCTCGCTGCCTCCCACGCTGTCTCCCTCGCAGTCTCCCTCGCTGTCTCACGCGATCTCTCTCACATTCTATCTCGTTGTCTCCCTCGCAGTCTCTCTCGCTGTGTCTCTCGCTCTCTCGCAGTCTCCCTCGCTGTCTCCCTCGCTATCTCCCTCGCTGTCTCCCTCGCTGTCTCACGCGATCTCTCTCACATTCTATCTCGTTGTCTCCCTCGCAGTCTCTCTCGCTGTGTCCCTCGCAGTCTCTCTCGCAGTCTCTATTGCTGTCTCTCTCGCTGTGTCCCTCGCTGTCTCCCTCGCTGTCTCCCTCGCTGTCTCCCTCGCTGTCTCCCTCGCTGTCTCCCTCGCTGTCTCCCTCGCTGTCTCTCTCGAAGTCTCTCTCGCTGTCTCCCTCGCTGTCTCCCTCGCTGTCTCCCTCGCTTTCTCTCTCGCTTTCTCCCTCGCTCTCTCCCTTGCAGTCTCTCTCGCAGTCTCTCTCGCAGTCTCTCTCGCAGTCTCTCTCGCAGTCTCTCTCGCAGTCTCCCTCGCAGTCTCCCTCGCAGTCTCTCTCGCAGTCTCTCTCGCAGTCTCTCTCGCAGTCTCTCTCGCTGTCTCCCTCGCTGTCTCCCTCGCTGTCTCCCTCGCTGTCTCCCTCGCTGTCTCCCTCGCTGTCTCCCTCGCTGTCTCCCTCGCTGTCTCCCTCGCTTTCTCTCTCGCTTTCTCCCTCGCTCTCTCCCTTGCAGTCTCTCTCGCAGTCTCTCTCGCAGTCTCTCTCGCAGTCTCTCTCGCAGTCTCTCTCGCAGTCTCCCTCGCAGTCTCCCTCGCAGTCTCTCTCGCAGTCTCTCTCGCAGTCTCTCTCGCAGTCTCTCTCGCTGTCTCCCTCGCTGTCTCCCTCGCTGTCTCCCTCGCTGTCTCCCTCGCTGTCTCTCTCGCAGTCTCTCTCGCAGTCTCTCTCGCAGTCTCTCTCGCAGTCTCCCTCGCAGTCTCTCTCGCAGTCTCTCTCGCAGTCTCCCTGGCAGTCTCCCTGGCAGTCTCTCTCGCAGTCTCTCTCGCAGTCTCTCGCAGTCTCTCTCGCAGTCTCCCTCGCAGTCTCTCTCGCAGTCCCCTCGCTGTCTCCCTCGCTGTTTCCCTCACAGTCTCTCTCGCTGTCTCCCTCGCAGTCTCTCTCGAAGTCGCTCTCGCTTTCTCCCTCGCTGTCTCTCTCGCAGTCCTTCTCGCATTCTCTCTCGCTGTCTCCAGCGCGGTCTCCCTCGGTGTCTCCCTCGCTGTCTCCCACGCAGTCTCTCTCGCTGTCTCTCAAGCGCTCTCTCTCGCAGTCTCTCTCGCAGTCTCTCTCGCAGTCTCTCTCGCTGTCTCCCTCGCAGTCTCCCTCGCTGTCTCCCTCGCTGTCTCCCTCGCTGTCTCCCTCGCTGTCTCCCTCGCTGTCTCCCTCGCTGTCTCCCTCGCTGTCTCCCTCGCTGTCTCCCTCGCTGTGTCCCTCGCTTTGTCCCTCGCTGTCTCTCTCGCAGTTTCCCTCGCTGTCTCTCTCGCTGTCTCTCTCGCAGTTTCCCTCGCTGTCTCCCTCGCTGTCTCCCTCGCTGTCTCCCTCGCAGTCTCCCTCGCAGTCTCCCTCGCAGTCTCCCTCGCAGTCTCTCTCGCAGTCTCTCTCGCAGTCTCTCTCGCAGTCTCTCTCGCAGTCTCTCTCGCAGTCACCCTCGCTGTCTCCCTCGCTGTCTCCCTCGCTGTCTCCCTCGCTGTCTCCCTCGCCGTCTCCCTCGCCGTCTCCCTCGCAGTCACTCTCTCTGTATCCCCCGCTGTCGCTGTCTCTGTCGCTGTCTCTGTCGCTGTCTCTGTCGCTGTCTCTGTCGCTGTCTCTGTCGCTGTCTCTGTCGCTGTCTCCCTCTCTGTCTCCCTCTCTGTCTCCCTCGCTGTCTCCCTTGTCGTCTCCCTCGTCGTCTCCCTCGTCGTCTCCCTCGTCGTCTCCCTCGTCGTCTCCTTCGTCGTCTCCCTCGACGTCTCCCTCGCAGTCTCTCTCGCAGTCTCTCTCGCAGTCTCTCTCGCAGTCTCTCTCGCAGTCTCTCTCGCAGTCTCTCTCGCAGTCTCTCTCGCTGTCTCTCTCGCTGTCTCTCTCAATGTCCTCTCGCTGTCTCCCTCGCTCTATCCCTCGCTGTATCTCTCGCAGTCTCTCTCGCAGTCTCTCTCGCAGTCTCTCTCGCAGTCTCTCTCGCAGTCTCTCTCGCAGTCTCTCTCGCAGTCTCTCTCGCTGTCTCTCTCGCTGTCTCCCTCTCAGTCTCTCTCACTCTCTCTCTCGCAGTCTCTCTCGCAGTCTCTCTCGCCGTCTCTCTCTCCATCACTCTCTCCATCTCCCTCGCAGTCTCCCTCGCTGTCTCCCTCGCAGTCTCTCTCGCAGTCTCTCTCGCAGTCTCTCTCGCAGTCTCTCTCGCAGTCTCTCTCGCAGTCTCTCTCGCAGTCTCTCTCGCAGTCTCTCTCGCAGTCTCCCTCGCAGTCTCCCTCGCAGTCTCCCTGACAGTCTCTCTCGCTGTCTCCATTGCAGTCTCCCACACAGTCTCTGTCGCTTTCTCCCTCGCTTTCTCCCTCGCAGTCTCTCTCGCAGTCTCTCTCGCAGTCTCTCTCGCAGTCTCTCTCGCAGTCTCTCTCGCAGTCTCTCTCGCTGTCTCCCTCGCAGTCTCTCTCGCAGTCTCCTTTGCAGTCTCCTTTGCAGTCTCTCTCGCTGTCTCTCTCGCTGTCTCCCTCGCAGTCTCCCTCGCAGTCTCCCTCGCAGTCTCCCTCGCAGTCTCCCTCGCAGTCTCCCTCGCTGTCTCTCTCGCTGTCTCTCTCGCTGTCTCCCTCGCTGTTTCCCTCACAGTCTCCCTCGCTGTCTCCCTCACTGTCTCTCACGCAGTCGCTCTCACTTTCTCCCTCGCTGTCTCTCTCGCAGTCCTTCTCGCAGTCTCTGTTGCTATCTCCCTCGCTGTCTCCCTCGCAGTCTCCCTCGCAGTCTCCCTCGCAGTCTCCCTCGCAGTCTCCCTCGCAGTCTCCCTCGCAGTCTCCCTCGCAGTCTCTCTCGCAGTCTCTCTCGCAGTCTCTCTCGCAGTCTCTCTCGCTGTCTCCCTCGCTGTCTCCCTCGCTTTCTCCCTCGCTTTCTCCCTCGCTTTCTCCCTCGCTTTCTCCCTCGCTTTCTCCCTCGCTTTCTGCCTCGCTGTCTCTCTCGCTGTCTCTCTCGCTGTCTCTCTCGCTGTCTCTCTCGCTGTCTCTCTCGCTGTCTCCCTCGCTGTCTCCCTCGCAGTCTCCCTCGCAGTCTCTCTCGCAGTCTCTCTCGCTGTCTCTCTCGCTGTCTCTCTCGCTGTTTCTCTCGCTGTCTCTCTCGCTGTCTCTCTCGCAGTTTCCCTCGCTGTCTCCCTCGCTGTCTCCCTCGCTGTCTCCCTCGCTGTCTTCCACGCAGTCTCCCTCGCAGTCTCCCTCGCAGTCTCCCTCGCAGTCTCCCTCGCAGTCTCTCTCGCAGTCTCTCTCGCAGTCTCTCTCGCAGTCTCTCTCGCTGTCTCCCTCGCTTTCTCCCTCGCTGTCTCTCTCGCTGTCTCCCTCGCTGTCTCCCTCGCCGCTTCCCTCGCCGTCTCCCTCGCCGTCTCCCTCGCAGTCACTCGCTCTGTATCCCCCGCTGTGTCTCTCGCTATCTCCGTAGCAGTCTCTCTCGCTGTCTCCCTCGCTGTCTCCCTCGCTGTCTCCCTCGCTGTCTCCCTCGCTGTCTCCCTCGCTGTCTCCCTCGCTGTCGCTGTCTCTGTCGCTGTCTCTGTCACTGTCTCTGTCGCTGTCTCTGTCGCTGTCTCCCTCTCTGTCTCTGTCGCTGTCTCCCTCTCTGTCTCCCTCGCTGTCTCCCTCGTCGTCTCCCTCGTCGTCTCCCTCGTCGTCTCCCTCGTCGTCTCCCTCGTCGTCTCCCTCGCAGTCTCTCTCGCTGTCTCTCTCGCTGTCTCTCTCGCTGTCTCTCTCGCTGTCTCTCTCGCTGTCTCTCTCGCTGTCTCTCTCGCTGTCTCTCTCGCTGTCTCTCAATGTGTCTCTCTCAATGTACTCTCGCTGTCTCCCTCGCTGTCTCCCTCGCTGTCTCCCTCGCTGTCTCCCTCGCTCTATCCCTCGCTCTATCCCTCGCTGTATCACTCGCAGTCTCACTCGCAGTCTCACTCGCAGTCTCTCTCGCAGTCTCTCTCGCAGTCTCTCTCGCAGTCTCTCTCGCAGTCTCTCTCGCAGTCTCTCTCGCTGTCTCTCTCGCTGTCTCTCTCACTCTCTCTCTCGCAGTCTCCCTCTCAGTCTCTCTCGCAGTCTCTCTCGCAGTCTCTCTCGCAGTCTCCCTCGCAGTCTCCCTCACAGTCTCTCTCGCTGTCTCCCTCGCAGTCTCTCTCGCAGTCTCTCGCAGTCTCTCTCGCAGTCTCTCTCGCAGTCTCTCTCGCAGTCTCTCTCGCTGTCCCTCTTGCAGTCTCTCTCGTCGTCTCTCTCTCCATCTCTCTCTCCATCTCTCTCGCCGTCTCTCTCGCAGTCTCCCTCGCAGTCTCCCTCGCAGTCTCCCTCGCAGTCTCTCTCGCAGTCTCTCTCGCAGTCTCTCTCGCAGTCTCCCTCGCAGTCTCCCTCACAGTCTCTCTCGCTGTCTCCCTCGCAGTCTCTCTCGCAGTCTCTCGCAGTCTCTCTCGCAGTCTCTCTCGCAGTCTCTCTCGCTGTCCCTCTCGCAGTCTCTCTCGCAGTCTCTCTCGCAGTCTCTCTCGCTGTCTCCCTCGCAGTCTCTCTCGCTGTCTCCCTCGCAGTCTCTCTCGCAGTCTCTCTCGCAGTCTCTCTCGCAGTCTCTCTCGCTGTCTCTCTCGCTGTCTCTCTCAATGTACTCTCGCTGTCTCCCTCGCTGTCTCCCTCGCTGTCTCCCTCGCTGTCTCCCTCGGTGTCTCCCTCGCTCTATCCCTCGCTGTATCTCTCGCAGTCTCTCTCGCAGTCTCTCTCGCAGTCTCTCTCGCTATCTCTCTCGCTGTCTCCCTCTCAGTCTCTCTCACTCTCTCTCTCGCAGTCTCTCTCGTCGTCTCTCTCTCCATCTCTCTCGCCGTCTCTCTCGCAGTCTCCCTCGCAGTCTCCCTCGCAGTCTCCCTCGCAGTCTCCCTCGCAGTCTCTCTCGCAGTCTCTTTCGCAGTCTCTCTCGCAGTCTCCCTCGCAGTCTCCCTCACAGTCTCTCTCGCTGTCTCCATTGCAGTCTCCCACACAGTCTCTGTCGCTTTCTCCCTCGCTTTCTCCCTCGCAGTCTCTCTCGCAGTCTCTCTCGCAGTCTCTCTCGCAGTCTCTCTCGCAGTCTCTCTCGCAGTCTCTCTCGCAGTCTCTCTCGCTGTCCCTCTCGCAGTCTCTCTCGCAGTCTCTCTCGCTGTCTCCCTCGCAGTCTCTCTCGCAGTCTCCTTTGCAGTCTCTCTCGCTGTCTCCCTCGCAGTCTCCCTCACAGTCTCCCTCGCAGTCTCCCTCGCAGTCTCCCTCGCAGTCTCCCTCGCAGTCTCCCTCGCAGTCTCTCTCGCTGTCTCCCTCGCTGTTTCCCTCACAGTCTCCCTCGCTGTCTCCCTCGCTGTCTCCCTCGCAGTCTCTCACGCAGTCGCTCTCACTTTCTCCCTCGCTGTCTCTCTTGCAGTCCTTCTCGCAGTCTCTGTTGCTGTCTCCCTCGCTGTCTCCCTCGCTGTCTCCCTCGCTGTCTCCCTCGCTGTCTCCCTCGCTGTCTCCCTCGCTGTCTTCCACGCTGTCTTCCACGCTGTCTCCCTCGCTGTCTCCCTCGCTGTCTCCCTCGCAGTCTCCCTCGCAGTCTCCCTCGCAGTCTCCCTCGCTGTCTCCCTCGCTTTCTCTCTCGCTGTCTCTCTCGCTGTCTCTCTCGCTGTCTCTCTCGCTGTCTCTCTCGCTGTCTCTCTTGCAGTCTCTCTTGCAGTCTCTCTCGCTGTCTCCCTCGCTCTCTCCCTCGCAGTCTCACTCGTTGTCTCCCTCGCTGTCTCTCTCGCAGTCTCTCTCGCTGTCTTCCTCGCTGTGTCCCTCGCAGTCTCTCTCGCAGTCTCTCTCGCAGTCTCTCTCGCAGTCTCTCTCGCAGTCTCTCTCGCAGTCTTCCTCTCAGTTTCTCTCGCTGTCTCCCTCGCTGTCTCCCTCGCTGCCTCCCACGCTGTCTCCCTCGCTGTCTCACGCGATCTCTCTCGCATTCTCTCTCATTGTCTCCCTTGCAGTCTCTCTCGCTGTGTCCCTCGCAGTCTCTCTCGCAGTCTCTATTGCTGTCTCCCTCGCTGTCTCCCTCGCTGTCTCCCTCGCTGTCTCCCTCGCTGTCTCCCTCGCTGCCTCCCTCGCTGCCTCCCTCGCTGCCTCCCTCGCAGTCTCTCTCGAAGTCTCTCTCGCTGTCTACCTCGCTGTCTACCTCGCTGTCTCCCTCGCTGTCTCTCTCGCTGCCTCCCTCGCAGTCTCCCTCGCTGTCTCTCTCGCTCTCTCTCTCGCCGTCTCCCTCGCCGTCTCCCTCGCCGTCTTAATCGCTGTCTCCCTCGCATTCTCTCTCGCATTCTCTCTCGCAGTGTCTCTCGCTGTATCCCTCGCTGTCTCTCTCGCTATCTCCATAGCAGTCTCTCTCGCAGTTTCTCTCGCTTCCTCCCTCGCAGTCTCTCTCGCTGTCTCCCTCACAGTGTCTCTCGCTGTCTCTCTCACTGTCTCCCTCGCTGTCTCCCTCACAGTCTCTCTCGCTGTCTCCCTCGTGGTCTCTCTCGCAGTCTCTCTCGCAGTCTCTCTCGCTGTCTCTCTCGCTGTCTCTCTCGCTGACTCCCTCGCTCTCTCCCTCGCAGTCTCTCTCGCAGTCTCTCTCGCAGTCTCGCTCGCTGTCTCCCTCGCAGTCTCCCTCGCTGTTTCCCTCGCTGTCTACCTCGCTCTCTCTCTCGCTGTCACCCTCGCTGTCACCCTCGCTGTCACCCTCGCTGTCACCCTCGCTGTCACCCTCGCTGTCACCCTCGCTGTCACCCTCGCTGTCACCCTCGCTGTCTCCCTCGCTGTCTCCTTCGCTGTCTCCCTCGCAGTCTCCCTCACTATCCCTCTCGCAGTCTCTCTCGCTGTCTCCCTCGCATTCTCTCTCGCATTCTCTCTCGCAGTGTCTCTCGCTGTATCCCTCGCTGTCTCTCTCGCTATCTCCATAGCAGTCTCTCTCGCAGTTTCTCTCGCTTCCTCCCTCGCAGTCTCTCTCGCTGTCTCTCTCGCTGTCTCTCTCGCTGTCTCTCTCGCTGTCTCTCTCGCTGTCTCTCTCGCAGTCTCCCTCGCAGTCTGCCTCGCAGTTTCCCTCGCAGTCTCTTTCGCTGTCTCCCTCACAGTCTCTTTCGCTGTCTCCCTCGCAGTCTCCCTCGCAGTCTCTCTCGCAGTCGCTCTCACTTTCTCCCTCGCTGTCTCTCTCGCTGTCTCTCTCGCTGTCTCCCTCGCTGTCTCCCTCGCTGTCTCCCTCGCTGTCTCCCTCGCTGTCTCCCTCGCTGTCTCCCTCGCTGTCTCCCACGCTGTCTCCCACGCTGTCTCCCTCGCTGTCTCCCTCGCAGTCTCCCTCGCAGTCTCCCTCGCAGTCTCTCTCGCTGTCTCCCTCGCTTTCTCCCTCGCTTTCTCCCTCGCTGTCTCTCTCGCTGTCTCTCTCGCTGTCTCCCTCGCAGTCTCCCTCGCAGTCTCCCTCGCAGTCTCTCTCGCAGTCTCTCTCGCAGTCTCTCTCGCTGTCTCCCTCGCTGTCTCCCTCGCTGTCTCCCTCGCTGTCTCCCTCGCTGTCTCCCACGCAGTCTCTCTCGCTGTCTCCATCGCTTTCTCCCTCGCTGTCTCTCTCGCTGTCTCTCTCGCTGTCTCTCTCGCTGTCTCTCTCGCTGTCTCTCTCGCTGTCTCTCTCGCTGTCTCTCTCGCTGTCTCTCTCGCTGTCTCTCTCGAAGTCTCTCTCGCTGTCTCCCTCGCTGTCTCCCTCGCTGTCTCTCTCGCTCTCTCTCTCGCCGTCTCCCTCGCCGTCTTAATCGCTGTCTCCCTCGCATTCTCTCTCGCATTCTCTCTCGCAGTGTCTCTCGCTGTATCCCTCGCTGTCTCTCTCGCTATCTCCATAGCAGTCTCTCTCGCAGTTTCTCTCGCTTCCTCCCTCGCAGTCTCTCTCGCTGTCTCCCTCACAGTGTCTCTCGCTGTCTCTCTCACTGTCTCCCTCGCAGTCTCTCTCGCAGTCTCTCTCGCTGCCTCCCTCGCAGTCTCTCTCGCAGTCTCTCTCGCAGTCTCTCTCGCAGTCTCTCTCGCAGTCTCTCTCGCTGTCTCTCTCGCTGTCTCTCTCGCTGTCTCTCTCGCTGTCTCTCTCGCTGACTCCCTCGCAGTTTCTATCGCTGTCTCCCTCGCAGTCTCCCTCGCTCTCTCCCTCGCTCTCTCCCTCGCAGTCTCTCTCGCAGTCTCGCTCGCTGTCTCCCTCGCAGTCTCCCTCGCTGTTTCCCTCGCTGTCTACCTCGCTCTCTCTCTCGCTGTCACCCTCGCTGTCACCCTCGCTGTCACCCTCGCTGTCACTCTCTCTGTATCCCCCGCTGTGTCTCTCGCTATCTCCGTAGCAGTCTCCCTCGCTGTCTCCCTCGCTGTCTCCCTCGCTGTCTCCCTCGCTGTCTCCCTTGCTGTCTCCCTCGCTGTCTCCCTCGCTGTCTCCCTCGCTGTCGCTGTCTCTGTCGCTGTCTCTGTCGCTGTCTCTGTCGCTGTCTCTGTCGCTGTCTCCCTCTCTGTCTCCCTCGCTGTCTCCCTCGTCGTCTCCCTCGCTGTCTCCCTCGTCGTCTCCCTCGTCGTCTCCCTCGTCGTCTCCCTCGTCGTCTCCCTCGTCGTCTCCCTCGTCGTCTCCCTCGTCGTCTCCCTCGTCGTCTCCCTCGCAGTCTCTCTCGCTGTCTCTCTCGCTGTCTCTCTCGCTGTCTCTCTCGCTGTCTCTCTCAATGTACTCTCGCTGTCTCCCTCGCTGTCTCCCTCGCTGTCTCCCTCGCTCTATCCCTCGCTCTATCCCTCGCTGTATCACTCGCAGTCTCTCTCGCAGTCTCTCTCGCAGTCTCTCTCGCAGTCTCTCTCGCTGTCTCTCTCGCTGTCTCTCTCGCTGTCTCCCTCTCAGTCTCTCTCACTCTCTCTCTCGCAGTCTCTCTCGTCGTCTCTCTCTCCATCTCTCTCTCCATCTCTCTCGCCGTCTCTCTCGCAGTCTCCCTCGCAGTCTCCCTCGCAGTCTCCCTCGCAGTCTCTCTCGCAGTCTCTCTCGCAGTCTCTCTCGCAGTCTCCCTCGCAGTCTCCCTCACAGTCTCTCTCGCTGTCTCCCTCGCAGTCTCTCTCGCAGTCTCTCGCAGTCTCTCTCGCAGTCTCTCTCGCAGTCTCTCTCGCTGTCCCTCTCGCAGTGTCTCTCGCAGTCTCTCTCGCAGTCTCTCTCGCTGTCTCCCTCGCAGTCTCTCTCGCTGTCTCCCTCGCAGTCTCCCTCGCAGTCTCTCTCGCAGTCTCTCTCGCAGTCTCTCTCGCAGTCTCTCTCGCAGTCTCTCTCGCAGTCTCTCTCGCTGTCTCTCTCGCTGTCTCTCTCAATGTACTCTCGCTGTCTCCCTCGCTGTCTCCCTCGCTGTCTCCCTCGCTGTCTCCCTCGGTGTCTCCCTCGCTCTATCCCTCGCTGTATCTCTCGCAGTCTCTCTCGCAGTCTCTCTCGCAGTCTCTCTCGCAGTCTCTCTCGCTATCTCTCTCGCTGTCTCCCTCTCAGTCTCTCTCACTCTCTCTCTCGCAGTCTCTCTCGTCGTCTCTCTCTCCATCTCTCTCGCCGTCTCTCTCGCCGTCTCTCTCGCAGTCTCCCTCGCAGTCTCCCTCGCAGTCTCCCTCGCAGTCTCTCTCGCAGTCTCTTTCGCAGTCTCTCTCGCAGTCTCCCTCGCAGTCTCCCTCACAGTCTCTCTCGCTGTCTCCATTGCAGTCTCCCACACAGTCTCTGTCGCTTTCTCCCTCGCTTTCTCCCTCGCAGTTTCTCTCGCAGTCTCTCTCGCAGTCTCTCTCGCAGTCTCTCTCGCAGTCTCTCTCGCAGTCTCTCTCGCAGTCTCTCTCGCAGTCTCTCTCGCTGCCCCTCTCGCAGTCTCTCTCGCAGTCTCTCTCGCTGTCTCCCTCGCAGTCTCTCTCGCAGTCTCCTTTGCAGTCTCTCTCGCTGTCTCTCTCGCTGTCTCCCTCGCAGTCTCCCTCACAGTCTCCCTCGCAGTCTCCCTCGCAGTCTCCCTCGCAGTCTCCCTCGCAGTCTCTCTCGCTGTCTCCCTCGCTGTTTCCCTCACAGTCTCCCTCGCTGTCTCCCTCGCTGTCTCCCTCGCAGTCTCTCACGCAGTCGCTCTCACTTTCTCCCTCGCTGTCTCTCTTGCAGTCCTTCTCGCAGTCTCTGTTGCTGTCTCCCTCGCTGTCTCCCTCGCTGTCTCCCTCGCTGTCTCCCTCGCTGTCTCCCTCGCTGTCTCCCTCGCTGTCTCCCTCGCTGTCTCCCTCGCTGTCTTCCACGCTGTCTTCAACGCTGTCTCCCTCGCAGTCTCCCTCGCAGTCTCCCTCGCAGTCTCCCTCGCAGTCTCTCTCGCTGTCTCCCTCGCTTTCTCTCTCGCTGTCTCTCTCGCTGTCTCTCTCGCTGTCTCTCTCGCTGTCTCTCTTGCAGTCTCTCTTGCAGTCTCTCTCGCTGTCTCCCTCGCTGTCTCCCTCGCTGTCTCCCTCGCTGTCTCCCTCGCTGTCTCCCTCGCTGTCTCCCTCGCTGTGTCCCTCGCTCTCCCCCTCGCTCTCTCCCTCGCAGTCTCACTCGTTGTCTCCCTCGCTGTCTCTCTCGCAGTCTCTCTCGCTGTCTCCCTCGCTGTGTCCCTCGCAGTCTCTCTCGCACTCTCTCTCGCAGTCTCTCTCGCAGTCTCTCTCGCAGTCTCTCTCGCAGTCTTCCTCTCAGTTTCTCTCGCTGTCTCCCTCGCTGCCTCCCACGCTGTCTCCCTCGCTGTCTCACGCGATCTCTCTCGCATTCTCTCTCATTGTCTCCCTTGCAGTCTCTCTCGCTGTGTCCCTCGCAGTCTCTCTCGCAGTCTCTATTGCTGTCTCCCTCGCTGTCTCCCTCGCTGTCTCCCTCGCTGTCTCCCTCACTGTCTCCCTCGCTGTCTCCCTCGCTGCCTCCCTCGCTGCCTCCCTCGCAGTCTCTCTCGAAGTCTCTCTCGCTGTCTACCTCGCTGTCTCCCTCGCTGTCTCTCTCGCTGCCTCCCTCGCAGTCTCTCTCGAAGTCTCTCTCGCTGTCTACCTCGCTGTCTCCCTCGCTGTCTCTCTCGCAGTCTCCCTCACTATCCCTCTCGCAGTCTCTCTCGCTGTCTCCCTCGAGGTCTCTCTCGCAGTCTCTCTCGCAGTCTCTCTCGCAGTCTCTCTCGCAGTCTCTCTCGCTGTCTCTCTCGCTGACTCCCTCGCAGTTTCTATCGCTGTCTCCCTCGCAGTCTCTCTCGCTTTCTCCCTCGCTCTCTCCCTCGCAGTCTCTCTCGCAGTCTCGCTCGCAGTCTCCCTCGCTGTTTCCCTCGCTGTCTACCTCGCTCTCTCTCTCGCTGTCACCCTCGCTGTCACCCTCGCTGTCACCCTCGCTGTCACCCTCGCTGTCACCCTCGCTGTCACCCTCGCTGTCACCCTCGCTGTCTCCCTCGCTGTCTCCCTCGCAGTCTCCCTCACTATCCCTCTCGCAGTCTCTCTCGCTGTCTCCCTCGCATTCTCTCTCGCATTCTCTCTCGCAGTGTCTCTCGCTGTATCCCTCGCTGTCTCTCTCGCTATCTCCATAGCAGTCTCTCTCGCAGTTTCTCTCGCTTCCTCCCTCGCAGTCTCTCTCGCTGTCTCCCTCACAGTGTCTCTCGATGTCTCTCTCACTGTCTCCCTCGCTGTCTCCCTCGCAGTCTCTCTCGCAGTCTCTCTCGCTGCCTCCCTCTCAGTCTCTCTCGCAGTCTCTCTCGCAGTCTCTCTCGCAGTCTCTCTCGCAGTCTCTCTCGCAGTCTCTCTCGCAGTCTCTCTCGCTGTCTCTCTCGTTGACTCCCTCGCAGTTTCTATCGCTGTCTCCCTCGCAGTCTCTCTCGCTGTCTCTCTCGCTCTCTCCCTCGCAGTCTCTCTCGCAGTCTCGCTCGCTGTCTCCCTCGCAGTCTCCCTCGCTGTTTCCCTCGCTGTCTACCTCGCTCTCTCTCTCGCTGTCACCCTCGCTGTCACCCTCGCTGTCACCCTCGCTGTCACCCTCGCTGTCACCCTCGCTGTCTCCCTCGCTGTCTCCCTCGCTGTCTCCTTCGCTGTCTCCCTCGCAGTCTCCCTCACTATCCCTCTCGCAGTCTCTCTCGCTGTCTCCCTCACAGTCTCTCTCGCTGTCTCCCTTGCAGTCTCCCACACAGTCTCTCACGCTTTCTCCCTCGCTTTCTCCCTCGCTTTCTCCCTCGCAGTCTCTCTCGCAGTCTCTCTCGCAGTCTCTCTCGCAGTCTCTCTCGCTGTCCCTCTCGCTGTCCCTCTCGCTGTCCCACTCGCAGTCTCCCTCGCAGTCTCCCTCGCAGTCTCTCTCGCTTTCTCCCTCGCTCTCTCCCTCGCAGTCTCTCTCGCAGTCTCTCTCGCAGTCTCTCTCGCTGTCTCTCTCGCTGTCTCTCTCGCTGACTCTCTCGCTGTCTCTCTCGCTGACTCCCTCGCAGTTTCTATCGCTGTCTCCCTCGCAGTCTCCCTCGCAGTCTCTCTCGCTGTCTCTCTCGCTGTCTCTCTCGCTGTCTCTCTCGCTGACTCCCTCGCAGTTTCTATCGCTGTCTCCCTCGCAGTCTCTCTCGCAGTCTCTCTCGCAGTCTCTCTCGCTGTCTCTCTCGCTTTCTCCCTCGCTCTCTCCCTCGCTGTCTCTCTCGCTGTCTCCCTCGCTGTCTCCCACGCAGTCTCTCTCGCTGTCTCTCTCGCTGTCTCCATGGCTTTCTCCCTCGCTGTCTCCCTCGCTGTCTCCCTCGCTGTCTCTCTCGCTGTCTCTCTCGCTGCCTCTCTCGCTGCCTCTCTCGCTGCCTCTCTCGCTGTCTCTCTCGCTGTCTCTCTCGCTGTCTCCCTTGCAGTCTCTCTTGCAGTCTCTCTCGCTGTTTCCCTCGCTGTATCTCTCGCTCTCTCCCTCGCTGTCTCCCTCGCTGTCTCACGCGCTCTCTCTCGCAGTCTCTCTCGCTGTCTCTCTCGCTGTCTCCATCGCTGTTTCCCTCGCTGTGTCCCTCGCTGTGTCCTTCGCTGTCTCTCTCGCAGTCTCCCTCGCTGTCTCCCACGCAGTCTCTCTCGCTGTCTCTCTCGCTGTCTCCATGGCTTTCTCCCTCGCTGTCTCCCTCGCTGTCTCTCTCGCTGTCTCTCTCGCTGTCTCTCTCGCTGTCTCTCTCTCTGTCTCTCTCGCTGTCTCTCTCGCTGCCTCTCTCGCTGCCTCTCTCGCTGCCTCTCTCGCTGTCTCTCTCGCTGTCTCTCTCGCTGTCTCTCTCGCTGTCTCCCTTGCAGTCTCTCTTGCAGTCTCTCTCGCTGTTTCCCTCGCTGTATCTCTCGCTCTCTCCCTCGCTGTCTCCCTCGCTGTCTCACGCGCTCTCTCTCGCAGTCTCTCTCGCTGTCTCTCTCGCTGCATCCCTCGCTGTTTCCCTCGCTGTGTCCCTCGCTGTGTCCCTCGCTGTGTCCTTCGCTGTCTCTCTCGCAGTCTCCCTCGCAGTCTCCTTTGCAGTCTCTCTCGCAGTCTCTCTCGCAGTCTTCCTCGCAGTTTCTCTCGCTGTGTCCCTCGCTGCCTCCCACGCTGTCTCACGCGATCTCTCTCGCATTCTCTCTCGTTGTCTCCCTCGCTGTTTCCCTCGCTGTGTCCCTCGCTGTGTCCCTCGCTGTGTCCCTCGCTGTGTCCCTCGCTGTGTCCCTCGCTGTCTCTCTCGCAGTCTCTCTCGCAGTCTCCCTCGCAGTCTCCTTTGCAGTCTCTCTCGCAGTCTCTCTCGCAGTCTCTCTCGCAGTCTTCCTCGCTGTCTCTCTCGCTGTCCCTCTCGCTGTCTCTCTCGCTGTCTCTCTCGCTGTCTCCCTTGCAGTCTCTCTTGCAGTCTCTCTCGCTGTTTCCCTCGCTGTATCTCTCGCTCTCTCCCTCGCTGTCTCCCTCGCTGTCTCACTCGCTGTCTCACGCGCTCTCTCTCGCAGTCTCTCTCGCTGTCTCTCTCGCTGTCTCTCTCGCTGTCTCCCTCGCTGTTTCCCTCGCTGTGTCCCTCGCTGTGTCCCTCGCTGTGTCCCTCGCTGTGTCCCTCGCTGTCTCTCTCGCAGTCTCCCTCGCTGTCTCCCTCGTCGTCTCCCTCGCCGTCTCCCTCGCCGTCTCCCTCGCCGTCTCCCTCGCCGTCTCCCTCGCCGTCTCCCTCGCCGTCTCCCTCGCCGTCTCCCTCGCCGTCTCCCTCGCCGTCTCCCTCGCCGTCTCTCTCGCTGTCTCTCTCAATGTACTCTCGCTGTCTCCCTCGCTGTCTCACTCGCTCTATCCCTCGCTGTATCTCTCGCAGTCTCTCTCGCAGTCTCTCTCGCTGTCTCTCTCGCTGTCTCCCTCGCTGTCTCCCTCGCAGTCTCTCTCGCTCTCTCCCTCACTGTCTCCCTCGCAGTCTCTCTCGCAGTCTCTCTCGCTGTCTCCCTCGCTGTTTCCCTCACAGTCTCTCTCGCTGTCTCCCTCGCAGTCTCTCTCGAAGTCGCTCTCGCTTTATCCCTCGCTGTCTCTCTCGCAGTCCTTCTCGCAGTCTCTCTCGCTGTCTCCAGCGCTGTCTCCCTCGCTGTCTCCCTCGCTGTCTCCCTCGCTGTCTCCCTCGCTGTCTCCATCGCTGTCTCCATCGCTGTCTCCCTCGCTGTCTCCCTCGCTGTCTCCCTCGCTGTCTCCCTCGCTGTCTCCCTCGCTGTCTCCCTCGCTGTCTCCCACGCAGTCACTCTCGCTGTCTCTCTCGCTGTCTCTCTCGCTGTCTCTCTCGCTGTCTCTCTCGCTGTCTCTCTCGCTGTCTCCCTTGCAGTCTCCCTTGCAGTCTCCCTTGCAGTCTCCCTTGCAGTCTCTCTTGCAGTCTCTCTCGCTGTCTCCCTCGCTGTCTCCCTCGCTGTGTCTCTCGCTCTCTCCCTCGCTGTCTCCCTCGCTGTCTCATGCGCTCTCTCTCGCAGTCTCTCTCGCAGTCTCTCTCGCTGTCTCCCACACTGTGTCCCTCGCTGTGTCCCTCGCTGTGTCCCTCGCTGTGTCCCTCGCTGTGTCCCTCGCAGTCTCCCTCGCTGTCTCCCTCGCAGTCTCTCTCGCAGTCTCTCTCGCAGTCTCTCTCGCTGTCTCCCTCGCTGTCTCCCTCGCTTTCTCCCTCGCTTTCTCCCTCGCTTTCTGCCTCGCTTTCTCCCTCGCTGTCTCTCTCGCTGTCCCTCTCGCAGTCTCTCTCGCTGTCCCTCTCGCAGTCTCTCTCGCTGTCTCTCTCGCAGTCTCCTTTGCAGTCTCTCTCGCTGTCCCTCTCGCAGTCTCTCTCGCTGTCTCTCTCGCAGTCTCCTTTGCAGTCTCTCTCGCTGTCTCTCTCGCTGTCTCTCTCGCTGTCTCTCTCGCAGTCTCCCTCGCTGTCTCCCTCGCTGTCTCCCTCGCTGTCTCCCTCGCTGTCTCCCTCGCTGTCTCCCTCGCAGTCTCCCTCGCAGTCTCCCTCGCTTTCTCCCTCGTTTTCTCCCTCGCTTTCTCCCTCGCTGTCTCTCTCGCTGTTTACCTCGCAGTCTCCCTCGCTGTCTCCCTCGCTTTCTCCCTCGTTTTCTCCCTCGCTTTCTCCCTCGCTGCCTCTCTCGCTGTCTCTCTCGCTGTCTCCCTCGCAGTCTCTCTTGCTGTCTCCCTCGCTGTCTCCCTCGCTGTCTCCCTCGCCGTCTCTCTCGCAGTCTCTCTCACTGTCTTCCTCGCAGTTTCTCTCGCTGTCTCCCTCGCTGTCTCCCTCGCTGCCTCTCTCGCTGTCTCCCTAGCAGTCGCTCTCGCAGTCGCTCTCGCAGTCGCTCTCGCAGTCTCCTTCGCTGTCTCCTTCGCTGTCTCCCTCGCTGTCTCCCTCGCTGTCTCCCTCGCTGTGTCTCTCGCTCTCTCCCTCGCTGTCTCCCTCGCTGTCTCAGGCGCTCTCTCTCGCAGTCTCTCTCGCTGTCTCCCTCACTGTGTCCCGCGCTGTCTCCCTCGCTGTGTCTCTCGCTCTCTCCCTCGCTGTCTCCCTCGCTGTCTCCCTCGCTGTCTCACGCGCTCTCTCTCGCAGTCTCTCTCGCTGTCTCTCTCGCTGTCTCTCTCGCTGTCTCTCTCGCTGTCCCTCTCGCTGTCTCTCTCGCTTTCTCCCTCGCTGTCTCTTTCGCTTTCTCCCTCGCTGTGTCCCTCGCTGTCTCTCTCGCTGTCTCTCTCGCAGTCTCCCTCGCTGTCTCCCTCGCTGTCTCCCTCGCTGTCTCCCTCGCTGTCTCCCTCGCAGTCTCTCTCGCTGTCTCCCTCGCAGTCTCCCTTGCAGTCTCTCTCTCTGTATCCCCGGCTGTCTCTCTCGCCAACTCCATAGCAGTATCTCTCACTGTCTCCCTCGCTGTCGCTGTCTCTGTCGCTGTCTCTGTCGCTGTCTCTGTCGCTGTCTCTGTCGCTGTCTCTGTCGCTGTCTCTGTCGCTGTCTCCCTCGCTGTCTCCCTCGCTGTCTCCCTCGCTGTCTCCCTCGCTGTCTCCCTCGCTGTCTCCCTCGCCGTCTCCCTCGTCGTCTCCCTGGCCGTCTCCCTGGCCGTCTCCCTGGCCGTCTCCCTGGCCGTCTCCCTGGCCGTCTCCCTGGCCGTCTCCCTGGCCGTCTCCCTCGCAGTCTCTCTCGCTGTCTCTCTGGGATCAGTTCTGGGTCCTCTCCTGTTTGTGATTTTTATTAACGACTTGGATGAGGAAGTCGAAGGGTGGGTCAGTAAATTTGCAGATGATACAAAGGTTGGTGGAGTTGTGGATACCGAGGAGGGCTATTGTCGTCTGCAAAGGGACTTGGATAGGTTGCAGTGCTGGGCTGAAAAGTGGCAGATGGAGTTTAACCCTGAAAAGTGTGAGGTCGTCCATTTTGGAAGGACAAACATGAATGCAAAATACTGGGTTAACGGTAGGGTTCTTGGGCATGTGGAGGAGCAGAGAGACCTTGGGGTCTATGTGCATAGATCATTGAAAGTTGCAACTCAAGTGGATAGGGCTGTGAAGAAGGCATATGGGGTGTTAGCGTTCATTAGCAGAGGGATTGAATTTAAGAGCCGTGAGGTGATGATGCAGCTGTACAGGACCTTGGTAAGGCCTCATTTGGAGTACTGTGTGCAGTTCTGGTCGCCTCATTTTAGGAAGGATGTGGAAGCCTTGGAGAGGGTGCAGAGGAGATTTACCAGGATGTTGCCTGGAATGGAGAATAAGTCTTACGAGGAAAGGCTGAACATTCTAGGCCTCTTCTCATTAGAAAGGAGAAGGATGAGGGGTGACATGATAGAGGTTTATAAGATGATCAGGGGAATAGATAGGGTAGACAGTCAGAAACTCTTTCCCCGGGTGGAGCAAAGCGTTACAAGGGGTCATAAATTTAAGGTGAAGGGTGGGAGATATAAGGGGGATGTCAGGGGAAGGTTCTTTACCCAGAGAGTGGTCGAGGCATGGAATGCCTTGCCCGGGGAAGTTGTTGAGTCAGAAACTTTAGGGACTTTCAAAAGGCTTTTGGATAGGTATATGGATAAAGGAGAATGATGGGGTATAGATTAAATTGTCCTTGACAGAGGACAAAGGATCGGCACAACATTGTGGGCCGAAGGGCCTGTTCTGTGCTGTATGTTCTATGTTCTATGTTCTCAATGTACTCTCGCTGTCTCCCTCGCTGTCTCACTCGCTCTCTCCCTCGCTGTATCTCTCGCAGTCTCTCTCACAGTCTCTCTCGCTGTCTCTCTCGCTGTCTCTCTCGCTGTCTCCCTCGCAGTCTCTCTCGCTCTCTCCCTCACTGTCTCTCTCGCCGTCTCTCTCTCCATCTCTCTCGCCATCTCTCTCGCAGTCTCCCTCGCTGTCTCCCTCGCAGTCTCTCTCGCAGTCTCTCTCGCAGTCTCTCTCGCAGTCTCTCTCGTAGTCTCCCTCGCTGTCTCCCTCCCAGTCTCTCTCGCAGTCTCTCTCGCAGTCTCTCTCGCAGTCTCTCTCGCAGTCTCTCTCGCAGTCTCTCTCGCTGTCCCTCTCGCAGTCTCTCTCGCAGTCTCTCTCGCTGTCTCTCTCGCTGTCTCTCTCGCTGTCTCTCTCGCAGTCTCTCTCACAGTCTCCTTTGCAGTCTCTCTCGCAGTCTCTCTCGCTGTCTCCCTCACAGTCTCTCTCGCTGTCTCCCTCGCAGTCTCTCTCGAAGTCGCTCTCGCTTTCTCCCTCGCTGTCTCTCTCGCAGTCCTTCTCGCAGTCCTTCTCGCAGTCCTTCTCGCAGTCCTTCTCGCAGTCTCTCTCGCTGTCTCCCTCGCTGTCTCCCACGCAGTCTCTCTCGCTGTCTCCCTCGCTGTCTCTCTCGCAGTCTCCCTCGCTGTCTCCCTCGTCGTCTCCCTCGCCGTCTCCCTCGCCGTCTCCCTCGCCGTCTCCCTCGCCGTCTCCCTCGCCGTCTCCCTCGCCGTCTCTCTCGCTGTCTCTCTCAATGTACTCTCGCTGTCTCCCTCGCTGTCTCACTCGCTCTATCCCTCGCTGTATCTCTCGCAGTCTCTCTCGCAGTCTCTCTCGCAGTCTCTCTCGCTGTCTCTCTCGCTGTCTCCCTCGCTGTCTCTCTCGCAGTCTCTCTCGCTCTCTCCCTCACAGTCTCCCTCGCAGTCTCTCTCGCAGTCTCTCTCGCTGTCTCCCTCGCTGTTTCCCTCACAGTCTCTCTCGCTGTCTCCCTCGCAGTCTCTCTCGAAGTCGCTCTCGCTTTCTCCCTCGCTGTCTCTCTCGCAGTCCTTCTCGCAGTCTCTCTCGCTGTCTCCAGCGCTGTCTCCCTCGCTGTCTCCCTCGCTGTCTCCCTCGCTGTCTCCCTCGCTGTCTCCCTCGCTGTCTCCATCGCTGTCTCCCTCGCTGTCTCCCTCGCTGTCTCCCTCGCTGTCTCCCTCGCTGTCTCCCTCGCTGTCTCCCACGCAGTCACTCTCGCTGTCTCTCTCGCTGTCTCTCTCGCTGTCTCTCTCGCTGTCTCTCTCGCTGTCTCCCTTGCAGTCTCCCTTGCAGTCTCCCTTGCAGTCTCTCTTGCAGTCTCTCTCGCTGTCTCCCTCGCTGTCTCCCTCGCTGTGTCTCTCGCTCTCTCCCTCGCTGTCTCCCTCGCTGTCTCATGCGCTCTCTCTCGCAGTCTCTCTCGCAGTCTCTCTCGCTGTCTCCCACACTGTGTCCCTCGCTGTGTCCCTCGCTGTGTCCCTCGCTGTGTCCCTCGCTGTGTCCCTCGCTGTGTCCCTCGCTGTGTCCCTCGCAGTCTCCCTCGCTGTCTCCCTCGCAGTCTCTCTCGCAGTCTCTCTCGCAGTCTCTCTCGCTGTCTCCCTCGCTTTCTCCCTCGCTTTCTCCCTCGCTTTCTGCCTCGCTTTCTCCCTCGCTGTCTCTCTCGCTGTCCCTCTCGCAGTCTCTCTCGCTGTCCCTCTCGCAGTCTCTCTCGCTGTCTCTCTCGCAGTCTCCTTTGCAGTCTCTCTCGCTGTCCCTCTCGCAGTCTCTCTCGCTGTCTCTCTCGCAGTCTCCTTTGCAGTCTCTCTCGCTGTCTCTCTCGCTGTCTCTCTCGCTGTCTCTCTCGCAGTCTCCCTCGCTGTCTCCCTCGCTGTCTCCCTCGCTGTCTCCCTCGCTGTCTCCCTCGCTGTCTCCCTCGCAGTCTCCCTCGCTTTCTCCCTCGTTTTCTCCCTCGCTTTCTCCCTCGCTGTCTCTCTCGCTGTCTACCTCGCAGTCTCCCTCGCTGTCTCCCTCGCTTTCTCCCTCGTTTTCTCCCTCTCTTTCTCCCTCGCTGTCTCTCTCGCTGTCTCTCTCGCTGTCTCCCTCGCAGTCTCTCTTGCTGTCTCCCTCGCTGTCTCCCTCGCTGTCTCCCTCGCCGTCTCTCTCGCAGTCTCTCTCGCTGTCTTCCTCGCAGTTTCTCTCGCTGTCTCCCTCGCTGTCTCCCTCGCTGCCTCTCTCGCTGTCTCCCTAGCAGTCGCTCTCGCAGTCGCTCTCGCAGTCGCTCTCGCAGTCTCCTTCGCTGTCTCCTTCGCTGTCTCCCTCGCTGTCTCCCTCGCTGTCTCCCTCGCTGTGTCTCTCGCTCTCTCCCTCGCTGTCTCCCTCGTGTGTCTCAGGCGCTCTCTCTCGCAGTCTCTCTCGCTGTCTCCCTCACTGTGTCCCGCGCTGTCTCCCTCGCTGTGTCTCTCGCTCTCTCCCTCGCTGTCTCCCTCGCTGTCTCACGCGCTCTCTCTCGCAGTCTCTCTCGCTGTCTCTCTCGCTGTCTCTCTCGCTGTCTCTCTCGCTTTCTCCCTCGCTGTCTCTCTCGCTTTCTCCCTCGCTGTGTCCCTCGCTGTGTCCCTCGCTGTCTCTCTCGCTGTCTCTCTCGCAGTCTCCCTCGCTGTCTCCCTCGCTGTCTCCCTCGCTGTCTCCCTCGCAGTCTCTCTCGCTGTCTCCCTCGCCGTCTCCCTTGCAGTCTCTCTCTCTGTATCCCCGGCTGTCTCCCTCGCCAACTCCATAGCAGTATCTCTCACTGTCTCCCTCGCTGTCGCTGTCGCTGTCTATGTCGCTGTCTCTGTCGCTGTCTCTGTCGCTGTCTCTGTCGCTGTCTCTGTCGCTGTCTCTGTCGCTGTCTCTGTCGCTGTCTCCCTCGCTGTCTCCCTCGCTGTCTCCCTCGCTGTCTCCCTCGCTGTCTCCCTCGCTGTCTCCCTCGTCGTCTCCCTCGTCGTCTCCCTGGCCGTCTCCCTGGCCGTCTCCCTGGCCGTCTCCCTGGCCGTCTCCCTGGCCGTCTCCCTGGCCGTCTCCCTGGCCGTCTCCCTGGCCGTCTCCCTCGCAGTCTCTCTCGCTGTCTCTCTGGGATCAGTTCTGGGTCCTCTCCTGTTTGTGATTTTTATTAACGACTTGGATGAGGAAGTCGAAGGGTGGGTCAGTAAATTTGCAGATGATACAAAGGTTGGTGGAGTTGTGGATACCGAGGAGGGCTATTGTCGTCTGCAAAGGGACTTGGATAGGTTGCAGTGCTGGGCTGAAAAGTGGCAGATGGAGTTTAACCCTGAAAAGTGTGAGGTCGTCCATTTTGGAAGGACAAACATGAATGCAAAATACTGGGTTAACGGTAGGGTTCTTGGGCATGTGGAGGAGCAGAGAGACCTTGGGGTCTATGTGCATAGATCATTGAAAGTTGCAACTCAAGTGGATAGGGCTGTGAAGAAGGCATATGGGGTGTTAGCGTTCATTAGCAGAGGGATTGAATTTAAGAGCCGTGAGGTGATGATGCAGCTGTACAGGACCTTGGTAAGGCCTCATTTGGAGTACTGTGTGCAGTTCTGGTCGCCTCATTTTAGGAAGGATGTGGAAGCCTTGGAGAGGGTGCAGAGGAGATTTACCAGGATGTTGCCTGGAATGGAGAATAAGTCTTACGAGGAAAGGCTGAACATTCTCGGCCTCTTCTCATTAGAAAGGAGAAGGATGAGGGGTGACATGATAGAGGTTTATAAGATGATCAGGGGAATAGATAGGGTAGACAGTCAGAAACTTTTTCCCCGGGTGGAGCAAAGCGTTACAAGGGGTCATAAATTTAAGGTGAAGGGTGGGAGATATAAGGGGGATGTCAGGGGAAGGTTCTTTACCCAGAGAGTGGTCGAGGCATGGAATGCCTTGCCCGGGGATGTTGTTGAGTCAGAAACTTTAGGGACTTTCAAAAGGCTTTTGGATAGGTATATGGATAAAGGAGAATGATGGGGTATAGATTAAATTGTCCTTGACAGAGGACAAAGGATCGGCACAACATTGTGGGCCGAAGGGCCTGTTCTGTGCTGTATGTTCTATGTTCTATGTTCTCAATGTACTCTCGCTGTCTCCCTCGCTGTCTCACTCGCTCTCTCCCTCGCTGTATCTCTCGCAGTCTCTCTCACAGTCTCTCTCGCTGTCTCTCTCGCTGTCTCCCTCGCAGTCTCTCTCGCTCTCTCCCTCACTGTCTCTCTCGCCGTCTCTCTCTCCATCTCTCTCGCCATCTCTCTCGCAGTCTCCCTCGCTGTCTTCCTCGCAGTCTCTCTCGCAGTCTCTCTCGCAGTCTCTCTCGCAGTCTCTCTCGCAGTCTCCCTCGCTGTCTCCCTCCCAGTCTCTCTCGCAGTCTCTCTCGCAGTCTCTCTCGCAGTCTCTCTCGCAGTCTCTCTCGCAGTCTCTCTCGCAGTCTCTCTCGCTGTCCCTCTCGCTGTCTCTCTCGCTGTCTCTCTCGCTGTCTCTCTCGCTGTCTCTCTCGCAGTCTCTCTCGCAGTCTCCTTTGCAGTCTCTCTCGCAGTCTCTCTCGCTGTCTCCCTCGCAGTCTCTCTCGCTGTCTCCCTCGCAGTCTCTCTCGAAGTCGCTCTCGCTTTCTCCCTCGCTGTCTCTCTCGCAGTCCTTCTCGCAGTCCTTCTCGCAGTCCTTCTCGCAGTCCTTCTCGCAGTCCTTCTCGCAGTCCTTCTCGCAGTCTCTCTCGCTGTCTCCCTCGCTGTCTCCCACGCAGTCTCTCTCGCTGTCTCTCTCGCTGTCTCCCTCGCTGTCTCTCTCGCTGTCTCTCTCGCTGTCTCTCTCGCTGTCTCTCTCGCTGTCTCTCTCGCTGTCTCTCTCGCTGTCTCTCTCGCTGTCTCTCTCGCTGTCTCTCTCGCTGTCTCCATGGCTTTCTCCCTCGCTGTCTCTCTCGCTGTCTCCCTCGCTGTCTCCCTCGCTGTCTCCCTCGCTCTCTCTCTCACTGTGTCCCTCGCTCTCTCCCTCGCAGTCTCCCTCGCCGTCTCCCTCGCCGTCTCTCTCGCTGTCTTCCTCGCAGTTTCTCTCGCAGTCTCTCTCGCTGTCTCTCTCGCTGTCTCTCTCGCTGTCTCCCTCGCAGTCTCTCTCGCTCTCTCCCTCACTGTCTCTCTCGCCGTCTCTCTCGCCGTCTCTCTCTCCATCTCTCTCGCCATCTCTCTCGCAGTCTCCCTCGCTGTCTCCCTCGCTGTCTCCCTCGCAGTCTCTCTCGCAGTCTCTCTCGCAGTCTCTCTCGCAGTCTCTCTCGCAGTCTCTCTCGCAGTCTCTCTCGCAGTCTCTCTCGCAGTCTCCCTCGCTGTCTCCCTCCCAGTCTCTCTCGCAGTCTCTCTCGCTGTCCCTCTCGCAGTCTCTCTCGCTGTCCCTCTCGCTGTCCCTCTCGCAGTCTCTCTCGCTGTCCCTCTCGCAGTCTCTCTCGCTGTCTCTCTCTCAGTCTCTCTCGCAGTCTCTCTCGCAGTCTATCTCGCAGTCTCTCTCGCAGTCTCTCTCGCAGTCTCTCTCGCAGTCTCTCTCGCTGTCCCTCTCGCAGTCTCTCTCGCTGTCTCTCTCGCTGTCTCTCTCGCTGTCTCTCTCGCAGTCTCTCTCGCAGTCGCTCTCGCTTTCTCCCTCGCTGTCTCTCTCGCAGTCCTTCTCGCAGTCCTTCTCGCAGTCCTTCTCGCAGTCCTTCTCGCAGTCCTTCTCGCAGTCTCTCTCGCCATCTCCCTCGCTGTCTCCCACGCAGTCTCTCTCGCTGTCTCCCTCGCTGTCTCTCTCGCTGTCTCTCTCGCTGTCTCTCTCGCTGTCTCTCTCGCTGTCTCTCTCGCTGTCTCTCTCGCTGTCTCTCTCGCTGTCTCCATGGCTTTCTCCCTCGCTGTCTCTCTCGCTGTCTCCCTCGCTGTCTCCCTCGCTCTCTCCCTCACTGTGTCCCTCGCTCTCTCCCTCGCAGTCTCCCTCACCGTCTCCCTCGCCGTCTCTCTCGCTGTCTTCCTCGCAGTTTCTCTCGCAGTCTCTCTCGCTGTCTCTCTCGCTGTCTCTCTCGCTGTCTCCCTCGCAGTCTCTCTCGCTCTCTCCCTCACTGTCTCTCTCGCCGTCTCTCTCGCCGTCTCTCTCTCCATCTCTCTCGCCATCTCTCTCGCAGTCTCCCTCGCTGTCTCCCTCGCTGTCTCCCTCGCAGTCTCTCTCGCAGTCTCTCTCGCAGTCTCTCTCGCAGTCTCTCTCGCAGTCTCTCTCGCAGTCTCTCTCGCAGTCTCTCTCGCAGTCTCCCTCGCTGTCTCCCTCCCAGTCTCTCTCGCAGTCTCTCTCGCTGTCCCTCTCGCAGTCTCTCTCGCTGTCCCTCTCGCAGTCTCTCTCGCTGTCTCTCTCGCTGTCTCTCTCGCAGTCTCTCTCGCAGTCTCTCTCGCTGTCTCCCTCACAGTCTCTCTCGCTGTCTCCCTCGCAGTCTCTCTCGAAGTCGCTCTCGCTTTCTCCCTCGCTGTCTCTCTCGCAGTCCTTCTCGCAGTCTCTCTCGCTGTCTCCCTCGCTGTCTCTCTCGCTTTCTCTCTCGCTGTCTCTCTCGCTGTCTCTCTCGCTGTCTCCCACGCAGTCTCTCTCGCTGTCTCTCTCGCTGTCTCTCTCGCTTTCTCTCTCGCTGTCTCTCTCGCTGTCTCTCTCGCTGTCTCCATGACTTTCTCCCTCGCTGTCTCTCTCGCTGTCTCTCTCACTGTCTCTCTCGCTGTCTCCCTCGCAGTCTCTCTTGCAGTCTCTCTCCCTGTCTCCCTCGCTGTCTCCCTCGCTGTCTCCCTCGCTCTCTCCCTCACTCTGTCCCTCGCTCTCTCCCTCGCTCTCTCCCTCGCAGTCTCCCTCACCGTCTCCCTCGCCGTCTCTCTCGCTGTCTTCCTCGCAGTTTCTCTCGCAGTCTCTCTTGCAGTCTCTCTTGCAGTCTCTCTCGCTGTTTCCCTCGCTGTATCTCTCGCTCTCTCCCTCGCTGTCTCACGCGCTCTCTCTCGCAGTCTCTCTCGCAGTCTCTCTCGCAGTCTCTCTCGCTGTCTCTCTCGCTGTCTCTCTCGCTGTCTCTCTCGCTGTGTCCCTCGCTGTGTCCCTCGCTGTGTCCCTCGCTGTGTCCCTCGCTGTCTCCCTCGCTGTCTCCCTCGCCGTCTCCCTCGCCGTCTCCCTCGCCGTCTCCCTCGCCGTCTCCCTCGCCGTCTCCCTCGCCATCTCTCTCGCAGTCTCTGTCGCTGTCTCACTCGCTCTATCCCTCGCTGTATCTCTCGCAGTCTCTCTCGCAGTCTCTCTCACAGTCTCTCTCACAGTCTCTCTCGCTGTCTCTCTCGCTGTCTCTCTCGCTGTCTCCCTCGCAGTCTCTCTCGCTGTCTCCCTCGCTGTTTCCCTCACAGTCTCTCTCGCTGTCTCCCTCGCAGTCTCTCTCGAAGTCGCTCTCGCTTTCTCCCTCGCTGTCTCTCTCGCAGTCCTTCGCGCAGTCTCTCTCGCAGTCTCTCTCGCAGTCTCTCTCGCTGTCTCCCTCGCTGTCTCCCTCGCTGTCTCCCACGCAGTCTCTCTCGCTGTCTCTCTCGCTGTCTCCATCGCCTTCTCCCTCGCTGTCTCTCTTGCTGTCTCTCTCGCTGTCTCTCTCGCTGTCTCTCTCGCTGTCTCTCTCGCTGTCTCTCTCGCTGTCTCCCTTGCAGTCTCCCTTGCAGTCTCCCTTGCAGTCTCTCTTGCAGTCTCTCTCGCTGTCTCCCTCGCTGTCTCCCTCGCTGTCTCCCTCGCTGTCTCCCTCGCTGTCTCCCTCGCTGTCTCCCTCGCGGTGTCTCTCGCTCTCTCCCTCGCTGTCTCCCTCGCTGTCTCATGCGCTCTCTCTCGCAGTCTCTCTCGCTGTGTCCCTCGCTGTGTCCCTCGCTGTGTCCCTCGCTGTGTCCCTCGCTGTGTCCCTCGCTGTGTCCCTCGCTGTGTCCCTCGCAGTCTCCCTCGCTGTCTCCCTCTCAGTCTCCCTCGCAGTCTCTCTCGCAGTCTCTCTCGCAGTCTCTCTCGCAGTCTCTCTCGCTGTCTCCCTCGCTTTCTCCCTCGCTGTCTCTCTCGCTGTCCCTCTCGCAGTCTCTCTCGCTGTCTCTCTCGCAGTCTCTCTCGCAGTCTCTCTCGCTGTCTCTCTCGCAGTCTCTCTCGCTGTCTCCCTCGCAGTCTCTCTCGAAGTCGCTCTCGCTTTCTCCCTCGCTGTCTCTCTCGCAGTCCTTCGCGCAGTCTCTCTTGCAGTCTCTCTTGCAGTCTCTCTCGCTGTCTCCCTCGCTGTCTCCCACGCAGTCTCTCTCGCTGTCTCTCTCGCTGTCTCCATCGCCTTCTCCCTCGCTGTCTCTCTTGCTGTCTCTCTCGCTGTCTCTCTCGCTGTCTCTCTCGCTGTCTCTCTCGCTGTCTCTCTCGCTGTCTCCCTTGCAGTCTCCCTTGCAGTCTCTCTTGCAGTCTCCCTCGCTGTCTCCCTCGCTGTCTCCCTCGCTGTCTCCCTCGCTGTCTCCCTCGCTGTCTCCCTCGCTGTCTCCCTCGCGGTGTCTCTCGCTCTCTCCCTCGCTGTCTCATGCGCTCTCTCTCGCAGTCTCTCTCGCTGTCTCCCTCACTGTGTCCCTCGCTGTGTCCCTCGCTGTGTCCCTCGCAGTCTCCCTCGCTGTCTCCCTCTCAGTCTCCCTCTCAGTCTCTCTCGCAGTCTCTCTCGCAGTCTCTCTCGCAGTCTCTCTCGCAGTCTCTCTCGCAGTCTCTCTCGCTGTCTCCCTCGCTTTCTCCCTCGCTGTCTCTCTCGCTGTCCCTCTCGCAGTCTCTCTCGCTGTCTCTCTCGCAGTCTCTCTCGCAGTCTCTCTCGCTGTCTCTCTCGCAGTCTCCTTTGCAGTCTCTCTCGCTGTCTCTCTCGCAGTCTCCCTCGCTGTCTCTCTCGCTGTCTCTCTCGCTGTCTCCCTCGCTGTCTCCCTCGCAGTCTCACTCGCAGTCTCACTCGCAGTCTCTCTCGCTGTCTCCCTCGCTTTCTCCCTCGCTTTCTCCCTCGCTTTCTCCCTCGCTGTCTCTCTCGCTGTCTCCCTCGCTGTCTCCCTCGCTGTCTCCCTCGCTGTCTCTCTTGCAGTCTCTCTCGCTGTCTCCCTCGCTGTCTCCCTGGCTGTCTCCCTCGCTGTCTCCCTCACTGTGTCCCTCGCTCTCTCCCTCGCAGTCTCCCTCACCGTCTCCCTCGCCGTCTCTCTCGCCGTCTTCCTCGCAGTTTCTCTCGCTGTCTCCCTCGCTGTCTCCCTCGCTGTCTCTCTCGCTGTCTCTCTCGCTGTCTCCCTCGCTGCCTCCCTCACTGTCTCCCTAGCAGTCGCTCTCGCAGTCGCTCTCGCAGTCGCTCTCGCAGTCGCTTTCGCAGTCTCCCTCGCTGTCTCCCTCGCTGTCTCCCTCGCTGTCTCCCTAGCAGTCGCTCTCGCAGTCTCTCTCGTTGTCTTCCTCGCTGTGTCCCTCGCAGTCTCTCTCGCAGTCTCTCTCGCAGTCTCTCTCGCAGTCTCTCTCGCAGTCTCTCTCGCAGTCTTCCTCGCAGTTTCTCTCGCTGTCTCCCTCGCTGCCTCACGCGATCTCTCTCGCATTCTCTCTCGTTGTCTCCCTTGCATTCTCTCTCGCTGTCTCCAGCGCTGTCTCCCTCGCCATCTCCCTCGCTGTCTCTCTCGCAGTTAGTCTCTCAGTCTCTCTCGCTGTATCCCTCGCTGTCTCTCTCGCTATCTCCATAGCAGTCTCTCTCGCAGTCTCCCTCGCTGTCTCCCTCACAGTCTCCCTCACAGTCTCTCTCGCAGTCTCTCTCGCAGTCTCTCTCGCTATCTCTCTCGCGATCTCTCTCGCTATCTCCCTCGCTATCTCCCTCGCTATCTCCCTCGCTATCTCCCTCGCTATCTCCCTCGCTATCTCCCTCGCTGTCTCCCTCGCTGTCTCCCTCGCTGTCTCCCTCGCTATCTCCCTCGCTATCTCCCTCGCTGTCTCTCTCGCTGTCTCCCTTGCAGTCTCCCTCGCAGTCTCCCTCGCAGTCTCTCTCGCTTTCTCCCTCGCAGTCTCTCTCGCAGTCTCTCTCGCTTTCTCCCTCGCAGTCTCTCTCGCAGTCTCTCTCGCAGTCTCTCTCGCAGTCTCTCTCGCAGTCTCTCTCGCAGTCTCTCTCGTAGTCTTCCTCGCAGTCTTCCTCGCAGTCTTCCTCGCAGTCTTCCTCGCAGTCTTCCTCGCAGTCTCCCCCGCTGTCTCCCTCGCAGTCTCTCTTGCAGTCTCTCTTGCAGTCTCTCTTGCAGTCTCTCTTGCAGTCTCTCTTGCAGTCTCTCTTGCTGTCTCTCTTGCTGTCTCTCTTGCTGTCTCCCTCGCAGTCTCCCTCGCAGTCTCCCTCGCAGTCTCCCTCGCAGTCTCCCTCGCAGTCTCCCTCGCAGTCTCCCTCGCAGTCTCCCTCGCTGTCTCCCTCGCTGTCTCCCTCGCTGTCTCACGCGATCTCTCTCGCATTCTCTCTCGCATTCTCTCTCGTCTCCCTCGCAGTCTCTCTCGCTGTGTCCATCGCAGTCTCTCTCACAGTCTGTCTTGCTGTCTCTGTCGCTGTCTCTGTCGCTGTCTCCCTCGCTGTCTCCCTCGCTGTCTCCCTCGCTGTCTCCCTCGCTGTCTCCCTCGCTGCCTCCCTCGCTGCCTCCCTCGCTGCCTCCCTCGCAGTCTCTCTCGCAGTCTCTCTCGAAGTCTCTCTCGAAGTCTCTCTCGAAGTCTCTCTCGAAGTCTCTCTCGAAGTCACTCTCGCTGTCTCCCTCGCAGTCTCTCTCGCTGTCTCCCTCGCCGTCTCCCTTGCAGTCTCTCTCTCTGTATCCCCGGCAGTCTCTCTCGCCAACTCCATAGCAGTATCTCTCACTGTCTCCCTCGCTGTCGCTGTCTCTGTCGCTGTCTCTGTCGCTGTCTCTGTCGCTGTCTCCCTCGCTGTCTCCCTCGCTGTCTCCCTCGCTGTCTCCCTCGTCGTCTCCCTCGTCGTCTCCCTGGCCGTCTCCCTGGCCGTCTCCCTGGCCGTCTCCCTGGCCGTCTCCCTGGCCGTCTCCCTGGCCGTCTCCCTGGCCGTCTCCCTGGCCGTCTCCCTCGCAGTCTCTCTCGCTGTCTCTCTGGGATCAGTTCTGGGTCCTCTCCTGTTTGTGATTTTTATTAACGACTTGGATGAGGAAGTCGAAGGGTGGGTCAGTAAATTTGCAGATGATACAAAGGTTGGTGGAGTTGTGGATACCGAGGAGGGCTATTGTCGTCTGCAAAGGGACTTGGATAGGTTGCAGTGCTGGGCTGAAAAGTGGCAGATGGAGTTTAACCCTGAAAAGTGTGAGGTCGTCCATTTTGGAAGGACAAACATGAATGCAAAATACTGGGTTAACGGTAGGGTTCTTGGGCATGTGGAGGAGCAGAGAGACCTTGGGGTCTATGTGCATAGATCATTGAAAGTTGCAACTCAAGTGGATAGGGCTGTGAAGAAGGCATATGGGGTGTTAGCGTTCATTAGCAGAGGGATTGAATTTAAGAGCCGTGAGGTGATGATGCAGCTGTACAGGACCTTGGTAAGGCCTCATTTGGAGTACTGTGTGCAGTTCTGGTCGCCTCATTTTAGGAAGGATGTGGAAGCCTTGGAGAGGGTGCAGAGGAGATTTACCAGGATGTTGCCTGGAATGGAGAATAAGTCTTACGAGGAAAGGCTGAACATTCTAGGCCTCTTCTCATTAGAAAGGAGAAGGATGAGGGGTGACATGATAGAGGTTTATAAGATGATCAGGGGAATAGATAGGGTAGACAGTCAGAAACTTTTTCCCCGGGTGGAGCAAAGCGTTACAAGGGGTCATAAATTTAAGGTGAAGGGTGGGAGATATAAGGGGGATGTCAGGGGAAGGTTCTTTACCCAGAGAGTGGTCGAGGCATGGAATGCCTTGCCCGGGGAAGTTGTTGAGTCAGAAACTTTAGGGACTTTCAAAAGGCTTTTGGATAGGTATATGGATAAAGGAGAATGATGGGGTATAGATTAAATTGTCCTTGACAGAGGACAAAGGATCGGCACAACATTGTGGGCCGAAGGGCCTGTTCTGTGCTGTATGTTCTATGTTCTATGTTCTCAATGTACTCTCGCTGTCTCCCTCGCTGTCTCACTCGCTCTCTCCCTCGCTGTATCTCTCGCAGTCTCTCTCACAGTCTCTCTCGCTGTCTCTCTCGCTGTCTCTCTCGCTGTCTCCCTCGCAGTCTCTCTCGCTCTCTCCCTCACTGTCTCTCTCGCCGTCTCTCTCTCCATCTCTCTCGCCATCTCTCTCGCAGTCTCCCTCGCTGTCTCCCTCGCAGTCTCTCTCGCAGTCTCTCTCGCAGTCTCTCTCGCAGTCTCTCTCGCAGTCTCTCTCGCAGTCTCCCTCGCTGTCTCCCTCCCAGTCTCTCTCGCAGTCTCTCTCGCAGTCTCTCTCGCAGTCTCTCTCGCAGTCTCTCTCGCAGTCTCTCTCGCTGTCCCTCTCGCAGTCTCTCTCGCTGTCTCTCTCGCTGTCTCTCTCGCTGTCTCTCTCGCAGTCTCTCTCGCAGTCTCCTTTGCAGTCTCTCTCGCAGTCTCTCTCGCTGTCTCCCTCACAGTCTCTCTCGCTGTCTCCCTCGCAGTCTCTCTCGAAGTCGCTCTCGCTTTCTCTCTCGCAGTCCTTCTCGCAGTCCTTCTCGCAGTCCTTCTCGCAGTCCTTCTCGCAGTCTCTCTCGCTGTCTCCCTCGCTGTCTCCCACGCAGTCTCTCTCGCTGTCTCCCTCGCTGTCTCCCTCGCTGTCTCTCTCGCTGTCTCTCTCGCTGTCTCTCTCGCTGTCTCTCTCGCTGTCTCTCTCGCTGTCTCCATGGCTTTCTCCCTCGCTGTCTCTCTCGCTGTCTCCCTCGCTGTCTCCCTCGCTGTCTCCCTCGCTCTCTCCCTCACTGTGTCCCTCGCTCTCTCCCTCGCAGTCTCCCTCACCGTCTCCCTCGCCGTCTCTCTCGCTGTCTTCCTCGCAGTTTCTCTCGCAGTCTCTCTCGCTGTCTCTCTCGCTGTCACTCTCGCTGTCTCCCTCGCAGTCTCTCTCGCTCTCTCCCTCACTGTCTCTCTCGCCGTCTCTCTCGCCGTCTCTCTCTCCGTCTCTCTCGCCATCTCTCTCGCAGTCTCCCTCGCTGTCTCCCTCGCTGTCTCCCTCGCAGTCTCTCTCGCAGTCTCTCTCGCAGTCTCTCTCGCAGTCTCTCTCGCAGTCTCTCTCGCAGTCTCCCTCGCTGTCTCCCTCCCAGTCTCTCTCGCAGTCTCTCTCGCTGTCCCTCTCGCAGTCTCTCTCGCTGTCCCTCTCGCAGTCTCTCTCGCTGTCTCTCTCGCTGTCTCTCTCGCAGTCTCTCTCGCAGTCTCTCTCGCTGTCTCCCTCACAGTCTCTCTCGCTGTCTCCCTCGCTGTCTCCCTCGCTGTCTCCCTCGCAGTCTCTCTCGCAGTCTCTCTCGCAGTCTCTCTCGCAGTCTCTCTCGCAGTCTCTCTCGCAGTCTCTCTCGCAGTCTCCCTCGCTGTCTCCCTCCCAGTCTCTCTCGCAGTCTCTCTCGCTGTCCCTCTCGCAGTCTCTCTCGCTGTCCCTCTCGCAGTCTCTCTCGCTGTCTCTCTCGCTGTCTCTCTCGCAGTCTCTCTCGCAGTCTCTCTCGCTGTCTCCCTCACAGTCTCTCTCGCTGTCTCCCTCGCAGTCTCTCTCGAAGTCGCTCTCGCTTTCTCCCTCGCTGTCTCTCTCGCAGTCCTTCTCGCAGTCTCTCTCGCTGTCTCCCTCGCTGTCTCTCTCGCTTTCTCTCTCGCTGTCTCTCTCGCTGTCTCTCTCGCTGTCTCCCACGCAGTCTCTCTCGCTGTCTCTCTCGCTGTCTCTCTCGCTGTCTCTCTCGCTGTCTCTCTCGCTGTCTCTCTCGCTGTCTCCATGACTTTCTCCCTCGCTGTCTCTCTCGCTGTCTCTCTCACTGTCTCTCTCGCTGTCTCCCTCGCAGTCTCTCTTGCAGTCTCTCTCCCTGTCTCCCTCGCTGTCTCCCTCGCTCTCTCCCTCACTCTGTCCCTCGCTCTCTCCCTCGCTCTCTCCCTCGCAGTCTCCCTCACCGTCTCCCTCGCCGTCTCTCTCGCTGTCTTCCTCGCAGTTTCTCTCGCAGTCTCTCTTGCAGTCTCTCTTGCAGTCTCTCTCGCTGTTTCCCTCGCTGTATCTCTCGCTCTCTCCCTCGCTGTCTCACGCGCTCTCTCTCGCAGTCTCTCTCGCAGTCTCTCTCGCAGTCTCTCTCGCAGTCTCTCTCGCAGTCTCTCTCGCTGTCTCTCTCGCTGTCTCTCTCGCTGTGTCCCTCGCTGTGTCCCTCGCTGTGTCCCTCGCTGTGTCCCTCGCTGTCTCCCTCGCTGTCTCCCTCGCTGTCTCCCTCGCCGTCTCCCTCGCCGTCTCCCTCGCCGTCTCCCTCGCCGTCTCCCTCGCCATCTCTCTCGCAGTCTCTGTCGCTGTCTCACTCGCTCTATCCCTCGCTGTATCTCTCGCAGTCTCTCTCGCAGTCTCTCTCGCAGTCTCTCTCACAGTCTCTCTCGCTGTCTCTCTCGCTGTCTCTCTCGCTGTCTCTCTCGCTGTCTCCCTCGCAGTCTCTCTCGCTGTCTCCCTCGCTGTTTCCCTCACAGTCTCTCTCGCTGTCTCCCTCGCAGTCTCTCTCGAAGTCGCTCTCGCTTTCTCCCTCGCTGTCTCTCTCGCAGTCCTTCGCGCAGTCTCTCTCGCAGTCTCTCTCGCAGTCTCTCTCGCTGTCTCCCTCGCTGTCTCCCTCGCTGTCTCCCACGCAGTCTCTCTCGCTGTCTCTCTCGCTGTCTCCATCGCCTTCTCCCTCGCTGTCTCTCTTGCTGTCTCTCTCGCTGTCTCTCTCGCTGTCTCTCTCGCTGTCTCTCTCGCTGTCTCTCTCGCTGTCTCCCTTGCAGTCTCCCTTGCAGTCTCCCTTGCAGTCTCTCTTGCAGTCTCTCTCGCTGTCTCCCTCGCTGTCTCCCTCGCTGTCTCCCTCGCTGTCTCCCTCGCTGTCTCCCTCGCTGTCTCCCTCGCTGTCTCCCTCGCGGTGTCTCTCGCTCTCTCCCTCGCTGTCTCCCTCGCTGTCTCATGCGCTCTCTCTCGCAGTCTCTCTCGCTGTCTCCCTCGCTGTGTCCCTCGCTGTGTCCCTCGCTGTGTCCCTCGCTGTGTCCCTCGCAGTCTCCCTCGCTGTCTCCCTCTCAGTCTCCCTCGCAGTCTCTCTCGCAGTCTCTCTCGCAGTCTCTCTCGCAGTCTCTCTCGCTGTCTCCCTCGCTTTCTCCCTCGCTGTCTCTCTCGCTGTCCCTCTCGCAGTCTCTCTCGCTGTCTCTCTCGCAGTCTCTCTCGCTGTCTCTCTCGCAGTCTCTCTCGCTGTCTCCCTCGCAGTCTCTCTCGAAGTCGCTCTCGCTTTCTCCCTCGCTGTCTCTCTCGCAGTCCTTCGCGCAGTCTCTCTCGCAGTCTCTCTCGCTGTCTCCCTCGCTGTCTCCCACGCAGTCTCTCTCGCTGTCTCTCTCGCTGTCTCCATCGCCTTCTCCCTCGCTGTCTCTCTTGCTGTCTCTCTCGCTGTCTCTCTCGCTGTCTCTCTCGCTGTCTCTCTCGCTGTCTCTCTCGCTGTCTCCCTTGCAGTCTCCCTTGCAGTCTCTCTTGCAGTCTCCCTCGCTGTCTCCCTCGCTGTCTCCCTCGCTGTCTCCCTCGCTGTCTCCCTCGCTGTCTCCCTCGCTGTCTCCCTCGCTGTCTCCCTCGCTGTCTCCCTCGCGGTGTCTCTCGCTCTCTCCCTCGCTGTCTCATGCGCTCTCTCTCGCAGTCTCTCTCGCTGTCTCCCTCGCTGTGTCCCTCGCTGTGTCCCTCGCTGTGTCCCTCGCTGTGTCCCTCGCAGTCTCCCTCGCTGTCTCCCTCTCAGTCTCTCTCGCAGTCTCTCTCGCAGTCTCTCTCGCAGTCTCTCTCGCAGTCTCTCTCGCAGTCTCTCTCGCAGTCTCTCTCGCTGTCTCCCTCGCTTTCTCCCTCGCTGTCTCTCTCGCTGTCCCTCTCGCTGTCCCTCTCGCAGTCTCTCTCGCTGTCTCTCTCGCAGTCTCTCTCGCAGTCTCTCTCGCTGTCTCTCTCGCAGTCTCCTTTGCAGTCTCTCTCGCTGTCTCTCTCGCAGTCTCCCTCGCTGTCTCTCTCGCTGTCTCTCTCGCTGTCTCCCTCGCTGTCTCCCTCGCAGTCTCACTCGCAGTCTCACTCGCAGTCTCTCTCGCTGTCTCCCTCGCTTTCTCCCTCGCTTTCTCCCTCGCTTTCTCCCTCGCTGTCTCTCTCGCTGTCTCCCTCGCTGTCTCCCTCGCTGTCTCTCTTGCAGTCTCTCTCGCTGTCTCCCTCGCTGTCTCCCTGGCTGTCTCCCTCGCTGTCTCCCTCACTGTGTCCCTCGCTCTCTCCCTCGCAGTCTCCCTCACCGTCTCCCTCGCCGTCTCTCTCGCCGTCTTCCTCGCAGTTTCTCTCGCTGTCTCCCTCGCTGTCTCTCTCGCTGTCTCTCTCGCTGTCTCCCTCGCTGCCTCCCTCGCTGTCTCCCTAGCAGTCGCTCTCGCAGTCGCTCTCGCAGTCGCTCTCGCAGTCGCTTTCGCAGTCTCTCTCGCTGTCTCCCTCGCTGTCTCCCTCGCTGTCTCCCTAGCAGTCGCTCTCGCAGTCTCTCTCGTTGTCTTCCTCGCTGTGTCCCTCGCAGTCTCTCTCGCAGTCTCTCTCGCAGTCTCTCTCGCAGTCTCTCTCGCAGTCTCTCTCGCAGTCTCTCTCGCAGTCTCTCTCGCAGTCTTCCTCGCAGTTTCTCTCGCTGTCTCCCTCGCTGCCTCACGCGATCTCTCTCGCATTCTCTCTCGTTGTCTCCCTTGCATTCTCTCTCGCTGTCTCCAGCGCTGTCTCCCTCGCCATCTCCCTCGCTGTCTCTCTCGCAGTTAGTCTCGCAGTCTCTCTCGTTGTATCCCTCGCTGTCTCTCTCGCTATCTCCATAGCAGTCTCTCTCGCAGTCTCCCTCGCTGTCTCCCTCACAGTCTCCCTCACAGTCTCTCTCGCAGTCTCTCTCGCAGTCTCTCTCGCTATCTCTCTCGCGATCTCTCTCGCTATCTCCCTCGCTATCTCCCTCGCTATCTCCCTCGCTATCTCCCTCGCTATCTCCCTCGCTATCTCCCTCGCTATCTCCCTCGCTATCTCCCTCGCTATCTCCCTCGCTGTCTCCCTCGCTGTCTCCCTCGCTATCTCCCTCGCTGTCTCCCTCGCTATCTCCCTCGCTGTCTCTCTCGCTGTCTCCCTTGCAGTCTCCCTCGCAGTCTCCCTCGCAGTCTCTCTCGCTTTCTCCCTCGCAGTCTCTCTCGCAGTCTCTCTCGCTTTCTCCCTCGCAGTCTCTCTCGCAGTCTCTCTCGCAGTCTTTCTCGCAGTCTCTCTCGCAGTCTCTCTCACAGTCTTCCTCGCAGTCTTCCTCGCAGTCTTCCTCGCAGTCTTCCTCGCAGTCTCCCTCGCTGTCTCCCTCGCAGTCTCTCTTGCAGTCTCTCTTGCAGTCTCTCTTGCAGTCTCTCTTGCAGTCTCTCTTGCAGTCTCTCTTGCTGTCTCTCTTGCTGTCTCTCTTGCTGTCTCCCTCGCAGTCTCCCTCGCAGTCTCCCTCGCAGTCTCCCTCGCAGTCTCCCTCGCAGTCTCCCTCGCAGTCTCCCTCGCTGTCTCCCTCGCTGTCTCCCTCGCTGTCTCACGCGATCTCTCTCGCATTCTCTCTCGCATTCTCTCTCGTCTCCCTCGCAGTCTCTCTCGCTGTGTCCATCGCAGTCTCTCTCACAGTCTGTCTTGCTGTCTCTGTCGCTGTCTCCCTCGCTGTCTCCCTCGCTGTCTCCCTCGCTGTCTCCCTCGCTGTCTCCCTCGCTGTCTCCCTCGCTGCCTCCCTCGCAGTCTCTCTCGCAGTCTCTCTCGAAGTCTCTCTCGAAGTCTCTCTCGAAGTCTCTCTCGAAGTCTCTCTCGAAGTCTCTCTCGCTGTCTCTCTCGCTGTCTCTCTCGCTGTCTCCCTCGCTTTCTCCCTCGCTTTCTCCCTCGCTGTCTCCCTCGCTGTCTCTCTCGCCGTCTCCCTCGCTGTCTCCCTCGCCGTCTCAATCGCTGTCTCCCTCGCAGTGTCTCTCGCTGTATCCCTCGCTGTTTTTCTCGCTATCTCCATAGCAGTCTCTCTCGCAGTTTCTCTCGCTTTCTCCCTCGCAGTCTCTTTCGCAGTCTCTCTCGCTGTCTCCCTCACAGTCTCACTCGCAGTCTCTCTCGCTGTCTCCCTCGCTGTCTCCCTCACAGTCTCTCTCGCTGTCTCCCTCGCTGTTTCTATCGCTGTCTCCCTCGTGTTCTCTCTCGCTTTCTCCCTCGCTCTCTCCCTCGCTCTCTCCCTCGCAGTCTCTCTCGCAGTCTCTCTCGCAGTCTCTCTCGCAGTCTCTCTCGCAGTCTCTCTCGCTATCTCTCTCGCTATCTCTCTCGCTATCTCTCTCGCTATCTCTCTCGCTATCTCCCTCGCTGTCTCTCTCGCTGTCTCCCTTGCAGTCTCCCTTGCAGTCTCCCTAGCAGTCTCTCTCGCTTTCTCCCTCGCAGTCTCTCTCACTTTCTCCCTCGCAGTCTCTCTCGCTGTCTCTCTCGCTGTCTCCCTTGCAGTCTCCCTCGCAGACTCTGTCGCTTTCTCCCTCGCAGTCTCTCTCGCTTTCTCCCACGCTTTCTCCCTCGCAGTCTCTCTCGCTTTCTCTCTCGCTTTCTCCCTCGCTCTCTCCCTCGCTCTCTCCCTCGCAGTCTCTCTCGCAGTCTCTCTCGCAGTCTCTCTCGCAGTCTCTCTCGCAGTCTCTCTCGCTGTCTCTCTCGCTGTCTCCCTCGCTGTCTCCCTCGCTGTCTCCCTCGCTTTCTCTCTCGCTTTCTCCCTCGCTCTCTCCCTTGCAGTCTCTCTCGCAGTCTCTCTCGCAGTCTCTCTCGCAGTCTCTCTCGCAGTCTCTCTCGCAGTCTCTCTCGCAGTCTCCCTCGCAGTCTCCCTCGCAGTCTCTCTCGCAGTCTCTCTCGCAGTCTCTCTCGCAGTCTCCCTCGCAGTCTCTCTCGCAGTCTCTCTCACAGTCTCCCTCGCAGTCTCTCTCGCAGTCTCTCTCGCTGTCTCTCTCGCAGTCTCTCTCGCTGTCTCCCTCGCTGTCTCTCTCGCTGTCTCCCTCGCTGTCTCCCTCGCTGTCTCCCTCGCTGTATCCCACGCAGTCTCTCTCGCTGTCTCTCACGCGCTCTCTCTCGCGGGCTCTCTCTCGCAGTCTCTCTCGCTGTCTCCCTCGCAGTCTCCCTCGCAGTCTCCCTCGCTGTCTCCCTCGCTGTGTCCCTCGCTGTGTCCCTCGCTGTGTCCCTCGCTGTCTCTCTCGCAGTTTCCCTCGCTGTCTCTCTCGCAGTTTCCCTCGCAGTTTCCCTCGCTGTCTCCCTCGCTGTCTCCCTCTCTGTCTCCCTCGCTGTCTCCCTCGCTGTCTCCCTCGCAGTCACCCTCGCAGTCTCCCTCGCAGTCTCCCTCGCAGTCTCCCTCGCTGTCTCCCTCGCTGTCTCCCTCGCTGTCTCCCTCGCTGTCTCCCTCGCCGTCTCCCTCGCAGTCACTCTCTCTGTATCCCTCGCTGTCTCTCTCGCTATCTCCATAGCAGTCTCTCTCACTGTCTCTCTCGCTGTCTCTCTCGCTGTCTCTCTCAATGTACTCTCGCTGTCTCCCTCGCTGTATCTCTCGCAGTCTCTCTCGCAGTCTCTCTCGCTGTCTCTCTCGCTGTCTCCCTCTCAGTCTCTCTCACTCTCTCTCTCGCAGTCTCTCTCGCCGTCTCTCTCTCCATCTCTCTCTCCGTCTCTCTCGCCGTCTCTCTTGCCGTCTCTCTCGCCGTCTCCCTCGCCGTCTCCCTCGCAGTCTCCCTTGCAGTCTCCCTCGCAGTCTCCCTCGCAGTCTCTCTCGCAGTCTCTCTCGCAGTCTCTCTCGCAGTCTCCCTCGCAGTCTCCCTCGCAGTCTCCCTCGCAGTCTCCCTCGCAGTCTCCCTCACAGTCTCTCTCGCTGTCTCCATTGCAGTCTCCCACACAGTCTCTGTCGCTTTCTCCCTCGCTTTCTCCCTCGCAGTCTCTCTCGCAGTCTCTCTCGCAGTCTCTCTCGCAGTCTCTCTCGCTGTCCCTCTCGCAGTGTCTCTCGCAGTCTCTCTCGCAGTCTCCCTCGCAGTCTCTCTCGCAGTCTCCTTTGCAGTCTCTCTCGCTGTCTCTCTCGCTGTCTCTCTCACTGTCTCCCTCGCAGTCTCCCTCGCAGTCTCCCTCGCTGTCTCCCTCGCTGTTTCCCTCGCAGTCTCGCTGTCTCCCTCGCAGTCTCTCTCGAAGTCGCTCTCGCTTTCTCCCTCGCTGTCTCTCTCGCAGTCCTTCTCGCATTCTCTCTCGCTGTCTCCAGCGCTGTCTCCCTCGCTGTCTCCCTCGCAGTCTCCCTCGCAGTCTCCCTCGCTGTCTCCCTCGCTGTTTCCCTCGCAGTCTCGCTGTCTCCCGCGCAGTCTCTCTCGAAGTCGCTCTCGCTTTCTCCCTCGCTGTCTCTCTCGCAGTCCTTCTCGCATTCTCTCTCGCTGTCTCCAGCGCTGTCTCCCTCGCCATCTCCCTCGCTGTCTCCCTCGCAGTTAGTCTCGCAGTCTCTCTCGCAGTCTCTCTCGCTGTATCCCTCGCTGTATCCCTCGCTGTCTCCCTCACAGTCTCCCTCGCAGTCTCCCTCGCAGTCTCCCTCGCAGTCTCTCTCGCAGTCTCTCTCGCAGTCTCTCTCGCAGTCTCTCTCGCTATCTCCCTCGCTATCTCCCTCGCTATCTCCCTCGCAGTCTCTCTCGCTTTCTCCCTCGCAGTCTCTCTCGCAGTCTCTCTCGCTTTCTCCCTCGCAGTCTCTCTCGCAGTCTCTCTCGCAGTCTCTCTCGCAGTCTCTCTCGCAGTCTCTCTCGCAGTCTTCCTCGCAGTCTTCCTCGCAGTCTTCCTCGCAGTCTTCCTCGCAGTCTTCCTCGCAGTCTTCCTCGCAGTCTCCCTCGCTGTCTCTCTCGCAGTCTCTCTCGCAGTCTCTCTTGCAGTCTCTCTTGCAGTCTCTCTTGCTGTCTCTCTTGCTGTCTCTCTTGCTGTCTCCCTCGCAGTCTCCCTCGCAGTCTCCCTCGCAGTCTCTCTCGCAGTCTCCCTCGCAGTCTCCCTCGCAGTCTCCCTCGCTGTCTCCCTCGCTGTCTCACGCGATCTCTCTCGCATTCTCTCTCGCATTCTCTCTCGTCTCCCTCGCAGTCTCTTTTGCTGTGTCCATCGCAGTCTCTCTCACAGTCTGTCTTGCTGTCTCTGACGCTGTCTCCCTCGCTGTCTCCCTCGCTGTCTCCCTCGCTGTCTCCCTCGCTGCCTCCCTCGCTGCCTCCCTCGCTGCCTCCCTCGCTGCCTCCCTCGCAGTCTCCCTCGCAGTCTCTCTCGAAGTCTCTCTCGAAGTCTCTCTCGAAGTCTCTCTCGAAGTCTCTCTCGAAGTCTCTCTCGCTGTCTCTCTCGCTGTCTCTCTCGCTGTCTCTCTCGCTGTCTCTCTCGCTGTCTCTCTCGCTGTCTCTCTCGCTGTCTCCCTCGCTTTCTCCCTCGCTGTCTCCCTCGCTGTCTCCCTCGCTGTCTCTCTCGCCGTCTCCCTCGCCGTCTCAATCGCTGTCTCCCTTGCAGTGTCTCTCGCTGTATCCCTCGCTGTTTTTCTCGCTATCTCCATAGCAGTCTCTCTCGCAGTTTCTCTCGCTTTCTCCCTCGCAGTCTCTCTCGCAGTCTCTCTTGCAGTCTCTCTTGCAGTCTCTCTTGCTGTCTCTCTTGCTGTCTCCCTCGCAGTCTCCCTCGCAGTCTCCCTCGCAGTCACCCTCGCAGTCTCCCTCGCAGTCTCCCTCGCAGTCTCCCTCGCTGTCTCCCTCGCTGTCTCACGCGATCTCTCTCGCATTCTCTCTCGCATTCTCTCTCGTCTCCCTCGCAGTCTCTCTTGCTGTGTCCATCGCAGTCTCTCTCACAGTCTGTCTTGCTGTCTCTGTCGCTGTCTCTGTCGCTGTCTCCCTCGCTGTCTCCCTCGCTGTCTCCCTCGCTGTCTCCCTCGCTGTCTCCCTCGCTGCCTCCCTCGCTGCCTCCCTCGCTGCCTCCCTCGCAGTCTCTCTCGAAATCTCTCTCGAAGTCTCTCTCGAAGTCTCTCTCGAAGTCTCTCTCGCTGTCTCCCTCGCTTTCTCCCTCGCTGTCTCCCTCGCTGTCTCTCTCGCCGTCTCCCTCGCCGTCTCAATCGCTGTCTCCCTCGCAGTGTCTCTCGCTGTATCCCTCGCTGTTTTTCTCACTATCTCCATAGCAGTCTCTCTCGCAGTTTCTCTCGCTTTCTCCCTCGCAGTCTCTCTCGCAGTCTCTCTCGCTGTCTCCCTCACAGTCTCACTCGCAGTCTCTCTCGCTGTCTCCCTCGCTGTCTCCCTCACAGTCTCTCTCGCTGTCTCCCTCGCTGTCTCCCTCGAGGTCTCTCTCACAGTCTCTCTCGCAGTCTCTCTCGCTGACTCCCTCGCAGTTTCTATCGCTGTCTCCCTCGTGTTCTCCCTCGTGTTCTCTCTCGCTTTCTCCCACGCTCTCTCCCTCGCAGTCTCTCTCGCAGTCTCTCTCGCAGTCTCTCTCGCAGTCTCTCTCGCTATCTCTCTCGCTATCTCTCTCGCTATCTCTCTCGCTATCTCCCTCGCTATCTCCCTCGCTATCTCCCTCGCTATCTCCCTCGCTATCTCCCTCGCTGTCTCTCTCGCTGTCTCCCTTGCAGTCTCCCTCGCAGTCTCTCTCGCTTTCTCCCTCGCAGTCTCTCTCGCTTTCTCCCTCGCAGTCTCTCTCGCAGTCTCTCTCGCAGTCTCTCTCGCTGTCTCTCTCGCTGTCTCCCTTGCAGTCTCCCTCGCAGTCTCCCTCGCAGTCTCTGTCGCTTTCTCCCTCGCAGTCTCTCTCGCTTTCTCCCTCGCTTTCTCCCTCGCAGTCTCTCTCGCTTTCTCTCTCGCTTTCTCCCTCGCTCTCTCCCTCGCAGTCTCTCTCGCAGTCTCTCTCGCAGTCTCTCTTGCAGTCTCTCTCGCAGTCTCTCTCGCTGTCTCTCTCGCTGTCTCCCTCGCTGTCTCCCTCGCTGTCTCCCTCGCTTTCTCTCTCGCTTTCTCCCTCGCTCTCTCCCTCGCAGTCTCTCTCGCAGTCTCTCTCGCAGTCTCTCTCGCAGTCTCTCTCGCAGTCTCTCTCGCAGTCTCCCTCGCAGTCTCCCTCGCAGTCTCCCTCGCAGTCTCTCTCGCAGTCTCTCTCGCAGTCTCCCTCGCAGTCTCTCTCGCAGTCTCTCTCGCAGTCTCTCTCGCAGTCTCCCTCGCAGTCTCTCTCGCAGTCTCTCTCGCTGTCTCTCTCGCAGTCTCTCTCGCAGTCCTTCTCGCATTCTCTCTCGCTGTCTCCCTCGCTGTCTCCCTCGCTGTATCCCACGCAGTCTCTCTCGCTGTCTCTCACGCGCTCTCTCTCGCAGTCTCTCTCGCTGTCTCCCTCGCAGTCTCCCTCGCTGTCTCCCTCGCTGTGTCCCTCGCTGTGTCCCTCGCTGTGTCCCTCGCTGTGTCCCTCGCTGTCTCTCTCGCAGTTTCCCTCGCTGTCTCCCTCGCAGTTTCCCTCGCAGTTTCCCTCGCAGTTTCCCTCGCTGTCTCCCTCGCTGTCTCCCTCGCTGTCTCCCTCGCAGTCTCCCTCGCAGTCTCCCTCGCAGTCTCCCTCGCAGTCTCCCTCGCTGTCTCCCTCGCTGTCTCCCTCGCAGTCACTCTCTCTGTATCCCCCGCTGTCTCTCTCGCTATCTCCATAGCAGTCTCTCTCGCTGTCTCTCTCGCTGTCTCTCTCGCTGTCTCTCTCAATGTACTCTCGCTGTCTCCCTCGCTGTATCTCTCGCAGTCTCTCTCGCAGTCTCTCTCGCAGTCTCTCTCGCAGTCTCTCTCGCAGTCTCTCTCGCTGTCTCTCTCGCTGTCTCCCTCTCAGTCTCTCTCACTCTCTCTCTCGCAGTCTCTCTCGCAGTCTCTCTCTCCATCTCTCTCTCCGTCTCTCTCGCCGTCTCTCTCGCCGTCTCCCTCGCAGTCTCCCTCGCAGTCTCTCTCGCAGTCTCTCTCGCAGTCTCTCTCGCAGTCTCTCTCGCAGTCTCTCTCGCAGTCTCTCTCGCAGTCTCTCTCGCAGTCTCCCTCGCAGTCTCCCTCGCAGTCTACCTCGCAGTCTCCCTCGCAGTCTCTCTCGCTGTCTCCATTGCAGTCTCCCACACAGTCTCTGTCGCTTTCTCCCTCGCTTTCTCCCTCGCAGTCTCTCTCGCAGTCTCTCTCGCAGTCTCTCTCGCAGTCTCTCTCGCAGTCTCTCTCGCAGTCTCTCTCGCAGTCTCTCTCGCTGTCCCTCTCGCAGTCTCTCTCGCAGTCTCTCTCGCAGTCTCTCTCGCAGTCTCTCTCGCAGTCTCCCTCGCAGTCTCTCTCGCAGTCTCCTTTGCAGTCTCTCTCGCTGTCTCTCTCGCTGTCTCTCTCGCTGTCTCTCTCGCTGTCTCCCTCGCAGTCTCCCTCGCAGTCTCCCTCGCTGTCTCCCTCGCTGTTTCCCTCGCAGTCTCGCTGTCTCCCTCGCAGTCTCTCTCGAAGTCGCTCTCGCTTTCTCCCTCGCTGTCTCTCTCGCAGTCCTTCTCGCATTCTCTCTCGCTGTCTCCAGCGCTGTCTCCCTCGCCATCTCCCTCGCTGTCTCCCTCGCTGTCTCCCTCGCAGTTAGTCTCGCAGTCTCTCTCGCAGTCTCTCTCGCTGTATCCCTCGCTGTATCCCTCGCTGTATCCCTCGCTGTCTCCCTCACAGTCTCCCTCACAGTCTCTCTCGCAGTCTCTCTCGCTATCTCCCTCGCTATCTCCCTCGCTATCTCCCTCGCTATCTCCTTCGCTATCTCCCTCGCAGTCTCTCTCGCAGTCTCTCTCGCAGTCTCTCTCGCAGTCTCTCTCGCAGTCTCTCTCGCAGTCTCTCTCGCAGTCTTCCTCGCAGTCTTCCTCGCATTCTCCCTCGCTGTCTCCCTCGCTGTCTCCCTCGCTGTCTCCCTCGCAGTCTCCCTCGCAGTCTCTCTCGCAGTCTCTCTCGCAGTCTCTCTTGCAGTCTCTCTTGCTGTCTCCCTCGCAGTCTCCCTCGCAGTCTCCCTCGCAGTCTCCCTCGCAGTCTCCCTCGCAGTCTCCCTCGCTGTCTCCCTCGCTGTCTCCCTCGCTGTCTCCCTCGCTGTGTCCATCGCAGTCTCTCTCACAGTCTCTCTTGCTGTCTCAGTCGCTGTCTCCCTCGCCGTCTCAATCGCTGTCTCCCTCGCAGTGTCTCTCGCTGTATCCCTCGCTGTTTTTCTCGCTATCTCCATAGCAGTCTCTCTCGCAGTTTCTCTCGCTTTCTCCCTCGCAGTCTCTCTCGCTGTCTCCCTCACAGTCTCACTCGCAGTCTCTCTCGCTGTCTCTCTCGCTGTCTCCCTCACAGTCTCCCTCGCTGTCTCCCTCGCTGTCTCCCTCGCTGTCTCCCTCGAGGTCTCTCTCACAGTCTCTCTCGCAGTCTCTCTCGCTGACTCCCTCGCAGTTTCTATCGCTGTCTCCCTCGTGTTCTCTCTCGCTTTCTCCCTCGCTCTCTCCCTCGCAGTCTCTCTCGCAGTCTCTCTCGCAGTCTCTCTCGCTATCTCTCTCGCTATCTCTCTCGCTATCTCCCTCGCTATCTCCCTCGCTATCTCTCTCGCTGTCTCTCTCGCTGTCTCCCTTGCAGTCTCCCTTGCAGTCTCCCTCGCAGTCTCTCTCGCTTTCTCCCTCGCAGTCTCTCTCGCTTTCTCCCTCGCAGTCTCTCTCGCAGTCTCTCTCGCAGTCTCTCTCGCAGTCTCTCTCGCAGTCTCTCTTGCAGTCTCTCTCACAGTCTCTCTCGCAGTCTTCGTCGCAGTTTCTCTCGCTGTCTCCCTCGCTGCCTCCCACGGTGTCTCCCTCGCAGTCTCTCTTGCAGTATTTCTTGCAGTCTCTCTTGCTGTCTCCCTCGCTGTGTCTCTCGCTCTCTCTCTTGCAGTCTCCCTCGCTGTCTCCCTCGCTATCTCCCTCGCTGTCTCCCTCGCTGTCTCACGCGATCTCACTCACATTCTCTCTCGTTGTCTCCCTCGCAGTCTCTCTCTCTGTGTCCCTCGCAGTCTCTCTCGCAGTCTCTATTGCTGTCTCTGTCGCTGTCTCCCTCGCTGTCTCCCTCGCTGTCTCCCTCGCTGTCTCCCTCGCTGTCTCCCTCGCAGTCTCTCTCGAAGTCTCTCTCGAAGTCTCTCTCGAAGTCTCTCTCGAAGTCTCTCTCGAAGTCTCTCTCGAAGTCTCTCTTGCTGTCTCTCTCGCTGTCTCCCTCGCTGTCTCCCTCGCTGTCTCCCTCGCTGTCTCCCTCGCTGTCTCCCTCGCTTTCTCTCTCGCTGTCTCCCTCGCTTTCTCTCTCGCTGTCTCCCTCGCTTTCTCTCTCGCTTTCTCTCTCGCTGTCTCCCTCGCTTTCTCTCTCGCTTTCTCCCTCGCTCTCTCCCTCGCAGTCTCCCTCGCTGTCTCCCTCGCTGTCTCCCTCACGGTGTCTCTCGCTCTCTCCCTCGCTGTCTCCCTCGCTGTCTCATGCGCTCTCTCTCGCAGTCTCTCTCGCTGTCTCCCTCACTGTGTCCCTCGCTGTGTCCCTCGCAGTCTCCCTCGCAGTCTCCCTCGCAGTCTCCCTCGCTGTCTCCCTCTCAGTCTCTCTCGCAGTCTCTCTCGCAGTCTCTCTCGCAGTCTCTCTCGCTGTCTCCCTCGCTTTCTCCCTCGCTGTCTCTCTCGCTGTCCCTCTCGCAGTCTCTCTCGCTGTCTCTCTCGCAGTCTCTCTCGCAGTCTCCTTTGCAGTCTCTCTCGCTGTCTCTCTCGCAGTCTCCCTCGCTGTCTCTCTCGCTGTCTCCCTCGCTGTCTCCCTCGCTGTCTCTCTCGCTGTCTCCCTCGCTGTCTCCCTCGCAGTCTCACTCGCAGTCTCACTCGCAGTCTCTCTCGCTGTCTCCCTCGCTTTCTCCCTCGCTGTCTCTCTCGCTGTCTCTCTCGCTGTCTCCCTCGCTGTCTCCCTCGCTGTCTCTCTTGCAGTCTCCCTCGCTGTCTCCCTCGCTGTCTCCCTCGCTGTCTCCCTCGCTGTCTCCCTCACTGTGTCCCTCGCTCTCTCCCTCGCTCTCTCCCTCGCAGTCTCCCTCACCGTCTCCCTCGCCGTCTCTCTCGCCGTCTTCCTCGCAGTTTCTCTCGCTGTCTCCCTCGCTGTCTCCCTCGCTGTCTCTCTCGCTGTCTCTCTCGCTGTCTCCCTCGCTGTCTCCCTCGCTGTCTCCCTAGCAGTCGCTCTCGCAGTCGCTCTCGCAGTCGCTCTCGCAGTCGCTCTCGCAGTCTCTCTCGCTGTCTCCCTCGCTGTCTCCCTCGCTGTCTCCCTCGCTGTCTCCCTAGCAGTCGCTCTCGCAGTCTCTCTCGTTGTCTTCCTCGCTGTGTCCCTCGCAGTCTCTCTCGCAGTCTCTCTCGCAGTCTCTCTCGCAGTCTCTCTCGCAGTCTCTCTCGCAGTCTTCCTCGCAGTTTCTCTCGCTGTCTCCCTCGCTGCCTCACGCGATCTCTCTTGCATTCTCTCTCGTTGTCTCCCTTGCATTCTCTCTCGCTGTCTCCAGCGCTGTCTCCCTTGCCATCTCCCTCGCTGTCTCTCTCGCAGTTAGTCTCGCAGTCTCTCTCGCTGTATCCCTCGCTGTCTCTCTCGCTATCTCCATAGCAGTCTCTCTCGCAGTCTCTCTCGCAGTCTCTCTCGCAGTCTCTCTCGCTATCTCTCTCGCTATCTCTCTCGCTATCTCCCTCGCTATCTCCCTCGCTATCTCCCTCGCTATCTCCCTCGCTATCTCCCTCGCTGTCTCCCTCGCTGTCTCCCTCGCTGTCTCCCTCGCTGTCTCCCTCGCTATCTCCCTCGCTATCTCCCTCGCTATCTCCCTCGCTATCTCCCTCGCTGTCTCTCTCGCTGTCTCCCTTGCAGTCTCCCTCGCAGTCTCCCTCGCAGTCTCCCTCGCAGTCTCTCTCGCTTTCTCCCTCGCAGTCTCTCTCGCAGTCTCTCTCGCTTTCTCCCTCGCAGTCTCTCTCGCAGTCTCTCTCGCAGTCTCTCTCGCAGTCTCTCTCGCAGTCTCTCTCGCTATCTCTCTCGCTATCTCTCTCGCTATCTCCCTCGCTATCTCCCTCGCTATCTCCCTCGCTATCTCCCTCGCTATCTCCCTCGCTGTCTCCCTCGCTATCTCCCTCGCTATCTCCCTCGCTATCTCCCTCGCTATCTCCCTCGCTGTCTCTCTCGCTGTCTCCCTTGCAGTCTCCCTCGCAGTCTCCCTCGCAGTCTCCCTCGCAGTCTCTCTCGCTTTCTCCCTCGCAGTCTCTCTCGCAGTCTCTCTCGCTTTCTCCCTCGCAGTCTCTCTCGCAGTCTCTCTCGCAGTCTCTCTCGCAGTCTCTCTCGCAGTCTCTCTCGCAGTCTCTCTCGCAGTCTTCCTCGCAGTCTTCCTCGCAGTCTTCCTCGCAGTCTTCCTCGCAGTCTTCCTCGCAGTCTCCCTCGCTGTCTCCCTCGCAGTCTCTCTTGCAGTCTCTCTTGCAGTCTCTCTTGCAGTCTCTCTTGCTGTCTCTCTTGCTGTCTCTCTTGCTGTCTCCCTCGCAGTCTCCCTCGCAGTCTCCCTCGCAGTCTCCCTCGCAGTCTCCCTCGCAGTCTCCCTCGCTGTCTCCCTCGCTGTCTCACGCGATCTCTCTCGCATTCTCTCTCGTCTCCCTCGCAGTCTCTCTCGCTGTCTCCATCGCAGTCTCTCTCACAGTCTGTCTTGCTGTCTCTGTCGCTGTCTCTGTCGCTGTCTCTGTCGCTGTCTCCCTCGCTGTCTCCCTCGCTGTCTCCCTCGCTGTCTCCCTCGCTGTCTCCCTCGCTGCCTCCCTCGCTGCCTCCCTCGCTGCCTCCCTCGCAGTCTCTCTCGAAGTCTCTCTCGAAGTCTCTCTCGAAGTCTCTCTCGAACTCTCTCTCGAAGTCTCTCTCGAAGTCTCTCTCGAAGTCTCTCTCGAAGTCTCTCTCGAAGTCTCTCTCGAAGTCTCTCTCGAAGTCTCTCTCGAAGTCTCTCTCGCTGTCTCTCTCGCTGTCTCTCTCGCTGTCTCCCTCGCTTTCTCCCTCGCTTTCTCCCTCGCTGTCTCCCTCGCTGTCTCCCTCGCTGTCTGTCTTGCTGTCTCTGTCGCTGTCTCCCTCGCTGTCTCCCTCGCTGTCTCCCTCGCTGTCTCCCTCGCTGCCTCCCTCGCTGCCTCCCTCGCTGCCTCCCTCGCTGCCTCCCTCGCTGCCTCCCTCGCAGTCTCTCTCGAAGTCTCTCTCGCTGTCTCTCTCGCTGTCTCTCTCGCTGTCTCTCTCGCTGTCTCTCTCGCTGTCTCCCTCGCTTTCTCCCTCGCTGTCTCCCTCGCTGTCTCTCTCGCCGTCTCCCTCGCCGTCTCAATCGCTGTCTCCCTCGCAGTGTCTCTCGCTGTATCCCTCGCTGTTTTTCTCGCTATCTCCATAGCAGTCTCTCTCGCAGTTTCTCTCGCTTTCTCCCTCGCAGTCTCTCTCGCTGTCTCCCTCACAGTCTCACTCGCAGTCTCTCTCGCTGTCTCCCTCGCTGTCTCCCTCGCTGTCTCCCTCACAGTCTCTCTCGCTGTCTCCCTCGCTGTCTCCCTCGAGGTCTCTCTCGCAGTCTCTCTCGCTATCTCTCTCGCTATCTCTCTCGCTGTCTCTCTCGCAGTCTCTCTCGCAGTCTCTCTCGCAGTCTCTCTCGCTGACTCCCTCGCAGTTTCTATCGCTGTCTCCCTCGTGTTCTCTCTCGCTTTCTCCCTCGCTCTCTCCCTCGCTCTCTCCCTCGCAGTCTCTCTCGCAGTCTCTCTCGCAGTCTCTCTCGCAGTCTCTCTCGCTATCTCTCTCGCTATCTCTCTCGCTGTCTCTCTCGCAGTCTCTCTCGCAGTCTCTCTCGCAGTCTCTCTCGCAGTCTCTCTAGCTGTCTCTCTCGCTATCTCTCTCGCTATCTCTCTCGCTATCTCTCTCGCTATCTCTCTCGCTGTCTCTCTCGCAGTCTCTCTCGCAGTCTCTCTCGCAGTCTCTCTCGCAGTCTCTCTCGCTATCTCCCTCGCTATCTCCCTCGCTATCTCCCTCGCTGTCTCTCTCGCTGTCTCCCTTGCAGTCTCCCTCGCTGTCTCTCTCGCTGTCTCCCTTGCAGTCTCCCTTGCAGTCTCTCTCGCAGTCTCTCTCGCTGTCTCTCTCGCTGTCTCCCTTGCAGTCTCCCTCGCAGTCTCTGTCGCTTTCTCCCTCGCAGTCTCTCTCGCTGTCTCCCTCGCTGTCTCCCTCGCTTTCTCTCTCGCTTTCTCCCTCGCTCTCTCCCTCAGTCTCTCTCGCAGTCTCTCTCGCAGTCTCGCTCGCAGTCTCTCTCGCAGTCTCTCTCGCAGTCTCCCTCGCAGTCTCCCTCGCAGTCTCTCTCGCAGTCTCTCTCGCAGTCTCTCTCGCAGTCTCCCTCGCAGTCTCTCTCGCAGTCTCTCTCGCAGTCTCCCTCGCAGTCTCTCTCGCAGTCTCTCTCGCTGTCTCTCTCGCAGTCTCTCTCGCAGTCCTTCTCGCATTCTCTCTCGCTGTCTCCCTCGCTGTCTCCCACGCAGTCTCTCTCGCTGTCTCTCACGCGCTCTCTCTCGCAGTCTCTCTCGCTGTCTCCCTCGCAGTCTCCCTCGCTGTGTCCCTCGCTGTGTCCCTCGCTGTGTCCCTCGCTGTGTCCCTCGCTGTGTCCCTCGCTGTGTCCCTCGCAGTCTCTCTCGCAGTTTCCCTCGCTGTCTCTCTCGCAGTTTCCCTCGCTGTCTCTCTCGCAGTTTCCCTCGCAGTTTCCCTCGCTGTCTCCCTCGCTGTCTCCCTCGCTGTCTCCCTCGCTGTCTCCCTCGCAGTCTCCCTCGCAGTCTCCCTCGCAGTCTCCCTCGCTGTCTCCCTCGCTGTCTCCCTCGCTGTCTCCCTCGCTGTCTCCCTCGCCGTCTCCCTCGCTGTCTCCCTCGCAGTCACTCTCTCTGTATCCCCCGCTGTCTCTCTCGCTATCTCCATAGCAGTCTCTCTCACTGTCTCTCTCGCTGTCTCTCTCGCTGTCTCTCTCAATGTACTCTCGCTGTCTCCCTCGCTGTATCTCTCGCAGTCTCTCTCGCAGTCTCTCTCGCAGTCTCTCTCGCAGTCTCTCTCGCAGTCTCTCTCGCAGTCTCTCTCGCAGTCTCTCTCGCTGTCTCCCTCTCAGTCTCTCTCACTCTCTCTCTCGCCGTCTCTCTCGCCGTCTCTGTCGCCGTCTCTCTCTCCATCTCTCTCGCCGTCTCTCTCGCCGTCTCCCTCGCAGTCTCCCTCGCAGTCTCCCTCGCAGTCTCTCTCGCAGTCTCTCTCGCAGTCTCTCTCGCAGTCTCTCTCGCAGTCTCCCTCGCAGTCTCCCTCGCAGTCTCCCTCGCAGTCTCCCTCGCAGTCTCCCTCGCTGTCTCCATTGCAGTCTCCCACACAGTCTCTGTCGCTTTCTCCCTCGCTTTCTCCCTCGCAGTCTCTCTCGCAGTCTCTCTCGCAGTCTCTCTCGCAGTCTCTCTCGCTGTCTCTCTCGCAGTCTCTCTCGCAGTCTCTCTCGCTGTCCCTCTCGCAGTCTCTCTCGCAGTCTCTCTCGCATTCTCTCTCGCATTCTCTCTCGCAGTCTCTCTCGCAGTCTCCCTCGCAGTCTCTCTCGCAGTCTCCTTTGCAGTCTCTCTCGCTGTCTCTCTCGCTGTCTCTCTCGCTGTCTCTCTCGCTGTCTCCCTCGCAGTCTCCCTCGCAGTCTCCCTCGCAGTCTCCCTCGCTGTCTCCCTCGCTGTTTCCCTCGCAGTCTCGCTGTCTCCCTCGCAGTCTCTCTCGAAGTCGCTCTCGCTTTCTCCCTCGCAGTCTCTCTCGCAGTCTCCCTCGCAGTCTCTCTCGCAGTCTCTCTCGCAGTCTCTCTCGCAGTCTCCCTCGCAGTCTCTCTCGCAGTCTCTCTCGCTGTCTCTCTCGCAGTCTCTCTCGCAGTCCTTCTCGCATTCTCTCTCGCTGTCTCCCTCGCTGTCTCCCACGCAGTCTCTCTCGCTGTCTCTCACGCGCTCTCTCTCGCAGTCTCTCTCGCTGTCTCCCTCGCAGTCTCCCTCGCAGTCTCCCTCGCTGTGTCCCTCGCTGTGTCCCTCGCTGTGTCCCTCGCTGTGTCCCTCGCTGTGTCCCTCGCTGTGTCCCTCGCTGTCTCTCTCGCAGTTTCCCTCGCTGTCTCTCTCGCAGTTTCCCTCGCAGTTTCCCTCGCTGTCTCCCTCGCTGTCTCCCTCGCTGTCTCCCTCGCTGTCTCCCTCGCAGTCTCCCTCGCAGTCTCCCTCGCTGTCTCCCTCGCTGTCTCCCTCGCTGTCTCCCTCGCCGTCTCCCTCGCCGTCTCCCTCGCAGTCACTCTCTCTGTATCCCCCGCTGTCTCTCTCGCTATCTCAATAGCAGTCTCTCTCACTGTCTCTCTCGCTGTCTCTCTCGCTGTCTCTCTCAATGTACTCTCGCTGTCTCCCTCGCTGTATCTCTCGCAGTCTCTCTCGCAGTCTCTCTCGCAGTCTCTCTCGCAGTCTCTCTCGCTGTCTCCCTCTCAGTCTCTCTCACTCTCTCTCTCGCCGTCTCTCTCGCCGTCTCTCTCTCCATCTCTCTCGCCGTCTCTCTCGCCGTCTCCCTCGCAGTCTCCCTCGCAGTCTCCCTCGCAGTCTCTCTCGCAGTCTCTCTCGCAGTCTCTCTCGTAGTCTCTCTCGCAGTCTCCCTCGCAGTCTCCCTCGCAGTCTCCCTCGCAGTCTCCCTCGCAGTCTCCCTCGCAGTCTCCCTCGCTGTCTCCATTGCAGTCTCCCACACAGTCTCTGTCGCTTTCTCCCTCGCTTTCTCCCTCGCAGTCTCTCTCGCAGTCTCTCTCGCAGTCTCTCTCGCAGTCTCTCTCGCAGTCTCTCTCGCAGTCTCTCTCGCTGTCCCTCTCGCAGTCTCTCTCGCAGTCTCTCTCGCATTCTCTCTCGCAGTCTCTCTCGCAGTCTCCCTCGCAGTCTCTCTCGCAGTCTCCTTTGCAGTCTCTCTCGCTGTCTCTCTCGCTGTCTCTCTCGCTGTCTCTCTCGCTGTCTCCCTCGCTGTCTCCCTCGCAGTCTCCCTCGCAGTCTCCCTCGCTGTCTCCCTCGCTGTTTCCCTCGCAGTCTCGCTGTCTCCCTCGCAGTCTCTCTCGAAGTCGCTCTCGCTTTCTCCCTCGCTGTCTCTCTCGCAGTCCTTCTCGCATTCTCTCTCGCTGTCTCCAGCGATGTCTCCAGCGCTGTCTCCCTCGCCGTCTCCCTCGCTGTCTCCCTCGCAGTTAGTCTCGCAGTCTCTCTCGCAGTCTCTCTCGCTGTATCCCTCGCTGTATCCCTCGCTGTCTCCCTCACAGTCTCCCTCGCAGTCTCTCTTGCAGTCTCTCTCGCAGTCTCTCTCGCTATCTCCCTCGCTATCTCCCTCGCTATCTCCCTCGCTATCTCCCTCGCTATCTCCCTCGCTGTCTCCCTCGCTATCTCTCTCGCAGTCTCTCTCGCAGTCTCTCTCGCAGTCTCTCTCGCAGTCTCTCTCGCAGTCTCTCTCGCAGTCTTCCTCGCAGTCTTCCTCGCAGTCTTCCTCGCAGTCTCCCTCGCAGTCTCCCTCGCTGTCTCCCTCGCTGTCTCCCTCGCTGTCTCCCTCGCTGTCTCCCTCGCAGTCTCCCTCGCAGTCTCTCTCGCAGTCTCTCTTGCAGTCTCTCTTGCAGTCTCTCTTGCTGTCTCTCTTGCTGTCTCCCTCACAGTCTCCCTCGCAGTCTCCCTCGCAGTCTCCCTCGCAGTCTCCCTCGCAGTCTCCCTCGCTGTCTCCCTCGCTGTCTCTCTCGCTGTGTCCATCGCAGTCTCTCTCACAGTCTCTCTCACAGTCTCTCTTGCTGTCTCAGTCGCTGTCTCCCTCGCTGTCTCCCTCGCTGTCTCCCTCGCTGTCTCCCTCGCTGTCTCCCTCGCTGTCTCCCTCGCTGTCTCCCTCGCTGCCTCCCTCGCTGCCTCCCTCGCTGCCTCCCTCGCAGTCTCTCTCGAAGTCTCTCTCGCTGTCTCTCTCGCTGTCTCTCTCGCTGTCTCTCTCGCTGTCTCTCTCGCTGTCTCTCTCGCTGTCTCTCTCGCTGTCTCTCTCGCTGTCTCTCTCGCTGTCTCTCTCGCTGTCTCTCTCGCTGTCTCTCTCGCTGTCTCCCTTGCTGTCTCCCTCGCTGTCTCCCTCGCCGTCTCTCTCGCCGTCTCCCTCGCCGTCTCCCTTGCCGTCTCAATCGCTGTCTCCCTCGCAGTGTCTCTCGCTGTATCCCTCGCTGTTTTTCTCGCTATCTCCATAGCAGTCTCTCTCGCAGTTTCTCTCGCTTTCTCCCTCGCAGTCTCTCTCGCTGTCTCCCTCACAGTCTCACTCGCAGTCTCTCTCGCTGTCTCTCTCGCTGTCTCCCTCGCTGTCTCCCTCACAGTCTCCCTCGCTGTCTCCCTCGCTGTCTCCCTCGCTGTCTCCCTCGAGGTCTCTCTCACAGTCTCTCTCGCAGTCTCTCTCGCTGACTCCCTCGCAGTTTCTATCGCTGTCTCCCTCGTGTTCTCTCTCGCTTTCTCCCTCGCTCTCTCCCTCGCAGTCTCTCTCGCAGTCTCTCTCGCAGTCTCTCTCGCTATCTCTCTCGCTATCTCTCTCGCTATCTCCCTCGCTATCTCCCTCGCTATCTCCCTCGCTATCTCCCTCGCTATCTCTCTCGCTTTCTCCCTCGCAGTCTCTCTCGCAGTCTCTCTCGCAGTCTCTCTCGCAGTCTCTCTCGCAGTCTCTCTTGCAGTCTCTCTCACAGTCTCTCTCGCAGTCTTCGTCGCAGTTTCTCTCGCTGTCTCCCTCGCTGCCTCCCACGGTGTCTCCCTCGCAGTCTCTCTTGCAGTCTCTCTTGCAGTCTCTCTTGCTGTCTCCCTCGCTGTGTCTCTCGCTCTCTCTCTCGCAGTCTCCCTCGCTGTCTCCCTCGCTATCTCCCTCGCTGTCTCCCTCGCTGTCTCACGCGATCTCTCTCACATTCTCTCTCGTTGTCTCCCTCGCAGTCTCTCTCGCTGTGTCCCTCGCAGTCTCTCTCGCAGTCTCTATTGCTGTCTCTGTCGCTGTCTCCCTCGCTGTCTCCCTCGCTGTCTCCCTCGCTGTCTCCCTCGCTGTCTCCCTCGCAGTCTCTCTCGAAGTCTCTCTCGCTGTCTCTCTCGCTGTCTCTCTCGCTGTCTCTCTCGCTGTCTCCCTCGCTGTCTCCCTCGCTTTCTCTCTCGCTGTCTCCCTCGCTTTCTCTCTCGCTTTCTCCCTCGCTTTCTCCCTCGCTGTCTCCCTCGCTGTCTCCCTCGCTGTCTCCCTCGCTGTCTCCCTCGCCGTCTCCCTCGCCGTCTCCCTCGCAGTCACTCTCTCTGTCTCCCTCGCTGTCTCCCGCGCTGTCTCCCTCGCTTTCTCTCTCGCTGTCTCCCTCGCTTTCTCCGTCGCTTTCTCCCTCGCTATCTCCATAGCAGTCTCTCTCACTGTCTCTCTCGCTGTCTCTCTCGCTGTCTCTCTCAATGTACTCTCGCTGTCTCCCTCGCTGTCTCCCTCGCTGTCTCCCTCGCTGTCTCCCTCGCTCTATCCCTCGCTCTATCCCTCGCTGTATCTCGCGCAGTCTCTCTCGCAGTCTCTCTCGCAGTCTCTCTCGCAGTCTCTCTCGCAGTCTCTCTCGCTGTCTCCCTCTCAGTCTCTCTCGCAGTCTCTCTCGCCGTCTCTCTCTCCGTCTCTCTCGCCGTCTCTCTCGCCGTCTCTCTCGCCGTCTCTCTCGCCGTCTCTCTCGCCGTCTCTCTCGCAGTCTCCCTCGCAGTCTCTCTCGCAGTCTCCCTCGCAGTCTCCCTCGCAGTCTCCCTCGCAGTCTCCCTCGCAGTCTCCCTCGCAGTCTCCCTCGCAGTCTCTCTCGCTGTCTCCATTGCAGTCTCCCACACAGTCTCTGTCGCTTTCTCCCTCGCTTTCTCCCTCGCTTTCTCCCTCGCAGTCTCCCTCGCAGTCTCTCTCGCAGTCTCTCTCGCAGTCTCTCTCGCAGTCTCTCTCGCTGTCCCTCTCGCTGTCCCTCTCGCAGTCTCTCTCGCAGTCTCTCTCGCAGTCTCTCTCGCTGTCTCCCTCGCAGTCTCTCTCGCAGTCTCCTTTGCAGTCTCTCTCGCTGTCTCTCTCTCGCTGTCTCTCTCTCGCTGTCTCTCTCTCGCTGTCTCTCTCTCGCTGTCTCCCTCGCAGTCTCCCTCGCTGTCTCCCTCGCAGTCTCCCTCGCAGTCTCCCTCGCAGTCTCCCTCGCTGTCTCCCTCACAGTCTCGCTGTCTCCCTCGCAGTCTCTCTCGAAGTCGCTCTCGCTTTCTCCCTCGCTGTCTCTCTCGCAGTCCTTCTCGCATTCTCTCTCGCTGTCTCCAGCGCTGTCTCCCTCGCCATCTCCCTCGCTGTCTCCCTCGCAGTTAGTCTCGCAGTCTCTCTCGCTGTATCCCTCGCTGTCTCCCTCACAGTCTCCCTCACAGTCTCCCTCGCAGTCTCTCTCGCAGTCTCTCTCGCAGTCTCTCTCGCTATCTCCCTCGCTATCTCCCTCGCTATCTCCCTCGCTATCTCCCTCGCTATCTCTCTCGCAGTCTCTCTCGCAGTCTCTCTCGCAGTCTCTCTCGCAGTCTTCCTCGCAGTCTTCCTCGCAGTCTTCCTCGCAGTCTTCCTCGCAGTCTTGCTCGCAGTCTTCCTCGCAGTCTTCCTCGCAGTCTTCCTCGCAGTCTTCCTCGCAGTCTTCCTCCCAGTCTTCCTCGCAGTCTCCCTCGCTGTCTCCCTCGCTGTCTCCCTCGCAGTCTCCCTCGCAGTCTCCCTCGCAGTCTCCCTCGCAGTCTCCCTCGCAGTCTCCCTCGCTGTCTCCCTCGCTGTCTCACTCGCTGTGTCCATCGCAGTCTCTCTCACAGTCTCTCTCACAGTCTCTCTTGCTGTCTCAGTCGCTGTCTCCCTCGCTGTCTCCCTCGCTGTCTCCCTCGCTGTCTCCCTCGCTGTCTCCCTCGCTGTCTCCCTCGCTGTCTCCCTCGCTGTCTCCCTCGCTGCCTCCCTCGCTGCCTCCCTCGCAGTCTCTCTCGCAGTCTCTCTCGCTGTCTCTCTCGCTGTCTCTCTCGCTGTCTCTCTCGCTGTCTCTCTCGCTGTCTCTCTCGCTGTCTCCCTCGCTGTCTCCCTCGCCGTCTCTCTCGCCGTCTCTCTCGCCGTCTCCCTCGCCGTCTCAATCGCTGTCTCCCTCGCAGTGTCTCTCGCTGTATCCCTCGCTGTTTTTCTCGCTATCTCCATAGCAGTCTCTCTCGCAGTTTCTCTCGCTTTCTCCCTCGCAGTCTCTCTCGCTGTCTCCCTCACAGTCTCACTCGCAGTCTCTCTCGCTGTCTCTCTCGCTGTCTCCCTCGCTGTCTCCCTCGCTGTCTCCCTCACAGTCTCCCTCGCTGTCTCCCTCGCTGTCTCCCTCGAGGTCTCTCTCACAGTCTCTCTCACAGTCTCTCTCGCTGACTCCCTCGCAGTTTCCATCGCTGTCTCCCTCGTGTTCTCTCTCGCTTTCTCCCTCGCTCTCTCCCTCGCAGTCTCTCTTGCAGTCTCTCTCGCAGTCTCTCTTGCAGTCTCTCTCGCAGTCTCTCTCGCTATCTCTCTCGCTATCTCTCTCGCTATCTCCTTCGCTATCTCCCTCGCTATCTCCCTCGCTATCTCTCTCGCTGTCTCTCTCGCTGTCTCCCTCGCAGTCTCCCTCGCAGTCTCCCTCGCAGTCTCTCTCGCTTTCTCCCTCGCAGTCTCTCTCGCTTTCTCCCTCGCAGTCTCTCTCGCAGTCTCTCTCGCAGTCTCTCTCGCAGTCTCTCTTGCAGTCTCTCTCACAGTCTCTCTCGCAGTCTTCGTCGCAGTTTCTCTCGCTGTCTCCCTCGCTGCCTCCCACGGTGTCTCCCTCGCAGTCTCTCTCGCTGTCTCCCTCGCTATCTCCCTCGCTGTCTCCCTCGCTGTCTCACGCGATCTCTCTCACATTCTCTCTCGTTGTCTCCCTCGCAGTCTCTCTCGCTGTGTCCCTCGCAGTCTCTCTCGCAGTCTCTATTGCTGTCTCTGTCGCTGTCTCCCTCGCTGTCTCCCTCGCTGTCTCCCTCGCTGTCTCCCTCGCTGTCTCCCTCGCTGTTTCCCTCGCAGTCTCTCTCGAAGTCTCTCTCGAAGTCTCTCTCGAAGTCTCTCTCGCTGTCTCTCTCGCTGTCTCCCTCGCTGTCTCCCTCGCTGTCTCCCTCGCTGTCTCCCTCGCTGTCTCCCTCGCTGTCTCCCTCGCTGTCTCCCTCGCTTTCTCTCTCGCTGTCTCCCTCGCTTTCTCTCTCGCTTTCTCCCTCGCTGTCTCCCTCGCTGTCTCCCTCGCTGTCTCCCTCGCTGTCTCCCTCGCTGTCTCCCTCGCCGTCTCCCTCGCCGTCTCCCTCGCAGTCACACTCTCTCTCTCCCTCGCTGTCTCCCTCGCTGTCTCCCTCGCTGTCTCCCTCGCTGTCTCCCTCGCTGTCTCCCTCGCTTTCTCTCTCGCTGTCTCCCTCGCTTTCTCTCTCGCTTTCTCCCTCGCTATCTCCATAGCAGTCTCTCTCACTGTCTCTCTCACTGTCTCTCTCGTTGTCTCTCTCGCTGTCTCTCTCGCTGTCTCTCTCAATGTACTCTCGCTGTCTCCCTCGCTGTCTCCCTCGCTCTATCCCTCGCTCTATCCCTCGCTGTATCTCTCGCAGTCTCTCTCGCAGTCTCTCTCGCAGTCTCTCTCGCTGTCTCCCTCTCAGTCTCTCTCGCAGTCTCTCTCGCCGTCTCTCTCTCCGTCTCTCTCGCCGTCTCTCTCGCCGTCTCTCTCGCCGTCTCTCTCGCCGTCTCTCTCGCCGTCTCTCTCGCAGTCTCCCTCGCAGTCTCCCTCGCAGTCTCCCTCGCAGTCTCCCTCGCAGTCTCTCTCGCTGTCTCCATTGCAGTCTCCCACACAGTCTCTGTCGCTTTCTCCCTCGCTTTCTCCCTCGCTTTCTCCCTCGCAGTCTCTCTCGCAGTCTCTCTCGCAGTCTCTCTCGCAGTCTCTCTCGCTGTCCCTCTCGCAGTCTCTCTCGCAGTCTCTCTCGCAGTCTCTCTCGCAGTCTCTCTCGCAGTCTCTCTCGCTGTCTCCCTCGCAGTCTCTCTCGCAGTCTCCTTTGCAGTCTCTCTCGCTGTCTCTCTCTCGCTGTCTCTCTCTCGCTGTCTCCCTCGCAGTCTCCCTCGCTGTCTCCCTCGCTGTTTCCCTCACAGTCTCGCTGTCTCCCTCGCAGTCTCTCTCGAAGTCGCTCTCGCTTTCTCCCTCGCTGTCTCTCTCGCAGTCCTTCTCGCATTCTCTCTCGCTGTCTCCAGCGCTGTCTCCAGCGCTGTCTCCCTCGCCATCTCCCTCGCTGTCTCCCTCGCAGTTAGTCTCGCAGTCTCTCTCGCTGTATCCCTCGCTGTCTCCCTCACAGTCTCCCTCACAGTCTCCCTCGCAGTCTCTCTCGCAGTCTCTCTCGCAGTCTCTCTCGCTATCTCCCTCGCTATCTCCCTCGCTATCTCCCTCGCTATCTCTCTCGCAGTCTCTCTCGCAGTCTCTCTCGCAGTCTCTCTCGCAGTCTTCCTCGCAGTCTTCCTCGCAGTCTTCCTCGCAGTCTTCATCGCAGTCTTCCTCGCAGTCTTCCTCGCAGTCTTCCTCCCAGTCTTCCTCGCAGTCTCCCTCGCAGTCTCCCTCGCAGTCTCCCTCGCTGTCTCCCTCGCTGTCTCCCTCGCTGTCTCCCTCGCTGTCTCCCTCGCTGTCTCTCTTGCAGTCTCTCTTGCAGTCTCTCTCGCAGTCTCCCTCGCAGTCTCCCTCGCAGTCTCCCTCGCTGTCTCCCTCGCTGTCTCCCTCGCTGTCTCCCTCGCTGTCTCCCTCGCTGTCTCCCTCGCTGTATCACGCGATCTCTCTCGCATTCTCTCTCGTCTCCCTCGCAGTCTCTCTCGCTGTGTCCATCGCAGTCTCTCTCGAAGTCTCTCTCGCTGTCTCTCTCGCTGTCTCTCTCGCTGTCTCTCTCGCTGTCTCTCTCGCTGTCTCCCTCGCTGTCTCCCTCGCTGTCTCCCTCGCTGTCTCCCTCGCTGTCTCCCTCGCTGTCTCCCTCGCTGTCTCTCTCGCCGTCTCCCTCGCCGTCTCCCTCGCCGTCTCCCTCGCCGTCTCCCTCGCCGTCTCCCTCGCCGTCTCAATCGCCGTCTCAATCGCTGTCTCCCTCGCTCTCTCCCTCGCTCTCTCCCGCAGTCTCTCTCGCTGTCTCCCTCACAGTCTCTCTCGCTGTCTCCCTCGCTGTCTCCCTCGCTGTCTCCCTCGCTGTCTCCCTCGCTGTCTCCCTCGCTGTCTCCCTCACAGACTCCCTCGCTGTCTCCCTCGCTGTCTCCCTCGAGGTCTCTCTCACAGTCTCTCTCGCTGACTCCCTCGCAGTTTCTATCGCTGTCTCCCTCGTGTTCTCTCTCGCTTTCTCCCTCGCTCTCTCCCTCGCAGTCTCTCTTGCAGTCTCTCTCGCTATCTCTCTCGCTATCTCCCTCGCTATCTCCCTCGCTATCTCCCTCGCTATCTCCCTCGCTATCTCCCTCGCTATCTCCCTCGCTATCTCCCTCGCTATCTCTCTCGCTGTCTCTCTCGCTGTCTCCCTCGCAGTCTCCCTCGCAGTCTCCCTCGCAGTCTCCCTCGCAGTCTCTCTCGCAGTCTCTCTTGCTTTCTCCCTCGCAGTCTCTCTCGCAGTCTCTCTCGCAGTCTCTCTTGCAGTCTCTCTTGCAGTCTCTCTCGCAGTCTTCGTCGCAGTTTCTCTCGCTGTCTCCCTCGCTGCCTCCCACGCTGTCTCCCTCGCAGTCTCTCTTGCAGTCTCCCTCGCTGTGTCTCTCGCTCTCTCTCTCGCAGTCTCCCTCGCTGTCTCCCTCGCTATCTCCCTCGCTGTCTCCCTCGCTGTCTCACGCGATCTCTCTCACATTCTCTCTCGTTGTCTCCCTCGCAGTCTCTCTCGCTGTGTCCCTCGCAGTCTCTCTCGCAGTCTCTATTGCTGTCTCTCTCGCTGTGTCCCTCGCTGTCTCCCTCGCTGTCTCCCTCGCTGTCTCCATCGCTGTCTCCCTCGCTGTCTCCCTCGCTGTCTCCCTCGCTGTCTCTCTCGAAGTCTCTCTCGCTGTCTCCCTCGCTGTCTCCCTCGCTGTCTCCCTCGCTGTCTCCCTCGCTTTCTCTCTCGCTTTATCCGTCGCTCTCTCCCTTGCAGTCTCCCTCGCAGTCTCCCTCGCAGTCTCCCTCGCAGTCTCCCTCGCAGTCTCCCTCGCAGTCTCCCTCGCAGTCTCCCTCGCAGTCTCTCTCGCAGTCTCTCTCGCTGTCTCCCTCGCTGTCTCCCTCGCTGTCTCCCTCGCTGTCTCCCTCGCTGTCTCCCTCGCTGTCTCCCTCGCATTCTCCCTCGCTCTCTCCCTCGCTCTCTCCCTCGCTCTCTCCCGCAGTCTCTCTCGAAGTCTCTCTCGCAGTCTCCCTCGCAGTCTCCCTGGCAGTCTCTCTCGCAGTCTCTCTCGCAGTCTCTCTCGCAGTCTCTCTCGCAGTCTCCCTCGCAGTCTCTCTCGCAGTCCCCTCGCTGTCTCCCTCGCTGTTTCCCACACAGTCTCTCTCGCTGTCTCCCTCGCAGTCTCTCTCGAAGTCGCTCTCGCTTTCTCCCTCGCTGTCTCTCTCGCAGTCCTTCTCGCATTCTCTCTCACTGTCTCCCTCGGTGTCTCCCTCGCTGTCTCCCACGCAGTCTCTCTCGCTGTCTCTCAAGCGCTCTCTCTCGCAGTCTCTCTCGCTGTCTCCCTCGCAGTCTCCCTCGCTGTCTCCCTCGCTGTCTCCCTCGCTGTCTCCCTCGCTGTGTCCCTCGCTGTCTCTCTCGCAGTTTCCCTCGCTGTCTCTCTCACAGTTTCCCTCGCTGTCTCCCTCGCTGTCTCCCTCGCTGTCTCCCTCGCTGTCTCCCTCGCAGTCTCCCTCGCAGTCTCCCTCGCAGTCTCCCTCGCAGTCTCCCTCGAAGTCTCTCTCGCAGTCTCTCTCGCAGTCTCTCTCGTAGTCTCCCTCGCTGTCTCCCTCGCTGTCTCCCTCGCTGTCTCCCTCGCTGTCTCCCTCGCCGTCTCCCTCGCCATCTCCCTCGCAGTCACTCTCTCTGTATCCCCCGCTGTCGCTGTCTCTGTCGCTGTCTCTGTCGCTGTCTCTGTCGCTGTCTCTGTCGCTGTCTCTGTCGCTGTCTCTGTCGCTGTCTCCCTCTCTGTCTCCCTCGTAGTCTCCCTCGACGTCTCCCTCGCAGTCTCTCTCGCAGTCTCTCTCGCAGTCTCTCTCGCTGTCTCCCTCGCTGTCTCCCTCGCTGTCTCCCTCGCTGTCTCCCTCGCTGTCTCCCTCGCTTTCTCTCTCGCTTTCTCCCTCGCTCTCTCCCGCAGTCTCTCTCGAAGTCTCTCTCGCAGTCTCCCTCGCAGTCTCTCTCGCAGTCTCCCTGGCAGTCTCCCTGGCAGTCTCCCTGGCAGTCTCTCTCGCAGTCTCTCTCGCAGTCTCTCTCGCAGTCTCTCTCGCAGTCTCTCTCGCAGTCTCTCTCGCAGTCTCCCTCGCAGTCTCTCTCGCAGTCCCCTCGCTGTCTCCCTCGCTGTTTCCCTCACAGTCTCTCTCGCTGTCTCCCTCGCAGTCTCTCTCGAAGTCGCTCTCGCTTTCTCCCTCGCTGTCTCTCTCGCAGTCCTCCTCGCATTCTCTCTCGCTGTCTCCCTCGGTGTCTCCCTCGGTGTCTCCCTCGCTGTCTCTCTCGCTGTCTCTCAAGCGCTCTCTCTCGCATTCTCTCTCGCTGTCTCCCTCGCTGTCTCTCTCGCTGTCTCCCTCGCAGTCTCTCTTGCAGTCTCTCTTGCAGTCTCTCTCGCTGTCTCCCTCGCTGTCTCCCTCGCTGTCTCCCTCGCTGTCTCCCTCGCTGTCTCCCTCGCTGTCTCCCTCGCTCTCCCCCTCGCTCTCCCCCTCGCTCTCCCCCTCGCTCTCCCCCTCGCTCTCCCCCTCGCAGTCTCCCTCGCTGTCTCCCTCGCTGTCTCCCTCGCTGTCTCTCTCGCAGTCTCTCTCGCTGTCTTCCTCGCAGTCTCTCTCGCAGTCTCTCTCGCAGTCTCTCTCGCAGTCTCTCTCGCAGTCTCTCTCGCAGTCTCTCTCGCAGTCTCTCTCGCAGTCTTCCTCTCAGTTTCTCTCGCTGTCTCCCTCGCTGCCTCCCACGCTGTCTCCCTCGCTGTCTCACACGATCTCTCTCGCATTCTCTCTCGTTGTCTCCCTTGCAGTCTATCTCGCTGTGTCCCTCGCAGTCTCTCTCGCAGTCTCTATTGCTGTCTCCCTCGCTGTCTCCCTCGCTGTCTCCCTCGCTGTCTCCCTCGCTGTCTCCCTCGCTGTCTCCCTCGCTGACTCCCTCGCAGTCTCTCTCGAAGTCTCTCTCGCTGTCTACCTCGCTGTCTCCCTCGCTGTCTCTCTCGCTCTCTCTCTCGCCGTCTCCCTCGCCGTCTTAATCGCTGTCTCCCTCGCATTCTCTCTCGCAGTGTCTCTCGCTGTATCCCTCGCTGTCTCTCTCGCTATCTCCATAGCAGTCTCTCTCGCAGTTTCTCTCGCTTCCTCCCTCGCAGTCTCTCTCGCTGTCTCCCTCACAGTGTCTCTCGCTGTCTCTCTCCCTGTCTCCCTCGCTGTCTCCCTCACAGTCTCTCTCGCTGTCTCCCTCGCTGTCTCCCTCGAGGTCTCTCTCGCAGTCTCTCTCGCAGTCTCTCTCGCAGACTCTCTCGCAGTCTCTCTCGCAGTCTCTCTCGCTGTCTCTCTCGCTGACTCCCTCGCAGTTTCTATCGCAGTCTCCCTCGCAGTCTCCCTCGCTTTCTCCCTCGCTCTCTCCCTCGCAGTCTCTCTCGCCGTCTCTCTCGCAGTCTCCCTCGCTGTCTCCCTCGCAGTCTCCCTCGCTGTTTCCCTCGCTGTCTACCTCGCTCTCTCTCTCGCTGTCACCCTCGCTGTCTCCCTTGCAGTCTCCCACACAGTCTCTCACGCTTTCTCCCTCGCTTTCTCCCTCGCTTTCTCCCTCGCAGTCTCTCTCGCAGTCTCTCTCGCAGTCTCTCTCGCAGTCTCTCTCGCAGTCTCTCTCGCTGTCCCTCTCGCAGTCTCTCTCGCTGTCCCACTCGCAGTCTCCCTCGCAGTCTGTCCCGCAGTCTCCTTTGCAGTCTCTCTCGCTGTCTCTCTCGCTGTCTCTTTCGCTGTCTCTCTCGCTGTCTCTCTCGCTGTCTCTCTCGCTGTCTCCCTCGCTGTCTCTCTCGCTGTCTCTCTCGCTGTCTCTCTCGCTGTCTCTCTCGCTGTCTCTCTCGCAGTCTCCCTCGCTGTCTCCCTCGCAGTCTGCCTCGCAGTCTCTTTCGCTGTCTCCCTCACAGTCTCTTTCGCTGTCTCCCTCGCAGTCTCCCTCGCTGTCTCTCTCGCAGTCCTTCTCGCAGTCCTTCTCGCAGTCTCTCTCGCTGTCTCTCTCGCTGTCTCTCTCGCTGTCTCTCTCGCTGTCTCTCTCGCTGTCTCCCTCGCTGTCTCCCTCGCTGTCTCCCTCGCTGTCTCCCTCGCTGTCTCCCTCGCTGTCTCCCACGCTGTCTCCCTCGCAGTCTCCCTCGCAGTCTCTCTCGCTGTCTCCCTCGCTTTCTCCCTCGCTTTCTCCCTCGCTGTCTCTCTCGCTGTCTCTCTCGCTGTCTCCCTCGCTGTCTCCCTCGCAGTCTCTCTCGCAGTCTCTCTCGCTGTCTCCAACGCTGTCTCCAACGCTGTCTCCAACGCTGTCTCCAACGCTGTCTCCAACGCTGTCTCCAACGCTGTCTCCCTCGCTGTCTCCCTCGCTGTCTCCCTCGCTGTCTCCCACGCAGTCTCTCTCGCTGTCTCTCTCGCTGTCTCCATCGCTTTCTCCCTCGCTGTCTCTCTCGCTGTCTCTCTCGCTGTCTCTCTCGCTGTCTCTCTTGCAGTCTCTCTCGCTGTCTCCCTCGCTGTGTGTCTCGCTCTCTCCCTCGCTGTCTCACGCGCTCTCTCTCGCAGTCTCTCTCGCTGTCTCCCTCACTCTGTCCCTCGCCGTCTCCCTCGCCGTCTGCCTCGCTGTCTCCCTCGCCGTCTCCCTCGCCGTCTCCCTCGCCGTCTCCCTCGCCGTCTCCCTCGCCGTCTCCCTTGCAGTCACTCTCTCTGTATCTCCGGCTGTGTCTCTCGCTATCTCCATAGCAGTCTCTCTCACTGTCTCTGTCGCTGTCTCTGTCGCTGTCTCTGTCGCTGTCTCTGTCGCTGTCTCTGTCGCTGTCTCTGTCGCTGTCTCCCACGCAGTCTCTCTCGCAGTCTCTCTCGCAGTCTCTCTCGCAGTCTCTCTCGCTGTCCCTCTCGCAGTCTCTCTCGCAGTCTCTCTCGCATTCTCTCTCGCAGTCTCTCTCGCAGTCTCCCTCGCAGTCTCTCTCGCAGTCTCCTTTGCAGTCTCTCTCGCTGTCTCTCTCGCTGTCTCTCTCGCTGTCTCCCTCGCTGTCTCCCTCGCAGTCTCCCTCGCAGTCTCCCTCGCTGTCTCCCTCGCTGTTTCCCTCGCAGTCTCGCTGTCTCCCTCGCAGTCTCTCTCGAAGTCGCTCTCGCTTTCTCCCTCGCTGTCTCTCTCGCAGTCCTTCTCGCATTCTCTCTTGCTGTCTCCAGCGCTGTCTCCAGCGCTGTCTCCCTCGCCGTCTCCCTCGCTGTCTCCCTCGCTGTCTCCCTCGCAGTTAGTCTCGCAGTCTCTCTCGCAGTCTCTCTCGCTGTATCCCTCGCTGTATCCCTCGCTGTCTCCCTCACAGTCTCCCTCGCAGTCTCTCTCGCAGTCTCTCTCGCAGTCTCTCTCGCTATCTCCCTCGCTATCTCCCTCGCTATCTCCCTCGCTATCTCCCTCGCTATCTCCCTCGCTGTCTCCCTCGCTATCTCTCTCGCAGTCTCTCTCGCAGTCTCTCTCGCAGTCTCTCTCGCTGTCTCTCTCGCAGTCTCTCTCGCAGTCTTCCTCGCAGTCTTCCTCGCAGTCTTCCTCGCATTCTCCCTCGCTGTCTCCCTCGCTGTCTCCCTCGCTGTCTCCCTCGCTGTCTCCCTCGCTGTCTCCCTCGCTGTCTCCCTCGCTGTCTCCCTCGCAGTCTCCCTCGCAGTCTCCCTCGCAGTCTCTCTCGCAGTCTCTCTCGCAGTCTCTCTTGCAGTCTCTCTTGCTGTCTCTCTTGCTGTCTCCCTCACAGTCTCCCTCGCAGTCTCCCTCGCAGTCTCCCTCGCAGTCTCCCTCGCTGTCTCTCTCGCTGTGTCCATCGCAGTCTCTCTCACAGTCTCTCTCACAGTCTCTCTTGCTGTCTCAGTCGCTGTCTCCCTCGCTGTCTCCCTCGCTGTCTCCCTCGCTGTCTCCCTCGCTGTCTCCCTCGCTGTCTCCCTCGCTGCCTCCCTCGCTGCCTCCCTCGCTGCCTCCCTCGCTGCCTCCCTCGCAGTCTCTCTCGAAGTCTCTCTCGCTGTCTCTCTCGCTGTCTCTCTCGCTGTCTCTCTCGCTGTCTCTCTCGCTGTCTCTCTCGCTGTCTCTCTCGCTGTCTCCCTTGCTGTCTCCCTCGCTGTCTCCCTCGCCGTCTCTCTCGCCGTCTCTCTCGCCGTCTCCCTCGCCGTCTCCCTTGCCGTCTCAATCGCTGTCTCCCTCGCAGTGTCTCTCGCTGTATCCCTCGCTGTTTTTCTCGCTATCTCCATAGCAGTCTCTCTCGCAGTTTCTCTCGCTTTCTCCCTCGCAGTCTCTCTCGCTGTCTCCCTCACAGTCTCACTCGCAGTCTCTCTCGCTGTCTCTCTCGCTGTCTCCCTCGCTGTCTCCCTCACAGTCTCCCTCGCTGTCTCCCTCGCTGTCTCCCTCGAGGTCTCTCTCACAGTCTCTCTCGCAGTCTCTCTCGCTGACTCCCTCGCAGTTTCTATCGCTGTCTCCCTCGTGTTCTCTCTCGCTTTCTCCCTCGCTCTCTCCCTCGCAGTCTCTCTCGCAGTCTCTCTCGCAGTCTCTCTCGCTATCTCTCTCGCTATCTCTCTCGCTATCTCCCTCGCTATCTCCCTCGCTATCTCCCTCGCTATCTCTCTCACTTTCTCCCTCGCAGTCTCTCTCGCAGTCTCTCTCGCAGTCTCTCTCGCAGTCTCTCTCGCAGTCTCTCTCGCAGTCTCTCTCGCAGTCTCTCTCACAGTCTCTCTCGCAGTCTTCGTCGCAGTTTCTCTCGCTGTCTCCCTCGCTGCCTCCCACGGTGTCTCCCTCGCAGTCTCTCTTGCAGTCTCTCTTGCAGTCTCTCTTGCTGTCTCCCTCGCTGTGTCTCTCGCTCTCTCTCTCGCAGTCTCCCTCGCTGTCTCCCTCGCTATCTCCCTCGCTGTCTCCCTCGCTGTCTCACGCGATCTCTCTCACATTCTCTCTCGTTGTCTCCCTCGCAGTCTCTCTCGCTGTGTCCCTCGCAGTCTCTCTCGCAGTCTCTATTGCTGTCTCTGTCGCTGTCTCCCTCGCTGTCTCCCTCGCTGTCTCCCTCGCTGTCTCCCTCGCAGTCTCTCTCGAAGTCTCTCTCGAAGTCTCTCTCGAAGTCTCTCTCGCTGTCTCTCTCGCTGTCTCTCTCGCTGTCTCCCTCACTGTCTCCCTCGCTGTCTCCCTCGCTGTCTCCCTCGCTTTCTCTCTCGCTGTCTCCCTCGCTTTCTCTCTCGCTTTCTCCCTCGCTTTCTCCCTCGCTGTCTCCCTCGCTGTCTCCCTCGCTGTCTCCCTCGCTGTCTCCCTCGCTGTCTCCCTCGCTGTATCTCGCGCAGTCTCTCTCGCAGTCTCTCTCGCAGTCTCTCTCGCAGTCTCTCTCGCTGTCTCCCTCTCAGTCTCTCTCGCAGTCTCTCTCGCCGTCTCTCTCTCCGTCTCTCTCGCCGTCTCTCTCGCCGTCTCTCTCGCCGTCTCTCTCGCCGTATCTCTCGCCGTCTCTCTCGCCGTCTCTCTCGCAGTCTCCCTCGCAGTCTCCCTCGCAGTCTCCCTCGCAGTCTCCCTCGCAGTCTCTCTCGCAGTCTCCTTTGCAGTCTCTCTCGCTGTCTCTCTCGCTGTCTCTCTCGCTGTCTCCCTCGCTGTCTCCCTCGCAGTCTCCCTCGCAGTCTCCCTCGCTGTCTCCCTCGCTGTTTCCCTCGCAGTCTCGCTGTCTCCCTCGCAGTCTCTCTCGAAGTCGCTCTCGCTTTCTCCCTCGCTGTCTCTCTCGCAGTCCTTCTCGCATTCTCTCTCGCTGTCTCCAGCGCTGTCTCCAGCGCTGTCTCCCTCGCCGTCTCCCTCGCTGTCTCCCTCGCTGTCTCCCTCGCAGTTAGTCTCGCAGTCTCTCTCGCAGTCTCTCTCGCTGTATCCCTCGCTGTATCCCTCGCTGTCTCCCTCACAGTCTCCCTCGCAGTCTCTCTCGCAGTCTCTCTCGCAGTCTCTCTCGCTATCTCCCTCGCTATCTCCCTCGCTATCTCCCTCGCTATCTCCCTCGCTATCTCCCTCGCTGTCTCCCTCGCTATCTCTCTCGCAGTCTCTCTCGCAGTCTCTCTCGCAGTCTCTCTCGCAGTCTCTCTCGCAGTCTCTCTCGCAGTCTTCCTCGCAGTCTTCCTCGCAGTCTTCCTCGCAGTCTTCCTCGCATTCTTCCTCGCTGTCTCCCTCGCTGTCTCCCTCGCTGTCTCCCTCGCTGTCTCCCTCGCTGTCTCCCTCGCTGTCTCCCTCGCTGTCTCCCTCGCAGTCTCCCTCGCAGTCTCCCTCGCAGTCTCCCTCGCAGTCTCCCTCGCAGTCTCTCTCGCAGTCTCTCTTGCAGTCTCTCTTGCTGTCTCTCTTGCTGTCTCCCTCACAGTCTCCCTCGCAGTCTCCCTCGCAGTCTCCCTCGCAGTCTCCCTCGCTGTCTCCCTCGCTGTCTCTCTCGCTGTGTCCATCGCAGTCTCTCTCACAGTCTCTCTCACAGTCTCTCTTGCTGTCTCAGTCGCTGTCTCCCTCGCTGTCTCCCTCGCTGTCTCCCTCGCTGTCTCCCTCGCTGTCTCCCTCGCTGTCTCCCTCGCTGCCTCCCTCGCTGCCTCCCTCGCTGCCTCCCTCGCTGCCTCCCTCGCAGTCTCTCTCGAAGTCTCTCTCGCTGTCTCTCTCGCTGTCTCTCTCGCTGTCTCTCTCGCTGTCTCTCTCGCTGTCTCTCTCGCTGTCTCTCTCGCTGTCTCCCTTGCTGTCTCCCTCGCTGTCTCCCTCGCCGTCTCTCTCGCCGTCTCTCTCGCCGTCTCCCTCGCCGTCTCCCTTGCCGTCTCAATCGCTGTCTCCCTCGCAGTGTCTCTCGCTGTATCCCTCGCTGTTTTTCTCGCTATCTCCATAGCAGTCTCTCTCGCAGTTTCTCTCGCTTTCTCCCTCGCAGTCTCTCTCGCTGTCTCCCTCACAGTCTCACTCGCAGTCTCTCTCGCTGTCTCTCTCGCTGTCTCCCTCGCTGTCTCCCTCACAGTCTCCCTCGCTGTCTCCCTCGCTGTCTCCCTCGAGGTCTCTCTCACAGTCTCTCTCGCAGTCTCTCTCGCTGACTCCCTCGCAGTTTCTATCGCTGTCTCCCTCGTGTTCTCTCTCGCTTTCTCCCTCGCTCTCTCCCTCGCAGTCTCTCTCGCAGTCTCTCTCGCAGTCTCTCTCGCTATCTCTCTCGCTATCTCTCTCGCTATCTCCCTCGCTATCTCCCTCGCTATCTCCCTCGCTATCTCCCTCGCTATCTCTCTCACTTTCTCCCTCGCAGTCTCTCTCGCAGTCTCTCTCGCAGTCTCTCTCGCAGTCTCTCTCGCAGTCTCTCTCGCAGTCTCTCTCGCAGTCTCTCTCATAGTCTCTCTCGCAGTCTTCGTCGCAGTTTCTCTCGCTGTCTCCCTCGCTGCCTCCCACGGTGTCTCCCTCGCAGTCTCTCTTGCAGTCTCTCTTGCAGTCTCTCTTGCTGTCTCCCTCGCTGTGTCTCTCGCTCTCTCTCTCGCAGTCTCCCTCGCTGTCTCCCTCGCTATCTCCCTCGCTGTCTCCCTCGCTGTCTCACGCGATCTCTCTCACATTCTCTCTCGTTGTCTCCCTCGCAGTCTCTCTCGCTGTGTCCCTCGCAGTCTCTCTCGCAGTCTCTATTGCTGTCTCTGTCGCTGTCTCCCTCGCTGTCTCCCTCGCTGTCTCCCTCGCTGTCTCCCTCGCTGTCTCCCTCGCAGTCTCTCTCGAAGTCTCTCTCGAAGTCTCTCTCGAAGTCTCTCTCGCTGTCTCTCTCGCTGTCTCTCTCGCTGTCTCCCTCACTGTCTCCCTCGCTGTCTCCCTCGCTGTCTCCCTCGCTTTCTCTCTCGCTGTCTCCCTCGCTTTCTCTCTCGCTTTCTCCCTCGCTTTCTCCCTCGCTGTCTCCCTCGCTGTCTCCCTCGCTGTCTCCCTCGCTGTCTCCCTCGCTGTCTCCCTCGCTGTCTCCCTCGCTGTATCTCGCGCAGTCTCTCTCGCAGTCTCTCTCGCAGTCTCTCTCGCAGTCTCTCTCGCTGTCTCCCTCTCAGTCTCTCTCGCAGTCTCTCTCGCCGTCTCTCTCTCCGTCTCTCTCGCCGTCTCTCTCGCCGTCTCTCTCGCCGTCTCTCTCGCCGTCTCTCTCGCCGTCTCTCTCGCAGTCTCCCTCGCAGTCTCTCTCGCAGTCTCCCTCGCAGTCTCCCTCGCAGTCTCCCTCGCAGTCTCCCTCGCAGTCTCCCTCGCAGTCTCTCTCGCTGTCTCCATTGCAGTCTCCCACACAGTCTCTGTCGCTTTCTCCCTCGCTTTCTCCCTCGCTTTCTCCCTCGCAGTCTCCCTCGCAGTCTCTCTCGCAGTCTCTCTCGCAGTCTCTCTCGCAGTCTCTCTCGCAGTCTCTCTCGCTGTCCCTCTCGCTGTCCCTCTCGCAGTCTCTCTCGCAGTCTCTCTCGCAGTCTCTCTCGCTGTCTCCCTCGCAGTCTCTCTCGCAGTCTCCTTTGCAGTCTCTCTCGCTGTCTCTCTCTCGCTGTCTCTCTCTCGCTGTCTCTCTCTCGCTGTCTCCCTCGCAGTCTCCCTCGCTGTCTCCCTCGCAGTCTCCCTCGCTGTCTCCCTCGCTGTTTCCCTCACAGTCTCGCTGTCTCCCTCGCAGTCTCTCTCGAAGTCGCTCTCGCTTTCTCCCTCGCTGTCTCTCTCGCAGTCCTTCTCGCATTCTCTCTCGCTGTCTCCAGCGCTGTCTCCCTCGCCATCTCCCTCGCTGTCTCCCTCGCAGTTAGTCTCGCAGTCTCCCTCGCTGTCTCCCTCACAGTCTCCCTCACAGTCTCCCTCACAGTCTCCCTCGCAGTCTCTCTCGCAGTCTCTCTCGCTATCTCCCTCGCTATCTCCCTCGCTATCTCCCTCGCTATCTCCCTCGCTATCTCTCTCGCAGTCTCTCTCGCAGTCTCTCTCGCAGTCTCTCTCGCAGTCTTCCTCGCAGTCTTCCTCGCAGTCTTCCTCGCAGTCTTCCTCGCAGTCTTCCTCGCAGTCTTCCTCGCAGTCTTCCTCCCAGTCTTCCTCGCAGTCTCCCTCGCTGTCTCCCTCGCTGTCTCCCTCGCAGTCTCCCTCGCAGTCTCCCTCGCAGTCTCCCTCGCAGTCTCCCTCGCAGTCTCCCTCGCTGTCTCCCTCGCTGTCTCACTCGCTGTGTCCATCGCAGTCTCTCTCACAGTCTCTCTCACAGTCTCTCTCACAGTCTCTCTTGCTGTCTCAGTCGCTGTCTCCCTCGCTGTCTCCCTCGCTGTCTCCCTCGCTGTCTCCCTCGCTGTCTCCCTCGCTGTCTCCCTCGCTGTCTCCCTCGCTGTCGCCCTCGCTGTCTCCCTCGCTGCCTCCCTCGCTGCCTCCCTCGCAGTCTCTCTCGCTGTCTCTCTCGCTGTCTCTCTCGCTGTCTCTCTCGCTGTCTCTCTCGCTGTCTCTCTCGCTGTCTCTCTCGCTGTCTCCCTCGCTGTCTCCCTCGCCGTCTCTCTCGCCGTCTCTCTCGCCGTCTCCCTCGCCGTCTCAATCGCTGTCTCCCTCGCAGTGTCTCTCGCTGTATCCCTCGCTGTTTTTCTCGCTATCTCCATAGCAGTCTCTCTCGCAGTTTCTCTCGCTTTCTCCCTCGCAGTCTCTCTCGCTGTCTCCCTCACAGTCTCACTCGCAGTCTCTCTCGCTGTCTCTCTCGCTGTCTCTCTCGCTGTCTCCCTCGCTGTCTCCCTCACAGTCTCCCTTGCTGTCTCCCTCGCTGTCTCCCTCGAGGTCTCTCTCACAGTCTCTCTCACAGTCTCTCTCGCTGACTCCCTCGCAGTTTCCATCGCTGTCTCCCTCGTGTTCTCTCTCGCTTTCTCCCTCGCTCTCTCCCTCGCAGTCTCTCTTGCAGTCTCTCTCGCAGTCTCTCTTGCAGTCTCTCTCGCAGTCTCTCTCGCTATCTCTCTCGCTATCTCTCTCGCTATCTCCTTCGCTATCTCCCTCGCTATCTCTCTCGCTGTCTCTCTCGCTGTCTCCCTTGCAGTCTCCCTCGCAGTCTCTCTCGCTTTCTCCCTCGCAGTCTCTCTCGCTTTCTCCCTCGCAGTCTCTCTCGCAGTCTCTCTCGCAGTCTCTCTCGCAGTCTCTCTTGCAGTCTCTCTCACAGTCTCTCTCGCAGTCTTCGTCGCAGTTTCTCTCGCTGTCTCCCTCGCTGCCTCCCACGGTGTCTCCCTCGCAGTCTCTCTCGCTGTCTCCCTAGCTATCTCCCTCGCTGTCTCCCTCGCTGTCTCACGCGATCTCTCTCACATTCTCTCTCGTTGTCTCCCTCGCAGTCTCTCTCGCTGTGTCCCTCGCAGTCTCTCTCGCAGTCTCTATTGCTGTCTCTGTCGCTGTCTCCCTCGCTGTCTCCCTCGCTGTCTCCCTCGCTGTCTCCCTCGCTGTCTCCCTCGCTGTCTCCCTCGCTGTTTCCCTCGCAGTCTCTCTCGAAGTCTCTCTCGAAGTCTCTCTCGCTGTCTCTCTCGCTGTCTCCCTCGCTGTCTCCCTCGCTGTCTCCCTCGCTGTCTCCCTCGCTGTCTCCCTCGCTGTCTCCCTCGCTTTCTCTCTCGCTGTCTCCCTCGCTTTCTCTCTCGCTGTCTCCCTCGCTGTCTCCCTCGCTGTCTCCCTCGCTGTCTCCCTCGCTGTCTCCCTCGCCGTCTCCCTCGCCGTCTCCCTCGCAGTCACTCTCTCTCTCTCCCTCGCTGTCTCCCTCGCTGTCTCCCTCGCTGTCTCCCTCGCTGTCTCCCTCGCTTTCTCCCTCGCTTTCTCTCTCGCTGTCTCCCTCGCTTTCTCTCTCGCTTTCTCCCTCGCTATCTCCATAGCAGTCTCTCTCACTGTCTCTCTCACTGTCTCTCTCGCTGTCTCTCTCGCTGTCTCTCTCAATGTACTCTCGCTGTCTCCCTCGCTGTCTCCCTCGCTGTCTCCCTCGCTCTATCCCTCGCTCTATCCCTCGCTGTATCTCGCGCAGTCTCTCTCGCAGTCTCTCTCGCAGTCTCTCTCGCTGTCTCCCTCTCAGTCTCTCTCGCCGTCTCTCTCGCCGTCTCTCTCTCCGTCTCTCTCTCCGTCTCTCTCGCCGTCTCTCTCGCCGTCTCTCTCGCCGTCTCTCTCGCCGTCTCTCTCGCCGTCTCTCTCGCAGTCTCCCTCGCAGTCTCTCTCGCAGTCTCCCTCGCAGTCTCCCTCGCAGTCTCCCTCGCAGTCTCCCTCGCAGTCTCTCTCGCTGTCTCCATTGCAGTCTCCCACACAGTCTCTGTCGCTTTCTCCCTCGCTTTCTCCCTCGCTTTCTCCCTCGCAGTCTCCCTCGCAGTCTCCCTCGCAGTCTCTCTCGCAGTCTCTCTCGCAGTCTCTCTCGCTGTCCCTCTCGCTGTTCCTCTCGCAGTCTCTCTCGCAGTCTCTCTTGCAGTCTCTCTCGCTGTCTCCCTCGCAGTCTCTCTCGCAGTCTCCTTTGCAGTCTCTCTCGCTGTCTCTCTCTCGCTGTCTCTCTCTCGCTGTCTCTCTCTCGCTGTCTCTCTCTCGCTGTCTCCCTCGCAGTCTCCCTCGCTGTCTCCCTCGCAGTCTCCCTCGCTGTCTCCCTCGCTGTTTCCCTCACAGTCTCACTGTCTCCCTCGCAGTCTCTCTCGAAGTCGCTCTCGCTTTCTCCCTCGCTGTCTCTCTCGCAGTCCTTCTCGCATTCTCTCTCGCTGTCTCCAGCGCTGTCTCCCTCGCCATCTCCCTCGCTGTCTCCCTCGCAGTTAGTCTCGCAGTCTCTCTCGCTGTATCCCTCGCTGTCTCCCTCACAGTCTCCCTCACAGTCTCCCTCGCAGTCTCTCTCGCAGTCTCTCTCACTATCTCCCTCGCTATCTCCCTTGCTATCTCCCTCGCTATCTCCCTCGCTATCTCTCTCGCAGTCTCTCTCGCAGTCTCTCTCGCAGTCTCTCTCGCAGTCTTCCTCGCAGTCTTCCTCGCAGTCTTCCTCGCAGTCTTCCTCGCAGTCTTCCTCGCAGTCTTCCTCGCAGTCTTCCTCGCTGTCTCCCTCGCAGTCTCCCTCGCAGTCTCCCTCGCAGTCTCCCTCGCAGTCTCCCTCGCAGTCTCCCTCGCAGTCTCCCTCGCAGTCTCCCTCGCAGTCTCCCTCGCTGTCTCCCTCGCTGTCTCACTCGCTGTGTCCATCGCAGTCTCTCTCACAGTCTCTCTCACAGTCTCTCTTGCTGTCTCAGTCGCTGTCTCCCTCGCTGTCTCCCTCGCTGTCTCCCTCGCTGTCTCCCTCGCTGTCTCCCTCGCTGTCTCCCTCGCTGTCTCCCTCGCTGTCGCCCTCGCTGTCTCCCTCGCTGCCTCCCTCGCTGCCTCCCTCGCAGTCTCTCTCGCTGTCTCTCTCGCTGTCTCTCTCGCTGTCTCTCTCGCTGTCTCTCTCGCTGTCTCTCTCGCTGTCTCCCTCGCTGTCTCCCTCGCTGTCTCCCTCGCCGTCTCTCTCGCCGTCTCTCTCGCCGTCTCCCTCGCCGTCTCAATCGCTGTCTCCCTCGCAGTGTCTCTCGCTGTATCCCTCGCTGTTTTTCTCGCTATCTCCATAGCAGTCTCTCTCGCAGTTTCTCTCGCTTTCTCCCTCGCAGTCTCTCTCGCTGTCTCCCTCACAGTCTCACTCGCAGTCTCTCTCGCTGTCTCTCTCGCTGTCTCTCTCGCTGTCTCCCTCGCTGTCTCCCTCACAGTCTCCCTCGCTGTCTCCCTCGCTGTCTCCCTCGAGGTCTCTCTCACAGTCTCTCTCACAGTCTCTCTCGCTGACTCCCTCGCAGTTTCCATCGCTGTCTCCCTCGTGTTCTCTCTCGCTTTCTCCCTCGCTCTCTCCCTCGCAGTCTCTCTTGCAGTCTCTCTCGCAGTCTCTCTTGCAGTCTCTCTCGCAGTCTCTCTCGCTATCTCTCTCGCTATCTCTCTCGCTATCTCCTTCGCTATCTCCCTCGCTATCTCTCTCGCTGTCTCTCTCGCTGTCTCTCTCGCTGTCTCCCTTGCAGTCTCCCTCGCAGTCTCTCTCGCTTTCTCCCTCGCAGTCTCTCTCGCTTTCTCCCTCGCAGTCTCTCTCGCAGTCTCTCTCGCAGTCTCTCTCGCAGTCTCTCTTGCAGTCTCTCTCACAGTCTCTCTCGCAGTCTTGGTCGCAGTTTCTCTCGCTGTCTCCCTCGCTGCCTCCCACGGTGTCTCCCTCGCAGTCTCTCTCGCTGTCTCCCTCGCTATCTCCCTCGCTGTCTCCCTCGCTGTCTCACGCGATCTCTCTCACATTCTCTCTCGTTGTCTCCCTCGCAGTCTCTCTCGCTGTGTCCCTCGCAGTCTCTCTCGCAGTCTCTATTGCTGTCTCTGTCGCTGTCTCCCTCGCTGTCTCCCTCGCTGTCTCCCTCGCTGTCTCCCTCGCTGTCTCCCTCGCTGTCTCCCTCGCTGTTTCCCTCGCAGTCTCTCTCGAAGTCTCTCTCGAAGTCTCTCTCGAAGTCTCTCTCGCTGTCTCTCTCGCTGTCTCCCTCGCTGTCTCCCTCGCTGTCTCCCTCGCTGTCTCCCTCGCTGTCTCCCTCGCTGTCTCCCTCGCTTTCTCTCTCGCTGTCTCCCTCGCTTTCTCTCTCGCTTTCTCCCTCGCTGTCTCCCTCGCTGTCTCCCTCGCTGTCTCCCTCGCTGTCTCCCTCGCTGTCTCCCTCGCCGTCTCCCTCGCCGTCTCCCTCGCAGTCACTCTCTCTCTCTCCCTCGCTGTCTCCCTCGCTGTCTCCCTCGCTGTCTCCCTCGCTGTCTCCCTCGCTGTCTCCCTCGCTTTCTCTCTCGCTGTCTCCCTCGCTTTCTCTCTCGCTTTCTCCCTCGCTATCTCCATAGCAGTCTCTCTCACTGTCTCTCTCACTGTCTCTCTCGCTGTCTCTCTCGCTGTCTCTCTCAATGTACTCTCGCTGTCTCCCTCGCTGTCTCCCTCGCTGTCTCCCTCGCTGTCTCCCTCGCTCTATCCCTCGCTCTATCCCTCGCTGTATCTCTCGCAGTCTCTCTCGCAGTCTCTCTCGCAGTCTCTCTCGCTGTCTCCCTCTCAGTCTCTCTCGCAGTCTCTCTCGCCGTCTCTCTCTCCGTCTCTCTCGCCGTCTCTCTCGCCGTCTCTCTCGCCGTCTCTCTCGCCGTCTCTCTCGCCGTCTCTCTCGCCGTCTCTCTCGCAGTCTCCCTCGCAGTCTCCCTCGCAGTCTCCCTCGCAGTCTCCCTCGCAGTCTCCCTCGCAGTCTCCCTCACAGTCTCTCTCGCTGTCTCCATTGCAGTCTCCCACACAGTCTCTGTCGCTTTCTCCCTCGCTTTCTCCCTCGCTTTCTCCCTCGCTTTCTCCCTCGCAGTCTCTCTCGCAGTCTCTCTCGCAGTCTCTCTCGCAGTCCCTCTCGCAGTCTCTCTCGCAGTCTCTCTCGCAGTCTCTCTCGCAGTCTCTCTCGCAGTCTCTCTCGCTGTCTCCCTCGCAGTCTCTCTCGCAGTCTCCTTTGCAGTCTCTCTCGCTGTCTCTCTCTCGCTGTCTCTCTCTCGCTGTCTCCCTCGCAGTCTCCCTCGCTGTCTCCCTCGCTGTTTCCCTCACAGTCTCGCTGTCTCCCTCGCAGTCTCTCTCGAAGTCGCTCTCGCTTTCTCCCTCGCTGTCTCTCTCGCAGTCCTTCTCGCATTCTCTCTCGCTGTCTCCAGCGCTGTCTCCAGCGCTGTCTCCCTCGCCATCTCCCTCGCTGTCTCCCTCGCAGTTAGTCTCGCAGTCTCTCTCGCTGTATCCCTCGCTGTCTCCCTCACAGTCTCCCTCACAGTCTCTCTCGCAGTCTCTCTCGCAGTCTCTCTCGCAGTCTCTCTCGCTATCTCCCTCGCTATCTCCCTCGCTATCTCCCTCGCTATCTCCCTCGCTATCTCTCTCGCAGTCTCTCTCGCAGTCTCTCTCGCAGTCTCTCTCGCAGTCTTCCTCGCAGTCTTCCTCGCAGTCTTCCTCGCAGTCTTCATCGCAGTCTTCCTCGCAGTCTTCCTCGCAGTCTTCCTCCCAGTCTTCCTCGCAGTCTCCCTCGCAGTCTCCCTCGCTGTCTCCCTCGCTGTCTCCCTCGCTGTCTCCCTCGCTGTCTCCCTCGCTGTCTCCCTCGCTGTCTCCCTCGCTGTCTCCCTCGCTGTCTCTCTTGCAGTCTCTCTTGCAGTCTCTCTCGCAGTCTCCCTCGCAGTCTCCCTCGCAGTCTCCCTCGCAGTCTCCCTCGCTGTCTCCCTCGCTGTCTCCCTCGCTGTCTCCCTCGCTGTCTCCCTCGCTGTATCACGCGATCTCTCTCGCATTCTCTCTCGTCTCCCTCGCAGTCTCTCTCGCTGTGTCCATCGCAGTCTCTCTCACAGTCTCTCTTGCTGTCTCTGTCGCTGTCTCCCTCGCTGTCTCCCTCGCTGTCTCCCTCGCTTTCTCCCTCGCTGTCTCCCTCGCTGTCTCCTTCGCTGCCTCCCTCGCTGCCTCCCTCGCAGTCTCTCTCGAAGTCTCTCTCGCTGTCTCTCTCGCTGTCTCTCTCGCTGTCTCTCTCGCTGTCTCCCTCGCTGTCTCCCTCGCTGTCTCCCTCGCTGTCTCCCTCGCTGTCTCCCTCGCTGTCTCTCTCGCCGTCTCCCTCGCCGTCTCCCTCGCCGTCTCCCTCGCCGTCTCCCTCGCCGTCTCAATCGCTGTCTCAATCGCTGTCTCCCTCGCTCTCTCCCTCGCTCTCTCCCGCAGTCTCTCTCGCTGTCTCCCTCACAGTCTCTCTCGCTGTCTCCCTCGCTGTCTCCCTCGCTGTCTCCCTCGCTGTCTCCCTCACAGACTCCCTCGCTGTCTCCCTCGCTGTCTCCCTCGAGGTCTCTCTCACAGTCTCTCTCGCTGACTCCCTCGCAGTTTCTATCGCTGTCTCCCTCGTGTTCTCTCTCGCTTTCTCCCTCGCTCTCTCCCTCGCAGTCTCTCTTGCAGTCTCTCTCGCTATCTCTCTCGCTATCTCCCTCGCTATCTCCCTCGCTATCTCCCTCGCTATCTCCCTCGCTATCTCCCTCGCTATCTCCCTCGCTATCTCTCTCGCTGTCTCTCTCGCTGTCTCCCTCGCAGTCTCCCTCGCAGTCTCTCTCGCAGTCTCTCTCGCAGTCTCTCTCGCAGTCTCTCTTGCAGTCTCTCTCGCAGTCTTCGTCGCAGTTTCTCTCGCTGTCTCCCTCGCTGCCTCCCACGCTGTCTCCCTCGCAGTCTCTCTTGCAGTCTCCCTCGCTGTGTCTCTCGCTCTCTCTCTCGCAGTCTCCCTCGCTGTCTCCCTCGCTATCTCCCTCGCTGTCTCCCTCGCTGTCTCACGCGATCTCTCTCACATTCTCTCTCGTTGTCTCCCTCGCAGTCTCTCTCGCTGTGTCCCTCGCAGTCTCTCTCGCAGTCTCTATTGCTGTCTCTCTCGCTGTGTCCCTCGCTGTCTCCCTCGCTGTCTCCCTCGCTGTCTCCCTCGCTGTCTCCCTCGCTGTCTCCCTCGCTGTCTCCCTCGCTGTCTCTCTCGAAGTCTCTCTCGAAGTCTCTCTCGCTGTCTCCCTCGCTGTCTCCCTCGCTGTCTCCCTCGCTGTCTCCCTCGCTTTCTCTCTCGCTTTATCCGTCGCTCTCTCCCTTGCAGTCTCCCTCGCAGTCTCCCTCGCAGTCTCCCTCGCAGTCTCCCTCGCAGTCTCCCTCGCAGTCTCTCTCGCAGTCTCTCTCGCTGTCTCCCTCGCTGTCTCCCTCGCTGTCTCCCTCGCTTTCTCCCTCGCTCTCTCCCTCGCTCTCTCCCTCGCTCTCTCCCGCAGTCTCTCTCGAAGTCTCTCTCGCAGTCTCCCTCGCAGTCTCTCTCGCAGTCTCCCTGGCAGTCTCTCTCGCAGTCTCCCTGGCAGTCTCTCTCGCAGTCTCTCTCGCAGTCTCTCTCGCAGTCTCCCTCGCAGTCTCTCTGGCAGTCCCCTCGCTGTCTCCCTCGCTGTTTCCCACACAGTCTCTCTCGCTGTCTCCCTCGCAGTCTCTCTCGAAGTCGCTCTCGCTTTCTCCCTCGCTGTCTCTCTCGCAGTCCTTCTCGCATTCTCTCTCGCTGTCTCCCTCGGTGTCTCCCTCGCTGTCTCCCACGCAGTCTCTCTCGCTGTCTCTCAAGCGCTCTCTCTCGCAGTCTCTCTCGCTGTCTCCCTCGCAGTCTCCCTCGCTGTCTCCCTCGCTGTCTCCCTCGCTGTCTCCCTCGCTGTGTCCCTCGCTGTCTCTCTCGCAGTTTCCCTCGCTGTCTCTCTCACAGTTTCCCTCGCTGTCTCCCTCGCTGTCTCCCTCGCTGTCTCCCTCGCTGTCTCCCTCGCAGTCTCCCTCGCAGTCTCCCTCGCAGTCTCCCTCGAAGTCTCTCTCGCAGTCTCTCTCGTAGTCTCCCTCGCTGTCTCCCTCGCTGTCTCCCTCGCTGTCTCCGTCGCTGTCTCCCTCGCCGTCTCCCTCGCCATCTCCCTCGCAGTCACTCTCTCTGTATCCCCCGCTGTCGCTGTCTCTGTCGCTGTCTCTGTCGCTGTCTCTGTCGCTGTCTCTGTCGCTGTCTCTGTCGCTGTCTCCCTCTCTGTCTCCCTCGTAGTCTCCCTCGACGTCTCCCTCGCAGTCTCTCTCGCAGTCTCTCTCGCAGTCTCTCTCGCTGTCTCCCTCGCTGTCTCCCTCGCTGTCTCCCTCGCTGTCTCCCTCGCTGTCTCCCTCGCTTTCTCTCTCGCTTTCTCCCTCGCTCTCTCCCGCAGTCTCTCTCGAAGTCTCTCTCGCAGTCTCCCTCTCAGTCTCTCTCGCAGTCTCCCTGGCAGTCTCCCTGGCGGTCTCCCTGGCAGTCTCTCTCGCAGTCTCTCTCGCAGTCTCTCTCGCAGTCTCTCTCGCAGTCTCTCTCGCAGTCTCCCTCGCAGTCTCCCTCGCAGTCTCTCTCGCAGTCCCCTCGCTGTCTCCCTCGCTGTTTCCCTCACAGTCTCTCTCGCTGTCTCCCTCGCAGTCTCTCTCGAAGTCGCTCTCGCTTTCTCCCTCGCTGTCTCTCTCGCAGTCCTCCTCGCATTCTCTCTCGCTGTCTCCCTCGGTGTCTCCCTCGGTGTCTCCCTCGCTGTCTCCCACGCAGTCTCTCTCGCTGTCTCTCAAGCGCTCTCTCTCGCAGTCTCTCTCGCTGTCTCCCTCGCTGTCTCTCTCGCTGTCTCCCTCGCAGTCTCTCTTGCAGTCTCTCTTGCAGTCTCTCTCGCTGTCTCCCTCGCTGTCTCCCTCGCTGTCTCCCTCGCTGTCTCCCTCGCTGTCTCCCTCGCTGTCTCCCTCGCTCTCCCCCTCGCTCTCCCCCTCGCTCTCCCCCTCGCTCTCTCCCTCGCAGTCTCCCTCGCTGTCTCCCTCGCTGTCTCCCTCGCTGTCTCTCTCGCAGTCTCTCTCGCTGTCTTCCTCGCAGTCTCTCTCGCAGTCTCTCTCGCAGTCTCTCTCGCAGTCTCTCTCGCAGTCTCTCTCGCAGTCTCTCTCGCAGTCTCTCTCGCAGTCTTCCTCTCAGTTTCTCTCGCTGTCTCCCTCGCTGCCTCCCACGCTGTCTCCCTCGCTGTCTCACGCGATCTCTCTCGCATTCTCTCTCGTTGTCTCCCTTGCAGTCTATCTCGCTGTGTCCCTCGCAGTCTCTCTCGCAGTCTCCCTCGCTGTCTCCCTCGCTGTCTCCCTCGCTGTCTCCCTCGCTGTCTCCCTCGCTGTCTCCCTCGCTGACTCCCTCGCAGTCTCTCTCGAAGTCTCTCTCGCTGTCTACCTCGCTGTCTACCTCGCTGTCTCCCTCGCTGTCTCTCTCGCTCTCTCTCTCGCCGTCTCCCTCGCCGTCTTAATCGCTGTCTCCCTCGCATTCTCTCTCGCAGTGTCTCTCGCTGTATCCCTCGCTGTCTCTCTCGCTATCTCCATAGCAGTCTCTCTCGCAGTTTCTCTCGCTTCCTCCCTCGCAGTCTCTCTCGCTGTCTCCCTCACAGTGTCTCTCGCTGTCTCTCTCCCTGTCTCCCTCGCTGTCTCCCTCACAGTCTCTCTCGCTGTCTCCCTCGCTGTCTCCCTCGAGGTCTCTCTCGCAGTCTCTCTCGCAGTCTCTCTCGCAGACTCTCTCGCAGTCTCTCTCGCAGTCTCTCTCGCTGTCTCTCTCGCTGACTCCCTCGCAGTTTCTATCGCAGTCTCCCTCGCAGTCTCCCTCGCTTTCTCCCTCGCTCTCTCCCTCGCAGTCTCTCTCGCCGTCTCTCTCGCAGTCTCCCTCGCTGTCTCCCTCGCAGTCTCCCTCGCTGTTTCCCTCGCTGTCTACCTCGCTCTCTCTCTCGCTGTCACCCTCGCTGTCTCCCTTGCAGTCTCCCACACAGTCTCTCACGCTTTCTCCCTCGCTTTCTCCCTCGCTTTCTCCCTCGCAGTCTCTCTCGCAGTCTCTCTCGCAGTCTCTCTCGCAGTCTCTCTCGCAGTCTCTCTCGCAGTCTCTCTCGCTGTCCCTCTCGCAGTCTCTCTCGCTGTCCCACTCGCAGTCTCCCTCGCAGTCTGTCCCGCAGTCTCCTTTGCAGTCTCTCTCGCTGTCTCTCTCGCTGTCTCTTTCGCTGTCTCTTTCGCTGTCTCTTTCGCTGTCTCTCTCGCTGTCTCTCTCGCTGTCTCTCTCGCTGTCTCCCTCGCTGTCTCTCTCGCTGTCTCTCTCGCTGTCTCTCTCGCTGTCTCTCTCGCTGTCTCTCTCGCAGTCTCCCTCGCTGTCTCCCTCGCAGTCTGCCTCGCAGTCTCTTTCGCTGTCTCCCTCACAGTCTCTTTCGCTGTCTCCCTCGCAGTCTCCCTCGCTGTCTCTCTCGCAGTCCTTCTCGCAGTCCTTCTCGCAGTCTCTCTCGCTGTCTCTCTCGCTGTCTCTCTCGCTGTCTCTCTCGCTGTCTCTCTCGCTGTCTCTCTCGCTGTCTCCCTCGCTGTCTCCCTCGCTGTCTCCCTCGCTGTCTCCCTCGCTGTCTCCCTCGCTGTCTCCCACGCTGTCTCCCTCGCAGTCTCCCTCGCAGTCTCTCTCGCTGTCTCCCTCGCTTTCTCCCTCGCTGTCTCTCTCGCTGTCTCTCTCGCTGTCTCCCTCGCTGTCTCCCTCGCAGTCTCTCTCGCAGTCTCTCTCGCAGTCTCTCTCGCTGTCTCCAACGCTGTCTCCAACGCTGTCTCCAACGCTGTCTCCAACGCTGTCTCCAACGCTGTCTCCCTCGCTGTCTCCCTCGATGTCTCCCTCGCTGTCTCCCTCGCTGTCTCCCACGCAGTCTCTCTCGCTGTCTCTCTCGCTGTCTCCATCGCTTTCTCCCTCGCTGTCTCTCTCGCTGTCTCTCTCGCTGTCTCTCTCGCTGTCTCTCTTGCAGTCTCTCTCGCTGTCTCCCTCGCTGTGTGTCTCGCTCTCTCCCTCGCTGTCTCACGCGCTCTCTCTCGCAGTCTCTCTCGCTGTCTCCCTCACTCTGTCCCTCGCCGTCTGCCTCGCCGTCTGCCTCGCTGTCTCCCTCGCCGTCTCCCTCGCCGTCTCCCTCGCCGTCTCCCTCGCCGTCTCCCTCGCCGTCTCCCTCGCCGTCTCCCTTGCAGTCACTCTCTCTGTATCCCCGGCTGTCTCTCTCGCTATCTCCATAGCAGTCTCTCTCACTGTCTCTGTCGCTGTCTCTGTCGCTGTCTCTGTCGCTGTCTCTGTCGCTGTCTCTGTCGCTGTCTCTGTCGCTGTCTCCCTCGCTGTCTCACTCGCTCTATCCCTCGCTGTATCTCTCGCAGTCTCTCTCGCAGTCTCTCTCACAGTCTCTCTCGCTGTCTCTCTCGCAGTCTCTCTCGCAGGCTCCCTCGCAGTCTCTCTCGCAGTCTCTCTCGCAGTCACTCTCGCAGTCTCCCTCGCAGTCTCCCTCGCAGTCTCTCTCGCTGTCTCCCTCGCTGTTTCCCTCACATTCTCTCTCGCTGTCTGCCTCGCAGTCTCTCTCGAAGTCGCTCTCGCTTTCTCCCTCGCTGTCTCTCTCGCAGTCCTTCTCGCAGTCTCTATCGCTGTCTCCCTCGCTGTCTCCCTCGCTGTCTCCCTCGCTGTCTCCCTCGCTGTCTCCCTCGCTGTCTCTCTCGCTGTCTCCCACGCAGTCTCTCTCGCTGTCTCTCTCGCTGTCTCTCTCGCTGTCTCCATCGCTTTCTCCCTCGCTGTCTCTCTCGCTGTCTCTCTCGCTGTCTCTCTCGCTGTCTCTCTCGCTGTCTCTCTCGCTGTCTCTCTCGCTGTCTCTCTCGCTGTCTCTCTCGCTGTCTCTCTCGCTGCCTCTCTCGCTGTCTCTCTCGCTGTCTCCCTTGCAGTCTCTCTTGCAGTCTCTCTTGCAGTCTCTCTCGCTGTCTCCCTCGCTGTCTCCCTCGCTGTGTCTCTCGCTCTCTCCCTCGCTGTCTCCCTCGCCGTCTCCCTCGCTGTCTCCCTCGCTGTCTCCCTCGAGGTCTCTCTCGCAGTCTCTCTCGCAGTCTCTCTCGCAGTCTCTCTCGCAGTCTCTCTCGCAGTCTCTCTCGCAGTCTCTCTCGCTGTCTCTCTCGCTGACTCCCTCGCAGTTTCTATCGCTGTCTCCCTCGCAGTCTCTCTCGCTTTCTCCATCGCTTTCTCCCTCGCTCTCTCCCTCGCTCTCTCCCTCGCAGTCTCTCTCGCAGTCTCTCTCGCAGTCTCCCTCGCTGTCTCCCTCGCAGTCTCCCTCGCTCTGTCTCTCGCTCTCTCTCTCGCTGTCTCCCTCGCTGTCTCCCTCGCTGTCTCCCTCGCTGTCTCCCTCGCTGTCTCCCTCGCTGTCTCCCTCGCAGTCTCCCTCACTATCCCTCTCGCAGTCTCTCTAGCAGTCTCTCTCGCTGTCTCCCTCACAGTCTCTCTCGCTGTCTCTCTCGCTGTCTCCCTTGCAGTCTCCCACACAGTCTCTCAAGCTTTCTCCCTCGCTTTCTCCCTCGCTTTCTCCCTCGCCGTCTCTCTCGCCGTCTCTCTCGCAGTCTCTCTCGCAGTCTCTCTCGCAGTGTCTCTCGCAGTCTCTCTCGCTGTCCCTCTCGCAGTCTCTCTCGCTGTCTCCCTCGCTGTCTCCCTCGCTGTCTCCCTCGCTGTCTCCCACGCAGTCTCCCACGCAGTCTCCCACGCAGTCTCTCTCGCTGTCTCTCTCGCTGTCTCTCTCGCTGTCTCCCTTGCAGTCTCTCTTGCAGTCTCTCTTGCAGTCTCTCTCGCTGTCTCCCTCGCTGTCTCCCTCGCTGTGTCTCTCGCTCTCTCCCTCGCTGTCTCCCTCGCCGTCTCACACGCTCTCTCTCGCAGTCTCTCTCGCTGTCTCCCTCACTGTGTCCCTCGCAGTCTCCCTCGCTGTTTCCCTCGCTGTCTCCCTCGCTGTCTCCCTCGCTGTCTCCCTCGCTGTCTCCCTCGCTGTCTCCCTCGCTGTCTCCCTCGAGGTCTCTCTCGCAGTCTCTCTCGCAGTCTCTCTCGCAGTCTCTCTCGCAGTCTCTCTCGCTGTCTCTCTCGCTGACTCCCTCGCAGTTTCTATCGCTGTCTCCCTCGCAGTCTCTCTCGCTTTCTCCCTCGCTTTCTCCCTCGCTTTCTCCCTCGCTCTCTCCCTCGCTCTCTCCCTCGCAGTCTCTCTCGCAGTCTCTCTCGCAGTCTCTCTCGCAGTCTCTCTCGCAGTCTCCCTCGCAGTCTCCCTCGCAGTCTCCCTCGCTGTCTCCCTCGCAGTCTCCCTCGCTGTTTCCCTCGCTCTCTCTCTCGCTCTCTCTCTCGCTGTCTCCCTCGCTGTCTCCCTCGCTGTCTCCCTCGCTGTCTCCCTCGCTGTCTCCCTCGCTGTCTCCCTCGCTGTCTCCCTCGCAGTCTCCCTCACTATCCCTCTCGCAGTCTCTCTAGCAGTCTCTCTCGCTGTCTCCCTCACAGTCTCTCTCGCTGTCTCTCTCACTGTCTCCCTTGCAGTCTCCCACACAGTCTCTCTCGCTGTCTCTCTCGCTGTCTCTCTCGCTGCCTCTCTCGCTGCCTCTCTCGCTGTCTCTCTCGCTGTCTCCCTTGCAGTCTCTCTTGCAGTCTCTCTTGCAGTCTCTCTCGCTGTCTCCCTCGCTGTCTCCCTCGCTGTGTCTCTCGCTCTCTCCCTCGCTGTCTCCCTCGCCGTCTCACACGCTCTCTCTCGCAGTCTCTCTCGCTGTCTCCCTCACTGTGTCCCTCGCAGTCTCCCTCGCTGTTTCCCTCGCTGTCTCCCTCGCTGTCTCCCTCGCTGTCTCCCTCGCTGTCTCCCTCGCTGTCTCCCTCGAGGTCTCTCTCGCAGTCTCTCTCGCAGTCTCTCTCGCAGTCTCTCTCGCAGTCTCTCTCGCAGTCTCTCTCGCTGTCTCTCTCGCTGTCTCTCTCGCTGACTCCCTCGCTGTCTCCCTCGCTGTCTCCCTCGCTTTCTCCCTCGCTGTCTCTCTCACAGTCTCCCTCGCTGTCTCCCACGCAGTCTCTCTCGCTGTGTCTCTCGCTGTCTCCATCGCCTTCTCCCTCGCTGTCTCCCTCGCTGTCTCTCTCGCTGTCTCTCTCGCTGTCTCTCTCGCTGTCTCTCTCGCTGTCTCCCTTGCAGTCTCCCTCGCTGTCTCCCTCGCAGTCTCTCTCGCTTTCTCCCTCGCTTTCTCCCTCGCTTTCTCCCTCGCTCTCTCCCTCGCAGTCTCTCTCGCAGTCTCTCTCGCAGTCTCCCTCGCAGTCTCCCTCGCTGTCTCCCTCGCAGTCTCCCTCGCTGTTTCCCTCGCTCTCTCTCTCGCTCTCTCTCTCGCTGTCTCCCTCGCAGTCTCCCTCGCTGTTTCCCTCGCTCTCTCTCTCGCTCTCTCTCTCGCTCTCTCCCTCGCTGTCTCCCTCGCAGTCTCCCTCGCTGTCTCCCTCGCCATCTCCCTCGCTGTTTCCCTCGCTCTCTCTCTCGCTCTCTCTCTCGCTGTCTCCCTCGCTGTCTCCCTCGCTGTCTCCCTCGCTGTCTCCCTCGCTGTCTCCCTCGCTGTGTCCCTCGCTTTCTCCCTCGCTGTCTCTCTCACAGTCTCTCTCGCTGTCTCCCTCGCTGTCTCCCTCGCAGTCTCCCTCGCTGTCTCCCTCGCAGTCTCCCTCGCTGTTTCCCTCGCTCTCTCTCTCGCTCTCTCTCTCGCTGTCTCCCTCGCTGTCTCCCTCGCTGTCTCCCTCGCTGTCTCCCTCGTTGTCTCCCTCGCTGTCTCCCTCGCTGTCTCCCTCGCTTTCTCCCTCGCTGTCTCTCTCACAGTCTCCCTCGCTGTCTCCCTCGCTGTCTCCCTCGCTGTCTCCCTCGCTGTCTCCCTCGCTGTCTCTCTCGCTGTCCCTCTCGCTGTCCCTCTCGCTGTCCCTCTCGCTGTCTCTCTCGCTGTCTCTCTCGCTGTCTCTCTTGCTGTCTCCCTCGCTGTCTCCCTCGCTGTCTCCCTCGCTGTCTCCCTCGCTTTCTCCCTCGCTGTCTCTCTCACAGTCTCCCTCGCTGTCTCCCTCGCTGTCTCCCTCGCTTTCTCCCTCGCTGTCTCTCTCACAGTCTCCCTCGCTGTCTCCCACGCAGTCTCTCTCGCTGTGTCTCTCGCTGTCTCCATCGCCTTCTCCCTCGCTGTCTCCCTCGCTGTCTCTCTCGCTGTCTCTCTCGCTGTCTCTCTCGCTGTCTCTCTCGCTGTCTCCCTTGCAGTCTCCCTCGCTGTCTCCCTCGCTGTGTCTCTCGCTCTCTCCCTCGCTGTCTCCCTCGCTGTCTCATGCGCTCTCTCTCGCAGTCTCTCTCGCTGTCTCCCTCACTGTGTCCCTCGCTGTGTCCCTCGCTGTGTCCCTCGCTGTGTCCCTCGCTGTGTCCCTCGCTGTGTCCCTCGCAGTCTCCCTCGCTGTCTCCCTCGCAGTCTCCCTCGCAGTCTCACTCGCAGTCTCTCTCGCTGTCTCCCTCGCTTTCTCCCTCGCTGTCTCTCTCGCTGTCCCTCTCGCAGTCTCTCTCGCTGTCCCTCTCGCAGTCTCTCTCGCAGTCTCTCTCGCAGTCTCTCTCGCAGTCTCTCTCGCAGTCTCTCTCGCAGTCTCTCTCGCAGTCTCTCTCGCTGTCTCACTCGCTCTATCCCTCGCTGTCTCCCTCGCTGTCTCCCTCGCTGTCTCCCTCGTCGTCTCCCTCGCCGTCTCCCTCGCCGTCTCCCTCGCCGTCTCCCTCGCCGTCTCCCTCGCCGTCTCCCTCGCCGTCTCTCTCGCAGTCTCTGTCGCTGTCTCACTCGCTCTATCCCTCGCTGTATCTCTCGCAGTCTCTCTCGCAGTCTCTCTCGCTGTCTCCCTCACTTTCTCCCTCGCTGTCTCTCTCGCTGTCCCTCTCGCAGTCTCCCTCGCTGTCTCTCTCGCTGTCTCCCTCGCTGTCTCTCTCGCTGTCTCCCTCGCTGTCTCCCTCGCTGTCTCCCTTGCTGTCTCCCTCGCTGTCTCCCTCGCTGTCTCCCTCGCAGTCTCACTCGCAGTCTCTCTCGCTGTCTCCCTCGCTTTCTCCCTCGCTTTCTCCCTCGCTGTCTCTCTCGCTGTCTCTCTCGCTGTCTCCCTCGCTGTCTCTCTTGCAGTCTCTCTCGCTGTCTCCCTCGCTGTCTCCCTCGCTGTCTCCCTCACTGTGTCCCTCGCTCTCTCCCTCGCAGTCTCCCTCACCGTCTCCCTCGCCGTCTCTCTCGCTGTCTTCCTCGCAGTTTCTCTCGCTGTCTCCCTCGCTGTCTCCCTCGCTGTCTCTCTCGCTGTCTCTCTCGCTGTCTCCCTCGCTGCCTCCCTCGCTGTCTCCCTAGCAGTCGCTCTCGCAGTCGCTCTCGCAGTCGCTCTCGCAGTCGCTCTCGCAGTCGCTCTCGCAGTCTCTCTCGCTGTCTCCCTCGCTGTCTCCCTCGCTGTCTCCCTAGCAGTCGCTCTCGCAGTCTCTCTCGTTGTCTTCCTCGCTGTGTCCCTCGCAGTCTCTCTCGCAGTCTCTCTCGCAGTCTCTCTCGCAGTCTCTCTCGCAGTCTCTCTCGCAGTCTCTCTCGCAGTCTCCCTCGCAGTTTCTCTCGCTGTCTCCCTCGCTATCTCCCTCGCTGTCTCTCTCGCAGTTAGTCTCGCAGTCTCTCTCGCTGTATCCCTCGCTGTCTCTCTCGCTATCTCCATAGCAGTCTCTCTCGCAGTCTCCCTCGCTGTCTCCCTCACAGTCTCCCTCACAGTCTCCCTCGCAGTCTCTCTCGCAGTCTCTCTCGCAGTCTCTCTCGCAGTCTCTCTCGCTATCTCTCTCGCTATCTCCCTCGCTATCTCCCTCGCTATCTCCCTCGCTATCTCCCTCGCTATCTCCCTCGCTATCTCCCTCGCTGTCTCCCTCGCTGTCTCCCTCGCTGTCTCCCTCGCTGTCTCCCTCGCTGTCTCTCTCGCTGTCTCCCTTGCAGTCTCCCTCGCAGTCTCCATCGCAGTCTCTCTCGCTTTCTCCCTCGCAGTCTCTCTCGCAGTCTCTCTCGCTTTCTCCCTCGCAGTCTCTCTCGCAGTCTCTCTCGCAGTCTCTCTCGCAGTCTCTCTCGCAGTCTCTCTCGCAGTCTCCCTCGCAGTCTCCCTCGCAGTCTTCCTCGCAGTCTTCCTCGCAGTCTTCCTCGCAGTCTTCCTCGCAGTCTCCCTCGCTGTCTCCCTCGCAGTCTCTCTTGCAGTCTCTCTTGCAGTCTCTCTTGCAGTCTCTCTTGCTGTCACTCTTGCTGTCTCTCTTGCTGTCTCCCTCGCAGTCTCCCTCGCAGTCTCCCTCGCAGTCTCCCTCGCAGTCTCCCTCGCAGTCTCCCTCGCAGTCTCCCTCGCTGTCTCCCTCGCTGTCTCCCTCGCTGTCTCACGCGATCTCTCTCGCATTCTCTCTCGCATTCTCTCTCGTCTCCCTCGCAGTCTCTCTCGCTGTGTCCATCGCAGTCTCTCTCACAGTCTCTCTTGCTGTCTCTGTCGCTGTCTCCCTCGCTGTCTCCCTCGCTGTCTCCCTCGCTGTCTCCCTCGCTGTCTCCCTCTCTGCCTCCCTCGCTGCCTCCCTCGCTGCCTCCCTCGCAGTCTCTCTCGAAGTCTCTCTCGAAGTCTCTCTCGAAGTCTCTCTCGAAGTCTCTCTCGAAGTCTCTCTCGCTGTCTCTCTCGCTGTCTCCCTCGCTTTCTCCCTCGCTGTCTCCCTCGCTGTCTCTCTCGCCGTCTCCCTCGCCGTCTCAATCGCTGTCTCCCTCGCAGTGTCTCTCGCTGTATCCCTCACTGTTTTTCTCGCTATCTCCATAGCAGTCTCTCTCGCAGTTTCTCTCGCTTTCTCCCTCGCTGTCTCTCTCGCAGTCTCCCTCACAGTCTCACTCGCAGTCTCTCTCGCTGCCTCTCTCGCTGTCTCCCTCGCTGTCTCTCTCGCTGTCTCCCTCGCTGTCTCCCTCGAGGTCTCTCTCACAGTCTCTCTCGCAGTCTCTCTCGCTGACTCCCTCGCAGTTTCTATCGCTGTCTCCCTCGTGTTCTCTCTCGCTTTCTCTCTCGCTCTCTCCCTCGCAGTCTCTCTCGCTATCTCTCTCGCTATCTCCCTCGCTATCTCCCTCGCTATCTCCCTCGCTATCTCCCTCGCTATCTCTCTCGCAGTCTCCCTCGCTGTCTCCCTCGCTGTCTCCCTCGCAGTCTCTCTCGCAGTCTCTCTCGCAGTCTCTCTCGCAGTCTCTCTCGCAGTCTCTCTCGCAGTCTCCCTCGCTGTCTCCCTCCCAGTCTCTCTCGCAGTCTCTCTCGCAGTCTCTCTCGCAGTCTCTCTCGCAGTCTCTCTCGCAGTCTCTCTCGCTGTCCCTCTCGCAGTCTCTCTCGCTGTCCCTCTCGCAGTCTCTCTCACTGTCTCTCTCGCTGTCTCTCTCGCAGTCTCCTTTGCAGTCTCTCTCGCAGTCTCTCTCGCTGTCTCCCTCACAGTCTCTCTCGCTGTCTCTCTTGCAGTCTCTCTTGCAGTCTCTCTTGCTGTCTCCCTCGCAGTCTCCCTCGCAGTCTCCCTCGCAGTCTCCCTCGCAGTCTCCCTCGCAGTCTCCCTCGCAGTCTCCCTCGCAGTCTCCCTCGCTGTCTCACGCGATCTCTCTCGCATTCTCTCTCGCATTCTCTCTCGTCTCCCTCGCAGTCTCTCTCGCTGTGTCCATCGCAGTCTCTCTCACAGTCTCTCTTGCTGTCTCTGTCGCTGTCTCCCTCGCTGTCTCCCTCGCTGTCTCCCTCGCTGTCTCCCTCGCTGTCTCCCTCGCTGCCACCCTCGCTGCCTCCCTCGCTGCCTCCCTCGCAGTCTCTCTCGAAGTCTCTCTCGAAGTCTCTCTCGAAGTCTCTCTCGAAGTCTCTCTCGAAGTCTCTCTCGCTGTCTCTCTCGCTATCTCCCTCGCTATCTCCCTCGCTATCTCCCTCGCTATCTCCCTCGCTATCTCTCTCGCAGTCTCCCTCGCTGTCTCCCTCGCTGTCTCCCTCGCAGTCTCTCTCGCAGTCTCTCTCGCAGTCTCTCTCGCAGTCTCTCTCGCAGTCTCTCTCGCAGTCTCTCTCGCAGTCTCCCTCGCTGTCTCCCTCCCAGTCTCTCTCGCAGTCTCTCTCGCAGTCTCTCTCGCTGTCCCTCTCGCAGTCTCTCTCGCTGTCCCTCTCGCAGTCTCCCTCACTGTCTCTCTCGCTGTCTCTCTCGCAGTCTCCTTTGCAGTCTCTCTCGCTGTCTCCCTCACAGTCTCTCTCGCTGTCTCCCTCGCAGTCTCTCTCGAAGTCGCTCTCGCTTTCTCCCTCGCTGTCTCTCTCGCAGTCCTTCTCGCAGTCTCTCTCGCTGTCTCTCTCGCAGTCCTTCTCACATTCCTTCTCGCAGTCTCTCTCGCTGTCTCCCTCGCAGTCTCTCTCGCAGTCTCTCTCGCAGTCTCTCTCGCTGTCTCTCTCGCTGTCTCTCTCGCTGTCTCTCTCGCTGTCTCTCTCGCTGTCTCCCTCGCAGTCTCTCTCGCTGTCTCTCTCGCTGTCTCTCTCGCTGTCTCTCTCGCTGTCTCCATGGCTTTCTCCCTCGCTGTCTCTCTCGCAGTCTCTCTCGCAGTCTCTCTTGCAGTCTCTCTCGCAGTCTCTCTTGCAGTCTCTCTCGCAGTCTTCGTCGCAGTTTCTCTCGCTGTCTCCCTCGCTGCCTCCCACGCTGTCTCCCTCGCAGTCTCTCTTGCAGTCTCCCTCGCAGTTTCTCTCGCTTTCTCCCTCGCAGTCTCTCTCGCAGTCTCCCTCACAGTCTCACTCGCAGTCTCTCTCGCTGCCTCTCTCGCTGTCTCCCTCGCTGTCTCTCTCGCTGTCTCCCTCGCTGTCTCCCTCGAGGTCTCTCTCACAGTCTCTCTCGCAGTCTCTCTCGCTGACTCCCTCGCAGTTTCTATCGCTGTCTCCCTCGTGTTCTCTCTCGCTTTCTCTCTCGCTCTCTCCCTCGCAGTCTCTCTCGCTATCTCTCTCGCTATCTCCCTCGCTATCTCCCTCGCTATCTCCCTCGCTATCTCCCTCGCTATCTCCCTCGCTATCTCTCTCGCAGTCTCCCTCGCTGTCTCCCTCGCTGTCTCCCTCGCAGTCTCTCTCGCAGTCTCTCTCGCAGTCTCTCTCGCAGTCTCTCTCGCAGTCTCTCTCGCAGTCTCCCTCGCTGTCTCCCTCCCAGTCTCTCTCGCAGTCTCTCTCGCAGTCTCTCTCGCAGTCTCTCTCGCAGTCTCTCTCGCAGTCTCTCTCGCAGTCTCTCTCGCTGTCCCTCTCGCAGTCTCTCTCGCTGTCCCTCTCGCAGTCTCCCTCACTGTCTCTCTCGCTGTCTCTCTCGCAGTCTCCTTTGCAGTCTCTCTCGCTGTCTCCCTCACAGTCTCTCTCGCTGTCTCCCTCGCAGTCTCTCTCGAAGTCGCTCTCGCTTTCTCCCTCGCTGTCTCTCTCGCAGTCCTTCTCGCAGTCTCTCTCGCTGTCTCTCTCGCAGTCCTTCTCGCAGTCCTTCGCGCAGTCTCTCTCGCTGTCTCCCTCGCAGTCTCTCTCGCAGTCTCTCTCGCAGTCTCTCTCGCTGTCTCTCTCGCTGTCTCTCTCGCTGTCTCTCTCGCTGTCTCTCTCGCTGTCTCCCTCGCAGTCTCTCTCGCTGTCTCTCTCGCTGTCTCTCTCGCTGTCTCTCTCGCTGTCTCCATGGCTTTCTCCCTCGCTGTCTCTCTCGCAGTCTCTCTCGCAGTCTCTCTTGCAGTCTCTCTCGCAGTCTCTCTTGCAGTCTCTCTCGCAGTCTTCGTCGCAGTTTCTCTCGCTGTCTCCCTCGCTGCCTCCCACGCTGTCTCCCTCGCAGTCTCTCTTGCAGTCTCCCTCGCTGTGTCTCTCGCTCTCTCTCTCGCAGTCTCCCTCGCTGTCTCCCTCGCTATCTCCCTCGCTGTCTCCCTCGCTGTCTCACGCGATCTCTCTCACATTCTCTCTCGTTGTCTCCCTCGCAGTCTCCCTCGCAGTCTCTCTCGCAGTGTCCCTCGCAGTCTCTCTCGCAGTCTCTATTGCTGTCTCTCTCGCTGTGTCCCTCGCTGTCTCCCTCGCTGTCTCCCTCGCTGTCTCCCTCGCTGTCTCCCTCGCTGTCTCCCTCGCTGTCTCTCTCGCTGTCTCTCTCGCTGTCTCCCTCGCTGTCTCCCTCGCTGTCTCCCTCGCTGTCTCCCTCGCTTTCTCTCTCGCTTTCTCCCTCGCTTTCTCCCTCGCTCTCTCCCTCGCAGTCTCCCTCGCAGTCTCCCTCGCAGTCTCCCTCGCAGTCTCTCTCGCAGTCTCCCTCGCAGTCTCCCTCGCTGTCTCCCTCGCTGTCTCCCTCGCTGTCTCTCTCGCTGTCTCTCTCGCTGTCTCTCTCGCTGTCTCTCTCGCTGTCTCTCTCGCTGTCTCCCTCGCAGTCTCTCTCGCTGTCTCTCTCGCTGTCTCTCTCGCTGTCTCTCTTGCTGTCTCTCTCGCTGTCTCCCTCGCAGTCTCCCTCGCTGTGTCCCTCGCTGTCTCTCTCGCAGTTTCCCTCGCTGTCTCTCTCGCAGTTTCCCTCGCTGTCTCTCTCGCAGTTTCCCTCGCTGTCTCCCTCGCTGTCTCCCTCGCTGTCTTCCACGCAGTCTCCCTCGCAGTCTCCCTCGCAGTCTCCCTCGCAGTCTCCCTCGCAGTCTCCCTCGCAGTCTCTCTCGCAGTCTCCCTCGCTGTCTCCCTCGCTTTCTCCCTCGCTGTCTCCCTCGCTGTCTATGTCGCTGTCTCTCTCGCTGTCTCTCTCGCTGTCTCTCTCGCTGTCTCTCTCGCTGTCTCTCTCGCTGTCTCCCTCGCAGTCTCCCTCGCTGTCTCCCTCGCTGTGTCCCTCGCTGTCTCTCTCGCAGTTTCCCTCGCTGTCTCTCTCGCAGTTTCCCTCGCTGTCTCCCTCGCTGTCTCCCTCGCAGTCTCCCTCGCAGTCTCCCTCGCAGTCTCCCTCGCAGTCTCCCTCGCAGTCTCTCTCGCAGTCTCCCTCGCAGTCTCCCTCGCAGTCTCCCTCGCAGTCTCCCTCGCTGTCTCCCTCGCCGTCTCCCTCGCCGTCTCCCTCGCAGTCACTCTCTCTGTATCCCCCGCTGTCTCTCTCGCTATCTCCATAGCAGTCTCTCTCACTGTCTCCCTCGCTGTCTCCCTCGCTGTCTCCCTCGCTGTCTCCCTCGCTGTCTCCCTCGCTGTCGCTGTCTCTGTCGCTGTCTCTGTCGCTGTCTCCCTCTCTGTCTCCCTCGCTGTCTCCCTCGTCGTCTCCCTCGTCATCTCCCTCGTCGTCTCCCTCGTCGTCTCCCTCGTCGTCTCCCTCGTCGTCTCCCTCGCCGTCTCCCTCGCAGTCTCTCTCGCAGTCTCTCTCGCAGTCTCTCTCGCTGTCTCTCTCGCTGTCTCTCTCGCTGTCTCTCTCGCTGTCTCTCTCGCTGTCTCTCTCAATGTCTCCCTCGCTGTCTCCCTCGCTGTCTCCCTTCTGTCTCCCTCGCTCTATCCCTCGCTGTATCACTCACTCTCTCTCTCGCTGTCTCTCTCGCAGTCTCTCTCGCTGTCTCTCTCGCAGTCTCTCTCGCTGTCCCTCTCGCAGTCTCTCTCGCTGTCCCTCTCGCATTCTCTCTCGCAGTCTCCTTTGCAGTCTCTCTCGCTGTCTCTCTCGCAGTCTCCCTCGCTGTCTCCCTCGCTGTCTCCCTCGCTGTCTCCCTCGCTGTCTCCCTCGCTGTCTCCCTCGCTGTCTCCCTCGCTGTCTCCCACGCTGTCTCCCTCGCAGTCTCTCTCGCTGTCTCCTTCGCTTTCTCCCTCGCTGTCTCTCTCGCTGTCTCTCTCGCTGTCTCCCTCGCAGTCTCTCTTGCAGTCCCTCTCGCTGTCTCCCTCGCTGTCTCCCTCGCTGTCTCCCTCGCTGTCTCCCTCGCTGTCTCCCTCGCTGTCTCCCTCGCTGCCTCCCTCGCTGCCTCCCTCGCTGTCTCCCTCGCTGTCTCCCTCGCTGTCTCCCTCGCTGTCTCCCTCGCTGTCTCCCACGCTGTCTCCCTCGCAGTCTCCCTAGCAGTCGCTCTCGCAGTCTCTCTCGCTGTCTTCCTCGCTGTGTCCCTCGCAGTCTCTCTCGCAGTCTCTCTCGCAGTCTCTCTCGCAGTCTCTCTCGCAGTCTTCCTCGCTGTCTCCCTCGCAGTCTTCCTCGCTGTCTCCCTCGCTGCCTCCCACGCTGTCTCCCTCACTGTCTCACGCGATCTCTCTCGCATTCTCTCTCGTTGTCTCCCTTGCAGTCTCTCTCGCTGCGTCCCTCGCAGTCTCTCTCGCAGTCTCTATTGCTGTCTCCCTCGTTGTCTCCCTCGTTGTCTCCCTCGTTGTCTCCCTCGCTGTCTCCCTCGCTGCCTCCCTCGCAGTCTCTCTCGAATTCTCTCTCGCTGTCTCCCTCGCTGTCTCCCTTGCTGTCTCTCTCGCTCTCTCTATCGCCATCTCCCTCGCCATCTTATTCGCTGTCTCCCTCGCATTCTCTCTCGCAGTGTCTCTCGCTGTCTCCCTCGCAGTCTCCCTCGCAGTCTCTCTCGCTGTCTCCCTCACAGTCTCTCTCGAAGTCGCTCTCGCTTTCTCCCTCGCTTTCTCCCTCGCTGTCTCTCTCGCAGTCCATCTCGCAGTCCTTCTCGCAGTCTCTCTCGCTGTCTCCCTCGCTGTGTCTCTCGCTCTCTCCCTCGCTGTCTCCATCGCTGTCTCACGCGCTCTCTCTCGCAGTCTCTCTCGCTGTCTCTCTCGCTGTCTCTCTCGCTGTCTCTCTCACTGTCTCCCTCGCTGTATCCCTCGCTGTGTCCCTCGCTGTGTCCCTCGCTGTGTCCCTCGCTGTGTTCCTCGCTGTCTCTCTCGCAGTCTCCCTCGCTGTCTCCCTCGCTGTCTCCCTCGCTGTCTCCCTCGTCGTCTCCCTCGTCGTCTCCTTGGCCGTCTCCCTGGCCGTCTCCCTCGCAGTCTCTCTCGCTGTCTCTCTCGCTGTCTCTCTCAATGTACTCTCGCTGTCTCCCTCGCTGTCTCACTCGCTCTATCCCTCGCTGTATCTCTCGCAGTCTCTCTCACAGTCTCTCTCGCTGTCTCCCTCGCTGTCTCACTCGCTCTATCCCTCGCTGTATCTCTCGCAGTCTCTCTCACAGTCTCTCTCGCTGTCTCTCTCGCTGTCTCCCTCACAGTCTCTCTCGAAGTCGCTCTCGCTTTCTCCCTCGCTTTCTCCCTCGCTGTCTCTCTCGCAGTCCATCTCGCAGTCCTTCTCGCAGTCTCTCTCGCTGTCTCCCTCGCTGTGTCTCTCGCTCTCTCCCTCGCTGTCTCCATCGCTGTCTCACGCGCTCTCTCTCGCAGTCTCTCTCGCTGTCTCTCTCGCTGTCTCTCTCGCTGTCTCTCTCACTGTCTCCCTCGCTGTCTCCCTCGCTGTGTCCCTCGCTGTGTCCCTCGCTGTGTCCCTCGCTGTGTTCCTCGCTGTCTCTCTCGCAGTCTCCCTCGCTGTCTCCCTCGCTGTCTCCCTCGCTGTCTCCCTCGTCGTCTCCCTCGTCGTCTCCTTGGCCGTCTCCCTGGCCGTCTCCCTCGCAGTCTCTCTCGCTGTCTCTCTCGCTGTCTCTCTCAATGTACTCTCGCTGTCTCCCTCGCTGTCTCACTCGCTCTATCCCTCGCTGTATCTCTCGCAGTCTCTCTCACAGTCTCTCTCGCTGTCTCTCTCGCCGTCTCTCTCGCCGTCTCTCTCGCCGTCTCTCTCGCCGTCTCTCTCGCCGTCTCTCTCTCCGTCTCACTCGCCGTCTCTCTCGCAGTCTCCCTCGCAGTCTCCCTCGCAGTCTCTCTCGCAGTCTCTCTCGCAGTCTCTCTCGCAGTCTCTCTCGCAGTCTCTCTCGCTGTCCCTCTCACAGTCTCTCTCGCTGTCTCTCTCGCTGTCTCTCTCGCTGTCTCTCTCGCAGTCTCTCTCGCAGTCTCTCTCGCAGTCTCCTTTGCAGTCTCTCTCGCTGTCTCTCTCGCTGTCTCCCACGCTGTCTCCCACGCTGTCTCCCTCGCAGTCTCTCTCGCAGTCTCTCTCGCAGTCTCTCTCGCAGTCTCTCTCGCAGTCTCTCTCGCAGTCTCTCTCGCTGTCTCCCTCGCTTTCTCCCTCGCTGTCTCTCTCGCTGTCCCTCTCGCAGTCTCTCTCGCTGTCCCTCTCGCATTCTCTCTCGCTGTCTCTCTCGCAGTCTCCTTTGCAGTCTCTCTCGCTGTCTCTCTCGCAGTCTCCCTCGCTGTCTCCCTCGCTGTCTCCCTCGCTGTCTCCCTCGCTGTCTCCCTCGCTGTCTCCCTCGCTGTCTCCCTCGCTGTCTCCCACGCTGTCTCCCTCTCAGTCTCTCTCGCTGTCTCCCTCGCTGTCTCTCTCGCTGTCTCTCTCGCTGTCTCCCTCGCAGTCTCTCTTGCAGTCCCTCTTGCTGTCTCCCTCGCTGTCTCCCTCGCTGTCTCCCTCGCTGTCTCCCTCGCTGTCTCCCTCGCTGTCTCCCTCGCAGTCTCCCTCGCTGCCTCCCTCGCTGCCTCCCTCGCTGTCTCCCTCGCTGTCTCCCTCGCTGTCTCCCTCGCTGTCTCCCACGCTGTCTCCCTCGCAGTCTCCCTAGCAGTCGCTCTCGCAGTCTCTCTCGCTGTCTTCCTCGCTGTGTCCCTCGCAGTCTCTCTCGCAGTCTCTCTCGCAGTCTCTCTCGCAGTCTCTCTCGCAGTCTCTCTCGCAGTCTTCCTCGCTGTCTCCCTCGCTGCCTCCCACGCTGTCTCCCTCACTGTCTCACGCGATCTCTCTCGCATTCTCTCTCGTTGTCTCCCTTGCAGTCTCTCTCGCTGCGTCCCTCGCAGTCTCTCTCGCAGTCTCTATTGCTGTCTCCCTCGCTGTCTCCCTCGTTGTCTCCCTCGTTGTCTCCCTCGCTGTCTCCCTCGCTGCCTCCCTCGCAGTCTCTCTCGAAATCTCTCTCGCTGTCTCCCTCGCTGTCTCCCTCGCTGTCTCTCTCGCTCTCTCTCTCGCCATCTCCCTCGCCATCTTATTCGCTGTCTCCCTCGCATTCTCTCTCGCAGTGTGTCTCGCTGTCTCCCTCGCAGTCTCTCTCGCTGTCTCCCTCACAGTCTCTCTCGAAGTCGCTCTCGCCTTCTCCCTCGCTTTCTCCCTCGCTGTCTCTCTCGCAGTCCATCTCGCAGTCCATCTCGCAGTCCTTCTCGCAGTCTCTCTCGCTGTCTCCCTCGCTGTGTCTCTCGCTCTCTCCCTCGCTGTCTCCATCGCTGTCTCACGCGCTCTCTCTCGCAGTCTCTCTCGCTGTCTCTCTCGCTGTCTCTCTCGCTGTCTCTCTCGCTGTCTCTCTCGCTGTCTCCCTCGCTGTCTCCCTCGCTGTCTCCCTCGCTGTCTCCCTCGCAGTCTCCCTCGCTGCCTCCCTCGCTGTCTCCCTAGCAGTCGCTCTCGCAGTCGCTCTCGCAGTCTCTCTCGCAGTCTCTCTCGCTGTCTCCCTCGCTGTCTCCCTCGCTGCCGCCCTCGCTGTCTCACTAGCAGTCGCTCTCGCAGTCTCTCTCACTGTCTTCCTCGCTGTGTCCCTCGCCGTCTCTCTCGCAGTCTCTCTCGCAGTCTCTCTCGCAGTCTTCCTCGCAGTTTCTCTCGCTGTCTCCCTCGCTGCCTCCCACGCTGTCTCCCTCGCTGTCTCACGCGATCTCTCTCACATTCTCTCTCGTTGTCTCTCTCGCTGTGTCCCTCGCAGTCTCTCTCGCAGTCTCTATTGCTGTCTCTGTCGCTGTCTCCCTCGCTGTCTCCCTCGCTGCCTCCCTCGCAGTCTCTCTCGAAGTCTCTCTCGCTGTCTCCCTCGCTGTCTCTCTCTCTCTCGCCGTCTCCCTCGCCGTCTTAATCGCTGTCTCCCTCGCATTCTCTCTCGCAGTGTCTCTCGCTGTCTCCATCGCAGTCTCCCTCGCAGTCTCTCTCGCTGTCTCCCTCACAGTCTCTCTCGCTGTCTCCCTCGCAGTCTCTCTCGAAGTCGCTCTCGCTTTCTCCCTCGCTGTCTCTCTCGCAGTCCTTCTCGCAGTCCTTCTCGCTGTCTCCAGCGCTGTCTCCCTCGCTGTCTCCCTCGCTGTCTCCCTCGCTGTCTCCCTCGCTGTCTCCCTCGCTGTCTCCCTCGCTGTCTCCCTCGCTGTCTCCCTCGCTGTCTCTCTCGCAGTCTCCCTCGCAGTCTCCCTCGCAGTCTGCCTCGCAGTCTCCCTCGCAGTCTCTTTCGCTGTCTCCCTCGCTGTTTCCCTCACAGTCTCTTTCGCTGTCTCCCTCGCAGTCTCCCTCGCAGTCTCCCTCGCAGTCTCTCTCGCAGTCGCTCTCACTTTCTCCCTCGCTGTCTCTCTCGCAGTCCTTCTCGCAGTCCTTCTCGCAGTCTCTCTCGCTGTCTCTCTCGCTGTCTCCCTCGCTGTCTCCCTCGCTGTCTCCCTCGCTGTCTCCCTCGCTGTCTCCCACGCTGTCTCCCTCGCAGTCTCCCTCGCAGTCTCTCTCGCTGTCTCTCTCGCTGTCTCCCTCGCTTTCTCCCTCGCTGTCTCCCTCGCTGTCTCTCTCGCTGTCTCTCTCGCTGTCTCCCTCGCTGTCTCCCTCGCTGTCTCACGCGATCTCTCTCGCTGTCTCTCTCGCTGTCTCTCTCGCTGTCTCCCTCGCAGTCTCCCTCGCAGTCTCCCTCGCAGTCTCTCTCGCTGTCTCCCTCGCTGTCTCCCTCGCTGTCTCCCTCGCTGTCTCCCTCGCTGTCTCCCTCACTGTGTCCCTCGCTCTCTCCCTCGCAGTCTCCCTCGCCGTCTCTCTCGCAGTCTCTCTCGCTGTCTTCCTCGCAGTTTCTCTCGCAGTTTCTCTCGCCGTCTCCCTCGCTGTCTCCCTCACTGTCTCCCTCGCTGCCTCCCTCGCTGTCTCCCTAGCAGTCGCTCTCGCAGTCGCTCTCGCAGTCTCTCTCGCTGTCTCCATCGCTGTCTCCCTCGCAGTCTCCCTCGCAGTCTCCCTCGCAGTCTCCCTCGCAGTCTCCCTCGCAGTCTCCCTCGCAGTCTCCCTCGCTGTCTCCCTCGCTGTCTCCCTCGCAGTCACTCTCTCTGTATCCCCCGCTGTCTCTCTCGCTATCTCCATAGCAGTCTCTCTCGCTGTCTCTCTCGCTGTCTCTCTCGCTGTCTCTCTCAATGTACTCTCGCTGTCTCCCTCGCTGTATCTCTCGCAGTCTCTCTCGCAGTCTCTCTCGCAGTCTCTCTCGCAGTCTCTCTCGCAGTCTCTCTCGCTGTCTCTCTCGCTGTCTCCCTCTCAGTCTCTCTCACTCTCTCTCTCGCAGTCTCTCTCGCAGTCTCTCTCTCCATCTCTCTCTCCGTCTCTCTCGCCGTCTCTCTCGCCGTCTCCCTCGCAGTCTCCCTCGCAGTCTCTCTCGCAGTCTCTCTCGCAGTCTCTCTCGCAGTCTCTCTCGCAGTCTCTCTCGCAGTCTCTCTCGCAGTCTCCCTCGCAGTCTCCCTCGCAGTCTACCTCGCAGTCTCCCTCGCAGTCTCTCTCGCTGTCTCCATTGCAGTCTCCCACACAGTCTCTGTCGCTTTCTCCCTCGCTTTCTCCCTCGCAGTCTCTCTCGCAGTCTCTCTCGCAGTCTCTCTCGCAGTCTCTCTCGCAGTCTCTCTCGCAGTCTCTCTCGCTGTCCCTCTCGCAGTCTCTCTCGCAGTCTCTCTCGCAGTCTCTCTCGCAGTCTCTCTCGCAGTCTCCCTCGCAGTCTCTCTCGCAGTCTCCTTTGCAGTCTCTCTCGCTGTCTCTCTCGCTGTCTCTCTCGCTGTCTCTCTCGCTGTCTCCCTCGCAGTCTCCCTCGCAGTCTCCCTCGCTGTCTCCCTCGCTGTTTCCCTCGCAGTCTCGCTGTCTCCCTCGCAGTCTCTCTCGAAGTCGCTCTCGCTTTCTCCCTCGCTGTCTCTCTCGCAGTCCTTCTCGCATTCTCTCTCGCTGTCTCCAGCGCTGTCTCCCTCGCCATCTCCCTCGCTGTCTCCCTCGCTGTCTCCCTCGCAGTTAGTCTCGCAGTCTCTCTCGCAGTCTCTCTCGCTGTATCCCTCGCTGTATCCCTCGCTGTATCCCTCGCTGTCTCCCTCACAGTCTCCCTCACAGTCTCTCTCGCAGTCTCTCTCGCTATCTCCCTCGCTATCTCCCTCGCTATCTCCCTCGCTATCTCCTTCGCTATCTCCCTCGCAGTCTCTCTCGCAGTCTCTCTCGCAGTCTCTCTCGCAGTCTCTCTCGCAGTCTCTCTCGCAGTCTCTCTCGCAGTCTTCCTCGCAGTCTTCCTCGCATTCTCCCTCGCTGTCTCCCTCGCTGTCTCCCTCGCTGTCTCCCTCGCAGTCTCCCTCGCAGTCTCTCTCGCAGTCTCTCTTGCAGTCTCTCTTGCAGTCTCTCTTGCTGTCTCCCTCGCAGTCTCCCTCGCAGTCTCCCTCGCAGTCTCCCTCGCAGTCTCCCTCGCAGTCTCCCTCGCAGTCTCCCTCGCTGTCTCCCTCGCTGTCTCCCTCGCTGTCTCCCTCGCTGTGTCCATCGCAGTCTCTCTCACAGTCTCTCTTGCTGTCTCAGTCGCTGTCTCCCTCGCTGTCTCCCTCGCTGTCTCCCTCGCTGTCTCCCTCGCTGTCTCCCTCGCTGTCTCCCTCGCTGCCTCCCTCGCTGCCTCCCTCGCAGTCTCTCTCGAAGTCTCTCTCGAAGTCTCTCTCGAAGTCTCTCTCGAAGTCTCTCTCGAAGTCTCTCTCGAAGTCTCTCTCGCTGTCTCTCTCGCTGTCTCTCTCGCTGTCTCTCTCGCTGTCTCCCTTGCTGTCTCCCTCGCTGTCTCCCTCGCCGTCTCTCTCGCCGTCTCCCTCGCCGTCTCCCTCGCCGTCTCAATCGCTGTCTCCCTCGCAGTGTCTCTCGCTGTATCCCTCGCTGTTTTTCTCGCTATCTCCATAGCAGTCTCTCTCGCAGTTTCTCTCGCTTTCTCCCTCGCAGTCTCTCTCGCTGTCTCCCTCACAGTCTCACTCGCAGTCTCTCTCGCTGTCTCTCTCGCTGTCTCCCTCACAGTCTCCCTCGCTGTCTCCCTCGCTGTCTCCCTCGCTGTCTCCCTCGAGGTCTCTCTCACAGTCTCTCTCGCAGTCTCTCTCGCTGACTCCCTCGCAGTTTCTATCGCTGTCTCCCTCGTGTTCTCTCTCGCTTTCTCCCTCGCTCTCTCCCTCGCAGTCTCTCTCGCAGTCTCTCTCGCAGTCTCTCTCGCTATCTCTCTCGCTATCTCTCTCGCTATCTCCCTCGCTATCTCCCTCGCTATCTCTCTCGCTGTCTCTCTCGCTGTCTCCCTTGCAGTCTCCCTTGCAGTCTCCCTCGCAGTCTCTCTCGCTTTCTCCCTCGCAGTCTCTCTCGCTTTCTCCCTCGCAGTCTCTCTCGCAGTCTCTCTCGCAGTCTCTCTCGCAGTCTCTCTCGCAGTCTCTCTTGCAGTCTCTCTCACAGTCTCTCTCGCAGTCTTCGTCGCAGTTTCTCTCGCTGTCTCCCTCGCTGCCTCCCACGGTGTCTCCCTCGCAGTCTCTCTTGCAGTATTTCTTGCAGTCTCTCTTGCTGTCTCCCTCGCTGTGTCTCTCGCTCTCTCTCTTGCAGTCTCCCTCGCTGTCTCCCTCGCTATCTCCCTCGCTGTCTCCCTCGCTGTCTCACGCGATCTCACTCACATTCTCTCTCGTTGTCTCCCTCGCAGTCTCTCTCTCTGTGTCCCTCGCAGTCTCTCTCGCAGTCTCTATTGCTGTCTCTGTCGCTGTCTCCCTCGCTGTCTCCCTCGCTGTCTCCCTCGCTGTCTCCCTCGCTGTCTCCCTCGCAGTCTCTCTCGAAGTCTCTCTCGAAGTCTCTCTCGAAGTCTCTCTCGAAGTCTCTCTCGAAGTCTCTCTCGAAGTCTCTCTTGCTGTCTCTCTCGCTGTCTCCCTCGCTGTCTCCCTCGCTGTCTCCCTCGCTGTCTCCCTCGCTGTCTCCCTCGCTTTCTCTCTCGCTGTCTCCCTCGCTTTCTCTCTCGCTGTCTCCCTCGCTTTCTCTCTCGCTTTCTCTCTCGCTGTCTCCCTCGCTTTCTCTCTCGCTTTCTCCCTCGCTCTCTCCCTCGCAGTCTCCCTCGCTGTCTCCCTCGCTGTCTCCCTCACGGTGTCTCTCGCTCTCTCCCTCGCTGTCTCCCTCGCTGTCTCATGCGCTCTCTCTCGCAGTCTCTCTCGCTGTCTCCCTCACTGTGTCCCTCGCTGTGTCCCTCGCAGTCTCCCTCGCAGTCTCCCTCGCTGTCTCCCTCTCAGTCTCTCTCGCAGTCTCTCTCGCAGTCTCTCTCGCAGTCTCTCTCGCTGTCTCCCTCGCTTTCTCCCTCGCTGTCTCTCTCGCTGTCCCTCTCGCAGTCTCTCTCGCTGTCTCTCTCGCAGTCTCTCTCGCAGTCTCCTTTGCAGTCTCTCTCGCTGTCTCTCTCGCAGTCTCCCTCGCTGTCTCTCTCGCTGTCTCCCTCGCTGTCTCCCTCGCTGTCTCTCTCGCTGTCTCCCTCGCTGTCTCCCTCGCAGTCTCACTCGCAGTCTCACTCGCAGTCTCTCTCGCTGTCTCCCTCGCTTTCTCCCTCGCTGTCTCTCTCGCTGTCTCTCTCGCTGTCTCCCTCGCTGTCTCCCTCGCTGTCTCTCTTGCAGTCTCCCTCGCTGTCTCCCTCGCTGTCTCCCTCGCTGTCTCCCTCGCTGTCTCCCTCACTGTGTCCCTCGCTCTCTCCCTCGCTCTCTCCCTCGCAGTCTCCCTCACCGTCTCCCTCGCCGTCTCTCTCGCCGTCTTCCTCGCAGTTTCTCTCGCTGTCTCCCTCGCTGTCTCCCTCGCTGTCTCTCTCGCTGTCTCTCTCGCTGTCTCCCTCGCTGTCTCCCTCGCTGTCTCCCTAGCAGTCGCTCTCGCAGTCGCTCTCGCAGTCGCTCTCGCAGTCGCTCTCGCAGTCTCTCTCGCTGTCTCCCTCGCTGTCTCCCTCGCTGTCTCCCTCGCTGTCTCCCTAGCAGTCGCTCTCGCAGTCTCTCTCGTTGTCTTCCTCGCTGTGTCCCTCGCAGTCTCTCTCGCAGTCTCTCTCGCAGTCTCTCTCGCAGTCTCTCTCGCAGTCTCTCTCGCAGTCTTCCTCGCAGTTTCTCTCGCTGTCTCCCTCGCTGCCTCACGCGATCTCTCTTGCATTCTCTCTCGTTGTCTCCCTTGCATTCTCTCTCGCTGTCTCCAGCGCTGTCTCCCTTGCCATCTCCCTCGCTGTCTCTCTCGCAGTTAGTCTCGCAGTCTCTCTCGCTGTATCCCTCGCTGTCTCTCTCGCTATCTCCATAGCAGTCTCTCTCGCAGTCTCTCTCGCAGTCTCTCTCGCAGTCTCTCTCGCTATCTCTCTCGCTATCTCTCTCGCTATCTCCCTCGCTATCTCCCTCGCTATCTCCCTCGCTATCTCCCTCGCTATCTCCCTCGCTGTCTCCCTCGCTGTCTCCCTCGCTGTCTCCCTCGCTGTCTCCCTCGCTATCTCCCTCGCTATCTCCCTCGCTATCTCCCTCGCTATCTCCCTCGCTATCTCCCTCGCTGTCTCTCTCGCTGTCTCCCTTGCAGTCTCCCTCGCAGTCTCCCTCGCAGTCTCCCTCGCAGTCTCTCTCGCTTTCTCCCTCGCAGTCTCTCTCGCAGTCTCTCTCGCTTTCTCCCTCGCAGTCTCTCTCGCAGTCTCTCTCGCAGTCTCTCTCGCAGTCTCTCTCGCTATCTCTCTCGCTATCTCTCTCGCTATCTCCCTCGCTATCTCCCTCGCTATCTCCCTCGCTATCTCCCTCGCTATCTCCCTCGCTGTCTCCCTCGCTATCTCCCTCGCTATCTCCCTCGCTATCTCCCTCGCTATCTCCCTCGCTGTCTCTCTCGCTGTCTCCCTTGCAGTCTCCCTCGCAGTCTCCCTCGCAGTCTCCCTCGCAGTCTCTCTCGCTTTCTCCCTCGCAGTCTCTCTCGCAGTCTCTCTCGCTTTCTCCCTCGCAGTCTCTCTCGCAGTCTCTCTCGCAGTCTCTCTCGCAGTCTCTCTCGCAGTCTCTCTCGCAGTCTCTCTCGCAGTCTTCCTCGCAGTCTTCCTCGCAGTCTTCCTCGCAGTCTTCCTCGCAGTCTCCCTCGCTGTCTCCCTCGCAGTCTCTCTTGCAGTCTCTCTTGCAGTCTCTCTTGCAGTCTCTCTTGCAGTCTCTCTTGCTGTCTCTCTTGCTGTCTCTCTTGCTGTCTCCCTCGCAGTCTCCCTCGCAGTCTCCCTCGCAGTCTCCCTCGCAGTCTCCCTCGCAGTCTCCCTCGCAGTCTCCCTCGCTGTCTCCCTCGCTGTCTCACGCGATCTCTCTCGCATTCTCTCTCGTCTCCCTCGCAGTCTCTCTCGCTGTCTCCATCGCAGTCTCTCTCACAGTCTGTCTTGCTGTCTCTGTCGCTGTCTCTGTCGCTGTCTCCCTCGCTGTCTCCCTCGCTGTCTCCCTCGCTGTCTCCCTCGCTGTCTCCCTCGCTGCCTCCCTCGCTGCCTCCCTCGCTGCCTCCCTCGCAGTCTCTCTCGAAGTCTCTCTCGAAGTCTCTCTCGAAGTCTCTCTCGAACTCTCTCTCGAAGTCTCTCTCGAAGTCTCTCTCGAAGTCTCTCTCGAAGTCTCTCTCGAAGTCTCTCTCGAAGTCTCTCTCGAAGTCTCTCTCGAAGTCTCTCTCGCTGTCTCTCTCGCTGTCTCTCTCGCTGTCTCCCTCGCTTTCTCCCTCGCTTTCTCCCTCGCTGTCTCCCTCGCTGTCTCCCTCGCTGTCTGTCTTGCTGTCTCTGTCGCTGTCTCCCTCGCTGTCTCCCTCGCTGTCTCCCTCGCTGTCTCCCTCGCTGCCTCCCTCGCTGCCTCCCTCGCTGCCTCCCTCGCTGCCTCCCTCGCTGCCTCCCTCGCAGTCTCTCTCGAAGTCTCTCTCGCTGTCTCTCTCGCTGTCTCTCTCGCTGTCTCTCTCGCTGTCTCTCTCGCTGTCTCTCTCGCTGTCTCCCTCGCTTTCTCCCTCGCTGTCTCCCTCGCTGTCTCTCTCGCCGTCTCCCTCGCCGTCTCAATCGCTGTCTCCCTCGCAGTGTCTCTCGCTGTATCCCTCGCTGTTTTTCTCGCTATCTCCATAGCAGTCTCTCTCGCAGTTTCTCTCGCTTTCTCCCTCGCAGTCTCTCTCGCTGTCTCCCTCACAGTCTCACTCGCAGTCTCTCTCGCTGTCTCCCTCGCTGTCTCCCTCGCTGTCTCCCTCACAGTCTCTCTCGCTGTCTCCCTCGCTGTCTCCCTCGAGGTCTCTCTCACAGTCTCTCTCGCAGTCTCTCTCGCTGACTCCCTCGCAGTTTCTATCGCTGTCTCCCTCGTGTTCTCTCTCGCTTTCTCCCTCGCTCTCTCCCTCGCTCTCTCCCTCGCAGTCTCTCTCGCAGTCTCTCTCGCAGTCTCTCTCGCAGTCTCTCTCGCTATCTCTCTCGCTATCTCTCTCGCTGTCTCTCTCGCAGTCTCTCTCGCAGTCTCTCTCGCAGTCTCTCTCGCAGTCTCTCTAGCTGTCTCTCTCGCTATCTCTCTCGCTATCTCTCTCGCTATCTCTCTCGCTATCTCTCTCGCTGTCTCTCTCGCAGTCTCTCTCGCAGTCTCTCTCGCAGTCTCTCTCGCAGTCTCTCTCGCTATCTCCCTCGCTATCTCCCTCGCTATCTCCCTCGCTGTCTCTCTCGCTGTCTCCCTTGCAGTCTCCCTCGCTGTCTCTCTCGCTGTCTCCCTTGCAGTCTCCCTTGCAGTCTCTCTCGCAGTCTCTCTCGCTGTCTCTCTCGCTGTCTCCCTTGCAGTCTCCCTCGCAGTCTCTGTCGCTTTCTCCCTCGCAGTCTCTCTCGCTTTCTCCCTCGCAGTCTCTCTCGCTTTCTCTCTCGCTTTCTCCCTCGCTCTCTCCCTCGCAGTCTCTCTCGCAGTCTCTCTCGCAGTCTCTCTCGCAGTCTCTCTCGCAGTCTCTCTCGCAGTCTCTCTCGCAGTCTCTCTCGCTGTCTCTCTCGCTGTCTTCCTCGCTGTCTCCCTCGCTGTCTCCCTCGCTGTCTCCCTCGCTTTCTCTCTCGCTTTCTCCCTCGCTCTCTCCCTCAGTCTCTCTCGCAGTCTCTCTCGCAGTCTCGCTCGCAGTCTCTCTCGCAGTCTCTCTCGCAGTCTCCCTCGCAGTCTCCCTCGCAGTCTCTCTCGCAGTCTCTCTCGCAGTCTCTCTCGCAGTCTCCCTCGCAGTCTCTCTCGCAGTCTCTCTCGCAGTCTCCCTCGCAGTCTCTCTCGCAGTCTCTCTCGCTGTCTCTCTCGCAGTCTCTCTCGCAGTCCTTCTCGCATTCTCTCTCGCTGTCTCCCTCGCTGTCTCCCACGCAGTCTCTCTCGCTGTCTCTCACGCGCTCTCTCTCGCAGTCTCTCTCGCTGTCTCCCTCGCAGTCTCCCTCGCTGTGTCCCTCGCTGTGTCCCTCGCTGTGTCCCTCGCTGTGTCCCTCGCTGTGTCCCTCGCTGTGTCCCTCGCAGTCTCTCTCGCAGTTTCCCTCGCTGTCTCTCTCGCAGTTTCCCTCGCTGTCTCTCTCGCAGTTTCCCTCGCAGTTTCCCTCGCTGTCTCCCTCGCTGTCTCCCTCGCTGTCTCCCTCGCTGTCTCCCTCGCAGTCTCCCTCGCAGTCTCCCTCGCAGTCTCCCTCGCTGTCTCCCTCGCTGTCTCCCTCGCTGTCTCCCTCGCTGTCTCCCTCGCCGTCTCCCTCGCTGTCTCCCTCGCAGTCACTCTCTCTGTATCCCCCGCTGTCTCTCTCGCTATCTCCATAGCAGTCTCTCTCACTGTCTCTCTCGCTGTCTCTCTCGCTGTCTCTCTCAATGTACTCTCGCTGTCTCCCTCGCTGTATCTCTCGCAGTCTCTCTCGCAGTCTCTCTCGCAGTCTCTCTCGCAGTCTCTCTCGCAGTCTCTCTCGCTGTCTCCCTCTCAGTCTCTCTCACTCTCTCTCTCGCCGTCTCTCTCGCCGTCTCTGTCGCCGTCTCTCTCTCCATCTCTCTCGCCGTCTCTCTCGCCGTCTCCCTCGCAGTCTCCCTCGCAGTCTCCCTCGCAGTCTCTCTCGCAGTCTCTCTCGCAGTCTCTCTCGCAGTCTCTCTCGCAGTCTCCCTCGCAGTCTCCCTCGCAGTCTCCCTCGCAGTCTCCCTCGCAGTCTCCCTCGCTGTCTCCATTGCAGTCTCCCACACAGTCTCTGTCGCTTTCTCCCTCGCTTTCTCCCTCGCAGTCTCTCTCGCAGTCTCTCTCGCAGTCTCTCTCGCAGTCTCTCTCGCTGTCTCTCTCGCAGTCTCTCTCGCAGTCTCTCTCGCTGTCCCTCTCGCAGTCTCTCTCGCAGTCTCTCTCGCATTCTCTCTCGCATTCTCTCTCGCAGTCTCTCTCGCAGTCTCCCTCGCAGTCTCTCTCGCAGTCTCCTTTGCAGTCTCTCTCGCTGTCTCTCTCGCTGTCTCTCTCGCTGTCTCTCTCGCTGTCTCCCTCGCAGTCTCCCTCGCAGTCTCCCTCGCAGTCTCCCTCGCAGTCTCCCTCGCTGTCTCCCTCGCTGTTTCCCTCGCAGTCTCGCTGTCTCCCTCGCAGTCTCTCTCGAAGTCGCTCTCGCTTTCTCCCTCGCAGTCTCTCTCGCAGTCTCCCTCGCAGTCTCTCTCGCAGTCTCTCTCGCAGTCTCTCTCGCAGTCTCCCTCGCAGTCTCTCTCGCAGTCTCTCTCGCTGTCTCTCTCGCAGTCTCTCTCGCAGTCCTTCTCGCATTCTCTCTCGCTGTCTCCCTCGCTGTCTCCCACGCAGTCTCTCTCGCTGTCTCTCACGCGCTCTCTCTCGCAGTCTCTCTCGCTGTCTCCCTCGCAGTCTCCCTCGCAGTCTCCCTCGCTGTGTCCCTCGCTGTGTCCCTCGCTGTGTCCCTCGCTGTGTCCCTCGCTGTGTCCCTCGCTGTCTCTCTCGCAGTTTCCCTCGCTGTCTCTCTCGCAGTTTCCCTCGCTGTCTCTCTCGCAGTTTCCCTCGCAGTTTCCCTCGCTGTCTCCCTCGCTGTCTCCCTCGCTGTCTCCCTCGCTGTCTCCCTCGCAGTCTCCCTCGCAGTCTCCCTCGCTGTCTCCCTCGCTGTCTCCCTCGCTGTCTCCCTCGCCGTCTCCCTCGCCGTCTCCCTCGCAGTCACTCTCTCTGTATCCCCCGCTGTCTCTCTCGCTATCTCAATAGCAGTCTCTCTCACTGTCTCTCTCGCTGTCTCTCTCGCTGTCTCTCTCAATGTACTCTCGCTGTCTCCCTCGCTGTATCTCTCGCAGTCTCTCTCGCAGTCTCTCTCGCAGTCTCTCTCGCAGTCTCTCTCGCTGTCTCCCTCTCAGTCTCTCTCACTCTCTCTCTCGCCGTCTCTCTCGCCGTCTCTCTCTCCATCTCTCTCGCCGTCTCTCTCGCCGTCTCCCTCGCAGTCTCCCTCGCAGTCTCCCTCGCAGTCTCTCTCGCAGTCTCTCTCGCAGTCTCTCTCGTAGTCTCTCTCGCAGTCTCCCTCGCAGTCTCCCTCGCAGTCTCCCTCGCAGTCTCCCTCGCAGTCTCCCTCGCAGTCTCCCTCGCAGTCTCCCTCGCTGTCTCCATTGCAGTCTCCCACACAGTCTCTGTCGCTTTCTCCCTCGCTTTCTCCCTCGCAGTCTCTCTCGCAGTCTCTCTCGCAGTCTCTCTCGCAGTCTCTCTCGCAGTCTCTCTCGCAGTCTCTCTCGCAGTCTCTCTCGCTGTCCCTCTCGCAGTCTCTCTCGCAGTCTCTCTCGCATTCTCTCTCGCAGTCTCTCTCGCAGTCTCCCTCGCAGTCTCTCTCGCAGTCTCCTTTGCAGTCTCTCTCGCTGTCTCTCTCGCTGTCTCTCTCGCTGTCTCTCTCGCTGTCTCCCTCGCTGTCTCCCTCGCAGTCTCCCTCGCAGTCTCCCTCGCTGTCTCCCTCGCTGTTTCCCTCGCAGTCTCGCTGTCTCCCTCGCAGTCTCTCTCGAAGTCGCTCTCGCTTTCTCCCTCGCTGTCTCTCTCGCAGTCCTTCTCGCATTCTCTCTCGCTGTCTCCAGCGATGTCTCCAGCGCTGTCTCCCTCGCCGTCTCCCTCGCTGTCTCCCTCGCAGTTAGTCTCGCAGTCTCTCTCGCAGTCTCTCTCGCTGTATCCCTCGCTGTATCCCTCGCTGTCTCCCTCACAGTCTCCCTCGCAGTCTCTCTTGCAGTCTCTCTCGCAGTCTCTCTCGCTATCTCCCTCGCTATCTCCCTCGCTATCTCCCTCGCTATCTCCCTCGCTATCTCCCTCGCTGTCTCCCTCGCTATCTCTCTCGCAGTCTCTCTCGCAGTCTCTCTCGCAGTCTCTCTCGCAGTCTCTCTCGCAGTCTTCCTCGCAGTCTTCCTCGCAGTCTTCCTCGCAGTCTTCCTCGCATTCTCCCTCGCTGTCTCCCTCGCTGTCTCCCTCGCTGTCTCCCTCGCTGTCTCCCTCGCTGTCTCCCTCGCAGTCTCCCTCGCAGTCTCTCTCGCAGTCTCTCTTGCAGTCTCTCTTGCAGTCTCTCTTGCTGTCTCTCTTGCTGTCTCCCTCACAGTCTCCCTCGCAGTCTCCCTCGCAGTCTCCCTCGCAGTCTCCCTCGCAGTCTCCCTCGCTGTCTCCCTCGCTGTCTCTCTCGCTGTGTCCATCGCAGTCTCTCTCACAGTCTCTCTCACAGTCTCTCTTGCTGTCTCAGTCGCTGTCTCCCTCGCTGTCTCCCTCGCTGTCTCCCTCGCTGTCTCCCTCGCTGTCTCCCTCGCTGTCTCCCTCGCTGTCTCCCTCGCTGCCTCCCTCGCTGCCTCCCTCGCTGCCTCCCTCGCAGTCTCTCTCGAAGTCTCTCTCGCTGTCTCTCTCGCTGTCTCTCTCGCTGTCTCTCTCGCTGTCTCTCTCGCTGTCTCTCTCGCTGTCTCTCTCGCTGTCTCTCTCGCTGTCTCTCTCGCTGTCTCTCTCGCTGTCTCTCTCGCTGTCTCCCTTGCTGTCTCCCTCGCTGTCTCCCTCGCCGTCTCTCTCGCCGTCTCCCTCGCCGTCTCCCTTGCCGTCTCAATCGCTGTCTCCCTCGCAGTGTCTCTCGCTGTATCCCTCGCTGTTTTTCTCGCTATCTCCATAGCAGTCTCTCTCGCAGTTTCTCTCGCTTTCTCCCTCGCAGTCTCTCTCGCTGTCTCCCTCACAGTCTCACTCGCAGTCTCTCTCGCTGTCTCTCTCGCTGTCTCCCTCGCTGTCTCCCTCACAGTCTCCCTCGCTGTCTCCCTCGCTGTCTCCCTCGCTGTCTCCCTCGAGGTCTCTCTCACAGTCTCTCTCGCAGTCTCTCTCGCTGACTCCCTCGCAGTTTCTATCGCTGTCTCCCTCGTGTTCTCTCTCGCTTTCTCCCTCGCTCTCTCCCTCGCAGTCTCTCTCGCAGTCTCTCTCGCAGTCTCTCTCGCTATCTCTCTCGCTATCTCTCTCGCTATCTCCCTCGCTATCTCCCTCGCTATCTCCCTCGCTATCTCCCTCGCTATCTCTCTCGCTTTCTCCCTCGCAGTCTCTCTCGCAGTCTCTCTCGCAGTCTCTCTCGCAGTCTCTCTCGCAGTCTCTCTTGCAGTCTCTCTCACAGTCTCTCTCGCAGTCTTCGTCGCAGTTTCTCTCGCTGTCTCCCTCGCTGCCTCCCACGGTGTCTCCCTCGCAGTCTCTCTTGCAGTCTCTCTTGCAGTCTCTCTTGCTGTCTCCCTCGCTGTGTCTCTCGCTCTCTCTCTCGCAGTCTCCCTCGCTGTCTCCCTCGCTATCTCCCTCGCTGTCTCCCTCGCTGTCTCACGCGATCTCTCTCACATTCTCTCTCGTTGTCTCCCTCGCAGTCTCTCTCGCTGTGTCCCTCGCAGTCTCTCTCGCAGTCTCTATTGCTGTCTCTGTCGCTGTCTCCCTCGCTGTCTCCCTCGCTGTCTCCCTCGCTGTCTCCCTCGCTGTCTCCCTCGCAGTCTCTCTCGAAGTCTCTCTCGAAGTCTCTCTCGCTGTCTCTCTCGCTGTCTCTCTCGCTGTCTCCCTCGCTGTCTCCCTCGCTTTCTCTCTCGCTGTCTCCCTCGCTTTCTCTCTCGCTTTCTCCCTCGCTTTCTCCCTCGCTGTCTCCCTCGCTGTCTCCCTCGCTGTCTCCCTCGCTGTCTCCCTCGCCGTCTCCCTCGCCGTCTCCCTCGCAGTCACTCTCTCTGTCTCCCTCGCTGTCTCCCGCGCTGTCTCCCTCGCTTTCTCTCTCGCTGTCTCCCTCGCTTTCTCCGTCGCTTTCTCCCTCGCTATCTCCATAGCAGTCTCTCTCACTGTCTCTCTCGCTGTCTCTCTCGCTGTCTCTCTCAATGTACTCTCGCTGTCTCCCTCGCTGTCTCCCTCGCTGTCTCCCTCGCTGTCTCCCTCGCTCTATCCCTCGCTCTATCCCTCGCTGTATCTCGCGCAGTCTCTCTCGCAGTCTCTCTCGCAGTCTCTCTCGCAGTCTCCCTCTCAGTCTCTCTCGCAGTCTCTCTCGCCGTCTCTCTCTCCGTCTCTCTCGCCGTCTCTCTCGCCGTCTCTCTCGCCGTCTCTCTCGCCGTCTCTCTCGCCGTCTCTCTCGCAGTCTCCCTCGCAGTCTCTCTCGCAGTCTCCCTCGCAGTCTCCCTCGCAGTCTCCCTCGCAGTCTCCCTCGCAGTCTCCCTCGCAGTCTCCCTCGCAGTCTCCCTCGCAGTCTCTCTCGCTGTCTCCATTGCAGTCTCCCACACAGTCTCTGTCGCTTTCTCCCTCGCTTTCTCCCTCGCTTTCTCCCTCGCAGTCTCCCTCGCAGTCTCTCTCGCAGTCTCTCTCGCAGTCTCTCTCGCAGTCTCTCTCGCTGTCCCTCTCGCTGTCCCTCTCGCAGTCTCTCTCGCAGTCTCTCTCGCAGTCTCTCTCGCTGTCTCCCTCGCAGTCTCTCTCGCAGTCTCCTTTGCAGTCTCTCTCGCTGTCTCTCTCTCGCTGTCTCTCTCTCGCTGTCTCTCTCTCGCTGTCTCTCTCTCGCTGTCTCTCTCTCGCTGTCTCCCTCGCAGTCTCCCTCGCTGTCTCCCTCGCAGTCTCCCTCGCAGTCTCCCTCGCAGTCTCCCTCGCTGTCTCCCTCACAGTCTCGCTGTCTCCCTCGCAGTCTCTCTCGAAGTCGCTCTCGCTTTCTCCCTCGCTGTCTCTCTCGCAGTCCTTCTCGCATTCTCTCTCGCTGTCTCCAGCGCTGTCTCCCTCGCCATCTCCCTCGCTGTCTCCCTCGCAGTTAGTCTCGCAGTCTCTCTCGCTGTATCCCTCGCTGTCTCCCTCACAGTCTCCCTCACAGTCTCCCTCGCAGTCTCTCTCGCAGTCTCTCTCGCAGTCTCTCTCGCTATCTCCCTCGCTATCTCCCTCGCTATCTCCCTCGCTATCTCCCTCGCTATCTCTCTCGCAGTCTCTCTCGCAGTCTCTCTCGCAGTCTCTCTCGCAGTCTTCCTCGCAGTCTTCCTCGCAGTCTTCCTCGCAGTCTTCCTCGCAGTCTTGCTCGCAGTCTTCCTCGCAGTCTTCCTCGCAGTCTTCCTCGCAGTCTTCCTCCCAGTCTTCCTCGCAGTCTCCCTCGCTGTCTCCCTCGCTGTCTCCCTCGCAGTCTCCCTCGCAGTCTCCCTCGCAGTCTCCCTCGCAGTCTCCCTCGCAGTCTCCCTCGCAGTCTCCCTCGCAGTCTCCCTCGCAGTCTCCCTCGCTGTCTCCCTCGCTGTCTCACTCGCTGTGTCCATCGCAGTCTCTCTCACAGTCTCTCTCACAGTCTCTCTTGCTGTCTCAGTCGCTGTCTCCCTCGCTGTCTCCCTCGCTGTCTCCCTCGCTGTCTCCCTCGCTGTCTCCCTCGCTGTCTCCCTCGCTGTCTCCCTCGCTGTCTCCCTCGCTGCCTCCCTCGCTGCCTCCCTCGCAGTCTCTCTCGCAGTCTCTCTCGCTGTCTCTCTCGCTGTCTCTCTCGCTGTCTCTCTCGCTGTCTCTCTCGCTGTCTCTCTCGCTGTCTCTCTCGCTGTCTCTCTCGCTGTCTCCCTCGCTGTCTCCCTCGCCGTCTCTCTCGCCGTCTCTCTCGCCGTCTCCCTCGCCGTCTCAATCGCTGTCTCCCTCGCAGTGTCTCTCGCTGTATCCCTCGCTGTTTTTCTCGCTATCTCCATAGCAGTCTCTCTCGCAGTTTCTCTCGCTTTCTCCCTCGCAGTCTCTCTCGCTGTCTCCCTCACAGTCTCACTCGCAGTCTCTCTCGCTGTCTCTCTCGCTGTCTCCCTCGCTGTCTCCCTCGCTGTCTCCCTCACAGTCTCCCTCGCTGTCTCCCTCGCTGTCTCCCTCGAGGTCTCTCTCACAGTCTCTCTCACAGTCTCTCTCGCTGACTCCCTCGCAGTTTCCATCGCTGTCTCCCTCGTGTTCTCTCTCGCTTTCTCCCTCGCTCTCTCCCTCGCAGTCTCTCTTGCAGTCTCTCTCGCAGTCTCTCTTGCAGTCTCTCTCGCAGTCTCTCTCGCTATCTCTCTCGCTATCTCTCTCGCTATCTCCTTCGCTATCTCCCTCGCTATCTCCCTCGCTATCTCTCTCGCTGTCTCTCTCGCTGTCTCCCTTGCAGTCTCCCTCGCAGTCTCCCTCGCAGTCTCTCTCGCTTTCTCCCTCGCAGTCTCTCTCGCTTTCTCCCTCGCAGTCTCTCTCGCAGTCTCTCTCGCAGTCTCTCTCGCAGTCTCTCTTGCAGTCTCTCTCACAGTCTCTCTCGCAGTCTTCGTCGCAGTTTCTCTCGCTGTCTCCCTCGCTGCCTCCCACGGTGTCTCCCTCGCAGTCTCTCTCGCTGTCTCCCTCGCTATCTCCCTCGCTGTCTCCCTCGCTGTCTCACGCGATCTCTCTCACATTCTCTCTCGTTGTCTCCCTCGCAGTCTCTCTCGCTGTGTCCCTCGCAGTCTCTCTCGCAGTCTCTATTGCTGTCTCTGTCGCTGTCTCCCTCGCTGTCTCCCTCGCTGTCTCCCTCGCTGTCTCCCTCGCTGTCTCCCTCGCTGTTTCCCTCGCAGTCTCTCTCGAAGTCTCTCTCGAAGTCTCTCTCGAAGTCTCTCTCGCTGTCTCTCTCGCTGTCTCCCTCGCTGTCTCCCTCGCTGTCTCCCTCGCTGTCTCCCTCGCTGTCTCCCTCGCTGTCTCCCTCGCTGTCTCCCTCGCTTTCTCTCTCGCTGTCTCCCTCGCTTTCTCTCTCGCTTTCTCCCTCGCTGTCTCCCTCGCTGTCTCCCTCGCTGTCTCCCTCGCTGTCTCCCTCGCTGTCTCCCTCGCCGTCTCCCTCGCCGTCTCCCTCGCAGTCACACTCTCTCTCTCCCTCGCTGTCTCCCTCGCTGTCTCCCTCGCTGTCTCCCTCGCTGTCTCCCTCGCTGTCTCCCTCGCTTTCTCTCTCGCTGTCTCCCTCGCTTTCTCTCTCGCTTTCTCCCTCGCTATCTCCATAGCAGTCTCTCTCACTGTCTCTCTCACTGTCTCTCTCGTTGTCTCTCTCGCTGTCTCTCTCGCTGTCTCTCTCAATGTACTCTCGCTGTCTCCCTCGCTGTCTCCCTCGCTCTATCCCTCGCTCTATCCCTCGCTGTATCTCTCGCAGTCTCTCTCGCAGTCTCTCTCGCAGTCTCTCTCGCTGTCTCCCTCTCAGTCTCTCTCGCAGTCTCTCTCGCCGTCTCTCTCTCCGTCTCTCTCGCCGTCTCTCTCGCCGTCTCTCTCGCCGTCTCTCTCGCCGTCTCTCTCGCCGTCTCTCTCGCCGTCTCTCTCGCAGTCTCCCTCGCAGTCTCCCTCGCAGTCTCCCTCGCAGTCTCCCTCGCAGTCTCCCTCGCAGTCTCTCTCGCTGTCTCCATTGCAGTCTCCCACACAGTCTCTGTCGCTTTCTCCCTCGCTTTCTCCCTCGCTTTCTCCCTCGCAGTCTCTCTCGCAGTCTCTCTCGCAGTCTCTCTCGCAGTCTCTCTCGCTGTCCCTCTCGCAGTCTCTCTCGCAGTCTCTCTCGCAGTCTCTCTCGCAGTCTCTCTCGCAGTCTCTCTCGCTGTCTCCCTCGCAGTCTCTCTCGCAGTCTCCTTTGCAGTCTCTCTCGCTGTCTCTCTCTCGCTGTCTCTCTCTCGCTGTCTCCCTCGCAGTCTCCCTCGCTGTCTCCCTCGCTGTTTCCCTCACAGTCTCGCTGTCTCCCTCGCAGTCTCTCTCGAAGTCGCTCTCGCTTTCTCCCTCGCTGTCTCTCTCGCAGTCCTTCTCGCATTCTCTCTCGCTGTCTCCAGCGCTGTCTCCAGCGCTGTCTCCCTCGCCATCTCCCTCGCTGTCTCCCTCGCAGTTAGTCTCGCAGTCTCTCTCGCTGTATCCCTCGCTGTCTCCCTCACAGTCTCCCTCACAGTCTCCCTCGCAGTCTCTCTCGCAGTCTCTCTCGCAGTCTCTCTCGCTATCTCCCTCGCTATCTCCCTCGCTATCTCCCTCGCTATCTCTCTCGCAGTCTCTCTCGCAGTCTCTCTCGCAGTCTCTCTCGCAGTCTTCCTCGCAGTCTTCCTCGCAGTCTTCCTCGCAGTCTTCATCGCAGTCTTCCTCGCAGTCTTCCTCGCAGTCTTCCTCCCAGTCTTCCTCGCAGTCTCCCTCGCAGTCTCCCTCGCAGTCTCCCTCGCTGTCTCCCTCGCTGTCTCCCTCGCTGTCTCCCTCGCTGTCTCCCTCGCTGTCTCTCTTGCAGTCTCTCTTGCAGTCTCTCTCGCAGTCTCCCTCGCAGTCTCCCTCGCAGTCTCCCTCGCTGTCTCCCTCGCTGTCTCCCTCGCTGTCTCCCTCGCTGTCTCCCTCGCTGTCTCCCTCGCTGTATCACGCGATCTCTCTCGCATTCTCTCTCGTCTCCCTCGCAGTCTCTCTCGCTGTGTCCATCGCAGTCTCTCTCGAAGTCTCTCTCGCTGTCTCTCTCGCTGTCTCTCTCGCTGTCTCTCTCGCTGTCTCTCTCGCTGTCTCCCTCGCTGTCTCCCTCGCTGTCTCCCTCGCTGTCTCCCTCGCTGTCTCCCTCGCTGTCTCCCTCGCTGTCTCCCTCGCTGTCTCTCTCGCCGTCTCCCTTGCCGTCTCCCTCGCCGTCTCCCTCGCCGTCTCCCTCGCCGTCTCCCTCGCCGTCTCCCTCGCCGTCTCAATCGCCGTCTCAATCGCTGTCTCCCTCGCTCTCTCCCTCGCTCTCTCCCGCAGTCTCTCTCGCTGTCTCCCTCACAGTCTCTCTCGCTGTCTCCCTCGCTGTCTCCCTCGCTGTCTCCCTCGCTGTCTCCCTCGCTGTCTCCCTCGCTGTCTCCCTCACAGACTCCCTCGCTGTCTCCCTCGCTGTCTCCCTCGAGGTCTCTCTCACAGTCTCTCTCGCTGACTCCCTCGCAGTTTCTATCGCTGTCTCCCTCGTGTTCTCTCTCGCTTTCTCCCTCGCTCTCTCCCTCGCAGTCTCTCTTGCAGTCTCTCTCGCTATCTCTCTCGCTATCTCCCTCGCTATCTCCCTCGCTATCTCCCTCGCTATCTCCCTCGCTATCTCCCTCGCTATCTCCCTCGCTATCTCCCTCGCTATCTCTCTCGCTGTCTCTCTCGCTGTCTCCCTCGCAGTCTCCCTCGCAGTCTCCCTCGCAGTCTCCCTCGCAGTCTCCCTCGCAGTCTCTCTCGCAGTCTCTCTTGCTTTCTCCCTCGCAGTCTCTCTCGCAGTCTCTCTCGCAGTCTCTCTTGCAGTCTCTCTTGCAGTCTCTCTCGCAGTCTTCGTCGCAGTTTCTCTCGCTGTCTCCCTCGCTGCCTCCCACGCTGTCTCCCTCGCAGTCTCTCTTGCAGTCTCCCTCGCTGTGTCTCTCGCTCTCTCTCTCGCAGTCTCCCTCGCTGTCTCCCTCGCTATCTCCCTCGCTGTCTCCCTCGCTGTCTCACGCGATCTCTCTCACATTCTCTCTCGTTGTCTCCCTCGCAGTCTCTCTCGCTGTGTCCCTCGCAGTCTCTCTCGCAGTCTCTATTGCTGTCTCTCTCGCTGTGTCCCTCGCTGTCTCCCTCGCTGTCTCTCTCGCTGTCTCCCTCGCTGTCTCCCTCGCTGTCTCCCTCGCTGTCTCTCTCGAAGTCTCTCTCGCTGTCTCCCTCGCTGTCTCCCTCGCTGTCTCCCTCGCTGTCTCCCTCGCTTTCTCTCTCGCTTTATCCGTCGCTCTCTCCCTTGCAGTCTCCCTCGCAGTCTCCCTCGCAGTCTCCCTCGCAGTCTCCCTCGCAGTCTCCCTCGCAGTCTCCCTCGCAGTCTCCCTCGCAGTCTCTCTCGCAGTCTCTCTCGCTGTCTCCCTCGCTGTCTCCCTCGCTGTCTCCCTCGCTGTCTCCCTCGCTGTCTCCCTCGCTGTCTCCCTCGCATTCTCCCTCGCTCTCTCCCTCGCTCTCTCCCTCGCTCTCTCCCGCAGTCTCTCTCGAAGTCTCTCTCGCAGTCTCCCTCGCAGTCTCCCTGGCAGTCTCTCTCGCAGTCTCTCTCGCAGTCTCTCTCGCAGTCTCTCTCGCAGTCTCTCTCGCAGTCTCCCTCGCAGTCTCTCTCGCAGTCCCCTCGCTGTCTCCCTCGCTGTTTCCCACACAGTCTCTCTCGCTGTCTCCCTCGCAGTCTCTCTCGAAGTCGCTCTCGCTTTCTCCCTCGCTGTCTCTCTCGCAGTCCTTCTCGCATTCTCTCTCACTGTCTCCCTCGGTGTCTCCCTCGCTGTCTCCCACGCAGTCTCTCTCGCTGTCTCTCAAGCGCTCTCTCTCGCAGTCTCTCTCGCTGTCTCCCTCGCAGTCTCCCTCGCTGTCTCCCTCGCTGTCTCCCTCGCTGTCTCCCTCGCTGTGTCCCTCGCTGTCTCTCTCGCAGTTTCCCTCGCTGTCTCTCTCACAGTTTCCCTCGCTGTCTCCCTCGCTGTCTCCCTCGCTGTCTCCCTCGCTGTCTCCCTCGCAGTCTCCCTCGCAGTCTCCCTCGCAGTCTCCCTCGAAGTCTCTCTCGCAGTCTCTCTCGCAGTCTCTCTCGTAGTCTCCCTCGCTGTCTCCCTCGCTGTCTCCCTCGCTGTCTCCCTCGCTGTCTCCCTCGCCGTCTCCCTCGCCATCTCCCTCGCAGTCACTCTCTCTGTATCCCCCGCTGTCGCTGTCTCTGTCGCTGTCTCTGTCGCTGTCTCTGTCGCTGTCTCTGTCGCTGTCTCTGTCGCTGTCTCCCTCTCTGTCTCTGTCGCTGTCTCCCTCTCTGTCTCCCTCGTAGTCTCCCTCGACGTCTCCCTCGCAGTCTCTCTCGCAGTCTCTCTCGCAGTCTCTCTCGCTGTCTCCCTCGCTGTCTCCCTCGCTGTCTCCCTCGCTGTCTCCCTCGCTGTCTCCCTCGCTTTCTCTCTCGCTTTCTCCCTCGCTCTCTCCCGCAGTCTCTCTCGAAGTCTCTCTCGCAGTCTCCCTCGCAGTCTCTCTCGCAGTCTCCCTGGCAGTCTCCCTGGCAGTCTCCCTGGCAGTCTCTCTCGCAGTCTCTCTCGCAGTCTCTCTCGCAGTCTCTCTCGCAGTCTCTCTCGCAGTCTCTCTCGCAGTCTCCCTCGCAGTCTCTCTCGCAGTCCCCTCGCTGTCTCCCTCGCTGTTTCCCTCACAGTCTCTCTCGCTGTCTCCCTCGCAGTCTCTCTCGAAGTCGCTCTCGCTTTCTCCCTCGCTGTCTCTCTCGCAGTCCTCCTCGCATTCTCTCTCGCTGTCTCCCTCGGTGTCTCCCTCGGTGTCTCCCTCGCTGTCTCTCTCGCTGTCTCTCAAGCGCTCTCTCTCGCATTCTCTCTCGCTGTCTCCCTCGCTGTCTCTCTCGCTGTCTCCCTCGCAGTCTCTCTTGCAGTCTCTCTTGCAGTCTCTCTCGCTGTCTCCCTCGCTGTCTCCCTCGCTGTCTCCCTCGCTGTCTCCCTCGCTGTCTCCCTCGCTCTCCCCCTCGCTCTCCCCCTCGCTCTCCCCCTCGCTCTCCCCCTCGCTCTCCCCCTCGCAGTCTCCCTCGCTGTCTCCCTCGCTGTCTCCCTCGCTGTCTCTCTCGCAGTCTCTCTCGCTGTCTTCCTCGCAGTCTCTCTCGCAGTCTCTCTCGCAGTCTCTCTCGCAGTCTCTCTCGCAGTCTCTCTCGCAGTCTCTCTCGCAGTCTCTCTCGCAGTCTCTCTCGCAGTCTTCCTCTCAGTTTCTCTCGCTGTCTCCCTCGCTGCCTCCCACGCTGTCTCCCTCGCTGTCTCACACGATCTCTCTCGCATTCTCTCTCGTTGTCTCCCTTGCAGTCTATCTCGCTGTGTCCCTCGCAGTCTCTCTCGCAGTCTCTATTGCTGTCTCCCTCGCTGTCTCCCTCGCTGTCTCCCTCGCTGTCTCCCTCGCTGTCTCCCTCGCTGTCTCCCTCGCTGACTCCCTCGCAGTCTCTCTCGAAGTCTCTCTCGCTGTCTACCTCGCTGTCTCCCTCGCTGTCTCTCTCGCTCTCTCTCTCGCCGTCTCCCTCGCCGTCTTAATCGCTGTCTCCCTCGCATTCTCTCTCGCAGTGTCTCTCGCTGTATCCCTCGCTGTCTCTCTCGCTATCTCCATAGCAGTCTCTCTCGCAGTTTCTCTCGCTTCCTCCCTCGCAGTCTCTCTCGCTGTCTCCCTCACAGTGTCTCTCGCTGTCTCTCTCCCTGTCTCCCTCGCTGTCTCCCTCACAGTCTCTCTCGCTGTCTCCCTCGCTGTCTCCCTCGAGGTCTCTCTCGCAGTCTCTCTCGCAGTCTCTCTCGCAGACTCTCTCGCAGTCTCTCTCGCAGTCTCTCTCGCTGTCTCTCTCGCTGACTCCCTCGCAGTTTCTATCGCAGTCTCCCTCGCAGTCTCCCTCGCTTTCTCCCTCGCTCTCTCCCTCGCAGTCTCTCTCGCCGTCTCTCTCGCAGTCTCCCTCGCTGTCTCCCTCGCAGTCTCCCTCGCTGTTTCCCTCGCTGTCTACCTCGCTCTCTCTCTCGCTGTCACCCTCGCTGTCTCCCTTGCAGTCTCCCACACAGTCTCTCACGCTTTCTCCCTCGCTTTCTCCCTCGCTTTCTCCCTCGCAGTCTCTCTCGCAGTCTCTCTCGCAGTCTCTCTCGCAGTCTCTCTCGCAGTCTCTCTCGCTGTCCCTCTCGCAGTCTCTCTCGCTGTCCCACTCGCAGTCTCCCTCGCAGTCTGTCCCGCAGTCTCCTTTGCAGTCTCTCTCGCTGTCTCTCTCGCTGTCTCTTTCGCTGTCTCTCTCGCTGTCTCTCTCGCTGTCTCTCTCGCTGTCTCCCTCGCTGTCTCTCTCGCTGTCTCTCTCGCTGTCTCTCTCGCTGTCTCTCTCGCTGTCTCTCTCGCAGTCTCCCTCGCTGTCTCCCTCGCAGTCTGCCTCGCAGTCTCTTTCGCTGTCTCCCTCACAGTCTCTTTCGCTGTCTCCCTCGCAGTCTCCCTCGCTGTCTCTCTCGCAGTCCTTCTCGCAGTCCTTCTCGCAGTCTCTCTCGCTGTCTCTCTCGCTGTCTCTCTCGCTGTCTCTCTCGCTGTCTCTCTCGCTGTCTCCCTCGCTGTCTCCCTCGCTGTCTCCCTCGCTGTCTCCCTCGCTGTCTCCCTCGCTGTCTCCCACGCTGTCTCCCTCGCAGTCTCCCTCGCAGTCTCTCTCGCTGTCTCCCTCGCTTTCTCCCTCGCTTTCTCCCTCGCTGTCTCTCTCGCTGTCTCTCTCGCTGTCTCCCTCGCTGTCTCCCTCGCAGTCTCTCTCGCAGTCTCTCTCGCTGTCTCCAACGCTGTCTCCAACGCTGTCTCCAACGCTGTCTCCAACGCTGTCTCCAACGCTGTCTCCAACGCTGTCTCCCTCGCTGTCTCCCTCGCTGTCTCCCTCGCTGTCTCCCACGCAGTCTCTCTCGCTGTCTCTCTCGCTGTCTCCATCGCTTTCTCCCTCGCTGTCTCTCTCGCTGTCTCTCTCGCTGTCTCTCTCGCTGTCTCTCTTGCAGTCTCTCTCGCTGTCTCCCTCGCTGTGTGTCTCGCTCTCTCCCTCGCTGTCTCACGCGCTCTCTCTCGCAGTCTCTCTCGCTGTCTCCCTCACTCTGTCCCTCGCCGTCTCCCTCGCCGTCTGCCTCGCTGTCTCCCTCGCCGTCTCCCTCGCCGTCTCCCTCGCCGTCTCCCTCGCCGTCTCCCTCGCCGTCTCCCTTGCAGTCACTCTCTCTGTATCTCCGGCTGTCTCTCTCGCTATCTCCATAGCAGTCTCTCTCACTGTCTCTGTCGCTGTCTCTGTCGCTGTCTCTGTTGCTGTCTCTGTCGCTGTCTCTGTCGCTGTCTCTGTCGCTGTCTCCCACGCAGTCTCTCTCGCAGTCTCTCTCGCAGTCTCTCTCGCAGTCTCTCTCGCTGTCCCTCTCGCAGTCTCTCTCGCAGTCTCTCTCGCATTCTCTCTCGCATTCTCTCTCGCAGTCTCTCTCGCAGTCTCCCTCGCAGTCTCTCTCGCAGTCTCCTTTGCAGTCTCTCTCGCTGTCTCTCTCGCTGTCTCTCTCGCTGTCTCCCTCGCTGTCTCCCTCGCAGTCTCCCTCGCAGTCTCCCTCGCTGTCTCCCTCGCTGTTTCCCTCGCAGTCTCGCTGTCTCCCTCGCAGTCTCTCTCGAAGTCGCTCTCGCTTTCTCCCTCGCTGTCTCTCTCGCAGTCCTTCTCGCATTCTCTCTCGCTGTCTCCAGCGCTGTCTCCAGCGCTGTCTCCCTCGCCGTCTCCCTCGCTGTCTCCCTCGCTGTCTCCCTCGCAGTTAGTCTCGCAGTCTCTCTCGCAGTCTCTCTCGCTGTATCCCTCGCTGTATCCCTCGCTGTCTCCCTCACAGTCTCCCTCGCAGTCTCTCTCGCAGTCTCTCTCGCAGTCTCTCTCGCTATCTCCCTCGCTATCTCCCTCGCTATCTCCCTCGCTATCTCCCTCGCTATCTCCCTCGCTGTCTCCCTCGCTATCTCTCTCGCAGTCTCTCTCGCAGTCTCTCTCGCAGTCTCTCTCGCAGTCTCTCTCGCAGTCTCTCTCGCAGTCTCTCTCGCAGTCTTCCTCGCAGTCTTCCTCGCAGTCTTCCTCGCATTCTCCCTCGCTGTCTCCCTCGCTGTCTCCCTCGCTGTCTCCCTCGCTGTCTCCCTCGCTGTCTCCCTCGCTGTCTCCCTCGCAGTCTCCCTCGCAGTCTCCCTCGCAGTCTCTCTCGCAGTCTCTCTCGCAGTCTCTCTTGCAGTCTCTCTTGCTGTCTCTCTTGCTGTCTCCCTCACAGTCTCCCTCGCAGTCTCCCTCGCAGTCTCCCTCGCAGTCTCCCTCGCTGTCTCCCTCGCTGTCTCTCTCGCTGTGTCCATCGCAGTCTCTCTCACAGTCTCTCTCACAGTCTCTCTTGCTGTCTCAGTCGCTGTCTCCCTCGCTGTCTCCCTCGCTGTCTCCCTCGCTGTCTCCCTCGCTGTCTCCCTCGCTGCCTCCCTCGCTGCCTCCCTCGCTGCCTCCCTCGCTGCCTCCCTCGCAGTCTCTCTCGAAGTCTCTCTCGCTGTCTCTCTCGCTGTCTCTCTCGCTGTCTCTCTCGCTGTCTCTCTCGCTGTCTCTCTCGCTGTCTCTCTCGCTGTCTCTCTCGCTGTCTCCCTTGCTGTCTCCCTCGCTGTCTCCCTCGCCGTCTCTCTCGCCGTCTCTCTCGCCGTCTCCCTCGCCGTCTCCCTTGCCGTCTCAATCGCTGTCTCCCTCGCAGTGTCTCTCGCTGTATCCCTCGCTGTTTTTCTCGCTATCTCCATAGCAGTCTCTCTCGCAGTTTCTCTCGCTTTCTCCCTCGCAGTCTCTCTCGCTGTCTCCCTCACAGTCTCACTCGCAGTCTCTCTCGCTGTCTCTCTCGCTGTCTCCCTCGCTGTCTCCCTCACAGTCTCCCTCGCTGTCTCCCTCGCTGTCTCCCTCGAGGTCTCTCTCACAGTCTCTCTCGCAGTCTCTCTCGCTGACTCCCTCGCAGTTTCTATCGCTGTCTCCCTCGTGTTCTCTCTCGCTTTCTCCCTCGCTCTCTCCCTCGCAGTCTCTCTCGCAGTCTCTCTCGCAGTCTCTCTCGCTATCTCTCTCGCTATCTCTCTCGCTATCTCCCTCGCTATCTCCCTCGCTATCTCCCTCGCTATCTCTCTCACTTTCTCCCTCGCAGTCTCTCTCGCAGTCTCTCTCGCAGTCTCTCTCGCAGTCTCTCTCGCAGTCTCTCTCGCAGTCTCTCTCGCAGTCTCTCTCACAGTCTCTCTCGCAGTCTTCGTCGCAGTTTCTCTCGCTGTCTCCCTCGCTGCCTCCCACGGTGTCTCCCTCGCAGTCTCTCTTGCAGTCTCTCTTGCAGTCTCTCTTGCTGTCTCCCTCGCTGTGTCTCTCGCTCTCTCTCTCGCAGTCTCCCTCGCTGTCTCCCTCGCTATCTCCCTCGCTGTCTCCCTCGCTGTCTCACGCGATCTCTCTCACATTCTCTCTCGTTGTCTCCCTCGCAGTCTCTCTCGCTGTGTCCCTCGCAGTCTCTCTCGCAGTCTCTATTGCTGTCTCTGTCGCTGTCTCCCTCGCTGTCTCCCTCGCTGTCTCCCTCGCTGTCTCCCTCGCTGTCTCCCTCGCAGTCTCTCTCGAAGTCTCTCTCGAAGTCTCTCTCGAAGTCTCTCTCGCTGTCTCTCTCGCTGTCTCTCTCGCTGTCTCCCTCACTGTCTCCCTCGCTGTCTCCCTCGCTGTCTCCCTCGCTTTCTCTCTCGCTGTCTCCCTCGCTTTCTCTCTCGCTTTCTCCCTCGCTTTCTCCCTCGCTGTCTCCCTCGCTGTCTCCCTCGCTGTCTCCCTCGCTGTCTCCCTCGCTGTCTCCCTCGCTGTCTCCCTCGCTGTATCTCGCGCAGTCTCTCTCGCAGTCTCTCTCGCAGTCTCTCTCGCAGTCTCTCTCGCTGTCTCCCTCTCAGTCTCTCTCGCAGTCTCTCTCGCCGTCTCTCTCTCCGTCTCTCTCGCCGTCTCTCTCGCCGTCTCTCTCGCCGTCTCTCTCGCCGTATCTCTCGCCGTCTCTCTCGCCGTCTCTCTCGCAGTCTCCCTCGCAGTCTCCCTCGCAGTCTCCCTCGCAGTCTCCCTCGCAGTCTCTCTCGCAGTCTCCTTTGCAGTCTCTCTCGCTGTCTCTCTCGCTGTCTCTCTCGCTGTCTCCCTCGCTGTCTCCCTCGCAGTCTCCCTCGCAGTCTCCCTCGCTGTCTCCCTCGCTGTTTCCCTCGCAGTCTCGCTGTCTCCCTCGCAGTCTCTCTCGAAGTCGCTCTCGCTTTTTCCCTCGCTGTCTCTCTCGCAGTCCTTCTCGCATTCTCTCTCGCTGTCTCCAGCGCTGTCTCCAGCGCTGTCTCCCTCGCCGTCTCCCTCGCTGTCTCCCTCGCTGTCTCCCTCGCAGTTAGTCTCGCAGTCTCTCTCGCAGTCTCTCTCGCTGTATCCCTCGCTGTATCCCTCGCTGTCTCCCTCACAGTCTCCCTCGCAGTCTCTCTCGCAGTCTCTCTCGCAGTCTCTCTCGCTATCTCCCTCGCTATCTCCCTCGCTATCTCCCTCGCTATCTCCCTCGCTATCTCCCTCGCTGTCTCCCTCGCTATCTCTCTCGCAGTCTCTCTCGCAGTCTCTCTCGCAGTCTCTCTCGCAGTCTCTCTCGCAGTCTCTCTCGCAGTCTTCCTCGCAGTCTTCCTCGCAGTCTTCCTCGCAGTCTTCCTCGCATTCTCCCTCGCTGTCTCCCTCGCTGTCTCCCTCGCTGTCTCCCTCGCTGTCTCCCTCGCTGTCTCCCTCGCTGTCTCCCTCGCAGTCTCCCTCGCAGTCTCCCTCGCAGTCTCCCTCGCAGTCTCTCTCGCAGTCTCTCTTGCTGTCTCTCTTGCTGTCTCCCTCACAGTCTCCCTCGCAGTCTCCCTCGCAGTCTCCCTCGCAGTCTCCCTCGCAGTCTCCCTCGCTGTCTCCCTCGCTGTCTCTCTCGCTGTGTCCATCGCAGTCTCTCTCACAGTCTCTCTCACAGTCTCTCTTGCTGTCTCAGTCGCTGTCTCCCTCGCTGTCTCCCTCGCTGTCTCCCTCGCTGTCTCCCTCGCTGTCTCCCTCGCTGTCTCCCTCGCTGCCTCCCTCGCTGCCTCCCTCGCTGCCTCCCTCGCTGCCTCCCTCGCAGTCTCTCTCGAAGTCTCTCTCGCTGTCTCTCTCGCTGTCTCTCTCGCTGTCTCTCTCGCTGTCTCTCTCGCTGTCTCTCTCGCTGTCTCTCTCGCTGTCTCTCTCGCTGTCTCCCTTGCTGTCTCCCTCGCTGTCTCCCTCGCCGTCTCTCTCGCCGTCTCTCTCGCCGTCTCCCTCGCCGTCTCCCTTGCCGTCTCAATCGCTGTCTCCCTCGCAGTGTCTCTCGCTGTATCCCTCGCTGTTTTTCTCGCTATCTCCATAGCAGTCTCTCTCGCAGTTTCTCTCGCTTTCTCCCTCGCAGTCTCTCTCGCTGTCTCCCTCACAGTCTCACTCGCAGTCTCTCTCGCTGTCTCTCTCGCTGTCTCCCTCGCTGTCTCCCTCACAGTCTCCCTCGCTGTCTCCCTCGCTGTCTCCCTCGAGGTCTCTCTCACAGTCTCTCTCGCAGTCTCTCTCGCTGACTCCCTCGCAGTTTCTATCGCTGTCTCCCTCGTGTTCTCTCTCGCTTTCTCCCTCGCTCTCTCCCTCGCAGTCTCTCTCGCAGTCTCTCTCGCAGTCTCTCTCGCTATCTCTCTCGCTATCTCTCTCGCTATCTCCCTCGCTATCTCCCTCGCTATCTCCCTCGCTATCTCCCTCGCTATCTCTCTCACTTTCTCCCTCGCAGTCTCTCTCGCAGTCTCTCTCGCAGTCTCTCTCGCAGTCTCTCTCGCAGTCTCTCTCGCAGTCTCTCTCGCAGTCTCTCTCGCAGTCTCTCTCATAGTCTCTCTCGCAGTCTTCGTCGCAGTTTCTCTCGCTGTCTCCCTCGCTGCCTCCCACGGTGTCTCCCTCGCAGTCTCTCTTGCAGTCTCTCTTGCAGTCTCTCTTGCTGTCTCCCTCGCTGTGTCTCTCGCTCTCTCTCTCGCAGTCTCCCTCGCTGTCTCCCTCGCTGTCTCCCTCGCTATCTCCCTCGCTGTCTCCCTCGCTGTCTCACGCGATCTCTCTCACATTCTCTCTCGTTGTCTCCCTCGCAGTCTCTCTCGCTGTGTCCCTCGCAGTCTCTCTCGCAGTCTCTATTGCTGTCTCTGTCGCTGTCTCCCTCGCTGTCTCCCTCGCTGTCTCCCTCGCTGTCTCCCTCGCTGTCTCCCTCGCAGTCTCTCTCGAAGTCTCTCTCGAAGTCTCTCTCGAAGTCTCTCTCGCTGTCTCTCTCGCTGTCTCTCTCGCTGTCTCCCTCACTGTCTCCCTCGCTGTCTCCCTCGCTGTCTCCCTCGCTTTCTCTCTCGCTGTCTCCCTCGCTTTCTCCCTCGCTTTCTCCCTCGCTGTCTCCCTCGCTGTCTCCCTCGCTGTCTCCCTCGCTGTCTCCCTCGCTGTCTCCCTCGCTGTATCTCGCGCAGTCTCTCTCGCAGTCTCTCTCGCAGTCTCTCTCGCAGTCTCTCTCGCTGTCTCCCTCTCAGTCTCTCTCGCAGTCTCTCTCGCCGTCTCTCTCTCCGTCTCTCTCGCCGTCTCTCTCGCCGTCTCTCTCGCCGTCTCTCTCGCCGTCTCTCTCGCCGTCTCTCTCGCAGTCTCCCTCGCAGTCTCTCTCGCAGTCTCCCTCGCAGTCTCCCTCGCAGTCTCCCTCGCAGTCTCCCTCGCAGTCTCCCTCGCAGTCTCTCTCGCTGTCTCCATTGCAGTCTCCCACACAGTCTCTGTCGCTTTCTCCCTCGCTTTCTCCCTCGCTTTCTCCCTCGCAGTCTCCCTCGCAGTCTCTCTCGCAGTCTCTCTCGCAGTCTCTCTCGCAGTCTCTCTCGCAGTCTCTCTCGCAGTCTCTCTCGCTGTCCCTCTCGCTGTCCCTCTCGCAGTCTCTCTCGCAGTCTCTCTCGCAGTCTCTCTCGCTGTCTCCCTCGCAGTCTCTCTCGCAGTCTCCTTTGCAGTCTCTCTCGCTGTCTCTCTCTCGCTGTCTCTCTCTCGCTGTCTCTCTCTCGCTGTCTCCCTCGCAGTCTCCCTCGCTGTCTCCCTCGCAGTCTCCCTCGCTGTCTCCCTCGCTGTTTCCCTCACAGTCTCGCTGTCTCCCTCGCAGTCTCTCTCGAAGTCGCTCTCGCTTTCTCCCTCGCTGTCTCTCTCGCAGTCCTTCTCGCATTCTCTCTCGCTGTCTCCAGCGCTGTCTCCCTCGCCATCTCCCTCGCTGTCTCCCTCGCAGTTAGTCTCGCAGTCTCTCTCGCTGTCTCCCTCACAGTCTCCCTCACAGTCTCCCTCACAGTCTCCCTCGCAGTCTCTCTCGCAGTCTCTCTCGCTATCTCCCTCGCTATCTCCCTCGCTATCTCCCTCGCTATCTCCCTCGCTATCTCTCTCGCAGTCTCTCTCGCAGTCTCTCTCGCAGTCTCTCTCGCAGTCTTCCTCGCAGTCTTCCTCGCAGTCTTCCTCGCAGTCTTCCTCGCAGTCTTCCTCGCAGTCTTCCTCCCAGTCTTCCTCGCAGTCTCCCTCGCTGTCTCCCTCGCTGTCTCCCTCGCAGTCTCCCTCGCAGTCTCCCTCGCAGTCTCCCTCGCAGTCTCCCTCGCAGTCTCCCTCGCAGTCTCCCTCGCTGTCTCCCTCGCTGTCTCACTCGCTGTGTCCATCGCAGTCTCTCTCACAGTCTCTCTCACAGTCTCTCTCACAGTCTCTCTTGCTGTCTCAGTCGCTGTCTCCCTCGCTGTCTCCCTCGCTGTCTCCCTCGCTGTCTCCCTCGCTGTCTCCCTCGCTGTCTCCCTCGCTGTCTCCCTCGCTGTCTCCCTCGCTGTCGCCCTCGCTGTCTCCCTCGCTGCCTCCCTCGCTGCCTCCCTCGCAGTCTCTCTCGCTGTCTCTCTCGCTGTCTCTCTCGCTGTCTCTCTCGCTGTCTCTCTCGCTGTCTCTCTCGCTGTCTCTCTCGCTGTCTCCCTCGCTGTCTCCCTCGCCGTCTCTCTCGCCGTCTCTCTCGCCGTCTCCCTCGCCGTCTCAATCGCTGTCTCCCTCGCAGTGTCTCTCGCTGTATCCCTCGCTGTTTTTCTCGCTATCTCCATAGCAGTCTCTCTTGCAGTTTCTCTCGCTTTCTCCCTCGCAGTCTCTCTCGCTGTCTCCCTCACAGTCTCACTCGCAGTCTCTCTCGCTGTCTCTCTCGCTGTCTCTCTCGCTGTCTCCCTCGCTGTCTCCCTCACAGTCTCCCTTGCTGTCTCCCTCGCTGTCTCCCTCGAGGTCTCTCTCACAGTCTCTCTCACAGTCTCTCTCGCTGACTCCCTCGCAGTTTCCATCGCTGTCTCCCTCGTGTTCTCTCTCGCTTTCTCCCTCGCTCTCTCCCTCGCAGTCTCTCTTGCAGTCTCTCTCGCAGTCTCTCTTGCAGTCTCTCTCGCAGTCTCTCTCGCTATCTCTCTCGCTATCTCTCTCGCTATCTCCTTCGCTATCTCCCTCGCTATCTCTCTCGCTGTCTCTCTCGCTGTCTCCCTTGCAGTCTCCCTCGCAGTCTCTCTCGCTTTCTCCCTCGCAGTCTCTCTCGCTTTCTCCCTCGCAGTCTCTCTCGCAGTCTCTCTCGCAGTCTCTCTCGCAGTCTCTCTTGCAGTCTCTCTCACAGTCTCTCTCGCAGTCTTCGTCGCAGTTTCTCTCGCTGTCTCCCTCGCTGCCTCCCACGGTGTCTCCCTCGCAGTCTCTCTCGCTGTCTCCCTAGCTATCTCCCTCGCTGTCTCCCTCGCTGTCTCACGCGATCTCTCTCACATTCTCTCTCGTTGTCTCCCTCGCAGTCTCTCTCGCTGTGTCCCTCGCAGTCTCTCTCGCAGTCTCTATTGCTGTCTCTGTCGCTGTCTCCCTCGCTGTCTCCCTCGCTGTCTCCCTCGCTGTCTCCCTCGCTGTCTCCCTCGCTGTCTCCCTCGCTGTTTCCCTCGCAGTCTCTCTCGAAGTCTCTCTCGAAGTCTCTCTCGCTGTCTCTCTCGCTGTCTCCCTCGCTGTCTCCCTCGCTGTCTCCCTCGCTGTCTCCCTCGCTGTCTCCCTCGCTGTCTCCCTCGCTTTCTCTCTCGCTGTCTCCCTCGCTTTCTCTCTCGCTGTCTCCCTCGCTGTCTCCCTCGCTGTCTCCCTCGCTGTCTCCCTCGCTGTCTCCCTCGCCGTCTCCCTCGCCGTCTCCCTCGCAGTCACTCTCTCTCTCTCCCTCGCTGTCTCCCTCGCTGTCTCCCTCGCTGTCTCCCTCGCTGTCTCCCTCGCTTTCTCCCTCGCTTTCTCTCTCGCTGTCTCCCTCGCTTTCTCTCTCGCTTTCTCCCTCGCTATCTCCATAGCAGTCTCTCTCACTGTCTCTCTCACTGTCTCTCTCGCTGTCTCTCTCGCTGTCTCTCTCAATGTACTCTCGCTGTCTCCCTCGCTGTCTCCCTCGCTGTCTCCCTCGCTCTATCCCTCGCTCTATCCCTCGCTGTATCTCGCGCAGTCTCTCTCGCAGTCTCTCTCGCAGTCTCTCTCGCTGTCTCCCTCTCAGTCTCTCTCGCCGTCTCTCTCGCCGTCTCTCTCTCCGTCTCTCTCTCCGTCTCTCTCGCCGTCTCTCTCGCCGTCTCTCTCGCCGTCTCTCTCGCCGTCTCTCTCGCCGTCTCTCTCGCAGTCTCCCTCGCAGTCTCTCTCGCAGTCTCCCTCGCAGTCTCCCTCGCAGTCTCCCTCGCAGTCTCCCTCGCAGTCTCTCTCGCTGTCTCCATTGCAGTCTCCCACACAGTCTCTGTCGCTTTCTCCCTCGCTTTCTCCCTCGCTTTCTCCCTCGCAGTCTCCCTCGCAGTCTCCCTCGCAGTCTCTCTCGCAGTCTCTCTCGCAGTCTCTCTCGCTGTCCCTCTCGCTGTTCCTCTCGCAGTCTCTCTCGCAGTCTCTCTCGCAGTCTCTCTCGCTGTCTCCCTCGCAGTCTCTCTCGCTGTCTCCTTTGCAGTCTCTCTCGCTGTCTCTCTCTCGCTGTCTCTCTCTCGCTGTCTCTCTCTCGCTGTCTCTCTCTCGCTGTCTCCCTCGCAGTCTCCCTCGCTGTCTCCCTCGCAGTCTCCCTCGCTGTCTCCCTCGCTGTTTCCCTCACAGTCTCACTGTCTCCCTCGCAGTCTCTCTCGAAGTCGCTCTCGCTTTCTCCCTCGCTGTCTCTCTCGCAGTCCTTCTCGCATTCTCTCTCGCTGTCTCCAGCGCTGTCTCCCTCGCCATCTCCCTCGCTGTCTCCCTCGCAGTTAGTCTCGCAGTCTCTCTCGCTGTATCCCTCGCTGTCTCCCTCACAGTCTCCCTCACAGTCTCCCTCGCAGTCTCTCTCGCAGTCTCTCTCACTATCTCCCTCGCTATCTCCCTTGCTATCTCCCTCGCTATCTCCCTCGCTATCTCTCTCGCAGTCTCTCTCGCAGTCTCTCTCGCAGTCTCTCTCGCAGTCTTCCTCGCAGTCTTCCTCGCAGTCTTCCTCGCAGTCTTCCTCGCAGTCTTCCTCGCAGTCTTCCTCGCTGTCTCCCTCGCAGTCTCCCTCGCAGTCTCCCTCGCAGTCTCCCTCGCAGTCTCCCTCGCAGTCTCCCTCGCAGTCTCCCTCGCTGTCTCCCTCGCTGTCTCACTCGCTGTGTCCATCGCAGTCTCTCTCACAGTCTCTCTCACAGTCTCTCTTGCTGTCTCAGTCGCTGTCTCCCTCGCTGTCTCCCTCGCTGTCTCCCTCGCTGTCTCCCTCGCTGTCTCCCTCGCTGTCTCCCTCGCTGTCTCCCTCGCTGTCTCCCTCGCTGTCGCCCTCGCTGTCTCCCTCGCTGCCTCCCTCGCTGCCTCCCTCGCAGTCTCTCTCGCTGTCTCTCTCGCTGTCTCTCTCGCTGTCTCTCTCGCTGTCTCTCTCGCTGTCTCTCTCGCTGTCTCCCTCGCTGTCTCCCTCGCTGTCTCCCTCGCCGTCTCTCTCGCCGTCTCTCTCGCCGTCTCCCTCGCCGTCTCAATCGCTGTCTCCCTCGCAGTGTCTCTCGCTGTATCCCTCGCTGTTTTTCTCGCTATCTCCATAGCAGTCTCTCTCGCAGTTTCTCTCGCTTTCTCCCTCGCAGTCTCTCTCGCTGTCTCCCTCACAGTCTCACTCGCAGTCTCTCTCGCTGTCTCTCTCGCTGTCTCTCTCGCTGTCTCCCTCGCTGTCTCCCTCACAGTCTCCCTCGCTGTCTCCCTCGCTGTCTCCCTCGAGGTCTCTCTCACAGTCTCTCTCACAGTCTCTCTCGCTGACTCCCTCGCAGTTTCCATCGCTGTCTCCCTCGTGTTCTCTCTCGCTTTCTCCCTCGCTCTCTCCCTCGCAGTCTCTCTTGCAGTCTCTCTCGCAGTCTCTCTTGCAGTCTCTCTCGCAGTCTCTCTCGCTATCTCTCTCGCTATCTCTCTCGCTATCTCCTTCGCTATCTCCCTCGCTATCTCCCTCGCTATCTCTCTCGCTGTCTCTCTCGCTGTCTCCCTTGCAGTCTCCCTCGCAGTCTCTCTCGCTTTCTCCCTCGCAGTCTCTCTCGCTTTCTCCCTCGCAGTCTCTCTCGCAGTCTCTCTCGCAGTCTCTCTCGCAGTCTCTCTTGCAGTCTCTCTCACAGTCTCTCTCGCAGTCTTGGTCGCAGTTTCTCTCGCTGTCTCCCTCGCTGCCTCCCACGGTGTCTCCCTCGCAGTCTCTCTCGCTGTCTCCCTCGCTATCTCCCTCGCTGTCTCCCTCGCTGTCTCACGCGATCTCTCTCACATTCTCTCTCGTTGTCTCCCTCGCAGTCTCTCTCGCTGTGTCCCTCGCAGTCTCTCTCGCAGTCTCTATTGCTGTCTCTGTCGCTGTCTCCCTCGCTGTCTCCCTCGCTGTCTCCCTCGCTGTCTCCCTCGCTGTCTCCCTCGCTGTTTCCCTCGCAGTCTCTCTCGAAGTCTCTCTCGAAGTCTCTCTCGAAGTCTCTCTCGCTGTCTCTCTCGCTGTCTCCCTCGCTGTCTCCCTCGCTGTCTCCCTCGCTGTCTCCCTCGCTGTCTCCCTCGCTGTCTCCCTCGCTTTCTCTCTCGCTGTCTCCCTCGCTTTCTCTCTCGCTTTCTCCCTCGCTGTCTCCCTCGCTGTCTCCCTCGCTGTCTCCCTCGCTGTCTCCCTCGCTGTCTCCCTCGCTGTCTCCCTCGCCGTCTCCCTCGCCGTCTCCCTCGCAGTCACTCTCTCTCTCTCCCTCGCTGTCTCCCTCGCTGTCTCCCTCGCTGTCTCCCTCGCTGTCTCCCTCGCTGTCTCCCTCGCTTTCTCTCTCGCTGTCTCCCTCGCTTTCTCTCTCGCTTTCTCCCTCGCTATCTCCATAGCAGTCTCTCTCACTGTCTCTCTCACTGTCTCTCTCGCTGTCTCTCTCGCTGTCTCTCTCAATGTACTCTCGCTGTCTCCCTCGCTGTCTCCCTCGCTGTCTCCCTCGCTCTATCCCTCGCTCTATCCCTCGCTGTATCTCTCGCAGTCTCTCTCGCAGTCTCTCTCGCAGTCTCTCTCGCTGTCTCCCTCTCAGTCTCTCTCGCAGTCTCTCTCGCCGTCTCTCTCTCCGTCTCTCTCGCCGTCTCTCTCGCCGTCTCTCTCGCCGTCTCTCTCGCCGTCTCTCTCGCCGTCTCTCTCGCCGTCTCTCTCGCAGTCTCCCTCGCAGTCTCCCTCGCAGTCTCCCTCGCAGTCTCCCTCGCAGTCTCCCTCGCAGTCTCCCTCACAGTCTCTCTCGCTGTCTCCATTGCAGTCTCCCACACAGTCTCTGTCGCTTTCTCCCTCGCTTTCTCCCTCGCTTTCTCCCTCGCTTTCTCCCTCGCAGTCTCTCTCGCAGTCTCTCTCGCAGTCTCTCTCGCAGTCCCTCTCGCAGTCTCTCTCGCAGTCTCTCTCGCAGTCTCTCTCGCAGTCTCTCTCGCAGTCTCTCTCGCTGTCTCCCTCGCAGTCTCTCTCGCAGTCTCCTTTGCAGTCTCTCTCGCTGTCTCTCTCTCGCTGTCTCTCTCTCGCTGTCTCCCTCGCAGTCTCCCTCGCTGTCTCCCTCGCTGTTTCCCTCACAGTCTCGCTGTCTCCCTCGCAGTCTCTCTCGAAGTCGCTCTCGCTTTCTCCCTCGCTGTCTCTCTCGCAGTCCTTCTCGCATTCTCTCTCGCTGTCTCCAGCGCTGTCTCCAGCGCTGTCTCCCTCGCCATCTCCCTCGCTGTCTCCCTCGCAGTTAGTCTCGCAGTCTCTCTCGCTGTATCCCTCGCTGTCTCCCTCACAGTCTCCCTCACAGTCTCTCTCGCAGTCTCTCTCGCAGTCTCTCTCGCAGTCTCTCTCGCTATCTCCCTCGCTATCTCCCTCGCTATCTCCCTCGCTATCTCCCTCGCTATCTCTCTCGCAGTCTCTCTCGCAGTCTCTCTCGCAGTCTCTCTCGCAGTCTTCCTCGCAGTCTTCCTCGCAGTCTTCCTCGCAGTCTTCATCGCAGTCTTCCTCGCAGTCTTCCTCGCAGTCTTCCTCCCAGTCTTCCTCGCAGTCTCCCTCGCAGTCTCCCTCGCTGTCTCCCTCGCTGTCTCCCTCGCTGTCTCCCTCGCTGTCTCCCTCGCTGTCTCCCTCGCTGTCTCCCTCGCTGTCTCTCTTGCAGTCTCTCTTGCAGTCTCTCTCGCAGTCTCCCTCGCAGTCTCCCTCGCAGTCTCCCTCGCAGTCTCCCTCGCTGTCTCCCTCGCTGTCTCCCTCGCTGTCTCCCTCGCTGTCTCCCTCGCTGTATCACGCGATCTCTCTCGCATTCTCTCTCGTCTCCCTCGCAGTCTCTCTCGCTGTGTCCATCGCAGTCTCTCTCACAGTCTCTCTTGCTGTCTCTGTCGCTGTCTCCCTCGCTGTCTCCCTCGCTGTCTCCCTCGCTTTCTCCCTCGCTGTCTCCCTCGCTGTCTCCTTCGCTGCCTCCCTCGCTGCCTCCCTCGCAGTCTCTCTCGAAGTCTCTCTCGCTGTCTCTCTCGCTGTCTCTCTCGCTGTCTCTCTCGCTGTCTCCCTCGCTGTCTCCCTCGCTGTCTCCCTCGCTGTCTCCCTCGCTGTCTCCCTCGCTGTCTCTCTCGCCGTCTCCCTCGCCGTCTCCCTCGCCGTCTCCCTCGCCGTCTCCCTCGCCGTCTCAATCGCTGTCTCAATCGCTGTCTCCCTCGCTCTCTCCCTCGCTCTCTCCCGCAGTCTCTCTCGCTGTCTCCCTCACAGTCTCTCTCGCTGTCTCCCTCGCTGTCTCCCTCGCTGTCTCCCTCGCTGTCTCCCTCACAGACTCCCTCGCTGTCTCCCTCGCTGTCTCCCTCGAGGTCTCTCTCACAGTCTCTCTCGCTGACTCCCTCGCAGTTTCTATCGCTGTCTCCCTCGTGTTCTCTCTCGCTTTCTCCCTCGCTCTCTCCCTCGCAGTCTCTCTTGCAGTCTCTCTCGCTATCTCTCTCGCTATCTCCCTCGCTATCTCCCTCGCTATCTCCCTCGCTATCTCCCTCGCTATCTCCCTCGCTATCTCCCTCGCTATCTCCCTCGCTATCTCTCTCGCTGTCTCTCTCGCTGTCTCCCTCGCAGTCTCCCTCGCAGTCTCTCTCGCAGTCTCTCTCGCAGTCTCTCTCGCAGTCTCTCTTGCAGTCTCTCTCGCAGTCTTCGTCGCAGTTTCTCTCGCTGTCTCCCTCGCTGCCTCCCACGCTGTCTCCCTCGCAGTCTCTCTTGCAGTCTCCCTCGCTGTGTCTCTCGCTCTCTCTCTCGCAGTCTCCCTCGCTGTCTCCCTTGCTATCTCCCTCGCTGTCTCCCTCGCTGTCTCACGCGATCTCTCTCACATTCTCTCTCGTTGTCTCCCTCGCAGTCTCTCTCGCTGTGTCCCTCGCAGTCTCTCTCGCAGTCTCTATTGCTGTCTCTCTCGCTGTGTCCCTCGCTGTCTCCCTCGCTGTCTCCCTCGCTGTCTCCCTCGCTGTCTCCCTCGCTGTCTCCCTCGCTGTCTCCCTCGCTGTCTCTCTCGAAGTCTCTCTCGAAGTCTCTCTCGCTGTCTCCCTCGCTGTCTCCCTCGCTGTCTCCCTCGCTGTCTCCCTCGCTTTCTCTCTCGCTTTATCCGTCGCTCTCTCCCTTGCAGTCTCCCTCGCAGTCTCCCTCGCAGTCTCCCTCGCAGTCTCCCTCGCAGTCTCCCTCGCAGTCTCTCTCGCAGTCTCTCTCGCTGTCTCCCTCGCTGTCTCCCTCGCTGTCTCCCTCGCTTTCTCCCTCGCTCTCTCCCTCGCTCTCTCCCTCGCTCTCTCCCGCAGTCTCTCTCGAAGTCTCTCTCGCAGTCTCCCTCGCAGTCTCTCTCGCAGTCTCCCTGGCAGTCTCTCTCGCAGTCTCCCTGGCAGTCTCTCTCGCAGTCTCTCTCGCAGTCTCTCTCGCAGTCTCCCTCGCAGTCTCTCTGGCAGTCCCCTCGCTGTCTCCCTCGCTGTTTCCCACACAGTCTCTCTCGCTGTCTCCCTCGCAGTCTCTCTCGAAGTCGCTCTCGCTTTCTCCCTCGCTGTCTCTCTCGCAGTCCTTCTCGCATTCTCTCTCGCTGTCTCCCTCGGTGTCTCCCTCGCTGTCTCCCACGCAGTCTCTCTCGCTGTCTCTCAAGCGCTCTCTCTCGCAGTCTCTCTCGCTGTCTCCCTCGCAGTCTCCCTCGCTGTCTCCCTCGCTGTCTCCCTCGCTGTCTCCCTCGCTGTGTCCCTCGCTGTCTCTCTCGCAGTTTCCCCCGCTGTCTCTCTCACAGTTTCCCTCGCTGTCTCCCTCGCTGTCTCCCTCGCTGTCTCCCTCGCTGTCTCCCTCGCAGTCTCCCTCGCAGTCTCCCTCGCAGTCTCCCTCGAAGTCTCTCTCGCAGTCTCTCTCGTAGTCTCCCTCGCTGTCTCCCTCGCTGTCTCCCTCGCTGTCTCCGTCGCTGTCTCCCTCGCCGTCTCCCTCGCCATCTCCCTCGCAGTCACTCTCTCTGTATCCCCCGCTGTCGCTGTCTCTGTCGCTGTCTCTGTCGCTGTCTCTGTCGCTGTCTCTGTCGCTGTCTCTGTCGCTGTCTCCCTCTCTGTCTCCCTCGTAGTCTCCCTCGACGTCTCCCTCGCAGTCTCTCTCGCAGTCTCTCTCGCAGTCTCTCTCGCTGTCTCCCTCGCTGTCTCCCTCGCTGTCTCCCTCGCTGTCTCCCTCGCTGTCTCCCTCGCTTTCTCTCTCGCTTTCTCCCTCGCTCTCTCCCGCAGTCTCTCTCGAAGTCTCTCTCGCAGTCTCCCTCTCAGTCTCTCTCGCAGTCTCCCTGGCAGTCTCCCTGGCGGTCTCCCTGGCAGTCTCTCTCGCAGTCTCTCTCGCAGTCTCTCTCGCAGTCTCTCTCGCAGTCTCTCTCGCAGTCTCTCTCGCAGTCTCCCTCGCAGTCTCTCTCGCAGTCCCCTCGCTGTCTCCCTCGCTGTTTCCCTCACAGTCTCTCTCGCTGTCTCCCTCGCAGTCTCTCTCGAAGTCGCTCTCGCTTTCTCCCTCGCTGTCTCTCTCGCAGTCCTCCTCGCATTCTCTCTCGCTGTCTCCCTCGGTGTCTCCCTCGGTGTCTCCCTCGCTGTCTCCCACGCAGTCTCTCTCGCTGTCTCTCAAGCGCTCTCTCTCGCAGTCTCTCTCGCTGTCTCCCTCGCTGTCTCTCTCGCTGTCTCCCTCGCAGTCTCTCTTGCAGTCTCTCTTGCAGTCTCTCTCGCTGTCTCCCTCGCTGTCTCCCTCGCTGTCTCCCTCGCTGTCTCCCTCGCTGTCTCCCTCGCTCTCCCCCTCGCTCTCCCCCTCGCTCTCCCCCTCGCTCTCTCCCTCGCAGTCTCCCTCGCTGTCTCCCTCGCTGTCTCCCTCGCTGTCTCTCTCGCAGTCTCTCTCGCTGTCTTCCTCGCAGTCTCTCTCGCAGTCTCTCTCGCAGTCTCTCTCGCAGTCTCTCTCGCAGTCTCTCTCGCAGTCTCTCTCGCAGTCTCTCTCGCAGTCTCTCTCGCAGTCTTCCTCTCAGTTTCTCTCGCTGTCTCCCTCGCTGCCTCCCACGCTGTCTCCCTCGCTGTCTCACGCGATCTCTCTCGCATTCTCTCTCGTTGTCTCCCTTGCAGTCTATCTCGCTGTGTCCCTCGCAGTCTCTCTCGCAGTCTCTATTGCTGTCTCCCTCGCTGTCTCCCTCGCTGTCTCCCTCGCTTTCTCTCTCGCTGTCTCCCTCGCTTTCTCTCTCGCTTTCTCCCTCGCTATCTCCATAGCAGTCTCTCTCACTGTCTCTCTCACTGTCTCTCTCGCTGTCTCTCTCGCTGTCTCTCTCAATGTACTCTCGCTGTCTCCCTCGCTGTCTCCCTCGCTGTCTCCCTCGCTCTATCCCTCGCTCTATCCCTCGCTGTATCTCTCGCAGTCTCTCTCGCAGTCTCTCTCGCAGTCTCTCTCGCTGTCTCCCTCTCAGTCTCTCTCGCAGTCTCTCTCGCCGTCTCTCTCTCCGTCTCTCTCGCCGTCTCTCTCGCCGTCTCTCTCGCCGTCTCTCTCGCCGTCTCTCTCGCCGTCTCTCTCGCCGTCTCTCTCGCCGTCTCCCTCGCAGTCTCCCTCGCAGTCTCCCTCGCAGTCTCCCTCGCAGTCTCCCTCGCAGTCTCCCTCACAGTCTCTCTCGCTGTCTCCATTGCAGTCTCCCACACAGTCTCTGTCGCTTTCTCCCTCGCTTTCTCCCTCGCTTTCTCCCTCGCTTTCTCCCTCGCAGTCTCTCTCGCAGTCTCTCTCGCAGTCTCTCTCGCAGTCCCTCTCGCAGTCTCTCTCGCAGTCTCTCTCGCAGTCTCTCTCGCAGTCTCTCTCGCAGTCTCTCTCGCTGTCTCCCTCGCAGTCTCTCTCGCAGTCTCCTTTGCAGTCTCTCTCGCTGTCTCTCTCTCGCTGTCTCTCTCTCGCTGTCTCCCTCGCAGTCTCCCTCGCTGTCTCCCTCGCTGTTTCCCTCACAGTCTCGCTGTCTCCCTCGCAGTCTCTCTCGAAGTCGCTCTCGCTTTCTCCCTCGCTGTCTCTCTCGCAGTCCTTCTCGCATTCTCTCTCGCTGTCTCCAGCGCTGTCTCCAGCGCTGTCTCCCTCGCCATCTCCCTCGCTGTCTCCCTCGCAGTTAGTCTCGCAGTCTCTCTCGCTGTATCCCTCGCTGTCTCCCTCACAGTCTCCCTCACAGTCTCTCTCGCAGTCTCTCTCGCAGTCTCTCTCGCAGTCTCTCTCGCTATCTCCCTCGCTATCTCCCTCGCTATCTCCCTCGCTATCTCCCTCGCTATCTCTCTCGCAGTCTCTCTCGCAGTCTCTCTCGCAGTCTCTCTCGCAGTCTTCCTCGCAGTCTTCCTCGCAGTCTTCCTCGCAGTCTTCCTCGCAGTCTTCATCGCAGTCTTCCTCGCAGTCTTCCTCGCAGTCTTCCTCCCAGTCTTCCTCGCAGTCTCCCTCGCAGTCTCCCTCGCTGTCTCCCTCGCTGTCTCCCTCGCTGTCTCCCTCGCTGTCTCCCTCGCTGTCTCCCTCGCTGTCTCCCTCGCTGTCTCCCTCGCTGTCTCTCTTGCAGTCTCTCTTGCAGTCTCTCTCGCAGTCTCCCTCGCAGTCTCCCTCGCAGTCTCCCTCGCTGTCTCCCTCGCTGTCTCCCTCGCTGTCTCCCTCGCTGTCTCCCTCGCTGTATCACGCGATCTCTCTCGCATTCTCTCTCGTCTCCCTCGCAGTCTCTCTCGCTGTGTCCATCGCAGTCTCTCTCACAGTCTCTCTTGCTGTCTCTGTCGCTGTCTCCCTCGCTGTCTCCCTCGCTGTCTCCCTCGCTTTCTCCCTCGCTGTCTCCCTCGCTGTCTCCTTCGCTGCCTCCCTCGCTGCCTCCCTCGCAGTCTCTCTCGAAGTCTCTCTCGCTGTCTCTCTCGCTGTCTCTCTCGCTGTCTCTCTCGCTGTCTCCCTCGCTGTCTCCCTCGCTGTCTCCCTCGCTGTCTCCCTCGCTGTCTCCCTCGCTGTCTCTCTCGCCGTCTCCCTCGCCGTCTCCCTCGCCGTCTCCCTCGCCGTCTCCCTCGCCGTCTCAATCGCTGTCTCAATCGCTGTCTCCCTCGCTCTCTCCCTCGCTCTCTCCCGCAGTCTCTCTCGCTGTCTCCCTCACAGTCTCTCTCGCTGTCTCCCTCGCTGTCTCCCTCGCTGTCTCCCTCGCTGTCTCCCTCACAGACTCCCTCGCTGTCTCCCTCGCTGTCTCCCTCGAGGTCTCTCTCACAGTCTCTCTCGCTGACTCCCTCGCAGTTTCTATCGCTGTCTCCCTCGTGTTCTCTCTCGCTATCTCCCTCGCTATCTCCCTCGCTATCTCCCTCGCTATCTCCCTCGCTATCTCCCTCGCTATCTCCCTCGCTATCTCCCTCGCTATCTCTCTCGCTGTCTCTCTCGCTGTCTCCCTCGCAGTCTCCCTCGCAGTCTCTCTCGCAGTCTCTCTCGCAGTCTCTCTCGCAGTCTCTCTTGCAGTCTCTCTCGCAGTCTTCGTCGCAGTTTCTCTCGCTGTCTCCCTCGCTGCCTCCCACGCTGTCTCCCTCGCAGTCTCTCTTGCAGTCTCCCTCGCTGTGTCTCTCGCTCTCTCTCTCGCAGTCTCCCTCGCTGTCTCCCTCGCTATCTCCCTCGCTGTCTCCCTCGCTGTCTCACGCGATCTCTCTCACATTCTCTCTCGTTGTCTCCCTCGCAGTCTCTCTCGCTGTGTCCCTCGCAGTCTCTCTCGCAGTCTCTATTGCTGTCTCTCTCGCTGTGTCCCTCGCTGTCTCCCTCGCTGTCTCCCTCGCTGTCTCCCTCGCTGTCTCCCTCGCTGTCTCCCTCGCTGTCTCCCTCGCTGTCTCTCTCGAAGTCTCTCTCGAAGTCTCTCTCGCTGTCTCCCTCGCTGTCTCCCTCGCTGTCTCCCTCGCTGTCTCCCTCGCTTTCTCTCTCGCTTTATCCGTCGCTCTCTCCCTTGCAGTCTCCCTCGCAGTCTCCCTCGCAGTCTCCCTCGCAGTCTCCCTCGCAGTCTCCCTCGCAGTCTCTCTCGCAGTCTCTCTCGCTGTCTCCCTCGCTGTCTCCCTCGCTGTCTCCCTCGCTTTCTCCCTCGCTCTCTCCCTCGCTCTCTCCCTCGCTCTCTCCCGCAGTCTCTCTCGAAGTCTCTCTCGCAGTCTCCCTCGCAGTCTCTCTCGCAGTCTCCCTGGCAGTCTCTCTCGCAGTCTCCCTGGCAGTCTCTCTCGCAGTCTCTCTCGCAGTCTCTCTCGCAGTCTCCCTCGCAGTCTCTCTGGCAGTCCCCTCGCTGTCTCCCTCGCTGTTTCCCACACAGTCTCTCTCGCTGTCTCCCTCGCAGTCTCTCTCGAAGTCGCTCTCGCTTTCTCCCTCGCTGTCTCTCTCGCAGTCCTTCTCGCATTCTCTCTCGCTGTCTCCCTCGGTGTCTCCCTCGCTGTCTCCCACGCAGTCTCTCTCGCTGTCTCTCAAGCGCTCTCTCTCGCAGTCTCTCTCGCTGTCTCCCTCGCAGTCTCCCTCGCTGTCTCCCTCGCTGTCTCCCTCGCTGTCTCCCTCGCTGTGTCCCTCGCTGTCTCTCTCGCAGTTTCCCTCGCTGTCTCTCTCACAGTTTCCCTCGCTGTCTCCCTCGCTGTCTCCCTCGCTGTCTCCCTCGCTGTCTCCCTCGCAGTCTCCCTCGCAGTCTCCCTCGCAGTCTCCCTCGAAGTCTCTCTCGCAGTCTCTCTCGTAGTCTCCCTCGCTGTCTCCCTCGCTGTCTCCCTCGCTGTCTCCGTCGCTGTCTCCCTCGCCGTCTCCCTCGCCATCTCCCTCGCAGTCACTCTCTCTGTATCCCCCGCTGTCGCTGTCTCTGTCGCTGTCTCTGTCGCTGTCTCTGTCGCTGTCTCTGTCGCTGTCTCTGTCGCTGTCTCCCTCTCTGTCTCCCTCGTAGTCTCCCTCGACGTCTCCCTCGCAGTCTCTCTCGCAGTCTCTCTCGCAGTCTCTCTCGCTGTCTCCCTCGCTGTCTCCCTCGCTGTCTCCCTCGCTGTCTCCCTCGCTGTCTCCCTCGCTTTCTCTCTCGCTTTCTCCCTCGCTCTCTCCCGCAGTCTCTCTCGAAGTCTCTCTCGCAGTCTCCCTCTCAGTCTCTCTCGCAGTCTCCCTGGCAGTCTCCCTGGCGGTCTCCCTGGCAGTCTCTCTCGCAGTCTCTCTCGCAGTCTCTCTCGCAGTCTCTCTCGCAGTCTCTCTCGCAGTCTCTCTCGCAGTCTCCCTCGCAGTCTCTCTCGCAGTCCCCTCGCTGTCTCCCTCGCTGTTTCCCTCACAGTCTCTCTCGCTGTCTCCCTCGCAGTCTCTCTCGAAGTCGCTCTCGCTTTCTCCCTCGCTGTCTCTCTCGCAGTCCTCCTCGCATTCTCTCTCGCTGTCTCCCTCGGTGTCTCCCTCGGTGTCTCCCTCGCTGTCTCCCACGCAGTCTCTCTCGCTGTCTCTCAAGCGCTCTCTCTCGCAGTCTCTCTCGCTGTCTCCCTCGCTGTCTCTCTCGCTGTCTCCCTCGCAGTCTCTCTTGCAGTCTCTCTTGCAGTCTCTCTCGCTGTCTCCCTCGCTGTCTCCCTCGCTGTCTCCCTCGCTGTCTCCCTCGCTGTCTCCCTCGCTGTCTCCCTCGCTCTCCCCCTCGCTCTCCCCCTCGCTCTCCCCCTCGCTCTCTCCCTCGCAGTCTCCCTCGCTGTCTCCCTCGCTGTCTCCCTCGCTGTCTCTCTCGCAGTCTCTCTCGCTGTCTTCCTCGCAGTCTCTCTCGCAGTCTCTCTCGCAGTCTCTCTCGCAGTCTCTCTCGCAGTCTCTCTCGCAGTCTCTCTCGCAGTCTTCCTCTCAGTTTCTCTCGCTGTCTCCCTCGCTGCCTCCCACGCTGTCTCCCTCGCTGTCTCACGCGATCTCTCTCGCATTCTCTCTCGTTGTCTCCCTTGCAGTCTATCTCGCTGTGTCCCTCGCAGTCTCTCTCGCAGTCTCTATTGCTGTCTCCCTCGCTGTCTCCCTCGCTGTCTCCCTCGCTGTCTCCCTCGCTGTCTCCCTCGCTGACTCCCTCGCAGTCTCTCTCGAAGTCTCTCTCGCTGTCTACCTCGCTGTCTACCTCGCTGTCTCCCTCGCTGTCTCTCTCGCTCTCTCTCTCGCCGTCTCCCTCGCCGTCTTAATCGCTGTCTCCCTCGCATTCTCTCTCGCAGTGTCTCTCGCTGTATCCCTCGCTGTCTCTCTCGCTATCTCCATAGCAGTCTCTCTCGCAGTTTCTCTCGCTTCCTCCCTCGCAGTCTCTCTCGCTGTCTCCCTCACAGTGTCTCTCGCTGTCTCTCTCCCTGTCTCCCTCGCTGTCTCCCTCACAGTCTCTCTCGCTGTCTCCCTCGCTGTCTCCCTCGAGGTCTCTCTCGCAGTCTCTCTCGCAGTCTCTCTCGCAGACTCTCTCGCAGTCTCTCTCGCAGTCTCTCTCGCTGTCTCTCTCGCTGACTCCCTCGCAGTTTCTATCGCAGTCTCCCTCGCAGTCTCCCTCGCTTTCTCCCTCGCTCTCTCCCTCGCAGTCTCTCTCGCCGTCTCTCTCGCAGTCTCCCTCGCTGTCTCCCTCGCAGTCTCCCTCGCTGTTTCCCTCGCTGTCTACCTCGCTCTCTCTCTCGCTGTCACCCTCGCTGTCTCCCTTGCAGTCTCCCACACAGTCTCTCACGCTTTCTCCCTCGCTTTCTCCCTCGCTTTCTCCCTCGCAGTCTCTCTCGCAGTCTCTCTCGCAGTCTCTCTCGCAGTCTCTCTCGCAGTCTCTCTCGCAGTCTCTCTCGCAGTCTCTCTCGCTGTCCCTCTCGCAGTCTCTCTCGCTGTCCCACTCGCAGTCTCCCTCGCAGTCTGTCCCGCAGTCTCCTTTGCAGTCTCTCTCGCTGTCTCTCTCGCTGTCTCTTTCGCTGTCTCTTTCGCTGTCTCTCTCGCTGTCTCTCTCGCTGTCTCTCTCGCTGTCTCCCTCGCTGTCTCTCTCGCTGTCTCTCTCGCTGTCTCTCTCGCTGTCTCTCTCGCTGTCTCTCTCGCAGTCTCCCTCGCTGTCTCCCTCGCAGTCTGCCTCGCAGTCTCTTTCGCTGTCTCCCTCACAGTCTCTTTCGCTGTCTCCCTCGCAGTCTCCCTCGCTGTCTCTCTCGCAGTCCTTCTCGCAGTCCTTCTCGCAGTCTCTCTCGCTGTCTCTCTCGCTGTCTCTCTCGCTGTCTCTCTCGCTGTCTCTCTCGCTGTCTCTCTCGCTGTCTCCCTCGCTGTCTCCCTCGCTGTCTCCCTCGCTGTCTCCCTCGCTGTCTCCCTCGCTGTCTCCCACGCTGTCTCCCTCGCAGTCTCCCTCGCAGTCTCTCTCGCTGTCTCCCTCGCTTTCTCCCTCGCTGTCTCTCTCGCTGTCTCTCTCGCTGTCTCCCTCGCTGTCTCCCTCGCAGTCTCTCTCGCAGTCTCTCTCGCAGTCTCCAACGCTGTCTCCAACGCTGTCTCCAACGCTGTCTCCAACGCTGTCTCCAACGCTGTCTCCAACGCTGTCTCCCTCGCTGTCTCCCTCGATGTCTCCCTCGCTGTCTCCCTCGCTGTCTCCCACGCAGTCTCTCTCGCTGTCTCTCTCGCTGTCTCCATCGCTTTCTCCCTCGCTGTCTCTCTCGCTGTCTCTCTCGCTGTCTCTCTCGCTGTCTCTCTTGCAGTCTCTCTCGCTGTCTCCCTCGCTGTGTGTCTCGCTCTCTCCCTCGCTGTCTCACGCGCTCTCTCTCGCAGTCTCTCTCGCTGTCTCCCTCACTCTGTCCCTCGCCGTCTGCCTCGCCGTCTGCCTCGCTGTCTCCCTCGCCGTCTCCCTCGCCGTCTCCCTCGCCGTCTCCCTCGCCGTCTCCCTCGCCGTCTCCCTCGCCGTCTCCCTCGCCGTCTCCCTTGCAGTCACTCTCTCTGTATCCCCGGCTGTCTCTCTCGCTATCTCCATAGCAGTCTCTCTCACTGTCTCTGTCGCTGTCTCTGTCGCTGTCTCTGTCGCTGTCTCTGTCGCTGTCTCTGTCGCTGTCTCTGTCGCTGTCTCCCTCGCTGTCTCACTCGCTCTATCCCTCGCTGTATCTCTCGCAGTCTCTCTCGCAGTCTCTCTCACAGTCTCTCTCGCTGTCTCTCTCGCAGTCTCTCTCGCAGGCTCCCTCGCAGTCTCTCTCGCAGTCTCTCTCGCAGTCACTCTCGCAGTCTCCCTCGCAGTCTCCCTCGCAGTCTCTCTCGCTGTCTCCCTCGCTGTTTCCCTCACATTCTCTCTCGCTGTCTGCCTCGCAGTCTCTCTCGAAGTCGCTCTCGCTTTCTCCCTCGCTGTCTCTCTCGCAGTCCTTCTCGCAGTCTCTATCGCTGTCTCCCTCGCTGTCTCCCTCGCTGTCTCCCTCGCTGTCTCCCTCGCTGTCTCCCTCGCTGTCTCTCTCGCTGTCTCCCACGCAGTCTCTCTCGCTGTCTCTCTCGCTGTCTCTCTCGCTGTCTCCATCGCTTTCTCCCTCGCTGTCTCTCTCGCTGTCTCTCTCGCTGTCTCTCTCGCTGTCTCTCTCGCTGTCTCTCTCGCTGTCTCTCTCGCTGTCTCTCTCGCTGTCTCTCTCGCTGTCTCTCTCGCTGCCTCTCTCGCTGTCTCTCTCGCTGTCTCCCTTGCAGTCTCTCTTGCAGTCTCTCTTGCAGTCTCTCTCGCTGTCTCCCTCGCTGTCTCCCTCGCTGTGTCTCTCGCTCTCTCCCTCGCTGTCTCCCTCGCCGTCTCCCTCGCTGTCTCCCTCGCTGTCTCCCTCGAGGTCTCTCTCGCAGTCTCTCTCGCAGTCTCTCTCGCAGTCTCTCTCGCAGTCTCTCTCGCAGTCTCTCTCGCAGTCTCTCTCGCTGTCTCTCTCGCTGACTCCCTCGCAGTTTCTATCGCTGTCTCCCTCGCAGTCTCTCTCGCTTTCTCCATCGCTTTCTCCCTCGCTCTCTCCCTCGCTCTCTCCCTCGCAGTCTCTCTCGCAGTCTCTCTCGCAGTCTCCCTCGCTGTCTCCCTCGCAGTCTCCCTCGCTCTGTCTCTCGCTCTCTCTCTCGCTGTCTCCCTCGCTGTCTCCCTCGCTGTCTCCCTCGCTGTCTCCCTCGCTGTCTCCCTCGCTGTCTCCCTCGCAGTCTCCCTCACTATCCCTCTCGCAGTCTCTCTAGCAGTCTCTCTCGCTGTCTCCCTCACAGTCTCTCTCGCTGTCTCTCTCGCTGTCTCCCTTGCAGTCTCCCACACAGTCTCTCAAGCTTTCTCCCTCGCTTTCTCCCTCGCTTTCTCCCTCGCCGTCTCTCTCGCCGTCTCTCTCGCAGTCTCTCTCGCAGTCTCTCTCGCAGTGTCTCTCGCAGTCTCTCTCGCTGTCCCTCTCGCAGTCTCTCTCGCTGTCTCCCTCGCTGTCTCCCTCGCTGTCTCCCTCGCTGTCTCCCACGCAGTCTCCCACGCAGTCTCCCACGCAGTCTCTCTCGCTGTCTCTCTCGCTGTCTCTCTCGCTGTCTCCCTTGCAGTCTCTCTTGCAGTCTCTCTTGCAGTCTCTCTCGCTGTCTCCCTCGCTGTCTCCCTCGCTGTGTCTCTCGCTCTCTCCCTCGCTGTCTCCCTCGCCGTCTCACACGCTCTCTCTCGCAGTCTCTCTCGCTGTCTCCCTCACTGTGTCCCTCGCAGTCTCCCTCGCTGTTTCCCTCGCTGTCTCCCTCGCTGTCTCCCTCGCTGTCTCCCTCGCTGTCTCCCTCGCTGTCTCCCTCGCTGTCTCCCTCGCTGTCTCCCTCGAGGTCTCTCTCGCAGTCTCTCTCGCAGTCTCTCTCGCAGTCTCTCTCGCTGTCTTTCTCGCTGACTCCCTCGCAGTTTCTATCGCTGTCTCCCTCGCAGTCTCTCTCGCTTTCTCCCTCGCTTTCTCCCTCGCTTTCTCCCTCGCTCTCTCCCTCGCTCTCTCCCTCGCAGTCTCTCTCGCAGTCTCTCTCGCAGTCTCTCTCGCAGTCTCTCTCGCAGTCTCCCTCGCAGTCTCCCTCGCAGTCTCCCTCGCTGTCTCCCTCGCAGTCTCCCTCGCTGTTTCCCTCGCTCTCTCTCTCGCTCTCTCTCTCGCTGTCTCCCTCGCTGTCTCCCTCGCTGTCTCCCTCGCTGTCTCCCTCGCTGTCTCCCTCGCTGTCTCCCTCGCAGTCTCCCTCACTATCCCTCTCGCAGTCTCTCTAGCAGTCTCTCTCGCTGTCTCCCTCACAGTCTCTCTCGCTGTCTCTCTCACTGTCTCCCTTGCAGTCTCCCACACAGTCTCTCTCGCTGTCTCTCTCGCTGTCTCTCTCGCTGCCTCTCTCGCTGTCTCTCTCGCTGTCTCCCTTGCAGTCTCTCTTGCAGTCTCTCTTGCAGTCTCTCTCGCTGTCTCCCTCGCTGTCTCCCTCGCTGTGTCTCTCGCTCTCTCCCTCGCTGTCTCCCTCGCCGTCTCACACGCTCTCTCTCGCAGTCTCTCTCGCTGTCTCCCTCACTGTGTCCCTCGCAGTCTCCCTCGCTGTTTCCCTCGCTGTCTCCCTCGCTGTCTCCCTCGCTGTCTCCCTCGCTGTCTCCCTCGCTGTCTCCCTCGAGGTCTCTCTCGCAGTCTCTCTCGCAGTCTCTCTCGCAGTCTCTCTCGCAGTCTCTCTCGCTGTCTCTCTCGCTGTCTCTCTCGCTGACTCCCTCGCAGTTTCTATCGCTGTCTCCCTCGCAGTCTCTCTCGCTTTCTCCCTCGCTTTCTCCCTCGCTTTCTCCCTCGCTCTCTCCCTCGCAGTCTCTCTCGCAGTCTCTCTCGCAGTCTCCCTCGCAGTCTCCCTCGCTGTCTCCCTCGCAGTCTCCCTCGCTGTTTCCCTCGCTCTCTCTCTCGCTCTCTCTCTCGCTGTCTCCCTCGCAGTCTCCCTCGCTGTTTCCCTCGCTCTCTCTCTCGCTCTCTCTCTCGCTGTCTCCCTCGCTGTCTCCCTCGCAGTCTCCCTCGCTGTCTCCCTCGCCATCTCCCTCGCTGTTTCCCTCGCTCTCTCTCTCGCTCTCTCTCTCGCTGTCTCCCTCGCTGTCTCCCTCGCTGTCTCCCTCGCTGTCTCCCTCGCTGTCTCCCTCGCTGTGTCCCTCGCTTTCTCCCTCGCTGTCTCTCTCACAGTCTCTCTCGCTGTCTCCCTCGCTGTCTCCCTCGCAGTCTCCCTCGCTGTCTCCCTCGCAGTCTCCCTCGCTGTTTCCCTCGCTCTCTCTCTCGCTCTCTCTCTCGCTGTCTCCCTCGCTGTCTCCCTCGCTGTCTCCCTCGCTGTCTCCCTCGTTGTCTCCCTCGCTGTCTCCCTCGCTGTCTCCCTCGCTTTCTCCCTCGCTGTCTCTCTCACAGTCTCCCTCGCTGTCTCCCTCGCTGTCTCCCTCGCTGTCTCCCTCGCTGTCTCCCTCGCTGTCTCTCTCGCTGTCCCTCTCGCTGTCCCTCTCGCTGTCCCTCTCGCTGTCTCTCTCGCTGTCTCTCTCGCTGTCTCTCTTGCTGTCTCCCTCGCTGTCTCCCTCGCTGTCTCCCTCGCTGTCTCCCTCGCTTTCTCCCTCGCTGTCTCTCTCACAGTCTCCCTCGCTGTCTCCCTCGCTGTCTCCCTCGCTTTCTCCCTCGCTGTCTCTCTCACAGTCTCCCTCGCTGTCTCCCACGCAGTCTCTCTCGCTGTGTCTCTCGCTGTCTCCATCGCCTTCTCCCTCGCTGTCTCCCTCGCTGTCTCTCTCGCTGTCTCTCTCGCTGTCTCTCTCGCTGTCTCTCTCGCTGTCTCCCTTGCAGTCTCCCTCGCTGTCTCCCTCGCTGTGTCTCTCGCTCTCTCCCTCGCTGTCTCCCTCGCTGTCTCATGCGCTCTCTCTCGCAGTCTCTCTCGCTGTCTCCCTCACTGTGTCCCTCGCTGTGTCCCTCGCTGTGTCCCTCGCTGTGTCCCTCGCTGTGTCCCTCGCAGTCTCCCTCGCTGTCTCCCTCGCAGTCTCCCTCGCAGTCTCACTCGCAGTCTCTCTCGCTGTCTCCCTCGCTTTCTCCCTCGCTGTCTCTCTCGCTGTCCCTCTCGCAGTCTCTCTCGCTGTCCCTCTCGCAGTCTCTCTCGCAGTCTCTCTCGCAGTCTCTCTCGCAGTCTCTCTCGCAGTCTCTCTCGCTGTCTCACTCGCTCTATCCCTCGCTGTCTCCCTCGCTGTCTCCCTCGCTGTCTCCCTCGTCGTCTCCCTCGCCGTCTCCCTCGCCGTCTCCCTCGCCGTCTCCCTCGCCGTCTCCCTCGCCGTCTCCCTCGCCGTCTCCCTCGCCGTCTCTCTCGCAGTCTCTGTCGCTGTCTCACTCGCTCTATCCCTCGCTGTATCTCTCGCAGTCTCTCTCGCAGTCTCTCTCGCTGTCTCCCTCGCTTTCTCCCTCGCTGTCTCTCTCGCTGTCCCTCTCGCAGTCTCCCTCGCTGTCTCTCTCGCTGTCTCCCTCGCTGTCTCTCTCGCTGTCTCCCTCGCTGTCTCCCTCGCTGTCTCCCTCGCTGTCTCCCTCGCTGTCTCCCTCGCTGTCTCCCTCGCAGTCTCACTCGCAGTCTCTCTCGCTGTCTCCCTCGCTTTCTCCCTCGCTTTCTCCCTCGCTGTCTCTCTCGCTGTCTCTCTCGCTGTCTCCCTCGCTGTCTCTCTTGCAGTCTCTCTCGCTGTCTCCCTCGCTGTCTCCCTCGCTGTCTCCCTCACTGTGTCCCTCGCTCTCTCCCTCGCAGTCTCCCTCACCGTCTCCCTCGCCGTCTCTCTCGCTGTCTTCCTCGCAGTTTCTCTCGCTGTCTCCCTCGCTGTCTCCCTCGCTGTCTCTCTCGCTGTCTCTCTCGCTGTCTCCCTCGCTGCCTCCCTCGCTGTCTCCCTAGCAGTCGCTCTCGCAGTCGCTCTCGCAGTCGCTCTCGCAGTCGCTCTCGCAGTCGCTCTCGCAGTCTCTCTCGCTGTCTCCCTCGCTGTCTCCCTCGCTGTCTCCCTAGCAGTCGCTCTCGCAGTCTCTCTCGTTGTCTTCCTCGCTGTGTCCCTCGCAGTCTCTCTCGCAGTCTCTCTCGCAGTCTCTCTCGCAGTCTCTCTCGCAGTCTCTCTCGCAGTCTCTCTCGCAGTCTCCCTCGCAGTTTCTCTCGCTGTCTCCCTCGCTATCTCCCTCGCTGTCTCTCTCGCAGTTAGTCTCGCAGTCTCTCTCGCTGTATCCCTCGCTGTCTCTCTCGCTATCTCCATAGCAGTCTCTCTCGCAGTCTCCCTCGCTGTCTCCCTCACAGTCTCCCTCACAGTCTCCCTCGCAGTCTCTCTCGCAGTCTCTCTCGCAGTCTCTCTCGCAGTCTCTCTCGCTATCTCTCTCGCTATCTCCCTCGCTATCTCCCTCGCTATCTCCCTCGCTATCTCCCTCGCTATCTCCCTCGCTATCTCCCTCGCTGTCTCCCTCGCTGTCTCCCTCGCTGTCTCCCTCGCTGTCTCCCTCGCTGTCTCCCTCGCTGTCTCTCTCGCTGTCTCCCTTGCAGTCTCCCTCGCAGTCTCCATCGCAGTCTCTCTCGCTTTCTCCCTCGCAGTCTCTCTCGCAGTCTCTCTCGCTTTCTCCCTCGCAGTCTCTCTCGCAGTCTCTCTCGCAGTCTCTCTCGCAGTCTCTCTCGCAGTCTCCCTCGCAGTCTCCCTCGCAGTCTTCCTCGCAGTCTTCCTCGCAGTCTTCCTCGCAGTCTTCCTCGCAGTCTCCCTCGCTGTCTCCCTCGCAGTCTCTCTTGCAGTCTCTCTTGCAGTCTCTCTTGCAGTCTCTCTTGCTGTCACTCTTGCTGTCTCTCTTGCTGTCTCCCTCGCAGTCTCCCTCGCAGTCTCCCTCGCAGTCTCCCTCGCAGTCTCCCTCGCAGTCTCCCTCGCAGTCTCCCTCGCTGTCTCCCTCGCTGTCTCACGCGATCTCTCTCGCATTCTCTCTCGCATTCTCTCTCGTCTCCCTCGCAGTCTCTCTCGCTGTGTCCATCGCAGTCTCTCTCACAGTCTCTCTTGCTGTCTCTGTCGCTGTCTCCCTCGCTGTCTCCCTCGCTGTCTCCCTCGCTGTCTCCCTCGCTGTCTCCCTCGCTGTCTCCCTCTCTGCCTCCCTCGCTGCCTCCCTCGCTGCCTCCCTCGCAGTCTCTCTCGAAGTCTCTCTCGAAGTCTCTCTCGAAGTCTCTCTCGAAGTCTCTCTCGAAGTCTCTCTCGCTGTCTCTCTCGCTGTCTCTCTCGCTGTCTCCCTCGCTTTCTCCCTCGCTGTCTCCCTCGCTGTCTCTCTCGCCGTCTCCCTCGCCGTCTCAATCGCTGTCTCCCTCGCAGTGTCTCTCGCTGTATCCCTCACTGTTTTTCTCGCTATCTCCATAGCAGTCTCTCTCGCAGTTTCTCTCGCTTTCTCCCTCGCTGTCTCTCTCGCAGTCTCCCTCACAGTCTCACTCGCAGTCTCTCTCGCTGCCTCTCTCGCTGTCTCCCTCGCTGTCTCTCTCGCTGTCTCCCTCGCTGTCTCCCTCGAGGTCTCTCTCACAGTCTCTCTCGCAGTCTCTCTCGCTGACTCCCTCGCAGTTTCTATCGCTGTCTCCCTCGTGTTCTCTCTCGCTTTCTCTCTCGCTCTCTCCCTCGCAGTCTCTCTCGCTATCTCTCTCGCTATCTCCCTCGCTATCTCCCTCGCTATCTCCCTCGCTATCTCCCTCGCTATCTCTCTCGCAGTCTCCCTCGCTGTCTCCCTCGCTGTCTCCCTCGCAGTCTCTCTCGCAGTCTCTCTCGCAGTCTCTCTCGCAGTCTCTCTCGCAGTCTCTCTCGCAGTCTCTCTCGCAGTCTCCCTCGCTGTCTCCCTCCCAGTCTCTCTCGCAGTCTCTCTCGCAGTCTCTCTCGCAGTCTCTCTCGCAGTCTCTCTCGCAGTCTCTCTCGCTGTCCCTCTCGCAGTCTCTCTCGCTGTCCCTCTCGCAGTCTCTCTCGCAGTCTCCTTTGCAGTCTCTCTCGCAGTCTCTCTCGCTGTCTCCCTCACAGTCTCTCTCGCTGTCTCTCTTGCAGTCTCTCTTGCAGTCTCTCTTGCTGTCTCCCTCGCAGTCTCCCTCGCAGTCTCCCTCGCAGTCTCCCTCGCAGTCTCCCTCGCAGTCTCCCTCGCTGTCTCACGCGATCTCTCTCGCATTCTCTCTCGCATTCTCTCTCGTCTCCCTCGCAGTCTCTCTCGCTGTGTCCATCGCAGTCTCTCTCACAGTCTCTCTTGCTGTCTCTGTCGCTGTCTCCCTCGCTGTCTCCCTCGCTGTCTCCCTCGCTGTCTCCCTCGCTGCCACCCTCGCTGCCTCCCTCGCTGCCTCCCTCGCAGTCTCTCTCGAAGTCTCTCTCGAAGTCTCTCTCGAAGTCTCTCTCGAAGTCTCTCTCGCTGTCTCTCTCGCTATCTCCCTCGCTATCTCCCTCGCTATCTCCCTCGCTATCTCCCTCGCTATCTCTCTCGCAGTCTCCCTCGCTGTCTCCCTCGCTGTCTCCCTCGCAGTCTCTCTCGCAGTCTCTCTCGCAGTCTCTCTCGCAGTCTCTCTCGCAGTCTCTCTCGCAGTCTCCCTCGCTGTCTCCCTCCCAGTCTCTCTCGCAGTCTCTCTCGCAGTCTCTCTCGCAGTCTCTCTCGCTGTCCCTCTCGCAGTCTCTCTCGCTGTCCCTCTCGCAGTCTCCCTCACTGTCTCTCTCGCTGTCTCTCTCGCAGTCTCCTTTGCAGTCTCTCTCGCTGTCTCCCTCACAGTCTCTCTCGCTGTCTCCCTCGCAGTCTCTCTCGAAGTCGCTCTCGCTTTCTCCCTCGCTGTCTCTCTCGCAGTCCTTCTCGCAGTCTCTCTCGCTGTCTCTCTCGCAGTCCTTCTCACATTCCTTCTCGCAGTCTCTCTCGCTGTCTCCCTCGCAGTCTCTCTCGCAGTCTCTCTCGCAGTCTCTCTCGCTGTCTCTCTCGCTGTCTCTCTCGCTGTCTCTCTCGCTGTCTCTCTCGCTGTCTCCCTCGCAGTCTCTCTCGCTGTCTCTCTCGCTGTCTCTCTCGCTGTCTCTCTCGCTGTCTCCATGGCTTTCTCCCTCGCTGTCTCTCTCGCAGTCTCTCTCGCAGTCTCTCTTGCAGTCTCTCTCGCAGTCTCTCTTGCAGTCTCTCTCGCAGTCTTCGTCGCAGTTTCTCTCGCTGTCTCCCTCGCTGCCTCCCACGCTGTCTCCCTCGCAGTCTCTCTTGCAGTCTCCCTCGCAGTTTCTCTCGCTTTCTCCCTCGCAGTCTCTCTCGCAGTCTCCCTCACAGTCTCACTCGCAGTCTCTCTCGCTGCCTCTCTCGCTGTCTCCCTCGCTGTCTCTCTCGCTGTCTCCCTCGCTGTCTCCCTCGAGGTCTCTCTCACAGTCTCTCTCGCAGTCTCTCTCGCTGACTCCCTCGCAGTTTCTATCGCTGTCTCCCTCGTGTTCTCTCTCGCTTTCTCTCTCGCTCTCTCCCTCGCAGTCTCTCTCGCTATCTCTCTCGCTATCTCCCTCGCTATCTCCCTCGCTATCTCCCTCGCTATCTCCCTCGCTATCTCCCTCGCTATCTCTCTCGCAGTCTCCCTCGCTGTCTCCCTCGCAGTCTCTCTCGCTGTCTCTCTCGCAGTCCTTCTCGCAGTCCTTCGCGCAGTCTCTCTCGCTGTCTCCCTCGCAGTCTCTCTCGCAGTCTCTCTCGCAGTCTCTCTCGCTGTCTCTCTCGCTGTCTCTCTCGCTGTCTCTCTCGCTGTCTCTCTCGCTGTCTCTCTCGCTGTCTCCCTCGCAGTCTCTCTCGCTGTCTCTCTCGCTGTCTCTCTCGCTGTCTCTCTCGCTGTCTCCATGGCTTTCTCCCTCGCTGTCTCTCTCGCAGTCTCTCTCGCAGTCTCTCTTGCAGTCTCTCTCGCAGTCTCTCTTGCAGTCTCTCTCGCAGTCTTCGTCGCAGTTTCTCTCGCTGTCTCCCTCGCTGCCTCCCACGCTGTCTCCCTCGCAGTCTCTCTTGCAGTCTCCCTCGCTGTGTCTCTCGCTCTCTCTCTCGCAGTCTCCCTCGCTGTCTCCCTCGCTATCTCCCTCGCTATCTCCCTCGCTGTCTCACGCGATCTCTCTCACATTCTCTCTCGTTGTCTCCCTCGCAGTCTCCCTCGCAGTCTCTCTCGCAGTGTCCCTCGCAGTCTCTCTCGCAGTCTCTATTGCTGTCTCTCTCGCTGTGTCCCTCGCTGTCTCCCTCGCTGTCTCCCTCGCTGTCTCCCTCGCTGTCTCCCTCGCTGTCTCCCTCGCTGTCTCTCTCGCTGTCTCTCTCGCTGTCTCCCTCGCTGTCTCCCTCGCTGTCTCCCTCGCTGTCTCCCTCGCTTTCTCTCTCGCTTTCTCCCTCGCTTTCTCCCTCGCTCTCTCCCTCGCAGTCTCCCTCGCAGTCTCCCTCGCAGTCTCCCTCGCAGTCTCTCTCGCAGTCTCCCTCGCAGTCTCCCTCGCTGTCTCCCTCGCTGTCTCTCTCGCTGTCTCTCTCGCTGTCTCTCTCGCTGTCTCTCTCGCTGTCTCTCTCGCTGTCTCCCTCGCAGTCTCTCTCGCTGTCTCTCTCGCTGTCTCTCTCGCTGTCTCTCTCGCTGTCTCTCTCGCTGTCTCCCTCGCAGTCTCCCTCGCTGTGTCCCTCGCTGTCTCTCTCGCAGTTTCCCTCGCTGTCTCTCTCGCAGTTTCCCTCGCTGTCTCTCTCGCAGTTTCCCTCGCTGTCTCCCTCGCTGTCTCCCTCGCTGTCTTCCACGCAGTCTCCCTCGCAGTCTCCCTCGCAGTCTCCCTCGCAGTCTCCCTCGCAGTCTCCCTCGCAGTCTCTCTCGCAGTCTCCCTCGCTGTCTCCCTCGCTTTCTCCCTCGCTGTCTCCCTCGCTGTCTATGTCGCTGTCTCTCTCGCTGTCTCTCTCGCTGTCTCTCTCGCTGTCTCTCTCGCTGTCTCTCTCGCTGTCTCCCTCGCAGTCTCCCTCGCTGTCTCCCTCGCTGTGTCCCTCGCTGTCTCTCTCGCAGTTTCCCTCGCTGTCTCTCTCGCAGTTTCCCTCGCTGTCTCCCTCGCTGTCTCCCTCGCAGTCTCCCTCGCAGTCTCCCTCGCAGTCTCCCTCGCAGTCTCCCTCGCAGTCTCCCTCGCAGTCTCCCTCGCAGTCTCCCTCGCTGTCTCCCTCGCCGTCTCCCTCGCCGTCTCCCTCGCAGTCACTCTCTCTGTATCCCCCGCTGTCTCTCTCGCTATCTCCATAGCAGTCTCTCTCACTGTCTCCCTCGCTGTCTCCCTCGCTGTCTCCCTCGCTGTCTCCCTCGCTGTCGCTGTCTCTGTCGCTGTCTCTGTCGCTGTCTCCCTCTCTGTCTCCCTCGCTGTCTCCCTCGTCGTCTCCCTCGTCATCTCCCTCGTCGTCTCCCTCGTCGTCTCCCTCGTCGTCTCCCTCGTCGTCTCCCTCGCCGTCTCCCTCGCAGTCTCTCTCGCAGTCTCTCTCGCAGTCTCTCTCGCTGTCTCTCTCGCTGTCTCTCTCGCTGTCTCTCTCGCTGTCTCTCTCGCTGTCTCTCTCAATGTCTCCCTCGCTGTCTCCCTCGCTGTCTCCCTTCTGTCTCCCTCGCTCTATCCCTCGCTGTATCACTCACTCTCTCTCTCGCTGTCTCTCTCGCAGTCTCTCTCGCTGTCCCTCTCGCAGTCTCTCTCGCTGTCCCTCTCGCATTCTCTCTCGCAGTCTCCTTTGCAGTCTCTCTCGCTGTCTCTCTCGCAGTCTCCCTCGCTGTCTCCCTCGCTGTCTCCCTCGCTGTCTCCCTCGCTGTCTCCCTCGCTGTCTCCCTCGCTGTCTCCCACGCTGTCTCCCTCGCAGTCTCTCTCGCTGTCTCCTTCGCTTTCTCCCTCGCTGTCTCTCTCGCTGTCTCTCTCGCTGTCTCCCTCGCAGTCTCTCTTGCAGTCCCTCTCGCTGTCTCCCTCGCTGTCTCCCTCGCTGTCTCCCTCGCTGTCTCCCTCGCTGTCTCCCTCGCTGTCTCCCTCGCTGCCTCCCTCGCTGTCTCCCTCGCTGTCTCCCTCGCTGTCTCCCTCGCTGTCTCCCTCGCTGTCTCCCACGCTGTCTCCCTCGCAGTCTCCCTAGCAGTCGCTCTCGCAGTCTCTCTCGCTGTCTTCCTCGCTGTGTCCCTCGCAGTCTCTCTCGCAGTCTCTCTCGCAGTCTCTCTCGCAGTCTCTCTCGCAGTCTTCCTCGCTGTCTCCCTCGCTGCCTCCCACGCTGTCTCCCTCACTGTCTCACGCGATCTCTCTCGCATTCTCTCTCGTTGTCTCCCTTGCAGTCTCTCTCGCTGCGTCCCTCGCAGTCTCTCTCGCAGTCTCTATTGCTGTCTCCCTCGTTGTCTCCCTCGTTGTCTCCCTCGTTGTCTCCCTCGCTGTCTCCCTCGCTGCCTCCCTCGCAGTCTCTCTCGAATTCTCTCTCGCTGTCTCCCTCGCTGTCTCCCTTGCTGTCTCTCTCGCTCTCTCTATCGCCATCTCCCTCGCCATCTTATTCGCTGTCTCCCTCGCATTCTCTCTCGCAGTGTCTCTCGCTGTCTCCCTCGCAGTCTCCCTCGCAGTCTCTCTCGCTGTCTCCCTCACAGTCTCTCTCGAAGTCGCTCTCGCTTTCTCCCTCGCTTTCTCCCTCGCTGTCTCTCTCGCAGTCCATCTCGCAGTCCTTCTCGCAGTCTCTCTCGCTGTCTCCCTCGCTGTGTCTCTCGCTCTCTCCCTCGCTGTCTCCATCGCTGTCTCACGCGCTCTCTCTCGCAGTCTCTCTCGCTGTCTCTCTCGCTGTCTCTCTCGCTGTCTCTCTCACTGTCTCCCTCGCTGTCTCCCTCGCTGTGTCCCTCGCTGTGTCCCTCGCTGTGTCCCTCGCTGTGTTCCTCGCTGTCTCTCTCGCAGTCTCCCTCGCTGTCTCCCTCGCTGTCTCCCTCGCTGTCTCCCTCGTCGTCTCCCTCGTCGTCTCCTTGGCCGTCTCCCTGGCCGTCTCCCTCGCAGTCTCTCTCGCTGTCTCTCTCGCTGTCTCTCTCAATGTACTCTCGCTGTCTCCCTCGCTGTCTCACTCGCTCTATCCCTCGCTGTATCTCTCGCAGTCTCTCTCACAGTCTCTCTCGCTGTCTCCCTCGCTGTCTCACTCGCTCTATCCCTCGCTGTATCTCTCGCAGTCTCTCTCACAGTCTCTCTCGCTGTCTCTCTCGCTGTCTCCCTCACAGTCTCTCTCGAAGTCGCTCTCGCTTTCTCCCTCGCTTTCTCCCTCGCTGTCTCTCTCGCAGTCCATCTCGCAGTCCTTCTCGCAGTCTCTCTCGCTGTCTCCCTCGCTGTGTCTCTCGCTCTCTCCCTCGCTGTCTCCATCGCTGTCTCACGCGCTCTCTCTCGCAGTCTCTCTCGCTGTCTCTCTCGCTGTCTCTCTCGCTGTCTCTCTCACTGTCTCCCTCGCTGTCTCCCTCGCTGTGTCCCTCGCTGTGTCCCTCGCTGTGTCCCTCGCTGTGTTCCTCGCTGTCTCTCTCGCAGTCTCCCTCGCTGTCTCCCTCGCTGTCTCCCTCGCTGTCTCCCTCGTCGTCTCCCTCGTCGTCTCCTTGGCCGTCTCCCTGGCCGTCTCCCTCGCAGTCTCTCTCGCTGTCTCTCTCGCTGTCTCTCTCAATGTACTCTCGCTGTCTCCCTCGCTGTCTCACTCGCTCTATCCCTCGCTGTATCTCTCGCAGTCTCTCTCACAGTCTCTCTCGCTGTCTCTCTCGCCGTCTCTCTCGCCGTCTCTCTCTCCGTCTCTCTCGCCGTCTCTCTCGCCGTCTCTCTCTCCGTCTCACTCGCCGTCTCTCTCGCAGTCTCCCTCGCAGTCTCCCTCGCAGTCTCTCTCGCAGTCTCTCTCGCAGTCTCTCTCGCAGTCTCTCTCGCAGTCTCTCTCGCTGTCCCTCTCACAGTCTCTCTCGCTGTCTCTCTCGCTGTCTCTCTCGCTGTCTCTCTCGCAGTCTCTCTCGCAGTCTCTCTCGCAGTCTCCTTTGCAGTCTCTCTCGCTGTCTCTCTCGCTGTCTCCCACGCTGTCTCCCACGCTGTCTCCCTCGCAGTCTCTCTCGCAGTCTCTCTCGCAGTCTCTCTCGCAGTCTCTCTCGCAGTCTCTCTCGCAGTCTCTCTCGCTGTCTCCCTCGCTTTCTCCCTCGCTGTCTCTCTCGCTGTCCCTCTCGCAGTCTCTCTCGCTGTCCCTCTCGCATTCTCTCTCGCTGTCTCTCTCGCAGTCTCCTTTGCAGTCTCTCTCGCTGTCTCTCTCGCAGTCTCCCTCGCTGTCTCCCTCGCTGTCTCCCTCGCTGTCTCCCTCGCTGTCTCCCTCGCTGTCTCCCTCGCTGTCTCCCTCGCTGTCTCCCACGCTGTCTCCCTCTCAGTATCTCTCGCTGTCTCCCTCGCTTTCTCCCTCGCTGTCTCTCTCGCTGTCTCTCTCGCTGTCTCCCTCGCAGTCTCTCTTGCAGTCCCTCTTGCTGTCTCCCTCGCTGTCTCCCTCGCTGTCTCCCTCGCTGTCTCCCTCGCTGTCTCCCTCGCAGTCTCCCTCGCTGCCTCCCTCGCTGCCTCCCTCGCTGTCTCCCTCGCTGTCTCCCTCGCTGTCTCCCTCGCTGTCTCCCACGCTGTCTCCCTCGCAGTCTCCCTAGCAGTCGCTCTCGCAGTCTCTCTCGCTGTCTTCCTCGCTGTGTCCCTCGCAGTCTCTCTCGCAGTCTCTCTCGCAGTCTCTCTCGCAGTCTCTCTCGCAGTCTCTCTCGCAGTCTCTCTCGCAGTCTTCCTCGCTGTCTCCCTCGCTGCCTCCCACGCTGTCTCCCTCACTGTCTCACGCGATCTCTCTCGCATTCTCTCTCGTTGTCTCCCTTGCAGTCTCTCTCGCTGCGTCCCTCGCAGTCTCTCTCGCAGTCTCTATTGCTGTCTCCCTCGCTGTCTCCCTCGTTGTCTCCCTCGTTGTCTCCCTCGCTGTCTCCCTCGCTGCCTCCCTCGCAGTCTCTCTCGAAATCTCTCTCGCTGTCTCCCTCGCTGTCTCCCTCGCTGTCTCTCTCGCTCTCTCTCTCGCCATCTCCCTCGCCATCTTATTCGCTGTCTCCCTCGCATTCTCTCTCGCAGTGTGTCTCGCTGTCTCCCTCGCAGTCTCTCTCGCTGTCTCCCTCACAGTCTCTCTCGAAGTCGCTCTCGCCTTCTCCCTCGCTTTCTCCCTCGCTGTCTCTCTCGCAGTCCATCTCGCAGTCCATCTCGCAGTCCTTCTCGCAGTCTCTCTCGCTGTCTCCCTCGCTGTGTCTCTCGCTCTCTCCCTCGCTGTCTCCATCGCTGTCTCACGCGCTCTCTCTCGCAGTCTCTCTCGCTGTCTCTCTCGCTGTCTCTCTCGCTGTCTCTCTCGCTGTCTCTCTCGCTGTCTCCCTCGCTGTCTCCCTCGCTGTCTCCCTCGCTGTCTCCCTCGCAGTCTCCCTCGCTGCCTCCCTCGCTGTCTCCCTAGCAGTCGCTCTCGCAGTCGCTCTCGCAGTCTCTCTCGCAGTCTCTCTCGCTGTCTCCCTCGCTGTCTCCCTCGCTGCCGCCCTCGCTGTCTCCCTAGCAGTCGCTCTCGCAGTCTCTCTCACTGTCTTCCTCGCTGTGTCCCTCGCCGTCTCTCTCGCAGTCTCTCTCGCAGTCTCTCTCGCAGTCTTCCTCGCAGTTTCTCTCGCTGTCTCCCTCGCTGCCTCCCACGCTGTCTCCCTCGCTGTCTCACGCGATCTCTCTCACATTCTCTCTCGTTGTCTCTCTCGCTGTGTCCCTCGCAGTCTCTCTCGCAGTCTCTATTGCTGTCTCTGTCGCTGTCTCCCTCGCTGTCTCCCTCGCTGCCTCCCTCGCAGTCTCTCTCGAAGTCTCTCTCGCTGTCTCCCTCGCTGTCTCTCTCTCTCTCGCCGTCTCCCTCGCCGTCTTAATCGCTGTCTCCCTCGCATTCTCTCTCGCAGTGTCTCTCGCTGTCTCCATCGCAGTCTCCCTCGCAGTCTCTCTCGCTGTCTCCCTCACAGTCTCTCTCGCTGTCTCCCTCGCAGTCTCTCTCGAAGTCGCTCTCGCTTTCTCCCTCGCTGTCTCTCTCGCAGTCCTTCTCGCAGTCCTTCTCGCTGTCTCCAGCGCTGTCTCCCTCGCTGTCTCCCTCGCTGTCTCCCTCGCTGTCTCCCTCGCTGTCTCCCTCGCTGTCTCCCTCGCTGTCTCCCTCGCTGTCTCCCTCGCTGTCTCTCTCGCAGTCTCCCTCGCAGTCTCCCTCGCAGTCTGCCTCGCAGTCTCCCTCGCAGTCTCTTTCGCTGTCTCCCTCGCTGTTTCCCTCACAGTCTCTTTCGCTGTCTCCCTCGCAGTCTCCCTCGCAGTCTCCCTCGCAGTCTCTCTCGCAGTCGCTCTCACTTTCTCCCTCGCTGTCTCTCTCGCAGTCCTTCTCGCAGTCCTTCTCGCAGTCTCTCTCGCTGTCTCTCTCGCTGTCTCCCTCGCTGTCTCCCTCGCTGTCTCCCTCGCTGTCTCCCTCGCTGTCTCCCTCGCTGTCTCCCTCGCTGTCTCCCACGCTGTCTCCCTCGCAGTCTCCCTCGCAGTCTCTCTCGCTGTCTCTCTCGCTGTCTCCCTCGCTTTCTCCCTCGCTGTCTCCCTCGCTGTCTCTCTCGCTGTCTCTCTCGCTGTCTCTCTCGCTGTCTCCCTCGCTGTCTCCCTCGCTGTCTCACGCGATCTCTCTCGCTGTCTCTCTCGCTGTCTCTCTCGCTGTCTCCCTCGCAGTCTCCCTCGCAGTCTCCCTCGCAGTCTCTCTCGCTGTCTCCCTCGCTGTCTCCCTCGCTGTCTCCCTCGCTGTCTCCCTCGCTGTCTCCCTCACTGTGTCCCTCGCTCTCTCCCTCGCAGTCTCCCTCGCCGTCTCTCTCGCAGTCTCTCTCGCTGTCTTCCTCGCAGTTTCTCTCGCAGTTTCTCTCGCCGTCTCCCTCGCTGTCTCCCTCGCTGTCTCCCTCGCTGCCTCCCTCGCTGTCTCCCTAGCAGTCGCTCTCGCAGTCGCTCTCGCAGTCTCTCTCGCTGTCTCCATCGCTGTCTCCCTCGCAGTCTCCCTCGCAGTCTCCCTCGCAGTCTCCCTCGCAGTCTCCCTCGCCTTCTACCTCGCTGCCTCCCTCGCTGTCTCCCTAGCAGTCGCTCTCGCAGTCTCTCTCGCTGTCTTCCTCGCTGTGTCCCTCGCAGTCTCTCTCGCAGTCTCTCTCGCAGTCTCTCTCGCAGTCTCTCTCGCAGTCTTCCTCGCAGTTTCTCTCGCTGTCTCCCTCGCTGCCTCCCACGCTGTCTCCCTCGGTGCCTCCCACACTGTCACCCTCACTGTCTCACGCAATCTCTCTCGCATTCTCTCTCGTTGTCTCCCTTGCAGTCTCTCTCGCTGTGTCCCTCGCAGTCTATCTCGCAGTCTCTATTGCTGTCTCTGTCGCTGTCTCCCTCGCTGTCTCCCTCACTGCCTCTCTCGAAGTCTACCTCGCTGTCTCCCTCGCTGTCTCCCTCGCAGTCTCTCTCGCAGTCTCTCTCGCAGTCTCTCTCGCAGTCTCTCTCGCAGTCTCTCTCGCAGTCTCTCTCGCAGTCTCTCTCGCAGTCTTTCTCGCAGTCTCCCTCGCTGTCTCCCTCGCTTTCTCCCTCGCTGTCTCTCTCGCTGTCTCTCTCGCTGTCCCTCTCGCAGTCTCTCTCGCTGTCCCTCTCGCATTCTCTCTCGCAGTCTCCTTTGCAGTCTCTCTCGCTGTCTCTCTCGCAGTCTCCCTCGCTGTCTCCCTCGCTGTCTCCCTCGCTGTCTCCCTCGCTGTCTCCCTCGCTGTCTCCCTCGCTGTCTCCCTCGCTGTCTCCCTCGCTGTCTCCCACGCTGTCTCCCTCGCAGTCTCTCTCGCTGTCTCCCTCGCTTTCTCCCTCGCTGTCTCTCTCGCTGTCTCTCTCGCTGTCTCCCTCGCAGTCTCTCTTGCAGTCCCTCTCGCTGTCTCCCTCGCTGTCTCCCTCGCTGTCTCCCTCGCTGTCTCCCTCGCTGTCTCCCTCGCTGTCTCCCTCGCAGTCTCCCTCGCTGCCTCCCTCGCTGTCTCCCTAGCAGTCGCTCTCGCAGTCGCTCTCGCAGTCTCTCTCAATGTACTCTCGCTGTCTCCCTCGCTGTCTCACTCGCTCTATCCCACGCTGTATCTCTCGCAGTCTCTCTCACAGTCTCTCTCACAGTCTCTCTCACAGTCTCTCTCACTGTCTCTCTCGCTGTCTCCCTCGCAGTCTCTCTCGCTCTCTCCCTCACTGTCTCTCTCGCCGTCTCTCTCGCCGTCTCTCTCGCCATCTCTCTCGCAGTCTCCCTCGCTGTCTCCCTCGCTGTCTCCCTCGCTGTCTCCCTCGCTGTCTCCCTCGCAGTCTCTCTCGCAGTCTCTCTCGCAGTCTCTCTCGCTGTCTCTCTCGCTGTCCCTCTCGCTGTCTCTCTCGCTGTCTCCCTCACTGTGTCCCTCGCAGTCTCCCTCGCTGTCTCCCTCATCGTCTCCCTCGCCGTCTCCCTTGCAGTCACTCTCTCTGTATCCCCGGCTGTCTCTCTCGCTATCTCCATAGCAGTCTCTCTCACTGTCTCTGTCGCTGTCTCTGTCGCTGTCTCTGTCGCTGTCTCTGTCGCTGTCTCTGTCGCTGTCTCTGTCGCTGTCTCCCTCGCCGTCTCCCTCGCAGTCTCTCTCGCAGTCTCTCTCGCTGTCTCTCTCAATGTACTCTCGCTGTCTCCCTCACTGTCTCACTCGCTCTATCCCTCGCTGTATCTCTCGCAGTCTCTCTCGCAGTCTCTCTCACAGTCTCTCTCACAGTCTCTCTCGCTGTCTCTCTCGCTGTCTCCCTCGCAGTCTCTCTCGCTCTCTCCCTCACTGTCTCTCTCGCCGTCTCTCTCTCCATCTCTCTCGCCATCTCTCTAGCCATCTCTCTCGCAGTCTCCCTCGGGGTCTCCCTCGCTGTCTCCCTCGCAGTCTCCCTCGCAGTCTCCCTCGCAGTCTCTCTCGCAGTCTCTCTCGCAGTCTCTCTCGCAGTCTCCCTCGCTGTCTCCCTCACAGTCTCTCTCGCTGTCTCCCTTGCAGTCTCCCACACAGTCTCTCACGCTTTCTCCCTCGCTTTCTCCCTCGCAGTCTCTCTCGCAGTCTCTCTCGCAGTCTCTCTCGCAGTCTCTCTCGCAGTCTCTCTCGCTGTCTCTATTGCTGTCTCTCTCGCTGTCTCTCTCGCAGTCTCCCTCGCAGTCTCCCTCGCAGTCTCTCTCGTAGTCTCCTTTGCAGTCTCTCTCGCTGTCTCTCTCGCTGTCGCTCTCGCTGTCTCTCTCGCTGTCTCTCTCGCAGTCTCTCTCGCAGTCTCTCTCGCAGTCTCCCTCGCAGTCTCTTTCGCTGTCTCCCTCGCTGTTTCCCTCACAGTCTCTTTCGCTGTCTCCCTCGCAGTCTCCCTCGCAGTCTCTCTCGCAGTCGCTCTCACTTTCTCCCTCGCTGTCTCTCTCGCAGTCCTTCTCGCAGTCCTTCTCGCAGTCCTTCTCGCAGTCCTTCTCGCAGTCCTTCTCGCAGTCTCTCTCGCTGTCTCCCTCGCTGTCTCCCTCGCTGTCTCCCTCGCTGTCTCCCTCACTGTCTCCCTCGCTGTCTCCCTCGCTGTCTCCCACGCTGTCTCCCTCGCAGTCTCCCTCGCTTTCTCTCTCGCTGTCTCTCTCGCTGTCTCCCTCGCTTTCTCCCTCGCTGTCTCCCTCGCTGTCTCCCTCGCTGTCTCCCTCGCTGTCTCCCTCGCTGTCTCCCTCGCTGTCTCCCTCGCTCTCTCCCTCGCTCTCTCCCTCGCAGTCTCCCTCACCGTCTCCCTCGCCGTCTCTCTCGCAGTCTCTCTCGCTGTCTACCTCGCAGTCTCTCTCGCTGTCTCCCTCGCTGCCTCCCTCGCTGTCTCCCAAGCAGTCGCTCTCGCAGTCGCTCTCGCAGTCGCTCTCGCAGTCTCTCTCGCTGTCTCCCTCGCTGTCTCCCTCACTGCCTCCCTCGCTGTCTCCCTAGCAGTCGATCTCGCAGTCTCTCTCGCTGTCTTTCTCGCTGTGTCCCTCGCAGTCTCTCTCGCAGTCTCTCTCGCAGTCTTACTCGCAGTTTCTCTCGCTGTCTCCCTCGCTGCCTCCCACGCTGTCTCCCTCGCTGTCTCCCACGCTGTCTCCCTCGCTGTCTCACGCGATCTCTCTCGCATTCTCTCTCGTTGTCTCCCTTGCAGTCTCTCTCGCTGTGTCCCTCGCAGTCTCTCTCGCAGTCTCTATTGCTGTCTCTGTCGCTGTCTCCCTCGCTGTCGCCCTCGCTGCCTCTCTCGAAGTCTCTCTCGCTGTCTACCTCGCTGTCTCCCTCGCTCTCTCTCTCACTCTCTCTCTCGCCGTCTCCCTCGCCGTCTTAATCGCTGTCTCCCTCGCATTCTCTCTCGCAGTGTCTCTCGCAGTCTGCCTCGCAGTCTCCCTCGCAGTCTCCCTCGCAGTCTCTCTCGCTGTCTCCCTCGCAGTCTCTCTCGAAGTCGCTCTCGCTTTCTCCCTCGCTTTCTCCCTCGCTGTCTCTCTCGCAGTCCTTCTCGCAGTCCTTCTCGCAGTCCTTCTCGCAGTCCTTCTCGCAGTCTCTCTCGCTGTCTCCAGCGCTGTCTCCCTCGCTGTCTCCCTCGCTGTCTCCCTCGCTGTCTCCCTCGCTGTCTCCCTCGCTGTCTCCCTCGCTGTCTCCCTCGCTGTCTCCCTCGCTGTCTCCCTCGCTGTCTCCCTCGCTGTCTCCCATGCAGTCTCTCTCGCTGTCTCTCTCGCTGTCTCCATGGCTTTCTCCCTCGCTGTCTCTCTCGCTGTCTCTCTCGCTGTCTCTCTCGCTGTCTCTCTCGCTGTCTCTCTCGCAGTCTCCCTCGCAGTCTCCCTCGCAGTCTCTCTCGTAGTCTCCTTTGCAGTCTCTCTCGCTGTCTCTCTCGCTGTCTCTCTCGCAGTCTCTCTCGCAGTCTCCCTCGCTGTCTCCCACGCAGTCTCTTTCGCTGTCTCCCTCGCTGTTTCCCTCACAGTCTCTTTCGCTGTCTCCCTCGCAGTCTCCCTCGCAGTCTCTCTCGCAGTCGCTCTCACTTTCTCCCTCGCTGTCTCTCTCGCAGTCCTTCTCGCAGTCCTTCTCGCAGTCTCTCTCGCTGTCTCTCTCGCTGTCTCTCTCGCTGTCTCCCTCGCTGTCTCCCTCGCTGTCTCCCTCGCTGTCTCCCTCACTGTCTCCCTCACTGTCTCCCTCGCTGTCTCCCACGCTGTCTCCCTCGCAGTCTCCCTCGCAGTCTCCCTCGCAGTCTCCCTCGCAGTCTCCCTCGCAGTCTCCCTCGCTGTCTCCCTCGCTTTCTCCCTCGCTGTCTCTCTCGCTGTCTCTCTCGCTGTCTCCCTCGCTTTCTCCCTCACAGTCTCCCTCGCTGTCTCCCTCGCTGTCTCCCTCGCTGTCTCCCTCGCTGTCTCCCTCGCTGTCTCCCTCACTGTGTCCCTCGCTCTCTCCCTCGCAGTCTCCCTCACCGTCTCCCTCGCCGTCTCTCTCGCAGTCTCTCTCGCTGTCTACCTCGCAGTCTCTCTCGCAGTCTCTCTCGCTGTCTCCCTCGCTGTCTCCCTCGCTGCCTCCCTCGCTGCCTCCCTCGCTGTCTCCCAAGCAGTCGCTCTCGCAGTCGCTCTCGCAGTCTCTCTCGCTGTCTCCCTCGCTGTCTCCCTCGCTGCCTCCCTCGCTGTCTCCCTAGCAGTCGCTCTCGCAGTCTCTCTCGCTGTCTTCCTCGCTGTCTTCCTCGCTGTGTCCCTCGCAGTCTCTCTCGCAGTCTCTCTCGCAGTCTTACTCGCAGTTTCTCTCGCTGTCTCCCTCGCTGCCTCCCACGCTGTCTCCCTCGCTGTCTCCCACGCTGTCTCCCTCGCTGTCTCACGCGATCTCTCTCGCATTCTCTCTCGTTGTCTCCCTTGCAGTCACTCTCGCTGTGTCCCTCGCAGTCTCTCTCGCAGTCTCTATTGCTGTCTCTGTCGCTGTCTCCCTCGCTGTCTCCCTCGCTGCCTCTCTCGAAGTCTCTCTCGCTGTCTACCTCGCTGTCTCCCTCGCTCTCTCTCTCGCTCTCTCTCTCGCTCTCTCTCTCGCCGTCTCCCTCGCCGTCTTAATCGCTGTCTCCCTCGCATTCTCTCTCGCAGTGTCTCTCGCAGTCTGCCTCGCAGTCTCCCTCGCAGTCTCTCTCGCTGTCTCCCTCGCAGTCTCTCTCGAAGTCGCTCTCGCTTTCTCCCTCGCTGTCTCTCTCGCAGTCCTTCTCGCAGTCCTTCTCGCTGTCTCTCTCGCTGTCTCCAGCGCTGTCTCCCTCGCTGTCTCCCTCGCTGTCTCCCTCGCTGTCTCCCTCGCTGTCTCCCTCGCTGTCTCCCATGCAGTCTCTCTCGCTGTCTCTCTCGCTGTCTCCATGGCTTTCTCCCTCGCTGTCTCTCTCGCTGTCTCTCTCGCTGTCTCTCTCGCTGTCTCTCTCGCTGTCTCTCTCGCTGTCTCTCTCGCTGTCTCTCTCGCTGTCTCTCTCGCTGCCTCTCTCGCTGTCTCACTTGCTGTCTCTCTTGCAATCTCTCTCGCTGTCTCCCTTACTGTGTCTCTCGCTCTCTCCCTCGCTGTCTCCCTCGCTGTCTCATGCGCTCTCTCTCGCAGTCTCTCTCGCTGTCCCCCTCGCTGTCCCCCTCGCTGTCTCCCTCGCTGTTTCCCTCGCTGTGTCCCTCGCTGTGTCCCTCGCTGTGTCCCTCGCTGTCTCCCTCGCTGTCTCCCTCGCTGTCTCCCTCGCTGTCTCTCTCGCTGTCTCCCTCATCGTCTCCCTCGCCGTCTCCCTTGCAGTCACTCTCTCTGTATCCCCGGCTGTCTCTCTCGCTATCTCCATAGCAGTCTCTCTCACTGTCTCCCTCGCTGTCGCTGTCTCTGTCGCTGTCTCTGTCGCTGTCTCTGTCGCTGTCTCTGTCTCTGTCGCTGTCTCTGTCGCTGTCTCTGTCGCTGTCTCTGTCGCTGTCTCTGTCGCTGTCTCTGTCGCTGTCTCCCTGGCCGTCTCCCTGGCCGTCTCCCTGGCCGTCTCCCTGGCCGTCTCCCTCGCAGTCTCTCTCGCTGTCTCTCTCAATGTACTCTCGCTGTCTCCCTCGCTGTCTCACTCGCTCTATCCCTCGCTGTATCTATCGCAGTCTCTCTCACAGTCTCTCTCACAGTCTCTCTCGCTGTCTCCCTCGCAGTCTCTCTCGAAGTCGCTCTCGCTTTCTCCCTCGCTGTCCTTCTCGCAGTCCTTCTCGCAGTCCTTCTCGCAGTCTCTCTCGCTGTCTCCAGCGCTGTCTCCCTCGCTGTCTCCATCGCTGTCTCCCTCGCTGTCTCCCTCGCTGTCTCCCTCGCTGTCTCCCTCGCTGTCTCCCTCGCTGTCTCCCACGCAGTCTCTCTCGCTGGCTCTCTCACTGTCTCAATCGCTTTCTCCCTCGCTGTCTCTCTCGCTGTCTCTCTCGCTGTCTCTCTCGCTGCCTCTCTCGCTGTCTCTCTCGCTGTCTCCCTTGCAGTCTTTCTTGCAGTCTCTCTTGCAGTCTCTCTCGCAGTCTCCCTCGCTGTCTCCCTCGCTGTCTCCCTCGCTGTGTCTCTCGCTCTCTCCCTCGCTGTCTCCCTCGCTGTCTCATGCGCTCTCTCTCGCAGTCTGTCTCGCTGTCTCCCTCACTGTGTCCCTCGCAGTCTCCCTCGCAGTCTCCCTCGCAGTCTCCCTCGCTGTCTCCCTCGCCGTCTCCCTCGCCGTCTCCCTCGCCGTCTCCCTCGCCGTCTCCCTCGCCGTCACTCTCTCTGTATCCCCGGCTGTCTCTTTCGCTATCTCCATAGCAGTCTCTCTCACTGTCTCCCTCGCTGTCTCTGTCGCTGTCTCTGTCGCTGTCTCTGTCGCTGTCTCTGTCGCTGTCTCCCTCGCTGTCTCCCTCGTCGTCTCTCTCGCTGTCTCTCTCAATGTACTCTCGCAGTCTCTCTCGCTGTCTCACTCACTCTATCCCTCGCTGTATCTCTCGCAGTCTCTCTCGCAGTCTCTCTCACAGTCTCTCTCGCTGTCTCTCTCGCTGTCTACCTCGCAGTCTCTCTCGCTCTCTCCCTCACTGTCTCTCTCGCAGTCTCTCTCGCCGTCTCTCTCGCCATCTCTCTCGCAGTCTCCCTCGCTGTCTCCCTCGCTGTCTCCCTCGCAGTCTCTCTCGCAGTCTCCCTCGCTGTCTCCCTCACAGTCTCTCTCGCTGTCTCTCTCAATGTACTCTCGCAGTCTCTCTCGCTGTCTCACTCGCTCTATCCCTCGCTGTATCTCTCGCAGTCTCTCTCGCAGTCTCTCTCGCAGTCTCTCTCGCAGTCTCTCTCGCTGTCTCTCTCGCTGTCTCTCTCGCTGTCTACCTCGCAGTCTCTCTCGCTCTCTCCCTCACTGTCTCTCTCGCAGTCTCTCTCGCCGTCTCTCTCGCCATCTCTCGCAGTTTCTCTCGCTGTCTCCCTCGCTGTCTCCCTCGCTGTCTCCCTCGCTGCCTCCCTCGCTGCCTCCCTCGCTGCCTCCCTCGCTGTCTCCCAAGCAGTCGCTCTCGCAGTCGCTCTCGCAGTCGCTCTCGCAGTCTCTCTCGCTGTCTCCCTCGCTGTCTCCCTCACTGCCTCCCTCGCTGTCTCCCTAGCAGTCGCTCTCGCAGTCGCTCTCGCAGTCTCTCTCGCTGTCTTCCTCGCTGTGTCCCTCGCAGTCTCTCTCGCAGTCTCTCTCGCAGTCTCTCTCGCAGTCTCTCTCGCAGTCTTACTCACAGTTTCTCTCGCTGTCTCCCTCGCTGCCTCCCACGCTGTCTCCCTCGCTGTCTCACGCGATCTCTCTCGCATTCTCTCTCGTTGTCTCCCTTGCAGTCTCTCTCGCTGTGTCCCTCGCAGTCTCTCTCGCAGTCTCTATTGCTGTCTCTGTCGCTGTCTCCCTCGCTGTCTCCCTCACTGCCTCTCTCGAAGTCTACCTCGCTGTCTACCTCGCTGTCTCCCTCGCTCTCTCTCTCGCTCTCTCTCTCGCCGTCTCCCTCGCCGTCTTAATCGCTGTCTCCCTCGCATTCTCTCTCGCAGTGTCTCTCGCTGTCTCCCTCGCAATCTCCCTCGCAGTCTCTCTCGCTGTCTCCCTCGCAGTCTCTCTCGAAGTCGCTCTCGCTTTCTCCCTCGCTGTCTCTCTCGCAGTCCTTCTCGCAGTCCTTCTCGCAGTCTCTCTCGCTGTCTCCAGCGCTGTCTCCCTCGCTGTCTCCCTCGCTGTCTCCCTCGCTGTCTCCCTCGCTGTCTCCCTCGCTGTCTCCCTCGCTGTCTCCCATGCAGTCTCTCTCGCTGTCTCTCTCGCTGTCTCCATGGCTTTCTCCCTCGCTGTCTCTCTCGCTGTCTCTCTCGCTGTCTCTCTCGCTGTCTCTCTCGCTGTCTCTCTCGCTGCCTCTCTCGCTGTCTCTCTCGCTGTCTCTCTCGCTGTCTCCCTTGCAGTCTCTCTCGCTGTCTCCCTCACTGTGTCTCTCGCTCTCTCCCTCGCTGTCTCCCTCGCTGTCTCATGCGCTCTCTCTCGCAGTCTCTCTCGCTGTCTCCCTCGCTGTGTCCCTCGCTGTGTCCCTCGCTGTGTCCCTCGCTGTGTCCCTCGCTGTGTCCCTCGCTGTGTCTCTCGCAGTCTCCCTCGCTGTCTCCCTCGCTGTCTCCCTCGCTGTCTCCCTCGCTGTCTCCCTCGCAGTCTCTCTCGCTGTCTCCCTCGCTGTCTCCCTCGTCGTCTCCCTCGCCGTCTCCCTTGCAGTCACTCTCTCTGTATCCCCGGCTGTCTCTCTCGCTATCTCCATAGCAGTCTCTCTCACTGTCTCCCTCGCTGTCTCTGTCTCTGTCGCTGTCTCTGTCGCTGTCTCTGTCGCTGTCTCTGTCGCTGTCTCCCTCGCTGTCTCCCTGGCCGTCTCCCTGGCCGTCTCCCTGGCCGTCTCCCTGGCCGTCTCCCTGGCCGTCTCCCTGGCCGTCTCCCTGGCCGTCTCCCTGGCCGTCTCCCTCGCAGTCTCTCTCGCAGTCTCTCTCGCTGTCTCTCTCAATGTACTCTCGCTGTCTCCCTCGCTGTCTCACTCGCTCTATCCCTCGCTGTATCTCTCGCAGTCTCTCTCACAGTCTCTCTCACAGTCTCTCTCGCTGTCTCCCTCGCAGTCTCTCTCGAAGTCGCTCTCGCTTTCTCCCTCGCTGTCTCCCTTGCAGTCTCTCTTGCAGTCTCTCTTGCAGTCTCTCTCGCAGTCTCCCTCGCTGTCTCCCTCGCTGTCTCCCTCGCTGTCTCCCTCGCTGTGTCTCTCGCTCTCTCCCTCGCTGCCTCCCTCGCTGTCTCATGCGCTCTCTCTCGCAGTCTCTCTCGCTGTCTCCCTCACTGTGTCCCTCTCTGTCTCCCTCGCCGTCTCCCTCGCCGTCTCCCTCGCCGTCTCCCTTGCAGTCACTCTCTCTGTATCCCCGGCTGTCTCTCTCGCTATCTCCATAGCAGTCTCTCTCACTGTCTCCCTCGCTGTCTCTGTCGCTGTCTCTGTCGCTGTCTCTGTCGCTGTATCTGTCACTGTATCTGTCGCTGTCTCTGTCGCTGTCTCTGTCGCTGTCTCTGTCGCTGTCTCTCTCGCTGTCTCCCTCGTCGTCTCTCTCAATGTACTCTCGCTGTCTCTCTCGCTGTCTCACTCGCTCTATCCCTCGCTGTATCTCTCGCAGTCTCTCTCGCAGTCTCTCTCACAGTCTCTCTCGCTGTCTACCTCGCAGTCTCTCTCGCTCTCTCCCTCACTGTCTCTCTCGCAGTCTCTCTCGCTGTCCCTCTCGCTGTCCCTCTCGCTGTCCCTCTCGCTGTCCCTCTCGCTGTCTCCCTCGCAGTCTCTCTCGCAGTCTCCTTTGCAGTCTCTCTCGCTGTCTCTCTCGCTGTCTCTCTCGCTGTCTCCCTCGCAGTCTCTCTCGCAGTCTCCTTTGCAGTCTCTCTCGCTGTCCCTCTCGCTGTCTCCCTCGCAGTCTCTCTCGCAGTCTCCTTTGCAGTCTCTCTCGCTGTCTCTCTCGCTGTCTCTCTCGCTGCCTCTCTCGCTGCCTCTCTCGCAGTCTCTCTCGCAGTCTCTCTCGCAGTCTCTCTCGCAGTCTCTCTCGCAGTCTCTCTCGCAGTCTCCCTCGCAGTCTGCCTCGCAGTCTCCCTCGCAGTCTCCCTCGCTGTCTCCCTCGCTCTCTCCCTCGCTCTCTCCCTCGCAGTCTCCCTCGCCGTCTCCCTCGCCATCTCTCTCGCAGTCTCTCTCGCTGTCTTCCTCGCAGTTTCTCTCGCTGTCTCCCTCGCTGTCTCCCTCGCTGTCTCCCTCGCTGCCTCCCTCGCTGCCTCCCTAGCAGTCTCTCTCCCCATCTCTCTCGCTGTCTCTCTCAATGTCCTCTCGCTGTCTCCCTCGCTGTCTCACTCGCTCTATCCCTCGCTGTATCTCTCGCAGCCTCCCTCGCTGTCTCCCTAGCAGTCTCTCTCGCAGTCTCTCTCGCTGTCTCTCTCGCAGTCTCCCTCGCAGTCTCTCTCGCAGTCTCTCTCGCAGTCTCATTCGCAGTCTTCCTCGCAGTTTCTCTCGCAGTTTCTCTCGCTGTCTCCCTCGCTGCCTCCCACGCTGTCTCCCTCGCTGTCTCACGCGATCTCTCTCGCATTCTCTCTCGCTGTCTCCCTCGCAGTCTCTCTCGAAGTCGCTCTCGCTTTCTCCCTCGCTGTCTCTCTCGCAGTCCTTCTCGCAGTCTCTCTCGCTGTCTCCAGCGCTGTCTCCCTCGCTGTCTCCCTCGCTGTCTCCCTCGCTGTCTCCCTCGCTGTCTGCCTCGCTGTCTCCCTCGCTGTCTCCCTCGCTGTCTCCCTCGCTGTCTCCCTCGCTGTCTCCCTCGCTGTCTCTCTCGCTGTCTCTCTCGCTGTCTCCATGGCATTCTCCCTCGCTGCCTCTCTCGCTGTCTCTCTCGCTGTCTCTCTCGCTGTCTCTCTCGCTGTCTCTCTCGCTGTCTCTCTCGCTGTCTCTCTCGCAGTCTCTCTTGCAGTCTCTCTCGCTGTCTCCCTCGCTGTATCTCTCGCTCTCTCCCTCGCTCTCTCCCTCGCTGTCTCACGCGCTCTCTCTCGCAGTCTCTCTCGCTGTCTCTCTCGCTGTCTCTCTCGCTGTCTCTCTCGCTGTCTCTCTCGCTGTCTCCCTCGCTGTGTCCCTCGCTGTGTCCCTCGCTGCGTCCCTCGCTGTGTCCCTCGCTGTGTCCCTCGCTGTGTCCCTCGCTGTCTCTCTTACAGTCTCCCTCGCTGTCTCCCTCGCTGTCTCCCTCGCTGTCTCCCTCGCTGTCTCCCTCGTCGTCTCCCTCGCCGTCTCCCTTGCAGTCACACTCTCTGTATCCCCGGCTGTCTCTCTCGCTATCTCCATTGCAGTCTCTCTTGCAGTCTCTCTTGCAGTCTCTCTCGCAGTCTCCCTCGCTGTCTCCCTCGCTGTCTCCCTCGCTGTCTCCCTCGCTGTGTCTCTCGCTCTCTCCCTCGCTGCCTCCCTCGCTGTCTCATGCGCTCTCTCTCGCAGTCTCTCTCGCTGTCTCCCTCACTGTGTCCCTCGCAGTCTCCCTCGCAGTCTCCCTCACAGTCTCCCTCGCTATCTCCCTCTCTGTCTCCCTCGCCGTCGCCCTCGCCGTCTCCCTCGCCGTCTCCCTCGCTGTCTCCCTCGCCGTCTCCCTTGCAGTCACTCTCTCTGTATCCCCGGCTGTCTCTCTCGCTATCTCCATAGCAGTCTCTCTCACTGTCTCCCTCGCTGTCTCTGTCGCTGTCTCTGTCGCTGTATCTGTCACTGTATCTGTCGCTGTCTCTGTCTCTGTCTCTGTCGCTGTCTCTGTCTCTGTCATTGTCTCTGTCGCTGTCTCTGTCGCTGTCTCTGTCGCTGTCTCCCTCGCCGTCTCCCTGGCCGTCTCCCTGGCCGTCTCCCTGGCCGTCTCCCTGGCCGTCTCCCTGGCCGTCTCCCTGGCCGTCTCCCTGGCCGTCTCACTGGCCGTCTCACTGGCCGTCTCCCTGGCCGTCTCCCTCGCAGTCTCTCTCGCTGTCTCTCTCAATGTACTCTCGCTGTCTCCCTCGCTGTCTCACTCGCTCTATCCCTCGCTGTATCTCTCGCAGTCTCCCTCGCAGTCTCTCTCGCAGTCTCTCTCGCAGTCTCTCTCGCAGTCTCCCTCGCAGTCTCTCTCGCAGTCTCTCTCGCAGTCTCTCTCGCAGTCTCTCTCGCAGTCTCTCTCGCAGTCTCTCTCGCAGTCTCTCTCGCTGTCCCTCTCGCAGTCTCTCTCGCTGTCCCTCTCGCAGTCTCTCTCGCTGTCTCCCACGCTGTCTCTCTCGCAGTCTCTCTCGCAGTCTCTCTCGCAGTCTCTCTCGCTGTCTCTCTCGCTGTCTCCCTCGCTTTCTCCCTCGCTGTCTCTCTCGCTGTCTCTCTCGCTGTCTCCCTCGCAGTCTCTCTTGCAGTCTCTCTCGCTGTCTCCCTTGCAGTCTCTCTCGCTGTCTCCCTCGCTGTCTCTCTCGCTGTCTCCCTCGCTGTCTCCCTCGCTGTCTCACGCGCTCTCTCTCGCAGTCTCTCTCGCTGTCTCTCTCGCTGTGTCCCTCGCTGTGTCCCTCGCTGTGTCCCTCGCAGTCTCCCTCGCTGTCTCCCTCGCCGTCTCCCTCGCCGTCTCCCTCGCCGTCTCCCTCGCCGTCTCCCTCGCCGTCTCCCTCGCCGTCTCCCTTGCAGTCACTCTCCCTGTATCCCCGGCTGTGTCTCTCGCTATCTCCATAGCAGTCTCTCTCACTGTCTCTGTCGCTGTCTCTGTCGCTGTCTCTGTCGCTGTCTCTGTCGCTGTCTCCCTTGCTGTCTCTGTCGCTGTCTCCCTTGCTGTCTCCCTTGCTGTCTCCCTTGCTGTCTCCATCGCTGTCTCCCTCGCTGTCTCCCTCGCTGTCTCCCTCGTCGTCTCCCTGGCCGTCTCCCTGGCCGTCTCCCTGGCCGTCTCCCTGGCCGTCTCCCTGGCCGTCTCCCTCGCAGTCTCTCTCGCAGTCTCTCTCCCCATCTCTCTCGCTGTCTCTCTCAATGTCCTCTCGCTGTCTCCCTCGCTGTCTCACTCGCTCTATCCCTCGCTGTATCTCTCGCAGTCTCTCTCGCAGTCTCTCTCGCAGTCTCTCTCGCAGTCTCTCTCGCTGTCTCTCTCGCAGTCTCCCTCGCAGTCTCCCTCGCAGTCTCCCTCGCAGTCTCTCTCGCAGTCACTCTCGCAGTCTCTCTCGCAGTCTCCCTCGCAGTCTCCCTCGCAGTCTCTCTCGCTGTCTCCCTCGCAGTCTCTCTCGAAGTCGCTCTCGCTTTCTCCCTCGCTGTCTCTCTCGCAGTCCTTCTCGCAGTCTCTCTCGCTGTCTCCAGCGCTGTCTCCCTCGCTGTCTCCCTCGCTGTCTCCCTCGCTGTCTCCCTCGCTGTCTCCCTCGCTGTCTCCCTCGCTGTCTCTCTCGCTGTCTCTCTCGCTGTCTCTCTCGCTGTCTCCATCGCTTTCTCCCTCGCTGTCTCTCTCGCTGTCTCTCTCGCTGTCTCTCTCGCTGTCTCTCTCGCTGCCTCTGTCGCTGTCTCTCTCGCTGTCTCCCTTGCAGTCTCTCTTGCAGTCTCTCTCGCTGTCTCCCTCGCTGTCTCCCTCACTGTGTCTCTTGCTCTCTCCCTCGCTGTCTCCCTCGCTGTCTCATGCGCTCTCTCTCGCATTCACTCTCGCTGTCTCCCTCACTGTGTCCCTCGCTGTCTCTCTCGCAGTCTCCCTCGCTGTCTCCCTCGCCGTCTCCCTCGCCGTCTCCCTTGCAGTCACTCTCTCTGTATCCCCGGCTGTCTCTTTCGCTATCTCCATAGCAGTCTCTCTCACTGTCTACCTCGCTGTCTCTGTCGCTGTCTCTGTCGCTGTCTCTGTCACTGTCTCCCTCGCTGTCTCCCTCGCTGTCTCCCTCGCTGTCTCCCTCGCTGTCTCCCTCGCCGTCTCCCTCGCCGTCTCCCTCGCCGTCTCCCTCGCCGTCTCCCTCGCCGTCTCCCTCGCCGTCTCCCTCGCAGTCTCTCTCGCAGTCTCTCTCGCTGTCTCTCTCAATGTACTCTCGCTGTCTCCCTCGCTGTCTCACTCGCTCTATCCCTCGCTGTCTCTCTCGCAGTCTCTCTCGCAGTCTCTCTCGCAGTCTCTCTCGCTGTCTCTCTCGCTGTCTCCCTCGCAGTCTCTCTCGCTCTCTCCCTCACTGTCTCTCTCGCAGTCTCTCTCGCAGTCTCTCTCGCCGTCTCTCTCTCCGTCTCTCTCGCCATCTCTCTCGCAGTCTCCCTCGCTGTCTCCCTCGCTGTCTCTTCCGCTGTCTCCCTCGCTGTTTCCCTCACAGTCTCCCTCGCAGTCTCCCTCGCAGTCTCCCTCGCAGTCTCTCTCGCAGTCGCTCTCGCAGTCGCTCTCACTTTCTCCCTCGCTGTCTCTCTCGCAGTCCTTCTCGCAGTCCTTCTCGCAGTCCTTCTCGCAGTCCTTCTCGCAGTCTCTCTCGCTGTCTCTCTCGCTGTCTCCCTCGCTGTCTCCCTCGCTGTCTCCCTCGCTGTCTCCCAAGCTGTCTCCCTCGCAGTCTCTCTCGCTGTCTCTCTCGCTGTCTCTCTCGCTGTCTCCCTCACTTTCTCCCTCGCTGTCTCTCCCGCTGTCTCCCTCGCAGTCTCTCTTGCAGTCTCTCTCGCAGTCTCCCTCGCTGTCTCCCTCACAGTCTCTCTCGCTGTCTCCCTGGCAGTCTCCCACACAGTCTCTCACGCTTTCTCCCTCGCTTTCTCCCTCGCAGTCTCTCTCGCAGTCTCTCTCGCAGTCTCTCTCGCAGTCCTTCTCTCAGTCCTTCTCGCAGTCTCTCTCGCTGTCTCTCTCGCTGTCTCCCTCGCTGTCTCCCTCGCTGTCTCCCTCGCTGTCTCCCACGCTGTCTCCCTCGCAGTCTCCCTCGCAGTCTCCCTCGCAGTCTCTCTCGCTGTCTCCCTCGCTTTCTCCCTTGCTGTCTCCCTCGCTGTCTCTCTCGCTGTCTCCCTCGCTGTCTCCCTCGCTGTCTCCCTCGCTGTCTCACGCGATCTCTCTCGCTGTCTCTCTCGCTGTCTCTCTCGCTGTCTCTCTCTCTGTCTCTCTTGCAGTCTCACTCGCAGTCTCTCTTGCAGTCTCTCTCGCTGTCTCCCTCGCTGTCTCCCTCGCTGTCTCCCTCGCTGTCTCCCTCGCTGTCTCCCTCGCTGTCTCCCTCGCTGTCTCCCTCGCTGTCTCACGCGATCTCTCTCGCTGTCTCTCTCGCTGTCTCTCTCGCTGTCTCTCTCTCTGTCTCTCTTGCAGTCTCACTCGCAGTCTCTCTTGCAGTCTCTCTCGCTGTCTCCCTCGCTGTCTCCCTCGCTGTCTCCCTCGCTGTCTCCCTCGCTGTCTCCCTCACTGTGTCCCTCGCTCTCTCCCTCGCTCTCTCCCTCGCCGTCTCTCTCGCAGTCTCTCTCGCTGTCTTCCTCGCAGTTTCTCTCGCAGTTTCTCTCGCAGTTTCTCTCGCAGTTTCTCTCGCCGTCTCCCTCGCTGTCTCCCTCGCTGCCTCCCTCGCTGCCTCCCTAGCAGTCGCCCTCGCAGTCGCTCTCGCAGTCTCTCTCGCTGTCTCCATCGCTGTATCCATCGCTGTCTCCCTCGCAGTCTCTCTCGCAGTCTCCCTCGCTGCCTCCCTCGCTGTCTCCCTAGCAGTCGCTCTCGCAGTCTCTCTCGCTGTCTTCCTCGCTGTGTCCCTCGCTGTGTCCCTCGCTGTGTCCCTCGCTGTGTCCCTCGCAGTCTCTCTCGCAGTCTCTCTCGCAGTCTCTCTCGCAGTCTCTCTCGCAGTCTTCCTCGCTGTCTCCCTCGTGCCTCCCACGCTGTCTCCCTCACTGTCTCACGCGATCTCTCTCGCATTCTCTCTCGTTGTCTCCCTTGCTGTCTCTCTCGCTGTCTCTCTCGCTGTCTCTCTCGCTGTCTCCCTCGCAGTCTCTCTTGCAGTCTCTCTCGCTGTCTCCCTCGCTGTCTCCCTCGCTGTCTCCCTCGCTGTCTCCCTCGCTGTCTCCCTCGCTGTCTCCCTCACTGTGTCCCTCGCTCTCTCCCTCGCTCTCTCCCTCGCCGTCTCTCTCGCAGTCTCTCTCGCTGTCTTCCTCGCAGTTTCTCTCGCAGTTTCTCTCGCAGTTTCTCTCGCCGTCTCCCTCGCCGTCTCCCTCGCTGCCTCCCTCGCTGTCTCCCTAGCAGTCGCTCTCGCAGTCGCTCTCGCAGTCTCTCTCGCTGTCTCCATCGCTGTCTCCCTCGCAGTCTCCCTCGCAGTCTCCCACGCAGTCTCCCTCGCTGTCTCCCTCGCTGCCTCCCTCGCTGTCTCCCTAGCAGTCGCTCTCGCAGTCTCTCTCGCTGTCTTCCTCGCTGTGTCCCTCGCAGTCTCTCTCGCAGTCTCTCTCGCAGTCTCTCTCGCAGTCTCTCTCGCAGTCTCTCTCGCAGTCTTCCTCGCTGTCTCCCTCGCTGCCTCCCACGCTGTCTCCCTCACTGTCTCACGCGATCTCTCTCGCATTCTCTCTCGTTGTCTCCCTTGCAGTCTCTCTCGCTGCGTCCCTCGCAGTCTCTCTCGCAGTCTCTCTCGCAGTCTCTATTGCTGTCTCCCTCGCTGTCTCCCTCGTTGTCTCCCTCGCTGTCTCCCTCGCTGCCTCCCTCGCAGTCTCTCTCGAAATCTCTCTCGCTGTCTCCCTCGCTGTCTCTCTCGCTCTCTCTCTCGCCATCTCCCTCGCTGTCTCCCTCGCATTCTCTCTCGCAGTGTCTCTCGCTGTCTCCCTCGCAGTCTCCCTCGCAGTCTCTCTCGCTGTCTCCCTCACAGTCTCTCTCGAAGTCGCTCTCGCTTTCTCCCTCGCTTTCTCCCTCGCTGTCTCTCTCGCAGTCCATCTCGCAGTCCTTCTCGCAGTCTCTCTCGCTGTCTCCCTCGCTGTGTCTCTCGCTCTCTCCCTCGCTGTCTCCATCGCTGTCTCACGCGCTCTCTCTCGCAGTCTCTCTTGCAGTCTCTCTCGCAGTCTCTCTCGCTGTCTCTCTCGCTGTCTCTCTCGCTGTCTCCCTCGCTGTCTCCCTCGCTGTGTCCCTCGCTGTGTTCCTCGCTGTCTCTCTCGCAGTCTCCCTCGCTGTCTCCCTCGCTGTCTCCCTCGCTGTCTCCCTCGTCGTCTCCCTCGTCGTCTCCCTCGTCGTCTCCCTCGTCGTCTCCCTGGCCGTCTCCCTGGCCGTCTCCCTGGCCGTCTCCCTGGCCGTCTCCCTGGCCGTCTCCCTGGCCGTCTCCCTCGCAGTCTCTCTCGCTGTCTCTCTCGCTGTCTCTCTCAATGTACTCTCGCTGTCTCCCTCGCTGTCTCACTCGCTCTATCCCTCGCTGTATCTCTCGCAGTCTCTCTCACAGTCTCTCTCGCTGTCTCCCTCGCCGTCTCTCTCGCCGTCTCTCTCGCCGTCTCTCTCGCCGTCTCTCTCGCCGTCTCTCTCGCCGTCTCTCTCTCCATCTCTCTCGCCGTCTCTCTCGCCGTCTCTCTCGCCGTCTCTCTCGCTGTCCCTCTCACAGTCTCTCTCGCAGTCTCTCTCGCAGTCTCCCTCGCTGTCACTCTCGCAGTCTCTCTCGCAGTCTCTCTCGCAGTCTCTCTCGCAGTCTCTCTCGCAGTCTCTCTCGCAGTCTCTCTCGCTGTCCCTCTCACAGTCTCTCTCGCTGTCTCTCTCGCAGTCTCTCTCGCAGTCTCCTTTGCAGTCTCTCTCGCTGTCTCTCTCGCTGTCTCCCACGCTGTCTCCCTCGCAGTCTCTCTCGCAGTCTCTCTCGCAGTCTCTCTCGCAGTCTCTCTCGCAGTCTCTCTCGCTTTCTCCCTCGCTGTCTCTCTCGCTGTCTCTCTCGCTGTCCCTCTCGCAGTCTCTCTCGCTGTCCCTCTCGCAGTCTCTCTCGCTGTCCCTCTCGCATTCTCTCTCGCTGTCTCTCTCGCAGTCTCCTTTGCAGTCTCTCTCGCTGTCTCTCTCGCTGTCTCCATCGCTGTATCCATCGCTGTCTCCCTCGCAGTCTCTCTCGCTGCCTCCCTCGCTGTCTCCCTAGCAGTCGCTCTCGCAGTCTCTCTCGCTGTCTTCCTCGCTGTGTCCCTCGCTGTGTCCCTCGCTGTGTCCCTCGCAGTCTCTCTCGCAGTCTCTCTCGCAGTCTCTCTCGCAGTCTCTCTCGCAGTCTTCCTCGCTGTCTCCCTCGTGCCTCCCACGCTGTCTCCCTCACTGTCTCACGCGATCTCTCTCGCATTCTCTCTCGTTGTCTCCCTTGCTGTCTCTCTCGCTGTCTCTCTCGCTGTCTCTCTCGCTGTCTCCCTCGCAGTCTCTCTTGCAGTCTCTCTCGCTGTCTCCCTCGCTGTCTCCCTCGCTGTCTCCCTCGCTGTCTCCCTCGCTGTCTCCCTCGCTGTCTCCCTCACTGTGTCCCTCGCTCTCTCCCTCGCTCTCTCCCTCGCCGTCTCTCTCGCAGTCTCTCTCGCTGTCTTCCTCGCAGTTTCTCTCGCAGTTTCTCTCGCCGTCTCCCTCGCCGTCTCCCTCGCTGCCTCCCTCGCTGTCTCCCTAGCAGTCGCTCTCGCAGTCGCTCTCGCAGTCTCTCTCGCTGTCTCCATCGCTGTCTCCCTCGCAGTCTCCCTCGCAGTCTCCCTCGCAGTCTCCCTCGCTGTCTCCCTCGCTGCCTCCCTCGCTGTCTCCCTAGCAGTCGCTCTCGCAGTCTCTCTCGCTGTCTTCCTCGCTGTGTCCCTCGCAGTCTCTCTCGCAGTCTCTCTCGCAGTCTCTCTCGCAGTCTCTCTCGCAGTCTCTCTCGCAGTCTTCCTCGCTGTCTCCCTCGCTGCCTCCCACGCTGTCTCCCTCACTGTCTCACGCGATCTCTCTCGCATTCTCTCTCGTTGTCTCCCTTGCAGTCTCTCTCGCTGCGTCCCTCGCAGTCTCTCTCGCAGTCTCTCTCGCAGTCTCTATTGCTGTCTCCCTCGCTGTCTCCCTCGTTGTCTCCCTCGCTGTCTCCCTCGCTGCCTCCCTCGCAGTCTCTCTCGAAATCTCTCTCGCTGTCTCCCTCGCTGTCTCTCTCGCTCTCTCTCTCGCCATCTCCCTCGCCATCTTATTCGCTGTCTCCCTCGCATTCTCTCTCGCAGTGTCTCTCGCTGTCTCCCTCGCAGTCTCCCTCGCAGTCTCTCTCGCTGTCTCCCTCACAGTCTCTCTCGAAGTCGCTCTCGCTTTCTCCCTCGCTTTCTCCCTCGCTGTCTCTCTCGCAGTCCATCTCGCAGTCCTTCTCGCAGTCTCTCTCGCTGTCTCCCTCGCTGTGTCTCTCGCTCTCTCCCTCGCTGTCTCCATCGCTGTCTCACGCGCTCTCTCTCGCAGTCTCTCTTGCAGTCTCTCTCGCAGTCTCTCTCGCAGTCTCTCTCGCTGTCTCTCTCGCTGTCTCTCTCGCTGTCTCCCTCGCTGTCTCCCTCGCTGTGTCCCTCGCTGTGTTCCTCGCTGTCTCTCTCGCAGTCTCCCTCGCTGTCTCCCTCGCTGTCTCCCTCGCTGTCTCCCTCGCTGTCTCCCTCGCTGTCTCCCTCGTCGTCTCCCTCGTCGTCTCCCTCGTCGTCTCCCTCGTCGTCTCCCTGGCCGTCTCCCTGGCCGTCTCCCTGGCCGTCTCCCTGGCCGTCTCCCTGGCCGTCTCCCTGGCCGTCTCCCTGGCCGTCTCCCTCGCAGTCTCTCTCGCTGTCTCTCTCGCTGTCTCTCTCAATGTACTCTCGCTGTCTCCCTCGCTCTATCCCTCGCTGTATCTCTCGCAGTCTCTCTCACAGTCTCTCTCGCTGTCTCCCTCGCCGTCTCTCTCGCCGTCTCTCTCGCCGTCTCTCTCGCCGTCTCTCTCGCCGTCTCTCTCTCCGTCTCTCTCGCCGTCTCTCTCGCCGTCTCTCTCGCCGTCCCTCTCGCAGTCTCTCTCGCAGTCTCTCTCGCAGTCTCCCTCGCTGTCACTCTCGCAGTCTCTCTCGCAGTCTCTCTCGCAGTCTCTCTCGCAGTCTCTCTCGCTGTCCCTCTCACAGTCACTGTCGCTGTCTCTCTCGCAGTCTCTCTCGCAGTCTCTCTCGCAGTCTCCTTTGCAGTCTCTCTCGCTGTCTCTCTCGCTGTCTCCCACGCTGTCTCCCTCGCAGTCTCTCTCGCAGTCTCTCTCGCAGTCTCTCTCGCAGTCTCTCTCGCAGTCTCTCTCGCAGTCTCTCTCGCTTTCTCCCTCGCTGTCTCTCTCGCTGTCTCTCTCGCTGTCCCTCTCGCAGTCTCTCTCGCTGTCCCTCTCGCAGTCTCTCTCGCTGTCCCTCTCGCATTCTCTCTCGCTGTCTCTCTCGCAGTCTCCTTTGCAGTCTCTCTCGCTGTCTCTCTCGCAGTCTCCCTCGCTGTCTCCCTCGCTGTCTCCCTCGCTGTCTCCCTCGCTGTCTCCCACGCTGTCTCCCTCGCAGTCTCTCTCGCTGTCTCCCTCGCTTTCTCCCTCGCTGTCTCTCTCGCTGTCTCTCTCGCTGTCTCCCTCGCAGTCTCTCTTGCAGTCCCTCTCGCTGTCTCCCTCGCTGTCTCCCTCGCTGTCTCCCTCGCTGTCTCCCTCGCTGTCTCCCTCGCTGTCTCCCTCGCTGTCTCCCTCGCTGCCTCCCTCGCTGCCTCCCTCGCTGTCTCCCTCGCTGTCTCCCTCGCTGTCTCCCTCGCTGTCTCCCACGCTGTCTCCCTCGCAGTCTCCCTAGCAGTCGCTCTCGCAGTCTCTCTCGCTGTCTTCCTCGCTGTGTCCCTCGCTGTGTCCCTCGCAGTCTCTCTCGCAGTCTCTCTCGCAGTCTCTCTCGCAGTCTCTCTCGCAGTCTTCCTCGCTGTCTCCCTCGCTGCCTCCCACGCTGTCTCCCTCACTGTCTCACGCGATCTCTCTCGCATTCTCTCTCGTTGTCTCCCTTGCAGTCTCTCTCGCTGCGTCCCTCGCAGTCTCTCTCGCAGTCTCTATTGCTGTCTCCCTCGCTGTCTCCCTCGTTGTCTCTCTCGCTGTCCCTCTCGCAGTCTCTCTCGCTGTCCCTCTCGCAGTCTCTCTCGCTGTCCCTCTCGCATTCTCTCTCGCTGTCTATCTCGCAGTCTCCTTTGCAGTCTCTCTCGCTGTCTCTCTCGCAGTCTCCCTCGCTGTCTCCCTCGCTGTCTCCCTCGCTGTCTCCCTCGCTGTCTCCCTCGCTGTCTCCCTCGCTGTCTCCCTCGCTGTCTCCCTCGCTGTCTCCCACGCTGTCTCCCTCGCAGTCTCTCTCGCTGTCTCCCTCGCTTTCTCCCTCGCTGTCTCTCTCGCTGTCTCTCTCGCTGTCTCCCTCGCAGTCTCTCTTGCAGTCCCTCTCGCTGTCTCCCTCGCTGTCTCCCTCGCTGTCTCCCTCGCTGTCTCCCTCGCTGTCTCCCTCGCTGTCTCCCTCGCTGTCTCCCTCGCTGTCTCCCTCGCTGTCTCCCTTGCTGTCTCCCTCGCTGCCTCCCTCGCTGTCTCCCTCGCTGTCTCCCTCGCTGTCTCCCACGCTGTCTCCCTCGCAGTCTCCCTAGCAGTCGCTCTCGCAGTCTCTCTCGCTGTCTTCCTCGCTGTGTCCCTCGCAGTCTCTCTCGCAGTCTCTCTCGCAGTCTCTCTCGCAGTCTCTCTCGCAGTCTTCCTCGCTGTCTCCCTCGCTGCCTCCCACGCTGTCTCCCTCACTGTCTCACGCGATCTCTCTCGCATTCTCTCTCGTTGTCTCCCTTGCAGTCTCTCTCGCTGCGTCCCTCGCAGTCTCTCTCGCAGTCTCTATTGCTGTCTCCCTCGCTGTCTCCCTCGTTGTCTCCCTCGCTGTCTCCCTCGCTGCCTCCCTCGCAGTCTCTCTCGAAATCTCTCTCGCTGTCTCCCTCGCTGTCTCCCTTGCTGTCTCTCTCGCTCTCTCTATCGCCATCTCCCTCGCCATCTTATTCGCTGTCTCCCTCGCATTCTCTCTCGCAGTGTCTCTCGCTGTCTCCCTCGCAGTCTCCCTCGCAGTCTCTCTCGCTGTCTCCCTCACAGTCTCTCTCGAAGTCGCTCTCGCTTTCTCCCTCGCTTTCTCCCTCGCTGTCTCTCTCGCAGTCCATCTCGCAGTCCTTCTCGCAGTCTCTATCGCTGTCTCCCTCGCTGTGTCTCTCGCTCTCTCCCTCGCTGTCTCCATCGCTGTCTCACGCGCTCTCTCTCGCAGTCTCTCTCGCTGTCTCTCTCGCTGTCTCTCTCGCTGTCTCTCTCGCTGTCTCCCTCGCTGTCTCCCTCGCTGTGTCCCTCGCTGTGTCCCTCGCTGTGTCCCTCGCTGTGTCCCTCGCTGTGTCCCTCGCTGTGTTCCTCGCTGTCTTTCTCGCAGTCTCCCTCGCTGTCTCCCTCGCTGTCTCCCTCGCTGTCTCCCTCGTCGTCTCCCTCGTCGTCTCCCTCGTCGTCTCCTTGGCCGTCTCCCTGGCCGTCTCCCTCGCAGTCTCTCTCGCTGTCTCTCTCGCTGTCTCTCTCAATGTACTCTCGCTGTCTCCCTCGCTGTCTCACTCGCTCTATCCCTCGCTGTATCTCTCGCAGTCTCTCTCACAGTCTCTCTCGCTGTCTCTCTCGCTGTCTCCCTCGCAGTCTCTCTCGCTCTCTCCCTCACTGTCTCTCTCGCCGTCTCTCTCGCCGTCTCTCTCGCCGTCTCTCTCGCTGTCTCCCTCGCTGTCTCCCTCGCTGTCTCCCTCGCTGTCTCCCTCGCTGTCTCCCTCGCTGTCTCCCACGCTGTCTCCCTCGCAGTCTCTCTCGCTGTCTCCCTCGCTTTCTCCCTCGCTGTCTCTCTCGCTGTCTCTCTCGCTGTCTCCCTCGCAGTCTCTCTTGCAGTCCCTCTTGCTGTCTCCCTCGCTGTCTCCCTCGCTGTCTCCCTCGCTGTCTCCCTCGCTGCCTCCCTCGCTGTCTCCCTCGCTGTCTCCCTCGCTGTCTCCCTCGCTGTCTCCCACGCTGTCTCCCTCGCAGTCTCCCTAGCAGTCGCTCTCGCAGTCTCTCTCGCTGTCTTCCTCGCTGTGTCCCTCGCAGTCTCTCTCGCAGTCTCTCTCGCAGTCTCTCTCGCAGTCTCTCTCGCAGTCTCTCTCGCAGTCTTCCTCGCTGTCTCCCTCGCTGCCTCCCACGCTGTCTCCCTCACTGTCTCACGCGATCTCTCTCGCATTCTCTCTCGTTGTCTCCCTTGCAGTCTCTCTCGCTGCGTCCCTCGCAGTCTCTCTCGCAGTCTCTATTGCTGTCTCCCTCGCTGTCTCCCTCGTTGTCTCCCTCGCTGTCTCCCTCGCTGCCTCCCTCGCAGTCTCTCTCGAAATCTCTCTCGCTGTCTCCCTCGCTGTCTCCCTCGCTGTCTCTCTCGCTCTCTCTCTCGCCATCTCCCTCGCCATCTTATTCGCTGTCTCCCTCGCATTCTCTCTCGCAGTGTGTCTCGCTGTCTCCCTCGCAGTCTCTCTCGCTGTCTCCCTCACAGTCTCTCTCGAAGTCGCTCTCGCCTTCTCCCTCGCTTTCTCCCTCGCTGTCTCTCTCGCAGTCCATCTCGCAGTCCTTCTCGCAGTCTCTCTCGCTGTCTCCCTCGCTGTGTCTCTCGCTCTCTCCCTCGCTGTCTCCATCGCTGTCTCACGCGCTCTCTCTCGCAGTCTCTCTCGCTGTCTCTCTCGCTGTCTCTCTCGCTGTCTCTCTCGCTGTCTCTCTCGCTGTCTCCCTCGCTGTCTCCCTCGCTGTCTCCCTCGCTGTCTCTATCGCTGTCTCCCTCGCTGTCTCCCTCGCAGTCTCCCTCGCTGCCTCCCTCGCTGTCTCCCTAGCAGTCGCTCTCGCAGTCGCTCTCACAGTCTCTCTCGCAGTCTCTCTCGCTGTCTCCCTCGCTGTCTCCCTCGCTGTCTCCCTCGCTGCCACCCTCGCTGTCTCCCTAGCAGTCGCTCTCGCAGTCTCTCTCACTGTCTTCCTCGCTGTGTCCCTCGCCGTCTCTCTCGCAGTCTCTCTCGCAGTCTCTCTCGCAGTCTTCCTCGCAGTTTCTCTCGCTGTCTCCCTCGCTGCCTCCCACGCTGTCTCCCTCGCTGTCTCACGCGATCTCTCTCGCATTCTCTCTCGTTGTCTCCCTTGCAGTCTCTCTCGCTGTGTCCCTCGCAGTCTCTCTCGCAGTCTCTATTGCTGTCTCTGTCGCTGTCTCCCTCGCTGTCTCCCTCGCTGCCTCCCTCGCAGTCTCTCTCGAAGTCTCTCTCGCTGTCTCCCTCGCTGTCTCTCTCTCTCTCGCCGTCTCCCTCGCCGTCTTAATCGCTGTCTCCCTCGCATTCTCTCTCGCAGTGTCTCTCGCTGTCTCCCTCGCAGTCTCCCTGGCAGTCTCTCTCGCTGTCTCCCTCACAGTCTCTCTCGCTGTCTCCCTCGCAGTCTCTCTCGAAGTCGCTCTCGCTTTCTCCCTCGCTGTCTCTCTCGCAGTCCTTCTCGCAGTCTCTCTCGCTGTCTCCAGCGCTGTCTCCCTCGCTGTCTCCCTCGCTGTCTCCCTCGCTGTCTCCCTCGCTGTCTCCCTCGCTGTCTCCCTCGCTGTCTCCCTCGCTGTCTCCCTCGCTGTCTCTCTCGCAGTCTCCCTCGCAGTCTCCCTCGCAGTCTGCCTCGCAGTCTCCCTCGCAGTCTCTTTCGCTGTCTCCCTCGCTGTTTCCCTCACAGTCTCTTTCGCTGTCTCCCTCGCAGTCTCCCTCGCAGTCTCTCTCGCAGTCGCTCTCACTTTCTCCCTCGCTGTCTCTCTCGCAGTCCTTCTCGCAGTCCTTCTCGCAGTCTCTCTCGCTGTCTCTCTCGCTGTCTCCCTCGCTGTCTCCCTCGCTGTCTCCCTCGCTGTCTCCCTCGCTGTCTCCCACGCTGTCTCCCTCGCAGTCTCCCTCGCAGTCTCTCTCGCTGTCTCTCTCGCTGTCTCCCTCGCTTTCTCCCTCGCTGTCTCCCTCGCTGTCTCTCTCGCTGTCTCTCTCGCTGTCTCCCTCGCTGTCTCCCTCGCTGTCTCACGCGATCTCTCTCGCTGTCTCTCTCGCTGTCTCTCTCGCTGTCTCCCTCGCAGTCTCTCTCGCAGTCTCTCTCGCAGTCTCTCTCGCTGTCTCCCTCGCTGTCTCCCTCGCTGTCTCCCTCGCTGTCTCCCTCACTGTGTCCCTCGCTCTCTCCCTCGCAGTCTCCCTCGCCGTCTCTCTCGCAGTCTCTCTCGCTGTCTTCCTCGCAGTTTCTCTCGCAGTTTCTCTCGCCGTCTCCCTCGCTGTCTCCCTCGCTGCCTCCCTCGCTGTCTCCCTAGCAGTCGCTCTCGCAGTCGCTCTCGCTGTCTTCCTCGCTGTGTCCCTCGCAGTCTCTCTCGCAGTCTCTCTCGCAGTCTCTCTCGCAGTCTCTCTCGCAGTCTCTCTCGCAGTCTTCCTCGCAGTTTCTCTCGCTGTCTCCCTCGCTGCCTCCCACGCTGTCTCCCTCGCTGCCTCCCACGCTGTCTCCCTCACTGTCTCACGCAATCTCTCTCGCATTCTCTCTCGTTGTCTCCCTTGCAGTCTCTCTCGCTGTGTCCCTCGCAGTCTCTCTCGCAGTCTCTATTGCTGTCTCTGTCGCTGTCTCCCTCGCTGTCTCCCTCACTGCCTCTCTCGAAGTCTACCTCGCTGTCTCCCTCGCTGTCTCCCTCGCAGTCTCTCTCGCAGTCTCTCTCGCAGTCTCTCTCGCAATCTCTCTCGCAGTCTCTCTCGCAGTCTCTCTCGCAGTCTCTCTCGCAGTCTCTCTCGCAGTCTCTCTCGCTGTCTCCCTCGCTTTCTCCCTCGCTGTCTCCCTCGCTTTCTCCCTCGCTGTCTCTCTCGCTGTCTCTCTCGCTGTCCCTCTCGCAGTCTCTCTCGCTGTCCCTCTCGCATTCTCTCTCGCAGTCTCCTTTGCAGTCTCTCTCGCTGTCTCTCTCGCAGTCTCCCTCGCTGTCTCCCTCGCTGTCTCCCTCGCTGTCTCCCTCGCTGTCTCCCTCGCTGTCTCCCTCGCTGTCTCCCTCGCAGTCTCTCTCGCTGTCTCCCTCGCTTTCTCCCTCGCTGTCTCTCTCGCTGTCTCTCTCGCTGTCTCCCTCGCAGTCTCTCTTGCAGTCCCTCTCGCTGTCTCCCTCGCTGTCTCCCTCGCTGTCTCCCTCGCTGTCTCCCTCGCTGTCTCCCTCGCTGTCTCCCTCGCAGTCTCCCTCGCTGCCTCCCTCGCTGTCTCCCTAGCAGTCGCTCTCGCAGTCGCTCTCGCAGTCTCTCTCGCAGTCTCTCTCGCTGTCTCCCTCGCTGTCTCCCTCGCTGCCGCCCTCGCTGTCTCCCTAGCAGTCGCTCTCGCAGTCTCTCTCGCTGTCTTCCTCGCTGTGTCCCTCGCCGTCTCTCTCGCAGTCTCTCTCGCAGTCTTCCTCGCAGTTTCTCTCGCTGTCTCCCTCGCTGCCTCCCACGCTGTCTCCCTCGCTGTCTCACGCGATCTCTCTCGCATTCTCTCTCGTTGTCTCCCTTGCAGTCTCTCTCGCTGTGTCCCTCGCAGTCTCTCTCGCAGTCTCTATTGCTGTCTCTGTCGCTGTCTCCCTCGCTGTCTCCCTCGCTGCCTCCCTCGCAGTCTCTCTCGAAGTCTCTCTCGCTGTCTCCCTCGCTGTCTCTCTCTCTCTCGCCGTCTCCCTCGCCGTCTTAATCGCTGTCTCCCTCGCATTCTCTCTCGCAGTGTCTCTCGCTGTCTCCCTCGCAGTCTCCCTCGCAGTCTCTCTCGCTGTCTCCCTCACAGTCTCTCTCGCTGTCTCCCTCGCAGTCTCTCTCGAAGTCGCTCTCGCTTTCTCCCTCGCTGTCTCTCTCGCAGTCCTTCTCGCAGTCTCTCTCGCTGTCTCCAGCGCTGTCTCCCTCGCTGTCTCCCTCGCTGTCTCCCTCGCTGTCTCCCTCGCTGTCTCCCTCGCTGTCTCCCTCGCTGTCTCCCTCGCTGTCTCTCTCGCAGTCTCCCTCGCAGTCTGCCTCGCAGTCTCCCTCGCAGTCTCTTTCGCTGTCTCCCTCGCTGTTTCCCTCACAGTCTCTCTCGCTGTCTTCCTCGCAGTTTCTCTCGCAGTTTCTCTCGCCGTCTCCCTCGCTGTCTCCCTCGCTGCCTCCCTCGCTGTCTCCCTAGCAGTCGCTCTCGCAGTCGCTCTCGCAGTCTCTCTCGCTGTCTCCATCGCTGTCTCCCTCGCAGTCTTGCTTGCAGTCTCCCTCGCAGTCTCCCTCGCAGTCTCCCTCGCCTTCTCCCTCGCTGCCTCCCTCGCTGTCTCCCTAGCAGTCGCTCTCGCAGTCTCTCTCGCTGTCTTCCTCGCTGTGTCCCTCGCAGTCTCTCTCGCAGTCTCTCTCGCAGTCTCTCTCGCAGTCTCTCTCGCAGTCTCTCTCGCAGTCTCTCTCGCAGTCTTCCTCGCAGTTTCTCTCGCTGTCTCCCTCGCTGCCTCCCACGCTGTCTCCCTCGCTGCCTCCCACGATGTCTCCCTCACTGTCTCACGCAATCTCTCTCGCATTCTCTCTCGTTGTCTCCCTTGCAGTCTCTCTCGCTGTGTCCCTCGCAGTCTCTCTCGCAGTCTCTATTGCTGTCTCCCTTGCTGTCTCCCTCGCTGTCTCCCTCGCTGTCTCCCTCTCTGTCTCCCTCGCTGCCTCCCTCGCAGTCTCTCTCGAAATCTCTCTCGAAATCTCTCTCGAAATCTCTCTCGCTGTCTCCCTCGCTGTCTCCCTCGCTGTCTCCCTCGCTGTCTCTCTCGCTCTCTCTCTCGCCGTCTCCCTCGCCGTCTTATTCGCTGTCTCCCTCGCATTCTCTCTCGCAGTCTCTCTCGCTGTCTCCCTCACAGTCTCTCTCGCTGTCTCCCTCGCAGTCTCTCTCGAAGTCGCTCTCGCTTTCTCCCTCGCTTTCTCCCTCGCTCTCTCTCTCGCAGTCCTTCTCGCAGTCCTTCTCGCAGTCTCTCTCGCAGTCTCCCTCGCTGTGTCTCTCGCTCTCTCCCTCGCTGTCTCCCTCGCTGTCTCACGCGCTCTCTCTCGCTGTCTCTCTCGCTGTCTCTCTCGCTGTCTCTCTCGCTGTCTCTCTCACTGTCTCCCTCGCTGTCTCCCTCGCTGTGTCCCTCGCTGTCTCTCTCGCAGTCTCCCTCGCAGTCTCCCTCGCAGTCTCCCTCGCAGTCTCCCTCACTGTCTCCCTCGCTGTCTCCCTCGCTGTCTCCCTCGTCGTCTCCCTCGCCGTCTCCCTTGCAGTCACTCTCTCTGTATCCCCGGCTGTCTCTCTCGCTATCTCCATAGCAGTATCTCTCACTGTCTCCCTCGCTGTCTCTGTCTCTGTCTCTGTCGCTGTCTCTGTCGCTGTCTCTGTCGCTGTCTCTGTCGCTGTCTCTGTCGCTGTCTCCCTCGCTGTCTCCCTCGCTGTCTCCCTCGCAGTCTCTCTCGCTGTCTCCCTCACAGTCTCTCTCGCTGTCTCCCTCGCAGTCTCTCTCGAAGTCGCTCTCGCTTTCTCCCTCGCTTTCTCCCTCGCTCTCTCTCTCGCAGTCCTTCTCGCAGTCCTTCTCGCAGTCCTTCTCGCAGTCCTTCTCGCAGTCCTTCTCGCAGTCCTTCTCGCAGTCTCTCTCGCTGTCTCCCTCGCTGTGTCTCTCGGTCTCTCCCTCGCTGTCTCCCTCGCTGTCTCACGCGCTCTCTCTCGCTGTCTCTCTCGCTGTCTCTCTCACTGTCTCCCTCGCTGTCTCCCTCGCTGTGTCCCTCGCTGTCTCTCTCGCAGTCTCCCTCGCTGTCTCCCTCGCTGTCTCCCTCGCTGTCTCCCTCGTCGTCTCCCTTGCAGTCACTCTCTCTGTATCCCCGGCTGTCTCTCTCGCTATCTCCATAGCAGTATCTCTCACTGTCTCCCTCGCTGTCTCTGTCTCTGTCTCTGTCGCTGTCTCTGTCGCTGTCTCTGTCGCTGTCTCCCTCGTCGTCTCCCTCGTCGTCTCCCTCGTCGTCTCCCTCATCGTCTCCCTGGCCGTCTCCCTCATCGTCTCCCTGGCCGTCTCCCTGGCCGTCTCCCTGGCCGTCTCCCTGGCCGTCTCCCTTGCAGTCTCTCTCGCAGTCTCTCTCGCTGTCTCTCTCAATGTACTCTCGCTGTCTCCCTCGCTGTCTCACTCGCTCTATCCCTCGCTGTATCTCTCGCAGTCTCTCTCACAGTCTCTCTCGCTGTCTCTCTCGCTGTCTCCCTCGCAGTCTCTCTCGCTCTCTCCCTCACTGTCTCTCTCGCCGTCTCTCTCGCCGTCTCTCTCGCCGTCTCTCTCGCCGTCTCTCTCTCCATCTCTCTCGCCGTCTCTCTCGCAGTCTCCCTCGCTGTCTCCCTCGCAGTCTCTCTCGCAGTCTCTCTCGCAGTCTTTCTCGCAGTCTCTCTCGCATTCTCCCTCGCAGTCTCCCTCCCAGTCTCCCTCCCAGTCTCTCTCGCAGTCTCTCTCGCTGTCCCTCTCGCAGTCTCTCTCGCAGTCTCTCTCGCTGTCCCTCTCGCAGTCTCTCTCGCTGTCTCTCTCGCAGTCTCTCTCGCAGTCTCCTTTGCAGTCCCTCTCGCAGTCTCTCTCGCTGTCTCTCTCGCAGTCTCTCTCGCAGTCTCCTTTGCAGTCTCTCTCGCTGTCTCTCTCGCTGTCTCCCACGCTTTCTCCCACGCTTTCTCCCTCGCAGTCTCTCTCGCAGTCTCTCTCGCAGTCTCTCTCGCTGTCTCCCTCGCTTTCTCCCTCGCTCTCTCTCTCGCTGCCGCCCTCGCTGTCTCCCTAGCAGTCGCTCTCGCAGTCTCACTCGCTGTCTTCCTCGCTGTGTCTCTCGCCGTCTCTCTCGCAGTCTCTCTCGCAGTCTCTCTCGCAGTCTCTCTCGCAGTCTTCCTCGCAGTTTCTCTCGCTGTCTCCCTCGCTGCCTCCCACGCTGTCTCCCTCGCTGTCTCACGCGATCTCTCTCGCATTCTCTCTCGTTGTCTCCCTTGCAGTCTCTCTCGCTGTGTCCCTCGCAGTCTCTCTCGCAGTCTCTATTGCTGTCTCTGTCGCTGTCTCCCTCGCTGTGTCCCTCGCTGCCTCCCTCGCAGTCTCTCTCGAAGTCTCTCTCGCTGTCTCCCTCGCTGTCTCTCTCTCTCTCGCAGTCTCCCTCGCCGTCTTAATCGCTGTCTCCCTCGCATTCTGTCTCGCAGTGTCTCTCGCTGTCTCCCTCGCAGTCTCCCTCGCAGTCTCCCTCGCAGTCTCTCTCGCTGTCTCCCTCACAGTCTCTCTCGCTGCCTCCCTCGCAGTCTCTCTCGAAGTCGCTCTCGCTGTCGCTCTCGCTGTCTCCCTCGCTGTCTCCCTCGCTGTCTCCCTCGCTGTCTCCCTCGCTGTCTCCCACGCAGTCTCTCTCGCTGTCTCTCTCGCTGTCTCCATGGCTTTCTCCCTCGCTGTCTCTCTCGCTGTCTCTCTCGCTGTCTCTCTCGCTGTCTCTCTCGCTGCCTCTCTCGCTGCCTCTCTCGCTGTCTCTCTCGCTGTCTCTCTCGCTGTCTCCCTTGCAGTCTCTCTTGCAGTCTCTCTCGCTGTCTCCCTCGCTGTATCTCTCGCTCTCTCCCTCGCTGTCTCCCTCGCTGTCTCCCTCGCTGTCTCACGCGCTCTCTCTCGCAGTCTCTCTCGCAGTCTCCCTCGCTGTGTCCCTCGCTGTGTCCCTCGCTGTGTCCCTCGCTGTGTCCCTCGCTGTCTCTCTCGCAGTCTCCCTCGCTGTCTCCCTCGCTGTCTGCCTCGCTGTCTCACTCGCTGTCTCCCTCGCTGTCTCCCTCGCTGTCTCCCTCGCAGTCTCTCTCGCTGTCTCTCTCGCTGTCTCTCTCGCTGTCTCCCTCGCTGTCTCCCTCGCTGTCTCCCTCGCTGTCTCCCTCGCTGTCTCCCTCGTCGTCTCCCTCGCCGTCTCCCTTGCAGTCACACTCTCTGTATCCCCGGCTGTCTCTCTCGCTATCTCCATAGCAGTCTCTCTCACTGTCTCCCCCGCTGTCTCCCCCGCTGTCTCTGTCTCTGTCTCTGTCTCTGTCTCTGTCTCTGTCTCTGTCGCTGTCGCTGTCGCTGTCGCTGTCGCTGTCTCTGTCGCTGTCTCCCTCGCTGTCTCCCTCGCTGTCTCCCTCGCTGTCTCCCTCGCTGTCTCCCTCGCCGTCTCCCTGGCCGTCTCCCTGGCCGTCTCCCTGGCCGTCTCCCTGGCCGTCTCCCTGGCCGTCTCCCTCGCAGTCTCTCTCGCTGTCTCCCTCGATGTCTCAGTCGCTCTATCCCTCGCTGTATCTCTCGCAGTCTCTCTCACAGTCTCCCTCGCTGTCTCTCTCGCTGTCTCCCTCGCAGTCTCTCTCGCTCTCTCCCTCACCGTCTCTCTCGCCGTCTCTCTCGCCGTCTCTCTCGCCATCTCTCTCGCAGTCTCCCTCGCTGTCTCCCTCGCAGTCTCCCTCGCTGTCTCCCTCGCTGTCTCCCTCGCAGTCTCCCTCGCAGTCTCCCTCGCAGTCTCCCTCGCAGTCTCCCTCGCAGTCTCCCTCGCAGTCTCTCTCGCAGTCTCTCTCGCAGTCTCTCTCGCAGTCTCCCTCGCTGTCTCCCTCGCAGTCTCTCTCGCAGTCTCTCTCGCAGTCTCTCTCGCTGTCCCTCTCGCAGTCTCTCTCGCTGTCTCTCTCGCTGTCTCCCACGCTGTCTCCCACGCTGTCTCCCTCGCAGTCTCCCTCGCAGTCTCCCTCGCAGTCTCTCTCGCAGTCTCTCTCGCAGTCTCTCTCGATGTCTCCCTCGCTTTCTCCCTCGCTTTCTCCCTCGCTTTCTCCCTCGCTGTCTCCCTCGCAGTCTCCCTCGCAGTCTCTCTCGCAGTCTCTCTCGCAGTCTCTCTCGATGTCTCCCTCGCTTTCTCCCTCGCTGTCTCCCTCGCAGTCTCTCTTGCAGTCCCTCTCGCAGTCTCTCTCGCAGTCTCTCTCGCAGTCTCTCTCGATGTCTCCCTCGCTTTCTCCCTCGCTTTCTCCCTCGCTGTCTCCCTCGCAGTCTCCCTCGCAGTCTCTCTCGCAGTCTCTCTCGCAGTCTCTCTCGATTTCTCCCTCGCGGTCTCCCTCGATGTCTCCCTCGCTGTCTCGCTCGCTGTCTCCCTGGCCGTCTCCCTGGCCGTCTCCCTGGCCGTCTCCCTGGCCGTCTCCCTGGCCGTCTCCCTGGCCGTCTCCCTGGCCGTCTCCCTCGCAGTCTCTCTCGCAGTCTCTCTCGCTGTCTCCCTTGTTGTCTCACTCGCTCTATCCCTCGCTGTATCTCTCGCAGTCTCTCTCGCAGTCTCTCTCACAGTCTCTCTCACAGTCACTCTCGCAGTCTCTCTCGCAGTCTCCCTCGCAGTCTCCCTCGCAGTCTCCCTCACCGTCTCCCTCGCCGTCTCTCTCGCAGTCTCTCTCGCCGTCTTCCTCGCAGTTTCCCTCGCCGTCTCCCTCGCTGTCTCCCTCGCATTCTCCCTCGCAGTCTCCCTCACAGTCTCCCTCGCATGCTCCCTCGCAGTCTCCCTCGCAGTCTCTCTCGCAGTCTCTCTCGCTGTCTCCCTCACAGTCTCTCTCGCTGTCTCCCTCGCAGTCTCTCTCGAAGTCGCTCTCGCTTTCTCCCTCGCTGTCTCTCTCGCAGTCCTTCTCGCAGTCTCTCTCGCTGTCTCCAGCGCTATCTCCCTCGCTGTCTCCCTCGCTGTCTCCCTCGCTGTCTCCATGGCTTTCTCCCTCGCTGTCTCTCTCGCTGTCTCTCTCGCTGTCTCTCTCGCTGTCTCTCTCGCTGCCTCTCTCGCTGTCTCTCTCGCTCTCTCCCTTGCAGTCTCCCTTGCAGTCTCTCTCGCTGTCTCCCTCGCTGCATCTCTCGCTCTCTCCCTCGCTGTCTCCCTCGCTCTCTCTCGCAGTCTCTCTCGCTGTCTCCCTCGCTGTGTCTCTCGCTGTGTCCCTCGCTGAGTCCCTCGCTGTGTCCCTCGCTGTGTCCCTCGCTGAGTCCCTCGCTGTGTCCCTCGCTGTGTCCCTCGCTGTCTCTCTCGCAGTCTCCCTCGCTGTCTCCCTCGCTGTCTCCCTCGCTGTCTCCCTCGGTGTCTCCCTCGCTGTCTCCCTCGCTGTCTCTCTCGCTGTCTCCCTCGCTGTCTCCCTCGCTGTCTCCCTCGTCGTCTCCCTCGCCGTCTCCCTTGCAGTCACTCTCTCTGTATCCCCGGCTGTCTCTCTCGCTATCTCCATAGCAGTCTCTCTCACTGTCTCCCCCGCTGTCTCTGTCTCTGTCTCTGTCTCTGTCTCTGTCGCTGTCTCTGTCGCTGTCTCTGTCGCTGTCTCTGTCGCTGTCTCTGTCGCTGTCGCTGTCGCTGTCTCTGTCTCTGTCGCTGTCTCTGTCGCTGTCTCCCTCGCTGTCTCCCTGGCCGTCTCCCTGGCCGTCTCCCTGGCCGTCTCCCTGGCCGTCTCCCTGGCCGTCTCCCTGGCCGTCTCCCTGGCCGTCTCCCTCGCAGTCTCTCTCGCTGTCTCTCTCGCTGTCTCTCTCAATGTACTCTCGCTGTCTCCCTCGCTGTCTCACTCGCTCTATCCCTCGCTGTATCTCTCGCAGTCTCTCTCACAGTCTCTCTCGCTGTCTCTCTCGCTGTCTCTCTCGCTGTCTCCCTCGCAGTCTCTCTCGCAGTCTCTCTCGCTCTCTCCCTCACCGTCACTCTCGCCGTCTCTCTCGCCGTCTCTCTCGCAGTCTCTCTCACAGTCTCCCTCGCTGTCTCCCTCGCAGTCTCCCTCGCTGTCTCCCTCGCAGTCTCCCTGGCCGTCTCCCTCGCAGTCTCTCTCGCTGTCTCTCTCGCTGTCTCTCTCAATGTACTCTCGCTGTCTCCCTCGCTGTCTCACTCGCTCTATCCCTCGCTGTATCTCTCGCAGTCTCTCTCACAGTCTCTCTCGCTGTCTCTCTCGCTGTCTCTCTCGCTGTCTCCCTCGCAGTCTCTCTCGCAGTCTCTCTCGCTCTCTCCCTCACCGTCACTCTCGCCGTCTCTCTCGCCGTCTCTCTCGCAGTCTCTCTCACAGTCTCCCTCGCTGTCTCCCTCGCAGTCTCCCTCGCTGTCTCCCTCGCAGTCTCCCTCGCAGTCTCCCTCGCAGTCTCCCTCGCAGTCTCCCTCGCAGTCTCCCTCGAAGTCTCTCTCGCAGTCTCTCTCGCAGTCTCCCTCGCAGTCTCCCTCGCTGTCTCCCTCGCAGTCTCTCTCGCAGTCTCTCTCGCAGTCTCTCTCGCAGTCTCTCTCGCTGTCCCTCTCGCAGTCTCTCTCGCAGTCTCTCTCGCTGTCCCTCTCGCAGTCTCTCTCGCAGTCTCTCTCGCAGTCTCTCTCGCTGTCCCTCTCGCAGTCTCTCTCGCAGTCTCTCTCGCAGTCTCTCTCGCAGTCTCTCTCGCAGTCTCTATCGCAGTCTCTCTCGCTGTCTCCCTCGCTGTCTCTCTCGCTGTCTCTCTCGCTGTCTCTCTCGCTGTCTCTCTCGCTGTCTCTCTCGCTGTCTCCCTCGCAGTCTCTCTTGCAGTCTCTCTCGCTGTCTCCCTTGCAGTCTCTCTCGCTGTCTCCCTCGCTGTCTCACGCGCTCTCTCTCGCAGTCTCTCTCGCTGTCTCTCTCGCTGTGTCCCTCGCTGTGTCCCTCGCAGTCTCCCTCGCTGTCTCCCTCGCCGTCTCCCTCGCCGTCTCCCTCGCCGTCTCCCTCGCCGTCTCCCTCGCCGTCTCCCTTGCAGTCACTCTCTCTGTATCCCCGGCTGTGTCTCTCGCTATCTCCATAGCCGTCTCTCTCACTGTCTCTGTCGCTGTCTCTGTCGCTGTCTCTGTCGCTGTCTCCCTTGCTGTCTCCCTTGCTGTCTCCCTCGCTGTCTCCCTCGTCATCTCCCTCGTCGTCTCCCTGGCCGTCTCCCTGGCCGTCTCCCTGGCCGTCTCCCTGGCCGTCTCCCTGGCCGTCTCCCTCGCAGTCTCTCTCGCCGTCTCTCTCGCCGTCTCTCTCGCTGTCTCTCTCAATGTCCTCTCGCTGTCTCCCTCGCTGTCTCACTCGCTCTATCCCTCGCTGTATCTCTCGCAGTCTCTCTCGCAGTCTCTCTCGCAGTCTCTCTCGCAGTCTCTCTCGCAGTCTCTCTCGCAGTCTCTCTCGCAGTCTCTCTCGCTGTCTCTCTCGCTGTCTCTCTCGCAGTCTCCCTCGCAGTCTCCCTCGCAGTCTCCCTCGCAGTCTCCCTCGCAGTCTCTCTCGCAGTCTCTCTCGCAGTCACTCTCGCAGTCTCTCTCGCAGTCTCCCTCGCAGTCTCCCTCGCAGTCTCTCTCGCTGTCTCCCTCGCTGTTTCCCTCACAGTCTCTCTCGCTGTCTCCCTCGCAGTCTCTCTCGAAGTCGCTCTCGCTTTCTCCCTTGCTGTCTCTCTCGCAGTCCTTCTCGCAGTCTCTCTCGCTGTCTCCAGCGCTGTCTCCCTCGCTGTCTCCCTCGCTGTCTCCCTCGCTGTCTCCCTCGCTGTCTCCCTCGCTGTCTCCCTCGCTGTCTCTCTCGCTGTCTCTCTCGCTGTCTCTCTCGCTGTCTCTCTCGCTGTCTCTCTCGCTGTCTCTCTCGCTGTCTCTCTCGCTGTCTCTCTCGCTGCCTCTCTCGCTGTCTCTCTCGCTGTCTCCCTTGCAGTCACTCTTGCAGTCTCTCTCGCTGTCTCCCTCACTGTCTCCCTCGCTGTCTCCCTCACTGTGTCTCTTGCTCTCTCCCTCGCTGTCTCTCTCGCTGTCTCCCTCGCTGTCTCATGCGCTCTCTCTCGCATTCTCTCTCGCTGTCTCCCTCACTGTGTCCCTCGCTGTGTCCCTCGCTGTGTCCCTCGCCATCTCCCTCGCCGTCTCCCTCGCCGTCTCCCTCGCCGTCTCCCTTGCAGTCACTCTCTCTGTATCCCCGGCTGTCTCTTTCGCTATCTCCATAGCAGTCTCTCTCACTGTCTCCCTCGCTGTCTCTGTCGCTGTCTCTGTCGCTGTCTCCCTCGCTGTCTCTGTCGCTGTCTCCCTGGCCGTCTCCCTGGCCGTCTCCCTGGCCGTCTCCCTGGCCGTCTCCCTCGCCGTCTCCCTCGCAGTCTCTCTCGCCGTCTCTCTCGCTGTCTCTCTCAATGTACTCTCGCTGTCTGCCTCGCTGTCTCACTCGCTCCATCCCTCGCTGTATCTCTCGCAGTCTCTCTTGCAGTCTCTCTCGCAGTCTCTCTCGCTGTCTCTCTCGCTGTCTCTCTCGCTGTCTCTCTCGCTGTCTCTCTCGCTGTCTCTCTCGCTGTCTCTCTCGCTGTCTCCCTCGCAGTCTCTCTCGCTGTCTCTCTCGCAGTCTCTCTCGCAGTCTCTCTCGCCTTCTCTCTCTCCATCTCTCTCTCGCAGTCTCTCTCGCAGTCTCTCTCGCAGTCTCTCTCGCAGTCTCTCTCGCAGTCTCTCTTGCAGTCTCTCTCGCAGTCTCTCTCGCTGTCGCTCTCGCAGTCTCTCTCGCTGTCCCTCTCGCAGTCTCTCTCGCTGTCTCCCTCGCAGTCTCTCTCGCAGTCTCCTTTGCAGTCTCTCTCGCTGTCTCTCTCGCTGTCTCTCTCGCAGTCTCTCTCGCAGTCTCTCTCGCTGTCTCTCTCGCAGTCTCTCTCGCAGTCTCTCTCGCAGTCTCCCTCGCAGTCTGCCTCGCAGTCTCCCTCGCAGTCTCTTCCGCTGTCTCCCTCGCTGTTTCCCTCACAGTCTCTTTCGCAGTCTCTTTCGCAGTCTCCCTCGCAGTCTCCCTCGCTGTCTCTCTCGCAGTCCTTCTCGCAGTCCTTCTCGCAGTCTCTCTCGCTGTCTCTCTCGCTGTCTCTCTCGCTGTCTCTCTCGCTGTCTCCCTCGCTGTCTCCCTCGCTGTCTCCCTCGCTGTCTCCCTCGCTGTCTCCCTCGCTGTCTCCCTCGCTGTCTCCCTCGCTGTCTCCCACGCTGTCTCCCACGCTGTCTCCCACGCTGTCTCCCACGCTGTCTCCCTCGCAGTCTCTCTCGCAGTCTCTCTCGCTGTCTCTCTCGCTGTCTCCCTCGCTTTCTCCCTCGCTGTCTCTCTTGCTGTCTCCCTCGCAGTCTCTCTCGCAGTCTCTCTCGCTGTCTCCCTCGCTGTCTCCCTCGCTGTCTCCCTCGCTGTCTCCCTCGCTGTCCCCCTCACTGTCTCCCTCACTGTGTCCCTCGCTCTCTCCCTCGCAGTCTCCCTCGCAGTCTCCCTCACCGTCTCCCACGCCGTCTCTCTCGCAGTCTCTCTCGCAGTCTCTCTCGCTGTGTTCCTCGCAGTTTCTCTCGCTGTCTCCCTCGCTGTCTCCCTCGCTGTCTCCCTCGCTGTCTCCCTCGCTGTCTCCCTCGCTGTGTCTCTCGCTCTCTCCCTCGCTGTCTCCCTCGCTGTCTCATGCGCTCTCTCTCGCAGTCTCTCTCGCTGTCTCCCTCACTGTGTCCCTCGCTGTGTCCCTCGCTGTCTCCCTCGCAGTCTCCCTCGCAGTCTCCCTCGCAGTCTCCCTCGCAGTCTCTCTCGCAGTCGCTCTCACTTTCTCCCTCGCTGTCTCTCTCGCTGTCTCTCTCGCAGTCCTTCTCGCAGTCCTTCTCGCAGTCCTTCTCGCAGTCCTTCTCGCAGTCTCTCTCGCTGTCTCTCTCGCTGTCTCCCTCGCTGTCTCCCTCGCTGTCTCCCTCACAGTCTCTCTCGCTTTCTCCCTCGCTGTCTCCCTCGCAGTCTCTCTCGCTGTCTCCCTCGCTGTCTCCCTCACTGTCTCCCTCGCTGTATCCCTCACTGTGTCCCTCGCTCTCTCCCTCGCAGTCTCCCTCGCAGTCTCCCTCACCGTCTCCCTCGCCGTCTCTCTCGCAGTCTCTCTCGCCGTCTTCCTCACAGTTTCTCTCGCTGTCTCCCTCGCTGTCTCCCTCGCTGCCTCCCTCGCCGTCTCCCTAGCAGTCGCTCTCGCAGTCGCTCTCGCAGTCTCTCTCGCTGTCTCCCTCGCTGTCTCCCTCGCTGCCTCCCTCGCTGTCTCCCTAGCAGTCGCTCTCGCAGTCTCTCTCGCAGTCTTCCTCGCTGTGTCCCTCGCAGTCTCTCTCGCAGTCTCTCTCGCAGTCTCTCTCGCAGTCTCTCTCGCAGTCTCTCTCGCAGTCTCCCTCGCAGTCTCCCTCGCAGTCTCTCTCGCTGTCTCTCTCGCTGTCTCTCTCGCTGTCTCCCTCGCTGTCTCCCTCACTGTCTCCCTCGCTGTCTCCCACGCTGTCTCCCTCGCAGTCTCCCTCGCAGTCTCCCTCGCAGTCTCTCTCGCAGTCTCTCTCGCTGTCTCGCTCGCTGTCTCCCTCGCTTTCTCCCTCGCTGTCTCCCTCGCTGTCTCCCTCGCTGTCTCCCTCGCTGTCTCACTCGCTGTCTCCCTCGCAGTCTCTCTCACAGTCTCTCTCGCTGTCTCCCTCGCTGTCTCCCTCGCTGTCTCCCTCGCTGTCTCCCTCGCTGTCTCCCTCGCTGTCTCCCTCGCTGTCTCCCTCACTGTGTTCCTCACTGTGCCCCTCACTCTCTCCCTCGCTCTCTCCCTCGCAGTCTCCCTCGCAGTCTCCCTCGCCGTCTCCCTCGCCGTCTCCCTCGCCGTCTCTCTCGCAGTCTCTCTCGCAGTCTCCTTTGCTGTCTCTCTCGCTGTCTCTCTCGCTGTCTCTCTCGCTGTCTCTCTCGCTGTCTTACTCACAGTTTCTCTCGCTGTCTCCCTCGCTGCCTCCCACGCTGTCTCCCTCGCTGTCTCACGCGATCTCTCTCGCAGTCTCTCTCGCTGTGTCCCTCGCAGTCTCTCTCGCAGTCTCTGTTGCTGTCTCTGTCGCTGTCTCCCTCGCTGTCTCCCTCGCTGTCTCCCTCGCTGTCTCCCTCGCTGTCTCCCTCGCTGTCTCCCTCGCTGCCTCCCTCGCAGTCTCTCTCGAAGTCTCTCTCGCTGTCTACCTCGCCGTCTTAATCGCTGTTTCCCTCGCATTCTCTCTCGCTGTCTCCCTCGCAGTCTCCCTCGCAGTCTCTCTCGCTGTCTCCCACACAGTCTCTCTCGCTGTCTCCCTCGCAGTCTCTCTCGAAGTCGCTCTCGCAGTCTCTCTCGCTGTCTCCAGCGCTGTCTCCCTCGCTGTCTCCCTCGCTGTCTCCCTCGCTGTCTCCCTCGCTGTCTCCCACGCAGTCTCTCTCGCTGTCTCTCTCGCTGTCTCCATGGCTTTCTCCCTCGCTGTCTCTCTCGCTGTCTCTCTCGCTTTCTCTCTCGCTGTCTCTATCGCTGTCTCTCTCGCTGTCTCTCTCGCTGTCTCTCTCGCTGTCTCTCTCGCTGTCTCTCTCGCTGTCTCTCACGCTGTCTCCCTCGCTGTCTCCCTCGCTGTCTCCCTCGCTGTCTCCCTCGCAGTCTCTCTTGCAGTCTCTCTCGCTGTCTCCCTCGCTGTGTCTCTCGCTCTCTCCCTCGCTGTCTCCCTCGCTGTCTCACGCAGTCTCTCTCGCTGTCTCTCTCGCTGTGTCCCTCGCTGTGGCCCTCGCTGTGTCCCTCGCTGTCTCTCTCGCAGTCTCCCTCGCTGTCTCCCTCGCTGTCTCCCTCGCTGTCTCCCTCGCTGTCTCCCTCGCTGTCTCCCTCGCAGTCTCTCTCGCAGTCTCTCTCGCTGTCTCCCTCGCTGTCTCCCTCGTCGTCTCCCTCGCCGTCTCCCTTGCAGTCACTCTCTCTGTATCCCCGGCTGTCTCTCTCGCTATCTCCATAGCAGTATCTCTCACTGTCTCCCTCGCTGTCTCTGTCTCTGTCTCTGTCTCTGTCGCTGTCTCTGTCGCTGTCTCTGTCGCTGTCTCTGTCGCTGTCTCTGTCGCTGTCTCCCTCGCTGTCTCCCTCGTCGTCTCACTCGCCGTCTCCCTGGCCGTCTCCCTGGCCGTCTCCCTGGCCGTCTCCCTGGCCGTCTTCCTGGCCGTCTCCCTGGCCGTCTCCCTGGCCGTCTCCCTCGCTGTCTCTCTCGCAGTCTCTCTCGCTGTCTCTCTCAATGTACTCTCGCTGTCTCCCTCGCTGTCTCACTCGCTCTATCCCTCGCTGTATCTCTCGCAGTCTCTCTCACAGTCTCTCTCGCTGTCTCTCTCGCTGTCTCCCTCGCAGTCTCTCTCGCTCTCTCCCTCACTGTCTCTCTCGCCGTCTCTCTCGCCGTCTCGCCGTCTCTCTCTCCATCTCTCTCTCCATCTCTCTCGCCATCTCTCTCGCAGTCTCCCTCGCTGTCTCCCTCGCAGTCTCTCTCGCAGTCTCTCTCGCAGTCTCCCTCGCAGTCTCCCTCGCAGCCTCTCTCGCAGTCTCTCTCGCAGTCTCTCTCGCAGTCTCCCTCGCTGTCTCCCTCCCAGTCTCTCTCGCAGTCTCTCTCGCAGTCTCTCTCGCTGTCCCTCTCGCAGTCTCTCTCGCAGTCCCTCTCGCTGTCTCTCTCGCTGTCTCTCTCGCTGTCTCCCTCGCTGTCTCCCTCGCAGTCTCTCTTGCAGTCTCTCTCGCTGTCTCCCTCGCTGTCTCCCTCGCTGTCTCCCTCGCTGTCTGCCTCGCTGTCTCCCTCGCTGTCTCCCTCGCTGTCTCCCTCGCTGTCTCCCTCGCTGTCTCCCTCGCTGTCTCCCTCGCTGTGTCCCTCGCTCTCTCCCTCGCTCTCTCCCTCGCAGTCTCCCTCGCTGTCTCCCTCGCTGTCTCCCTCGCTGTCTCCCTTGCTGTCTCCCTTGCTGTCTCCCTCGCCGTCTCTCTCGCCGTCTCTCTCGCAGTCTCTCTTGCTGTCTTCCTCGCAGTTTCTCTCGCTGTCTCCCTCGCTGTCTCCCTCGCTGTCTCCCTCGCTATCTCCCTCGCTGCCTCCCTCGCTGTCTCCCTAGCAGTCGCTCTCGCAGTCTCTCTCGCAGTCTCCCTCGCAGTCTCCCTCGCAGTCTCCCTCGCTGTCTCCCTCGCTGTCTCCCTCGCTGTCTCCCTCGCTGTCTCTCTCGCTGTCTCTCTCGCTCTCTCTCTCGCCGTCTCCCTCGCAGCCTCTCTCGCAGTGTCTCTCGCTGTATCCCTCGCTGTCTCTCTCGCTATGTCCGTAGCAGTTTCTCACGCAGTTTCCCTCGCTTTCTCCCTCGCAGTCTCTCTCGCTGTCTCCCTCGCAGTCTCTCTCGCAGTCTCTCTCGCAGTCTCTCTCGCTGTCTCTCTCGCAGTCTCTCTCGCAGTCTCTCTCGCAGTCTCTCTCGCAGTCTCTCTCGCAGTCTCTCTCGCTGTCTCCCTCGCTGTCTCCCTCGCTGTCTCCCTCGCTGTCTCCCTCGTCGTCTCCCTCGTCGTCTCCCTCGTCGTCTCCCTCGTCGTCTCCCTCGTCGTCTCCCTGGCCGTCTCCCTGGCCGTCTCCCTGGCCGTCTCCCTGGCCGTCTCCCTGGCCGTCTCCCTGGCCGTCTCCCTCGCAGTCTCTCTCGCAGTCTCTCTCGCTGTCTCTCTCCATGTACTCTCGCTGTCTCCCTCGCTGTCTCCCTCGCTGTATCTCTCGCAGTCTCTCTCGCAGTCTCTCTCGCAGTCTCTCTCGCAGTCTCTCTCGCAGTCTCCCTCGCTGTCTCCCTCGCTGTCTCCCTCGCTGTCTCCCTCGCTGTCGCACTCGCAGTCGCTCTCGCAGTCTCCCTCGCTGTCTCCCTCGCTGTCTCCCTCGCTGTCTCCCTCGCTGTCTCCCTCGCTGCCTCCCTCGCTGCCTCCCTCGCAGTCTCTCTCGAAGTCTCCCTCGCTGTCTCCCTCGCTGTCTCCCTCGCTGTCTCCCTCGCTCTCTCTCTCGCCGTCTCCCTCGCAGTCTCTCTCGCAGTGTCTCTCGCTTTCTCCCTCGCAGTCTCTCTCGCTGTCTCCCTCGCTGTCTCCCTCGCAGTCTCTCTCGCAGTCTCTCTCGCTGTCTCCCTCACTGTCTCCCTCACAGTCTCTCTCGCTGTCTCCCTCACAGTCTCTCTCGCTGTCTTCCTCGCAGTCTCTCTCACAGTCTCTCTCGCAGTCTCTCTCGCTGTCTCTCTCGCATTCTCTCTCGCTTTCTCCCTCGCTCTCTCCCTCGCAGAATCTCTCGCTCTCTCCCTCGCAGACTCTCTCACTGTCTCCCTCGCAGTCTCCCTCGCTGTCTCCCTCGCTGTCTCCCTCGCTGTCTCTCTCGCTGTCTCTCTCGCTGTCTCTCTCGCTGTCTCTCTCGCTGTCTCTCTCAGTCTCTCTCGCTGTCTCCCTCGCAGTCTCCCTCGAAGTCTCCCTCGAAGTCACCCTGGATGTCTCTCTCGCAGTCTCTCTTGCATTCTCTTTCGCTGTCTCTCTCGATGTCTCTCTCGTTGTCTCCCTCGCTGTCTCCCTCTCAGTCTCCCTCTCAGTCTCTCTCTCAGTCTCTCTCTCAGTCTCTCTCTCAGTCTCTCTCTCAGTCTCTCTCGCATTCTCTCTCGCTGTCTCCCTCGCACTCTCTGGCTTTCTCTCTCGCAGTCCCTCTCACTGTCTCTCTCGCAGTCTCTCTCGCAGTCTCTCTCGCAGTCTCTCTCGCAGTCTCTCTCACAGTCTCTCTCGCTGTCTCTCTCGCTGTCTCCCTCACATGCTGCCTCGCAGTCTCCCTCGCAGTCTCTTTCGCTGTCTCCCTCGCTGTTTCCCTCACAGTCTCTTTCGCTGACTCCCTCGCAGTCTCCCTCGCAGTCACTCTCACTTTCTCCCTCGCTGTCTCTCTCGCTGTCTCTCTCGCATTCCTTCTCGCAGTCCTTCTCGCAGTCTCTCTCGCTGTCTCCCTCGCTGTCTCCCTCGCTGTCTCCCTCGCTGTCTCCCTCGCTGTCTCCCTCGCTGTCTCCCATGCTGTCTCCCTCGCAGTCTCCCTCGCAGTCTCTCTCGCTGTCTCCCTCGCTTTCTCCTTTGCTGTCTCCCATGCTGTCTCCCATGCTGTCTCCCTCGCAGTCTCCCTCGCAGTCTCTCTCGCTGTCTCTCTCGCTGTCTCCCTCGCTTTCTCCTTCGCTGTCTCTCTCGCTGTCTCTCTCGCTGTCTCCCTTGCAGTCTCTCTCGCTGTCTGCCTCGCTGTCTCCCTCGCTGTCTCCCTCGCAGTCTCCCTCACCGTCTCTCTCACAGTCTCTCTCGCTGTCTTCCTCGCAGTCTCTCTCGCTGTCTCCCTCGCAGTCTCTCTCGCTGTCTCCCTCGCTGTCTCCCTCGCTGCCTCCCTCGCTGTCTCCCTAGCAGTCGCTCTCGCAGTCTCTCTCGCTGTCTTCCTCGCAGTTTCTCTCGCTGTCTCCCTCGCTGTCTCACTCGCTCTATCCCTCGCTGTATCTCTCGCAGTCTCTCTCACAGTCTCTCTCGCTGTCTCTCTCGCTGTCTCTCTCGCTGTCTCCCTCGCAGTCTCTCTCGCTCTCTCCCTCACTGTCTCTCTCGCCGTCTCTCTCGCCGTCTCTCTCGCCGTCTCTCTCTCCATCTCTCTCGCCATCTCTCTCGCAGTCGCCCTCGCTGTCTCCCTCGCTGTCTCCCTCGCAGTCTCTCTAGCAGTCTCTCTCGCAGTCTCCCTCGCTGTCTCCCTCCCAGTCTCTCTCGCAGTCCCTCTCGCAGTCTCTCTCGCTGTCCCTCTCGCAGTCTCTCTCGCAGTCCCTCTCGCAGTCTCTCTCGCTGTCTCTCTCGCAGTCTCTCTCGCAGTCTCCTTTGCAGTCTCTCTCGCTGTCTCTCTCGCTGTCTCTCTCGCTGTCTCTCTCGCAGTCTCTCTCGCAGTCTCTCTCGCAGTCTCTCTCGCAGTCTCTCTCGCAGTCTCCCTCGCTTTCTCCCTCGCTTTCTCCCTCGCTGTCTCTCTCGCTGTCTCTCTCGCTGTCTCCCTCGCAGTCTCTCTCGCTGTCTCTCTCTCTGTCTCCCTCGCTGTCTCCCTCGCTGTCTCCCTCGCTGTCTCCCTCGCTGTCTCCCTCGCTGTCTCCCTCGCTGTGTCCCTCGCTCTCTCCCTCGCAGTCTCCCTCGCTGTCTCCCTCGCTGTATCCCTCGCCGTCTCTCTCGCTGTCTTCCTCGCAGTTTCTCTCGCTGTCTCCCTCGCTGTCTCCCTCGCTGTCTCCCTCGCTGTCTCCCTTGCAGTCGCTCTCGCAGTCTCCCTCGCAGTCTCCCTCGCAGTCTCCCTCGCTGTCTCCCTCGCTGTCTCCCTCGCTGTCTCCCTCGCTGTCTCCCTCGCTGTCTCCCTCGCTGTCTCCCTCGCTCTCTCTCTCGCCGTCTCCCTCGCAGTCTCTCTTGCAGTGTCTCTCGCTGTATCCCTCGCTTTCTCTCTCGCTATTTCCTTAGCAGTCTCTCTCGCAGTTTCTCTCGCTTTCTCCCTCGCAGTCTCTCTCGCTGTCTCCCTCGCAGTCTCTCTCGCAGTCTCTCTCGCAGTCTCTCTCGCAGTCTCTTTCGCAGTCTCTCTCGCTGTCTCCCTCGCTGTCTCCCTCACACTCTCCCTCGCTGTCTCCCTCGCAGTCTCTCTCACAGTCTCTCTCGCTGTCTCCCTCGCAGTCTCTATCGCTGTCTCCCTCGCAGTCTCTCTCGCAGTCTCTCTCGCTTTCTCCCTCGCTCTGTCCCTCGCAGACTCTCTCGCTGTCTCCCTCGCTGTCTCCCTCGCAGTCTCCCTCGCAGTCTCCCTCACAGTCTCCCTCACAGTCTCCCTCGCTGTCTCCCTCGCTGTCTCCCTCGCTGTCTCCCTCGCTGTCTCCCTCGCTGTCTCCCTCGCTGTCTCCCTCGCTGTCTCTCTCGCTGTCTCTCTCGCTGTCTCCCTCGCAGTCTCTCTTGCAGTCTCCCTCGCTGTGTCCCTCGCTGTCTCCCTCGCTGTCTCCCTCGCTGTCTCCCTCGCTGTGTCCCTCGCAGTCTCCCTCGCAGTCTCCCTCGCTGTCTCTCCCGCTGTCTCTCTCGCTGTCTCTCTCGCTGTCTCCCTCGCTGTCTCCCTCGCTGTCTCCCTCGCTGTCTCCCTCGCTGTCTCCCTCGCTGCCTCCCTCGATGTCTCCCTCGCTGTCTCCCTCGCTGTCTCCCTCGCAGTCGCTCTCGCAGTCGCTCTCGCAGTCTCCCTCGCAGTCTCCCTCGCTGTCTCCCTCGCTGCCTCCCTCGCTGCCTCCCTCGCTGCCTCCCTCGCTGCCTCCCTCGCAGTCTCCCTCGAAGTCTCCCTCGCTGTCTCCCTCGCTGTCTCCCTCGCTCTCTCCCTCGCTCTCTCTCTCGCCGTCTCCCTCGCAGTCTCTCTCACAGTGTCTCTCGCTTTCTCCCTCGCAGTCTCTCTCGCAGTCTCTCTCGCAGTCTCTCTCGCTGTCTCCCTCACTGTCTCCCTCACAGTCTCTCTCGCTGTCTCCCTCACAGTCTCTCTCGCTGTCTCCCTCACAGTCTCTCTCGCTGTCTCCCTCGCAGTCTCTCTCACAGTCTCTCTCGCAGTCTCTCTCGCAGTCTCTCTCGCAGTCTCTCTCGCTGTCTCCCTCGCAGTCTCTATCGCTGTCTCCCTCGCAGTCTCTCTCGCTTTCTCCCTCGCTCTGTCCCTCGCAGACTCTCTCGCTGTCTCCCTCGCTGTCTCCCTCGCAGTCTCCCTCGCAGTCTCCCTCACAGTCTCCCTCGCTGTCTCCCTCGCTGTCTCCCTCGCTGTCTCCCTCGCCGTCTCCCTCGCTGTCTCCCTCGCTGTCTCTCTCGCTGTCTCTCTCGCTGTCTCCCTCGCAGTCTCTCTTGCAGTCTCCCTCGCTGTGTCCCTCGCTGTCTCCCTCGCTGTCTCCCTCGCTGTCTCCCTCGCTGTGTCCCTCGCAGTCTCCCTCGCAGTCTCCCTCGCTGTCTCTCCCGCTGTCTCTCTCGCTGTTTCTCTCGCTGTTTCTCTCGCTGTCTCCCTCGCTGTCTCCCTCGCTGTCTCCCTCGCTGTCTCCCTCGCTGTCTCCCTCGCTGCCTCCCTCGATGTCTCCCTCGCTGTCTCCCTCGCTGTCTCCCTCGCAGTCGCTCTCGCAGTCTCCCTCGCAGTCTCCCTCGCTGTCTCCCTCGCTGTCTCCCTCGCTGCCTCCCTCGCAGTCTCCCTCGAAGTCTCCCTCGCTGTCTCCCTCGCTGTCTCCCTCGCTGTCTCCCTCGCTCTCTCTCTCGCCGTCTCCCTCGCAGTCTCTCTCACAGTGTCTCTCGCTTTCTCCCTCGCAGTCTCTCTCGCTGTCTCCCTCGCAGTCTCTCTCGCAGTCTCTCTCGCAGTCTCTCTCGCTTTCTCCCTCGCTGTCTTCTCGCAGAATCTCTCGCTCTCTCCCTCGCAGACTCTCTCGCTGTCTCCCTCGCAGTCTCCCTCGCTGTCTCCCTCGCTGTCTCCCTCGCTGTCTCTCTCGCTGTCTCTCTCAGTCTCTCTCGCTGTCACCCTCGCAGTCTCCCTCGAAGTCTCCCTCGAAGTCACCCTGGATGTCTCTCTCGCAGTCTCTCTCGCATTCTCTTTCGCTGTCTCTCTCGATGTCTCTCTCGTTGTCTCCCTCGCTGTCTCTCTCTCAGTCTCTCTCTCAGTCTCTCTCGCAGTCTCTCTCGCAGTCTCTCTTGCAGTCTCTCTCGCAGTCTCCCTCGCTGTCTCCCTCGCTGTCTCCCTCGCTGTCTCCCTCGCTGTCTCCCTCGCTGTCTCCCTCGCTGTCTCCCTCGCTGTCGCACTCGCAGTCGCTCTCGCAGTCTCCCTCGCTGTCTCCCTCGCTGTCTCCCTCGCTGTCTCCCTCGCTGTCTCCCTCGCTGCCTCCCTCGCTGCCTCCCTCGCAGTCTCTCTCGAAGACTCCCTCGCTGTCTCCCTCGCTGTCTCCCTCGCTGTCTCCCTCGCTCTCTCTCTCGCCGTCTCCCTCGCAGTCTCTCTCGCAGTGTCTCTCGCTTTCTCCCTCGCAGTCTCTCTCGCTGTCTCCCTCGCTGTCTCCCTCGCAGTCGCTCTCGCAGTCTCTCTCGCTGTCTCCCTCACTGTCTCCCTCACAGTCTCTCTCGCTGTCTCCCTCACAGTCTCTCTCGCTGTCTTCCTCGCAGTCTCTCTCACAGTCTCTCTCGCAGTCTCTCTCGCTGTCTCTCTCGCATTCTCTCTCGCTTTCTCCCTCGCTCTCTCCCTCGCAGAAACTCTCGCTCTCTCCCTCGCAGACTCTCTCGCTGTCTCCCTCGCAGTCTCCCTCGCTGTCTCCCTCGCTGTCTCCCTCGCTGTCTCCCTCGCTGTCTCCCTCGCTGTCTCCCTCGCTGTCTCCCTCGCTGTCTCCCTCGCTGTCTCCCTCGCTCTCTCTCTCGCCGTCTCCCTCGCAGTCTCTCTTGCAGTGTCTCTCGCTGTATCCCTCGCTTTCTCTCTCGCTATTTCCTTAGCAGTCTCTCTCGCAGTTTCTCTCGCTTTCTCCCTCGCAGTCTCTCTCGCTGTCTCCCTCGCAGTCTCTCTCGCAGTCTCTCTCGCAGTCTCTCTCGCAGTCTCTTTCGCAGTCTCTCTCGCTGTCTCCCTCGCTGTCTCCCTCACACTCTCCCTCGCTGTCTCCCTCGCAGTCTCTCTCACAGTCTCTCTCGCTGTCTCCCTCGCAGTCTCTATCGCTGTCTCCCTCGCAGTCTCTCTCGCAGTCTCTCTCGCTTTCTCCCTCGCTCTGTCCCTCGCAGACTCTCTCGCTGTCTCCCTCGCTGTCTCCCTCGCAGTCTCCCTCGCAGTCTCCCTCACAGTCTCCCTCACAGTCTCCCTCGCTGTCTCCCTCGCTGTCTCCCTCGCTGTCTCCCTCGCTGTCTCCCTCGCTGTCTCCCTCGCTGTCTCTCTCGCTGTCTCTCTCGCTGTCTCCCTCGCAGTCTCTCTTGCAGTCTCCCTCGCTGTGTCCCTCGCTGTCTCCCTCGCTGTCTCCCTCGCTGTCTCCCTCGCTGTGTCCCTCGCAGTCTCCCTCGCAGTCTCCCTCGCTGTCTCTCCCGCTGTCTCTCTCGCTGTCTCTCTCGCTGTCTCCCTCGCTGTCTCCCTCGCTGTCTCCCTCGCTGTCTCCCTCGCTGTCTCCCTCGCTGCCTCCCTCGATGTCTCCCTCGCTGTCTCCCTCGCTGTCTCCCTCGCAGTCGCTCTCGCAGTCGCTCTCGCAGTCTCCCTCGCAGTCTCCCTCGCTGTCTCCCTCGCTGCCTCCCTCGCTGCCTCCCTCGCTGCCTCCCTCGCTGCCTCCCTCGCAGTCTCCCTCGAAGTCTCCCTCGCTGTCTCCCTCGCTGTCTCCCTCGCTCTCTCCCTCGCTCTCTCTCTCGCCGTCTCCCTCGCAGTCTCTCTCACAGTGTCTCTCGCTTTCTCCCTCGCAGTCTCTCTCGCAGTCTCTCTCGCAGTCTCTCTCGCTGTCTCCCTCACTGTCTCCCTCACAGTCTCTCTCGCTGTCTCCCTCACAGTCTCTCTCGCTGTCTCCCTCACAGTCTCTCTCGCTGTCTCCCTCGCAGTCTCTCTCACAGTCTCTCTCGCAGTCTCTCTCGCAGTCTCTCTCGCAGTCTCTCTCGCTGTCTCCCTCGCAGTCTCTATCGCTGTCTCCCTCGCAGTCTCTCTCGCTTTCTCCCTCGCTCTGTCCCTCGCAGACTCTCTCGCTGTCTCCCTCGCTGTCTCCCTCGCAGTCTCCCTCGCAGTCTCCCTCACAGTCTCCCTCGCTGTCTCCCTCGCTGTCTCCCTCGCTGTCTCCCTCGCCGTCTCCCTCGCTGTCTCCCTCGCTGTCTCTCTCGCTGTCTCTCTCGCTGTCTCCCTCGCAGTCTCTCTTGCAGTCTCCCTCGCTGTGTCCCTCGCTGTCTCCCTCGCTGTCTCCCTCGCTGTCTCCCTCGCTGTGTCCCTCGCAGTCTCCCTCGCAGTCTCCCTCGCTGTCTCTCCCGCTGTCTCTCTCGCTGTTTCTCTCGCTGTTTCTCTCGCTGTCTCCCTCGCTGTCTCCCTCGCTGTCTCCCTCGCTGTCTCCCTCGCTGTCTCCCTCGCTGCCTCCCTCGATGTCTCCCTCGCTGTCTCCCTCGCTGTCTCCCTCGCAGTCGCTCTCGCAGTCTCCCTCGCAGTCTCCCTCGCTGTCTCCCTCGCTGTCTCCCTCGCTGCCTCCCTCGCAGTCTCCCTCGAAGTCTCCCTCGCTGTCTCCCTCGCTGTCTCCCTCGCTGTCTCCCTCGCTCTCTCTCTCGCCGTCTCCCTCGCAGTCTCTCTCACAGTGTCTCTCGCTTTCTCCCTCGCAGTCTCTCTCGCTGTCTCCCTCGCAGTCTCTCTCGCAGTCTCTCTCGCAGTCTCTCTCGCTTTCTCCCTCGCTGTCTTCTCGCAGAATCTCTCGCTCTCTCCCTCGCAGACTCTCTCGCTGTCTCCCTCGCAGTCTCCCTCGCTGTCTCCCTCGCTGTCTCCCTCGCTGTCTCTCTCGCTGTCTCTCTCAGTCTCTCTCGCTGTCACCCTCGCAGTCTCCCTCGAAGTCTCCCTCGAAGTCACCCTGGATGTCTCTCTCGCAGTCTCTCTCGCATTCTCTTTCGCTGTCTCTCTCGATGTCTCTCTCGTTGTCTCCCTCGCTGTCTCTCTCTCAGTCTCTCTCTCAGTCTCTCTCGCAGTCTCTCTCGCAGTCTCTCTTGCAGTCTCTCTCGCAGTCTCCCTCGCTGTCTCCCTCGCTGTCTCCCTCGCTGTCTCCCTCGCTGTCTCCCTCGCTGTCTCCCTCGCTGTCGCACTCGCAGTCGCTCTCGCAGTCTCCCTCGCTGTCTCCCTCGCTGTCTCCCTCGCTGTCTCCCTCGCTGTCTCCCTCGCTGCCTCCCTCGCTGCCTCCCTCGCAGTCTCTCTCGAAGACTCCCTCGCTGTCTCCCTCGCTGTCTCCCTCGCTGTCTCCCTCGCTCTCTCTCTCGCCGTCTCCCTCGCAGTCTCTCTCGCAGTGTCTCTCGCTTTCTCCCTCGCAGTCTCTCTCGCTGTCTCCCTCGCTGTCTCCCTCGCAGTCGCTCTCGCAGTCTCTCTCGCTGTCTCCCTCACTGTCTCCCTCACAGTCTCTCTCGCTGTCTCCCTCACAGTCTCTCTCGCTGTCTTCCTCGCAGTCTCTCTCACAGTCTCTCTCGCAGTCTCTCTCGCTGTCTCTCTCGCATTCTCTCTCGCTTTCTCCCTCGCTCTCTCCCTCGCAGAAACTCTCGCTCTCTCCCTCGCAGACTCTCTCGCTGTCTCCCTCGCAGTCTCCCTCGCTGTCTCCCTCGCTGTCTCCCTCGCTGTCTCTCTCGCTGTCTCTCTCGCTGTCTCTCTCAGTCTCTCTCGCTGTCTCCCTCGCAGTCTCCCTCGAAGTCTCCCTCGAAGTCACCCTGGATGTCTCTCTCGCAGTCTCTCTTGCATTCTCTTTCGCTGTCTCTCTCGATGTCTCTCTCGTTGTCTCCCTCGCTGTCTCCCTCTCAGTCTCTCTCTCAGTCTCTCTCTCAGTCTCTCTCTCAGTCTCTCTCTCAGTCTCTCTCGCTGTCTCCCTCGCACTCTCTGGCTTTCTCTCTCGCAGTCCCTCTCACTGTCTCTCTCGCAGTCTCTCTCGCAGTCTCTCTCGCAGTCTCTCTCGCAGTCTCTCTCGCAGTCTCTCTCGCAGTCTCTCTCGCTGTCTCTCTCGCTGTCTCCCTCACAGTCTGCCTCGCAGTCTCCCTCGCAGTCTCTTTCGCTGTCTCCCTCGCTGTTTCCCTCACAGTCTCTTTCGCTGTCTCCCTCGCAGTCTCCCTCGCAGTCACTCTCACTTTCTCCCTCGCTGTCTCTCTCGCTGTCTCTCTCGCTGTCTCTCTCGCATTCCTTCTCGCAGTCCTTCTCGCAGTCTCTCTCGCTGTCTCCCTCGCTGTCTCCCTCGCTGTCTCCCTCGCTGTCTCCCTCGCTGTCTCCCATGCTGTCTCCCTCGCAGTCTCCCTCGCAGTCTCTCTCGCTGTCTCCCTCGCTTTCTCCTTCGCTGTCTCCCATGCTGTCTCCCATGCTGTCTCCCTCGCAGTCTCCCTCGCAGTCTCTCTCGCTGTCTCTCTCGCTGTCTCCCTCGCTTTCTCCTTCGCTGTCTCTCTCGCTGTCTCTCTCGCTGTCTCCCTTGCAGTCTCTCTCGCTGTCTGCCTCGCTGTCTCCCTCGCTGTCTCCCTCGCAGTCTCCCTCACCATCTCTCTCACAGTCTCTCTCGCTGTCTTCCTCGCAGTCTCTCTCGCTGTCTCCCTCGCAGTCTCTCTCGCTGTCTCCCTCGCTGTCTCCCTCGCTGCCTCCCTCGCTGTCTCCCTAGCAGTCGCTCTCGCAGTCTCTCTCGCTGTCTTCCTTGCAGTTTCTCTCGCTGTCTCCCTCGCTGTCTCACTCGCTCTATCCCTCGCTGTATCTCTCGCAGTCTCTCTCACAGTCTCTCTCGCTGTCTCTCTCGCTGTCTCTCTCGCTGTCTCCCTCGCAGTCTCTCTCGCTCTCTCCCTCACTGTCTCTCTCGCCGTCTCTCTCGCCGTCTCTCTCGCCGTCTCTCTCGCCGTCTCTCTCTCCATCTCTCTCGCCATCTCTCTCGCAGTCTCCCTCGCTGTCTCCCTCGCTGTCTCCCTCGCAGTCTCTCTAGCAGTCTCTCTCGCAGTCTCCCTCGCTGTCTCCCTCCCAGTCTCTCTCGCAGTCCCTCTGGCAGTCTCTCTCGCTGTTCCTCTCGCAGTCTCTCTCGCAGTCCCTCTCGCAGTCTCTCTCGCTGTCTCTCTCGCAGTCTCTCTCGCAGTCTCCTTTGCAGTCTCTCTCGCTGTCTCTCTCGCTGTCTCTCTCGCTGTCTCTCTCGCTGTCTCTCTCGCAGTCTCTCTCGCAGTCTCTCTCGCAGTCTCTCTCGCAGTCTCCCTCGCTTTCTCCCTCGCTTTCTCCCTCGCTGTCTCTCTCGCTGTCTCTCTCGCTGTCTCTCTCGCTGTCTCCCTCGCAGTCTCTCTTGCAGTCTCTCTCGCTGTCTCTCTCTCTGTCTCCCTCGCTGTCTCCCTCGCTGTCTCCCTCGCTGTCTCCCTCGCTGTCTCCCTCGCTGTGTCCCTCGCTCTCTCCCTCGCAGTCTCCCTCGCTGTCTCCCTCGCCGTCTCTCTCGCAGTCTCTCTCGCTCTCTTCCTCGCAGTTTCTCTCGCTGTCTCCCTCGCTGTCTCCCTCGCTGTCTCCCTCGCTGTCTCCCTCGCTGTCTCCCTTGCAGTCGCTCTCGCAGTCTCCCTCGCAGTCTCCCTCGCAGTCTCCCTCGCTGTCTCCCTCGCTCTCTCTCTCGCCGTCTCCCTCGCAGTCTCTCTTGCAGTGTCTCTCGCTGTATCCCTCGCTTTCTCTCTCGCTATTTCCTTAGCAGTCTCTCTCGCAGTTTCTCTCGCTTTCTCCCTCGCAGTCTCTCTCGCTGTCTCCCTCGCAGTCTCTCTCGCAGTCTCTCTCGCAGTCTCTCTCGCAGTCTCTTTCGCAGTCTCTCTCGCTGTCTCCCTCGCTGTCTCCCTCACACTCTCCCTCGCTGTCTCCCTCGCAGTCTCTCTCACAGTCTCTCTCGCTGTCTCCCTCGCAGTCTCTATCGCTGTCTCCCTCGCAGTCTCTCTCGCAGTCTCTCTCGCTTTCTCCCTCGCTCTGTCCCTCGCAGTCTCCCTCGCAGTCTCCCTCGCAGTCTCCCTCGCTGTCTCCCTCGCTGTCTCCCTCGCTGTCTCCCTCGCTGTCTCTCTCGCTGTCTCTCTCGCTGTCTCCCTCGCAGTCTCTCTTGCAGTCTCCCTCGCTGTGTCCCTCGCTGTCTCCCTCGCTGTCTCCCTCGCTGTGTCCCTCGCTGTGTCCCTCGCAGTCTCCCTCGCAGTCTCCCTCGCTGTCTCTCTCGCTGTCTCTCTCGCTGTCTTCCTCGTAGTTTCTCTCGCTGTCTCCCTCGCTGTCTCCCTCGCTGTCTCCCTCGCTGTCTCCCTCGCTGTCTCCCTCGCTGTCTCCCTCGCTGTCTCCCTCGCTGCCTCCCTCGCTGTCTCCCTCGCAGTCGCTCTCGCAGTCTCTCTCGCAGTCTCCCTCGCTGTCTCCCTCGCTGTCTCCCTCGCTGTCTCCCTCGCTGCCTCCCTCGCAGTCTCTCTCGAAGTCTCCCTCGCTGTCTCCCTCGCTGTCTCCCTCGCTGTCTCCCTCGCTCTCTCCCTCGCTCTCTCTCTCGCCGTCTCCCTCGCAGTCTCTCTCACAGTGTCTCTCGCTTTCTCCCTCGCAGTCTCTCTCGCTGTCTCCCTCGCAGTCTCTCTCGCAGTCTCTCTCGCTGTCTCCCTCACTGTCTCCCTCACAGTCTCTCTCGCTGTCTCCCTCACAGTCTCTCTCGCTGTCTCCCTCACAGTCTCTCTCGCTGTCTCCCTCGCAGTCTCTCTCACAGTCTCTCTCGCAGTCTCTCTCGCAGTCTCTCTCGCAGTCTCTCTCGCTGTCTCCCTCGCAGTCTCTATCGCTGTCTCCCTCGCAGTCTCTCTCGCAGTCTCTCTCGCTTTCTCCCTCGCTGTCTCCCTCGCAGAATCTCTCGCTCTCTCCCTCGCAGACACTCTCGCTGTCTCCCTCGCAGTCTCCCTCGCAGTCTCCCTCGCAGTCTCCCTCGCTGTCTCCCTCGCTGTCTCTCTCGCTGTCTCTCTCAGTCTCTCTCGCTGTCACCCTCGCAGTCTCCCTCGAAGTCTCCCTCGAAGTCACCCTGGATGTCTCTCTCGCAGTCTCTCTCGCATTCTCTTTCGCTGTCTCTCTCGATGTCTCTCTCGTTGTCTCCCTCGCTGTCTCTCTCTCAGTCTCTCTCTCAGTCTCTCTCTCAGTCTCTCTCTCAGTCTCTCTCGCATTCTCTCTCGCTGTCTCCCTCGCACTCTCTGGCTTTCTCTCTCGCAGTCCCTCTCACTGTCTCTCTCGCAGTCTCTCTCGCAGTCTCTCTCGCAGTCTCCCTCGCAGTCTCCCTCGCAGTCTCCCTCGCAGTCTCCCTCGCTGTCTCCCTCACTGTCTCCCTCGCTGTCTCCCTCGCTGCCTCCCTCGCTGTCTCCCTCGCTGTCTCCCTCGCAGTCTCTCTCGCAGTCTCTCTCGCAGTCTCCCTCGCTGTCTCCCTCGCTGTCTCCCTCGCTGTCTCCCTCGCTGTCTCCCTCGCTGCCTCCCTCGCTGCCTCCCTCGCTGCCTCCCTCGCTGCCTCCCTCGCAGTCTCTCTCGCTGTCTCTCTCGCTGTCTCTCTCGCTGTCTCCCTCGCTGTCTCCCTCGCTGTCTCTCTCGCTCTCTCTCTCGCCGTCTCCCTCGCAGTCTCTCTCGCTCTATCCCTCGCTGTCTCTCTCGCTATTTCCCTAGCAGTCTCTCTCGCAGTTTCTCTCGCTGTCTCCCTCGCAGTCTCTCTCGCTGTCTCCCTCGCAGTCTCTCTCGCAGTCTCTCTCGCAGTCTCTCTCGCTGTCTCCCTCACAGTCTCTCTCGCTGTCTCGCTCGCAGTCTCTCTCACAGTCTCTCTCGCAGTCTCTCTCGCTGTCTCCCTCGCAGTCTCTATCGCTGTCTCCCTCGCAGTCTCCCTCGCAGTCTCCCTCGCAGTCTCCCTCGCTGTCTCCCTCGCTGTCTCCCTCGCTGTCTCCCTCGCTGTCTCCCTCGCTGTCTCTCTCGCTGTCTCTCTCAGTCTCTCTCGCTGTCTCCCTCGCAGTCTCCCTCGAAGTCTCCCTCGAAGTCACCCTGGATGTCTCTCTCGCAGTCTCTCTCGCATTCTCTTTCGCTGTCTCTCTCGATGTCTCTCTCGTTGTCTCCCTCGCTGTCTCCCTCTCAGTCTCTATCTCAGTCTCGCTCTCAGTCTCTCTCGCATTCTCTCTCGCTGTCTCCCTCGCACTCTCTGGCTTTCTCTCTCGCAGTCCCTCTCACTGTCTCTCTCGCAGTCTCTCTCGCAGTCTCTCTCGCAGTCTCTCTCGCAGTCTCTCTCGCTGTCTCTCTCGCTGTCTCTCTCGCTGTCTCCCTCGCAGTCTCCCTCGCAGTCTCCCTCGCAGTCTCCCTCGCAGTCTCCCTCGCAGTCTCTCTCGCAGTCGCTCTCACTTTCTCCCTCGCTGTCTCTCTCGCAGTCCTTCTCGCAGTCCTTCTCGCAGTCTCTCTCGCTGCCTCCCTCGCTGTCTCCCTCGCTGTCTCCCTCGCTGTCTCCCATGCTGTCTCCCTCGCAGTCTCCCTCGCAGTCTCCCTCGCAGTCTCCCTCGCAGTCTTTCTCGCAGTCTCTCTCGCTGTCTCTCTCGCTGTCTCCCTCGCTTTCTCCCTTGCTGTCTCTCTCGCTGTCTCTCTCGCTGTCTCCCTCGCAGTCTCTCTTGCAGTCTCTCTCGCTGTCTCCCTCGCTGTCTCCCTCGCTGTCTCCCTCGCTGTCTCCCTCGCTGTCTCCCTCGCTGTCTCCCTCGCTCTCTCCCTCGCAGTCTCCCTCGCCGTCTCCCTCGCCGTCTCTCTCGCAGTCTCTCTCGCTGTCGTCCTCGCAGTTTCTCTCGCTGTCTCCCTCGCTGTCTCCCTCGCTGTCTCCCTCGCTGTCTCCCTCGCTGTCTCCCTCGCTGCCTCCCGAGCAGTCGCTCTCGCAGTCGCTCTCGCAGTCTCTCTCGCTGTCTCTCTCGCTGTCTCCCTCGCTGTCTCCCTCGCTGTCTCCCTCGCTGTCTCCCTCGCTGTCTCCCTCGCTGCCTCCCTCGCTGTCTCCCTAGCAGTCGCTCTCGCAGTCTCTCTCGCTGTCTTCCTCGCTGTGTCCCTCGCAGTCTCTCTAATAGTCTCTCTCGCAGTCTCTCTCGCAGTCTCTCTCGCAGTCTTACTCGCAGTCTTCCTCGCAGTTTCTCTCGCTGTCTCCCTCGCTGCCTCCCACGCTGTCTCCCTCGCTGTCTCACGCGATCTCTCTCTCATTCTCTCTCGTTGTCTCCCTTGCAGTCTCTCTCGCTGTGTCCCTCGCAGTCTCTCTCGCAGGCTTTATTGCTGTCTCTGTCGCTGTCTCCCTCGCTGTCTCCCTCGCTGTCTCCCTCACTGTCTCCCTCGCTGTCTCTCTCGAAGTCTCTCTCGCTGTCTACCTCGCTGTCTCCCTCGCTGTCTCTCTCGCTCTCTCTCTCGCCGTCTCCCTCGCTGTCTGAATCGCTGTCTCCCTCGCATTCTCTCTCGCAGTGTCTCTCGCTGTCTCCCTCGCAGTCTCCCTCGCAGTCTCTCTCGCTGTCTCCCTCACAGTCTCTCTCGCTCTCTCCCTCGCTGTCTCCCTCGCTGTCTCATGCACTCTCTCTCGCTGTCTCCCTCGCTGTCTCCCTCGCCGACTCCCTCGCCGTCTCCCTCGCCGTCTCCCTCGCCGTCTCCCTCGCCGTCTCCCTCGCCGTCTCCCTCGCCGTCTCCCTTGCAGTCACTCTCTATGTATGCCCGGCTGTCTCTCTCGCTGTCTCCATAGCAGTCTCTCTCACTGTCTCTGTCGCTGTCTCTGTCGCTGTCTCCCTCGCTGTCTCCCTCGCTGTCTCCCTCGCTGTCTCCCTCGCTGTCTCCCTCGTCGTCTCCCTCGTCGTCTCCCTCGTCGTCTCCCTCGTCGTCTCCCTCGTCGTCTCCCTCGTCGTCTCCCTCGTCGTCTCCCTGGCCGTCTCCCTGGCCGTCTCCCTGGCCGTCTCCCTGGCCGTCTCCCTGGCCGTCTCCCTGGCCGTCTCCCTGGCCGTCTCCCTGGCCGTCTCCCTGGCCGTCTCCCTGGCAGTCTCTCTCGCAGTCTCTCTCGCTGTCTCTCTCCATGTACTCTCGCTGTCTCCCTCGCTGTCTCCCTCGCTGTCTCCCTCGCTGTATCTCTCGCAGTCTCTCTCGCAGTCTCTCTCGCAGTCTCCCTCGCTGTCTCCCTCGCTGTCTCCCTCGCTGTCTCCCTCGCTGTCTCCCTCGCTGTCGCACTCGCAGTCGCTCTCGCAGTCTCCCTCGCTGTCTCCCTCGCTGTCTCCCTCGCTGCCTCCCTCGCTGCCTCCCTCGCAGTCTCTCTCGAAGTCTCCCTCGCTGTCTCCCTCGCTGTCTCCCTCGCTGTCTCCCTCGCTCTCTCTCTCGCCTTCTCCCTCGCAGTCTCTCTCGCAGTGTCTCTCGCTTTCTCCCTCGCGGTCTCTCTCGCTGTCTCCCTCGCTGTCTCCCTCGCAGTCTCTCTCGCAGTCTCTCTCGCTGTCTCCCTCACAGTCTCTCTCGCTGTCTCCCTCACAGTCTCTCTCGCTGTCTTCCTCGCAGTCTCTCTCACAGTCTCTCTCGCAGTCTCTCTCGCTGTCTCTCTCGCATTCTCTCTCGCTTTCTCCCTCGCTCTCTCCCTCGCAGAATCTCTCGCTCTCTCCCTCGCAGACTCTCTCGCTGTCTCCCTCGCAGTCTCCCTCGCTGTCTCCCTCGCTGTCTCCCTCGCTGTCTCCCTCGCTGTCTCTCTCGCTGTCTCTCTCGCTGTCTCTCTCATTCTCCCTCGCTGTCTCCCTCGCAGTCTCCCTCGAAGTCTCCCTCGAAGTCACCCTGGATGTCTCTCTCGCAGTCTCTCTTGCATTCTCTTTCGCTGTCTCTCTCGATGTCTCTCTCGTTGTCTCCCTCGCTGTCTCCCTCTCAGTCTCCCTCTCAGTCTCTCTCTCAGTCTCTCTCTCAGTCTCTCTCTCAGTCTCTCTCTCAGTCTCTCTCTCAGTCTCTCTCGCATTCTCTCTCGCTGTCTCCCTCGCACTCTCTGGCTTTCTCTCTCGCAGTCCCTCTCACTGTCTCTCTCGCAGTCTCTCTCGCAGTCTCTCTCGCAGTCTCTCTCGCAGTCTCTCTCGCAGTCTCTCTCACAGTCTCTCTCGCTGTCTCTCTCGCTGTCTCCCTCACAGTCTGCCTCGCAGTCTCCCTCGCAGTCTCTTTCGCTGTCTCCCTCGCTGTTTCCCTCACAGTCTCTTTCGCTGTCTCCCTCGCAGTCTCCCTCGCAGTCACTCTCACTTTCTCCCTCGCTGTCTCTCTCGCTGTCTCTCTCGCTGTCTCTCTCGCATTCCTTCTCGCAGTCCTTCTCGCAGTCTCTCTCGCTGTCTCCCTCGCTGTCTCCCTCGCTGTCTCCCTCGCTGTCTCCCTCGCTGTCTCCCATGCTGTCTCCCTCGCAGTCTCCCTCGCAGTCTCTCTCGCTGTCTCCCTCGCTTTCTCCTTCGCTGTCTCCCATGCTGTCTCCCATGCTGTCTCCCATGCTGTCTCCCTCGCAGTCTCCCTCGCAGTCTCTCTCGCTGTCTCTCTCGCTGTCTCTCTCCCAGTCTCTCTCGCAGTCCCTCTCGCAGTCTCTCTCGCTGTCCCTCTCGCAGTCTCTCTCGCAGTCCCTCTCGCAGTCTCTCTCGCTGTCTCTCTCGCAGTCTCTCTCGCTGTCTCTCTCGCTGTCTCCCTCACAGTCTGCCTCGCAGTCTCCCTCGCAGTCTCTTTCGCTGTCTCCCTCGCTGTTTCCCTCACAGTCTCTTTCGCTGTCTCCCTCGCAGTCTCCCTCGCAGTCACTCTCACTTTCTCCCTCGCTGTCTCTCTCGCTGTCTCTCTCGCTGTCTCTCTCGCATTCCTTCTCGCAGTCCTTCTCGCAGTCTCTCTCGCTGTCTCCCTCGCTGTCTCCCTCGCTGTCTCCCTCGCTGTCTCCCTCGCTGTCTCCCTCGCTGTCTCCCATGCTGTCTCCCTCGCAGTCTCCCTCGCAGTCTCTCTCGCTGTCTCCCTCGCTTTCTCCTTCGCTGTCTCCCATGCTGTCTCCCATGCTGTCTCCCTCGCAGTCTCCCTCGCAGTCTCTCTCGCTGTCTCTCTCGCTGTCTCTCTCCCAGTCTCTCTCGCAGTCCCTCTCGCAGTCTCTCTCGCTGTCCCTCTCGCAGTCTCTCTCGCAGTCCCTCTCGCAGTCTCTCTCGCTGTCTCTCTCGCAGTCTCTCTCGCAGTCTCCTTTGCAGTCTCTCTCGCTGTCTCTCTCGCTGTCTCTCTCGCTGTCTCTCTCGCTGTCTCTCTCGCTGTCTCTCTCGCAGTCTCTCTCGCAGTCTCCCTCGCTTTCTCCCTCGCTTTCTCCCTCGCTGTCTCTCTCGCTGTCTCTCTCGCTGTCTCCCTCGCAGTCTCTCTTGCAGTCTCTCTCGCTGTCTCTCTCGCTGTCTCTCTCTCTGTCTCCCTCGCTGTCTCCCTCGCTGTCTCCCTCGCTGTCTCCCTCGCTGTCTCCCTCGCTGTGTCCCTCGCTCTCTCCCTCGCAGTCTCCCTCGCTGTCTCCCTCGCCGTCTCTCTCGCAGTCTCTCTCGCTGTCTTCCTCGCAGTTTCTCTCGCTGTCTCCCTCGCTGTCTCCCTCGCTGTCTCCCTCGCTGTCTCCCTCGCTGTCTCCCTCGCTGTCTCCCTTGCAGTCGCTCTCGCAGTCTCCCTCGCAGTCTCCCTCGCAGTCTCCCTCGCTGTCTCCCTCGCTGTCTCCCTCGCTGTCTCCCTCGCTGTCTCCCTCGCTGTCTCCCTCGCTCTCTCTCTCGCCGTCTCCCTCGCAGTCTCTCTTGCAGTGTCTCTCGCTGTATCCCTCGCTTTCTCTCTCGCTATTTCCTTAGCAGTCTCTCTCGCAGTTTCTCTCGCTTTCTCCCTCGCAGTCTCTCTCGCTGTCTCCCTCGCAGTCTCTCTCGCAGTCTCTCTCGCAGTCTCTCTCGCAGTCTCTTTCGCAGTCTCTCTCGCTGTCTCCCTCGCTGTCTCCCTCACACTCTCCCTCGCTGTCTCCCTCGCAGTCTCTCTCACAGTCTCTCTCGCTGTCTCCCTCGCAGTCTCTATCGCTGTCTCCCTCGCAGTCTCTCTCGCAGTCTCTCTCGCTTTCTCCCTCGCTCTGTCCCTCGCAGACTCTCTCGCTGTCTCCCTCGCAGTCTCCCTCGCAGTCTCCCTCGCAGTCTCCCTCGCTGTCTCCCTCGCTGTCTCCCTCGCTGTCTCCCTCGCTGTCTCCCTCGCTGTCTCTCTCGCTGTCTCCCTAGCAGTCTCTCTTGCAGTCTCCCTCGCTGTCTCCCTCGCTGTCTCCCTCGCTGTGTCCCTCGCAGTCTCCCTCGCAGTCTCCCTCGCAGTTTCTCTCGCTGTCTCCCTCGCTGTCTGCCTCGCTGTCTCCCTCGCTGTCTCCCTCGCTGTCTCCCTCGCTGTCTCCCTCGCTGCCTCCCTCGATGTCTCCCTCGCTGTCTCCCTCGCTGTCTCCCTCGCAGTCGCTCTCGCAGTCTCTCTCTCAGTCTCCCTCGCTGTCTCCCTCGCTGTCTCCCTCGCTGCCTCCCTCGCAGTCTCTCTCGAAGTCTCCCTCGCTGTCTCCCTCGCTGTCTCCCTCGCTCTCTCCCTCGCTCTCTCTCTCGCCGTCTCCCTCGCAGTCTCTCTCACAGTGTCTCTCGCTTTCTCCCTCGCAGTCTCTCTCGCTGTCTCCCTCGCAGTCTCTCTCGCAGTCTCTCTCGCTGTCTCCCTCACTGTCTCCCTCACTGTCTCCCTCACAGTCTCTCTCACAGTCTCTCTCGCTGTCTCCCTCACAGTCTCTCTCGCTGTCTCCCTCACAGTCTCTCTCGCTGTCTCCCTCGCAGTCTCTCTCACAGTCTCTCTCGCAGTCTCTCTCGCAGTCTCTCTCGCAGTCTCTCTCGCTGTCTCCCTCGCAGTCTCTATCGCTGTCTCCCTCGCAGTCTCTCTCGCAGTCTCTCTCGCTTTCTCCCTCGCTGTCTCCCTCGCAGAATCTCTCGCTCTCTCCCTCGCAGACTCTCTCGCTGTCTCCCTCGCAGTCTCCCTCGCTGTCTCCCTCGCTGTCTCTCTCGCTGTCTCTCTCAGTCTCTCTCGCTGTCACCCTCGCAGTCTCCCTCGAAGTCTCCCTCGAAGTCACCCTGGATGTCTCTCTCGCAGTCTCTCTCGCATTCTCTTTCGCTGTCTCCCTCGCTGTCTCTCTCTCAGTCTCTCTCTCAGTCTCTCTCTCAGTCTCTCTCTCAGTCTCTCTCTCAGTCTCTCTCGCATTCTCTCTCGCTGTCTCCCTCGCACTCTCTCGCTTTCTCTCTCGCAGTCCCTCTCACTGTCTCTCTCGCAGTCTCTCTCGCAGTCTCTCTCGCAGTCTCCCTCGCAGTCACTCTCACTTTCTCCCTCGCTGTCTCTCTCACTGTCTCTCTCGCATTCCTTCTCGCAGTCCTTCTCGCAGTCTCTCTCGCTGTCTCCCTCGCTGTCTCCCTCGCTGTCTCCCTCGCTGTCTCCCTCGCTGTCTCCCTCGCTTTCTCCTTCGCTGTCTCTCTCGCTGTCTCTCTCGCTGTCTCCCTTGCAGTCTCTCTCGCTGTCTGCCTCGCTGTCTCCCTCGCTGTCTCCCTCGCTGTCTCCCTCGCTGTCTCCCTCGCTCTCTCCCTCGCTGTCTCCCTCGCAGTCTCCCTCGCCGTCTCTCTCGCAGTCTCTCTCGCTGTCTCCCTCGCCGTCTCTCTCGCAGTCTTCCTCGCTGTCTTCCTCGCTGTCTCCCTCGCTGTCTCCCTCGCTGTCTCCCTCGCTGTCTCCCTCGCTGTCTCCCTTGCTGTCTCCCTCGCTGCCTCCCTCGCTGTCTCCCTAGCAGTCGCTCTCGCAGTCTCTCTCGCTGTCTTCCTCGCAGTTTCTCTCACTGTCTCCCTCGCTGCCTCCCACGCTGTCTCCCTCGCTGTCTCTCGCGATCTCTCTCGCATTCTCTCTCGTTGTCTCCCTTGCAGTCTCTCTCGCTGTGTCCCTCGCTGTGTCCCTCGCTGTCTCCCTCGCTGTCTCCCTCACAGTCTCTCTCGAAGTCTCTCTCGCTGTCTACCTCGCTGTCTCCCTCGCTGTCTCCCTCACAGTCTCTCTCGAAGTCTCTCTCGCTGTCTACCTCGCTGTCTCCCTCGCTGTCTCCCTCGCTCTCTCTCTCGCTCTCTCTCTCGCCGTCTCCCTCACCGTCTTAATCGCTGTCTCCCTCGCATTCTCTCTCGCAGTGTCTCTCGCTGTCTCCCTCGCAGTCTCCCTCGCAGTCTCCCTCGCAGTCTCCCTCGCAGTCTCTCTCGCTGTCTCCCTCACAGTCTCTCTCGCTGTCTCCCTCGCAGACTCTCTCGAAGTCGCTCTCGCTTTCTCCCTCGCTTTCTCCCTCGCTTTCTCCCTCGCTGTCTCTCTCGCAGTCCTTCTCGCAGTCCTTCTCGCAGTCTCTCTCGCTGTCTCCAGCGCTGTCTCCCTCGCTGTCTCCCTCGCTGTCTCCCTCGCTGTCTCCCTCGCTGTCTCCCTCGCTGTCTCCCTCGCTGTCTCCCTCGCTGTCTCTCTCGCTGTCTCCATCGCTTTCTCCATCGCTTTCTCCATCGCTTTCTCCCTCGCTGTCTCTCTCGCTGTCTCTCTCGCTGTCTCTCTCGCTGTCTCTCTCGCTGTCTCTCTCGCTGCCTCTCTCGCTGTCTCTCTTGCAGTCTCTCTTGCTGTCTCCCTCGCTGTGTCTCTCGCTCTCTCCCTCGCTGTTTCCCTCGCTGTCTCACGCGCTCTCTCTCGCAGTCTCTCTCGCAGTCTCTCTCGCAGTCTCTCTCGCTGTCTCTCTCGCTGTCTCCCTTGTTGTGTCCCTCGCTGTTGCCCTCGCTGTGTCCCTCGCTGTGTCCCTCGCTGTCTCTCTCGCAGTCTCCCTCGCTGTCTCCCTCGCTGTCTCCCTCGCAGTCTCTCTCGCTGTCTCCCTCGCTGTCTCCCTCGCTGTCTCCCTCGTCGTCTCCCTCGCTGTCTCCCTTGCAGTCACTCTCTCTGTATCCCCGGCTGTCTCTCTCGCTATCTCCATAGCAGTATCTCTCACTGTCTCCCTCTCTGTCTCTGTCTCTGTCGCTGTCTCTGTCGCTGTCTCTGTCGCTGTCTCTGTCGCTGTCTCTGTCGCTGTCTCCCTCGCTGTCTCCCTCGCTGTCTCCCTCGTCGTCTCCCTCGTCGTCTCCCTCGTCGTCTCCCTCGTCGTCTCCCTCGCCGTCTCCCTGGCCGTCTCCCTCGCAGTCTCTCTCGCAGTCTCTCTCGCTGTCTCCCTCGCTGTCTCCCTCGCTGTCTCCCTCGCTGTCTCCCTCGCTGTCTCCCTCGCTCTATCCCTCGCTGTATCTCTCGCTGTATCTCTCGCAGTCTCTCTCGCAGTCTCTCTCGCTGTCTCCCTCGCAGTCTCTCTCACAGTCTCTCTCACAGTCTCTCTCGCAGTCTCTCTCGCAGTCTCTCTCGCTGTCTCCCTCGCAGTCTCTATCGCTGTCTCCCTCGCAGTCTCTCTCGCAGTCTCTCTCGCAGTCTCTCTCGCTTTCTCCCTCGCTGTCTCCCTCGCAGAATCTCTCGCTCTCTCCCTCGCAGACTCTCTCGCTGTCTCCCTCGCAGTCTCCCTCGCTGTCTCCCTCGCTGTCTCTCTCGCTGTCTCTCTCAGTCTCTCTCGCTGTCACCCTCGCAGTCTCCCTCGAAGTCTCCCTCGAAGTCACCCTGGATGTCTCTCTCGCAGTCTCTCTCGCATTCTCTTTCGCTGTCTCTCTCGATGTCTCTCTCGTTGTCTCCCTCGCTGTCTCTCTCTCAGTCTCTCTCTCAGTCTCTCTCTCAGTCTCTCTCTCAGTCTCTCTCGCATTCTCTCTCGCTGTCTCCCTCGCACTCTCTGGCTTTCTCTCTCGCAGTCCCTCTCACTGTCTCTCTCGCAGTCTCTCTCGCAGTCTCTCTCGCAGTCTCTCTCGCAGTCTCTCTCGCAGTCTCTCTCGCAGTCTCCCTCGCAGTCACTCTCACTTTCTCCCTCGCTGTCTCTCTCACTGTCTCTCTCGCATTCATTCTAGCAGTCCTTCTCGCAGTCTCTCTCGCTGTCTCCCTCGCTGTCTCCCTCGCTGTCTCCCTCGCTTTCTCCTTCGCTGTCTCTCTCGCTGTCTCTCTCGCTGTCTCCCTTGCAGTCTCTCTCGCTGTCTGCCTCGCTGTCTCCCTCGCTGTCTCCATCGCTGTCTCCATCGCTGTCTCCCTCGCTGTCTCCCTCGCTCTCTCCCTCGCTGTCTCCCTCGCTGTCTCCCTCGCAGTCTCCCTCGCCGTCTCTCTCGCAGTCTCTCTCGCTGTCTCCCTCGCCGTCTCTCTCGCAGTCTCTCTCGCTGTCTTCCTCGCTGTCTCCCTCGCTGTCTCCCTCGCTGTCTCCCTCGCTGTCTCCCTCGCTGTCTCCCTCGCTGCCTCCCTCGCTGTCTCCCTAGCAGTCGCTCTCGCAGTCTCTCTCGCTGTCTTCCTCGCAGTTTCTCTCACTGTCTCCCTCTCTGCCTCCCACGCTGTCTCCCTCGCTGTCTCACGCGATCTCTCTCGCATTCTCTCTCGTTGTCTCCCTTGCAGTCTCTCTCGCTGTGTCCCTCGCTGTCTCCCTCGCTGTCTCCCTCGCTGTCTCCCTCGCTGTCTCCCTCACAGTCTCTCTCGAAGTCTCTCTCGCTGTCTACCTCGCTGTCTCCCTCGCTGTCTCCCTCACAGTCTCTCTCGAAGTCTCTCTCGCTGTCTCCCTCGCTGTCTCCCTCGCTGTCTCCCTCGCTGTCTCCCTCGCTCTCTCTCTCGCTCTCTCTCTCGCCGTCTCCCTCACCGTCTTAATCGCTGTCTCCCTCGCATTCTCTCTCGCAGTGTCTCTCGCTGTCTCCCTCGCAGTCTCCCTCGCAGTCTCCCTCGCTGTCTCCCTCGCTGTCTCCCTCACTGTCTCCCTCGCTGTCTCCCTCGCTGTCTCTCTCGCTGTCTCTCTCGCTGTCTCCATCGCTTTCTCCATCGCTTTCTCCCTCGCAGTCTCTCTCGCTGTCTCTCTCGCTGTCTCTCTCGCTGTCTCTCTCGCTGTCTCTCTCGCTGTCTCTCTCGCTGCCTCTCTCGCTGTCTCTCTTGCAGTCTCTCTTGCTGTCTCCCTCGCTGTGTCTCTCGCTCTCTCCCTCGCTGTTTCCCTCGCTGTCTCACGCGCTCTCTCTCGCAGTCTCTCTCGCAGTCTCTCTCGCTGTCTCCCTTGTTGTGTCCCTCGCTGTTGCACTCGCTGTGTCCCTCGCTGTCTCTCTCGCAGTCTCCCTCGCTGTCTCCCTCGCTGTCTCCCTCGCAGTCTCTCTCGCTGTCTCCCTCGCTGTCTCCCTCGCTGTCTCCCTCGTCGTCTCCCTCGCTGTCTCCCTTGCAGTCACTCTCTCTGTATCCCCGGCTGTCTCTCTCGCTATCTCCATAGCAGTATCTCTCACTGTCTCCCTCGCTGTCTCTGTCTCTGTCTCTGTCGCTGTCTCTGTCGCTGTCTCTGTCGCTGTCTCTGTCGCTGTCTCTGTCGCTGTCTCTGTCGCTGTCTCTGTCGCTGTCTCCCTCGTCGTCTCCCTCGTCGTCTCCCTGGCCGTCTCCCTGGCCGTCTCCCTGGCCGTCTCCCTCGCAGTCTCTCTCGCAGTCTCTCTCGCTGTCTCTCTCAATGTACTCTCGCTGTCTCCCTCGCTGTCTCCCTCGCTGTCTCCCTCGCTCTATCCCTCGCTTTATCTCTCGCAGTCTCTCTCGCAGTCTCTCTCGCTGTCTCCCTCGCAGTCTCTCTCACAGTCTCTCTCGCAGTCTCTCTCGCAGTCTCTCTCGCAGTCTCTCTCGCAGTCTCTCTCGCTGTCTCCCTCGCAGTCTCTATCGCTGTCTCCCTCGCAGTCTCTCTCGCAGTCTCTCTCGCTTTCTCCCTCACTGTCTCCCTCGCAGAATCTCTCGCTCTCTCCCTCGCAGACTCTCTCGCTGTCTCCCTCGCAGTCTCCCTCGCTGTCTCCCTCGCTGTCTCTCTCGCTGTCTCTCTCGCAGTCTCTCTCGCAGTCTCTCTCGCAGTCTCTCTCGCTGTCTCCCTCGCAGTCTCTATCGCTGTCTCCCTCGCAGTCTCTCTCGCAGTCTCTCTCGCTTTCTCCCTCGCTGTCTCCCTCGCAGAATCTCTCGCTCTCTCCCTCGCAGACTCTCTCGCTGTCTCCCTCGCAGTCTCCCTCGCTGTCTCCCTCGCTGTCTCTCTCGCTGTCTCTCTCAGTCTCTCTCGCTGTCACCCTCGCAGTCTCCCTCGAAGTCTCCCTCGAAGTCACCCTGGATGTCTCTCTCGCAGTCTCTCTCGCATTCTCTTTCGCTGTCTGTCTCGATGTCTCTCTCGTTGTCTCCCTCGCTGTCTCTCTCTCAGTCTCTCTCTCAGTCTCTCTCTCAGTCTCTCTCTCAGTCTCTCTCTCAGTCTCTCTCGCATTCTCTCTCGCTGTCTCCCTCGCACTCTCTGGCTTTCTCTCTCGCAGTCCCTCTCACTGTCTCTCTCGCAGTCTCTCTCGCAGTCTCTCTCGCAGTCTCTCTCGCAGTCTCTCTCGCAGTCTCTCTCGCAGTCTCCCTCGCAGTCACTCTCACTTTCTCCCTCGCTGTCTCTCTCACTGTCTCTCTCGCATTCCTTCTCGCAGTCCTTCTCGCAGTCTCTCTCGCTGTCTCCCTCGCTGTCTCCCTCGCTGTCTCCCTCGCTGTCTCCCTCGCTGTCTCCCTCGCTGTCTCCCTCGCTGTCTCCCTCGCTTTCTCCTTCGCTGTCTCTCTCGCTGTCTCTCTCGCTGTCTCCCTTGCAGTCTCTCTCGCTGTCTGCCTCGCTGTCTCCCTCGCTGTCTCCCTCGCTGTCTCCCTCGCTCTCTCCCTCGCTCTCTCCCTCGCTCTCTCCCTCGCAGTCTCCCTCGCAGTCTCCCTCGCAGTCTCCCTCGCCGTCTCTCTCGCAGTCTCTCTCGCCGTCTCCCTCGCCGTCTCTCTCGCAGTCTCTCTCGCTGTCTTCCTCGCTGTCTCCCTCGCTGTCTCCCTCGCTGTCTCCCTCGCTGTCTCCCTCGCTGTCTCCCTCGCTGCCTCCCTCGCTGTCTCCCTAGCAGTCGCTCTCGCAGTCTCTCTCGCTGTCTTCCTCGCAGTTTCTCTCGCTGTCTCCCTCGCTGCCTCCCACGCTGTCTCCCTCGCTGTCTCACGCGATCTCTCTCGCATTCTCTCTCGTTGTCTCCCTTGCAGTCTCTCTCGCTGTGTCCCTCGCTGTCTCCCTCGCTGTCTCCCTCGCTGTCTCCCTCACAGTCTCTCTCGAAGTCTCTCTCGCTGTCTACCTCGCTGTCTCCCTCGCTGTCTCCCTCACAGTCTCTCTCGAAGTCTCTCTCGCTGTCTACCTCGCTGTCTCCCTCGCTGTCTCCCTCGCTCTCTCTCTCGCTCTCTCTCTCGCCGTCTCCCTCACCGTCTTAATCGCTGTCTCCCTCGCATTCTCTCTCGCAGTGTCTCTCGCTGTCTCCCTCGCAGTCTCCCTCGCAGTCTCCCTCGCAGTCTCTCTCGCTGTCTCCCTCACAGTCTCTCTCGCTGTCTCCCTCGCAGACTCTCTCGAAGTCGCTCTCGCTTTCTCCCTCGCTTTCTCCCTCGCTGTCTCTCTCGCAGTCCTTCTCACAGTCCTTCTCGCAGTCTCTCTCGCTGTCTCCAGCGCTGTCTCCCTCGCTGTCTCCCTCGCTGTCTCCCTCGCTGTCTCCCTCGCTGTCTCCCTCGCTGTCTCCCTCGCTGTCTCCCTCGCTGTCTCCCTCGCTGTCTCTCTCGCTGTCTCCATCGCTTTCTCCATCGCTTTCTCCATCGCTTTCTCCCTCGCTGTCTCTCTCGCTGTCTCTCTCGCTGTCTCTCTCGCTGTCTCTCTCGCTGTCTCTCTCGCTGCCTCTCTCGCTGTCTCTCTCGCAGTCTCTCTTGCTGTCTCCCTCGCTGTGTCTCTCGCTCTCTCCCTCGCTGTTTCCCTCGCTGTCTCACGCGCTCTCTCTCGCAGTCTCTCTCGCAGTCTCTCTCGCTGTCTCCCTTGTTGTGTCCCTCGCTGTGTCCCTCGCTGTGTCCCTCGCAGTCTCCCTCGCAGTCTCCCTCGCTGTCTCCCTCGCTGTCTCCCTCGCAGTCTCTCTCGCTGTCTCCCTCGCTGTCTCCCTCGCTGTCTCCCTCGTCGTCTCCCTCGCTGTCTCCCTTGCAGTCACTCTCTCTGTATCCCCGGCTGTCTCTCTCGCTATCTCCATAGCAGTATCTCTCACTGTCTCCCTCGCTGTCTCTGTCTCTGTCGCTGTCTCTGTCGCTGTCTCTGTCGCTGTCTCTGTCGCTGTCTCTGTCGCTGTCTCCCTCGCTGTCTCCCTCGCTGTCTCCCTCGCTGTCTCCCTCGTCATCTCCCTCGTCGTCTCCCTCGTCGTCTCCCTCGCCGTCTCCCTGGCCGTCTCCCTGGCCGTCTCCCTGGCCGTCTCCCTCGCAGTCTCTCTCGCTGTCTCTCTCAATGTACTCTCGCTGTCTCCCTCGCTGTCTCCCTCGCTGTCTCCCTCGCTCTATCCCTCGCTGTATCTCTCGCTGTATCTCTCGCAGTCTCTCTCGCAGTCTCTCTCGCAGTCTCTCTCGCAGTCTCTCTCGCTGTCTCTCTCGCTGTCTCCCTCGCAGTCTCTCTCGCTCTCTCCCTCGCTGTCTCCCTCGCTGTCTCTCTCGCCGTCTCTCTCTCCATCTCTCTCTCCATCTCTCTCGCCATCTCTCTCGCAGTCTCCCTCGCTGTCTCTCTCGCAGTCTCCCTCGCTGTCTCCCTCGCTGTCTCCCTCGCTGTCTCCCTCGCTGTCTCCCTCGCAGTCTCTCTCGCAGTCTCTCTCGCAGTCTCTCTCGCAGTCTCTCTCGCAGTCTCTCTCGCAGTCTCTATCGCTGTCTCCATCGCAGTCTCCCTCGCAGTCTCTCTCGCAGTCTCTCTCGCAGTCTCTCTCGCAGTCTCTCTCGCAGTCTCTCTCGCAGTCTCTCTCGCAGTCTCACTCGCTCTCTCCCTCGCAGACTCTAGCACTGTCTCCCTCGCAGTCTCCCTCGCAGTCTCCCTCGCAGTCTCCCTCGCAGTCTCCCTCGCTGTCTCCCTCGCTGTCTCCCTCGCTGTCTCCCTCGCTGTCTCCCTCGCTGTCTCCCTCGCTGTCTCCCTCGCTGTCTCTCTCGCTGTCTCCCTCGCTGTCTCTCTCGCTGTCTCTCTCGCTGTCTCTCTCGCTGTCTCCCTCGCAGTCTCTCTCGCAGTCTCTCTTGCAGTCTCTCTCGCAGTCTCACTCGCTCTCTCCCTCGCAGACTCTAGCACTGTCTCCCTCGCTGTCTCCCCCGCTGTCTCCCTCGCTGTGTCCCTCGCTCTCTCCCTCGCAGTCTCCCTCGCCATCTCTCTCGCAGTCTCTCTCGCTGTCTTCCTCGCAGTTTCTCTCGCTGTCTCCCTCGCTGTCTCCCTCGCTGTCTCCCTCGCTGCCTCCCTCGCTGTCTCCCTAGCAGTCGCTCTCGCAGTCTCTCTCGCAGTCTCTCTCGCAGTCTCCCTCGCTGTCTCCCTCGCTGTCTCCCTCGCTGTCTCCCTCGCTGTCTCCCTCGCTGTCTCCCTCGCTGTCTCCCTCGCTGTCTCCCTCGCTGCCTCCCTCGCAGTCTCTCTCGCTGTCTCCCTCGCTGTCTCCCTCGCTGTCTCCCTCGCTGTCTCCCTCGCTGTCTCCCTCGCTGTCTCCCTCGCTCTCTCTCTCGCCGTCTCCCTCGCAGTCTCTCTCGCAGTGTCTCTCGCTGTATCCCTCGCTGTCTCTCTCGCTATTTCCCTAGCAGTCTCTCTCGCAGTTTCTCTCGCTTTCTCCCTCGCAGTCCCTCTCGCTGTCTCCCTCGCAGTCTCTCTCGCAGTCTCTCTCGCAGTCTCTCTCGCAGTCTCCCTCGCTGTCTCCCTCCCAGTCTCTCTCGCAGTCTCTCTCGCAGTCTCTCTCGCAGTCTCTCTCGCAGTCTCTCTCGCTGTCTCCCTCGCTGTCTCCCTCACAGTCTCTCTCGCTGTCTCCCTCGCAGTCTCTCTCGCTGTCTCCCTCGCAGTCTCTATCGCTGTCTCCCTCGCAGTCTCTCTCGCAGTCTCTCTCGCAGTCTCTCTCGCAGTCTCTCTCGCAGTCTCACTCGCTCTCTCCCTCGCAGACTCTCGCACTGTCTCCCTCGCAGTCTCCCTCGCAGTCTCCCTCGCAGTCTCCCTCGCAGTCTCCCTCGCAGTCTCCCTCGCAGTCTCCCTCGCAGTCTCCCTCGCAGTCTCCCTCGCTGTCTCCCTCGCTGTCTCCCTCGCTGTCTCTCTCGCTGTCTCCCTCGCTGTCTCTCTCGCTGTCTCTCTCGCTGTCTCTCTCGCTGTCTCTCTCGCTGTCTCCCTCGCAGTCTCTCTTGCAGTCTCTCTCGCTGTCTCCCTCGCTGTCTCCCTCGCTGTCGCCCTCGCTGTGTCCCTCGCTCTCTCCCTCGCAGTCTCCCTCGCCGTCTCTCTCGCAGTCACTCTCGCTGTCTTCCTCGCTGTCTCCCTCGCTGTCTCCCTCGCTGTCTCCCTCGCTGTCTCCCTCGCTGCCTCCCTCGCTGTCTCCCTAGCAGTCTCTCTCGCAGTCTCTCTCGCAGTCTCTCTCGCAGTCTCCCTCGCTGTCTCCCTCGCTGTCTCCCTCGCTGTCTCCCTCGCTGTCTCCCTCGCTGCCTCCCTCGCTGTCTCCCTCGCTGTCTCCCTCGCTCTCTCTCTCGCCGTCTCCCTCGCAGTCTCTCTCGCTGTCTCCCTAGCAGTCTCTCTCGCAGTCTCTCTCGCAGTCTCTCTCGCAGTCTCCCTCGCTGTCTCCCTCGCTGTCTCCCTCGCTGTCTCCCTCGCTGTCTCCCTCGCTGCCTCCCTCGCTGTCTCCCTCGCTGTCTCCCTCGCTCTCTCTCTCGCCGTCTCCCTCGCAGTCTCTCTCGCAGTGTCTCTCGCTGTATCCCTCGCTGTCTCTCTCGCTATTTCCCTAGCAGTCTCTCTCGCAGTTTCTCTCGCTTTCTCCCTCGCAGTCCCTCTCGCTGTCTCCCTCGCAGTCTCTCTCGCAGTCTCTCTCGCAGTCTCTCTCGCAGTCTCTCTCGCTGTCTCTCTCGCTGTCTCCCTCGCTGTCTCTCTCGCTGTCTCCCTCGCAGTCTCTCTCACAGTCTCTCTCGCAGTCTCTCTCGCTGTCTCCCTCGCAGTCTCTATCGCTGTCTCCCTCGCTGTCTCCCTCGCAGTCTCTCTCGCAGTCTCTCTCGCAGTCTCTCTCGCAGTCTCTCTCGCAGTCTCTCTCGCTTTCTCCCTCGCTCTCTCCCTCGCAGACTCTCTCGCTGTCTCTCTCGCTGTCTCCCTCGCAGTCTCTCTCGCTGTCTCCCTCGCAGTCTCCCTCGAAGTCTCCCTCGAAGTCACCTTGGATGTCTCTCTCGCAGTCTCTCTCGCATTCTCTTTCGCTGTCTCTTTCGCTGTCTCTCTCGATGTCTCTCTCGTTGTCTCCCTCTCAGTCTCCCTCTCAGTCTCTCTCTCAGTCTCTCTCTCAGTCTCTCTCTCAGTCTCTCTCGCATTCTCTCTCGCTGTCTCCCTCGCACTCTCTGGCTTTCTCTCTCGCTTTCTCTCTCGCAGTCCCTCTCACTGTCTCTCTCGCAGTCTCTCTCGCAGTCTCTCTCGCAGTCTCTCTCGCAGTCTCTCTCGCAGTCTCCCTCACAGTCTCCCTCACAGTCTCCTTCACAGTCTCTCTCGCTGTCTCTCTCGCTGTCTCTCTCGCCGTCTCCCTCGCAGTCTCTCTCGAAGTCTCTCTCGCTGTCTCCCTCGCTGTCTCTCTCGCTCTCTCTCTCGCCGTCGCTCTCACCGTCTCCCTCGCCGTCTCCCTCGCAGTCACTCTCGCAGTCTCTCTCGCTGTATCCCTCGCTGTCTCTCTCGCTATCTCCATAGCAGTCTCTCTCGCAGTCTCCCTCAAAGTCTCCCTCGCTGTCTCCCTCACAGTCTCTCTCGCTGTCTCCCTCACAGTCTCTCTCGCTGTCTCCCTCGCAGTCACCCTGGATGTCTCTCTCGCAGTCTCTCTCACAGTCTCTCTCACATTCTCTTTCGCTGTCTCTCTCTATGTCTCTCTCGTTGCCTCCCTCGCTGTCTCCCTCGCTGTCTCCCTCGCTGTCTCCCTCGCTGTCTCCCTCGCTGTCTCCCTCGCTGTCTCTCTCTCAGTCTCTCTCTCAGTCTCTCTCTCAGTCTCTCTCGCATTCTCTCTCGCTGTCTCCCTCGCTGTCTCCCTCGCACTCTCTGGCTTTCTCTCTGGCTTTCTCTCTGGCTTTCTCTCTCGCAGTCCCTCTCACTGTCTCTCTCGCAGTCTCCCTCACAGTCTCTCTCGCTGCCTCTCTCGCTGTCTCTCTCGCCGTCTCCCTCGCAGTCTCTCTCGAAGTCTCTCTCGCTGTCTCCCTCGCTGTCTCTCTCGCTCTCTCTCTCGCCGTCGCCCTCGCCGTCTGCCTCGCCGTCTACCTCGCAGTCACTCTCGCAGTCTCTCTCGCTGTATCCCTCGCTGTCTCTCTCGCTATCTCCATAGCAGTCTCTCTCGCAGTCTCCCTCGCTGTCTCCCTCGCAGTCTCCATCGCAGTCTCTCTCGCAGTCTCTCTCGCAGTCTCTCTCGCAGTCTCCCTCGCTATCTCCCTCGCTATCTCCCTCGCTGTCTCTCTCGCTGTCTCCCTTGCAGTCTCCCTCGCAGTCTCCCTCGCAGTCTCCCTCGCAGTCTCCCTCGCAGTCTCCCTCGCAGTCTCTCTCGCAGTCTCTCTCGCAGTCTCTCTCGCAGTCTCTCTCGCAGTGACTCTCGCAGTCTCTCTCCTTTCTCCCTCGCAGTCTCTCTCGCAGTCTCTCTCGCAGTCTCTCTCGCAGTCTCTCTCGCAGTCTCTCTCGCAGTCTCTCTCGCAGTCTCTCTCGCTGTCTCCCTCGCTTTCTCCCTCGCTTTCTCCCTCGCTTTCTCCCTCGCTGTCTCTCTCGCTGTCTCCCTCGCAGTCTTTCTTGCAGTCTCTCTCGCTGTCTCCCTCGCTGTCTCCCTCGCTGTCTCCCTCGCTCTCTCCCTCGCAGTCTCCCTCTCTGTCTCCCTTGCCGTCTCTCTCGCAGTCTCTCTCGCTGTCTTCCTCGCAGTTTCTCTCGCTGTCTCCCTCGCTGTCTCCCTAGCAGTCGCTCTCGCTGTCTTCCTCGCAGTTTCTCTCGCTGTCTCCCTTGCTGTCTCCCTCGCTGTCTCCCTCGCTGTCTCCCTCGCTGCCTCCCTCGCTGCCGCCCTCGCTGTCTCCCTCGCTGTCTCCCTCGCTGTCTCCCTCGCTGTCTCCCTCGCAGTCGCTCTCGCAGTCTCTCTCGCAGTCTCCCTCGCTGTCTCCCTCGCTGTCTCCCTCGCTGCCTCCCTCGCTGCCTCCCTCGCAGTCTCTCTCGAAGTCTCCCTCGCTGTCTCCCTCGCTGTCTCCCTCGCTGTCTCCCTCGCTGTCTCCCTCGCTCTCTCTCTCGCCGTCTCCCTCGCAGTCTCTCTCGCAGTGTCTCTCGCTTTCTCCCTCGCAGTCTCTCTCGCTGTCTCCCTCGCAGTCTCTCTCGCAGTCTCTCTCGCTGTCTCCCTCACTGTCTCCCTCACAGTCTCTCTCGCTGTCTCCCTCACAGTCTCTCTCGCTGTCTCCCTCGCAGTCTCTCTCACAGTCTCTCTCGCAGTCTCTCTCGCTGTCTCCCTCGCAGTCTCTATCGCTGTCTCCCTCGCAGTCTCTCTCGCAGTCTCTCTCGCAGTCTCTCTCGCAGTCTCTCTCGCAGTCTCTCTCGCATTCTCTCTCGCTTTCTCCCTCGCTCTCTCCCTCGCAGAATCTCTCGCTCTCTCCCTCGCAGACTCTCTCGCTGTCTCCCTCGCAGTCTCCCTCGCTGTCTCCCTCGCTGTCTCCCTCGCTGTCTCCCTCGCTGTCTCTCTCGCTGTCTCTCTCGCAGTCTCTCTCGCTGTCTCCCTCGCAGTCTCCCTCGAAGTCTCCCTCGAAGTCACCCTGGATGTCTCTCTCGCAGTCTCTCTCGCATTCTCTTTCGCTGTCTCTCTCGATGTCTCTCTCTCAGTCTCTCTCTCAGTCTCTCTCTCAGTCTCTCTCTCAGTCTCTCTCTCAGTCTCTCTCTCAGTCTCTCTCGCATTCTCTCTCGCATTCTCTCTCGCTGTCTCCCTCGCACTCTCTGGCTTTCTCTCTCGCAGTCTCTCTCGCAGTCTCTCTCGCAGTCTCTCTCGCAGTCTCTCTCGCAGTCTCTCTCGCAGTCTCTCTCGCAGTCTCCCTCGCAGTCACTCTCACTTTCTCCCTCGCTGTCTCTCTCACTGTCTCTCTCGCATTCCTTCTCGCAGTCCTTCTCGCAGTCTCTCTCGCTGTCTCCCTCGCTGTCTCCCTCGCTGTCTCCCTCGCTGTCTCCCACGCTGTCTCCCATGCTGTCTCCCTCGCAGTCTCCCTCGCTGTCTCTCTCGCTGTCTCGCTCGCTTTCTCCTTCGCTGTCTCTCTCGCTGTCTCCCTCGCTGTCTCCCTCGCTGTCTCCCTCGCTGTCTCCCTCGCTGTCTCCCTCACCGTCTCCCTCGCCGTCTCTCTCGCAGTCTCTCTCGCTGTCTCCCTCGCCGTCTCTCTCGCAGTCTCTCTCGCTGTCTTCCTTGCAGTTTCTCTCGCTGTCTCCCTCGCAGTCTCTCTCACTGTCTCCCTCGCTGTCTACCTCGCTGTCTCCCTCGCTGTCTCCCTCACAGTCTCTCTCGAAGTCTCTCTCGCTGTCTACCTCGCTGTCTCCCTCGCTGTCTCCCTCGCTCTCTCTCTCGCTCTCTCTCTCGCCGTCTCCCTCACCGTCTTAATCGCTGTCTCCCTCGCATTCTCTCTCGCAGTGTCTCTCGCTGTCTCCCTCGCAGTCTCCCTCGCAGTCTCCCTCGCAGTCTCTCTCGCTGTCTCCCTCACAGTCTCTCTCGCTGTCTCCCTCGCAGACTCTCTCGAAGTCGCTCTCGCTTTCTCCCTCGCTTTCTCCCTCGCTGTCTCTCTCGCAGTCCTTCTCACAGTCCTTCTCGCAGTCTCTCTCGCTGTCTCCAGCGCTGTCTCCCTCGCTGTCTCCCTCGCTGTCTCCCTCGCTGTCTCCCTCGCTGTCTCCCTCGCTATCTCCCTCGCTGTCTCCCTCGCTGTCTCTCTCGCTGTCTCTCTCGCTGTCTCCATCGCTTTCTCCATCGCTTTCTCCATCGCTTTCTCCCTCGCTGTCTCTCTCGCTGTCTCTCTCGCTGTCTCTCTCGCTGTCTCTCTCGCTGTCTCTCTCGCTGCCTCTCTCGCTGTCTCTCTTGCAGTCTCTCTTGCTGTCTCCCTCGCTGTGTCTCTCGCTCTCTCCCTCGCTGTTTCCCTCGCTGTCTCACGCGCTCTCTCTCGCAGTCTCTCTCGCAGTCTCTCTCGCTGTCTCCCTTGTTGTGTCCCTCGCTGTGTCCCTCGCTGTGTCCCTCGCAGTCTCCCTCGCAGTCTCCCTCGCTGTCTCCCTCGCTGTCTCCCTCGCAGTCTCTCTCGCTGTCTCCCTCGCTGTCTCCCTCGCTGTCTCCCTCGTCGTCTCCCTCGCTGTCTCCCTTGCAGTCACTCTCTCTGTATCCCCGGCTGTCTCTCTCGCTATCTCCATAGCAGTATCTCTCACTGTCTCCCTCGCTGTCTCTGTCTCTGTCGCTGTCTCTGTCGCTGTCTCTGTCGCTGTCTCTGTCGCTGTCTCCCTCGCTGTCTCCCTCGCTGTCTCCCTCGCTGTCTCCCTCGTCGTCTCCCTCGTCGTCTCCCTCGTCGTCTCCCTCGCCGTCTCCCTGGCCGTCTCCCTGGCCGTCTCCCTCGCAGTCTCTCTCGCAGTCTCTCTCGCTGTCTCTCTCAATGTACTCTCGTTGTCTCCCTCGCTGTCTCCCTCGCTGTCTCCCTCGCTCTATCCCTCGCTGTATCTCTCGCTGTATCTCTCGCAGTCTCTCTCGCAGTCTCTCTCGCAGTCTCTCTCGCAGTCTCTCTCGCAGTCTCTCTCGCTGTCTCTCTCAATGTACTCTCGCTGTCTCCCTCGCTGTCTCCCTCGCTGTCTCCCTCGCTCTATCCCTCGCTGTATCTCTCGCTGTATCTCTCGCAGTCTCTCTCGCAGTCTCTCTCGCAGTCTCTCTCGCAGTCTCTCTCGCAGTCTCTCTCGCTGTCTCTCTCGCTGTCTCCCTCGCAGTCTCTCTCGCTCTCTCCCTCGCTGTCTCCCTCGCTGTCTCCCTCGCTGTCTCTCTCGCCGTCTCTCTCTCCATCTCTCTCTCCATCTCTCTCGCCATCTCTCTCGCAGTCTCCCTCGCTGTCTCCCTCGCTGTCTCCCTCGCTGTCTCCCTCGCAGTCTCTCTCGCAGTCTCTCTCGCAGTCTCTCTCGCAGTCTCTCTCGCAGTCTCTCTCGCAGTCTCTCTCGCAGTCTCTCTCGCAGTCTCTCTCGCAGTCTCTCTCGCAGTCTCTATCGCTGTCTCCCTCGCAGTCTCTCTCGCAGTCTCTCTCGCAGTCTCTCTCGCAGTCTCTCTCGCAGTCTCTCTCGCAGTCTCTCTCGCAGTCTCTCTCGCAGTCTCTCTCGCAGTCTCACTCGCTCTCTCCCTCGCAGACTCTAGCACTGTCTCCCTCGCAGTCTCCCTCGCAGTCTCCCTCGCAGTCTCCCTCGCAGTCTCCCTCGCAGTCTCCCTCGCTGTCTCCCTCGCTGTCTCCCTCGCTGTCTCTCTCGCTGTCTCCCTCGCTGTCTCTCTCGCTGTCTCTCTCGCTGTCTCTCTCGCTGTCTCCCTCGCAGTCTCTCTCGCAGTCTCTCTTGCAGTCTCTCTCGCTGTCTCCCTCGCTGTCTCCCTCGCTGTCTCCCTCGCTGTGTCCCTCGCTCTCTCCCTCGCAGTCTCCCTCGCCGTCTCTCTCGCCGTCTCTCTCGCCGTCTCTCTCGCAGTCTCTCTCGCTGTCTTCCTCGCAGTTTCTCTCGCTGTCTCCCTCGCTGTCTCCCTCGCTGTCTCCCTCGCTGTCTCCCTAGCAGTCGCTCTCGCAGTCTCTCTCGCAGTCTCTCTCGCAGTCTCTCTCGCAGTCTCCCTCGCTGTCTCCCTCGCTGTCTCCCTCGCTGTCTCCCTCGCTGTCTCCCTCGCTGTCTCCCTCGCTGCCTCCCTCGCAGTCTCTCTCGCTGTCTCCCTCGCTGTCTCCCTCGCTGTCTCCCTCGCTGTCTCCCTCGCTGTCTCCCTCGCTGTCTCCCTCGCTCTCTCTCTCGCCGTCTCCCTCGCAGTCTCTCTCGCAGTGTCTCTCGCTGTATCCCTCGCTGTCTCTCTCGCTATTTCCCTAGCAGTCTCTCTCGCAGTTTCTCTCGCTTTCTCCCTCGCAGTCCCTCTCGCTGTCTCCCTCGCAGTCTCTCTCGCAGTCTCTCTCGCAGTCTCTCTCGCAGTCTCTCTCGCAGTCTCCCTCGCTGTCTCCCTCCCAGTCTCTCTCGCAGTCTCTCTCGCAGTCTCTCTCGCAGTCTCTCTCGCTGTCTCCCTCGCTGTCTCCCTCACAGTCTCTCTCGCTGTCTCCCTCGCAGTCTCTCTCGCTGTCTCCCTCGCAGTCTCTATCGCTGTCTCCCTCGCAGTCTCTCTCGCAGTCTCTCTCGCAGTCTCTCTCGCAGTCTCTCTCGCAGTCTCACTCGCTCTCTCCCTCGCAGACTCTCGCACTGTCTCCCTCGCAGTCTCCCTCGCAGTCTCCCTCGCAGTCTCCCTCGCAGTCTCCCTCGCAGTCTCCCTCGCAGTCTCCCTCGCTGTCTCACTCGCTGTCTCTCTCGCTGTCTCCCTCGCTGTCTCTCTCGCTGTCTCTCTCGCTGTCTCTCTCGCTGTCTCTCTCGCTGTCTCCCTCGCAGTCTCTCTTGCAGTCTCTCTCGCTGTCTCCCTCGCTGTCTCCCTCGCTGTCTCCCTCGCTGTGTCCCTCGCTCTCTCCCTCGCTCTCTCCCTCGCAGTCTCCCTCGCCGTCTCTCTCGCAGTCACTCTCGCTGTCTTCCTCGCTGTCTCCCTCGCTGTCTCCCTCGCTGTCTCCCTCGCTGCCTCCCTCGCTGTCTCCCTAGCAGTCTCTCTCGCAGTCTCTCTCGCAGTCTCCCTCGCCGTCTCTCTCACAGTCTCTCTCGCAGTCTCTCTCGCTGTCTCTCTCGCAGTCTCTATCGCTGTCTCCCTCGCTGTCTCCCTCGCAGTCTCTCTCGCAGTCTCTCTCGCAGTCTCTCTCGCTTTCTCCCTCGCTCTCTCCCTCGCAGACTCTCTCGCTGTCTCTCTCGCTGTCTCCCTCGCAGTCTCTCTCGCTGTCTCCCTCGCAGTCTCCCTCGAAGTCTCCCTCGAAGTCACCTTGGATGTCTCTCTCGCAGTCTCTCTCGCATTCTCTTTCGCTGTCTCTTTCGCTGTCTCTCTCGATGTCTCTCTCGTTGTCTCCCTCTCAGTCTCCCTCTCAGTCTCTCTCTCAGTCTCTCTCTCAGTCTCTCTCTCAGTCTCTCTCGCATTCTCTCTCGCTGTCTCCCTCGCACTCTCTGGCTTTCTCTCTCGCTTTCTCTCTCGCAGTCCCTCTCACTGTCTCTCTCGCAGTCTCTCTCGCAGTCTCTCTCGCAGTCTCTCTCGCAGTCTCTCTCGCAGTCTCTCTCGCTGTCTCCCTCACAGTCTCCCTCACAGTCTCCCTCACAGTCTCTCTCGCTGTCTCTCTCGCTGTCTCTCTCGCCGTCTCCCTCGCAGTCTCTCTCGAAGTCTCTCTCGCTGTCTCCCTCGCTGTCTCTCTCGCTCTCTCTCTCGCCGTCGCTCTCACCGTCTCCCTCGCCGTCTCCCTCGCAGTCACTCTCGCAGTCTCTCTCGCTGTATCCCTCGCTGTCTCTCTCGCTATCTCCATAGCAGTCTCTCTCGCAGTCTCCCTCACAGTCTCCCTCGCTGTCTCCCTCACAGTCTCTCTCGCTGTCTCCCTCACAGTCTCTCTTGCTGTCTCCCTCGCAGTCACCCTGGATGTCTCTCTCGCAGTCTCTCTCACAGTCTCTCTCACATTCTCTTTCGCTGTCTCTCTCTATGTCTCTCTCGTTGTCTCCCTCGCTGACTCCCTCGCTGTCTCCCTCGCTGTCTCCCTCGCTGTCTCCCTCGCTGTCTCCCTCGCTGTCTCCCTCGCTGTCTCTCTCTCAGTCTCTCTCTCAGTCTCTCTCTCAGTCTCTCTCGCATTCTCTCTCGCTGTCTCCCTCGCTGTCTCCCTCGCACTCTCTGGCTTTCTCTCTGGCTTTCTCTCTGGCTTTCTCTCTCGCAGTCCCTCTCACTGTCTCTCTCGCAGTCTCCCTCACAGTCTCTCTCGCTGCCTCTCTCGCTGTCTCTCTCGCCGTCTCCCTCGCAGTCTCTCTCGAAGTCTCTCTCGCTGTCTCCCTCGCTGTCTCTCTCGCTCTCTCTCTCGCCGTCGCCCTCGCCGTCTGCCTCGCCGTCTACCTCGCAGTCACTCTCGCAGTCTCTCTCGCTGTATCCCTCGCTGTCTCTCTCGCTATCTCCATAGCAGTCTCTCTCGCAGTCTCCCTCGCTGTCTCCCTCGCAGTCTCCATCGCAGTCTCCATCGCAGTCTCTCTCGCAGTCTCTCTCGCAGTCTCTCTCGCAGTCTCCCTCGCTATCTCCCTCGCTATCTCCCTCGCTGTCTCTCTCGCTGTCTCCCTTGCAGTCTCCCTTGCAGTCTCCCTCGCAGTCTCCCTCGCAGTCTCCCTCGCAGTCTCCCTCGCAGTCTCTCTCGCAGTCTCTCTCGCAGTCTCTCTCGCAGTCTCTCTCGCAGTGACTCTCGCAGTCTCTCTCCTTTCTCCCTCGCAGTCTCTCTCGCAGTCTCTCTCGCAGTCTCTCTCGCAGTCTCTCTCGCTGTCTCCCTCGCTTTCTCCCTCGCTTTCTCCCTCGCTTTCTCCCTCGCTGTCTCTCTCGCTGTCTCCCTCGCAGTCTTTCTTGCAGTCTCTCTCGCTGTCTCCCTCGCTGTCTCCCTCGCTGTCTCCCTCGCTCTCTCCCTCGCAGTCTCCCTCTCTGTCTCCCTTGCCGTCTCTCTCGCAGTCTCTCTCGCTGTCTTCCTCGCAGTTTCTCTCGCTGTCTCCCTCGCTGTCTCCCTCGCTGTCTCCCTAGCAGTCGCTCTCGCTGTCTTCCTCGCAGTTTCTCTCGCTGTCTCCCTCGCTGTCTCCCTCGCTGTCTCCCACGCTGTCTCCCTCGCTGTCTCCCTCGCTCTCTCTCTCGCCGTCTCCCTCGCAGTCTCTCTCGCAGTGTCTCTCGCTTTCTCCCTCGCAGTCTCTCTCGCTGTCTCCCTCGCAGTCTCTCTCGCAGTCTCTCTCGCTGTCTCCCTCACTGTCTCCCTCACAGTCTCTCTCGCTGTCTCCCTCACAGTCTCTCTCGCTGTCTCCCTCGCAGTCTCTCTCACAGTCTCTCTCGCAGTCTCTCTCGCTGTCTCCCTCGCAGTCTCTATCGCTGTCTCCCTCGCAGTCTCTCTCGCAGTCTCTCTCGCAGTCTCTCTCGCATTCTCTCTCGCTTTCTCCCTCGCTCTCTCCCTCGCAGAATCTCTCGCTCTCTCCCTCGCAGACTCTCTCGCTGTCTCCCTCGCAGTCTCCCTCGCTGTCTCCCTCGCTGTCTCCCTCGCTGTCTCTCTCGCTGTCTCTCTCGCAGTCTCTCTCGCTGTCTCCCTCGCAGTCTCCCTCGAAGTCTCCCTCGAAGTCACCCTGGATGTCTCTCTCGCAGTCTCTCTCGCATTCTCTTTCGCTGTCTCTCTCGATGTCTCTCTCTCAGTCTCTCTCTCAGTCTCTCTCTCAGTCCCTCTCTCAGTCTCTCTCTCAGTCTCTCTCGCATTCTCTCTCGCATTCTCTCTCGCTGTCTCCCTCGCACTCTCTGGCTTTCTCTCTCGCAGTCCCTCTCACTGTCTCTCTCGCAGTCTCTCTCGCAGTCTCTCTCGCAGTCTCTCTCGCAGTCTCTCTCGCAGTCTCTCTCGCAGTCTCCCTCGCAGTCACTCTCACTTTCTCCCTCGCTGTCTCTCTCACTGTCTCTCTCGCATTCCTTCTCGCAGTCCTTCTCGCAGTCTCTCTCGCTGTCTCCCTCGCTGTCTCCCTCGCTGTCTCCCTCGCTGTCTCCCACGCTGTCTCCCACGCTGTCTCCCTCGCAGTCTCCCTCGCAGTCTCTCTCGCTGTCTCTCTCGCTGTCTCGCTCGCTTTCTCCTTCGCTGTCTCTCTCGCTGTCTCTCTCGCTGTCTCCCTTGCAGTCTCTCTCGCTGTCTCCCTCGCTGTCTCCCTCGCTGTCTCCCTCGCTGTCTCCCTCGCTGTCTCCCTCGCTGTCTCCCTCGCTGTCTCCCTCGCCGTCTCCCTCGCCGTCTCTCTCGCAGTCTCTCTCGCTGTCTCTCTCGCAGTCTCTCTCGCTGTCTTCCTTGCAGTTTCTCTCGCTGTCTCCCTCGCAGTCTCTCTCACTGTCTCCCTCGCTGTCTCCCTCGCTGCCTCCCTCGCTGTCTCCCTAGCAGTCGCTCTCGCAGTCTCTCTCGCTGTCTTCCTCGCAGTTTCTCTCGCTGTCTCCCTCGCTGCCTCCCACGCTGTCTCCCTCGCTGTCTCACGCGATCTCTCTCGCATTCTCACTCGTTGTCTCCCTTGCAGTCTCTCTCGCTGTGTCCCTCGCAGTCTCTCTCGCAGTCTCTCTCGCAGTCTCTATTGCTGTCTCTGTCGCTGTCACTGCCGCTGTCTCTGTCGCTGTCTCTGTCGCTGTCTCTGTCGCTGTCTCTGTCGCTGTCTCCCTCGCTGTCTCCCACGCAGTCTCTCTCGCTGTCTCTCTCGCTGTCTCTCTCGCTGTCTCCATCGCTTTCTCCCTCGCTGTCTCTCTCGCTGTCTCTCTCGCTGTCTCTCTCGCTGTCTCTCTCGCTGTCTCTCTCGCTGCCTCTCTCGCTGTCTCTCTTGCAGTCTCTCTTGCTGTCTCCCTCGCTGTGTCTCTCGCTCTCTCCCTCGCTGTTTCCCTCGCTGTCTCACGCGCTCTCTCTCGCAGTCTCTCTCGCAGTCTCTCTCGCTGTCTCCCTTGTTGTGTCCCTCGCTGTTTCCCTCGCTGTCTCTCTCGCAGTCTCCCTCGCTGTCTCCCTCGCAGTCTCCCTCGCTGTCTCCCTCGCTGTCTCCCTCGCTGTCTCCCTCGTCGTCTCCCTCGCCGTCTCCCTTGCAGTCACTCTCTCTGTATCCCCGGCTGTCTCTCTCGCTATCTCCATAGCAGTATCTCTCACTGTCTCCCTCGCTGTCTCTGTCTCTGTCTCTGTCTCTGTCGCTGTCTCTGTCGCTGTCTCTGTCGCTGTCTCTGTCGCTGTCTCTGTCGCTGTCTCTGTCGCTGTCTCTGTCGCTGTCTCCCTCGCTGTCTCCCTCGCTGTCTCCCTCGTCGTCTCCCTCGTCGTCTCCCTCGTCGTCTCCCTCGTCGTCTCCCTCGTCGTCTCCCTCGCCGTCTCCCTGGCCGTCTCTCTCGCAGTCTCTCTCGCAGTCTCTCTCGCAGTCTCTCTCAATGTACTCTCGCTGTCTCCCTCGCTGTCTCCCTCGCTGTCTCCCTCGCTCTATCCCTCGCTCTATCCCTCGCTGTATCTCTCGCTGTATCTCTCGCAGTCTCTCTCGCAGTCTCTCTCGCAGTCTCTCTCGCTGTCTCTCTCGCTGTCTCCCTCGCAGTCTCTCTCGCTCTCTCCCTCGCTGTCTCTCTCGCTGTCTCTCTCGCCGTCTCTCTCTCCATCTCTCTCTCCATCTCTCTCGCAGTCTCCCTCGCTGTCTCCCTCGCTGTCTCCCTCGCTGTCTCCCTCGCAGTCTCTCTTGCAGTCTCTCTCGCAGTCTCTCTCGCAGTCTCTCTCGCAGTCTCCCTCGCTGTCTCCCTCCCAGTCTCTCTCGCAGTCTCTCTCGCAGTCTCTCTCGCAGTCTCTCTCGCAGTCTCTCTCGCAGTCTCTCTCGCTGTCTCCCTCGCTGTCTCCCTCACAGTCTCTCTCGCTGTCTCCCTTGCTGTCTCCCTCGCAGTCTCTCTCGCAGTCTCTCTCGCTGTCTCCCTCGCAGTCTCTATCGCTGTCTCCCTCGCAGTATCTCTCGCAGTCTCTCTCGCAGTCTCTCTCGCAGTCTCACTCGCTCTCTCCCTCGCAGACTCTCGCACTGTCTCCCTCGCAGTCTCCCTCGCTGTCTCCCTCGCTGTCTCCCTCGCTGTCTCTCTCGCTGTCTCCCTCGCTGTCTCTCTCGCTGTCTCTCTCGCTGTCTCTCTTGCTGTCTCTCTCGCTGTCTCTCTCACTGTCTCCCTCGCAGTCTCTCTTGCAGTCTCTCTCGCTGTCTCCCTCGCTGTCTCCCTCGCTGTCTCCCTCGCTGTCTCCCTCGCTGTGTCCCTCGCTCTCTCCCTCGCAGTCTCCCTCGCCGTCTCCCTCGCCGTCTCTCTCGCAGTCTCTCTCGCTGTCTTCCTCGCAGTTTCTCTCGCTGTCTCCCTCGCTGTCTCCCTCGCTGCCTCCCTCGCTGCCTCCCTCGCTGTCTCCCTAGCAGTCGCTCTCGCAGTCTCTCTCGCAGTCTCTCTCGCAGTCTCTCTCGCAGTCTCTCTCGCAGTCTCCCTCGCTGTCTCCCTCGCTGTCTCCCTCGCTGTCTCCCTCGCTGCCTCCCTCGCAGTCTCTCTCGCTGTCTCCCTCGCTGTCTCCCTCGCTGTCTCCCTCGCTGTCTCCCTCGCTGTCTCTCTCGCTATTTCCCTAGCAGTCTCTCTCGCAGTTTCTCTCGCTTTCTCCCTCGCAGTCCCTCTCGCTGTCTCCCTCGCAGTCTCTCTCGCAGTCTCTCTCGCAGTCTCTCTCGCAGTCTCTCTCGCTGTCTCTCTCGCTGTCTCCCTCGCTGTCTCCCTCGCAGTCTCTCTCACAGTCTCTCTCGCAGTCTCTCTCGCTGTCTCCCTCGCAGTCTCTATCGCTGTCTCCCTCGCAGTCTCTATCGCTGTCTCCCTCGCAGTCTCTCTCGCAGTCTCTCTCGCAGTCTCTCTCGCAGTCTCTCTCGCAGTCTCTCTCGCTTTCTCCCTCGCTCTCTCCCTCGCAGACACTCTCGCAGACTCTCTCGCTGTCTCCCTCACTGTCTCTCTCGCTGTCTCCCTCGCAGTCTCTCTCGCAATCTCCCTCGCAGTCTCCCTCGAAGTCTCCCTCGAAGTCACCTTGGATGTCTCTCTCGCAGTCTCTCTCGCATTCTCTTTCGCTGTCTCTTTCGCTGTCTCTCTCGATGTCTCTCTCGTTGTCTCCCTCTCAGTCTCCCTCTCAGTCTCCCTCTCAGTCTCCCTCTCAGTCTCCCTCTCAGTCTCTCTCTCAGTCTCTCTCGCATTCTCTCTCGCTGTCTCCCTCGCACTCTCTGGCTTTCTCTCTCGCTTTCTCTCTCGCAGTCCCTCTCACTGTCTCTCTCGCAGTCTCTCTCGCAGTCTCTCTCGCAGTCTCTCTCGCAGTCTCTCTCGCTGTCTCCCTCACAGTCTCCCTCACAGTCTCCCTCACAGTCTCTCTCGCTGTCTCTCTCGCTGTCTCTCTCGCCGTCTCCCTCGCAGTCTCTCTCGAAGTCTCTCTCGCTGTCTCCCTCGCTGTCTCTCTCGCTCTCTCTCTCGCCGTTGCTCTCACCGTCTCCCTCGCCGTCTCCCTCGCAGTCACTCTCGCAGTCTCTCTCGCTGTATCCCTCGCTGTCTCTCTCGCTATCTCCATAGCAGTATCTCTCGCAGTCTCCCTCACAGTCTCCCTCGCTGTCTCCCTCACAGTCTCTCTCGCTGTCTCCCTCACAGTCTCTCTCGCTGTCTCCCTCGCAGTCACCCTGGATGTCTCTCTCGCAGTCTCTCTCGCATTCTCTTTCGCTGTCTCTCTCTATGTCTCTCTCGTTGTCTCCCTCGCTGTCTCCCTCGCTGTCTCCCTCGCTGTCTCCCTCGCTGTCTCCCTCGCTGTCTCCCTCGCTGTCTCCCTCGCTGTCTCCCTCGCTGTCTCCCTCTCAGTCTCTCTCTCAGTCTCTCTCTCAGTCTCTCTCTCAGTCTCTCTCTCAGTCTCTCTCGCATTCTCACTCGCTGTCTCCCTCGCACTCTCTGGCTTTCTCTCTGGCTTTCTCTCTGGCTTTCTCTCTCGCAGTGCCTCTCACTGTCTCTCTCGCAGTCTCCCTCACAGTCTCTCTCGCTGCCTCTCTCGCTGCCTCTCTCGCTGTCTCTCTCGCCGTCTCCCTCGCAGTCTCTCTCGAAGTCTCTCTCGCTGTCTCCCTCGCTGTCTCTCTCGCTCTCTCTCTCGCCGTCGCCCTCGCCGTCTCCCTCGCCGTCTACCTCGCAGTCACTCTCGCAGTCTCTCTCGCTGTATCCCTCGCTGTCTCTCTCGCTATCTCCATAGCAGTCTCTCTCGCAGTCTCCCTCGCTGTCTCCCTCGCAGTCTCCATCGCCGTCTCTCTCGCCGTCTCTCTCGCCGTCTCTCTCGCAGTCTCTCTCGCAGTCTCTCTCGCAGTCTCCCTCGCTATCTCCCTCGCTATCTCCCTCGCTGTCTCTCTCGCTGTCTCCCTCGCAGTCTCCCTCGCAGTCTCCCTCGCAGTCTCCCTCGCAGTCTCCCTCGCAGTCTCTCTCGCAGTCTCTCTCGCAGTCTCTCTCGCAGTCATTCTCGCAGTCTCTCTCCTTTCTCCCTCGCAGTCTCTCTCGCAGTCTCTCTCGCAGTCTCTCTCGCAGTCTCTCTCGCTGTCTCCCTCGCTTTCTCCCTCGCTGTCTCTCTCGCTGTGTCTCTCGGTGTCTCCCTCGCAGTCTCTCTTGCAGTCTTCCTCGCTGTCTCCCTAGCAGTCGCTCTCGCAGTCTCTCTCGCAGTCTCTCTCGCAGTCTCTCTCGCAGTCTCTCTCGCAGTCTCTCTCGTTGTCTCCCTCGCTGTCTCCCTCGCTGCCTCCCTAGCAGTCGCTCTCGCAGTCTCTCTCGCAGTCTCTCTCGCAGTCTCTCTCGCAGTCTCTCTCGCAGTCTCTCTCGTTGTCTCCCTCGCTGTCTCCCTCGCTGCCTCCCTCGCTGCCTCCCTCGCTGCCTCCCTCGCAGTCTCTCTCGAAGTCTCTCTCGCTGTCTCTCTCGCTGTCTCCCTCGCTGTCTCCCTCGCTGTCTCCCTCGCTGTCTCCCTCGCTGTCTCTCTCGCTGTCTCTCTCGCCGTCTCCCTCGCAGTCTCTCTCGCAGTGTCTCTCGCTGTATCCCTCGCTGTCTCTCTCGCTATTTTCCTAGCAGTCTCTCTCGCAGTTTCTCTCGCTTTCTCTCTCGCTGTCTTCCTCGCAGTCTCTCTCGCAGTCTCTCTCGCAGTCTCTCTCGCAGTCTCTCTCGCAGTCTCCCTCGCAGTCTCTCTCGCAGTCTCTCTCGCAGTCTCTCTCGCAGTCTCTCTCGCAGTCTCTCTCGCTGTCTCCCTCGCAGTCTCTCTCGCAGTCTCTCTCGCAGTCTCTCTCGCAGTCTCTCTCGCTGTCTCTCTCGCTGTCTCCCTCGCAGTCTCTGTCGCTGTCTCCCTCGCAGTCTCTATCGCTGTCTCCCTCGCAGTCTCTCTCGCAGTCTCACTCGCTTTCTCCCTCGCTCTCTCCCTCGCAGGCTCTCTCGCTGTCTCCCTCGCAGTCTCCCTCGCAGGCTCTCTCGCTGTCTCCCTCGCAGTCTCTCTCGCATTCTCTTTCGCTGTCTCTCTCGTTGTCTCTCTCGATGTCTCTCTCATTGTCTCCCTCGCTGTCTCCCTCTCAGTCTCTCTCTCAGTCTCTCTCGCATTCTCTCTCGCTGTCTCCCTCGCACTCTCTGGCTTTCTCTCTCGCTTTCTCTCTCGCAGTCCCTCTCACTGTCTCTCTCGCAGTCTCTCTCGCAGTCTCTCTCGCAGTCTCTCTCGCAGTCTCTCTCGCAGTCTCCCTCACAGTCTCCCTCACAGTCTCCCTCACAGTCTCTCTCGCTGTCTCTCTCGCTGTCTCTCTCACTGTCTCTCTCGCTGTCTCTCTCGCTGTCTCTCTCGCCGTCTCCCTCGCAGTCTCTCTCGAAGTCTCTCTCGCTGTCTCCCTCGCTGTCTCTCTCGCTCTCTCTCTCGCCGTCGCTCTCGCCGTCTCCCTCGCAGTCTCTCTCGAAGTCTCTCTCGCTGTCTCCCTCGCTGTCTCTCCCGCTCTCTCTCTCGCCGTCTCTCTCGAAGTCTCCCTCGCTGTCTCCCTCGCTGTCTCCCTCGCTGTCTCTCTCGCTCTCTCTCTCGCCGTCTCCCTCGCAGTCACTCTCGCAGTCTCTCTCGCTGTATCCCTCGCTGTCTCTCTTGCTATCTCCATAGCAGTCTCTCTCGCAGTCTCCTTCACAGTTTCTCTCGTTGTCTCCCTCGCAGTCACCCTGGATGTCTCTCTCGCAGTCTCTCTCGCATTCTCTTTCGCTGTCTCTCTCGATGTCTCTCTCGATGTCTCTCTCGTTGTCTCCCTCGCTGTCTCCCTCTCAGTCTCTCTCTCAGTCTCTCTCTCAGTCTCTCTCTCAGTCTCTCTCGCATTCTATCTCGCTGTCTCCCTCGCTGTCTCCCTCGCACTCTCTGGCTTTCTCTCTGGCTTTCTCTCTCGCAGTCCCTCTCACTGTCTCTCTCGCAGTCTCTCTCGCAGTCTCTCTCGCAGTCCCTCTCACTGTCTCTCTCGCAGTCTCCCTCACAGTCTCTCTCGCTGCCTGTCTCGCTGTCTCTCTCGCCGACTCCCTCGCAGTCTCCCTCGCCGACTCCCTCGCAGTCTCCCTCGCAGTCTCTCTCGCAGTCTCTCTCGCAGTCTCTCTCGCAGTCTCTCTCGAAGTCTCTCTCGAAGTCTCTCTCGCTGTCTCCCTCGCTGTCTCTCTCGCTCTCTCTCTCGCCATCGCCCTCGCCGTCTCCCTCGCCGTCTCCCTCGCAGTCACTCTCGCAGTCTCTCTCGCTGTATCCATCGCTGTCTCTCTCGCTATCTCCATAGCAGTCTCTCTCGCAGTCTCCCTCACAGTCTCCCTCGCTGTCTCTCTCGCAGTCTCTCTCGCAGTCTCTCTCGCAGTCTCTCTCGCAGTCTCTCTCGCAGTCTCTCTCGCTGTCTCCCTCGCTGTCTCTCTCGCTGTCTCCCTTGCAGTCTCCCTCGCAGTCTCTCTCGCTTTCTCCCTCGCAGTCTCTCTCGCTTTCTCCCTCGCAGTCTCTCTCGCAGTCTTCCTCGCAGTTTCTCTCGCTGTCTCCCTCGCTATCTCCCTCGCAGTCTCTCTTGCAGTCTCCCTCGCTGTCTCCCTCGCTGTCTCCCTCGCTGTCTCCCTCGCTGTCTCCCTTGCTGTCTCTCTCGCAGTCTCCCTCGCTATCTCCCTCGCTGTCTCCCTCGCTGTCTCACGCGATCTCTCTCGCATTCTCTCTCGTTGTCTCCCTCGCAGTCTCTCTCGCTGTGTCCCTCGCAGTCTCTCTCACAGGCTCTGTCGCTGTCTCTGTCGCTGTCTCTGTCGCTGTCTCCCTCGCTGCCTCCCTCGCAGTCTCCCTCGCCGTCTCCCTCGCCGTCTCCCTCGCCGTCTCCCTCGCCGTCTCTCTCGCCGTCTTCCTCGCAGTTTCTCTCACTGTCTCCCTCGCTGTCTCCCTCGCTGTCTCCCTCGCTGTCTCCCTCGCTGCCTCCCTCGCTGTCTCCCTAGCAGTCGCTCTCGCAGTCTCTCTCGCAGTCTCTCTCGCAGTCTCCCTCGCTGTCTCCCTCGCTGTCTCCCTCGCTGTCTCCCTCGCTGCCTCCCTCGCAGTCTCCCTCGCAGTCTCTCTCGCTGTCTCTCTCGCTGTCTCCCTCGCTCTCTCCCTCGCTCTCTCCCTCGCTTTCTCCCTCGCTCTCTCTCTCGCTCTCTCTCTCGCCGTCTCCCTCGCAGTCTCTCTCGCTGTATCCCTCGCTGTCTCTCTCGCTATTTCCCTAGCAGTCTCTCTCGCAGTTTCTCTCGCTTTCTCCCTCGCAGTCTCTCTCGCTGTCTCCCTCGCAGTCTCTCTCGCAGTCTCTCTCGCAGTCTCTCTCGCAGTCTCTCTCGCAGTCTCTCTCGCAGTCTCTCTCGCTGTCTCCCTCGCAGTCTGTCTCGCTGTCTCCCTCGCAGTCTCTCTCACAGTCTCTCTCGCAGTCTCTCTCGCTGTCTCCCTCGCAGTCTCTATCGCTGTCTCCCTCGCAGTCTCCCTCGCAGTCTCTCTCGCAGTCTCTCTCGCAGTCTCTCTCGCAGTCTCTCTCGCAGTCTCTCTCGCTTTCTCCCTCGCTCTCTCACTCGCAGACTCTCTCACTGTCTCCCTCGCAGTCTCCCTCGCTGTCTCCCTCGCTGTCTCCCTCGCTGTCTCCCTCGCTGTCTCCCTCGCTGTCTCCCTCGCTGTCTCCCTCGCTGTCTCCCTCGCTGTCTCTCTCGCTGTCTCTCTCGCTGTCTTCCTCGCAGTTTCTCTCGCTGTCTCTCTCGCTGTCTTCCTCGCAGTCTCTCTTGCAGTCTCTCTCGCTCTCTCCCTCGCCGTCTCCCTCGCCGTCTCTCTCGCAGTCTCTCTCGCTGTCTTCCTCGCAGTTTCTCTCGCTGTCTCCCTCGCTGTCTCCCTCGCTGTCTCCCTCGCTGTCTCCCTCGCTGCCTCCCTCGCTGTCTCCCTAGCAGACGCTCTCGCAGTCTCTCTCGCAGTCTCCCTCGCTGTCTCCCTCGCTGTCTCCCTCGCTGTCTCCCTCGCTGCCTCCCTCACAGTCTCCCTCGCTGTCTCCCTCGCTGTCTCCCTCGCTGTCTCCCTCACTGTCTCCCTCGCCGTCTCCCTCGCAGTCTCTCTCGCCGTGTCTCTCGCTATATCCCTCGCTGTCTCTCTCGCTATTTCCCTAGCAGTCTCTCTCGCAGTTTCTCTCGCTGTCTCCCTCGCAGTCTCTCTCGCTGTCTCCCTCGCAGTCTCTCTCGCAGTCTCTCTCGCAGTCTCTCTCGCAGTCTCTCTCGCAGTCTCTCTCGCTGTCTCCCTCGCTGTCTCTCTCGCTGTCTCCCTCGCAGTCTCTCTCGCAGTCTCTCTCACAGTCTCTCTCGCTGTCTCCCTCGCAGTCTCTATCGCTGTCTCCCTCGCTGTCTCCCTCGCAGTCTCTCTCGCTTTCTCCCTCGCTTTCTCCCTCGCTGTCTCCCTCGCAGTCTCTATCGCTGTCTCCCTCGCTGTCTCCCTCGCAGACTCTCTCGCTGTCTCCCTCGCTGTCTCCCTCGCTGTCTCCCTCGCTGTCTCCCTCACTGTCTCTCTCACTGTCGCCCTCACATTCTCTCTCGCTGTCTCTCTCGCTGTCTCCCTCGCAGTCTCCCTCGAAGTCTCCCTCGAAGTCTCCCTCGAAGTCACCCTGGATGTCTCTCTCGCAGTATCTCTCGCATTCTCTTTTGCTGTCTCTCTCGATGTCTCTCTCGATGTCTCTCTCGATGTCTCTCTCGCTGTCTCCCTCGCTGTCTCCCTCTCAGTCTCTCTCTCAGTCACTCTCGCATTCTCTCTCGCTGTCTCCCTCGCACTCTCTGGCTTTCTCTCTCGCTTTCTCTCTCGCAGTCCCTCTCACTGTCTCTCTTGCAGTCTCTCTCGCAGTCTCTCTCGCAGTCTCTCTCGCAGTCTCTCTCGCAGTCACTCTCGCAGTCTCTCTCGCAGTCTCTCTCGCAGTCTCTCTCGCTGTGTCCCTCACAGTCTCTCTCGCTGTCTCTCTCGCTGTCTCTCTCGCTGTCTCTCTCGCCGTCTCCCTCGCAGTCTCTCTCGAAGTCTCTCTCGCTGTCTCCCTCGCTGTCTCCCTCGCTGTCTCTCTCGCTCTCTCTCTCGCCGTCGCTCTCTCCGTCTCCCTCGCCGTCTCCCTCGCCGTCTCCCTCGCAGTCTCTCTCGCAGTCTCTCTCGCTGTATCCCTCGCTGTCTCTCTCGCTATCTCCATAGCAGTCTCTCTCGCAGTCTCCCTCACAGTCTCCCTCGCTGTCTCCCTCACAGTCTCTCTTGCTGTCTCCCTCGCAGTCACCCTGGATGTCTCTCTCGCAGTCTCTCTCGCATTCTCTTTCGCTGTCTCTCTCGATGTCTCTCTCGTTGTCTCCCTCGCTGTCTCCCTCGCTGTCTCCCTCGCTGTCTCCCTCTCAGTCTCCCTCTCAGTCTCCCTCTCAGTCTCCCTAGCAGTCTCTCTCGCATTCTCTCTCGCTGTCTCCCTCGCTGTCTCCCTCGCACTCTCTGGCTTTCTCTCTGGCTTTCTCTCTCGCTTTCTCTCTCGCAGTCCCTCTCACTGTCTCTCTCGCTGTCTCCCTCACAGTCTCCCTCACAGTCTCTCTCGCTGCCTCTCTCAATGTCTCTCTCGCCTTCTCCCTCGCAGTCTCTCTCGAAGTCTCTCTCGCTGTCTCCCTCACTCTCTCTCTCGCTCTCTCTCTCTCTCTCTCTCTCGCCGTCGCCCTCGCCGTCTCCCTCGCCGTCTCCCTCGCAGTCTCCCTCGCAGTCTCTCTCGCTATCTCCCTAGCAGTCTCTCTCGCAGTCTCTCTCGCTTTCTCCCTCGCAGTCTCTCTCGCAGTCTCTCTCGCTTTCTCCCTCGCTGTCTCTCTCGCAGTCTCTCTCGCAGTCTCTCTCGCTTTCTCCCTCACTTTCTCCCTCGCTTTCTCTCTCGCTTTCTCCCTCGCTGTCTCTCTCGCTGTCTCTCTCGCTGTCTCTCTTGCTGTCTCTCTCGCTGTCTCTCTCGCTGTCTCCCTCGCAGTCTCCCTCGCAGTCTCTCTTGCAGTCTCTCTTGCAGTCTCTCTCGCTGTCTCCCTCGCTGTCTCCCTCGCTGTCTCCCTCGCTGTCTCCCTCGCTGTCTCCCTCGATGTGTCCCTCGCTCTCTCCCTCGCAGTCTCCCTTGCCGTCTCTCTCGCAGTCTCTCTCGCTGTCTTCCTCGCAGTTTCTCTCGCTGTCTCCCTCGCTGTCTCCCTCGCTGTCTCCCTCGCTGTCTCCCTCGCTGTCTCCCTCGCTGTCTCCCTCGCTGTCTCCCTCGCTGTCTCCCTCGCTGCCTCCCTCGCTGTCTCCCTAGCAGTCGCTCTCGCAGTCGCTCTCGCAGTCTCTCTCGCAGTCTCTCTCGCAGTCTCTCTCGCAGTCTCTCTCGCTGTCTCCCTCGCTGTCTCCCTCGCTGTCTCCCTCGCTGCGTCCCTCGCAGTATCTCTCGAAGTCTCTCTCGCTGTCTCCCTCGCTGTCTCCCTCGCTGTCTCCCTCGCTGTCTCTCTCGCTGTCTCTCTCGCTGTCTCCACCGCTTTCTCCCTCGCTGTCTCTCTCGCTGTCTCCCTCGCTGCCTCCCTCGCAGTATCTCTCGAAGTCTCTCTCGCTGTCTCCCTCGCTGTCTCCCTCGCTGTCTCCCTCGCTGTCTCTCTCGCTGTCTCTCTCGCTGTCTCCATCGCTTTCTCCCTCGCTGTCTCTCTCGCTGTCTCTCTCGCTGTCTTTCTCGCTGTCTCTCTCGCTGTCTCTCTCGCTGTCTCTCTCGCTGCCTCTCTCGCTGTCTCTCTTGCAGTCTCTCTTGCTGTCTCCCTCGCTGTGTCTCTCGCTCTCTCTCGCAGTCTCTCTCGCAGTCTCTCTCGCTGTCTCCCTTGTTGTGTCCCTCGCTGTTGCCCTCGCTGTGTCCCTCGCTGTCTCTCTCGCAGTCTCCCTCGCTGTCTCCCTCGCTGTCTCCCTCGCAGTCTCTCTCGCTGTCTCCCTTGCTGTCTCCCTCGCTGTCTCCCTCGTCGTCTCCCTCGCTGTCTCCCTTGCAGTCACTCTCTCTGTATCCCCGGCTGTCTCTCTCGCTATCTCCATAGCAGTATCTCTCACTGTCTCCCTCGCTGTCTCTGTCTCTGTCTCTGTCGCTGTCTCTGTCGCTGTCTCTGTCGCTGTCTCTGTCGCTGTCTCCCTCGCTGTCTCCCTCGCTGTCTCCCTCGCTGTCTCCCTCGCCGTCTCCCTCGTCGTCTCCCTCGTCGTCTCCCTCGCCGTCTCCCTGGCCGTCTCCCTCGCAGTCTCTCTCGCAGTCTCTCTCGCTGTCTCTCTCAATGTACTCTCGCTGTCTCCCTCGCTGTCTCCCTCGCTGTCTCCCTTGCTCTATCCCTCGCTGTATCTCTCGCTGTATCTCTCGCAGTCTCTCTCGCAGTCTCTCTCGCTGCCTCTCTCGCTGTCTCCCTCGCAGTCTCTCTCGCTCTCTCCCTCGCTGTCTCCCTCGCTGTCTCTCTCGCCGTCTCTCTCTCCATCTCTCTCTCCATCTCTCTCTCCATCTCTCTCGCCATCTCTCTCGCAGTCTCCCTCGCTGTCTCCCTCGCTGTCTCCCTCGCTGTCTCCCTCGCAGTCTCTCTCGCAGTCTCTCTCGCAGTCTCTCTCGCAGTCTCTCTCGCAGTCTCTCTCGCAGTCTCCCTCGCTGTCTCCCTCCCAGTCTCTCTCGCAGTCTCTCTCGCAGTCTCTCTCGCAGTCTCTCTCGCAGTCTCTCTCGCAGTCTCTCTCGCAGTCTCTCTCGCTGTCTCTCTCGCTGTCTCCCTCACAGTCTCTCTCGCTGTCTCCCTCGCAGTCTCTCTCGCAGTCTCTCTCGCTGTCTCCCTCGCAGTCTCTATCGCTGTCTCCCTCGCAGTCTCTCTCGCAGTCTCTCTCGCAGTCTCTCTCGCAGTCTCTCTCGCAGTCTCTCTCGCAGTCTCTCTCGCAGTCTCTCTCGCAGTCTCTCTCGCAGTCTCACTCGCTCTCTCCCTCGCAGACTCTCGCACTGTCTCCCTCGCAGTCTCCCTCGCAGTCTCCCTCGCAGTCTCCCTCGCAGTCTCCCTCGCAGTCTCCCTCGCAGTCTCCCTCGCTGTCTCTCTCACTGTCTCCCTCGCTGTCTCTCTCGCTGTCTCTCTCGCTGTCTCTCTCGCTGTCTCTCTCGCTGTCTCTCTCGCTGTCTCTCTCGCTGTCTCCCTCGCAGTCTCTCTTGCAGTCTCTCTTGCAGTCTCTCTCGCTGTCTCCCTCGCTGTCTCCCTCGCTGTCTCCCTCGCTGTCTCCCTCGCTGTCTCCCTCGCTGTCTCCCTCGCTGTGTCCCTCGCTCTCTCCCTTGCAGTCTCCCTCGCCGTCTCTCTCGCAGTCTCTCTCGCTGTCTCCCTCGCTGTCTCCCTAGCTGCCTCCCTCGCTGTCTCCCTAGCAGTCGCTCTCGCAGTCTCTCTCGCAGCTCTCTCGCAGTCTCTCTCGCAGTCTCCCTCGCTGTCTCCCTCGCTGTCTCCCTCGCTGTCTCCCTCGCTGTCTCCCTCGCTGTCTCCCTCGCTGCCTCCCTCGCAGTCTCTCTCGCTGTCTCCCTCGCTGTCTCCCTCGCTGTCTCCCTCGCTGTCTCCCTCGCTCTCTCTCTCGCCGTCTCCCTCGCAGTCTCTCTCGCAGTGTCTCTCGCTGTATCCCTCGCTGTCTCTCTCGCTATTTCCCTAGCAGTCTCTCTCGCAGTTTCTCTCGCTTTCTCCCTCGCAGTCCCTCTCGCTGTCTCCCTCGCAGTCTCTCTCGCAGTCTCTCTCGCAGTCTCTCTCGCAGTCTCTCTCGCAGTCTCTCTCGCAGTCTCCCTCGCTGTCTCCCTCCCAGTCTCTCTCGCAGTCTCTCTCGCAGTCTCTCTCGCAGTCTCTCTCGCAGTCTCTCTCGCTGTCTCCCTCGCTGTCTCCCTCACAGTCTCTCTCACTGTCTCCCTCGCAGTCTCTCTCGCTGTCTCCCTCGCAGTCTCTATCGCTGTCTCCCTCGCAGTCTCTCTCGCAGTCTCTCTCGCAGTCTCTCTCGCAGTCTCTCTCGCAGTCTCACTCGCTCTCTCCCTCGCAGACTCTCGCACTGTCTCCCTCGCTGTCTCCCTCGCTGTCTCCCTCGCTGTCTCCCTCGCTGTCTCCCTCGCTGTCTCCCTCGCTGTCTCTCTCGCTGTCTCCCTCGCTGTCTCTCTCGCTGTCTCTCTCGCTGTCTCTCTCGCTGTCTCTCTCGCTGTCTCCCTCGCAGTCTCTCTTGCAGTCTCTCTCGCTGTCTCCCTCGCTGTCTCTCTCGCTGTCTCCCTGGCAGTCTCTCTCGCAGTCTCTCTCGCAGTCTCTCTCGCTGTCTCCCTCGCTGTCTCCATCGCTGTCTCCCTCGCAGTCTCTCTCGCAGTCTCTCTCGCAGTCTCTCTCGCAGTCTCTCTCGCTTTCTCCCTCGCTCTCTCCCTCGCAGACTCTCTCGCAGACTCTCTCGCAGACTCTCTCGCTGTCTCTCTCGCTGTCTCCCTCGCAGTCTCTCTCGCTGTCTCCCTCGCAGTCTCCCTCGCAGTCTCCCTCGAAGTCTCCCTCGAAGTCACCTTGGATGTCTCTCTCGCAGTCTCTCTCGCATTCTCTTTCGCTGTCTCTTTCGCTGTCTCTCTCGAAGTCTCTCTCGTTGTCTCCCTCTCAGTCTCCCTCTCAGTCTCTCTCTCAGTCTCTCTCTCAGTCTCTCTCGCATTCTCTCTCGCTGTCTCCCTCGCACTCTCTGGCTTTCTCTCTGGCTTTCTCTCTCGCAGTCCCTCTCACTGTCTCTCTCGCAGTCTCTCTCGCAGTCTCTCTCGCAGTCTCTCTCGCAGTCTCTCTCGCTGTCTCCCTCACAGTCTCCCTCACAGTCTCCCTCACAGTCTCCCTCACAGTCTCTCTCGCTGTCTCTCTCGCTGTCTCTCTCGCCGTCTCCCTTGCAGTCTCTCTCGAAGTCTCCCTCGCTGTCTCTCTCGCTCTCTCTCGCCGTCGCTCTCACCGTCTCCCTCGCCGTCTCCCTCGCAGTCACTCTCGCAGTCTCTCTCGCTGTATCCCTCGCTTTCTCTCTCGCTATCTCCATAGCAGTCTCTCTCGCAGTCTCCCTCACAGTCTCCCTCGCTGTCTCCCTCACAGTCTCTCTCGCTGTCTCCCTCACAGTCTCTCTCGCTGTCTCCCTTGCAGTCACCCTGGATGTCTCTCTCGCAGTCTCTCTCACATTCTCTTTCGCTGTCTCTCTCTATGTCTCTCTCTATGTCTCTCTCGTTGTCTCCCTCGCTGTCTCCCTCGCTGTCTCCCTCGCTGTCTCCCTCGCTGTCTCTCTCTCAGTCTCTCTCTCAGTCTCTCTCTCAGTCTCTCTCGCATTCTCTCTCGCTGTCTCCCTCGCTGTCTCCCTCGCACTCTCTGGCTTTCTCTCTGGCTTTCTCTCTGGCTTTCTCTCTCGCAGTCCCTCTCACTGTCTCTCTCGCAGTCTCCCTCACAGTCTCTCTCGCTGCCTCTCTCGCTGTCTCTCTCGCCGTCTCCCTCGCAGTCTCTCTCGAAGTCTCTCTCGCTGTCTCCCTCGCTGTCTCCCTCGCTCTCTCTCTCGCCGTCGCCCTCGCCGTCTCCCTCGCCGTCTACCTCGCAGTCACTCTCGCAGTCTCTCTCGCTGTATCCCTCGCTGTCTCTCTCGCTATCTCCATAGCAGTCTCTCTCGCAGTCTCCCTCGCTGTCTCCCTCGCAGTCTCCATCGCAGTCTCCATCGCAGTCTCTCTCGCAGTCTCTCTCGCAGTCTCTCTCGCAGTCTCTCTCGCAGTCTCCCTCGCTATCTCCCTCGCTGTCTCTCTCGCTGTCTCCCTCGCAGTCTCCCTCGCAGTCTCCCTCGCAGTCTCTCTCGCAGTCTCTCTCGCAGTCTCTCTCGCAGTCTCTCTCGCAGTCTCTCTCGCAGTCACTCTCGCAGTCTCTCTCCTTTCTCCCTCGCAGTCTCTCTCGCAGTCTCTCTCGCAGTCTCTCTCGCAGTCTCTCTCGCTGTCTCCCTCGCTTTCTCCCTCGCTGTCTCTCTCGCTGTGTCTCTCGCTGTCTCCCTCGCAGTCTTTCTTGCAGTCTCTCTCGCTGTCTCCCTCGCTGTCTCCCTCGCTGTCTCCCTCGCTCTCTCCCTCGCAGTCTCCCTCTCTGTCTCCCTTGCCGTCTCTCTCGCAGTCTCTCTCGCTGTCTTCCTCGCAGTTTCTCTCGCTGTCTCCCTCGCTGTCTCCCTCGCTGTCTCCCTCGCTGCCTCCCTTGCTGCCTCCCTCGCTGCCTCCCTCGCTGTCTCCCTCGCTCTCTCCCTCGCAGTCTCCCTCTCTGTCTCCCTTGCCGTCTCTCTCGCAGTCTCTCTCGCTGTCTTCCTCGCAGTCGCTCTCGCTGTCTTCCTCGCAGTTTCTCTCGCTGTCTCCCTTGCTGCCTCCCTCGCTGCCTCCCTCGCTGTCTCCCTCGCTGTCTCCCTCGCTGTCTCCCTCGCTGTCTCCCTCGCAGTCGCTCTCGCAGTCTCTCTCGCAGTCTCCCTCGCTGTCTCCCTCGCTGTCTCCCTCGCTGTCTCCCTCGCTGTCTCCCTCGCTGCCTCCCTCGCTGCCTCCCTCGCTGCCTCCCTCGCAGTCTCCCTCGCAGTCTCCCTCGCAGTCTCCCTCGCTGTCTCCCTCGCTGTCTCCCTCGCTGTCTCCCTCGCTGTCTCCCTCGCTGTCTCTCTCGCCGTCTCCCTCGCAGTCTCTCTCGCAGTGTCTCTCGCTTTCTCCCTCGCAGTCTCTCTCGCTGTCTCCCTCGCAGTCTCTCTCGCAGTCTCCCTCACTGTCTCCCTCACAGTCTCTCTCGCTGTCTCCCTCACAGTCTCTCTCGCTGTCTCCCTCGCAGTCTCTCTCACAGTCTCTCTCGCAGTCTCTCTCGCTGTCTCCCTCGCAGTCTCTATCGCTGTCTCCCTCGCAGTCTCTCTCGCAGTCTCTCTCGCATTCTCTCTCGCTTTCTCCCTCGCTCTCTCCCTCGCAGAATCTCTCGCTCTCTCCCTCGCAGACTCTCTCGCTGTCTCCCTCGCAGTCTCCCTCGCTGTCTCCCTCGCTGTCTCTCTCGCTGTCTCTCTCGCTGTCTCTCTCAGTCTCTCTCGCTGTCTCCCTCGCAGTCTCCCTCGAAGTCTCCCTCGAAGTCACCCTGGATGTCTCTCTCGCAGTCTCTCTCGCATTCTCTTTCGCTGTCTCTCTCGATGTCTCTCTCGATGTCTCTCTCTCAGTCTCTCTCTCAGTCTCTCTCTCAGTCTCTCTCTCAGTCTCTCTCTCAGTCTCTCTCTCTCAGTCTCTCTCGCATTCTCTCTCGCATTCTCTCTCGCTGTCTCCCTCGCACTCTCTGGCTTTCTCTCTCGCAGTCCCTCTCACTGTCTCTCTCGCAGTCTCTCTCGCAGTCTCTCTCGCAGTCTCTCTCGCAGTCTCTCTCGCAGTCTCCCTCGCAGTCACTCTCACTTTCTCCCTCGCTGTCTCTCTCACTGTCTCTCTCGCATTCCTTCTCGCAGTCCTTCTCGCAGTCTCTCTCGCAGTCTCTCTCGCTGTCTCCCTCGCTGTCTCCCTCGCTGTCTCCCTCGCTGTCTCCCTCGCTGTCTCCCATGCAGTCTCCCTCGCAGTCTCCCTCGCAGTCTCCCTCGCAGTCTCCCTCGCAGTCTCTCTCGCTGTCTCTCTCGCTGTCTCTCTCGCTGTCTCCCTCGCTTTCTCCTTCGCCGTCTCTCTCGCTGTCTCTCTCGCTGTCTCCCTTGCAGTCTCTCTCGCTGTCTGCCTCGCTGTCTCCCTCGCTGTCTCCCTCGCAGTCTCTCTCACAGTCTCTCTCGCAGTCTCTCTCGCTGTCTCCCTCGCAGTCTCTATCGCTGTCTCCCTCGCAGTCTCTCTCGCAGTCTCTCTCGCATTCTCTCTCGCTTTCTCCCTCGCTCTCTCCCTCGCAGAATCTCTCGCTCTCTCCCTCGCAGACTCTCTCGCTGTCTCCCTCGCAGTCTCCCTCGCTGTCTCCCTCGCTGTCTCTCTCGCTGTCTCTCTCGCTGTCTCTCTCAGTCTCTCTCGCTGTCTCCCTCGCAGTCTCCCTCGAAGTCTCCCTCGAAGTCACCCTGGATGTCTCTCTCGCAGTCTCTCTCGCATTCTCTTTCGCTGTCTCTCTCGATGTCTCTCTCGATGTCTCTCTCTCAGTCTCTCTCTCAGTCTCTCTCTCAGTCTCTCTCTCAGTCTCTCTCTCTCAGTCTCTCTCGCATTCTCTCTCGCATTCTCTCTCGCTGTCTCCCTCGCACTCTCTGGCTTTCTCTCTCGCAGTCCCTCTCACTGTCTCTCTCGCAGTCTCTCTCGCAGTCTCTCTCGCAGTCTCTCTCGCAGTCTCTCTCGCAGTCTCCCTCGCAGTCACTCTCACTTTCTCCCTCGCTGTCTCTCTCACTGTCTCTCTCGCATTCCTTCTCGCAGTCCTTCTCGCAGTCTCTCTCGCAGTCTCTCTCGCTGTCTCCCTCACTGTCTCCCTCGCTGTCTCCCTCGCTGTCTCCCTCGCTGTCTCCCATGCAGTCTCCCTCGCAGTCTCCCTCGCAGTCTCCCTCGCAGTCTCTCTCGCTGTCTCTCTCGCTGTCTCTCTCGCTGTCTCCCTCGCTTTCTCCTTCGCCGTCTCTCTCGCTGTCTCTCTCGCTGTCTCCCTTGCAGTCTCTCTCGCTGTCTGCCTCGCTGTCTCCCTCGCTGTCTCCCTCGCTGTCTCCCTCGCTGTCTCCCTCGCTGTCTCCCTCGCAGTCTCCCTCACCGTCTCCCTCGCCGTCTCTCTCGCAGTCTCTCTCGCTGTCTCCCTCGCCGTCTCTCTCGCAGTCTCTCTCGCTGTCTTCCTTGCAGTTTCTCTCGCTGTCTCCCTCGCAGTCTCTCTCACTGTCTCCCTCGCTGTCTCCCTCGCTGCCTCCCTCGCTGTCTCCCTAGCAGTCGCTCTCGCAGTCTCTCTCGCTGTCTTCCTCGCAGTTTCTCTCGCTGTCTCCCTCGCTGCCTCCCACGTTGTCTCCCTCGCTGTCTCACGCGATCTCTCTCGCATTCTCACTCGTTGTCTCCCTTGCAGTCTCTCTCGCTGTGTCCCTCGCAGTCTCTCTCGCAGTCTCTCTCGCAGTCTCTCTCGCAGTCTCTCTCGCAGTCTCTATTGCTGTCTCTGTCGCTGTCACTGTCGCTGTCTCTGTCGCTGTCTCTGTCGCTGTCTCTGTCGCTGTCTCTGTCGCTGTCTCCCTCGCTGTCTCCCTCGCTGTCTCCCTTGCTGTCTCCCTCACAGTCTCTCTCGAAGTCTCTCTCGCTGTCTACCTCGCTGTCTCCCTCGCTGTCTCTCTCGCTCTCTCTCTCGCCGTCTCCCTCGCCGTCTTAATCGCTGTCTCCCTCGCATTCTCTCTCGCAGTGTCTCTCGCTGTCTCCCTCGCAGTCTCCCTCGCAGTCTCCCTCGCAGTCTCCCTCGCAGTCTCCCTCACAGTCTCTCTCGCTGTCTCCCTCACAGTCTCTCTCGCTGTCTCCCTCGCAGACTCTCTCGAAGTCGCTCTCGCTTTCTCCCTCGCTTTCTCCCTCGCTGTCTCTCTCGCAGTCCTTCTCACAGTCCTTCTCGCAGTCTCTCTCGCTGTCTCCAGCGCTGTCTCCCTGGCTGTCTCCCTGGCTGTCTCCCTGGCTGTCTCCCTCGCTGTCTCCCTCGCTGTCTCCCTCGCTGTCTCCCTCGCTGTCTCCCTCGCTGTCTCCCTCGCTGTCTCCCTCGCTGTCTCCCACGCAGTCTCTCTCGCTGTCTCCATCGCTTTCTCCCTCGCTGTCTCTCTCGCTGTCTCTCTCGCTGTCTCTCTCGCTGTCTCTCTCGCTGTCTCTCTCGCTGCCTCTCTCGCTGTCTCTCTTGCAGTCTCTCTTGCTGTCTCACGCGCTCTCTCTCGCAGTCTCTCTCGCAGTCTCTCTCGCTGTCTCCCTTGTTGTGTCCCTCGCTGTTTCGCTCGCTGTCTCTCTCGCAGTCTCCCTCGCTGTCTCCCTCGCTGTCTCCCTCGCAGTCTCCCTCGCTGTCTCCCTCGCTGTCTCCCTCGCTGTCTCCCTCGTCGTCTCCCTCGCCGTCTCCCTTGCAGTCACTCTCTCTGTATCCCCGGCTGTCTCTCTCGCTATCTCCATAGCAGTATCTCTCACTGTCGCTGTCTCTGTCGCTGTCTCTGTCGCTGTCTCTGTCGCTGTCTCCCTCGCTGTCTCCCTCGCTGTCTCCCTCGCTGTCTCCCTCGTCGTCTCCCTCGTCGTCTCCCTCGCCGTCTCCCTGGCCGTCTCCCTGGCCGTCTCCCTGGCCGTCTCCCTCGCAGTCTCTCTCGCAGTCTCTCTCGCAGTCTCTCTCGCAGTCTCTCTCAATGTACTCTCGCTGTCTCCCTCGCTGTCTCCCTCGCTCTATCCCTCGCTGTATCTCACGCTGTATCTCTCGCAGTCTCTCTCGCAGTCTCTCTCGCAGTCTCTCTCGCAGTCTCTCTCAATGTACTCTCGCTGTCTCCCTCGCTGTCTCCCTCGCTCTATCCCTCGCTGTATCTCACGCTGTATCTCTCGCAGTCTCTCTCGCTGTCTCTCTCGCTGTCTCCCTCGCAGTCTCTCTCGCTCTCTCCCTCGCTGTCTCTCTCGCCGTCTCTCTCTCCATCTCTCTCTCCATCTCTCTCGCCATCTCTCTCGCAGTCTCACTCGCTGTCTCCCTCGCTGTCTCCCTCGCTGTCTCCCTCGCAGTCTCCCTCGCAGTCTCTCTCACAGTCTCTCTCGCAGTCTCTCTCGCAGTCTCTCTCGCAGTCTCCCTCGCTGTCTCCCTCCCAGTCTCTCTCGCAGTCTCTCTCGCAGTCTCTCTCGCAGTCTCTCTCGCAGTCTCTCTCGCAGTCTCTCTCGCAGTCTCTCTCGCTGTCTCCCTCGCAGTCTCTCTCGCAGTCTCCCTCGCAGTCTCTATCGCTGTCTCCCTCACAGTCTCTCTCGCAGTCTCTCTCGCAGTCTCTCTCGCAGTCTCTCTCGCAGTCTCACTCGCTCTCTCCCTCGCAGACTCTCGCACTGTCTCCCTCGCAGTCTCCCTCGCAGTCTCCCTCGCAGTCTCCCTCGCTGTCTCCCTCGCTGTCTCCCTCGCTGTCTCCCTCGCTGTCTCCCTCGCTGTCTCTCTCGCTGTCTCTCTCGCTGTCTCTCTCGCTGTCTCTCTCGCTGTCTCCCTCGCAGTCTCTCTTGCAGTCTCTCTCGCTGTCTCCCTCGCTGTCTCCCTCGCTGTCTCCCTCGCTGTCTCCCTCGCTCTCTCCCTCGCAGTCTCTCTCGAAGTCTCTCTCGCTGTCTTCCTCGCAGTTTCTCGCGCTGTCTCCCTCGCTGTCTCTGTCGCTGTCTCCCTCGCTGTCTCCCTCGCTGTCTCCCTCGCTGTCTCCCTCGCTGTCTCCCTCACATTCTCTCTCGAAGTCTCTCTCGCTGTCTACCTCGCTGTCTCCCTCGCTGTCTCTCTCGCTCTCTCTCTCGCCGTCTCCCTCGCCGTCTTAATCGCTGTCTCCCTCGCATTCTCTCTCGCAGTGTCTCTCGCTGTCTCCCTCGCAGTCTACCTCGCAGTCTCCCTCGCAGTCTCCCTCGCAGTCTACCTCGCAGTCTCTCTCGCTGTCTCCCTCACAGTCTCTCTCGCTGTCTCCCTCGCAGACTCTCTCGAAGTCGCTCTCGCTTTCTCCCTCGCTTTCTCCCTCGCTGTCTCTCTCGCAGTCCTTCTCACAGTCCTTCTCGCAGTCTCTCTCGCTGTCTCCCTCGCTGTCTCCCTCGCTGTCTCCCTCGCTGTCTCCCTCGCTGTCTCCCTCGCTGTCTCCCACGCAGTCTCTCTTGCTGTCTCTCTCGCTGTCTCCATCGCTTTCTCCCTCGCTGTCTCTCTCGCTGTCTCTCTCGCTGTCTCTCTCGCTGTCTCTCTCGCTGTCTCTCTCGCTGTCTCTCTCGCTGTCTCTCTCGCTGCCTCTCTCGCTGTCTCTCTTGCAGTCTCTCTTGCTGTCTCCCTCGCTGTGTCTCTCGCTCTCTCCCTCGCTGTTTCCCTCGCTGTCTCACGCGCTCTCTCTCGCAGTCTCTCTCGCAGTCTCTCTCGCTGTCTCCCTTGTTGTGTCCCTCGCTGTTTCCCTCGCTGTCTCTCTCGCAGTCTCCCTCGCTGTCTCCCTCGCTGTCTCCCTCGCTGTCTCCCTCGCTGTCTCCCTCGCAGACTCCCTCGCTGTCTCCCTCGCTGTCTCCCTCGCTGTCTCCCTCGCTGTCTCCCTCGCTGTCTCCCTCGTCGTCTCCCTCGCCGTCTCCCTTGCAGTCACTCTCTCTGTATCCCCGGCTGTCTCTCTCGCTATCTCCATAGCAGTATCTCTCACTGTCTCCCTCGCTGTCTCTGTCTCTGTCGCTGTCTCTGTCGCTGTCTCTGTCGCTGTCTCTGTCGCTGTCTCTGTCGCTGTCTCCCTCGCTGTCTCCCTCGCTGTCTCCCTCGTCGTCTCCCTCGTCGTCTCCCTCGTCGTCTCCCTCGCCGTCTCCCTGGCCGTCTCCCTCGCAGTCTCACTCGCAGTCTCTCTCGCAGTCTCTCTCAATGTACTCTCGCTGTCTCCCTCGCTGTCTCCCTCGCTGTCTCCCTCGCTCTATCCCTCGCTGTATCTCTCGCTGTATCTCTCGCAGTCTCTCTCGCAGTCTCTCTCGCAGTCTCTCTCGCAGTCTCTCTCGCTGCCTCTCTCGCTGTCTCCCTCGCAGTCTCTCTCGCTCTCTCCCTCGCTGTCTCTCTCGCCGTCTCTCTCTCCATCTCTCTCTCCATCTCTCTCGCCATCTCTCTCGCAGTCTCCCTCGCTGTCTCCCTCGCTGTCTCCCTCGCAGTCTCTCTCGCCGTCTCTCTCGCAGTCTCTCTCGCAGTCTCTCTCGCAGTCTCTCTCGCAGTCTCCCTCGCTGTCTCCCTCCCAGTCTCTCTCGCAGTCTGTCTCGCAGTCTCTCTCGCAGTCTCTCTCGCAGTCTCTCTCGCAGTCTCTCTCGCTGTCTCCCTCGCTGTCTCCCTCACAGTCTCTCTCGCTGTCTCCCTCGCAGTCTCTCTCGCAGTCTCTCTCGCTGTCTCCCTCGCAGTCTCTATCGCTGTCTCCCTCGCTGTCTCCCTCGCTGTCTCCCTCGCTGTCTCCCTCGCTGTGTCCCTCGCTCTCTCCCTCGCAGTCTCCCTCGCCGTCTCTCTCGCAGTCTCTCTCGCTGTCTTCCTCGCAGTTTCTCGCGCTGTCTCCCTCGCTGTCTCCCTCGCTGTCTCCCTCGCTGTCTCCCTCGCTGCCTCCCTCGCTGTCTCCCTAGCAGTCGCTCTCGCAGTCTCTCTCGCAGTCTCTCTCGCAGTCTCTCTCGCAGTCTCTCTCGCAGTCTCCCTCGCTGTCTCCCTCGCTGTCTCCCTCGCTGTCTCCCTCGCTGTCTCCCTCGCAGTCTCTCTCGCTGTCTCCCTCGCTGTCTCCCTCGCTGTCTCCCTCGCTGTCTCCCTCGCTGTCTCTCTCGCTATTTCCCTAGCAGTCTCTCTCGCAGTTTCTCTCGCTTTCTCCCTCGCAGTCCCTCTCGCTGTCTCCCTCGCAGTCTCTCTCGCAGTCTCTCTCGCAGTCTCTCTCGCAGTCTCTCTCGCAGTCTCTCTCGCAGTCTCTCTCGCAGTCTCTCTCGCTGTCTCTCTCGCTGTCTCTCTCGCTGTCTCCCTCGCAGTCTCTCTCACAGTCTCTCTCGCAGTCTCTCTCGCTGTCTCCCTCGCAGTCTCTATCGCTGTCTCCCTCGCAGTCTCTCTCGCAGTCTCTCTCGCAGTCTCTCTCGCTTTCTCCCTCGCTCTCTCCCTCGCAGACTCTCTCGCTGTCTCCCTCACTGTCTCTCTCGCTGTCTCCCTCGAAGTCACCTTGGATGTCTCTCTCGCAGTCTCTCTCGCATTCTCTTTCGCTGTCTCTTTCGCTGTCTCTCTCGATGTCTCTCTCGCTGTCTCCCTCGCACTCTCTGGCTTTCTCTCTCGCTTTCTCTCTCGCAGTCCCTCTCACTGTCTCTCTCGCAGTCTCTCTCGCAGTCTCTCTCGCAGTCTCTCTCGCAGTCTCTCTCGCTGTCTCCCTCACAGTCTCCCTCACAGTCTCCCTCACAGTCTCCCTCGCAGTCTCTCTCGCTGTCTCTCTCGCTGTCTCTCTCGCCGTCTCCCTCGCAGTCTCTCTCGAAGTCTCTCTCGCTGTCTCCCTCGCTGTCTCTCTCGCTCTCTCTCTCGCCGTCGCTCTCACCGTCTCCCTCGCCGTCTCCCTCGCTGTCTCTCTCGCAGTCCTTCTCACAGTCCTTCTCGCAGTCTCTCTCGCTGTCTCCAGCGCTGTCTCCCTCGCTGTCTCCCTCGCTGTCTCCCTCGCTGTCTCCCTCGCTGTCTCCCTCGCTGTCTCCCTCGCTGTCTCCCTCGCTGTCTCCCACGCAGTCTCTCTCGCTGTCTCTCTCGCTGTCTCTCTCGCTGTCTCTCTCGCTGTCTCCATCGCTTTCTCCCTCGCTGTCTCTCTCGCTGTCTCTCTCGCTGTCTCTCTCGCTGCCTCTTTCGCTGTCTCTCTTGCAGTCTCTCTTGCTGTCTCCCTCGCTGTGTCTCTCGCTCTCTCCCTCGCTGTTTCCCTCGCTGTCTCACGCGCTCTCTCTCGCAGTCTCTCTCGCAGTCTCTCTCGCTGTCTCCCTTGTTGTGTCCCTCGCTGTTTCCCTCGCAGTCTCCCTCGCTGTCTCCCTCGCTGTCTCCCTCGCTGTCTCCCTCGCTGTCTCCCTCGCAGTCTCCCTCGCTGTCTCCCTCGCTGTCTCCCTCGCTGTCTCCCTCGTCGTCTCCCTCGCCGTCTCCCTTGCAGTCACTCTCTCTGTATCCCCGGCTGTCTCTCTCGCTATCTCCATAGCAGTATCTCTCACTGTCTCCCTCGCTGTCTCCCTCGCTGTCTCTGTCTCTGTCGCTGTCTCTGTCGCTGTCTCTGTCGCTGTCTCTGTCGCTGTCTCCCTCGCTGTCTCCCTCTTCGTCTCCCTCGTCGTCTCCCTCGTCGTCTCCCTCGCCGTCTCCCTGGCCGTCTCCCTCGCAGTCTCTCTCGCAGTCTCTCTCGCAGTCTCTCTCGCAGTCTCTCTCGCAGTCTCTCTCAATGTACTCTCGCTGTCTCCCTCGCTGTCTCCCTCGCTGTCTCCCTCGCTCTATCCCTCGCTCTATCCCTCGCTGTATCTATCGCTGTATCTCTCGCAGTCTCTCTCGCAGTCTCTCTCGCAGTCTCTCTCGCTGTCTCTCTCGCTGTCTCCCTCGCAGTCTCTCTCGCTCTCTCCCTCGCTGTCTCTCTCGCCGTCTCTCTCTCCATCTCTCTCTCCATCTCTCTCGCCATCTCTCTCGCAGTCTCCCTCGCTGTCTCCCTCGCTGTCTCCCTCGCTGTCTCCCTCGCTGTCTCCCTCGCAGTCTCTCTCGCAGTCTCTCTCGCAGTCTCTCTCGCAGTCTCTCTCGCAGTCTCTCTCGCAGTCTCCCTCGCTGTCTCTCTCGCAGTCTCTCTCGCAGTCTCTCTCGCAGTCTCTCTCGCTGTCTCCCTCGCTGTCTCCCTCACAGTCTCTCTCGCTGTCTCCCTCGCAGTCTCTCTCGCAGTCTCTCTCGCTGTCTCCCTCGCAGTCTCTATCGCTGTCTCCCTCACAGTCTCTCTCGCAGTCTCTCTCGCAGTCTCTCTCGCAGTCTCTCTCGCAGTCTCACTCGCTCTCTCCCTCGCAGACTCTCGCACTGTCTCCCTCGCAGTCTCCCTCGCAGTCTCCCTCGCAGTCTCCCTCGCAGTCTCCCTCGCAGTCTCCCTCGCAGTCTCCCTCGCTGTCTCCCTCGCTGTCTCTCTCGCTGTCTCCCTCGCTGTCTCTCTCGCTGTCTCCCTCGCTGTCTCTCTCGCTGTCTTTCTCGCTGTCTCTCTCGCTGTCTCTCTCGCTGTCTCTCTCGCTGTCTCTCTCGCTGTCTCTCTCGCTGTCTCCCTCGCAGTCTCTCTCGCTGTCTCCCTCGCTGTCTCCCTCGCTGTCTCCCTCGCTGTCTCCCTCGCTGTCTCCCTCGCTGTGTCCCTCGCTCTCTCCCTCGCAGTCTCCCTCGCCGTCTCTCTCGCAGTCTCTCTCGCTGTCTTCCTCGCAGTTTCTCGCGCTGTCTCCCTCGCTGTCTCCCTCGCTGTCTCCCTCGCTGCCTCCCTCGCTGTCTCCCTAGCAGTCGCTCTCGCAGTCTCTCTCGCAGTCTCTCTCGCAGTCTCTCTCGCAGTCTCCCTCGCTGTCTCCCTCGCTGTCTCCCTCGCTCTCTCCCTCGCTGTCTCCCTCGCTGTCTCCCTCGCTGTCTCCCTCGCAGTCTCTCTCGCTGTCTCTCTCGCTGTCTCCCTCGCAGTCTCTCTCGCTGTCTCCCTCGCTGTCTCCCTCGCTGTCTCCCTCGCTGTCTCTCTCGCTATTTCCCTAGCAGTCTCTCTCGCAGTTTCTCTCGCTTTCTCCCTCGCAGTCCCTCTCGCTGTCTCCCTCGCAGTCTCTCTCGCAGTCTCTCTCGCAGTCTCTCTCGCTGTCTCTCTCGCTGTCTCTCTCGCTGTCTCTCTCGCTGTCTCCCTCGCAGTCTCTCTCGCAGTCTCTCTCGCAGTCTCTCTCGCTGTCTCCCTCGCAGTCTCTATCGCTGTCTCCCTCGCAGTCTCTCTCGCAGTCTCTCTCGCAGTCTCTCTCGCAGTCTCCCTCACAGACTCTCTCGCAGACTCTCTCGCTGTCTCCCTCGCAGTCTCTCTCGCAGTCTCCCTCGCAGTCTCCCTCGAAGTCTCCCTCGAAGTCACCTTGGATGTCTCTCTCGCAGTCTCTCTCGCATTCTCTTTCGCTGTCTCTTTCGCTGTCTGTCTCGATGTCTCTCTCGCTGTCTCCCTCGCACTCTCTGGCTTTCTCTCTCGCTTTCTCTCTCGCAGTCCCTCTCACTGTCTCTCTCGCAGTCTCTCTCGCAGTCTCTCTCGCAGTCTCTCTCGCAGTCTCTCTCGCAGTCTCCCTCACAGTCTCCCTCACAGTCTCCCTCACAGTCTCCCTCACAGTCTCTCTCGCTGTCTCTCTCGCTGTCTCTCTCGCCGTCTCTCTCGCCGTCTCCCTCGCAGACTCTCTCGAAGTCTCTCTCGCTGTCTCCCTCGCTGTCTCTCTCGCTCTCTCTCTCGCCGTCGCTCTCACCGTCTCCCTCGCCGTCACTCTCGCAGTCTCTCTCGCGGTATCCCTCGCTGTCTCTCTCGCTATCTCCATAGCAGTCTCTCTCGCAGTCTCCCTCACAGTCTCCCTCGCTGTCTCCCTCACAGTCTCTCTCGCTGTCTCCCTCACAGTCTCTCTCGCTGTCTCCCTCGCAGTCACCCTGGATGTCTCTCTCGCAGTCTCTCTCGCATTCTCTTTTGCTGTCTCTCTCTATGTCTCCCTCGCTGTCTCCCTCGCTGTCTCCCTCGCTGTCTCCCTCGCTGTCTCCCTCTCAGTCTCTCTCTCAGTCTCTCTCTCAGTCTCTCTCTCAGTCTCTCTCGCATTCTCTCTCGCTGTCTCCCTCGCTGTCTCCCTCGCACTCTCTGGCTTTCTCTCTGGCTTTCTCTCTGGCTTTCTCTCTCGCTTTCTCTCTCGCAGTCCCTCTCACTGTCTCTCTCGCAGTGTCCCTCACAGTCTCTCTCGCTGCCTCTCTCGCTGTCTCTCTCGCCGTCTCCCTCGCAGTCTCTCTCGAAGTCTCTCTCGCTGTCTCCCTCGCTGTCTCTCTCGCTCTCTCTCTCACCGTCGCCCTCGCCGTCTCCCTCGCCGTCTACCTCGCAGTCACTCTCGCAGTCTCTCTCGCTGTATCCCTCGCTGTCTCTCTCGCTATCTCCATAGCAGTATCTCTCGCAGTCTCCCTCGCAGTCTCCATCGCAGTCTCTCTCGCCGTCTCTCTCGCAGTCTCTCTCGCAGTCTCCCTCGCTATCTCCCTCGCTATCTCCCTCGCTGTCTCTCTCGCTGTCTCCCTTGCAGTCTCCCTCGCAGTCTCCCTCGCAGTCTCTCTCGCAGTCTCTCTCGCAGTCTCTCTCGCAGTCATTCTCGCAGTCTCTCTCCTTTCTCCCTCGCTGTCTCTCTCGCAGTCTCTCTCGCAGTCTCTCTCGCAGTCTCTCTCGCAGTCTCTCTCGCAGTCTCTCTCGCAGTCTCTCTCGCTGTCTCCCTCGCTTTCTCCCTCGCTGTCTCTCTCGCTGTGTCTCTCGCTGTCTCCCTCGCAGTCTCTCTAGCAGTCTCTCTCGCTGTCTCCCTCGCTGTCTCCCTCGCTGTCTCCCTCGCTCTCTCACTCGCAGTCTCCCTCTCTGTCTCCCTTGCCGTCTCTCTCGCAGCCTCTCTCGCTGTCTTCCTCGCAGTTTCTCTCGCTGTCTCCCTTGCTGTCTCCCACGCTGTCTCCCTCGCTGTCTCCCTAGCAGTCGCTCTCGCAGTCTCTCTCGCAGTCTCTCTCGCAGTCTCTCTCGCAGTCTCTCTCGCAGTCTCTCTCGCAGTCTCTCTCGCAGTCTCTCTCGCAGTCTCCCTCGCTGTCTCCCTCGCTGTCTCCCTCGCTGTCTCCCTCGCTGCCTCCCTCGCAGTCTCTCTCGAAGTCTCTCTCGCTGTCTCCCTCGCTGTCTCCCTCGCTGTCTCTCTCGCTGTCTCTCTCGCTGTCTCTCTCGCCGTCTCCCTCGCAGTCTCTCTCGCAGTGTCTCTCGCTGTATCCCTCGCTGTCTCTCTCGCTATTTCCCTAGCAGTCTCTCTCGCAGTTTCTCTCGCTTTCTCTCTCGCAGTCTCTCTCGCAGTCTCTCTCGCAGTCTCTCTCGCAGTCTCTCTCGCAGTGTCTCTCGCAGTCTCTCTCGCAGTCTCTCTCGCAGTCTCCCTCGCAGTCTCCCTCGCAGTCTCCCTCGCAGTCTCTCTCGCAGTCTCTCTCGCAGTCTCTCTCGCAGTCTCTCTCGCAGTCTCTCTCGCAGTCTCTCTCGCTGTCTCTCTCGCTGTCTCCCTCGCTGTCTCCCTCACAGTCTCTCTCGCTGTCTCCCTCGCAGTCTCTCTCGCAGTCTCTCTCGCAGTCTCTCTCGCAGTCTCTCTCGCTGTCTCCCTCGCAGTCTCTATCGCTGTCTCCCTCGCAGTCTCTATCGCTGTCTCCCTCGCAGTCTCTCTCGCAGTCTCACTCGCTTTCTCCCTCGCTCTCTCCCTCGCTCTCTCCCTCGCAGGCTCTCTCGCTGTCTCCCTCGCAGTCTCCCTCGCAGGCTCTCTCGCTGTCTCCCTCGCAGTCTCTCTCGCATTCTCTTTCGTTGTCTCTCTCGATGTCTCTCTCATTGTCTCCCTCGCTGTCTCCCTCTCAGTCTCTCTCTCAGTCTCTCTCGCATTCTCTCTCGCTGTCTCCCTCGCACTCTCTGGCTTTCTCTCTCGCTTTCTCTCTCGCAGTCCCTCTCACTGTCTCTCTCGCAGTCTCTCTCGCAGTCTCTCTCGCAGTCTCTCTCACTGTCTCCCTCACAGTCTCCCTCACAGTCTCCCTCACAGTCTCTCTCGCTGTCTCTCTCGCTGTCTCTCTCACAGTCTCCCTCGCTGTCTCTCTCGCTGTCTCTCTCGCTGTCTCTCTCGCTGTCTCTCTCGCTGTCTCTCTCGCCGTCTCCCTCGCAGTCTCTCTCGAAGTCTCTCTCGCTGTCTCTCTCGCTGTATCCCTCGCTGTCTCTCTTGCTATCTCCATAGCAGTCTCTCTCGCAGTCTCCCTCACAGTCTCTCTCGCTGTCTCCCTCGCAGTCACCCTGGATGTCTCTCTCGCAGTCTCTCTCGCATTCTCTTTCGCTGTCTCTCTCGATGTCTCTCTCGATGTCTCTCTCGTTGTCTCCCTCGCTGTCTCCCTCTCAGTCTCTCTCTCAGTCTCTCTCTCAGTCTCTCTCTCAGTCTCACTCGCATTCTATCTCGCTGTCTCCCTCGCTGTCTCCCTCGCACTCTCTGGCTTTCTCTCTGGCTTTCTCTCTCGCAGTCCCTCTCACTGTCTCTCTCGCAGTCTCTCTCGCAGTCTCTCTCGCAGTCCCTCTCACTGTCTCTCTCGCAGTCTCCCTCACAGTCTCTCTCGCTGCCTCTCTCGCTGTCTCTCTCGCCGACTCTCTCGCAGTCTCCCTCGCAGTCTCTCTCGCAGTCTCTCTCGAAGTCTCTCTCGAAGTCTCTCTCGAAGTCTCTCTCGCTGTCTCCCTTGCTGTCTCTCTCGCTCTCTCTCTCGCCATCGCCCTCGCCGTCTCCCTCGCCGTCTCCCTCGCAGTCACTCTCGCAGTCTCTCTCGCTGTATCCCTCGCTGGCTCTCTCGCTATCTCCATAGCAGTCTCTCTCGCAGTCTCCTTCACAGTCTCCCTCGCTGTCTCTCTCGCAGTCTCTCTCGCAGTCTCTCTCGCAGTCTCTCTCGCAGTCTCTCTCACTGTCTCCCTCGCTGTCTCTCTCGCTGTCTCCCTTGCAGTCTCCCTCGCAGTCTCTCTCGCTGTCTCCCTCGCACTCTCTGGCTTTCTCTCTGGCTTTCTCTCTCGCAGTCCCTCTCACTGTCTCTCTTGCAGTCTCTCTCGCAGTCTCTCTCGCTTTCTCCCTCGCTCTCTCACTCGCAGACTCTCTCACTGTCTCCCTCGCAGTCTCCCTCGCTGTCTCCCTCGCTGTCTCCCTCGCTGTCTCCCTCGCTGTCTCCCTCGCTGTCTCCCTCGCTGTCTCCCTCGCTGTCTCTCTCGCTGTCTCTCTCGCTGTCTTCCTCGCAGTCTCTCTTGCAGTCTCTCTCGCTCTCTCCCTCGCCGTCTCCCTCGCCGTCTCTCTGGCTGTCTTCCTCGCAGTTTCTCTCGCTGTCTCCCTCGCTGTCTCCCTCGCTGTCTCCCTCGCTGCCTCCCTCGCTGTCTCCCTAGCAGACGCTCTCGCAGTCTCTCTCGCAGTCTCCCTCGCTGTCTCCCTCGCTGTCTCCCTCGCTGTCTCCCTCGCTGCCTCCCTCACAGTCTCTCTCGAAGTCTCCCTCGCTGTCTCCCTCGCTGTCTCCCTCGCTGTCTCCCTCGCTGTCTCCCTCACTGTCTCCCTCGCCGTCTCCCTCGCAGTCTCTCTTGCTATATCCCTCGCTGTCTCTCTCGCTATTTCCCTAGCAGTCTCTCTCGCAGTTTCTCTCGCTGTCTCCCTCGCAGTCTCTCTCGCTGTCTCCCTTGCAGTCTCTCTCGCAGTCTCTCTCGCAGTCTCTCTCGCAGTCTCTCTCGCAGTCTCTCTCGCAGTCTCTCTCGCAGTCTCTCTCGCAGTCTCTCTCGCTGTCTCCCTCGCAGTCTCTCTCGCAGTCTCTCTCGCAGTCTCTCTCGCAGTCTCTCTCGCAGTCTCTCTCGCTGTCTCCCTCGCAGTCTCTATCGCTGTCTCCCTCGCAGTCTCTCTCGCTTTCTCCCTCGCTTTCTCCCTCGCTCTCTCCCTCGCAGACTCTCTCGCAGACTCTCTCGCTGTCTCCCTCGCTGTCTCCCTCGCTGTCTCCCTCGCTGTCTCCCTCACTGTCTCTCTCGCTGTCTCCCTCACATTCTCTCTCGCTGTCTCTCTCGCTGTCTCCCTCGCAGTCTCCCTCGAAGTCTCCCTCGAAGTCTCCCTCGAAGTCACCCTGGATGTCTCTCTCGCAGTCTCTCTCGCATTCTCTTTTGCTGTCTCTCTCGATGTCTCTCTCGATGTCTCTCTCGCTGTCTCCCTCGCTGTCTCCCTCTCAGTCTCTCTCTCAGTCACTCTCGCATTCTCTCTCGCTGTCTCCCTCGCACTCTCTGGCTTTCTCTCTCGCTTTCTCTCTCGCAGTCCCTCTCACTGTCTCTCTTGCAGTCTCTCTCGCAGTCTCTCTCGCAGTCTCTCTCGCAGTCTCTCTCGCAGTCTCTCTCGCAGTCTCTCTCGCAGTCTCTCTCGCAGTCTCTCTCGCTGTGTCCCTCACAGTCTCTCTCGCTGTCTCTCTCGCTGTCTCTCTCGCTGTCTCTCTCGCCGTCTCCCTCGCAGTCTCTCTCGAAGTCTCTCTCGCTGTCTCTCTCGCTGTCTCCCTCGCTGTCTCCCTCGCTGTCTCTCTCGCTCTCTCTCTCGCCGTCGCTCACTCCGTCTCCCTCGCCGTCTCCCTCGCAGTCTCTCTCGCAGTCTCTCTCGCTGTATCCCTCGCTGTCTCTCTCGCTATCTCCATAGCAGTCTCTCTCGCAGTCTCCCTCACAGTCTCTCTCGCTGTCTCCCTCACAGTCTCTCTTGCTGTCTCCCTCGCAGTCACCCTGGATGTCTCTCTCGCAGTCTCTCTCGCATTCTCTTTCGCTGTCTCTCTCGATGTCTCTCTCGTTGTCTCCCTCGCTGTCTCCCTCGCTGTCTCCCTCTCAGTCTCCCTCTCAGTCTCCCTCTCAGTCTCTCTCTCAGTCTCTCTCGCATTCTCTCTCGCTGTCTCCCTCGCTGTCTCCCTCGCACTCTCTGGCTTTCTCTCTGGCTTTCTCTCTCGCTTTCTCTCTCGCAGTCCCTCTCACTGTCTCTCTCGCTGTCTCCCTCACAGTCTCCCTCACAGTCTCCCTCACAGTCTCTCTCGCTGCCTCTCTCGATGTCTCTCTCGCCGTCTCCCTCGCAGTCTCTCTCGAAGTCTCTCTCGCTGTCTCCCTCGCTCTCTCTCTCGCTCTCTCTCTCGCTCTCTCTCTCGCTCTCTCTCTCGCCGTCGCCCTCGCCGTCTCCCTCGCCGTCTCCCTCGCAGTCTCCCTCGCAGTCTCTCTCGCTATCTCCATAGCAGTCTCTCTCGCAGTCTCCCTCGCAGTCTCCCTCGCAGTCTCCCTCGCAGTCTCCCTCGCAGTCTCTCTCGCAGTCTCTCTCGCAGTCTCTCTCGCAGTCTCTCTCGCAGTCTCTCTCGCTGTCTCCCTCGCTGTCTCTCTCGCTGTCTCCCTTGCAGTCTCTCTCGCAGTCTCTCTCGCTTTCTCCCTCGCAGTCTCTCTCGCAGTCTCTCTCGCTTTCTCCCTCGCTGTCGCTCTCGCAGTCTCTCTCGCAGTCTCTCTCGCTGTCTCCCTCACTTTCTCCCTCGCTTTCTCCCTCGCTTTCTCCCTCGCTGTCTCTCTCGCTGTCTCTCTCGCTGTCTCTCTCGCTGTCTCTCTCGCTGTCTCTCTCGCTGTCTCCCTCGCAGTCTCTCTTGCAGTCTCTCTTGCAGTCTCTCTCGCTGTCTCCCTCGCTGTCTCCCTCGCTGTCTCCCTCGCTGTCTCCCTCGCTGTCTCCCTCGCTGTGTCCCTCGCTCTCTCCCTCGCAGTCTCCCTCACTGTCTCCCTTGCCGTCTCTCTCGCAGTCTCTCTCGCTGTCTTCCTCGCAGTTTCTCTCGCAGTTTCTCTCGCTGTCTCCCTCTCTGTCTCCCTCGCTGTCTCCCTCGCTGTCTCCCTCGCTGTCTCCCTCGCTGTCTCCCTCGCTGTCTCCCTCGCTGCCTCCTTCGCTGTCTCCCTAGCAGTCGCTCTCGCAGTCGCTCTCGCAGTCGCTCTCGCAGTCGCTCTCGCAGTCTCTCTCGCAGTCTCTCTCGCTGTCTCCCTCGCTGTCTCCCTCGCTGCCTCCCTCGCTGTCTCCCTAGCAGTCGCTCTCGCAGTCGCTCTCGCAGTCTCTCTCGCAGTCTCTCTCGCTGTCTCCCTCGCTGTCTCCCTCGCTGTCTCCCTCGCTGTCTCCCTCGCTGCCTCCCTCGCAGTATCTCTCGAAGTCTCTCTCGCTGTCTCCCTCGCTGTCTCCCTCGCTGTCTCTCTCGCTCTCTCTCTCGCCGTCTCCCTCGCAGTCTCTCTCGCAGTGTCTCTCGCTGTATCCCTCGCTGTCTCTCTCGCTATTTCCCTAGCAGTCTCTCTCGCAGTTTCTCTCGCTTTCTCCCTCGCAGTCTCTCTCGCAGTCTCTCTCGCTTTCTCCCTCGCTCTCTCCCTCGCAGACTCTCTCGCTGTCTCCCTCACTGTCTCTCTCGCTGTCTCCCTCGCAGTCTCTCTCGCAGTCTCCCTCGCAGTCTCCCTCGAAGTCTCCCTCGAAGTCACCTTGGATGTCTCTCTCGCAGTCTCTCTCGCATTCTCTTTCGCTGTCTCTTTCGCTGTCTCTCTCGATGTCTCTCTCGCTGTCTCCCTCGCACTCTCTGACTTTCTCTCTCGCTTTCTCTCTCGCAGTCCCTCTCACTGTCTCTCTCGCAGTCTCTCTCGCAGTCTCTCTCGCAGTCTCTCTCGCAGTCTCTCTCGCAGTCTCTCTCGCTGTCTCCCTCACAGTCTCCCTCACAGTCTCCCTCACAGTCTCTCTCGCTGTCTCTCTCGCTGTCTCTCTCGCCGTCTCCCTCGCAGTCTCTCTCGAAGTCTCTCTCGCTGTCTCCCTCGCTGTCTCTCTCGCTCTCTCTCTCGCCGTCGCTCTCACCGTCTCCCTCGCCGTCTCCCTCGCTGTCTCTCTCGCAGTCCTTCTCACAGTCCTTCTCGCAGTCTCTCTCGCTGTCTCCAGCGCTGTCTCCCTCGCTGTCTCCCTCGCTGTCTCCCTCGCTGTCTCCCTCGCTGTCTCCCTCGCTGTCTCCCTCGCTGTCTCCCTCGCTGTCTCCCACGCAGTCTCTCTCGCTGTCTCTCTCGCTGTCTCCATCGCTTTCTCCCTCGCTGTCTCTCTCGCTGTCTCTCTCGCTGTCTCTCTCGCTGTCTCTCTCGCTGTCTCTCTCGCTGCCTCTCTCGCTGTCTCTCTTGCAGTCTCTCTTGCTGTCTCCCTCGCTGTGTCTCTCGCTCTCTCCCTCGCTGTTTCCCTCGCTGTCTCACGCGCTCTCTCTCGCAGTCTCTCTCGCAGTCTCTCTCGCTGTCTCCCTTGTTGTGTCCCTTGCTGTTTCCCTCGCTGTCTCTCTCGCAGTCTCCCTCGCTGTCTCCCTCGCTGTCTCCCTCGCTGTCTCCCTCGCAGTCTCCCTCGCTGTCTCCCTCGCTGTCTCCCTCGCTGTCTCCCTCGTCGTCTCCCTCGCCGTCTCCCTTGCAGTCACTCTCTCTGTATCCCCGGCTGTCTCTCTCGCTATCTCCATAGCAGTATCTCTCACTGTCTCCCTCGCTGTCTCTGTCTCTGTCGCTGTCTCTGTCGCTGTCTCTGTCGCTGTCTCTGTCGCTGTCTCTGTCTCCCTCGCTGTCTCCCTCGTCGTCTCCCTCGTCGTCTCCCTGGCCGTCTCCCTGGCCGTCTCCCTCGCAGTCTCTCTCGCAGTCTCTCTCGCAGTCTCTCTCAATGTACTCTCGCTGTCTCCCTCGCTGTCTCCCTCGCTGTCTCCCTCGCTCTATCCCTCGCTGTATCTATCGCTGTATCTCTCGCAGTCTCTCTCGCAGTCTCTCTCGCAGTCTCTCTCGCTGTCTCTCTCGCTGTCTCCCTCGCAGTCTCTCTCGCTCTCTCCCTCGCTGTCTCTCTCGCCGTCTCTCTCTCCATCTCTCTCTCCATCTCTCTCGCCATCTCTCTCGCAGTCTCCCTCGCTGTCTCCCTCGCTGTCTCCCTCGCTGTCTCCCTCGCAGTCTCTCTCGCAGTCTCTCTCGCAGTCTCTCTCGCAGTCTCCCTCGCTGTCTCCCTCGCAGTCTCTCTCACAGTCTCTCTCGCAGTCTCTCTCGCAGTCTCTCTCGCAGTCTCTCTCGCAGTCTCTCTCGCAGTCTCACTCGCTCTCTCCCTCGCAGACTCTCGCACTGTCTCCCTCGCAGTCTCCCTCGCAGTCTCCCTCGCAGTCTCCCTCGCAGTCTCCCTCGCTGTCTCCCTCGCTATCTCCCTCGCTGTCTCTCTCGCTGTCTCCCTCGCTGTCTCTCTCGCTGTCTCCCTCGCTGTCTCCCTCGCTGTCTCTCTCGCTGTCTTTCTCGCTGTCTCTCTCGCTGTCTCTCTCGCTGTCTCTCTCGCTGTCTCCCTCGCAGTCTCCCTCGCAGTCTCTCTCGCAGTCTCTCTCGCTGTCTCCCTCGCTGTCTCCCTCGCTGTCTCCCTCGCTGTCTCCCTCGCTGTCTCCCTCGCTGTGTCCCTCGCTCTCTCCCTCGCAGTCTCCCTCGCCGTCTCTCTCGCAGTCTCTCTCGCTGTCTTCCTCGCAGTTTCTCGCGCTGTCTCCCTCGCTGTCTCCCTCGCTGTCTCCCTCGCTGCCTCCCTCGCTGTCTCCCTAGCAGTCGCTCTCGCAGTCTCTCTCGCAGTCTCTCTCGCAGTCTCCCTCGCTGTCTCCCTCGCTGTCTCCCTCGCTGTCTCCCTCGCTGTCTCCCTCGCTGTCTCCCTCGCAGTCTCTCTCGCTGTCTCCCTCGCTGTCTCCCTCGCTGTCTCCCTCGCTGTCTCCCTCGCTGTCTCTCTCGCTATTTCCCTAGCAGTCTCTCTCGCAGTTTCTCTCGCTTTCTCCCTCGCAGTCCCTCTCGCTGTCTCCCTCGCAGTCTCTCTCGCAGTCTCTCTCGCAGTCTCTCTCGCAGTCTCTCTCGCAGTCTCTCTCGCAGTCTCTCTCGCTGTCTCTCTCGCTGTCTCTCTCGCAGTCTCTCTCGCAGTCTCTCTCGCAGTCTCTCTCGCAGTCTCTCTCGCAGTCTCTCTCGCTGTCTCTCTCGCTGTCTCTCTCGCTGTCTCTCTCGCTGTCTCCCTCGCAGTCTCTCTCGCAGTCTCTCTCGCAGTCTCTCTCGCTGTCTCCCTCGCAGTCTCTATCGCTGTCTCCCTCGCAGTCTCTCTCGCAGTCTCTCTCGCAGTCTCTCTCGCAGTCTCTCTCGCTTTCTCCCTCGCAGACTCTCTCGCAGACTCTCTCGCTGTCTCCCTCGCAGTCTCTCTCGCAGTCTCCCTCGCAGTCTCCCTCGCAGTCTCCCTCGAAGTCTCCCTCGAAGTCACCTTGGATGTCTCTCTCGCAGTCTCTCTCGCATTCTCTTTCGCTGTCTGTTTCGCTGTCTCTCTCGATGTCTCTCTCGCTGTCTCCCTCGCACTCTCTGGCTTTCTCTCTCGCTTTCTCTCTCGCAGTCCCTCTCACTGTCTCTCTCGCAGTCTCTCTCGCAGTCTCTCTCGCAGTCTCTCTCGCTGTCTCCCTCACAGTCTCCCTCACAGTCTCCCTCACAGTCTCCCTCACAGTCTCTCTCGCTGTCTCTCTCGCTGTCTCTCTCGCCGTCTCCCTCGCAGTCTCTCTCGAAGTCTCTCTCGCTGTCTCCCTCGCTGTCTCTCTCGCTCTCTCTCTCGCCGTCGCTCTCACCGTCTCCCTCGCCGTCTCCCTCGCAGTCACTCTCGCAGTCTCTCTCGCTGTATCCCTCGCTGTCTCTCTCGCTATCTCCATAGCAGTCTCTCTCGCAGTCTCCCTCACAGTCTCCCTCGCTGTCTCCCTCACAGTCTCTCTCGCTGTCTCCCTCACAGTCTCTCTCGCTGTCTCCCTCGCAGTCACCCTGGATGTCTCTCTCGCAGTCTCTCTCGCATTCTCTTTTGCTGTCTCTCTCTATGTCTCTCTCGTTGTCTCTCTCGTTGTCTCCCTCGTTGTCTCCCTCGCTGTCTCCCTCGCTGTCTCCCTCGCTGTCTCCCTCTCAGTCTCTCTCTCAGTCTCTCTCTCAGTCTCTCTCTCAGTCTCTCTCTCAGTCTCTCTCGCATTCTCTCTCGCTGTCTCCCTCGCTGTCTCCCTCGCACTCTCTGGCTTTCTCTCTGGCTTTCTCTCTCGCTTTCTCTCTCGCAGTCCCTCTCACTGTCTCTCTCGCAGTGTCCCTCACAGTCTCTCTCGCTGCCTCTCTCGCTGTCTCTCTCGCTGTCTCCCTCGCAGTCTCTCTCGAAGTCTCTCTCGCTGTCTCTCTCGCTCTCTCTCTCGCCGTCGCCCTCGCCGTCTCCCTCGCCGTCTACCTCGCAGTCACTCTCGCAGTCTCTCTCGCTGTATCCCTCGCTGTCTCTCTCGCTATCTCCATAGCAGTATCTCTCGCAGTCTCCCTCGCTGTCTCCCTCGCAGTCTCCATCGCAGTCTCTCTCGCCGTCTCTCTCGCAGTCTCTCTCGCAGTCTCTCTCGCAGTCTCCCTCGCTATCTCCCTCGCTATCTCCCTCGCTGTCTCTCTCGCTGTCTCCCTTGCAGTCTCCCTCGCAGTCTCCCTCGCAGTCTCCCTCGCAGTCTCTCTCGCAGTCTCTCTCGCAGTCTCTCTCGCAGTCATTCTCGCAGTCTCTCTCCTTTCTCCCTCGCAGTCTCTCTCGCAGTCTCTCTCGCAGTCTCTCTCGCAGTCTCTCTCGCAGTCTCTCTCGCAGTCTCTCTCACTGTCTCCCTCGCTTTCTCCCTCGCTGTCTCTCTCGCTGTGTCTCTCGCTGTCTCCCTCGCAGTCTCTCTTCAGTCTCTCTCGCTGTCTCCCTCGCTGTCTCCCTCGCTGTCTCCCTCGCTCTCTCCCTCGCAGTCTCCCTCTCTGTCTCCCTTGCCGTCTCTCTCGCAGTCTCTCTCGCTGTCTTCCTCGCACTTTCTCTCGCTGTCTCCCTTGCTGTCTCCCACGCTGTCTCCCTCGCTGTCTCCCTAGCAGTCGCTCTCGCAGTCTCTCTCGCAGTCTCTCTCGCAGTCTCTCTCGCAGTCTCTCTCGCAGTCTCCCTCGCTGTCTCCCTCGCTGTCTCCCTCGCTGTCTCCCTCGCTGCCTCCCTCGCAGTCTCTCTCGAAGTCTCTCTCGCTGTCTCCCTCGCTGTCTCCCTCGCTGTCTCCCTCGCTGTCTCTCTCGCTGTCTCTCTCGCTGTCTCTCTCGCCGTCTCCCTCGCAGTCTCTCTCGCAGTGTCTCTCGCTGTATCCCTCGCTGTCTCTCTCGCTATTTCCCTAGCAGTCTCTCTCGCAGTTTCTCTCGCTTTCTCTCTCGCAGTCTCTCTCGCAGTCTCTCTCGCAGTCTCTCTCGCAGTCTCTCTCGCAGTGTCTCTCGCAGTCTCTCTCGCAGTCTCCCTCGCAGTCTCCCTCGCAGTCTCTCTCGCAGTCTCTCTCGCAGTGTCTCTCGCAGTCTCTCTCGCTGTCTCTCTCGCTGTCTCCCTCGCTGTCTCCCTCGCTGTCTCCCTCACAGTCTCTCTCGCTGTCTCCCTCGCAGTCTCTCTCGCAGTCTCTCTCGCAGTCTCTCTCGCAGTCTCTCTCGCTGTCTCCCTCGCAGTCTCTATCGCTGTCTCCCTCGCAGTCTCTATCGCTGTCTCCCTCGCAGTCTCTCTCGCAGTCTCACTCGCTTTCTCCCTCGCTCTCTCCCTCGCTCTCTCCCTCGCAGGCTCTCTCGCTGTCTCCCTCGCAGTCTCCCTCGCAGGCTCTCTCGCTGTCTCCCTCGCAGTCTCTCTCGCATTCTCTTTCGTTGTCTCTCTCGATGTCTCTCTCATTGTCTCCCTCGCTGTCTCCCTCTCAGTCTCTCTCTCAGTCTCTCTCGCATTCTCTCTCGCTGTCTCCCTCGCACTCTCTGGCTTTCTCTCTCGCTTTCTCTCTCGCAGTCCCTCTCACTGTCTCTCTCGCTGTCTCTCTCGCAGTCTCTCTCGCAGTCTCTCTCACTGTCTCCCTCACAGTCTCCCTCACAGTCTCCCTCACAGTCTCTCTCGCTGTCTCTCTCGCTGTCTCTCTCACAGTCTCCCTCGCTGTCTCTCTCGCTGTCTCTCTCGCTGTCTCTCTCGCTGTCTCTCTCGCCGTCTCCCTCGCAGTCTCTCTCGAAGTCTCTCTCGCTGTCTCTCTCGCTGTCTCCCTCGCTGTCTCTCTCGCTCTCTCTCTCGCCGTCGCTCTCGCCGTCTCCCTCGCAGTCTCTCCCGCTCTCTCTCTCGCCGTCGCTCTCGCCGTCTCTCTCGCCGTCTCCCTCGCAGTCTCTCTCGAAGTCTCCCTCGCTGTCTCCCTCGCTGTCTCTCTCGCTCTCTCTCTCGCCGTCTCCCTCGCCGTCTCCCTCGCAGTCACTCTCGCAGTCTCTCTCGCTGTATCCCTCGCTGTCTCTCTTGCTATCTCCATAGCAGTCTCTCTCGCAGTCTCCCTCACAGTCTCTCTCGCTGTCTCCCTCGCAGTCACCCTGGATGTCTCTCTCGCAGTCTCTCTCGCATTCTCTTTCGCTGTCTCTCTCGATGTCTCTCTCGATGTCTCTCTCGTTGTCTCCCTCGCTGTCTCCCTCTCAGTCTCTCTCTCAGTCTCTCTCTCAGTCTCTCTCTCAGTCTCACTCGCATTCTATCTCGCTGTCTCCCTCGCTGTCTCCCTCGCACTCTCTGGCTTTCTCTCTGGCTTTCTCTCTCGCAGTCCCTCTCACTGTCTCTCTCGCAGTCTCTCTCGCAGTCTCTCTCGCAGTCCCTCTCACTGTCTCTCTCGCAGTCTCCCTCACAGTCTCTCTCGCTGCCTCTCTCGCTGTCTCTCTCGCCGACTCTCTCGCAGTCTCCCTCGCAGTCTCTCTCGCAGTCTCTCTCGAAGTCTCTCTCGAAGTCTCTCTCGCTGTCTCCCTCGCTGTCTCTCTCGCTCTCTCTCTCGCCATCGCCCTCGCCGTCTCCCTCGCCGTCTCCATCGCAGTCACTCTCGCAGTCTCTCTCGCTGTATCCCTCGCTGTCTCTCTCGCTATCTCCATAGCAGTCTCTCTCGCAGTCTCCTTCACAGTCTCCCTCGCTGTCTCTCTCGCAGTCTCTCTCGCAGTCTCTCTCGCAGTCTCTCTCGCAGTCTCTCTCGCTGTCTCCCTCGCTGTCTCTCTCGCTGTCTCCCTTGCAGTCTCCCTCGCAGTCTCTCTCGCTGTCTCCCTCGCACTCTCTGGCTTTCTCTCTCGCTTTCTCTCTCGCAGTCCCTCTCACTGTCTCTCTTGCAGTCTCTCTCGCAGTCTCTCTCGCTTTCTCCCTCGCTCTCTCACTCGCAGACTCTCTCACTGTCTCCCTCGCAGTCTCCCTCGCTGTCTCCCTCGCTGTCTCCCTCGCTGTCTCCCTCGCTGTCTCCCTCGCTGTCTCTCTCGCTGTCTCTCTCGCTGTCTCTCTCGCTGTCTTCCTCGCAGTCTCTCTTGCAGTCTCTCTCGCTCTCTCCCTCGCCGTCTCCCTCGCCGTCTCCCTCGCCGTCTCTCTCGCTGTCTTCCTCGCAGTTTCTCTCGCTGTCTCCCTCGCTGTCTCCCTCGCTGTCTCCCTCGCTGTCTCCCTCGCTGCCTCCCTCGCTGTCTCCCTAGCAGACGCTCTCGCAGTCTCTCTCGCAGTCTCCCTCGCTGTCTCCCTCGCTGTCTCCCTCGCTGTCTCCCTCGCTGCCTCCCTCACAGTCTCTCTCGAAGTCTCCCTCGCTGTCTCCCTCGCTGTATCCCTCGCTGTCTCCCTCGCTGTCTCCCTCGCTGTCTCCCTCACTGTCTCCCTCGCCGTCTCCCTCGCAGTCTCTCTTGCTATATCCCTCGCTGTCTCTCTCGCTATTTCCCTAGCAGTCTCTCTCGCAGTTTCTCTCGCTGTCTCCCTCGCAGTCTCTCTCGCTGTCTCCCTTGCAGTCTCTCTCGCAGTCTCTCTCGCAGTCTCTCTCGCAGTCTCTCTCGCAGTCTCTCTCGCAGTCTCCCTCGCAGTCTCTCTCGCAGTCTCTCTCGCAGTCTCTCTCGCAGTCTCTCTCGCAGTCTCTCTCGCTGTCTCCCTCGCAGTCTCTATCGCTGTCTCCCTCGCAGTCTCTCTCGCTTTCTCCCTCGCTTTCTCCCTCGCTCTCTCCCTCGCAGACTCTCTCGCAGACTCTCTCGCTGTCTCCCTCGCTGTCTCCCTCGCTGTCTCCCTCGCTGTCTCCCTCGCTGTCTCCCTCACTGTCTGTCTCGCTGTCTCCCTCACATTCTCTCTCGCTGTCTCTCTCGCTGTCTCCCTCGCAGTCTCCCTCGAAGTCTCCCTCGAAGTCTCCCTCGAAGTCACCCTGGATGTCTCTCTCGCAGTCTCTCTCGCATTCTCTTTTGCTGTCTCTCTCGATGTCTCTCTCGATGTCTCTCTCGCTGTCTCCCTCGCTGTCTCCCTCTCAGTCTCTCTCTCAGTCACTCTCGCATTCTCTCTCGCTGTCTCCCTCGCACTCTCTGGCTTTCTCTCTCGCTTTCTCTCTCGCAGTCCCTCTCACTGTCTCTCTTGCAGTCTCTCTCGCAGTCTCTCTCGCAGTCTCTCTCGCAGTCTCTCTCGCAGTCTCTCTCGCAGTCTCTCTCGCTGTGTCCCTCACAGTCTCTCTCGCTGTCTCTCTCGCTGTCTCTCTCGCTGTCTCTCTCGCCGTCTCCCTCGCAGTCTCTCTCGAAGTCTCTCTCGCTGTCTCCCTCGCTGTCTCCCTCGCTGTCTCTCTCGCTCTCTCTCTCGCCGTCGCTCACTCCGTCTCCCTCGCCGTCTCCCTCGCAGTCTCTCTCGCAGTCTCTCTCGCTGTATCCCTCGCTGTCTCTCTCGCTATCTCCATAGCAGTCTCTCTCGCAGTCTCCCTCACAGTCTCCCTCGCTGTCTCCCTCACAGTCTCTCTTGCTGTCTCCCTCGCAGTCACCCTGGATGTCTCTCTCGCAGTCTCTCTCGCATTCTCTTTCGCTGTCTCTCTCGATGTCTCTCTCGTTGTCTCCCTCGCTGTCTCACTCGCTGTCTCCCTCTCAGTCTCCCTCTCAGTCTCCCTCTCAGTCTCTCTCTCAGTCTCTCTCGCATTCTCTCTCGCTGTCTCCCTCGCTGTCTCCCTCGCACTCTCTGGCTTTCTCTCTGGCTTTCTCTCTCGCTTTCTCTCTCGCAGTCCCTCTCACTGTCTCTCTCGCTGTCTCCCTCACAGTCTCCCTCACAGTCTCTCTCGCTGCCTCTCTCGATGTCTCTCTCGCCGTCTCCCTCGCAGTCTCTCTCGAAGTCTCTCTCGCTGTCTCCCTCGCTCTCTCTCTCGCTCTCTCTCTCGCTCTCTCTCTCGCTCTCTCTCTCGCCGTCGCCCTCGCCGTCTCCCTCGCCGTCTCCCTCGCCGTCTCCCTCGCAGTCTCCCTCGCAGTCTCTCTCGCTATCTCCATAGCAGTCTCTCTCGCAGTCTCCCTCACAGTCTCCCTCGCAGTCTCCCTCGCAGTCTCCCTCGCAGTCTCCCTCGCAGTCTCCCTCGCAGTCTCTCTCGCAGTCTCTCTCGCAGTCTCTCTCGCAGTCTCTCTCGCAGTCTCTCTCACAGTCTCTCTCGCTGTCTCCCTCGCTATCTCCCTCGCTATCTCCCTCGCTGTCTCTCTCGCTGTCTCCCTTGCAGTCTCTCTCGCAGTCTCTCTCGCTTTCTCCCTCGCAGTCTCTCTCGCAGTCTCTCTCGCTTTCTCCCTCGCTGTCTCTCTCGCAGTCTCTCTCGCAGTCTCTCTCGCTGTCTCCCTCGCTTTCTCCCTCGCTGTCTCTCTCGCTGTCTCTCTCGCTGTCTCTCTCGCTGTCTCTCTCGCTGTCTCTCTCGCTGTCTCCCTCGCAGTCTCTCTTGCAGTCTCTCTTGCAGTCTCTCTCGCTGTCTCCCTCGCTGTCTCCCTCGCTGTCTCCCTCGCTGTCTCCCTCGCAGTGTCCCTCGCTCTCTCCCTCGCAGTCTCCCTCACTGTCTCCCTTGCCGTCTCTCTCGCAGTCTCTCTCGCTGTCTTCCTCGCAGTTTCTCTCGCAGTTTCTCTCGCAGTCTCCCTCTCTGTCTCCCTCGCTGTCTCCCTCGCTGTCTCCCTCGCTGTCTCCCTCGCTGTCTCCCTCGCTGTCTCCCTCGCTGTCTCCCTCGCTGCCTCCCTCGCTGTCTCCCTAGCAGTCGCTCTCGCAGTCGCTCTCGCAGTCTCTCTCGCAGTCTCTCTCGCTGTCTCCCTCGCTGTCTCCCTCGCTGCCTCCCTCGCTGTCTCCCTAGCAGTCGCTCTCGCAGTCGCTCTCGCAGTCTCTCTCGCAGTCTCTCTCGCTGTCTCCCTCGCTGTCTCCCTCGCTGTCTCCCTCGCTGTCTCCCTCGCTGCCTCCCTCGCAGTATCTCTCGAAGTCTCTCTCGCTGTCTCCCTCGCTGTCTCTCTCGCTCTCTCTCTCGCAGTCTCTCTCGCAGTGTCTCTCGCTGTATCCCTCGCTGTCTCTCTCGCTATTTCCCTAGCAGTCTCTCTCGCAGTTTCTCTCGCTTTCTCCCTCGCATTCTCTCTCGCTGTCTCCCTCGCAGTCTCTCTCGCAGTCTCTCTCGCAGTCTCCCTCGCAGTCTCCCTCGCAGTGTCTCTCTCTGTATCCCTCGCTCTCTCTCTCGCTATTTCCCTAGCAGTCTCTCTCGCAGTTTCTCTCGCTTTCTCCCTCGCAGTCCCTCTCGCTGTCTCCCTCGCAGTCTCTCTCGCAGTCTCTCTCACAGTCTCTCTCGCAGTCTCTCTCGCTGTCTCCCTCGCAGTCTCTCTCGCAGTCTCTCTCGCAGTCTCTCTCGCTTTCTCCCTCGCTCTCTCCCTCGCAGACTCTCTCGCAGACTCTCTCGCTGTCTCCCTCACTGTCTCTCTCGCTGTCTCCCTCGCAGTCTCTCTCGCTGTCTCCCTCGCAGTCTCCCTCGAAGTCTCCCTCGAAGTCACCCTGGATGTCTCTCTCGCAGTCTCTCTCGCATTCTCTTTCGCTGTCTCTCTCGATGTCTCTCTCGCTGTCTCCCTCTCAGTCTCCCTCTCCGTCTCCCTCTCAGTCTCTCTCTCAGTCTCTCTCTCAGTCTCTCTCTCAGTCTCTCTCTCAGTCTCTCTCGCATTCTCTCTCGCTGTCTCCCTCGCACTCTCTGGCTTTCTCTCTCGCTTTCTCTCTCGCAGTCCCTCTCACTGTCTCTCTCGCAGTCTCTCTCGCAGTCTCTCTCGCAGTCTCTCTCGCTTTCTCCCTCACAGTCTCCCTCACAGTCTCCCTCACTGTCTCTCTCGCTGTCTCTCTCGCCGTCTCCCTTGCAGTCTCTCTCGAAGTCTCTCTCGCTGTCTCCCTCGCTGTCTCTCTCGCTCTCTCTCTCGCCGTCGCTCTCACCGTCTCCCTCGCCGTCTCCCTCGCAGTCACTCTCGCAGTCTCTCTCGCTGTATCCCTCGCTGTCTCTCTCGCTATCTTCATAGCAGTCTCTCTCGCAGTCTCCATCACAGTCTCCCTCGCTGTCTCCCTCACAGTCTCTCTCGCTGTCTCCCTCACAGTCTCTCTCGCTGTCTCCCTCGCAGTCACCCTGGATGTCTCTCTCGCAGTCTCTCTCGCATTCTCTTTCGCTGTCTCTCTCGATGTCTCTCTCGTTGTCTCCCTCGCTGTCTCCCTCGCTGTCTCCCTCGCTGTCTCCCTCGCTGTCTCCCTCTCAGTCTCCCTCTCAGTCTCCCTCTCAGTCTCCCTCTCAGTCTCCCTCTCAGTCTCTCTCTCAGTCTCTCTCGCATTCTCTCTCGCTGTCACCCTCGCACTCTCTGGCTTTATCTCTGGCTTTCTCTCTCGCTTTCTCTCTCGCAGTCCCTCTCACTGTCTCTCTCGCAGTCTCCCTCACAGTCTCTCTCGCTGCCTCTCTCGCTGTCTCTCTCGCCGTCTCCCTCGCAGTCTCTCTCGAAGTCTCTCTCGCTGTCTCTCTCGCTCTCTCTCTCGCCGTCGCCCTCGCCGTCTCCCTCGCCGTCTACCTCGCAGTCACTCTCGCAGTCTCTCTCGCTGTATCCCTCGCTGTCTCTCTCGCTATCTCCATAGCAGTCTCCCTCGCAGTCTCCCTCGCAGTCTCCATCGCAGTCTCTCTCGCAGTCTCTCTCGCAGTCTCTGTCGCAGTCTCTCTCGCTATCTCCCTCGCTATCTCCCTCGCTGTCTCTCTCGCTGTCTCCCTTGCAGTCTCCCTCGCAGTCTCTCTCGCTTTCTCCCTCGCAGTCTCTCTCGCAGTCACTCTCGCTTTCTCCCTCGCAGTCTCTCTCGCAGTCTCTCTCGCAGTCTCTCTCGCTGTCTCCCTCGCTTTCTCCCTCGCTTTCTCCCTCGCTGTCTCCCTCGCAGTCTCTCTCGCTGTCTCCCTCGCAGTCTCTCTTGCAGTCTCTCTCGCTGTCTCCCTCGCTGTCTCCCTCGCTCTCTCCCTCGCTCTCTCCCTCGCAGTCTCCCTCACTGTCTCCCTTGCCGTCTCTCTCGCTGTCTCCCTTGCCGTCTCCCTCGCTGTCTCCCTCGCTGTCTTCCTCGCAGTTTCTCTCGCTGTCTCCCTTGCTGTCTCCCTCGCTGTCTCCCTCGCTGCCTCCCTCGCTGTCTCCCTAGCAGTCGCTCTCGCAGTCTCTCTCGCAGTCTCTCTCGCAGTCTCCCTCGCTGTCTCCCTCGCTGTCTCCCTCGCTGCCTCCCTCGCTGCCTCCCTCGCAGTCTCTCTCGAAGTCTCTCTCGCAGTGTCTCTCGCTGTATCCCTCGCTGTCTCTCTCGCTATTTCCCTAGCAGTCTCTCTCGCAGTTTCTCTCGCTTTCTCTCTCGCTGTCTCCCTCGCAGTCTCTCTCGCAGTCTCTCTCGCAGTCTCCCTCGCAGTCTCCCTCGCAGTTTCTCTCGCAGTCTCTCTCGCAGTCTCTCTCGCTGTCTCCCTCGCTGTCTCCCTCGCTGTCTCCCTCGCTGTCTCCCTCGCTGTCTCTCTCGCTGTCTCCCTCGCAGTCTCTCTCGCAGTCTCTCTCGCAGTCTCTCTCGCTGTCTCTATCGCTGTCTCCCTCGCAGTCTCTATCGGTGTCTCCCTCGCAGTCTCTATCGCTGTCTCCCTCGCAGTCTCTCTCGCAGTCTCACTCGCTTTCTCCCTCGCTCTCTCCCTCGCAGGCTCTCTCGCTGTCTCCCTCGCAGTCTCCCTCGCAGTCTCCCTCGCAGGCTCTCTCGCTGTATCCCTCGCAGTCTCTCTCGCATTCTCTTTCGCTGTCTCTCTCGTTGTCTCTCTCGATGTCTCTCTCATTGTCTCCCTCGCTGTCTCCCTCTCAGTCTCTCTCTCAGTCTCTCTCGCATTCTCTCTCGCTGTCTCCCTCGCACTCTCTGGCTTTCTCTCTCGCTTTCTCTCTCGCAGTCCCTCTCACTGTCTCTCTCGCATTCTCTCTCGCAGTCTCTCTCGCAGTCTCTCTCGCTGTCTCCCTCACAGTCTCCCTCACAGTCTCCCTCACAGTCTCCCTCACAGTCTCTCTCGCTGTCTCTCTCGCTGTCTCTCTCACAGTCTCCCTCACAGTCTCTCTCGCTGTCTCTCTCGCTGTCTCTCTCGCTGTCTCTCTCGCTGTCTCTCTCGCTGTCTCTCTCGCCGTCTCCCTCGCAGTCTCTCTCGAAGTCTCTCTCGCTGTCTCCCTCGCTGTCTCTCTCGCTCTCTCTCTCGCCGTCGCTCTCGCCGTCTCCCTCGCAGTCTCTCTCGAAGTCTCTCTCGCTGTCTCCCTCGCTGTCTCTCCCGCTCTCTCTCTCGCCGTCGCTCTCGCCGTCTCCCTCGCAGTCTCTCTCGAAGTCTCTCTCGCCGTCTCCCTCGCAGTCGAACTCGAAGTCTCCCTCGCTGTCTCCCTCGCTGTCTCCCTCGCTGTCTCCCTCGCTGTCTCCCTCGCTGTCTCTCTCGCTCTCTCTCTCGCCGTCTCCCTCGCAGTCACTCTCGCAGTCTCTCTCGCTGTATCCCTCGCTGTCTCTCTCGCTATCTCCATAGCAGTCTCTCTCGCAGTCTCTCTCGCAGTCTCCCTCGCAGTCACCCTGGATGTCTCTCTCGCAGTCTCTCTCGCAGTCTCTCTCGCATTCTCTTTCGCTGTCTCTCTCGATGTCTCTCTCGATGTCTCTCTCGTTGTCTCCCTCGCTGTCTCCCTCTCAGTCTCTCTCTCAGTCTCTCTCTCAGTCTCTCTCTCAGTCTCTCTCTCAGTCTCTCTCGCATTCTATCTCGCTGTCTCCCTCGCTGTCTCCCTCGCACTCTCTGGCTTTCTCTCTCGCAGTCCCTCTCACTGTCTCTCTCGCAGTCCCTCTCACTGTCTCTCTCGCAGTCTCCCTCACAGTCTCCCTCGCAGTCTCTCTCGCAGTCTCTCTCGAAGTCTCTCTCGAAGTCTCTCTCTCTGTCTCCCTCGCTGTCTCTCTCGCTCTCTCTCTCGCCATCGCCCTCGCCGTCTCCCTCGCCGTCTCCCTCGCAGTCACTCTCGCAGTCTCTCTCGCTGTATCCCTCGCTGTCTCTCTCGCTATCTCCATAGCAGTCTCTCTCGCAGTCTCCCTCACAGTCTCCCTCACAGTCTCCCTCACTGTCTCCCTCACAGTCTCTCTCGCAGTCTCTCTCGCAGTCTCTCTCGCAGTCTCTCTCGCAGTCTCTCTCGCTGTCTCCCTTGCAGTCTCCCTCGCAGTCTCTCTCGCTTTCTCCCTCGCAGTCTCTCTCGCTTTCTCCCTCGCAGTCTCTCTCACAGTCTACCTCACAGTCTCTCTCGCAGTCTCTCTCGCAGTCTCTCTCGAAGTCTCTCTCGAAGTCTCTCTCTCTGTCTCCCTCGCTGTCTCTCTCGCTCTCTCTCTCGCCATCGCCCTCGCCGTCTCCCTCGCCGTCTCCCTCGCAGTCACTCTCGCAGTCTCTCTCGCTGTATCCCTCGCTGTCTCTCTCGCTCTCTCTCTCGCAGTCTCCCTCACTGTCTCCCTCACAGTCTCTCTCGCAGTCTCTCTCGCAGTCTCTCTCGCAGTCTCTCTCGCAGTCTCTCTCGCTGTCTCCCTCGCTGTCTCCCTCGCTGTCTCTCTCGCTGTCTCCCTTGCAGTCTCCCTCGCAGTCTCTCTCGCTTTCTCCCTCGCAGTCTCTCTCGCTTTCTCCCTCGCAGTCTCTCTCGCAGTCTACCTCGCAGTTTCTCTCGCTGTCTCCCTCGCTGTCTCCCTCGCAGTCTCTCTCGCAGTCTCCCTCGCTGTCTCCCTCGCTGTCTCCCTCGCTGTCTCTCTCGCAGTCTCCCTCGCTATCTCCCTCGCTGTCTCCCTCGCTGTCTCACGCGATCTCTCTCGCATTCTCTCTCGTTGTCTCCCTCGCAGTCTCTCTCGCTGTGTCCCTCGCAGTCTCTCTCACAGGCTCTGTCGCTGTCTCTGTCGCTGTCTCTGTCGCTGTCTCCCTCGCTGTCTCCCTCGCTGCCTCCCTCGCAGTCTCTCTCTAAGTCTCTCTCGCTGTCTCCCTCGCTGTCTCCCTCGCTGTCTCCCTCGCTGTCTCCCTCGCCGTCTCCCTCGCCGTCTCCCTCGCCGTCTCCCTCGCCGTCTCCCTCGCCGTCTCCCTGGCCGTCTCCCTGGCCGTCTCCCTGGCCGTCTCCCTGGCCGTCTCCCTGGCCGTCTCCCTGGCCGTCTCCCTCGCAGTCTCTCTCGCAGTCTCTCTCGCAGTCTCTCTCGCTGTCTCTCTCAATGTACTCTCGCTGTCTCCCTCGCTGTCTCACTCACTCTATCCCTCGCTGTATCTCTCGCTGTATCTCTCGCTGTATCTCTCGCAGTCTCTCTCGCTGTCTCTCTCGCTGTCTCTCTCGCTGTCTCCCTCGCTGTCTCACTCGCTCTCTCCCTCGCTGTCTCTCTCGCCGTCTCTCTCGCCGTCTCTCTCGCCGTCTCTCTCGCCGTCTCTCTCGCCGTCTCTCTCTCCATCTCTCTCTCCATCTCTCTCGCCATCTCTCTCGCAGTCTCCCTCGCTGTCTCCCTCGCTGTCTCCCTCGCAGTCTCTCTCGCAGTCTCTCTCGCAGTCTCTCTAGCAGTCTCCCTCGCTGTCTCCCTCCCAGACTCTCTCGCAGTCTCCCTCCCAGTCTCTCTCGCAGTCTCTCTCGCAGTCTCTCTCGCAGTCTCTCTCGCAGTCTCTCTTGCTGTCCCTCTCGCAGTCTCTCTCGCTGTCCCTCTCGCAGTCTCTCTCGCTGTCTCCCACGCTGTCTCCCTCGCAGTCTCCCTCGCAGTCTCTCTCGCAGTCTCTCTCGCAGTCTCTCTCACTGTCTCCCTCGCTTTCTCCCTCGCTTTCTCCCTCGCTGTCTCTCTCGCTGTCTCTCTCGCTGTCTCCCTCACAGTCTCTCTTGCAGTCTCTCTCGCTGTCTCCCTCGCTGTCTCCCTCGCTGTCTCCCTCGCTGTCTCCCTCGCTGTCTCCCTCGCTGCCTCCCTCGCTGTCTCCCTAGCAGTCGCTCTCGCAGTCTCTCTCGCAGTCTCTCTCGCAGTCTCCCTCGCTGTCTCCCTCGCTGTCTCCCTCGCTGTCTCCCTCGCTGTCTCCCTCGCTGTCTCCCTCGCTGCCTCTCTCGCAGTCTCTCTCGAAGTCTCTCTCGCTGTCTCCCTCGCTGTCTCCCTCGCTGTCTCCCTCGCAGTCTCCCTCGCAGTCTCCCTCGCAGTCTCTCTCGAAGTCTCCCTCGCTGTCTCCCTCGCTCTCTCCCTCGCTCTCTCCCTCGCTCTCTCCCTCGCTCTCTCCCTCGCTCTCTCCCTCGCTCTCTCCCTCGCTCTCTCCCTCGCTCTCTCCCTCGCTCTCTCTCTCGCCGTCTCCCTCGCAGTCTCTCTCGCCGTATCCCTCGCCGTCTCTCTCGCTATTTCCCTAGCAGTCTCTCTCGCAGTTTCTCTCGCTTTCTCCCTCGCAGTCTCTCTCGCTGTCTCCCTCGCAGTCTCTCTCGCAGTCTCTCTCGCAGTCTCTCTCGCAGTCTCTCTCGCAGTCTCTCTCGCAGTCTCTCTCGCTGTCTCCCTCGCAGTCTCTCTCGCTGTCTCCCTCGCAGTCTCCCTCGCAGTCTCTCTCGCAGTCTCTCTCGCAGTCTCTCTCGCTGTCTCCCTCGCAGTCTCTATCGCTGTCTCCCTCGCAGTCTCTCTCGCAGTCTCTCTCGCAGTCTCTCTCGCAGTCTCTCTCGCAGTCTCCCTCGCTTTCTCCCTCGCTCTCTCACTCGCAGACTCTCTCACTGTCTCCCTCGCAGTCTCCCTCGCAGTCTCCCTCGCTGTCTCCCTCGCTGTCTCTCTCGCTGTCTCTCTCGCTGTCTCTCTCGCTGTCTTCCTCGCAGTCTCTCTTGCAGTCTCTCTCGCTGTCTCCCTCGCTGTCTCCCTCGCTGTCTCCCTCGCTGTCTCCCTCGCTGTCTCCCTCGCTGTGTCCCTCGCTCTCTCCCTCGCCGTCTCTCTCGCAGTCTCTCTCGCTGTCTTCCTCGCAGTTTCTCTCGCTGTCTCCCTCGCTGTCTCCCTCGCTGTCTCCCTCGCTGCCTCCCTCGCTGTCTCCCTAGCAGACGCTCTCGCAGTCTCTCTCGCCGTCTCTCTCGCAGTCTCTCTCGCAGTCTCTCTCGCAGTCTCCCTCGCTGTCTCCCTCGCTGTCTCCCTCGCTGTCTCCCTCGCTGTCTCCCTCGCTGTCTCCCTCGCCGTCTCCCTCGCAGTCTCTCTCGCCGTGTCTCTCGCTATATCCCTCGCTGTCTCTCTCGCTATTTCCCTAGCAGTCTCTCTCGCAGTTTCTCTCGCTGTCTCCCTCGCAGTCTCTCTCGCTGTCTCCCTCGCAGTCTCTCTCGCTGTATCCCTCGCAGTCTCTCTCGCAGTCTCTCTCGCAGTCTCTCTCGCTGTCTCCCTCGCAGTCTCTATCGCTGTCTCCCTCGCAGTCTCTCTCGCAGTCTCTCTCGCAGTCTCTCTCGCAGTCTCTCTCGCAGTCTCTCTCGCTTTCTCCCTCGCTCTCTCACTCGCAGACTCTCTCACTGTCTCCCTCGCAGTCTCCCTCGCAGTCTCCCTCGCTGTCTCCCTCGCTGTCTCTCTCGCTGTCTCTCTCGCTGTCTTCCTCGCAGTCTTCCTCGCAGTCTCTCTTGCAGTCTCTCTTGCAGTCTCTCTTGCAGTCTCTCTCGCTGTCTCCCTCGCTGTCTCCCTCGCTGTCTCCCTCGCTGTCTCCCTCGCTGTCTCCCTCGCTGTGTCCCTCGCTCTCTCCCTCGCCGTCTCCCTCACCGTCTCTCTCGCAGTCTCTCTCGCAGTCTCTCTCGCTGTCTTCCTCGCTGTCTCCCTCGCTGTCTCCCTCGCTGTCTCCCTCGCTGTCTCCCTCGCTGCCTCCCTCGCTGTCTCCCTAGCAGACGCTCTCGCAGTCTCTCTCGCAGTCTCTCTCGCAGTCTCCCTCACTGTCTCCCTCGCTGTCTCCCTCGCTGCCTCCCTCACAGTCTCTCTCGAAGTCTCCCTCGCTGTCTCCCTCGCTGTCTCCCTCGCTGTCTCCCTCGCTGTCTCCCTCGCTGTCTCCCTCGCCGTCTCCCTCGCAGTCTCCCTCGCAGTCTCTCTCGCCGTGTCTCTCGCTATATCCCTCGCTGTCTCTCTCGCTATTTCCCTAGCAGTCTTTCTCGCAGTTTCTCTCGCTGTCTCCCTCGCAGTCTCTCTCGCTGTCTCCCTCGCAGTCTCTCTCGCAGTCTCTCTCGCAGTCTCTCTCGCAGTCTCTCTCACTGTCTCCCTCGCTGTCTCCCTCGCTGTCTCCCTCACAGTCTCTCTCGCAGTCTCTCTCGCAGTCTCTCTCGCAGTCTCTCTCGCAGTCTCTCTCGCAGTCTCTCTCGCTGTCTCCCTCGCAGTCTCTATCGCTGTCTCCCTCGCAGTCTCTCTCGCAGTCTCTCTCGCAGTCTCTCTCGCTTTCTCCCTCGCTTTCTCCCTCGCTCTCTCCCTCGCAGACTCTCTCGCAGACTCTCTCGCTGTCTCCCTCACAGTCTCTCTCGCTGTCTCTCTCGCTGTCTCCCTCGCAGTCTCCCTCGCAGTCTCCCTCGAAGTCTCCCTCGAAGTCACCCTGGATGTCTCTCTCGCAGTCTCTCTCGCATTCTCTTTTGCTGTCTCTCTCGATGTCTCTCTCGATGTCTCTCTCGTTGTCTCCCTCGCTGTCTCCCTCTCAGTCTCTCTCTCAGTCTCTCTCTCAGTCTCTCTCTCAGTCTCTCTCTCAGTCTCTCTCGCATTCTCACTCGCTGTCTCCCTCGCACTCTCTGGCTTTCTCTCTCGCTTTCTCTCTCGCAGTCCCTCTCACTGTCTCTCTCGCAGTCTCTCTCGCAGTCTCTCTCGCAGTCTCTCTCGCTGTCTCTCTCGCTGTCTCCCTCGCTGTCTCCCTCGCAGTCTCTCTCGAAGTCTCTCTCGCTGTCTCCCTCGCTGTCTCTCTCGCTCTCTCTCTCGCCGTCGCTCTCACCGTCTCCCTCGCCGTCTCCCTCGCCGTCTCCCTCGCCGTCTCCCTCGCAGTCTCTCTCGCAGTCTCTCTCGCTGTCTCTCTCGCTATCTCCATAGCAGTCTCTCTCGCAGTCTCCCTCACAGTCTCCCTCGCTGTCTCCCTCACAGTCTCTCTTGCTGTCTCCCTCGCAGTCACCCTGGATGTCTCTCTCGCAGTCTCTCTCGCATTCTCTTTCGCTGTCTCTCTCGTTGTCTCTCTCGTTGTCTCCCTCGCTGTCTCCCTCACTGTCTCCCTCGCTGTCTCCCTCTCAGTCTCCCCGCAGTCTCCCTCTCAGTCTCCCTCTCAGTCTCCCTCTCAGTCTCCCTCTCAGTCTCTCTCTCAGTCTCCCTCTCAGTCTCTCTCTCAGTCTCTCTCGCATTCTCTCTCGCTGTCTCCCTCGCTGTCTCCCTCGCACTCTCTGGCTTTCTCTCTCGCTGTCTCCCTTGCAGTCTCTCTCGCAGTCTCTCTCGCTTTCTCCCTCGCAGTCTCTCTCGCAGTCTCTCTCGCAGTCTCTCTCGCTTTCTCCCTCGCTGTCTCACTCGCAGACTCTCTCACTGTCTCCCTCGCAGTCTCCCTCGCTGTCTCCCTCGCTGTCTCTCTCGCTGTCTCTCTCGCTGTCTCTCTCGCTGTCTCTCTCGCTGTCTTCCTCGCAGTCTCTCTTGCAGTCTCTCTCGCTGTCTCTCTCGCTGTCTCCCTCGCTGTCTCCCTCGCTGTCTCCCTCGCTGTCTCCCTCGCTGTCTCCCTCGCTGTGTCCCTCGCTCTCTCCCTCGCCGTCTCCCTCGCCGTCTCCCTCGCCGTCTCCCTCGCCGTCTCTCTCGCAGTCTCTCTCGCAGTCTCTCTCGCTGTCTTCCTCGCAGTTACTCTCGCTGTCTCCCTCGCTGTCTCCCTCGCTGTCTCCCTCGCTGTCTCCCTCGCTGTCTCCCTCGCTGCCTCCCTCGCTGTCTCCCTAGCAGACGCTCTCGCAGTCTCTCTCGCAGTCTCCCTCGCTGTCTCCCTCGCTGTCTCCCTCGCTGCCTCCCTCACAGTCTCTCTCGAAGTCTCCCTCGCTGTCTCCCTCGCTGTCTCCCTCGCTGTCTCCCTCGCTGTCTCCCTCGCTGTCTCCCTCGCTGTCTCCCTCGCTGTCTCCCTCGCCGTCTCCCTCGCCGTCTCCCTCGCAGTCTCTCTCGCCGTGTCTCTCGCTATATCCCTCGCTGTCTCTCTCGCTATTTCCCTAGCAGTCTCTCTCGCAGTTTCTCTCGCTGTCTCCCTCGCAGTCTCTCTCGCTGTCTCCCTCGCAGTCTCTCTCGCAGTCTCTCTCGCAGTCTCTCTCGCAGTCTCTCTCGCTGTCTCCCTCGCTGTCTCCCTCACAGTCTCTCTCGCAGTCTCTCTCGCAGTCTCTCTCGCAGGCTCTCTCGCAGTCTCTCTCGCTGTCTCCCTCGCAGTCTCTATCGCTGTCTCCCTCGCAGTCTCTCTCGCAGTCTCTCTCGCAGTCTCTCTCGCTTTCTCCCTCGCTTTCTCCCTCGCTCTCTCCCTCGCAGACTCTCTCGCAGACTCTCTCGCTGTCTCCCTCGCTGTCTCCCTCGCTGTCTCCCTCACTGTCTCTCTCGCTGTCTCCCACACAGTCTCTCTCGCTGTCTCTCTCGCTGTCTCTCTCGCTGTCTCTCTCGCTGTCTCCCTCGCAGTCTCCCTCGCAGTCTCCCTCGCAGTCTCCCTCGAAGTCTCCCTCGAAGTCACCCTGGATGTCTCTCTCGCAGTCTCTCTCGCATTCTCTTTTGCTGTCTCTCTCGATGTCTCTCTCGATGTCTCTCTCGATGTCTCTCTCGCTGTCTCCCTCGCTGTCTCCCTCGCTGTCTCCCTCTCAGTCTCTCTCTCAGTCTCTCTCTCAGTCTCTCTCGCATTCTCTCTCGCTGTCTCCCTCGCACTCTCTGGCTTTCTCTCTCGCTTTCTCTCTCGCAGTCCCTCTCACTGTCTCTCTCGCAGTCTCTCTCGCAGTCTCTCTCGCAGTCTCTCTCGCAGTCTCTCTCGCTGTCTCCCTCAAAGTCTCCCTCACAGTCTCTCTCGCTGTCTCTCTCGCTGTCTCTCTCGCCGTCTCCCTCGCAGTCTCTCTCGAAGTCTCTCTCGCTGTCTCCCTCGCTGTCTCTCTCGCTGTCTCTCTCGCTCTCTCTCTCGCCGTCGCTCTCACCGTCTCCCTCGCCGTCTCCCTCGCCGTCTCCCTCGCCGTCTCCCTTGCAGTCTCTCTCGCAGTCACTCTCGCTGTCTCTCTCGCGATCTCCATAGCAGTCTCTCTCGCAGTCTCCCTCACAGTCTCCCTCGCTGTCTCCCTCACAGTCTCTCTTGCTGTCTCCCTCGCAGTCACCCTGGATGTCTCTCTCGCAGTCTCTCTCGCATTCTCTTTCGCTGTCTCTCTCGATGTCTCTCTCGTTGTCTCCCTCGCTGTCTCCCTCACTGTCTCCCTCGCTGTCTCCCTCTCAGTCTCCCTCTCAGTCTCCCTCTCAGTCTCCCTCTCAGTCTCCCTCTCAGTCTCTCTCTCAGTCTCCCTCTCAGTCTCTCTCTCAGTCTCTCTCGCATTCTCTCTCGCTGTCTCCCTCGCGGTCTCCCTCGCACTCTCTGGCTTTCTCTCTCGCTGTCTCCCTTGCAGTCTCTCTCGCAGTCTCTCTCGCAGTCTCTCTCGCTTTCTCCCTCGCAGTCTCTCTCGCAGTCTCTCTCGCAGTCTCTCTCGCTTTCTCCCTCGCTGTCTCTCTCGCAGTCTCTCTCGCTGCCTCCCTCGCAGTATCTCTCGAAGTCTCCCTCGCTGTCTCCCTCGCTGTCTCCCTTGCTGTCTCCCTCGCTCTCTCTCTCGCCGTCTCCCTCGCAGTCTCTCTCGCAGTGTCTCTCGCTGTATCCCTCGCTGTCTCTCTCGCTATTTCCCTAGCAGTCTCTCTCGCAGTTTCTCTCGCTTTCTCCCTCGCATTCTCTCTTGCTGTCTTCCTCGCAGTCTCTCTCGCAGTCTCTCTCGCAGTCTCCCTCGCAGTCTCCCTCGCAGTCTCCCTCGCAGTCTCCCTCGCAGTCTCCCTCGCAGTCTCTCTCGCAGTCTCTCTCGCAGTCTCTCTCGCTGTCTCCCTCGCTGTCTCCCTCGCTGTCTCCCTCACACTCTCTCTCGCTGTCTCCCTCGCAGTCTCCCTCGCAGTCTCTCTCACAGTCTCTCTCGCAGTCTCTCTCGCTGTCTCCCTCGCAGTCTCTATCGCAGTCTCTCTCGCTTTCTCCCTCGCTCTCTCCCTCGCAGACTCTCTCGCTGTCTCCCTCGCAGTCTCTCTCGCATTCTCTTTCGCTGTCTCTCTCGTTGTCTCTCTCGTTGTCTCTCTCGATGTCTCTCTCATTGTCTCCCTCGCTGTCTCCCTCGCTGTCTCTCTCTCAGTCTCTCTCTCAGTCTCTCTCTCAGTCTCTCTCTCAGTCTCTCTCGCTGTCTCCCTCGCACTCTCTGGCTTTCTCTCTCGCTTTCTCTCTCGCAGTCCCTCTCACTGTCTCTCTCGCAGTCCCTCTCACTGTCTCTCTCGCAGTCTCTCTCGCAGTCTCTCTCGCAGTCTCTCTCGCAGTCTCTCTCGCTGTCTCCCTCACAGTCTCTCTCGCTGTCTCTCTCGCTGTCTCTCTCGCCGTCTCCCTCGCAGTCTCTCTCGCTGTCTATCTCGCCGTCTCCCTCGCAGTCTCTCTCGAAGTCTCTCTCGCTGTCTCTATAGCAGTCTCTCTCGCAGTCTCCCTCACAGTCTCCCTCACAGTCTCCCTCGCTGTCTCCCTCACAGTCTCTCTCGCTGTCTCCCTCGCAGTCACCCTGGATGTCTCCCTCTCAGTCTCTCTCGATGTCTCTCTCGATGTCTCTCTCGTTGTCTCCCTCGCTGTCTCCCTTGCTGTCTCCCTCTCAGTCTCTCTCTCAGTCTCTCTCGCATTCTCTCTCGCTGTCTCCCTCGCACTCTCTGGCTTTCTCTCTCGCAGTCCCTCTCACTGTCTCGCTCGCAGTCTCTCTCGCAGTCTCTCTCGCAGTCTCTCTCGCAGTCTCTCTCGCAGTCTCTCTCGCTGTCTCCCTCGCTGTCTCTCTCGCAGTCTCTCTCGCAGTCTCTCTCGCTGTCTCCCTCGCTGTCTCTCTCGCTGTCGCTCTCACCGTCTCCCTCGCCGTCTCCCTCGCAGTCTCTCTCGCAGTCTCTCTCGCTGTATCCCTCGCTGTCTCTCTCGCTATCTCCATAGCAGTCTCTCTCGCAGTCTCCCTCACAGTCTCCCTCGCTGTCTCCCTCACAGTCTCTCTTGCTGTCTCCCTCGCAGTCACCCTGGATGTCTCTCTCGCAGTCTCTCTCGCATTCTCTTTCGCTGTCTCTCTCGATGTCTCTCTCGTTGTCTCCCTCGCTGTCTCCCTCGCTGTCTCCCTCGCTGTCTCCCTCGCTGTCTCCCTCGCTGTCTCCCTCTCAGTCTCCCTCTCAGTCTCTCTCTCAGTCTCTCTCTCAGTCTCTCTCTCAGTCTCTCTCGCATTCTCTCTCGCTGTCTCCCTCGCTGTCTCCCTCGCACTCTCTGGCTTTCTCTCTGGCTTTCTCTCTCGCTTTCTCTCTCGCAGTCCCTCTCACTGTCTCTCTCGCTGTCTCCCTCACAGTCTCCCTCACAGTCTCTCTCGCTGCCTCTCTCGCTGTCTCTCTCGCCGTCTCCCTCGCAGTCTCTCTCGAAGTCTCTCTCGCTGTCTCCCTCGCTCTCTCTCTCGCTCTCTCTCTCGCTCTCTCTCTCGCCGTCGCCCTCGCCGTCGCCCTCGCCGTCTCCCTCGCCGTCTCCCTCGCAGTCACTCTCGCAGTCTCTCTCGCTGTATCCCTCGCTGTCTCTCTCGCTATCTCCATAGCAGTCTCTCTCGCAGTCTCCCTCACAGTCTCCCTCGCTGTCTCCCTCGCTGTCTCCCTCGCAGTCTCTCCCGCAGTCTCTCTCGCAGTCTCTCTCACAGTCTCTCTCGCAGTCTCTCTCGCAGTCTCTCTCGCTGTCTCCCTCGCTATCTCCCTCGCTGTCTCTCTCGCTGTCTCCCTTGCAGTCTCTCTCGCAGTCTCTCTCGCTTTCTCCCTCGCAGTCTCTCTCGCAGTCTCTCTCGCTTTCTCCCTCGCTGTCTCTCTCGCAGTCTCTCTCGCAGTCTCTCTCGCAGTCTCTCTCGCAGTCTCTCTCGCTGTCTCCCTCGCTTTCTCCCTCGCTTTCTCCCTCGCTTTCTCCCTCGCTGTCTCTCTCGCTGTCTCTCTCGCTGTCTCTCTTGCTGTCTCTCTCGCTGTCTCTCTCGCTGTCTCTCTCGCTGTCTCCCTCACAGTCTCTCTTGCAGTCTCCCTCGCTGTCTCCCTCGCTGTCTCCCTCGCTGTCTCCCTCGCTGTCTCCCTCGCTGTCTCCCTCGCTCTCTCCCTCGCTCTCTCCCTCGCAGTCTCCCTCCCTGTCTCCCTTGCCGTCTCTCTCGCAGCCTTCCTCGCAGTTTCTATCGCTGTCTCCCAAGCTGTCTCCCTCGCTGTCTCCCTCGCAGTATCTCCCTCGCTGTCTCCCTCGCTGTCTCCCTCGCTGCCTCCCTCGCTGTCTCCCTAGCAGTCGCTCTCGCAGTCTCTCTCGCAGTCTCTCTCGCTGTCTCCCTCGCTGTCTCCCTCGCTGCCTCCCTCGCAGTATCTCTCGAAGTCTCTCTTGCTGTCTCTCTCGCTGTCTCCCTTGCTGTCTCCCTTGCTGTCTGCCTCGCTGTCTCCCTCGCTGTCTCTCTCGCTCTCTCTCTCGCCTTCTCCCTCGCAGTCTCTCTCGCAGTGTCTCTCACTGTATCCCTCGCTGTCTCTCTCGCTATTTCCCTAGCAGTCTCTCTCGCAGTTTCTCTCGCTTTCTCCCTCGCATTCTCACTCGCTGTCTCCCTCGCAGTCTCTCTCGCAGTCTCTCTCGCAGTCTCTCTCGCAGTCTCCCTCGCAGTCTCCCTCGCAATCTCCCTCGCAGTCTCTCTCGCAGTCTCTCTCGCAGTCTCTCTCGCAGTCTCTCTCGCTGTCTCTCTCGCTGTCTCTCTCGCTGTCTCTCTCGCTGTCTCTCTCGCCGTCTCCCTCGCAGTCTCTCTCGAAGTCTCTCTCGCTGTCTCCCTCGCTGTCTCTCTCGCTGTCGCTCTCACCGTCTCCCTCGCCGTCTCCCTCGCAGTCTCTCTCGCAGTCTCTCTCGCTGTATCCCTCGCTGTCTCTCTCGCTATCTCCATAGCAGTCTCTCTCGCAGTCTCCCTCACAGTCTCCCTCGCTGTCTCCCTCACAGTCTCTCTTGCTGTCTCCCTCGCAGTCACCCTGGATGTCTCTCTCGCAGTCTCTCTCGCATTCTCTTTCGCTGTCTCTCTCGATGTCTCTCTCGCTGTCTCCCTCGCTGTCTCCCTCGCTGTCTCCCTCTCAGTCTCCCTCTCAGTCTCCCTCTCAGTCTCTCTCTCAGTCTCTCTCTCAGTCTCTCTCTCAGTCTCTCTCGCATTCTCTCTCGCTGTCTCCCTCGCTGTCTCCCTCGCACTCTCTGGCTTTCTCTCTGGCTTTCTCTCTCGCTTTCTCTCTCGCAGTCCCTCTCACTGTCTCTCTCGCTGTCTCCCTCACAGTCTCCCTCACAGTCTCTCTCGCTGCCTCTCTCGCTGTCTCTCTCGCCGTCTCCCTCGCAGTCTCTCTCGAAGTCTCTCTCGCTGTCTCCCTCGCTCTCTCTCTCGCTCTCTCTCTCGCTCTCTCGCTCGCCGTCGCCCTCGCCGTCTCCCTCGCAGTCACTCTCGCAGTCTCTCTCGCTGTATCCCTCGCTGTCACTCTCGCTATCTCCATAGCAGTCTCTCTCGCAGTCTCCCTCACAGTCTCCCTCGCTGTCTCCCTCGCTGTCTCCCTCGCTGTCTCCCTCGCTGTCTCCCTCGCAGTCTCTCTCGCAGTCTCTCTCGCAGTCTCTCTCGCAGTCTCTCTCGCAGTCTCTCTCGCTGTCTCCCTCGCTATCTCCCTCGCTGTCTCTCTCGCTGTCTCCCTTGCAGTCTCTCTCGCAGTCTCTCTCGCTTTCTCCCTCGCAGTCTCTCTCGCAGTCTCCCTCGCTTTCTCCCTCGCTGTCTCTCTCGCAGTCTCTCTCGCAGTCTCCCTCGCTTTCTCCCTCGCTTTCTCCCTAGCTTTCTCCCTAGCTTTCTCCCTCGCTGTCTCTCTCGCTGTCTCTCTCGCTGTCTCTCTCGCTGTCTCTCTCGCTGTCTCTCTCGCTGTCTCTCTCGCTGTCTCCCTCGCAGTCTCTCTTGCAGTCTCTCTTGCAGTCTCTCTCGCTGTCTCCCTCGCTGTCTCCCTCGCTGTCTCCCTCGCTGTCTCCCTCGCTGTCTCCCTCGCTGTGTCCCTCGCTCTCTCCCTCGCAGTCTCCCTCACTGTCTCCCTTGCCGTCTCTCTCGCAGCCTCTCTCACTGTCTTCCTCGCAGTTTCTCTCGCTGTCTCCCTCGCTGTCTCCCTCGCTGTCTCCCTCGCTGTCTCCCTCGCTGTCTCCCTCGCAGTCTCTCTCGCAGTCTCTCTCGCAGTCTCTCTCGCAGTCTCTCTCGCAGTCTCTCTCGCTGTCTCCCTCGCTATCTCCCTCGCTGTCTCTCTCGCTGTCTCCCTTGCAGTCTCTCTCGCAGTCTCTCTCGCTTTCTCCCTCGCAGTCTCTCTCGCAGTCTCCCTCGCTTTCTCCCTCGCTGTCTCTCTCGCAGTCTCTCTCGCAGTCTCCCTCGCTTTCTCCCTCGCTTTCTCCCTAGCTTTCTCCCTAGCTTTCTCCCTCGCTGTCTCTCTCGCTGTCTCTCTCGCTGTCTCTCTCGCTGTCTCTCTCGCTGTCTCTCTCGCTGTCTCCCTCGCTGTCTCCCTCGCTGTCTCCCTCGCTGTGTCCCTCGCTCTCTCCCTCGCAGTCTCCCTCACTGTCTCCCTCGCCGTCTCTCTCGCAGCCTCTCTCACTGTCTTCCTCGCAGTTTCTCTCGCTGTCTCCCTCGCTGTCTCCCTCGCTGTCTCCCTCGCTGTCTCCCTCGCTGTCTCCCTCGCTGTCTCCCTCGCTGTCGCTCTCGCAGTCGCACTCGCAGTCTCTCTCGCAGTCTCTCTCGCTGTCTCCCTCGCTGTCTCCCTCGCTGTCTCCCTCGCAGTATCTCTCGAAGTCTCTCTCGAAGTCTCTCTCGAAGTCTCTCTCGCTGTCTCCCTCGCTGTCTCCCTCGCTGTCTCCCTCGCTGTCTCCCTCGCTCTCTCTCTCGCCGTCTCCCTCGCAGTCTCTCTCGCAGTGTCTCTCGCTGTATCCCTCGCTGTCTCTCTCGCTATTTCCCTAGCAGTCTCTCTCACAGTTTCTCTCGCTTTCTCCCTCGCATTCTCTCTCGCTGTCTCCCTCGCAGTCTCTCTCGCAGTCTCTCTCGCAGTCTCCCTCGCAGTCTCCCTCGCAGTCTCTCTCGCAGTCTCTCTCGCTGTCTCCCTCGCTGTCTCCCTCACAGTCTCTCTCGCTGTCTCCCTCGCAGTCTCCCTCGCAGTCTCTCTCGCAGTCTCTCTCGCTGTCTCCCTCGCAGTCTCTATCGCTGTCTCCCTCGCAGTCTCTCTCGCAGTCTCTCTCGCAGTCTCTCTCGCAGTCTCTCTCGCTTTCTCCCTTGCTCTCTCCCTCGCAGACTCTCTCGCTGTCTCCCTCGCAGTCTCTATCGCTGTCTCCCTCGCAGTCTCTCTCGCAGTCTCTCTCGCAGTCTCTCTCGCAGTCTCTCTCGCTTTCTCCCTCGCTCTCTCCCTCGCAGACTCTCTCGCTGTCTCCCTCGCAGTCTCTATCGCTGTCTCCCTCGCAGTCTCTCTCGCAGTCTCTCTCGCAGTCTCTCTCGCTTTCTCCCTCGCTCTCTCCCTCGCAGACTCTCTCGCTGTCTCCCTCGCAGTCTCTCTCGCATTCTCTTTCGCTGTCTCTCTCGTTATCTCTCTCGTTGTCTCTCTCGATGTCTCTCTCATTGTCTCTCTCATTGTCTCCCTCGCTGTCTCCCTCGCTGTCTCCCTCTCAGTCTCTCTCTCAGTCTCTCTCTCAGTCTCTCTCTCAGTCTCTCTCGCTGTACCCTCGCACTCTCTGGCTTTCTCTCTCGCTTTCTCTCTCGCAGTCCCTCTCACTGTCTCTCTCGCAGTCTCTCTCGCAGTCTCTCTCGCAGTCTCTCTCGCAGTCTCTCTCGCTGTCTCCCTCACAGTCTCCCTCACAGTCTCCCTCACAGTCTCCCTCACAGTCTCCCTCACAGTCTCTCTCGCTGTCTCTCTCGCTGTCTCTCTCGCTTTCTCTCTCGCTGTCTCTCTCGCTGTCTCTCTCGCCGTCTCTCTCGCCGTCTCTCTCGCCGTCTCTCTCGCCGTCTATCTCGCCGTCTCCCTCGCAGTCTCTCTCGAAGTCTCTCTCGCTGTCTCCCTCGCTGTCTCCCTCGCTGTCTCTCTCGCTATCTCCATAGCAGTCTCCCTCACAGTCTCCCTCGCTGTCTCCCTCACAGTCTCTCTCGCTGTCTCCCTCGCAGTCACCCTGGATGTCTCTCTCGATGTCTCTCTCGCTGTCTCCCTCGCTGTCTCCCTCTCAGTCTCTCTCTCAGTCTCTCTCGCATTCTCTCTCGCTGTCTCCCTCGCTGTCTCCCTCGCACTCTCTGGCTTTCTCTCTCGCAGTCCCTCTCACTGTCTCTCTCGCAGTCTCTCTGGCAGTCTCTCTCGCAGTCTCTCTCGCAGTCTCTCTCGCTGTCTCCCTCACAGTCTCCCTCACAGTCTCTCTCGCTGTCTCTCTCGCTGTCTCTCTCGCTGTCTCTCTCGCTGTCTCTCTCGCTGTCTCTCTCGCTGTCTCTCTCACCGTCTCCCTCGCAGTCTCTCTCGAAGTCTCTCTCGCTGTCTCCCTCGCTGTCTCCCTCGCTGTCTCTCTCGCTGTCGCTCTCACCGTCTCCCTCGCCGTCTCCCTCGCAGTCTCTCTCGCAGTCTTTCTCGCTGTATCCCTCGCTGTCTCTCTCGCAATCTCCATAGCAGTCTCTCTCGCAGTCTCCCTCACAGTCTCCCTCGCTGTCTCCCTCACAGTCTCTCTTGCTGTCTCCCTCGCAGTCACCCTGGATGTCTCTCTCGCAGTCTCTCTCACATTCTCTTTCGCTGTCTCTCTCGATGTCTCTCTCGTTGTCTCCCTCGCTGTCTCCCTCGCTGTCTCCCTCGCTGTCTCCCTCGCTGTCTCCCTCGCTGTCTCCCTCTCAGTCTCCCTCTCAGTCTCCCTCTCAGTCTCTCTCTCAGTCTCTCTCTCAGTCTCTCTCTCAGTCTCTCTCTCAGTCTCTCTCGCATTCTCTCTCGCTGTCTCCCTCGCTGTCTCCCTCGCACTCTCTGGCTTTCTCTCTGGCTTTCTCTCTGGCTTTCTCTCTCGCAGTCCCTCTCACTGTCTCTCTCGCTGTCTCCCTCACAGTCTCCCTCACAGTCTCTCTCGCTGCCTCTCTTGCCGTCTCCCTCGCAGTCTCTCTCGCAGTCTCTCTCGAAGTCTCTCTCGCTGTCTCCCTCGCTCTCTCTCTCGCTCTCTCTCTCGCTCTCTCTCTCGCCGTCGCCCTCGCCGTCTCTCTCGCCGTCTCCCTCGCAGTCACTCTCGCAGTCTCTCTCGCTGTATCCCTCGCTGTCTCTCTCGCTATCTCCATAGCAGTCTCTCTCGCAGTCTCCCTCACAGTCTCCCTCACAGTCTCCCTCACAGTCTCCCTCGCTGTCTCCCTCGCTGTCTCCCTCGCAGTCTCCCTCGCAGTCTCTCTCGCAGTCTCTCTCGCAGTCTCTCTCGCAGTCTCTCTCGCAGTCTCTCTCGCTGTCTCCCTCGCTATCTCCCTCGCTGTCTCTCTCGCTGTCTCTCTCGCTGTCTCCCTTGCAGTCTCTCTCGCAGTCTCTCTCGCTTTCTCCCTCGCAGTCTCTCTCGCAGTCTCTCTCGCTGTCTCCCTCGCTTTCTCCCTCGCTGTCTCTCTCGCTGTGTCTCTCGCTGTCTCCCTCGCAGTCTCTCTTGCAGTCTCTCTCGCTGTCTCCCTCGCTGTCTCCCTCGCTGTCTCCCTCGCTCTCTCCCTCGCAGTCTCCCTCTCTGTCTCCCTTGCCGTCTCTCTCGCAGTCTCTCTCGCTGTCTTCCTCGCAGTTTCTCTCGCTGTCTCCCTCGCTGTCTCCCTAGCAGTCTCCCTAGCAGTCTCTCTCGCAGTCTCTCTCGCAGTCTCTCTCGCAGTCTCTCTCGCAGTCTCTCTCGTTGTCTCTCTCGCTGTCTCCCTCGCTGTCTCCCTCGCTGCCTCCCTCGCAGTCTCTCTCGCTGTCTCCCTCGCTGTCTCCCTCGCTGTCTCCCTCGCTGTCTCCCTCGCTGTCTCCCTCGCTGTCTCTCTCGCTGTCTCTCGCCGTCTCCCTCGCAGTCTCTCTCGCAGTGTCTCTCGCTGTATCCCTCGCTGTCTCTCTCGCTATTTCCCTAGCAGTCTCTCTCGCAGTTTCTCTCGCTTTCTCTCTCGCTGTCTTCCTCGCAGTCTCTCTCGCAGTCTCTCTCGCAGTCTCTCTCGCAGTCTCTCTCGCAGTCTCCCTCGCAGTCTCCCTCGCAGTCTCCCTCGCAGTCTCTCTCGCAGTCTCTCTCGCAGTCTCTCTCGCAGTCTCTCTCGCAGTCTCTCTCGCAGTCTCTCTCGCTGTCTCTCTCGCTGTCTCCCTCGCTGTCTCCCTCGCTGTCTCCCTCGCTGTCTCCCTCACAGTCTCTCTCGCTGTCTCCCTCGCAGTCTCTCTCGCAGTCTCTCTCGCAGTCTCTCTCGCAGTCTCTCTCGCTGTCTCCCTCGCAGTCTCTATCACTGTCTCCCTCGCAGTCTCTATCGCTGTCTCCCTCGCAGTCTCTCTCGCAGTCTCTCTCGCAGTCTCACTCGCTTTCTCCCTCGCTCTATCCCTCGCAGGCTCTCTCGCTGTCTCCCTCGCAGTCTCCCTCGCAGGCTCTCTCGCTGTCTCCCTCGCAGTCTCTCTCGCATTCTCTTTCGCTGTCTGTCTCGTTGTCTCTCTCGATGTCTCTCTCATTGTCTCCCTCGCTGTCTCCCTCTCAGTCTCTCTCGCATTCTCTCTCGCTGTCTCCCTCGCACTCTCTGGCTTTCTCTCTCGCAGTCCCTCTCACTGTCTCTCTCGCAGTCTCTCTCGCAGTCTCTCTCGCAGTCTCTCTCGCTGTCTCCCTCACAGTCTCCCTCACAGTCTCCCTCACAGTCTCTCTCGCTGTCTCTCTCGCTGTCTCTCTCACAGTCTCCCTCACTGTCTCTCTCGCTGTCTCTCTCGCTGTCTCTCTCGCCGTCTCCCTCGCAGTCTCTCTCGAAGTCTCTCTCGCTGTCTCCCTCGCTGTCTCTCTCGCTCTCTCTCTCGCCGTCGCTCTCGCCGTCTCCCTCGCAGTCTCTCTCGAAGTCCCTCTCGCTGTCTCTCTCGCTGTCTCCCTCACAGTCTCCCTCTCAGTCTCCCTCACAGTCTCTCTCGCTGTCTCTCTCGCTGTCTCTCTCACAGTCTCCCTCACTGTCTCTCTCGCTGTCTCTCTCGCCGTCTCCCTCGCAGTCTCTCTCGAAGTCTCTCTCGCTGTCTCCCTCGCTGTCTCTCCCGCTCTCTCTCTCGCCGTCGCTCTCGCCGTCTCTCTCGCCGTCTCCCTCGCAGTCTCTCTCGAAGTCTCTCTCGCTGTCTCTCTCGCTCTCTCTCTTGCCGTCTCCCTCGCCGTCTCCCTCGCAGTCACTCTCGCAGTCACTCTCGCAGTCACTCTCGCAGTCTCTCTCGCTGTATCCCTCGCTGTCTCTCTCGCTATCTCCATAGCAGTCTCTCTCGCAGTCTCCCTCACAGTCTCTCTCGCTGTCTCCCTCGCAGTCACCCTGGATGTCTCTCTCGCAGTCTCTCTCGCATTCTCTTTCGCTGTCTCTCTCGATGTCTCTCTCGATGTCTCTCTCGATGTCTCTCTCGTTGTCTCCCTCGCTGTCTCCCTCTCAGTCTCTCTCTCAGTCTCTCTCTCAGTCTCTCTCTCAGTCTCTCTCGCATTCTATCTCGCTGTCTCCCTCGCTGTCTCCCTCGCACTCTCTGGCTTTCTCTCTGGCTTTCTCTCTCGCAGTCCCTCTCACTGTCTCTCTCGCAGTCTCTCTCGCAGTCTCTCTCGCAGTCTCTCTCGCAGTCCCTCTCACTGTCTCTCTCGCAGTCTCCCTCACAGTCTCTCTCGCTGCCTCTCTCGCTGTCTCTCTCACCGACTCCCTCGCAGTCTCCCTCGCAGTCTCCCTCGCAGTCTCCCTCGCAGTCTCCCTCGCAGTCTCTCTCGAAGTCTCTCTCGAAGTCTCTCTCGCTGTCTCCCTCGCTGTCTCTCTCGCTCTCTCTCTCGCCATCGCCCTCGCCGTCTCCCTCGCCGTCTCCCTCGCAGTCACTCTCGCAGTCTCTCTCGCTGTATCCCTCGCTGTCTCTCTCGCTATCTCCATAGCAGTCTCTCTCGCAGTCTCCCTCACAGTCTCCCTCGCTGTCTCTCTCGCAGTCTCTCTCGCAGTCTCTCTCGCAGTCTCTCTCGCAGTCTCTCTCGCAGTCTCTCTCGCTGTCTCCCTCGCTGTCTCTCTCGCTGTCTCCCTTGCAGTCTCCCTCGCAGTCTCTCTCGCTTTCTCCCTCGCAGTCTCTCTCGCTTTCTCCCTCGCAGTCTCTCTCGCAGTCTTCCTCGCAGTTCCTCTCGCTGACTCCCTCGCTGTCTCCCTCGCAGTCTCTCTTGCAGTCTCCCTCGCTGTCTCCCTCGCTGTCTCCCTCGCTGTCTCCCTTGCTGTCTCTCTCGCAGTCTCCCTCGCTATCTCCCTCGCTGTCTCCCTTGCTGTCTCACGCGATCTCTCTCTCATTCTCTCTCGTTGTCTCCCTCGCAGTCTCTCTCGCTGTGTCCCTCGCAGTCTCTCTCACAGGCTCTGTCGCTGTCTCTGTCGCTGTCTCTGTCGCTGTCTCCGTCGCTGTCTCCCTCGCTGCCTCCCTCGCAGTCTCCCTCGCCGTCTCCCTCGCCGTCTCCCTCGCCGTCTCTCTCGCCGTCTCTCTCGCCGTCTTCCTCGCAGTTTCTCTCACTGTCTCCCTCGCTGTCTCCCTCGCTGTCTCCCTCGCTGTCTCCCTCGCTGTCTCCCTCGCTGCCTCCCTCGCTGTCTCCCTAGCAGTCGCTCTCGCAGTCTCTCTCGCAGTCTCTCTCGCAGTCTCCCTCGCTGTCTCCCTCGCTGTCTCCCTCGCTGTCTCCCTCGCTGTCTCCCTCGCAGTCTCTCTCGAAGTCTCTCTCGCTGTCTCCCTCGCTGTCTCCCTCGCTGTCTCCCTCGCTGTCTCCCTCGCTGTCGCCCTCGCTGTCTCCCTCGCTGTCGCCCTCGCTCTCTCTCTCGCTCTCTCTCTCGCTCTCTCTCTCGCCGTCTCCCTCGCAGTCTCTCTCGCTGTATCCCTCGCTGTCTCTCTCGCTATTTCCCTAGCAGTCTCTCTCGCAGTTTCTCTCGCTTTCTCCCTCGCAGTCTCTCTCGCTGTCTCCCTCGCAGTCTTTCTCGCAGTCTCTCTCGCAGTCTCTCTCGCTGTCTCTCTCGCTGTCTCCCTCGCAGTCTGTCTCGCTGTCTCCCTCGCTGTCTCTCTCACAGTCTCTCTCGCAGTCTCTCTCGCTGTCTCCCTCGCAGTCTCTATCGCTGTCTCCCTCGCAGTCTCCCTCGCAGTCTCTCTCGCAGTCTCTCTCGCAGTCTCTCTCGCAGTCTCTCTCGCAGTCTCTCTCGCAGTCTCTCTCGCTTTCTCCCTCGCTCTCTCACTCGCAGACTCTCTCACTGTCTCCCTCGCAGTCTCCCTCGCTGTCTCCCTCGCTGTCTCCCTCGCTGTCTCTCTCGCTGTCTCTCTCGCTGTCTCTCTCGCTGTCTTCCTCGCAGTCTCTCTTGCAGTCTCTCTCGCTCTCTCCCTCGCCGTCTCCCTCGCCATCTCTCTCGCAGTCTCTCTCGCTGTCTTCCTCGCAGTTTCTCTCGCAGTTTCTCTCGCTGTCTCCCTCGCTGTCTCCCTCGCTGTCTCCCTCGCTGCCTCCCTCGCTGTCTCCCTAGCAGACGCTCTCGCAGTCTCTCTCGCATTCTCCCTCGCTGTCTCCCTCGCTGTCTCCCTCGCTGTCTCCCTCGCTGCCTCCCTCACAGTCTCTCTCGCTGTCTCCCTCGCTGTCTCCCTCGCTGTCTCCCTCGCTGTCTCCCTCGCTGTCTCCCTCGCCGTCTCCCTCGCAGTCTCTCTCGCCGTGTCTCTCGCTATATCCCTCGCTGTCTCTCTCGCTATTTCCCTAGCAGTCTCTCTCGCAGTTTCTCTCGCTGTCTCCCTCGCAGTCTCTCTTGCTGTCTCCCTCGCAGTCTCTCTCGCAGTCTCTCTCGCAGTCTCTCTCGCAGTCTCTCTCGCAGTCTCTCTCGCTGTCTCCCTCGCTGTCTCCCTCACAGTCTCTCTCGCAGTCTCTCTCACAGTCTCTCTCGCAGTCTCTCTCGCTGTCTCCCTCGCAGTCTCTATCGCTGTCTCCCTCGCAGTCTCTCTCGCAGTCTCTCTCGCTTTCTCCCTCGCTTTCTCCCTCGCTCTCTCCCTCGCAGACTCTCTCGCAGACTCTCTCGCTGTCTCCCTCGCTGTCTCCCTCGCTGTCTCCCTCACTGTCTCTCTCGCTGTCTCCCTCACATTCTCTCTCGCTGTCTCTCTCGCTGTCTCTCTCGCTGTCTCCCTCGCAGTCTCCCTCGAAGTCTCCCTCGAAGTCTCCCTCGAAGTCACCCTGGATGTCTCTCTCGCAGTCTCTCTCGCATTCTCTTTTGCTGTCTCTCTCGCTGTCTCCCTCGCTGTCTCCCTCTCAGTCTCTCTCTCAGTCTCTCTCGCATTCTCTCTCGCTGTCTCCCTCGCACTCTCTGGCTTTCTCTCTCGCTTTCTCTCTCGCAGTCCCTCTCACTGTCTCTCTCGCTGTCTCTCTCGCAGTCTCTCTCGCAGTCTCTCTCGCAGTCTCTCTCGCAGTCTCTCTCGCTGTGTCCCTCACAGTCTCTCTCGCTGTCTCTCTCGCTGTCTCTCTCGCTGTCTCTCTCGCTGTCTCTCTCGCCGTCTCCCTCGCAGTCTCCCTCGAAGTCTCTCTCGCTGTCTCCCTCGCTGTCTCCCTCGCTGTCTCTCTCGCTCTCTCTCTCGCCGTCGCTCTCTCCGTCTCCCTCGCCGTCTCCCTCGCAGTCTCTCTCGCTATCTCCATAGCAGTCTCTCTCGCAGTCTCCCTCACAGTCTCCCTCGCTGTCTCCCTCACAGTCTCTCTTGCTGTCTCCCTCGCAGTCACCCTGGATGTCTCTCTCGCAGTCTCTCTCGCAGTCTCTCTCGCATTCTCTTTCGCTGTCTCTCTCGATGTCTCTCTCGATGTCTCTCTCGTTGTCTCCCTCGCTGTCTCCCTCGCTGTCTCCCTCTCAGTCTCCCTCTCAGTCTCCCTCTCAGTCTCTCTCTCAGTCTCTCTCGCATTCTCTCTCGCTGTCTCCCTCGCTGTCTCCCTCGCACTCTCTGGCTTTCTCTCTGGCTTTCTCTCTGGCTTTCTCTCTCGCAGTCCCTCTCACTGTCCCTGTCACTGTCTCTCTCGCTGTCTCCCTCACAGTCTCCCTCACAGTCTCTCTCGCTGCCTCTCTCGCTGTCTCTCTCGCCGTCTCCCTCGCAGTCTCTCTTGAAGTCTCTCTCGCTCTCTCTCTCGCCGTCGCCCTCGCCGTCTCCCTCGCCGTCTCCCTCGCAGTCTCCCTCGCAGTCTCTCTCGCTATCTCCATAGCAGTCTCTCTCGCAGTCTCCCTCACAGTCTCCCTCGCTGTCTCCCTCGCTGTCTCCCTCGCAGTCTCTCTCGCAGTCTCTCTCGCAGTCTCTCTCGCAGTCTCTCTCGCAGTCTCTCTCGCAGTCTCTCTCGCAGTCTCTCTCGCAGTCTCTCTCGCAGTCTCCCTCGCTGTCTCCCTCGCTGTCTCTCTCGCTGTCTCCCTTGCAGTCTCTCTCGCAGTCTCTCTCGCTTTCTCCCTCGCAGTCTCTCTCGCTTTCTCCCTCGCTGTCTCTCTCGCAGTCTCTCTCGCAGTCTCTCTCGCTGTCTCCCTCACTTTCTCCCTCGCTTTCTCCCTCGCTGTCTCCCTCGCTGTCTCCCTCGCTGTCTCCCTCGCTGTCTCCCTCGCTGTGTCCCTTGCTCTCTCCCTCGCAGTCTCCCTCACTGTCTCCCTTGCCGTCTCTCTCGCAGTCTCTCTCGCTGTCTTCCTCGCAGTTTCTCTCGCTGTCTCCCTCGCTGTCTCCCTCGCTGTCTCCCTCGCTGTCTCCCTCGCTGCCTCCCTCGCTGTCTCCCTAGCAGTCGCTCTCGCAGTCGCTCTCGCAGTCGCTCTCGCAGTCTCTCTCGCAGTCTCTCTCGCAGTCTCTCTCGCTGTCTCCCTCGCTGTCTCCCTCGCTGTCTCCCTCGCTGTCTCCCTCGCTGTCTCCCTCGCTGCCTCCCTCGCAGTCTCTCTCGAAGTCTCTCTCGCTGTCTCCCTCGCTGTCTCCCTCGCTGTCTCCCTCGCTGTCTCTCTCGCTCTCTCTCTCGCCGTCTCCCTCGCAGTCTCTCTCGCAGTGTCTCTCGCTGTATCCCTCGCTGTCTCTCTCGCTATTTCCCTAGCAGTCTCTCTCGCAGTTTCTCTCGCTTTCTCCCTCGCATTCTCTCTCGCTGTCTCCCTCGCAGTCTCTCTCGCAGTCTCTCTCGCAGTCTCCCTCGCAGTGTCTCTCTCTGTATCCCTCGCTCTCTCTCTCGCTATTTCCCTAGCAGTCTCTCTCGCAGTTTCTCTCGCTTTCTCCCTTGCAGTCCCTCTCCCTGTCTCCCTCGCAGTCTCTCTCGCAGTCTCTCTCACAGTCTCTCTCGCAGTCTCTCTCGCTGTCTCCCTCGCAGTCTCTCTCGCAGTCTCTCTCGCAGTCTCTCTCGCAGTCTCTCTCGCTTTCTCCCTCGCTCTCTCCCTCGCAGACTCTCTCGCAGACTCTCTCGCTGTCTCCCTCACTGTCTCTCTCGCTGTCTCCCTCGCAGTCTCTCTCGCTGTCTCCCTCGCAGTCTCCCTCGAAGTCTCCCTCGAAGTCACCCTGGATGTCTCTCTCGCAGTCTCTCTCGCATTCTCTTTCGCTGTCTCTTTCGCTGTCTCTTTCGCTGTCTCTCTCGATGTCTCTCTCGTTGTCTCCCTCTCAGTCTCCCTCTCAGTCTCCCTCTCAGTCTCTCTCTCAGTCTCTCTCTCAGTCTCTCTCGCATTCTGTCTCGCTGTCTCCCTCGCACTCTCTGGCTTTCTCTCTCGCTTTCTCTCTCGCAGTCCCTCTCACTGTCTCTCTCGCAGTCTCTCTCGCAGTCCCTCTCGCAGTCTCTCTCGCAGTCTCTCTCGCTGTCTCCCTCACAGTCTCCCTCACAGTCTCCCTCGCTGTCTCCCTCGCTGTCTCTCTCGCCGTCTCCCTCGCATTCTCTCTCGAAGTCTCTCTCGCTGTCTCCCTCGCTGTCTCTCTCGCTCTCTCTCTCGCCGTCGCTCTCACCGTCTCCCTCGCCGTCTCCCTCGCAGTCACTCTCGCAGTCTCTCTCGCTGTATCCCTCGCTGTCTCTCTCGCTATCTCCATAGCAGTCTCTCTCGCAGTCTCCCTCACAGTCTCCCTCGCTGTCTCCCTCACAGTCTCTCTCGCTGTCTCCCTCACAGTCTCTCTCGCTGTCTCCCTCGCAGTCACCCTGGATGTCTCCCTCGCAGTCTCTCTCGCATTCTCTTTCGCTGTCTCTATCGATGTCTCTCTCGTTGTCTCCCTCGCTGTCTCCCTCGCTGTCTCCCTCGCTGTCTCCCTTGCTGTCTCCCTTGCTGTCTCCCTCTCAGTCTCCCTCTCAGTCTCCCTCTCAGTCTCCCTCTCAGTCTCTCTCTCAGTCTCTCTCTCAGTCTCTCTCGCATTCTCTCTCGCTGTCACCCTCGCACTCTCTGGCTTTCTCTCTCGCTTTCTCTCTCGCAGTCCCTCTCACTGTCTCTCTCGCAGTCTCCCTCACAGTCTCTCTCGCTGCCTCTCTCGCTGTCTCTCTCGCCGTCTCCCTCGCAGTCTCTCTCGAAGTCTCTCTCGCTGTCTCTCTCGCCGTCGCCCTCGCCGTCTCCCTCGCCGTCTCCCTCGCAGTCACTCTCGCAGTCTCTCTCGCTGTATCCCTCGCTGTCTCTCTCGCTATCTCCATAGCAGTCTCTCTCGCAGTCTCCCTCGCAGTCTCCCTCGCAGTCTCCATCGCAGTCTCCATCGCAGTCTCTCTCGCAGTCTCTCTCGCAGTCTCTCTCGCAGTCTCTCTCGCTATCTCCCTCGCTGTCTCTCTCGCTGTCTCCCTTGCAGTCTCCCTCGCAGTCTCTCTCGCTTTCTCCCTCGCAGTCTCTCTCGCAGTCTCTCTCGCAGTCACTCTCGCAGTCTCTCTCGCTTTCTCCCTCGCAGTCTCTCTCGCAGTCTCTCTCGCAGTCTCTCTCGCAGTCTCTCTCGCAGTCTCTCTCGCTGTCTCCCTCGCTTTCTCCCTCGCTTTCTCCCTCGCTGTCTCTCTCGCTGTGTCTCTCGCTGTCTCCCTCGCAGTCTCTCTTGCAGTCTCTCTTGCAGTCTCTCTCGCAGTCTCCCTCGCTGTCTCCCTCGCTGTCTCCCTCGCTGTCTCCCTCGCTGTCTCCCTCGCTGTCTCCCTCGCTCTCTCCCTCGCAGTCTCCCTCACTGTCTCACTTGCCGTCTCTCTCGCTGTCTCCATTGCCGTCTCCCTCGCTGTCTCCCTCGCTGTCTTCCTCGCAGTTTCTCTCGCTGTCTCCCTTGCTGTCTCCCTTGCTGTCTCCCTTGCTGTCTCCCTTGCTGTCTCCCTCGCTGTCTCCCTCGCTGCCTCCCTCGCTGTCTCCCTAGCAGTCGCTCTCGCAGTCTCTCTCGCAGTCTCTCTCGCAGTCTCTCTCGCAGTCTCTCTCGCTGTCTCCCTCGCTGTCTCCCTCGCTGTCTCCCTCGCTGTCTCCCTCGCTGTCTCCCTCGCTGCCTCCCTCGCAGTCTCTCTCGAAGTCTCTCTCGCTGTCTCCCTCGCTGTCTCCCTCGCTGTCTCCCTCGCTGTCTCCCTCGCTGTCTCCCTCGCTGTCTCTCTCGCTCTCTCTCTCGCCGTCTCCCTCGCAGTCTCTCTCGCAGTGTCTCTCGCTGTGTCCCTCGCTGTCTCTCTCGCTATTTCCCTAGCAGTCTCTCTCGCAGTTTCTCTCGCTGTCTCCCTCGCTGTCTCCCTCGCAGTCTCTCTCGCAGTCTCTCTCGCAGTCTCTCTCGCAGTCTCTCTCGCAGTCTCTCTCGCAGTCTCTCTCGCAGTCTCCCTCGCAGTCTCCCTCGCAGTCTCTCTCGCAGTCTCTCTCGCAGTCTCTCTCGCTGTCTCCCTCGCTGTCTCCCTCGCTGTCTCTCTCGCTGTCTCTCTCGCTGTCTCTCTCGCTGTCTCTCTCGCTGTCTCCCTCGCAGTCTCTCTCGCAGTCTCTCTCGCTGTCTCTATCGCTGTCTCCCTCGCAGTCTCTATCGGTGTCTCCCTCGCAGTCTCTATCGCTGTCTCCCTCGCAGTCTCTCTCGCAGTCTCACTCGCTTTCTCCCTCGCTCTCTCCCTCGCAGGCTCTCTCGCTGTCTCCCTCGCAGTCTCCCTCGCAGGCTCTCTCGCTGTCTCCCTCGCAGTCTCTTTCGCTGTCTCTTTCGCTGTCTCTCTCGTTGTCTCTCTCGTTGTCTCTCTCGTTGTCTCTCTCGATGTCTCTCTCATTGTCTCCCTCGCTATCTCCCTCTCAGTCTCTCTCTCAGTCTCTCTCGCATTCTCTCTCGCTGTCTCCCTCGCACTCTCTGGCTTTCTCTCTCGCTTTCTCTCTCGCAGTCCCTCTCACTGTCTCTCTCGCAGTCTCTCTCGCAGTCTCTCTCGCTGTCTCCCTCACAGTCTCCCTCACAGTCTCACTCACAGTCTCCCTCACAGTCTCCCTCACAGTCTCTCTCGCTGTCTCTCTCGCTGTCTCTCTCACAGTCTCCCTCACAGTCTCTCTCGCTGTCTCTCTCTCTGTCTCTCTCGCTGTCTCTCTCGCTGTCTCTCTCGCCGTCTCCCTCGCAGTCTCTCTCGAAGTCTCTCTCGCTGTCTCCCTCGGTGTCTCTCTCGCTTTCTCTCTCGCCGTCGCTCTCGCCGTCTCCCTCGCAGTCTCTCTCGAAGTCTCTCTCGCTGTCTCCCTCGCTGTCTCTCCCGCTCTCTCTCTCGCCGTCGCTCTCGCCGTCTCCCTCGCAGTCTCTCTCGAAGTCTCTCTCGCCGTCTCCCTCGCCGTCTCCCTCGCAGTCTCTCTCGAAGTCTCCCTCGCTGTCTCCCTCGCTGTCTCCCTCGCCGTCTCCCTCGCAGTCTCTCTCGCCGTGTCTCTCGCTATATCCCTCGCTGTCTCTCTCGCTATTTCCCTAGCAGTCTCTCTCGCAGTTTCTCTCGCTGTCTCCCTCGCAGTCTCTCTCGCTGTCTCCCTCGCAGTCTCTCTCGCAGTCTCTCTCGCAGTCTCTCTCGCAGTCTCTCTCGCAGTCTCTCTCGCTGTCTCCCTCGCTGTCTCCCTCACAGACTCTCTCGCAGTCTCTCTCACAGTCTCTCTCGCAGTCTCTCTCGCTGTCTCCCTCGCAGTCTCTATCGCTGTCTCCCTCGCAGTCTCTCTCGCAGTCTCTCTCGCAGTCTCTCTCGCTTTCTCCCTCGCTTTCTCCCTCGCTCTCTCCCTCGCAGACTCTCTCGCAGACTCTCTCGCTGTCTCCCTCGCTGTCTCCCTCGCTGTCTCCCTCGCTGTCTCCCTCGCTGTCTCCCTCGCTGTCTCTCTCGCTGTCTCCCTCACATTCTCTCTCGCTATCTCTCTCGCTGTCTCCCTCGCAGTCTCCCTCGAAGTCTCCCTCGAAGTCTCCCTCGAAGTCACCCTGGATGTCTCTCTCGCAGTCTCTCTCGCATTCTCTTTTGCTGTCTCTCTCGATGTCTCTCTCGATGTCTCTCTCGCTGTCTCCCTCGCTGTCTCCCTCTCAGTCTCTCTCTCAGTCTCTCTCGCATTCTCTCTCGCTGTCTCCCTCGCACTCTCTGGCTTTCTCTCTCGCTTTCTCTCTCGCAGTCCCTCTCACTGTCTCTCTCGCAGTCTCTCTCGCAGTCTCTCTCGCAGTCTCTCTCGCAGTCTCTCTCGCTGTGTCCCTCACAGTCTCTCTCGCTGTCTCTCTCGCTGTCTCTCTCGCTGTCTCTCTCGCCGTCTCCCTCGCAGTCTCTCTCGAAGTCTCTCTCGCTGTCTCCCTCGCTGTCTCCCTCACTGTCTCTCTCGCTCTCTCTCTCGCCGTCGCTCTCTCCGTCTCCCTCGCCGTCTCCCTCGCAGTCTCTCTCGCAGTCTCTCTCGCAGTCTCTCTCGCTGTATCCCTCGCTGTCTCTCTCGCTATCTCCATAGCAGTCTCTCTCGCAGTCTCCCTCACAGTCTCCCTCGCTGTCTCCCTCACAGTCTCTCTTGCTGTCTCCCTCGCAGTCACCCTGGATGTCTCTCTCGCAGTCTCTCTCGCATTCTCTTTCGCTGTCTCTCTCGATGTCTCTCTCGTTGTCTCCCTCGCTGTCTCCCTCTCAGTCTCCCTCTCAGTCTCCCTCTCAGTCTCTCTCTCAGTCTCTCTCGCATTCTCTCTCGCTGTCTCGCTCACTGTCTCCCTCGCACTCTCTGGCTTTCTCTCTGGCTTTCTCTCTCGCTTTCTCTCTCGCAGTCCCTCTCACTGTCTCTCTCGCTGTCTCCCTCACAGTCTCCCTCACAGTCTCTCTCGCTGCCCCTCTCGCTGTCTCTCTCGCCGTCTCCCTCGCAGTCTCTCTCGAAGTCTCTCTCGCTCTCTCTCTCGCCGTCGCCCTCGCCGTCTCCCTCACCGTCTCCCTCGCAGTCTCCCTCGCAGTCTCTCTCGCTATCTCCATAGCAGTCTCTCTCGCAGTCTCCCTCACAGTCTCCCTCGCTGTCTCCCTCGCTGTCTCCCTCGCAGTCTCTCTCGCAGTCTCTCTCGCAGTCTCTCTCGCAGTCTCTCTCGCAGTGTCTCTCACTGTCTCCCTCGCTGTCTCCCTCGCTGTCTCTCTCGCTGTCTCCCTTGCAGTCTCTCTCGCAGTCTCTCTCGCAGTCTCTCTCGCTTTCTCCCTCGCAGTCTCTCTCGCAGTCTCTCTCGCTTTCTCCCTCGCTGCCTCTCTCGCAGTCTCTCTCGCAGTCTCTCTCGCTGTCTCCCTCACTTTCTCCCTCGCTTTCTCCCTCGCTTTCTCCCTCGCTGTCTCTCTCGCTGTCTCTCTCGCTGTCTCTCTTGCTGTCTCTCTCGCTGTCTCTCTCGCTGTCTCCCTCGCAGTCTCTCTTGCAGTCTCTCTCGCTGTCTCCCTCGCTGTCTCCCTCGCTGTCTCCCTCGCTGTCTCCCTCGCTGTGTCCCTCGCTCTCTCCCTCGCAGTCTCCCTCACTGTCTCCCTTGCCGTCTCTCTCGCAGTCTCTCTCGCTGTCTTCCTCGCAGTTTCTCTCGCTGTCTCCCTCGCTGTCTCCCTCGCTGTCTCCCTCGCTGTCTCCCTCGCAGTCCCTCTCACTGTCTCTCTCGCTGTCTCCCTCACAGTCTCCCTCACAGTCTCTCTCGCTGCCTCTCTCGCTGTCTCTCTCGCCGTCTCCCTCGCAGTCTCTCTCGAAGTCTCTCTCGCTCTCTCTCTCGCCGTCGCCCTCGCCGTCTCCCTCACCGTCTCCCTCGCAGTCTCTCTCGCTATCTCCATAGCAGTCTCTCTCGCAGTCTCCCTCACAGTCTCCCTCGCTGTCTCCCTCGCTGTCTCCCTCGCTGTCTCCCTCGCTGTCTCCCTCGCAGTCTCTCTCGCATTCTCTCTCGCAGTCTCTCTCGCAGTCTCTCTCGCAGTCTCTCTCGCAGTCTCTCTCGCAGTCTCTCTCGCAGTCTCTCTCGCTGTCTCCCTCGCTGTCTCCCTCGCTGTCTCTCTCGCTGTCTCCCTTGCAGTCTCTCTCGCAGTCTCTCTCGCAGTCTCTCTCGCTTTCTCCCTCGCAGTCTCTCTCGCAGTCTCTCTCGCTTTCTCCCTCGCTGTCTCTCTCGCAGTCTCTCTCGCAGTCTCTCTCGCAGTCTCTCTCGCTGTCTCCCTCACTTTCTCCCTCGCTTTCTCCCTCGCTTTCTCCCTCGCTGTCTCTCTCGCTGTCTCTCTCGCTGTCTCTCTTGCTGTCTCTCTCGCTGTCTCTCTCGCTGTCTCCCTCACAGTCTCTCTTGCAGTCTCTCTCGCTGTCTCCCTCGCTGTCTCCCTCGCTGTCTCTCTCGCTGTCTCCCTCGCTGTCTCCCTCGCTGTGTCCCTCGCTCTCTCCCTCGCAGTCTCCCTCACTGTCTCTCTTGCCGTCTCTCTCGCAGTCTCTCTCGCTGTCTTCCTCGCAGTTTCTCTCGCTGTCTCCCTCGCTGTCTCCCTCGCTGTCTCCCTCGCTGTCTCCCTCGCTGTCTCCCTCGCTGCCTCCCTCGCTGTCTCCCTAGCAGTCGCTCTCGCAGTCGCTCTCGCAGTCTCTCTCGCAGTCTCCCTCGCTGTCTCCCTCGCTGTCTCCCGCGCTGTCTCCCTCGCTGTCTCCCTCGCTGCCTCCCTCGCAGTATCTCTCGAAGTCTCTCTCGCTGTCTCCCTCGCTGTCTCCCTCGCTGTCTCCCTCGCTGTCTCTCTCGCTCTCTCTCTCGCCGTCTCCCTCGCAGTCTCTCTCGCAGTGTCTCTCGCTGTATCCCTCGCTGTCTCTCTCGCTATTTCCCTAGCAGTCTCTCTCGCAGTCTCTCTCGCTGTGTCCCTCACAGTCTCTCTCGCTGTCTCTCTCACTGTCTCTCTCGCTGTCTCTCTCGCTGTCTCTCTCGCCGTCTCCCTCGCAGTCTCTCTCGAAGTCTCTCTCGCTGTCTCCCTCGCTGTCTTCCTCACTGTCTCTCTCGCTCTCTCTCTCGCCGTCGCTCTCTCCGTCTCCCTCGCCGTCTCCCTCGCAGTCTCTCTCGCAGTCTCTCTCGCTGTATCCCTCGCTGTCTCTCTCGCTATCTCCATAGCAGTCTCTCTCGCAGTCTCCCTCACAGTCTCCCTCGCTGTCTCCCTCACAGTCTCTCTTGCTGTCTCCCTCGCAGTCACCCTGGATGTCTCTCTCGCAGTCTCTCTCGCATTCTCTTTCGCTGTCTCTCTCGATGTCTCTCTCATTGTCTCCCTCGCTGTCTCCCTCGCTGTCTCCCTCTCAGTCTCCCTCTCAGTCTCCCTCTCAGTCTCTCTCTCAGTCTCTCTCGCATTCTCTCTCGCTGTCTCCCTCGCTGTCTCCCTCGCACTCTCTGGCTTTCTCTCTGGCTTTCTCTCTCGCTTTCTCTCTCGCAGTCCCTCTCACTGTCTCTCTCGCTGTCTCCCTCACAGTCTCCCTCACAGTCTCTCTCGCTGCCTCTCTCGCTGTCTCTCTCGCCGTCTCCCTCGCAGTCTCTCTCGAAGTCTCTCTCGCTCTCTCTCTCGCCGTCGCCCTCGCCGTCTCCCTCACCGTCTCCCTCGCAGTCTCCCTCGCAGTCTCTCTCGCTATCTCCATCGCAGTCTCCCTCGCAGTCTCTCTCGCTATCTCCATAGCAGTCTCTCTCGCAGTCTCCCTCACAGTCTCCCTCGCTGTCTCCCTCGCTGTCTCCCTCGCAGTCTCTCTCGCAGTCTCTCTCGCAGTCTCTCTCGCAGTCTCTCTCGCAGTCTCTCTCGCAGTCTCTCTCGCTGTCTCCCTCGCTATCTCCCTCGCTGTCTCTCTCGCTGTCTCCCTTGCAGTCTCTCTCGCAGTCTCTCTCGCTTTCTCCCTCGCAGTCTCTCTCGCAGTCTCTCTCGCTTTCTCCCTCGCTGTCTCTCTCGCAGTCTCTCACGCAGTCTCTCTCGCTGTCTCCCTCACTTTCTCCCTCGCTTTCTCCCTCGCTTTCTCCCTCGCTGTCTCTCTCGCTGTCTCTCTCGCTGTCTCTCTTGCTGTCTCTCTCGCTGTCTCTCTCGCTGTCTCCCTCGCAGTCTCTCTTGCAGTCTCTCTCACTGTCTCCCTCGCTGTCTCCCTCGCTGTCTCCCTCGCTGTGTCCCTCGCTCTCTCCCTCGCAGTCTCCCTCACTGTCTCCCTTGCCGTCTCTCTCGCAGTCTCTCTCGCTGTCTTCCTCGCAGTTTCTCTCGCTGTCTCCCTCGCTGTCTCCCTCGCTGTCTCCCTCGCTGTCTCCCTCGCTGTCTCCCTCGCTGTCTCCCTCGCTGTCTCCCTCGCTGTCTCCCTCGCTGCCTCCCTCGCTGTCTCCCTAGCAGTCGCTCTTGCAGTCGCTCTCGCAGTCTCTCTCGCAGTCTCTCTCGCTGTCTCCCTCGCTGTCTCCCTCGCTGTCTCCCTCGCTGCCTCCCTCGCAGTATCTCTCGAAGTCTCTCTCGCTGTCTCCCTCGCTGTCTCCCTCACTGTCTCCCTCGCTGTCTCTCTCGCTCTCTCTCTCGCCGTCTCCCTCGCAGTCTCTCTCGCAGTGTCTCTCGCTGTATCCCTCGCTGTCTCTCTCGCTATTTCCCTAGCAGTCTCTCTCGCAGTTTCTCTCGCTTTCTCCCTCGCATTCTCTCTCGCTGTCTCCCTCGCAGTCTCTCTCGCAGTCTCTCTCGCAGTCTCCCTCGCAGTCTCCCTCGCAGTGTCTCTCTCTGTATCCCTCGCTCTCTCTCTCGCTATTTCCCTAGCAGTCTCTCTCGCAGTTCCTCTCGCTTTCTCCCTCGCAGTCCCTCTCGCTGTCTCCCTCGCAGTCTCTCTCGCAGTCTCTCTCGCAGTCTCTCTCACAGTCTCTCTCGCAGTCTCTCTCGCAGTCTCTCTCGCAGTCTCTCTCGCTGTCTCTCTCGCTGTCTCCCTCGCAGTCTCTCTCGCAGTCTCTCTCGCAGTCTCTCTCGCTTTCTCCCTCGCTCTCTCCCTCGCAGACTCTCTCGCAGACACTCTCGCTGTCTCCCTCACTGTCTCTCTCGCTGTCTCCCTCGCAGTCTCTCTCGCTGTCTCCCTCGCAGTCTCCCTCGAAGTCTCCCTCGAAGTCACCCTGGATGTCTCTCTCGCAGTCTCTCTCGCATTCTCTTTCGCTGTCTCTTTCGCTGTCTCTCTCGATGTCTCTCTCGTTGTCTCCCTCTCAGTCTCCCTCTCAGTCTCCCTCTCAGTCTCTCTCTCAGTCTCTCTCTCAGTCTCTCTCGCATTCTGTCTCGCTGTCTCCCTCGCACTCTCTGGCTTTCTCTCTCGCTTTCTCTCTCGCAGTCCCCCTCACTGTCTCTCTCGCAGTCTCTCTCGCAGTCTCTCTCACAGTCTCCCTCACTGTCTCCCTCGCTGTCTCTCTCACCGTCTCCCTCGCAGTCTCCCTCGCAGTCTCTCTCGAAGTCTCTCTCGCTGTCTCCCTCGCTGTCTCTCTCACTCTCTCTCTCGCCGTCGCTCTCACCGTCTCCCTCGCCGTCTCCCTCGCAGTCACTCTAGCAGTCTCTCTCGCTGTATCCGTCGCTGTCTCTCTCGCTATCTCCATAGCAGTCTCTCTCGCAGTCTCCCTCGCTGTCTCCCTCACAGTCTCTCTCGCTGTCTCCCTCACAGTCTCTCTCGCTGTCTCCCTCGCAGTCACCCTGGATGTCTCTCTCGCAGTCTCTCTCGCATTCTCTTTCGCTGTCTCTCTCGATGTCTCTCTCGTTGTCTCCCTCGCTGTCTCCCTCGCTGTCTCCCTCGCTGTCTCCCTCGCTGTCTCCCTTGCTGTCTCCCTCTCAGTCTCCCTCTCAGTCTCTCTCTCAGTCTCTCTCTCAGTCTATCTCTCAGTCTCTCTCGCATTCTCTCTCGCTTTCACCCTCGCACTCTCTGGCTTTCTCTCTGGCTTTCTCTCTCGCTTTCTCTCTCGCAGTCCCTCTCACTGTCTCTCTCGCAGTCTCCCTCACAGTCTCTCTCGCTGCCTCTCTCGCTGTCTCTCTCGCCGTCTCCCTCGCAGTCTCTCTCGAAGTCTCTCTCGCTGTCTCTCTCGCTCTCTCTCTCGCCGTCGCCCTCGCCGTCTCCCTCGCCGTCTCCCTCGCCGTCTCCCTCGCTGTCTACCTCGCAGTCACTCTCGCAGTCTCTCTCGCTGTATCCCTCGCTGTCTCTCTCGCTATCTCCATAGCAGTCTCTCTCGCAGTCTCCCTCGCAGTCTCCCTCGCAGTCTCCATCGCAGTCTCTCTCGCAGTCTCTCTCGTAGTCTCTCTCGCTATCTCCCTCGCTGTCTCTCTCGCTGTCTCTCTCGCTGTCTCCCTTGCAGTCTCCCTCGCAGTCTCTCTCGCTTTCTCCCTCGCAGTCTCTCTCGCAGTCTCTCTCGCAGTCTCTCTCGCAGTCACTCTCGCAGTCTCTCTCGCTTTCTCCCTCGCAGTCTCTCTCGCAGTCTCTCTCGCAGTCTCTCTCGCAGTCTCTCTCGCTGTCTCCCTCGCTTTCTCCCTCGCTTTCTCCCTCGCTGTCTCTCTCGCTGTGTCTCTCGCTGTCTCCCTCGCAGTCTCTCTTGCAGTCTCTCTCGCCGTCTCCCTCACTGTCTCCCTCGCTGTCTCCCTCGCTCTCTCCCTCGCAGTCTCCCTCACTGTCTCCCTTGCCGTCTCTCTCGCTGTCTCCCTTGCCGTCTCCCTCGCTGTCTCCCTCGCTGTCTCCCTCGCTGTCTTCCTCGCAGTTTCTCTCGCTGTCTCCCTTGCTGTCTCCCTCGCTGTCTCCCTCGCTGCCTCCCTCGCTGTCTCCCTAGCAGTCGCTCTCGCAGTCTCTCTCGCAGTCTCTCTCGCAGTCTCTCTCGCTGTCTCCCTCGCTGTCTCCCTCGCTGTCTCCCTCGCTGTCTCCCTCGCTGCCTCCCTCGCTGTCTCCCTCGCTGTCTCCCTCGCTGTCTCCCTCGCTGTCTCTCTCGCTCTCTCTCTCGCCGTCTCCCTCGCAGTCTCTCTCGCAGTGTCTCTCGCTGTATCCCTCGCTGTCTCTCTCGCTATTTCCCTAGCAGTCTCTCTCGCAGTTTCTCTCGCTGTCTCCCTCGCAGTCTCTCTCGCTGTCTCCCTCGCAGTCTCTCTCGCAGTCTCTCTCGCAGTCTCTCTCGCAGTCTCTCTCGCTGTCTCCCTCGCTGTCTCCCTCACAGTCTCTCTCGCAGTCTCTCTCACAGTCTCTCTCGCAGTCTCTCTCGCTGTCTCCCTCGCACTCTCTATCGCTGTCTCCCTCGCAGTCTCTCTCGCAGTCTCTCTCGCTTTCTCCCTCGCTTTCTCCCTCGCTCTCTCCCTCGCTCTCTCCCTCGCAGACTCTCTCGCAGACTCTCTCGCTGTCTCCCTCGCTGTCTCCCTCGCTGTCTCCCTCGCTGTCTCCCTCGCTGTCTCCCTCACTGTCTCTCTCGCTGTCTCCCTCACATTCTCTCTCGCTGTCTCTCTCGCTGTCTCCCTCGCTGTCTCCCTCGCAGTCTCCCTCGCAGTCTCCCTCGAAGTCACCCTGGATGTCTCTCTCGCAGTCTCTCTCGCATTCTCTTTTGCTGTCTCTCTCGATGTCTCTCTCGATGTCTCTCTCGCTGTCTCCCTCGCTGTCTCCCTCTCAGTCTCTCTCTCAGTCTCTCTCGCATTCTCTCTCGCTGTCTCCCTCGCACTCTCTGGCTTTCTCTCTCGCTTTCTCTCTCGCAGTCCCTCTCACTGTCTCTCTCGCAGTCTCTCTCGCAGTCTCTCTCGCAGTCTCTCTCGCAGTCTCTCTCGCAGTCTCTCTCGCAGTCTCTCTCGCAGTCTCTCTCGCTGTGTCCCTCACAGTCTCTCTCGCTGTCTCTCTCGCTGTCTCTCTCGCCGTCTCCCTCGCAGTCTCTCTCGAAGTCTCTCTCGCTGTCTCCCTCGCTGTCTCCCTCGCTGTCTCTCTCGCTCTCTCTCTCGCCGTCGCTCTCTCCGTCTCCCTCGCCGTCTCCCTCGCAGTCTCTCTCGCAGTCTCTCTCGCTGTATCCCTCGCTGTCTCTCTCGCTATCTCCATAGCAGTCTCTCTCGCAGTCTCCCTCACAGTCTCCCTCGCTGTCTCCCTCACAGTCTCTCTTGCTGTCTCCCTCGCAGTCACCCTGGATGTCTCTCTCGCAGTCTCTCTCGCATTCTCTTTCGCTGTCTCTCTCGATGTCTCTCTCGTTGTCTCCCTCGCTGTCTCCCTCGCTGTCTCCCTCTCAGTCTCCCTCTCAGTCTCCCTCTCAGTCTCTCTCTCAGTCTCTCTCGCATTCTCTCTCGCTGTCTCCCTCGCTGTCTCCCTCGCACTCTCTGGCTTTCTCTCTCGCTTTCTCTCTCGCAGTCCCTCTCACTGTCTCTCTCGCTGTCTCCCTCACAGTCTCCCTCACAGTCTCTCTCGCTGCCTCTCTCGCCGTCTCTCTCGCCGTCTCCCTCGCAGTCTCTCTCGAAGTCTCTCTCGCTCTCTCTCTCGCTCTCTCTCTCGCCGTCGCCCTCGCCGTCTCCCTCGCCGTCTCCCTCGCCGTCTCCCTCGCCGTCTCCCTCGCAGTCTCCCTCGCAGTCTCTCTCGCTATCTCCATAGCAGTCTCTCTCGCAGTCTCCCTCACAGTCTCCCTCGCTGTCTCCCTCGCAGTCTCTCTCGCAGTCTCTCTCGCAGTCTCTCTCGCAGTCTCTCTCGCAGTCTCTCTCGCAGTCTCTCTCGCAGTCTCTCTCGCTGTCTCCCTCGCTATCTCCCTCGCTGTCTCTCTCGCAGTCTCTCTCGCAGTCTCTCTCGCAGTCTCTCTCGCAGTCTCTCTCGCAGTCTCTCTCGCAGTCTCTCTCGCAGTCTCTCTCGCTGTCTCCCTCGCTATCTCCCTCGCTGTCTCTCTCGCTGTCTCCCTTGCAGTCTCTCTCGCAGTCTCTCTCGCTTTCTCCCTCGCAGTCTCTCTCGCAGTCTCTCTCGCTTTCTCCCTCGCTGTCTCTCTCGCAGTCTCTCTCGCAGTCTCTCTCGCTGTCTCCCTCACTTTCTCCCTCGCTTTCTCCCTCGCTTTCTCCCTCGCTGTCTCTCTCGCTGTCTCTCTCGCTGTCTCTCTCGCTGTCTCTCTCGCTGTCTCCCTCGCAGTCTCTCTTGCAGTCTCTCTCGCTGTCTCCCTCGCTGTCTCCCTCGCTGTCTCCCTCGCTGTCTCCCTCGCTGTGTCCCTCGCTCTCTCCCTCGCAGTCTCCCTCGCTGTCTCCCTCGCTGTCTCCCTCGCTGTCTCCCTCGCTGTCTCCCTCGCTGTCTCCCTCGCTGTCTCCCTCGCTGTGTCCCTCGCTGTCTCCCTCGCTGTCTCCCTCGCTGTCTCCCTCGCTGTCTCCCTCGCAGTCTCTCTCGCTGTATCCCTCGCTGTCTCTCTCGCTATCTCCATAGCAGTCTCTCTCGCAGTCTCCCTCGCAGTCTCCCTCGCAGTCTCCCTCGCAGTCTCCCTCGCAGTCTCCCTCGCAGTCTCCATCGCAGTCTCTCTCGCAGTCTCTCTCGCAGTCTCTCTCGCTATCTCCCTCGCTATCTCCCTCGCTGTCTCTCTCGCTGTCTCCCTTGCAGTCTCCCTCGCAGTCTCTCTCGCTTTCTCTCTCGCAGTCTCTCTCGCAGTCACTCTCGCAGTCTCTCTCGCTTTCTCCCTCGCAGTCTCTCTCGCAGTCTCTCTCGCAGTCTCTCTCGCAGTCTCTCTCGCAGTCTCTCTCGCAGTCTCCCTCGCTTTCTCCCTCGCTTTCTCCCTCGCTGTCTCTCTCGCTGTGTCTCTCGCTGTCTCCCTCGCAGTCTCTCTTGCAGTCTCTCTCGCCGTCTCCCTCGCTGTCTCCCTCGCTGTCTCCCTCGCTCTCTCCCTCGCTCTCTCCCTCGCAGTCTCCCTCACTGTCTCCCTTGCCGTCTCTCTCGCTGTCTCCCTTGCCGTCTCCCTCGCTGTCTCCCTCGCTGTCTTCCTCGCAGTTTCTCTCGCTGTCTCCCTTGCTGTCTCCCTCGCTGTCTCACTCGCTGCCTCCCTCGCTGTCTCCCTCGCTGCCTCCCTCGCTGTCTCCCTAGCAGTCGCTCTCGCAGTCTCTCTCGCAGTCTCTCTCGCAGTCTCTCTCGCTGTCTCCCTCGCTGTCTCCCTCGCTGTCTCCCTCGCTGTCTCCCTCGCTGCCTCCCTCGCAGTCTCTCTCGAAGTCTCTCTCGCTGTCTCCCTCGCTGTCTCCCTCGCTGTCACCCTCGCTGTCTCTCTCGCTCTCTCTCTCGCCGTCTCCCTCGCAGTCTCTCTCGCAGTGTCTCTCGCTGTATCCCTCGCTGTATCCCTCGCTGTCTCTCTCGCTATTTCCCTAGCAGTCTCTCTCGCAGTTTCTCTCGCTGTCTCCCTCGCAGTCTCCCTCGCAGTCTCCCTCGCAGTCTCCCTCGCAGGCTCTCTCGCTGTCTCCCTCGCAGGCTCTCTCGCTGTCTCCCTCGCAGTCTCTCTCGCATTCTCTTTCGCTGTCTCTCTCGTTGTCTCTCTCGTTGTCTCTCTCGATGTCTCTCTCATTGTCTCCCTCGCTGTCTCCCTCTCAGTCTCTCTCTCATTCTCTCTCGCATTCTCTCTCGCTGTCTCCCTCGCACTCTCTGGCTTTCTCTCTGGCTTTCTCTCTCGCAGTCCCTCTCACTGTCTCTCTCGCAGTCTCTCTCGCAGTCTTTCTCGCTGTCTCCCTCACAGTCTCCCTCACAGTCTCCCTCACAGTCTCCCTCACAGTCTCTCTCGCTGTCTCTCTCGCTGTCTCTCTCACAGTCTCTCTCGCTGTCTCTCTCGCTGTCTCTCTCGCTGTCTCTCTCGCCGTCTCCCTCGCAGTCTCTCTCGAAGTCTCTCTCGCAGTCTCTCTCGCATTCTCTTTCGCTGTCTCTCTCGATGTCTCTCTCGTTGTCTCCCTCGCTGTCTCCCTCGCTGTCTCCCTCTCAGTCTCCCTCTCAGTCTCCCTCTCAGTCTCCCTCTCAGTCTCTCTCTCAGTCTCTCTCGCATTCTCTCTCGCTGTCTCCCTCGCTGTCTCCCTCGCACTCTCTGGCTTTCTCTCTCGCTTTCTCTCTCGCAGTCCCTCTCACTGTCTCTCTCGCTGTCTCCCTCACAGTCTCCCTCACAGTCTCTCTCGCTGCCTCTCTCGCCGTCTCTCTCGCCGTCTCCCTCGCAGTCTCTCTCGAAGTCTCTCTCGCTCTCTCTCTCGCTCTCTCTCTCGCCGTCGCCCTCGCCGTCTCCCTCGCCGTCTCCCTCGCCGTCTCCCTCGCAGTCTCCCTCGCAGTCTCTCTCGCTATCTCCATAGCAGTCTCTCTCGCAGTCTCCCTCACAGTCTCCCTCGCTGTCTCCCTCGCAGTCTCTCTCGCAGTCTCTCTCGCAGTCTCTCTCGCAGTCTCTCTCGCAGTCTCTCTCGCAGTCTCTCTCGCTGTCTCCCTCGCTATCTCCCTCGCTGTCTCTCTCGCAGTCTCTCTCGCAGTCTCTCTCGCAGTCTCTCTCGCAGTCTCTCTCGCAGTCTCTCTCGCAGTCTCTCTCGCTGTCTCCCTCGCTATCTCCCTCGCTGTCTCTCTCGCTGTCTCCCTTGCAGTCTCTCTCGCAGTCTCTCTCGCTTTCTCCCTCGCTGTCTCTCTCGCAGTCTCTCTCGCAGTCTCTCTCGCTGTCTCCCTCACTTTCTCCCTCGCTTTCTCCCTCGCTGTCTCTCTCGCTGTCTCTCTCGCTGTCTCTCTTGCTGTCTCTCTCGCTGTCTCTCTCGCTGTCTCCCTCGCAGTCTCTCTTGCAGTCTCTCTCGCTGTCTCCCTCGCTGTCTCCCTCGCTGTCTCCCTCGCTGTCTCCCTCGCTGTGTCCCTCGCTCTCTCCCTCGCAGTCTCCCTCACTGTCTCCCTTGCCGTCTCTCTCGCAGTCTCTCTCGCTGTCTTCCTCGCAGTTTCTCTCGCTGTCTCCCTCGCTGTCTCCCTCGCTGTCTCCCTCGCTGTCTCCCTCGCTGTCTCCCTCGCTGTCTCCCTCGCTGTCTCCCTCGCTGTCTCCCTCGCTGTCTCCCTCGCTGCCTCCCTCGCTGTCTCCCTAGCAGTCGCTCTCGCAGTCGCTCTCGCAGTCTCTCTCGCAGTCTCTCTCGCTGTCTCCCTCGCTGTCTCCCTCGCTGTCTCCCTCGCTGTCTCCCTCGCTGTCTCCCTCGCTGCCTCCCTCGCAGTATCTCTCGAAGTCTCTCTCGCTGTCTCCCTCGCTGTCTCCCTCGCTGTCTCCCTCGCTGTCTCTCTCGCTCTCTCTCTCGCCGTCTCCCTCGCAGTCTCTCTCGCAGTGTCTCTCGCTGTATCCCTCGCTGTCTCTCTCGCTATTTCCCTAGCAGTCTCTCTCGCAGTTTCTCTCGCTTTCTCCCTCGCATTCTCTCTCGCTGTCTCCCTCGCAGTCTCTCTCGCAGTCTCTCTCGCAGTCTCTCTCGCAGTCTCTCTCGCAGTCTCCCTCGCAGTCTCCCTCGCAGTGTCTCTCTCTGTATCCCTCGCTCTCTCTCTCGCTATTTCCCTAGCAGTCTCTCTCGCAGTTTCTCTCGCTTTCTCCCTCGCAGTCCCTCTCGCTGTCTCCCTCGCAGTCTCTCTCGCAGTCTCTCTCGCAGTCTCTCTCGCAGTCTCTCTCGCTGTCTCTCTCGCTGTCTCCCTCGCAGTCTCTCTCGCAGTCTCTCTCGCAGTCTCTCTCGCTTTCTCCCTCGCTCTCTCCCTCGCAGACTCTCTCGCAGACTCTCTCGCTGTCTCCCTCACTGTCTCTCTCGCTGTCTCCCTCGCAGTCTCCCTCGCAGTCTCTCTCGCAGTCTCCCTCGCAGTCTCCCTCGAAGTCTCCCTCGAAGTCACCCTGGATGTCTCTCTCGCAGTCTCTCTCGCATTCTCTTTCGCTGTCTCTTTCGCTGTCTCTCTCGATGTCTCTCTCGTTGTCTCCCTCTCAGTCTCCCTCTCAGTCTCCCTCTCAGTCTCCCTCTCAGTCTCTCTCTCAGTCTCTCTCTCAGTCTCTCTCGCATTCTGTCTCGCTGTCTCCCTCGCACTCTCTGGCTTTCTCTCTCGCTTTCTCTCTCGCAGTCCCTCTCACTGTCTCTCTCGCAGTCTCTCTCGCAGTCTCTCTCGCTGTCTCCCTCACAGTCTCCCTCACAGTCTCCCTCACTGTCTCCCTCGCTGTCTCTCTCGCCGTCTCCCTCGCAGTCTCTCTCGAAGTCTCTCTCGCTGTCTCCCTCGCTGTCTCTCTCGCTCGCCGTCGCTCTCACCGTCTCCCTCGCCATCTCCCTCGCAGTCACTCTCGCAGTCTCTCTCGCTGTATCCGTCGCTGTCTCTCTCGCTATCTCCATAGCAGTCTCTCTCGCAGTCTCCCTCACAGTCTCCCTCGCTGTCTCCCTCACAGTCTCTCTCGCTGTCTCCCTCACAGTCTCTCTCGCTGTCTCCCTCGCAGTCACCCTGGATGACTCTCTCGCAGTCTCTCTCGCATTCTCTTTCGCTGTCTCTCTCGATGTCTCTCTCGTTGTCTCCCTCGCTGTCTCCCTCGCTGTCTCCCTCGCTGTCTCCCTCGCTGTCTCCCTTGCTGTCTCCCTCTCAGTCTCCCTCTCAGTCTCCCTCTCAGTCTCTCTCTCAGTCTCTCTCTCAGTCTCTCTCTCAGTCTCTCTCGCATTCTCTCTCGCTGTCACCCTCGCACTCTCTGGCTTTCTCTCTGGCTTTCTCTCTCGCTTTCTCTCTCGCAGTCCCTCTCACTGTCTCTCTCGCAGTCTCCCTCACAGTCTCTCTCGCTGCCTCTCTCGCTGTCTCTCTCGCCGTCTCCCTCGCAGTCTCTCTCGAAGTCTCTCTCGCTGTCTCTCTCGCTCTCTCTCTCGCCGTCGCCCTCGCCGTCTCCCTCGCCGTCTACCTCGCAGTCACTCTCGCAGTCTCTCTCGCTGTATCCCTCGCTGTCTCTCTCGCTATCTCCATAGCAGTCTCTCTCGCAGTCTCCCTCGCAGTCTCCCTCGCAGTCTCCCTCGCAATCTCCCTCGCAGTCTCCCTCGCAGTCTCCCTCGCAGTCTCCATCGCAGTCTCTCTCGCAGTCTCTCTCGCAGTCTCTCTCGCTATCTCCCTCGCTATCTCCCTCGCTGTCTCTCTCGCTGTCTCCCTTGCAGTCTCCCTCGCAGTCTCTCTCGCTTTCTCTCTCGCAGTCTCTCTCGCAGTCACTCTCGCAGTCTCTCTCGCTTTCTCCCTCGCAGTCTCTCTCGCAGTCTCTCTCGCAGTCTCTCTCGCAGTCTCTCTCGCAGTCTCTCTCGCAGTCTCCCTCGCTTTCTCCCTCGCTTTCTCCCTCGCTGTCTCTCTCGCTGTGTCTCTCGCTGTCTCCCTCGCAGTCTCTCTTGCAGTCTCTCTCGCCGTCTCCCTCGCTGTCTCCCTCGCTGTCTCCCTCGCTCTCTCCCTCGCTCTCTCCCTCGCAGTCTCCCTCACTGTCTCCCTTGCCGTCTCTCTCGCTGTCTCCCTTGCCGTCTCCCTCGCTGTCTCCCTCGCTGTCTTCCTCGCAGTTTCTCTCGCTGTCTCCCTTGCTGTCTCCCTCGCTGTCTCACTCGCTGCCTCCCTCGCTGTCTCCCTCGCTGCCTCCCTCGCTGTCTCCCTAGCAGTCGCTCTCGCAGTCTCTCTCGCAGTCTCTCTCGCAGTCTCTCTCGCTGTCTCCCTCGCTGTCTCCCTCGCTGTCTCCCTCGCTTTCTCCCTCGCTGTCTCCCTCGCAGTCTCTCTCGAAGTCTCTCTCGCTGTCTCCCTCGCTGTCTCCCTCGCTGTCTCCCTCGCTGTCTCTCTCGCTCTCTCTCTCGCCGTCTCCCTCGCAGTCTCTCTCGCAGTGTCTCTCGCTGTATCCCTCGCTGTATCCCTCGCTGTCTCTCTCGCTATTTCCCTAGCAGTCTCTCTCGCAGTTTCTCTCGCTGTCTCCCTCGCAGTCTCCCTCGCAGTCTCCCTCGCAGTCTCCCTCGCAGGCTCTCTCGCTGTCTCCCTCGCAGTCTCTCTCGCATTCTCTTTCGCTGTCTCTCTCGTTGTCTCTCTCGTTGTCTCTCTCGATGTCTCTCTCATTGTCTCCCTCGCTGTCTCCCTCTCAGTCTCTCTCTCATTCTCTCTCGCATTCTCTCTCGCTGTCTCCCTCGCACTCTCTGGCTTTCTCTCTGGCTTTCTCTCTCGCAGTCCCTCTCACTGTCTCTCTCGCAGTCTCTCTCGCAGTCTTTCTCGCTGTCTCCCTCACAGTCTCCCTCACAGTCTCCCTCACAGTCTCCCTCACAGTCTCCCTCACAGTCTCTCTCGCTGTCTCTCTCGCTGTCTCTCTCACAGTCTCTCTCGCTGTCTCTCTCGCTGTCTCTCTCGCTGTCTCTCTCGCCGTCTCCCTCGCAGTCTCTCTCGAAGTCTCTCTCGCTGTCTCCCTCGCTGTCTCTCTCGCTCTCTCTCTCGCCGTCGCTCTCGCCGTCTCCCTCGCAGTCTCTCTCGAAGTCTCTCTCGCCGTCTCCCTCGCAGTCTCTCTCGAAGTCTCCCTCGCTGTCTCCCTCGCTGTCTCCCTCGCTGTCTCTCTCGCTCTCTCTCTCGCCGTCTCCCTCGCCGTCTCCCTCGCAGTCACTCTCGCAGTCACTCTCGCAGTCTCTCTCGCTGTATCCCTCGCTGTCTCTCTCGCTATCTCCACAGCAGTCTCTCTCGCAGTCTCCCTCACAGTCTCTCTCGCTGTCTCCCTCGCAGTCACCCTGGATGTCTCTCTCGCAGTCTCTCTCGCAGTCTCTCTCGCATTCTCTTTCGCTGTCTCTCTCGATGTCTCTCTCGATGTCTCTCTCGATGTCTCTCTCGTTGTCTCCCTCGCTGTCTCCCTCGCTGTCTCCCTCTCAGTCTCCCTCTCAGTCTCTCTCTCAGTCTCTCTCTCAGTCTCTCTCGCATTCTATCTCGCTGTCTCCCTCGCTGTCTCCCTCGCACTCTCTGGCTTTCTCTCTGGCTTTCTCTCTCGCAGTCCCTCTCACTGTCTCTCTCGCAGTCTCTCTCGCAGTCTCTCTCGCAGTCTCTCTCGCAGTCTCTCTCGCAGTCCCTCTCACTGTCTCTCTCGCAGTCCCTCTCACTGTCTCTCTCGCAGTCTCCCTCACAGTCTCCCTCGCAGTCTCTCTCGCAGTCTCTCTCGCAGTCTCTCTCGCAGTCTCTCTCGCTGTCTCTCTCGCAGTCTCTATCGCTGTCTCCCTCGCAGTCTCTATCGCTGTCTCCCTCGCAGTCTCTCTCGCAGTCTCACTCGCTTTCTCCCTCGCTCTCTCCCTCGCAGGCTCTCTCGCTGTCTCCCTCGCTGTCTCCCTCGCAGTCTCCCTCGCAGGCTCTCTCGCTGTCTCCCTCGCAGTCTCTCTCGCATTCTCTTTCGCTGTCTGTCTCGTTGTCTCTCTCGATGTCTCTCTCATTGTCTCCCTCGCTGTCTCCCTCTCAGTCTCTCTCGCATTCTCTCTCGCTGTCTCCCTCGCACTCTCTGGCTTTCTCTCTCGCAGTCCCTCTCACTGTCTCTCTCGCAGTCTCTCTCGCAGTCTCTCTCGCAGTCTCTCTCGCTGTCTCCCTCACAGTCTCCCTCACAGTCTCCCTCACAGTCTCTCTCGCTGTCTCTCTCGCTGTCTCTCTCACAGTCTCCCTCACTGTCTCTCTCGCTGTCTCTCTCGCTGTCTCTCTCGCTGTCTCTCTCGCCGTCTCCCTCGCAGTCTCTCTCGAAGTCTCTCTCGCTGTCTCCCTCGCTGTCTCCCTCGCTCTCTCTCTCGCCGTCGCTCTCGCCGTCTCCCTCGCAGTCTCTCTCGAAGTCTCTCTCGCTGTCTCTCTCGCTGTCTCCCTCACAGTCTCCCTCTCAGTCTCCCTCACAGTCTCTCTCGCTGTCTCTCTCGCTGTCTCTCTCACAGTCTCCCTCACTGTCTCTCTCGCTGTCTCTCTCGCTGTCTCTCTCGCCGTCTCCCTCGCAGTCTCTCTCGAAATCTCTCTCGCTGTCTCCCTCGCTGTCTCTCCCGCTCTCTCTCTCGCCGTCGCTCTCGCCGTCTCTCTCGCCGTCTCCCTCGCAGTCTCTCTCGAAGTCTCCCTCGCTGTCTCCCTCGCTGTCTCTCTCGCTCTCTCTCTCGCCGTCTCCCTCGCCGTCTCCCTCGCAGTCACTCTCGCAGTCACTCTCGCAGTCTCTCTCGCTGTATCCCTCGCTGTCTCTCTCGCTATCTCCATAGCAGTCTCTCTCGCAGTCTCCCTCACAGTCTCTCTCGCTGTCTCCCTCGCATTCTCTTTCGCTGTCTCTCTCGATGTCTCTCTCGATGTCTCTCTCGTTGTCTCCCTCGCTGTCTCCCTCTCAGTCTCTCTCTCAGTCTCTCTCTCAGTCTCTCTCTCAGTCTCTCTCTCAGTCTCTCTCTCAGTCTCTCTCGCATTCTATCTCGCTGTCTCCCTCGCTGTCTCCCTCGCACTCTCTGGCTTTCTCTCTGGCTTTCTCTCTGGCTTTCTCTCTCGCAGTCCCTCTCACTGTCTCTCTCGCAGTCTCTCTCGCAGTCCCTCTCACTGTCTCTCTCGCAGTCTCCCTCACAGTCTCTCTCGCTGCCTCTCTCGCTGTCTCTCTCGCCGACTCCCTCGCAGTCTCCCTCGCAGTCTCTCTCGAAGTCTCTCTCGCTGTCTCCCTCGCTGTCTCTCTCGCTCTCTCTCTCGCCATCGCCCTCGCCGTCTCCCTCGCCGTCTCCCTCGCAGTCACTCTCGCAGTCTCTCTCGCTGTATCCCTCGATGTCTCTCTCGCTATCTCCATAGCAGTCTCTCTCGCAGTCTCCCTCACAGTCTCCCTCGCTGTCTCTCTCGCAGTCTCTCTCGCAGTCTCTCTCGCAGTCTCTCTCGCAGTCTCTCTCGCAGTCTCTCTCGCTGTCTCCCTCGCTGTCTCTCTCGCTGTCTCCCTTGCAGTCTCCCTCGCAGTCTCTCTCGCTTTCTCCCTCGCAGTCTCTCTCGCTTTCTCCCTCGCAGTCTCTCTCGCAGTGTTCCTCGCAGTTTCTCTCGCTGACTCCCTCGCTGTCTCCCTCGCAGTCTCTCTTGCAGTCTCCCTCGCTGTCTCCCTCGCTGTCTCCCTCGCTGTCTCCCTCGCTGTCTCCCTTGCTGTCTCTCTCGCAGTCTCCCTCGCTATCTCCCTCGCTGTCTCCCTCGCTGTCTCACGCGATCTCTCTCGCATTCTCTCTCGTTGTCTCCCTCGCAGTCTCTCTCGCTGTGTCCCTCGCAGTCTCTCTCACAGGCTCTGTCGCTGTCTCTGTCGCTGTCTCTGTCGCTGTCTCTGTCGCTGTCTCCCTCGCTGCCTCCCTCGCAGTCTCCCTCGCCGTCTTCCTCGCAGTTTCTCTCACTGTCTCCCTCGCTGTCTCCCTCGCTGTCTCCCTCGCTGTCTCCCTCGCTGTCTCCCTCGCTGTCTCCCTCGCTGTCTCCCTCGCTGCCTCCCTCGCTGTCTCCCTAGCAGTCGCTCTCGCAGTCTCTCTCGCAGTCTCTCTCGCAGTCTCCCTCGCTGTCTCCCTCGCTGTCTCCCTCGCTGTCTCCCTCGCTGTCTCCCTCGCAGTCTCTCTCGAAGTCTCTCTCGCTGTCTCCCTCGCTGTCTCCCTCGCTGTCTCCCTCGCTGTCGCCCTCGCTGTCTCCCTCGCTCTCTCCCTCGCTCTCTCTCTCGCTCTCTCTCTCGCTCTCTCTCTCGCCGTCTCCCTCGCAGTCTCTCTCGCTGTATCCCTCGCTGTCTCTCTCGCTATTTCCCTAGCAGTCTCTCTCGCAGTCTCTCTCGCTGTCTCCCTCGCAGTCTCTCTCGCAGTCTCTCTCGCAGTCTCTCTCGCAGTCTCTCTCGCAGTCTCTCTCGCTGTCTCTCTCGCTGTCTCCCTCGCAGTCTGTCTCGCTGTCTCCCTCGCAGTCTCTCTCACAGTCTCTCTCGCAGTCTCTCTCGCTGTCTCCCTCGCAGTCTCTATCGCTGTCTCCCTCGCAGTCTCCCTCGCAGTCTCTCTCGCAGTCTCTCTCGCAGTCTCTCTCGCAGTCTCTCTCGCAGTCTCTCTCGCTTTCTCCCTCGCTCTCTCACTCGCAGACTCTCTCACTGTCTCCCTCGCTGTCTCCCTCGCTGTCTCCCTCGCTGTCTCCCTCGCTGTCTCCCTCGCTGTCTCTCTCGCTGTCTCTCTCGCTGTCTCTCTCGCTGTCTCTCTCGCTGTCTTCCTCGCAGTCTCTCTTGCAGTCTCTCTCGCTCTCTCCCTCGCCGTCTCCCTCGCCATCTCTCTCGCAGTCTCTCTCGCTGTCTTCCTCGCAGTTTCTCTCGCAGTTTCTCTCGCTGTCTCCCTCGCTGTCTCCCTCGCTGTCTCCCTCGCTGCCTCCCTTGCTGTCTCCCTAGCAGACGCTCTCGCAGTCTCTCTCGCAGTCTCCCTCGCTGTCTCCCTCGCTGTCTCCCTCGCTGCCTCCCTCACAGTCTCTCTCGCTGTCTCCCTCGCTGTCTCCCTCGCTGTCTCCCTCGCTGTCTCCCTCGCCGTCTCCCTCGCAGTCTCTCTCGCCGTGTCTCTCGCTATATCCCTCGCTGTCTCTCTCGCTATTTCCCTAGCAGTCTCTCTCGCAGTTTCTCTCGCTGTCTCCCTCGCAGTCTCTCTCGCTGTCTCCCTCGCAGTCTCTCTCGCAGTCTCTCTCGCAGTCTCTCTCGCAGTCTCTCTCGCAGTCTCTCTCGCTGTCTCCCTCGCTGTCTCCCTCACAGTCTCTCTCGCAGTCTCTCTCACAGTCTCTCTCGCAGTCTCTCTCGCTGTCTCCCTCGCAGTCTCTATCGCTGTCTCCCTCGCAGTCTCTCTCGCAGTCTCTCTCGCTTTCTCCCTCGCTTTCTCCCTCGCTCTCTCCCTCGCAGACTCTCTCGCTGTCTCCCTCGCTGTCTCCCTCGCTGTCTCCCTCGCTGTCTCCATCGCTGTCTACCTCGCTGTCTCCCTCACTGTCTCTCTCGCTGTCTCCCTCACATTCTCTCTCGCTGTCTCTCTCGCTGTCTCCCTCGCAGTCTCCCTCGAAGTCTCCCTCGCCGTCTCCCTCGCAGTCTCTCTCGAAGTCTCTCTCGCTGTCTCCCTCGCTGTCTCCCTCGCTGTCTCTCTCGCTCTCTCTCTCGCCGTCGCTCTCTCCGTCTCCCTCGCCGTCTCCCTCGCAGTCTCTCTCGCTATCTCCATAGCAGTCTCTCTCGCAGTCTCCCTCACAGTCTCCCTCGCTGTCTCCCTCACAGTCTCTCTTGCTGTCTCCCTCGCAGTCACCCTGGATGTCTTTCTCGCAGTCTCTCTCGCAGTCTCTCTCGCATTCTCTTTCGCTGTCTCTCTCGATGTCTCTCTCGTTGTCTCCCTCGCTGTCTCCCTCGCTGTCTCCCTCGCTGTCTCCCTCGCTGTCTCCCTCGCTGTCTCCCTCGCTGTCTCCCTTGCTGTCTCCCTTGCTGTCTCCCTCTCAGTCTCTCTCGCATTCTCTCTCGCTGTCTCCCTCGCTGTCTCCCTCGCACTCTCTGGCTTTCTCTCTGGCTTTCTCTCTCGCTTTCTCTCTCGCAGTCCCTCTCACTGTCCCTCTCACTGTCTCTCTCGCTGTCTCCCTCACAGTCTCCCTCACAGTCTCTCTCGCTGCCTCTCTCGCTGTCTCTCTCGCCGTCTCCCTCGCAGTCTCTCTTGAAGTCTCTCTCGCTCTCTCTCTCGCCGTCGCCCTCGCCGTCTCCCTCGCCGTCTCCCTCGCAGTCTCCCTCGCAGTCTCTCTCGCTATCTCCATAGCAGTCTCTCTCGCAGTCTCCCTCACAGTCTCCCTCGCTGTCTCCCTCGCTGTCTCCCTCGCTGTCTCCCTCGCAGTCTCTCTCGCAGTCTCTCTCGCAGTCTCTCTCGCAGTCTCTCTCGCAGTCTCTCTCGCAGTCTCTCTCGCTGTCTCCCTCGCTATCTCCCTCGCTGTCTCTCTCGCTGTCTCCCTTGCAGTCTCTCTCGCAGTCTCTCTCGCTTTCTCCCTCGCAGTCTCTCTCGCAGTCTCTCTCGCTTTCTCCCTCGCTTTCTCCCTCGCAGTCTCTCTCGCAGTCTCTCTCGCAGTCTCTCTCGCTGTCTCCCTCACTTTCTCCCTCGCTTTCTCCCTCGCTTTCTCCCTCGCTGTCTCTCTCGCTGTCTCTCTCGCTGTCTCTCTCGCTGTCTCTCTCGCTGTCTCTCTCGCTGTCTCCCTCGCAGTCTCTCTTGCAGTCTCTCTCGCTGTCTCCCTCGCTGTCTCCCTCGCTGTCTCCCTCGCTGTCTCCCTCGCTGTCTCCCTCGCTGTGTCCCTCGCTCTCTCCCTCGCAGTCTCCCTCACTGTCTCCCTTGCCGTCTCTCTCGCAGTCTCTCTCGCTGTCTTCCTCGCAGTTTCTCTCGCTGTCTCCCTCGCTGTCTCCCTCGCTGTCTCCCTCGCTGTCTCCCTCGCTGTCTCCCTCGCTGCCTCCCTCGCTGTCTCCCTAGCAGTCGCTCTCGCAGTCGCTCTCGCAGTCTCTCTCGCAGTCTCTCTCGCAGTCTCTCTCGCTGTCTCCCTCGCTGTCTCCCTCGCTGTCTCCCTCGCTGTCTCCCTCGCTGCCTCCCTCGCAGTATCTCTCGAAGTCTCTCTTGCTGTCTCCCTCGCTGTCTCCTTCGCTGTCTCCCTCGCTGTCTCTCTCGCTCTCTCGCCGTCTCCCTCGCAGTCTCTCTCGCAGTGTCTCTCGCTGTATCCCTCGCTGTCTCTCTCGCTATTTCCCTAGCAGTCTCTCTCGCAGTTTCTCTCGCTTTCTCCCTCGCATTCTCTCTCGCTGTCTCCCTCGCAGTCTCTCTCGCAGTCTCTCTCGCAGTCTCCCTCGCAGTCTCCCTCGCAGTGTCTCTCTCTGTATCCCTCGCTCTCTCTCTCGCTATTTCCCTAGCAGTCTCTCTCGCAGTTTCTCTCGCTTTCTCCCTCGCAGTTTCTCTCGCTTTCTCCCTCGCAGTCCCTCTCGCTGTCTCCCTCGCAGTCTCTCTCGCAGTCTCTCTCGCAGTCTCTCTCACAGTCTCTCTCGCAGTCTCTCTCGCTGTCTCTCTCGCTGTCTCCCTCGCAGTCTCTCTCGCAGTCTCTCTCGCAGTCTCTCTCGCAGTCTCTCTCGCAGTCTCTCTCGCTTTCTCCCTCGCTCTCTCCCTCGCAGACTCTCTCGCAGACTCTCTCGCTGTCTCCCTCACTGTCTCTCTCGCTGTCTCCCTCGCAGTCTCTCTCGCTGTCTCCCTCGCAGTCTCCCTCGAAGTCTCCCTCGAAGTCACCCTGGATGTCTCTCTCGCAGTCTCTCTCGCATTCTCTTTCGCTGTCTCTTTCGCTGTCTCTCTCGATGTCTCTCTCGTTGTCTCCCTCTCAGTCTCCCTCTCAGTCTCCCTCTCAGTCTCTCTCTCAGTCTCTCTCTCAGTCTCTCTCGCATTCTGTCTCGCTGTCTCCCTCGCACTCTCTGGCTTTCTCTCTCGCTTTCTCTCTCGCAGTCCCTCTCACTGTCCCTCTCGCTGTCTCTCTCGCAGTCTCTCTCGCAGTCTCTCTCGCAGTCTCTCTCGCAGTCTCTCTCGCTGTCTCCCTCACAGTCTCCCTCACAGTCTCCCTCGCTGTCTCCCTCGCTGTCTCTCTCGCCGTCTCCCTCGCAGTCTCTCTCGAAGTCTCTCTCGCTGTCTCCCTCGCTGTCTCTCTCGCTCTCTCTCTCGCCGTCGCTCTCACCGTCTCCCTCGCCGTCTCCCTCGCAGTCACTCTCGCAGTCTCTCTCGCTGTATCCCTCGCTGTCTCTCTCGCTATCTCCATAGCAGTCTCTCTCGCAGTCTCCCTCACAGTCTCCCTCGCTGTCTCCCTCACAGTCTCTCTCGCTGTCTCCCTCACAGTCTCTCTCGCTGTCTCCCTCGCAGTCACCCTGGATGTCTCCCTCGCAGTCTCTCTCGCATTCTCTTTCGCTGTCTCTATCGATGTCTCTCTCGTTGTCTCCCTCGCTGTCTCCCTCGCTGTCTCCCTCGCTGTCTCCCTCGCTGTCTCCCTCGCTGTCTCCCTTGCTGTCTCCCTCTCAGTCTCCCTCTCAGTCTCCCTCTCAGTCTCTCTCTCAGTCTCTCTCTCAGTCTCTCTCTCAGTCTCTCTCGCATTCTCTCTCGCTGTCACCCTCGCACTCTCTGGCTTTCTCTCTGGCTTTCTCTCTCGCTTTCTCTCTCGCAGTCCCTCTCACTGTCTCTCTCGCAGTCTCCCTCACAGTCTCTCTCGCTGCCTCTCTCGCTGTCTCTCTCGCCGTCTCCCTCGCAGTCTCTCTCGAAGTCTCTCTCGCTGTCTCTCTCGCTCTCTCTCTCGCCGTCGCCCTCGCCGTCTCCCTCGCCGTCTCCCTCGCAGTCACTCTCGCAGTCTCTCTCGCTGTATCCCTCGCTGTCTCTCTCGCTATCTCCATAGCAGTCTCCCTCGCAGTCTCCATCGCAGTCTCCCTCGCAGTCTCCATCGCAGTCTCTCTCGCAGTCTCTCTCGCAGTCTCTCTCGCAGTCTCTCTCGCTATCTCCCTCGCTATCTCCCTCGCTGTCTCTCTCGCTGTCTCCCTTGCAGTCTCCCTCGCAGTCTCTCTCGCTTTCTCCCTCGCAGTCTCTCTCGCAGTCTCTCTCGCAGTCACTCTCGCAGTCTCTCTCGCTTTCTCCCTCGCAGTCTCTCTCGCAGTCTCTCTCGCAGTCTCTCTCGCAGTCTCTCTCGCTGTCTCCCTCGCTGTCTCCCTCGCTTTCTCCCTCGCTTTCTCCCTCGCTGTCTCTCTCGCTGTGTCTCTCGCTGTCTCCCTCGCAGTCTCTCTTGCAGTCTCTCTTGCAGTCTCTCTCGCAGTCTCCCTCGCTGTCTCCCTCGCTGTCTCCCTCGCTGTCTCCCTCGCTGTCTCCCTCGCTCTCTCCCTCGCAGTCTCCCTCACTGTCTCCCTTGGCGTCTCTCTCGCTGTCTCCCTTGCCGTCTCCCTCGCTGTCTCCCTCGCTGTCTTCCTCGCAGTTTCTCTCGCTGTCTCCCTTGCTGTCTCCCTTGCTGTCTCCCTTGCTGTCTCCCTCGCTGTCTCCCTCGCTGCCTCCCTCGCTGTCTCCCTAGCAGTCGCTCTCGCAGTCTCTCTCGCAGTCTCTCTCGCAGTCTCTCTCGCAGTCTCTCTCGCAGTCTCTCTCGCTGTCTCCCTCGCTGTCTCCCTCGCTGTCTCCCTCGCTGCCTCCCTCGCAGTCTCTCTCGAAGTCTCTCTCGCTGTCTCCCTCGCTGTCTCCCTCGCTGTCTCCCTCGCTGTCTCCCTCGCTGTCTCTCTCGCTCTCTCTCTCGCCGTCTCCCTCGCAGTCTCTCTCGCAGTGTCTCTCGCTGTGTCCCTCGCTGTCTCTCTCGCTATTTCCCTAGCAGTCTCTCTCGCAGTTTCTCTCGCTGTCTCCCTCGCTGTCTCCCTCGCAGTCTCTCTCGCAGTCTCTCTCGCAGTCTCTCTCGCAGTCTCTCTCGCAGTCTCCCTCGCAGTCTCCCTCGCAGTCTCTCTCGCAGTCTCTCTCGCAGTCTCTCTCGCTGTCTCCCTCGCTGTCTCCCTCGCTGTCTCCCTCGCTGTCTCTCTCGCTGTCTCTCTCGCTGTCTCCCTCGCAGTCTCTCTCGCAGTCTCTCTCGCAGTCTCTCTCGCAGTCTCTCTCGCTGTCTCTATCGCTGTCTCTATCGCTGTCTCCCTCGCAGTCTCTATCGGTGTCTCCCTCGCAGTCTCTATCGCTGTCTCCCTCGCAGTCTCTCTCGCAGTCTCACTCGCTTTCTCCCTCGCTCTCTCCCTCGCAGGCTCTCTCGCTGTCTCCCTCGCAGTCTCCCTCGCAGTCTCCCTCGCAGGCTCTCTCGCTGTCTCCCTCGCAGTCTCTTTCGCTGTCTCTTTCGCTGTCTCTCTCGTTGTCTCTCTCGTTGTCTCTCTCGATGTCTCTCTCATTGTCTCCCTCGCTGTCTCCCTCTCAGTCTCTCTCTCAGTCTCTCTCTCAGTCTCTCTCGCATTCTCTCTCGCTGTCTCCCTCGCACTCTCTGGCTTTCTCTCTCGCTTTCTCTCTCGCAGTCCCTCTCACTGTCTCTCTCGCAGTCTCTCTCGCTGTCTCCCTCACAGTCTCACTCACAGTCTCCCTCACAGTCTCCCTCACAGTCTCTCTCGCTGTCTCTCTCGCTGTCTCTCTCACAGTCTCCCTCACAGTCTCTCTCGCTGTCTCTCTCTCTGTCTCTCTCGCTGTCTCTCTCGCCGTCTCCCTCGCTGTCTCTCTCGCTCTCTCTCTCGCCGTCGCTCTCGCCGTCTCCCTCGCAGTCTCTCTCGAAGTCTCTCTCGCTGTCTCCCTCGCTGTCTCTCCCGCTCTCTCTCTCGCCGTCGCTCTCGCCGTCTCCCTCGCAGTCTCTCTCGAAGTCTCTCTCGCCGTCTCCCTCGCCGTCTCCCTCGCAGTCTCTCTCGAAGTCTCCCTCGCTGTCTCCCTCGCTGTCTCCCTCGCCGTCTCCCTCGCAGTCTCTCTCGCCGTGTCTCTCGCTATATCCCTCGCTGTCTCTCTCGCTATTTCCCTAGCAGTCTCTCTCGCAGTTTCTCTCGCTGTCTCCCTCGCAGTCTCTCTCGCTGTCTCCCTCGCAGTCTCTCTCGCAGTCTCTCTCGCAGTCTCTCTCGCTGTCTCCCTCGCTGTCTCCCTCACAGTCTCTCTCGCAGTCTCTCTCGCAGTCTCTCTCGCAGTCTCTCTCGCTGTCTCCCTCGCAGTCTCTATCGCTGTCTCCCTCGCAGTCTCTCTCGCAGTCTCTCTCGCTTTCTCCCTCGCTTTCTCCCTCGCTCTCTCCCTCGCAGACTCTCTCGCAGACTCTCTCGCTGTCTCCCTCGCTGTCTCCCTCGCTGTCTCCCTCGCTGTCTCCCTCACTGTCTCTCTCGCTGTCTCCCTCACATTCTCTCTCGCTATCTCTCTCGCTGTCTCCCTCGCAGTCTCCCTCGAAGTCTCCCTCGAAGTCTCCCTCGAAGTCACCCTGGATGTCTCTCTCGCAGTCTCTCTCGCATTCTCTTTTGCTGTCTCTCTCGATGTCTCTCTCGATGTCTCTCTCGCTGTCTCCCTCGCTGTCTCCCTCTCAGTCTCTCTCTCAGTCTCTCTCGCATTCTCTCTCGCTGTCTCCCTCGCACTCTCTGGCTTTCTCTCTCGCTTTCTCTCTCGCAGTCCCTCTCACTGTCTCTCTCGCAGTCTCTCTCGCAGTCTCTCTCGCAGTCTCTCTCGCAGTCTCTCTCGCTGTGTCCCTCACAGTCTCTCTCGCTGTCTCTCTCGCTGTCTCTCTCGCTGTCTCTCTCGCTGTCTCTCTCGCCGTCTCCCTCGCAGTCTCTCTCGAAGTCTCTCTCGCTGTCTCCCTCGCTGTCTCCCTCACTGTCTCTCTCGCTCTCTCTCTCGCCGTCGCTCTCTCCGTCTCCCTCGCCGTCTCCCTCGCAGTCTCTCTCGCAGTCTCTCTCGCTGTATCCCTCGCTGTCTCTCTCGCTATCTCCATAGCAGTCTCTCTCGCAGTCTCCATCACAGTCTCCCTCGCTGTCTCCCTCACAGTCTCTCTTGCTGTCTCCCTCGCAGTCACCCTGGATGTCTCTCTCGCAGTCTCTCTCGCATTCTCTTTCGCTGTCTCTCTCGATGTCTCTCTCGTTGTCTCTCTCGTTGTCTCTCTCGTTGTCTCCCTCGCTGTCTCCCTCTCAGTCTCTCTCTCAGTCTCTCTCTCAGTCTCTCTCTCAGTCTCTCTCGCATTCTATCTCGCTGTCTCCCTCGCTGTCTCCCTCGCACTCTCTGGCTTTCTCTCTGGCTTTCTCTCTCGCAGTCCCTCTGACTGTCTCTCTCGCTGTCTCCCTCACAGTCTCCCTCACAGTCTCTCTCGCTGCCTCTCTCGCTGTCTCTCTCGCCGTCTCCCTCGCAGTCTCTCTCGAAGTCTCTCTCGCTCTCTCTCTCGCCGTCGCCCTCGCCGTCTCCCTCACCGTCTCCCTCGCAGTCTCCCTCGCAGTCTCTCTCGCTATCTCCATAGCAGTCTCTCTCGCAGTCTCCCTCACAGTCTCCCTCGCTGTCTCCCTCGCTGTCTCCCTCGCAGTCTCTCTCGCAGTCTCTCTCGCAGTCTCTCTCGCAGTCTCTCTCGCAGTCTCTCTCGCAGTCTCTCTCGCAGTCTCTCTCGCAGTCTCTCTCGCAGTCTCTCTCGCTGTCTCCCTCGCTATCTCCCTCGCTGTCTCTCTTGCTGTCTCCCTTGCAGTCTCTCTCGCAGTCTCTCTCGCTTTCACCCTCGCAGTCTCTCTCGCAGTCTCTCTCGCTTTCTCCCTCGCTGTCTCTCTCGCAGTCTCTCTCGCAGTCTCTCTCGCTGTCTCCCTCACTTTCTCCCTCGCTTTCTCCCTCGCTTTCTCCCTCGCTGTCTCTCTCGCTGTCTCTCTCGCTGTCTCTCTTGCTGTCTCTCTCGCTGTCTCTCTCGCTGTCTCCCTCGCAGTCTCTCTTGCAGTCTCTCTCGCTGGCTCCCTCGCTGTCTCCCTCGCTGTCTCCCTCGCTGTCTCCCTCGCTGTCTCCCTCGCTGTGTCCCTCGCTCTCTCCCTCGCAGTCTCCCTCACTGTCTCCCTTGCCGTCTCTCTCGCAGTCTCTCTCGCTGTCTTCCTCGCAGTTTCTCTCGCTGTCTCCCTCGCTGTCTCCCTCGCTGTCTCCCTCGCTGTCTCCCTCGCTGTCTCCCTCGCTGTCTCCCTCGCTGCCTCCCTCGCTGCCTCCCTCGCTGTCTCCCTAGCAGTCGCTCTCGCAGTCGCTCTCGCAGTCTCTCTCGCAGTCTCTCTCGCTGTCTCCCTCGCTGTCTCCCTCGCTGTCTCCCTCACTGCCTCCCTCGCAGTATCTCTCGAAGTCTCTCTCGCTGTCTCCCTCGCTGTCTCCCTCGCTGTCTCCCTCGCTGTCTCTCTCGCTCTCTCTCTCGCCGTCTCCCTCGCAGTCTCTCTCGCAGTGTCTCTCGCTGTATCCCTCGCTGTCTCTCTCGCTATTTCCCTAGCAGTCTCTCTCGCAGTCTCTCTCGCTGTGTCCCTCACAGTCTCTCTCGCTGTCTCTCTCACTGTCTCTCTCGCTGTCTCTCTCGCTGTCTCTCTCGCCGTCTCCCTCGCAGTCTCTCTCGAAGTCTCTCTCGCTGTCTCCCTCGCTGTCTCCCTCACTGTCTCTCTCGCTCTCTCTCTCGCCGTCGCTCTCTTCGTCTCCCTCGCCGTCTCCCTCGCAGTCTCTCTCGCAGTCTCTCTCGCTGTATCCCTCGCTGTCTCTCTCGCTATCTCCATAGCAGTCTCTCTCGCAGTCTCCCTCACAGTCTCCCTCGCTGTCTCCCTCACAGTCTCTCTTGCTGTCTCCCTCGCAGTCACCCTGGATGTCTCTGTCGCAGTCTCTCTCGCATTCTCTTTCGCTGTCTCTCTCGATGTCTCTCTCGTTGTCTCCCTCGCTGTCTCCCTCGCTGTCTCCCTCTCAGTCTCCCTCTCAGTCTCCCTCTCAGTCTCTCTCTCAGTCTCTCTCGCATTCTCTCTCGCTGTCTCCCTCGCTGTCTCCCTCGCACTCTCTGGCTTTCTCTCTGGCTTTCTCTCTCGCTTTCTCTCTCGCAGTCCCTCTCACTGTCTCTCTCGCTGTCTCCCTCACAGTCTCCCTCACAGTCTCTTTCGCTGCCTCTCTCGCTGTCTCTCTCGCTGTCTCCCTCGCAGTCTCTCTCGAAGTCTCTCTCGCTCTCTCTCTCGCCGTCGCCCTCGCCGTCTCCCTCACCGTCTCCCTCGCAGTCTCCCTCGCAGTCTCTCTCGCTATCTCCATAGCAGTCTCTCTCGCAGTCTCCCTCACAGTCTCCCTCGCTGTCTCCCTCGCTGTCTCCCTCGCAGTCTCTCTCGCAGTCTCTCTCGCAGTCTCTCTCGCAGTCTCTCTCGCAGTCTCTCTCGCAGTCTCTCTCGCTGTCTCCCTCGCTATCTCCCTCGCTGTCTCTCTCGCTGTCTCCCTTGCAGTCTCTCTCGCAGTCTCTCTCGCTTTCTCCCTCGCAGTCTCTCTCGCAGTCTCTCTCGCTTTCTCCCTCGCTGTCTCTCTCGCAGTCTCTCTCGCAGTCTCTCTCGCTGTCTCCCTCACTTTCTCCCTCGCTTTCTCCCTCGCTTTCTCCCTCGCTGTCTCTCTCGCTGTCTCTCTCGCTGTCTCTCTCGCTGTCTCTCTCGCTGTCTCTCTCGCTGTCTCCCTCGCAGTCTCTCTCGCAGTCTCTCTCGCTGTCTCCCTCGCTGTCTCCCTCGCTGTCTCCCTCGCTGTGTCCCTCGCTCTCTCCCTCGCAGTCTCCCTCACTGTCTCCCTTGCCGTCTCTCTCGCAGTCTCTCTCGCTGTCTTCCTCGCAGTTTCTCTCGCTGTCTCCCTCGCTGTCTCCCTCGCTGTCTCCCTCGCTGTCTCCCTCGCTGTCTCCCTCGCTGTCTCCCTCGCAGTCTCCCTAGCAGTCGCTCTCGCAGTCGCTCTCGCAGTCTCTCTCGCAGTCTCTCTCGCAGTCTCTCTCGCTGTCTCCCTCGCTGTCTCCCTCGCTGTCTCCCTCGCTGCCTCCCTCGCAGTATCTCTCGAAGTCTCTCTCGCTGTCTCCCTCGCTGTCTCCCTCGCTGTCTCATTCGCTCTCTCTCTCGCCGTCTCCCTCGCCGTCTCCCTCGCCGTCTCCCTCGCAGTCTCTCTCGCAGTGTCTCTCGCTGTATCCCTCGCTGTCTCTCTCGCTATTTCCCTAGCAGTCTCTCTCGCAGTTTCTCTCGCTTTCTCCCTCGCATTCTCTCTCGCTGTCTCCCTCGCAGTCTCTCTCGCAGTCTCTCTCGCAGTCTCCCTCGCAGTCTCCCTCGCAGTGTCTCTCTCTGTATCCCTCGCTCTCTCTCTCGCTATTTCCCTAGCAGTCTCTCTCGCAGTTTCTCTCGCTTTCTCCCTCGCAGTCCCTCTCGCTGTCTCCCTCGCAGTCTCTCTCGCAGTCTCTCTCGCAGTCTCTCTCACAGTCTCTCTCGCAGTCTCTCTCGCAGTCTCTCTCGCTGTCTCTCTCGCTGTCTCCCTCGCAGTCTCTCTCGCAGTCTCTCTCGCAGTCTCTCTCGCTTTCTCCCTCGCTCTCTCCCTCGCAGACTCTCTCGCAGACTCTCTCGCTGTCTCCCTCACTGTCTCTCTCGCTGTCTCCCTCGCAGTCTCTCTCGCTGTCTCCCTCGCAGTCTCCCTCGAAGTCTCCCTCGAAGTCACCCTGGATGTCTCTCTCGCAGTCTCTCTCGCATTCTCTTTCGCTGTCTCTTTCGCTGTCTCTCTCGATGTCTCTCTCGTTGTCTCCCTCTCAGTCTCCCTCTCAGTCTCCCTCTCAGTCTCTCTCTCAGTCTCTCTCTCAGTCTCTCTCGCATTCTGTCTCGCTGTCTCCCTCGCACTCTCTGGCTTTCTCTCTCGCTTTCTCTCTCGCAGTCCCTCTCACTGTCTCTCTCGCAGTCTCTCTCGCAGTCTCTCTCGCAGTCTCTCTCGCTGTCTCCCTCACAGTCTCCCTCACAGTCTCCCTCACTGTCTCCCTCGCTGTCTCCCTCGCAGTCTCTCTCGAAGTCTCTCTCGCTGTCTCCCTCGCTGTCTCTCTCACTCTCTCTCTCACCGTCGCTCTCACCGTCTCCCTCGCCGTCTCCCTCGCAGTCACTCTCGCAGTCTCTCTCGCTGTATCCGTCGCTGTCTCTCTCGCTATCTCCATAGCAGTCTCTCTCGCAGTCTCCCTCACAGTCTCCCTCGCTGTCTCCCTCACAGTCTCTCTCGCTGTCTCCCTCACAGTCTCTCTCGCTGTCTCCCTCGCAGTCACCCTGGATGTCTCTCTCGCAGTCTCTCTCGCATTCTCTTTCGCTGTCTCTCTCGATGTCTCTCTCGTTGTCTCCCTCGCTGTCTCCCTCGCTGTCTCCCTCGCTGTCTCCCTTGCTGTCTCCCTTGCTGTCTCCCTCTCAGTCTCCCTCTCAGTCTCTCTCTCAGTCTCTCTCTCAGTCTCTCTCTCAGTCTCTCTCGCATTCTCTCTCGCTGTCACCCTCGCACTCTCTGGCTTTCTCTCTGGCTTTCTCTCTCGCTTTCTCTCTCGCAGTCCCTCTCACTGTCTCTCTCGCAGTCTCCCTCACAGTCTCTCTCGCTGCCTCTCTCGCTGTCTCTCTCGCCGTCTCCCTCGCAGTCTCTCTCGAAGTCTCTCTCGCTGTCTCTCTCGCTCTCTCTCTCGCCGTCGCCCTCGCCGTCTCCCTCGCCGTCTCCCTCGCTGTCTACCTCGCAGTCACTCTCGCAGTCTCTCTCGCTGTATCCCTCGCTGTCTCTCTCGCTATCTCCATAGCAGTCTCTCTCGCAGTCTCCCTCGCAGTCTCCCTCGCAGTCTCCCTCGCAGTCTCCATCGCAGTCTCTCTCGCAGTCTCTCTCGCAGTCTCTCTCGCTATCTCCCTCGCTGTCTCTCTCGCTGTCTCTCTCGCTGTCTCCCTTGCAGTCTCCCTCGCAGTCTCTCTCGCTTTCTCCCTCGCAGTCTCTCTCGCAGTCTCTCTCGCAGTCTCTCTCGCAGTCACTCTCGCAGTCTCTCTCGCTTTCTCCCTCGCAGTCTCTCTCGCAGTCTCTCTCGCAGTCTCTCTCGCAGTCTCTCTCGCTGTCTCCCTCGCTTTCTCCCTCGCTTTCTCCCTCGCTGTCTCTCTCGCTGTGTCTCTCGCTGTCTCCCTCGCAGTCTCTCTTGCAGTCTCTCTCGCCGTCTCCCTCGCTGTCTCCCTCGCTGTCTCCCTCGCTGTCTCCCTCGCTCTCTCCCTCGCAGTCTCCCTCACTGTCTCCCTTGCCGTCTCTCTCGCTGTCTCCCTTACCGTCTCCCTCGCTGTCTCCCTCGCTGTCTTCCTCGCAGTTTCTCTCGCTGTCTCCCTTGCTGTCTCCCTCGCTGTCTCCCTCGCTGCCTCCCTCGCTGTCTCCCTAGCAGTCGCTCTCGCAGTATCTCTCGCAGTATCTCTCGCAGTCTCTCTCGCAGTCTCTCTCGCAGTCTCTCTCGCTGTCTCCCTCGCTGTCTCCCTCGCTGTCTCCCTCGCTGCCTCCCTCGCAGTCTCTCTCGCTGTCTCTCTCGCTGTCTCCCTCGCTGTCTCCCTCGCTGTCTCCCTCGCTGTCTCTCTCGCTCTCTCTCTCGCCGTCTCCCTCGCAGTCTCTCTCGCAGTGTCTCTCGCTGTATCCCTCGCTGTCTCTCTCGCTATTTCCCTAGCAGTCTCTCTCGCAGTTTCTCTCGCTGTCTCCCTCGCAGTCTCTCTCGCTGTCTCCCTCGCAGTCTCTCTCGCAGTCTCTCTCGCAGTCTCTCTCGCAGTCTCTCTCGCAGTCTCTCTCGCAGTCTCTCTCGCTGTCTCCCTCGCTGTCTCCCTCGCAGTCTCTCTCGCAGTCTCTCTCACAGTCTCTCTCGCAGTCTCTCTCGCTGTCTCCCTCGCAGTCTCTATCGCTGTCTCCCTCGCAGTCTCTCTCGCAGTCTCTCTCGCTTTCTCCCTCGCTTTCTCCCTCGCTCTCTCCCTCGCAGACTCTCTCGCAGACTCTCTCGCTGTCTCCCTCGCTGTCTCCCTCGCTGTCTCCCTCGCTGTCTCCCTCGCTGTCTCTCTCGCTGTCTCCCTCACATTCTCTCTCGCTGTCTCTCTCGCTGTCTCCCTCGCAGTCTCCCTCGCAGTCTCCCTCGAAGTCTCCCTCGAAGTCACCCTGGATGTCTCTCTCGCAGTCTCTCTCGCATTCTCTTTTGCTGTCTCTCTCGATGTCTCTCTCGATGTCTCTCTCGCTGTCTCCCTCGCTGTCTCCCTCTCAGTCTCTCTCTCAGTCTCTCTCGCATTCTCTCTCGCTGTCTCCCTCGCTGTCTCCCTCGCACTCTCTGGCTTTCTCTCTCGCTTTCTCTCTCGCAGTCCCTCTCACTGTCTCTCTCGCTGTCTCCCTCACAGTCTCCCTCACAGTCTCTCTCGCTGCCTCTCTCGCCGTCTCTCTCGCCGTCTCCCTCGCAGTCTCTCTCGAAGTCTCTCTCGCTCTCTCTCTCGCCGTCGCCCTCGCCGTCTCCCTCGCCGTCTCCCTCGCAGTCTCCCTCGCAGTCTCTCTCGCTATCTCCATAGCAGTCTCTCTCGCAGTCTCTCTCGCAGTCTCCCTCACAGTCTCCCTCGCTGTCTCCCTCGCTGTCTCCCTCGCAGTCTCTCTCGCAGTCTCTCTCGCAGTCTCTCTCGCAGTCTCTCTCGCAGTCTCTCTCGCAGTCTCTCTCGCTGTCTCCCTCGCTATCTCCCTCGCTGTCTCTCTCGCTGTCTCCCTCGCAGTCTCTCTCGCAGTCTCTCTCGCTTTCTCCCTCGCAGTCTCTCTCGCAGTCTCTCTCGCTTTCTCCCTCGCTGTCTCTCTCGCAGTCTCTCTCGCAGTCTCTCTCGCTGTCTCCCTCACTTTCTCCCTCGCTTTCTCCCTCGCTTTCTCCCTCGCTGTCTCTCTCGCTGTCTCTCTCGCTGTCTCTCTCGCTGTCTCTCTCGCAGTCTCTCTCGCTGTCTTCCTCGCAGTTTCTCTCGCTGTCTCCCTCGCTGTCTCCCTCGCTGTCTCCCTCGCTGTCTCCCTCGCTGTCTCCCTCGCTGTCTCCCTCGCTGTCTCCCTCGCTGCCTCCCTCGCTGTCTCCCTAGCAGTCGCTCTCGCAGTCGCTCTCGCAGTCGCTCTCGCAGTCTCTCTCGCAGTCTCTCTCGCTGTCTCCCTCGCTGTCTCCCTCGCTGTCTCCCTCGCTGTCTCCCTCGCTGCCTCCCTCGCTGCCTCCCTCGCAGTATCTCTCGAAGTCTCTCTCGCTGTCTCCCTCGCTGTCTCCCTCGCTGTCTCCCTCGCTGTCTCCCTCGCTGTCTCCCTCGCTGTCTCTCTCGCAGTCACTCTCGCAGTCTCTCTCGCTTTCTCCCTCGCAGTCTCTCTCGCAGTCTCTCTCGCAGTCTCTCTCGCAGTCTCTCTCGCTGTCTCCCTCGCTTTCTCCCTCGCTTTCTCCCTCGCTGTCTCTCTCGCTGTGTCTCTCACTGTCTCCCTCGCAGTCTCTCTTGCAGTCTCTCTCGCCGTCTCCCTCGCTGTCTCCCTCGCTGTCTCCCTCGCTGTCTCCCTCGCTCTCTCCCTCGCAGTCTCCCTCACTGTCTCCCTTGCCGTCTCTCTCGCTGTCTCCCTTACCGTCTCCCTCGCTGTCTCCCTCGCTGTCTTCCTCGCAGTTTCTCTCGCTGTCTCCCTTGCTGTCTCCCTCGCTGTCTCCCTCGCTGCCTCCCTCGCTGTCTCCCTAGCAGTCGCTCTCGCAGTATCTCTCGCAGTCTCTCTCGCAGTCTCTCTCGCAGTCTCTCTCGCTGTCTCCCTCGCTGTCTCCCTCGCTGTCTCCCTCGCTGCCTCCCTCGCAGTCTCTCTCGCTGTCTCTCTCGCTGTCTCCCTCGCTGTCTCCCTCGCTGTCTCCCTCGCTGTCTCCCTCACTGTCTCTCTCGCTCTCTCTCTCGCCGTCTCCCTCGCAGTCTCTCTCGCAGTGTCTCTCGCTGTATCCCTCGCTGTCTCTCTCGCTATTTCCCTAGCAGTCTCTCTCGCAGTTTCTCTCGCTGTCTCCCTCGCAGTCTCTCTCGCTGTCTCCCTCGCAGTCTCTCTCGCAGTCTCTCTCGCAGTCTCTCTCGCAGTCTCTCTCGCAGTCTCTCTCGCAGTCTCTCTCGCTGTCTCCCTCGCTGTCTCCCTCACAGTCTCTCTCGCAGTCTCTCTCACAGTCTCTCTCGCAGTCTCTCTCGCTGTCTCCCTCGCAGTCTCTATCGCTGTCTCCCTCGCAGTCTCTCTCGCAGTCTCTCTCGCTTTCTCCCTCGCTTTCTCCCTTGCTCTCTCTCTCGCAGACTCTCTCGCTGTCTCCCTCGCTGTCTCCCTCGCTGTCTCCCTCGCTGTCTCCCTCGCTGTCTCTCTCGCTGTCTCCCTCACATTCTCTCTCGCTGTCTCTCTCGCTGTCTCCCTCGCAGTCTCCCTCGCAGTCTCCCTCGAAGTCTCCCTCGAAGTCTCCCTCGAAGTCTCCCTCGAAGTCACCCTGGATGTCTCTCTCGCAGTCTCTCTTGCATTCTCTTTTGCTGTCTCTCTCGATGTCTCTCTCGATGTCTCTCTCGCTGTCTCCCTCGCTGTCTCCCTCTCAGTCTCTCTCTCAGTCTCTCTCGCATTCTCTCTCGCTGTCTCCCTCGCTGTCTCCCTCGCACTCTCTGGCTTTCTATCTCGCTTTCTCTCTCGCAGTCCCTCTCACTGTCTCTCTCGCTGTCTCCCTCACAGTCTCCCTCACAGTCTCTCTCGCTGCCTCTCTCGCCGTCTCTCTCGCCGTCTCCCTCGCAGTCTCTCTCGAAGTCTCTCTCGCTCTCTCTCTCGCCGTCGCCCTCGCCGTCTCCCTCGCCGTCTCCCTCGCAGTCTCCCTCGCAGTCTCTCTCGCTATCTCCATAGCAGTCTCTCTCGCAGTCTCCCTCACAGTCTCCCTCGCTGTCTCCCTCGCTGTCTCCCTCGCAGTCTCTCTCGCAGTCTCTCTCGCAGTCTCTCTCGCAGTCTCTCTCGCAGTCTCTCTCGCTGTCTCCCTCGCTATCTCCCTCGCTGTCTCTCTCGCTGTCTCCCTTGCAGTCTCTCTCGCAGTCTCTCTCGCTTTCTCCCTCGCAGTCTCTCTCGCAGTCTCTCTCGCTTTCTCCCTCGCTGTCTCTCTCGCAGTCTCTCTCGCAGTCTCTCTCGCTGTCTCCCTCACTTTCTCCCTCGCTTTCTCCCTCGCTTTCTCCCTCGCTGTCTCTCTCGCTGTCTCTCTCGCTGTCTCTCTTGCTGTCTCTCTCGCTGTCTCTCTCGCTGTCTCCCTCGCAGTCTCTCTTGCAGTCTCTCTCGCTGTCTCCCTCGCTGTCTCCCTCGCTGCCTCCCTCGCTGTCTCCCTCGCTGTGTCCCTCGCTCTCTCCCTCGCAGTCTCCCTCACTGTCTCCCTTGCCGTCTCTCTCGCAGTCTCTCTCGCTGTCTTCCTCGCAGTTTCTCTCGCTGTCTCCCTCGCTGTCTCCCTCGCTGTCTCCCTCGCTGTCTCCCTCGCTGTCTCCCTCGCTGTCTCCCTCGCTGTCTCCCTCGCTGCCTCCCTCGCTGTCTCCCTAGCAGTCGCTCTCGCAGTCGCTCTCGCAGTCTCTCTCGCAGTCTCTCTCGCTGTCTCCCTCGCTGTCTCCCTCGCTGTCTCCCTCGCTGTCTCCCTCGCTGTCTCCCTCGCTGCCTCCCTCGCTGTATCTCTCGAAGTCTCTCTCGCTGTCTCCCTCGCTGTCTCCCTCGCTGTCTCCCTCGCTGTCTCCCTCGCTGTCTCCCTCGCTGTCTCCCTCGCTGTCTCTCTCGCTCTCTCTCTCGCCGTCTCCCTCGCAGTCTCTCTCGCAGTGTCTCTCGCTGTATCCCTCGCTGTCTCTCTCGCTATTTCCCTAGCAGTCTCTCTCGCAGTTTCTCTCGCTTTCTCCCTCGCATTCTCTCTCGCTGTCTCCCTCGCAGTCTCTCTCGCAGTCTCTCTCGCAGTCTCTCTCGCAGTCTCCCTCGCAGTCTCCCTCGCAGTGTCTCTCTCTGTATCCCTCGCTCTCTCTCTCGCTATTTCCCTAGCAGTCTCTCTCGCAGTTTCTCTCGCTTTCTCCCTCGCAGTCTCTCTCGCAGTCTCTCTCGCTTTCTCCCTCGCTCTCTCCCTCGCAGACTCTCTCGCAGACTCTCTCGCTGTCTCCCTCACTGTCTCTCTCGCTGTCTCCCTCGCAGTCTCCCTCGCAGTCTCTCTCGCAGTCTCCCTCGCAGTCTCCCTCGAAGTCTCCCTCGAAGTCACCCTGGATGTCTCTCTCGCAGTCTCTCTCGCATTCTCTTTCGCTGTCTCTTTCGCTGTCTCTCTCGATGTCTCTCTCGTTGTCTCCCTCTCAGTCTCCCTCTCAGTCTCCCTCTCAGTCTCTCTCTCAGTCTCTCTCTCAGTCTCTCTCGCATTCTGTCTCGCTGTCTCCCTCGCACTCTCTGGCTTTCTCTCTCGCTTTCTCTCTCGCAGTCCCTCTCACTGTCTCTCTCGCAGTCTCTCTCGCAGTCTCTCTCGCTGTCTCCCTCACAGTCTCCCTCACAGTCTCCCTCACTGTCTCCCTCGCTGTCTCTCTCGCCGTCTCCCTCGCAGTCTCTCTCGAAGTTTCTCTCGCTGTCTCCCTCGCTGTCTCTCTCGCTCTCTCTCTCGCCGTCGCTCTCACCGTCTCCCTCGCCATCTCCCTCGCAGTCACTCTCGCAGTCTCTCTCGCTGTATCCGTCGCTGTCTCTCTCGCTATCTCCATAGCAGTCTCTCTCGCAGTCTCCCTCACAGTCTCCCTCGCTGTCTCCCTCACAGTCTCTCTCGCTGTCTCCCTCACAGTCTCTCTCGCTGTCTCCCTCGCAGTCACCCTGGATGACTCTCTCGCAGTCTCTCTCGCATTCTCTTTCGCTGTCTCTCTCGATGTCTCTCTCGTTGTCTCCCTCGCTGTCTCCCTCGCTGTCTCCCTCGCTGTCTCCCTCGCTGTCTCCCTTGCTGTCTCCCTCTCAGTCTCCCTCTCAGTCTCTCTCTCAGTCTCTCTCTCAGTCTCTCTCTCAGTCTCTCTCGCATTCTCTCTCGCTGTCACCCTCGCACTCTCTGGCTTTCTCTCTGGCTTTCTCTCTCGCTTTCTCTCTCGCAGTCCCTCTCACTGTCTCTCTCGCAGTCTCCCTCACAGTCTCTCTCGCTGCCTCTCTCGCTGTCTCTCTCGCCGTCTCCCTCGCAGTCTCTCTCGAAGTCTCTCTCGCTGTCTCTCTCGCTCTCTCTCTCGCCGTCTCCCTCGCCGTCTCCCTCTCCGTCTACCTCGCAGTCACTCTCGCAGTCTCTCTCGCTGTATCCCTCGCTGTCTCTCTCGCTATCTCCATAGCAGTCTCTCTCGCAGTCTCTCTCGCAGTCTCCCTCGCAGTCTCCATCGCAGTCTCTCTCGCAGTCTCTCTCGCAGTCTCTCTCGCTATCTCCCTCGCTATCTCCCTCGCTGTCTCTCTCGCTGTCTCCCTTGCAGTCTCCCTCGCAGTCTCTCTCGCTTTCTCCCTCGCAGTCTCTCTCGCAGTCACTCTCGCAGTCTCTCTCGCTTTCTCCCTCGCTGTCTCCCTCGCTGTCTCCCTCGCTGTCTCCCTCACTGTCTCTCTCGCTCTCTCTCTCGCCGTCTCCCTCGCAGTCTCTCTCGCAGTGTCTCTCGCTGTATCCCTCGCTGTCTCTCTCGCTATTTCCCTAGCAGTCTCTCTCGCAGTTTCTCTCGCTGTCTCCCTCGCAGTCTCTCTCGCTGTCTCCCTCGCAGTCTCTCTCGCAGTCTCTCTCGCAGTCTCTCTCGCTGTCTCCCTCGCTTTCTCCCTCGCTTTCTCCCTCGCTGTCTCTCTCGCTGTGTCTCTCGCTGTCTCCCTCGCAGTCTCTCTTGCAGTCTCTCTCGCCGTCTCCCTCGCTGTCTCCCTCGCTGTCTCCCTCGCTGTCTCCCTCGCTCTCTCCCTCGCAGTCTCCCTCACTGTCTCCCTTGCCGTCTCTCTCGCTGTCTCCCTTACCGTCTCCCTCGCTGTCTCCCTCGCTGTCTTCCTCGCAGTTTCTCTCGCTGTCTCCCTTGCTGTCTCCCTCGCTGTCTCCCTCGCTGCCTCCCTCGCTGTCTCCCTAGCAGTCGCTCTCGCAGTATCTCTCGCAGTATCTCTCGCAGTCTCTCTCGCAGTCTCTCTCGCAGTCTCTCTCGCTGTCTCCCTCGCTGTCTCCCTCGCTGTCTCCCTCGCTGCCTCCCTCGCAGTCTCTCTCGCTGTCTCTCTCGCTGTCTCCCTCGCTGTCTCCCTCGCTGTCTCCCTCGCTGTCTCTCTCGCTCTCTCTCTCGCCGTCTCCCTCGCAGTCTCTCTCGCAGTGTCTCTCGCTGTATCCCTCGCTGTCTCTCTCGCTATTTCCCTAGCAGTCTCTCTCGCAGTTTCTCTCGCTGTCTCCCTCGCAGTCTCTCTCGCTGTCTCCCTCGCAGTCTCTCTCGCAGTCTCTCTCGCAGTCTCTCTCGCAGTCTCTCTCGCAGTCTCTCTCGCAGTCTCTCTCGCTGTCTCCCTCGCTGTCTCCCTCGCAGTCTCTCTCGCAGTCTCTCTCACAGTCTCTCTCGCAGTCTCTCTCGCTGTCTCCCTCGCAGTCTCTATCGCTGTCTCCCTCGCAGTCTCTCTCGCAGTCTCTCTCGCTTTCTCCCTCGCTTTCTCCCTCGCTCTCTCCCTCGCAGACTCTCTCGCAGACTCTCTCGCTGTCTCCCTCGCTGTCTCCCTCGCTGTCTCCCTCGCTGTCTCCCTCGCTGTCTCTCTCGCTGTCTCCCTCACATTCTCTCTCGCTGTCTCTCTCGCTGTCTCCCTCGCAGTCTCCCTCGCAGTCTCCCTCGAAGTCTCCCTCGAAGTCACCCTGGATGTCTCTCTCGCAGTCTCTCTCGCATTCTCTTTTGCTGTCTCTCTCGATGTCTCTCTCGATGTCTCTCTCGCTGTCTCCCTCGCTGTCTCCCTCTCAGTCTCTCTCTCAGTCTCTCTCGCATTCTCTCTCGCTGTCTCCCTCGCTGTCTCCCTCGCACTCTCTGGCTTTCTCTCTCGCTTTCTCTCTCGCAGTCCCTCTCACTGTCTCTCTCGCTGTCTCCCTCACAGTCTCCCTCACAGTCTCTCTCGCTGCCTCTCTCGCCGTCTCTCTCGCCGTCTCCCTCGCAGTCTCTCTCGAAGTCTCTCTCGCTCTCTCTCTCGCCGTCGCCCTCGCCGTCTCCCTCGCCGTCTCCCTCGCAGTCTCCCTCGCAGTCTCTCTCGCTATCTCCATAGCAGTCTCTCTCGCAGTCTCTCTCGCAGTCTCCCTCACAGTCTCCCTCGCTGTCTCCCTCGCTGTCTCCCTCGCAGTCTCTCTCGCAGTCTCTCTCGCAGTCTCTCTCGCAGTCTCTCTCGCAGTCTCTCTCGCAGTCTCTCTCGCTGTCTCCCTCGCTATCTCCCTCGCTGTCTCTCTCGCTGTCTCCCTCGCAGTCTCTCTCGCAGTCTCTCTCGCTTTCTCCCTCGCAGTCTCTCTCGCAGTCTCTCTCGCTTTCTCCCTCGCTGTCTCTCTCGCAGTCTCTCTCGCAGTCTCTCTCGCTGTCTCCCTCACTTTCTCCCTCGCTTTCTCCCTCGCTTTCTCCCTCGCTGTCTCTCTCGCTGTCTCTCTCGCTGTCTCTCTCGCTGTCTCTCTCGCAGTCTCTCTCGCTGTCTTCCTCGCAGTTTCTCTCGCTGTCTCCCTCGCTGTCTCCCTCGCTGTCTCCCTCGCTGTCTCCCTCGCTGTCTCCCTCGCTGTCTCCCTCGCTGTCTCCCTCGCTGTCTCCCTCGCTGCCTCCCTCGCTGTCTCCCTAGCAGTCGCTCTCGCAGTCGCTCTCGCAGTCGCTCTCGCAGTCTCTCTCGCAGTCTCTCTCGCTGTCTCCCTCGCTGTCTCCCTCGCTGTCTCCCTCGCTGTCTCCCTCGCTGCCTCCCTCGCTGCCTCCCTCGCAGTATCTCTCGAAGTCTCTCTCGCTGTCTCCCTCGCTGTCTCCCTCGCTGTCTCCCTCGCTGTCTCCCTCGCTGTCTCCCTCGCTGTCTCTCTCGCAGTCACTCTCGCAGTCTCTCTCGCTTTCTCCCTCGCAGTCTCTCTCGCAGTCTCTCTCGCAGTCTCTCTCGCAGTCTCTCTCGCTGTCTCCCTCGCTTTCTCCCTCGCTTTCTCCCTCGCTGTCTCTCTCGCTGTGTCTCTCACTGTCTCCCTCGCAGTCTCTCTTGCAGTCTCTCTCGCCGTCTCCCTCGCTGTCTCCCTCGCTGTCTCCCTCGCTGTCTCCCTCGCTCTCTCCCTCGCAGTCTCCCTCACTGTCTCCCTTGCCGTCTCTCTCGCTGTCTCCCTTACCGTCTCCCTCGCTGTCTCCCTCGCTGTCTTCCTCGCAGTTTCTCTCGCTGTCTCCCTTGCTGTCTCCCTCGCTGTCTCCCTCGCTGCCTCCCTCGCTGTCTCCCTAGCAGTCGCTCTCGCAGTATCTCTCGCAGTCTCTCTCGCAGTCTCTCTCGCAGTCTCTCTCGCTGTCTCCCTCGCTGTCTCCCTCGCTGTCTCCCTCGCTGCCTCCCTCGCAGTCTCTCTCGCTGTCTCTCTCGCTGTCTCCCTCGCTGTCTCCCTCGCTGTCTCCCTCGCTGTCTCCCTCACTGTCTCTCTCGCTCTCTCTCTCGCCGTCTCCCTCGCAGTCTCTCTCGCAGTGTCTCTCGCTGTATCCCTCGCTGTCTCTCTCGCTATTTCCCTAGCAGTCTCTCTCGCAGTTTCTCTCGCTGTCTCCCTCGCAGTCTCTCTCGCTGTCTCCCTCGCAGTCTCTCTCGCAGTCTCTCTCGCAGTCTCTCTCGCAGTCTCTCTCGCAGTCTCTCTCGCAGTCTCTCTCGCTGTCTCCCTCGCTGTCTCCCTCACAGTCTCTCTCGCAGTCTCTCTCACAGTCTCTCTCGCAGTCTCTCTCGCTGTCTCCCTCGCAGTCTCTATCGCTGTCTCCCTCGCAGTCTCTCTCGCAGTCTCTCTCGCTTTCTCCCTCGCTTTCTCCCTTGCTCTCTCTCTCGCAGACTCTCTCGCAGTCTCCCTCGCTGTCTCCCTCGCTGTCTCCCTCGCTGTCTCCCTCGCTGTCTCTCTCGCTGTCTCCCTCACATTCTCTCTCGCTGTCTCTCTCGCTGTCTCCCTCGCAGTCTCCCTCGAAGTCTCCCTCGAAGTCTCCCTCGAAGTCTCCCTCGAAGTCACCCTGGATGTCTCTCTCGCAGTCTCTCTTGCATTCTCTTTTGCTGTCTCTCTCGATGTCTCTCTCGATGTCTCTCTCGCTGTCTCCCTCGCTGTCTCCCTCTCAGTCTCTCTCTCAGTCTCTCTCGCATTCTCTCTCGCTGTCTCCCTCGCTGTCTCCCTCGCACTCTCTGGCTTTCTATCTCGCTTTCTCTCTCGCAGTCCCTCTCACTGTCTCTCTCGCTGTCTCCCTCACAGTCTCTCTCGCTGCCTCTCTCGCCGTCTCTCTCGCCGTCTCCCTCGCAGTCTCTCTCGAAGTCTCTCTCGCTCTCTCTCTCGCCGTCGCCCTCGCCGTCTCCCTCGCCGTCTCCCTCGCAGTCTCCCTCGCAGTCTCTCTCGCTATCTCCATAGCAGTCTCTCTCGCAGTCTCCCTCACAGTCTCCCTCGCTGTCTCCCTCGCTGTCTCCCTCGCAGTCTCTCTCGCAGTCTCTCTCGCAGTCTCTCTCGCAGTCTCTCTCGCAGTCTCTCTCGCTGTCTCCCTCGCTATCTCCCTCGCTGTCTCTCTCGCTGTCTCCCTTGCAGTCTCTCTCGCAGTCTCTCTCGCTTTCTCCCTCGCAGTCTCTCTCGCAGTCTCTCTCGCTTTCTCCCTCGCTGTCTCTCTCGCAGTCTCTCTCGCAGTCTCTCTCGCTGTCTCCCTCACTTTCTCCCTCGCTTTCTCCCTCGCTTTCTCCCTCGCTGTCTCTCTCGCTGTCTCTCTCGCTGTCTCTCTTGCTGTCTCTCTCGCTGTCTCTCTCGCTGTCTCCCTCGCAGTCTCTCTTGCAGTCTCTCTCGCTGTCTCCCTCGCTGTCTCCCTCGCTGCCTCCCTCGCTGTCTCCCTCGCTGTGTCCCTCGCTCTCTCCCTCGCAGTCTCCCTCACTGTCTCCCTTGCCGTCTCTCTCGCAGTCTCTCTCGCTGTCTTCCTCGCAGTTTCTCTCGCTGTCTCCCTCGCTGTCTCCCTCGCTGTCTCCCTCGCTGTCTCCCTCGCTGTCTCCCTCGCTGTCTCCCTCGCTGTCTCCCTCGCTGCCTCCCTCGCTGTCTCCCTAGCAGTCGCTCTCGCAGTCGCTCTCGCAGTCTCTCTCGCAGTCTCTCTCGCTGTCTCCCTCGCTGTCTCCCTCGCTGTCTCCCTCGCTGTCTCCCTCGCTGTCTCCCTCGCTGCCTCCCTCGCTGTATCTCTCGAAGTCTCTCTCGCTGTCTCCCTCGCTGTCTCCCTCGCTGTCTCCCTCGCTGTCTCCCTCGCTGTCTCCCTCGCTGTCTCCCTCGCTGTCTCTCTCGCTCTCTCTCTCGCCGTCTCCCTCGCAGTCTCTCTCGCAGTGTCTCTCGCTGTATCCCTCGCTGTCTCTCTCGCTATTTCCCTAGCAGTCTCTCTCGCAGTTTCTCTCGCTTTCTCCCTCGCATTCTCTCTCGCTGTCTCCCTCGCAGTCTCTCTCGCAGTCTCTCTCGCAGTCTCTCTCGCAGTCTCCCTCGCAGTCTCCCTCGCAGTGTCTCTCTCTGTATCCCTCGCTCTCTCTCTCGCTATTTCCCTAGCAGTCTCTCTCGCAGTTTCTCTCGCTTTCTCCCTCGCAGTCTCTCTCGCAGTCTCTCTCGCTTTCTCCCTCGCTCTCTCCCTCGCAGACTCTCTCGCAGACTCTCTCGCTGTCTCCCTCACTGTCTCTCTCGCTGTCTCCCTCGCAGTCTCCCTCGCAGTCTCTCTCGCAGTCTCCCTCGCAGTCTCCCTCGAAGTCTCCCTCGAAGTCACCCTGGATGTCTCTCTCGCAGTCTCTCTCGCATTCTCTTTCGCTGTCTCTTTCGCTGTCTCTCTCGATGTCTCTCTCGTTGTCTCCCTCTCAGTCTCCCTCTCAGTCTCCCTCTCAGTCTCTCTCTCAGTCTCTCTCTCAGTCTCTCTCGCATTCTGTCTCGCTGTCTCCCTCGCACTCTCTGGCTTTCTCTCTCGCTTTCTCTCTCGCAGTCCCTCTCACTGTCTCTCTCGCAGTCTCTCTCGCAGTCTCTCTCGCTGTCTCCCTCACAGTCTCCCTCACAGTCTCCCTCACTGTCTCCCTCGCTGTCTCTCTCGCCGTCTCCCTCGCAGTCTCTCTCGAAGTTTCTCTCGCTGTCTCCCTCGCTGTCTCTCTCGCTCTCTCTCTCGCCGTCGCTCTCACCGTCTCCCTCGCCATCTCCCTCGCAGTCACTCTCGCAGTCTCTCTCGCTGTATCCGTCGCTGTCTCTCTCGCTATCTCCATAGCAGTCTCTCTCGCAGTCTCCCTCACAGTCTCCCTCGCTGTCTCCCTCACAGTCTCTCTCGCTGTCTCCCTCACAGTCTCTCTCGCTGTCTCCCTCGCAGTCACCCTGGATGACTCTCTCGCAGTCTCTCTCGCATTCTCTTTCGCTGTCTCTCTCGATGTCTCTCTCGTTGTCTCCCTCGCTGTCTCCCTCGCTGTCTCCCTCGCTGTCTCCCTCGCTGTCTCCCTTGCTGTCTCCCTCTCAGTCTCCCTCTCAGTCTCTCTCTCAGTCTCTCTCTCAGTCTCTCTCTCAGTCTCTCTCGCATTCTCTCTCGCTGTCACCCTCGCACTCTCTGGCTTTCTCTCTGGCTTTCTCTCTCGCTTTCTCTCTCGCAGTCCCTCTCACTGTCTCTCTCGCAGTCTCCCTCACAGTCTCTCTCGCTGCCTCTCTCGCTGTCTCTCTCGCCGTCTCCCTCGCAGTCTCTCTCGAAGTCTCTCTCGCTGTCTCTCTCGCTCTCTCTCTCGCCGTCTCCCTCGCCGTCTCCCTCTCCGTCTACCTCGCAGTCACTCTCGCAGTCTCTCTCGCTGTATCCCTCGCTGTCTCTCTCGCTATCTCCATAGCAGTCTCTCTCGCAGTCTCTCTCGCAGTCTCCCTCGCAGTCTCCATCGCAGTCTCTCTCGCAGTCTCTCTCGCAGTCTCTCTCGCTATCTCCCTCGCTATCTCCCTCGCTGTCTCTCTCGCTGTCTCCCTTGCAGTCTCCCTCGCAGTCTCTCTCGCTTTCTCCCTCGCAGTCTCTCTCGCAGTCACTCTCGCAGTCTCTCTCGCTTTCTCCCTCGCAGTCTCTCTCGCAGTCTCTCTCGCAGTCTCTCTCGCAGTCTCTCTCGCTGTCTCCCTCGCTTTCTCCCTCGCTTTCTCCCTCGCTGTCTCTCTCGCTGTGTCTCTCGCTGTCTCCCTCGCAGTCTCTCTTGCAGTCTCTCTCGCCGTCTCCCTCGCTGTCTCCCTCGCTGTCTCCCTCGCTGTCTCCCTCGCTGTCTCCCTCGCTGTCTCCCTCGCTCTCTCCCTCGCAGTCTCCCTCACTGTCTCCCTTGCCGTCTCTCTCGCTGTCTCCCTTGCCGTCTCCCTCGCTGTCTCCCTCGCTGTCTTCCTCGCAGTTTCTCTCGCTGTCTCCCTTGCTGTCTCCCTCGCTGTCTCCCTCGCTGCCTCCATCGCTGTCTCCCTAGCAGTCGCTCTCGCAGTCTCTCTCGCAGTCTCTCTCGCAGTCTCTCTCGCTGTCTCCCTCGCTGTCTCCCTCGCTGTCTCCCTCGCTGCCTCCCTCGCAGTCTCTCTCGAAGTCTCTCTCGCTGTCTCCCTCGCTGTCTCCCTCGCTCTCTCTCTCGCTCTCTCTCTCGCCGTCTCCCTCGCAGTCTCTCTCGCAGTGTCTCTCGCTGTATCCCTCGCTGTATCCCTCGCTGTCTCTCTCGCTATTTCCCTAGCAGTCTCTCTCGCAGTTTCTCTCGCTGTCTCCCTCGCAGTCTCCCTCGCAGGCTCTCTCGCTGTCTCCCTCGCAGTCTCTCTCGCATTCTCTTTCGCTGTCTCTCTCGTTGTCTCTCTCGTTGTCTCTCTCGATGTCTCTCTCATTGTCTCCCTCGCTGTCTCCCTCTCAGTCTCTCTCTCATTCTCTCTCGCATTCTCTCTCGCTGTCTCCCTCGCACTCTCTGGCTTTCTCTCTCGCTTTCTCTCTCGCAGTCCCTCTCACTGTCTCTCTCGCAGTCTCTCTCGCAGTCTCTCTCGCTGTCTCCCTCACAGTCTCCCTCACAGTCTCCCTCACAGTCTCCCTCACAGTCTCTCTCGCTGTCTCTCTCGCTGTCTCTCTCACAGTCTCTCTCGCTGTCTCTCTCGCTGTCTCTCTCTCTGTCTCTCTCGCCGTCTCCCTCGCAGTCTCTCTCGAAGTCTCTCTCGCTGTCTCCCTCGCTGTCTCTCTCGCTCTCTCTCTCGCCGTCGCTCTCGCCGTCTCCCTCGCAGTCTCTCTCGAAGTCTCTCTCGCCGTCTCCCTCGCAGTCTCTCTCGAAGTCTCCCTCGCTGTCTCCCTCGCTGTCTCCCTCGCTGTCTCCCTCGCTGTCTCTCTCGCTCTCTCTCTCGCCGTCTCCCTCGCCGTCTCCCTCGCAGTCACTCTCGCAGTCACTCTCGCAGTCTCTCTCGCTGAATCCCTCGCTGTCTCTCTCGCTATCTCCATAGCAGTCTCTCTCGCAGTCTCCCTCACAGTCTCTCTCGCTGTCTCCCTCGCAGTCACCCTGGATGTCTCTCTCGCAGTCTCTCTCGCAGTCTCTCTCGCATTCTCTTTCGCTGTCTCTCTCGATGTCTCTCTCGATGTCTCTCTCGATGTCTCTCTCGATGTCTCTCTCGTTGTCTCCCTCGCTGTCTCCCTCGCTGTCTCCCTCTCAGTCTCTCTCTCAGTCTCTCTCTCAGTCTCTCTCGCATTCTATCTCGCTGTCTCCCTCGCTGTCTCCCTCGCACTCTCTGGCTTTCTCTCTGGCTTTCTCCCTCGCAGTCCCTCTCACTGGCTCTCTCGCAGTCTCTCTCGCAGTCTCTCTCGCAGTCCCTCTCACTGTCTCTCTCGCAGTCCCTCTCACTGTCTCTCTCGCAGTCTCCCTCACAGTCTCCCTCGCAGTCTCTCTCGCAGTCTCTCTCGAAGTCTCTCTCGAAGTCTCTCTCTCTGTCTCCCTCGCTGTCTCTCTCGCTCTCTCTCTAGCCATCGCCCTCGCAGTCTCCCTCGCAGTCACTCTCGCAGTCTCTCTCGCTGTCTCCCTCGCTGTCTCTCTCGCTGTCTCCCTTGCAGTCTCCCTCGCAGTCTCTCTCGCTTTCTCCCTCGCAGTCTCTCTCGCAGTCCCTCTCACTGTCTCTCTCGCAGTCCCTCTCACTGTCTCTCTCGCAGTCTCCCTCACAGTCTCTCTCGCAGTCTCTCTCGCAGTCTCTCTCGAAGTCTCTCTCGAAGTCTCTCTCTCTGTCTCCCTCGCTGTCTCTCTCGCTCTCTCTCTAGCCATCGCCCTCGCAGTCTCCCTCGCAGTCACTCTCGCAGTCTCTCTCGCTGTCTCCCTCGCTGTCTCTCTCGCTGTCTCCCTTGCAGTCTCCCTCGCAGTCTCTCTCGCTTTCTCCCTCGCAGTCTCTCTCGCAGTCACTCTCGCAGTCTCTCTCGCTTTCTCCCTCGCAGTCTCTCTCGCAGTCTCTCTCGCAGTCTCTCTCGCAGTCTCTCTCGCTGTCTCCCTCGCTTTCTCCCTCGCTTTCTCCCTCGCTGTCTCTCTCGCTGTGTCTCTCGCTGTCTCCCTCGCAGTCTCTCTTGCAGTCTCTCTCGCCGTCTCCCTCGCTGTCTCCCTCGCTGTCTCCCTCGCTGTCTCCCTCGCTCTCTCCCTCGCAGTCTCCCTCACTGTCTCCCTTGCCGTCTCTCTCGCTGTCTCCCTTGCCGTCTCCCTCGCTGTCTCCCTCGCTGTCTTCCTCGCAGTTTCTCTCGCTGTCTCCCTTGCTGTCTCCCTCGCTGTCTCCCTCGCTGCCTCCCTCGCTGTCTCCCTAGCAGTCGCTCTCGCAGTCTCTCTCGCAGTCTCTCTCGCAGTCTCTCTCGCTGTCTCCCTCGCTGTCTCCCTCGCTGTCTCCCTCGCTGTCTCCCTCGCTGCCTCCCTCGCAGTCTCTCTCGAAGTCTCTCTCGCTGTCTCCCTCGCTGTCTCCCTCGCTGTCTCCCTCGCTGTCTCTCTCGCTCTCTCTCTCGCCGTCTCCCTCGCAGTCTCTCTCGCAGTGTCTCTCGCTGTATCCCTCGCTGTATCCCTCGCTGTCTCTCTCGCTATTTCCCTAGCAGTCTCTCTCGCAGTTTCTCTCGCTGTCTCCCTCGCAGTCTCCCTCGCAGTCTCCCTCGCAGGCTCTCTCGCTGTCTCCCTCGCAGTCTCTCTCGCATTCTCTTTCGCTGTCTCTCTCGTTGTCTCTCTCGTTGTCTCTCTCGATGTCTCTCTCATTGTCTCCCTCGCTGTCTCCCTCTCAGTCTCTCTCTCATTCTCTCTCGCATTCTCTCTCGCTGTCTCCCTCGCACTCTCTGGCTTTCTCTCTCGCTTTCTCTCTCGCAGTCCCTCTCACTGTCTCTCTCGCAGTCTCTCTCGCAGTCTCTCTCGCTGTCTCCCTCACAGTCTCTCTCGCTGTCTCTCTCGCTGTCTCTCTCGCTGTCTCTCTCGCCGTCTCCCTCGCAGTCTCTCTCGAAGTCTCTCTCGCTGTCTCCCTCGCTGTCACTCTCGCTCTCTCCCTCGCCGTCGCTCTCGCCGTCTCCCTCGCAGTCTCTCTCGAAGTCTCTCTCGCCGTCTCCCTCGCAGTCTCTCTCGAAGTCTCCCTCGCTGTCTCCCTCGCTGTCTCCCTCGCTGTCTCTCTCGCTCTCTCTCTCGCCGTCTCCCTCGCCGTCTCCCTCGCAGTCACTCTCGCAGTCACTCTCGCAGTCTCTCTCGCTGAATCCCTCGCTGTCTCTCTCGCTATCTCCATAGCAGTCTCTCTCGCAGTCTCCCTCACAGTCTCTCTCGCTGTCTCCCTCGCAGTCACCCTGGATGTCTCTCTCGCAGTCTCTCTCGCAGTCTCTCTCGCATTCTCTTTCGCTGTCTCTCTCGATGTCTCTCTCGATGTCTCTCTCGATGTCTCTCTCGTTGTCTCCCTCGCTGTCTCCCTCTCAGTCTCTCTCTCAGTCTCTCTCTCAGTCTCTCTCGCATTCTATCTCGCTGTCTCCCTCGCTGTCTCCCTCGCACTCTCTGGCTTTCTCTCTGGCTTTCTCTCTCGCAGTCCCTCTCACTGTCTCTCTCGCAGTCTCTCTCGCAGTCTCTCTCGCAGTCCCTCTCACTGTCTCTCTCGCAGTCCCTCTCACTGTCTCTCTCGCAGTCTCCCTCACAGTCTCCCTCGCAGTCTCTCTCGCAGTCTCTCTCGCAGTCTCTCTCGAAGTCTCTCTCGAAGTCTCTCTCTCTGTCTCCCTCGCTGTCTCTCTCGCTCTCTCTCTAGCCATCGCCCTCGCAGTCTCCCTCGCAGTCACTCTCGCAGTCTCTCTCGCTGTCTCCCTCGCTGTCTCTCTCGCTGTCTCCCTTGCAGTCTCCCTCGCAGTCTCTCTCGCTTTCTCCCTCGCAGTCTCTCTCGCTTTCTCCCTCGCAGTCTATCTCGCAGTCTACCTCGCAGTTTCTCTCGCTGTCTCCCTCGCTGTCTCCCTCGCAGTCTCTCTTGCAGTCTCCCTCGCTGTCTCCCTCGCTGTCTCCCTTGCTGTCTCCCTCGCTGTCTCTCTCGCAGTCTCCCTCGCTATCTCCCTCGCTGTCTCCCTCGCTGTCTCACGCGATCTCTCGCGCATTCTCTCTCGTTGTCTCCCTCGCAGTCTCTCTCGCTGTGTCCCTCGCAGTCTCTCTCACAGGCTCTGTCGCTGTCTCTGTCGCTGTCTCTGTCGCTGTCTCCCTCGCTGTCTCCCTCGCTGCCTCCCTCGCAGTCTCTCTCTAAGTCTCTCTCTAAGTCTCTCTCTAAGTCTCTCTCTAAGTCTCTCTCGCTGTCTCTCTCGCTGTCTCCCTCGCTGTCTCCCTCGCTGTCTCCCTCGCCGTCTCCCTCGCCGTCTCCCTCGCCGTCTCCCTGGCCGTCTCCCTGGCCGTCTCCCTGGCCGTCTCCCTGGCCGTCTCCCTCGCAGTCTCTCTCGCAGTCTCTCTCGCAGTCTCTCTCGCTGTCTCTCTCCATGTACTCTCGCTGTCTCCCTCGCTGTCTCACTCACTCTATCCCTCGCTGTATCTCTCGCAGTCTCTCTCGCTGTCTCTCTCGCTGTCTCTCTCGCTGTCTCTCTCGCTGTCTCTCTCGCTGTCTCCCTCGCTGTCTCACTCGCTCTCTCCCTCGCTGTCTCTCTCGCCGTCTCTCTCGCCGTCTCTCTCGCCGTCTCTCTCTCCATCTCTCTCTCCATCTCTCTCGCCATCTCTCGCGCAGTCTCCCTCGCTGTCTCCCTCGCTGTCTCCCTCGCTGTCTCCCTCGCTGTCTCCCTCGCTGTCTCCCTCGCTGTCTCCCTCGCAGTCTCTCTCGCAGTCTCTCTCGCAGTCTCTCTCGCAGTCTCTCTCGCAGTCTCCCTCGCTGTCTCCCTCCCAGACTCTCTCGCAGTCTCCCTCCCAGTCTCTCTCGCAGTCTATCTTGCTGTCCCTCTCGCAGTCTCTCTCGCTGTCCCTCTCGCAGTCTCTCTCGCTGTCTCCCACGCTGTCTCCCTCGCAGTCGCTCTCGCAGGCTCTCTCGCAGTCTCTCTCACTGTCTCCCTCGCTTTCTCCCTCGCTGTCTCTCTCGCTGTCTCTCTCGCTGTCTCCCTCGCAGTCTCTCTTGCAGTCTCTCGCTGTCTCCCTCGCTGTCTCCCTCACTGTCTCCCTCGCTGTGTCCCTCGCTCTCTCCCTCGCAGTCTCCCTCGCTGTCTCCCTCGCTGTCTCCCTCGCCGTTTCTCTCGCCGTCTCTCTCGCCGTCTTCCTCGCAGTTTCTCTCGCTGTCTCCCTCGCTGTCTCCCTCGCTGTCTCCCTCGCTGCCTCCCTCGCTGTCTCCCTAGCAGTCGCTCTCGCAGTCTCTCTCGCAGTCTCTCTCGCAGTCTCCCTCGCTGTCTCCCTCGCTGTCTCCCTCGCTGTCTCCCTCGCTGTCTCCCTCGCTGCCTCCCTCGCAGTCTCCCTCGCAGTCTCCCTCGCAGTCTCTCTCGAAGTCTCTCTCGCTGTCTCCCTCGCTGTCTCCCTCGCTGTCTCCCTCGCTGTCTCCCTCGCTGTCTCCCTCGCTCTCTCCCTCGCTCTCTCTCTCGCCGTCTCCCTCGCAGTCTCTCTCGCTGTATCCCTCGCTGTCTCTCTCGCTATTTCCCTAGCAGTCTCTCTCGCAGTTTCTCTCGCTGTCTCCCTCGCAGTCTCTCTCGCTGTCTCCCTCGCAGTCTCCCTCGCAGTCTCTCTCGCAGTCTCTCTCGCAGTCTCTCTCGCAGTCTCTCTCGCAGTCTCTCTCGCTGTCTCCCTCGCAGTCTCTCTCGCTGTCTCCCTCGCAGTCTCTCTCAAAGTCTCTCTCGCAGTCTCTCTCGCTGTCTCCCTCGCAGTCTCTATCGCTGTCTCCCTCGCAGTCTCTCTCGCAGTCTCTCTCGCAGTCTCTCTCGCAGTCTCTCTCGCTTTCTCCCTCGCTCTCTCACTCGCAGACTCTCTCACTGTCTCCCTCGCAGTCTCCCTCGCTGTCTCCCTCGCTGTCTCTCTCGCTGTCTCTCTCGCTGTCTCTCTCGCTGTCTTCCTCGCAGTCTCTCTTGCAGTCTCTCTTGCAATCTCTCTCGCTGTCTCCCTCGCTGTCTCCCTCGCTGTCTCCCTCGCTGTCTCCCTCGCTGTCTCCCTCGCTGTGTCCCTCGCTCTCTCCCTCGCCGTCTCCCTCGCCGTCTCTCTCGCAGTCTCTCTCGTTGTCTTCCTCGCAGTTTCTCTCGCTGTCTCCCTCGCTGTCTCCCTCGCTGTCTCCCTCGCTGCCTCCCTCGCTGTCTCCCTAGCAGACGCTCTCGCAGTCTCTCTCGCAGTCTCTCTCGCAGTCTCCCTCGCTGTCTCCCTCGCTGTCTCCCTCGCTGTCTCCCTCGCTGCCTCCCTCACAGTCTCTCTCGAAGTCTCCCTCGCTGTCTCCCTCGCTGTCTCCCTCGCTGTCTCCCTCGCTGTCTCCCTCGCTGTCTCCCTCGCCGTCTCCCTCGCAGTCTCTCTCGCCGTGTCTCTCGCTATATCCCTCGCTGTCTCTCTCGCTATTTCCCTAGCAGTCTCTCTCGCAGTTTCTCTCGCTGTCTCTCTCGCAGTCTCTCTCGCTGTCTCCCTCGCAGTCTCTCTCGCAGTCTCCCTCGCAGTCTCTCTCGCTGTCTCCCTCGCAGTCTCTATCGCTGTCTCCCTCGCAGTCTCTCTCGCAGTCTCTCTCGCAGTCTCTCTCGCAGTCTCTCTCGCTTTCTCCCTCGCTCTCTCACTCGCAGACTCTCTCACTGTCTCCCTCGCAGTCTCCCTCGCTGTCTCCCTCGCTGTCTCTCTCGCTGTCTCTCTTGCTGTCTCTCTCGCTGTCTTCCTCGCAGTCTCTCTTGCAGTCTCTCTCGCTGTCTCCCTCGCTGTCTCCCTCGCTGTCTCCCTCGCTGTCTCCCTCGCTGTCTCCCTCGCTGTCTCCCTCGCTGTCTCCCTCGCTCTGTCCCTCGCTCTCTCCCTCGCCGTCTCCCTCGCCGTCTCCCTCGCCGTCTCCCTCGCCGTCTCTCTCGCAGTCTCTCTCGCTGTCTCCCTCGCTGTCTCCCTCGCTGTCTCCCTCGCTGTCTCCCTCGCTGTCTCCCTCGCTGCCTCCCTAGCAGAGGCTCTCGCAGTCTCTCTCGCAGTCTCCCTCGCTGTCTCTCTCGCTGCCTCCCTCACAGTCTCTCTCGAAGTCTCCCTCGCTGTCTCCCTCGCTGTCTCCCTCGCTGTCTCCCTCGCTGCCTCCCTAGCAGAGGCTCTCGCAGTCTCTCTCGCAGTCTCCCTCGCTGTCTCTCTCGCTGCCTCCCTCACAGTCTCTCTCGAAGTCTCCCTCGCTGTCTCCCTCGCTGTCTCCCTCGCTGTCTCCCTCGCTGTCTCCCTCGCTGTCTCCCTCGCTGTCTCCCTCGCCGTCTCCCTCGCAGTCTCTCTCGCCGTGTCTCTCGCTATATCCCTCGCTGTCTCTCTCGCTATTTCCCTAGCTGTCTCTCTCGCAGTTTCTCTCGCTGTCTCCCTCGCAGTCTCTCTCGCTGTTTCCCTCGCAGTCTCTCTCGCAGTCTCTCTCGCAGTCTCTCTCGCAGTCTCTCTCGCTGTCTCCCTCGCTGTCTCCCTCACAGTCTCTCTCGCTGTCTCCCTCTCAGTCTCTCTCTCAGTCTCTCTCTCAGTCTCTCTCGCATTCTCTCTCGCTGTCTCCCTCGCACTCTCTGGCTTTCTCTCTCGCTTTCTCTCTCGCAGTCCCTCTCACTGTCTCTCTCGCAGTCTCTCTCGCAGTCTCTCTCGCAGTCTCTCTCGCAGTCTCTCTCGCAGTCTCTCTCGCTGTCTCCCTCAAAGTCTCCCTCACAGTCTCTCTCGCTGTCTCTCTCGCTGTCTCTCTCGCCGTCTCCCTCGCAGTCTCTCTCGAAGTCTCTCTCGCCGTCTCCCTCGCTGTCTCTCTCGCTCTCTCTCTCGCTCTCTCTCTCGCCGTCGCTCTCACCTTCTCCCTCGCCGTCTCCCTCGCAGTCTCTCTCGCAGTCTCTCTCGCTGTATCCCTCGCTGTCTCTCTCGCTATCTCCATAGCAGTCTCTCTCGCAGTCTCCCTCACATTCTCCCTCGCAGTCACCCTGGATGTCTCTCTCGCAGACTCTCTCGCATTCTCTTTCGCTGTCTCTCTCGATGTCTCTCTCGTTGTCTCCCTCGCTGTCTCCCTCGCTGTCTCCCTCTCAGTCTCCCTCTCAGTCTCCCTCTCAGTCTCTCTCTCAGTCTCTCTCTCAGTCTCTCTCTCAGTCTCTCTCGCATTCTCTCTCGCTGTCTCCCTCGCTGTCTCCCTCGCACTCTCTGGCTTTCTCTCTCGCTGTATCCCTTGCAGTCTCTCTCGCAGTCTCTCTCGCTTTCTCCCTCGCAGTCTCTCTCGCAGTCTCTCTCGCAGTCTCTCTCGCTTTCTCCCTCACTGTCTCTCTCGCAGTCTCTCTCGCAGTCTCTCTCGCTGTCTCCCTCGCTTTCTCCCTCGCTTTCTCTCTCGCTTTCTCCCTCGCTTTCTCCCTCGCTGTCTCTCTCGCTGTCTCTCTCGCTGTCTCTCTCGCTGTCTCTCTCGCTGTCTCTCTCGCTGTCTCCCTCGCAGTCTCTCTTGCAGTCTCTGTCGCTGTCTCCCTCGCTTTCTCCCTCGCTTTCTCCCTCGCTGTCTCTCTCGCTGTCTCCCTCGCTGTCTCCCTCGCTGTCTCCCTCGCTGTCTCCCTCGCTGTCTCCCTCGCTGTCTCCCTCGCTGTCTCCCTCGCTCTCTCCCTCGCCGTCTCCCTCGCCGTCTCCCTCGCCGTCTCCCTCGCCGTCTCCCTCGCAGTCTCTCTCGCTGTCTCCCTCGCTGTCTCCCTCGCTGTCTCCCTCGCTGTCTCCCTCGCTGTCTCCCTCGCTGTCTCCCTCGCTGCCTCCCTAGCAGAGGCTCTCGCAGTCTCTCTCGCAGTCTCCCTCGCTGTCTCCCTCGCTGCCTCCCTCACAGTCTCTCTCGAAGTCTCCCTCGCTGTCTCCCTCGCTGTCTCCCTCGCTGTCTCCCTCGCTGTCTCCCTCGCTGTCTCCCTCGCTGTCTCCCTCGCTGTCTCCCTCGCTGTCTCCCTCGCCGTCTCCCTCGCAGTCTCTCTCGCCGTGTCTCTCGCTATATCCCTCGCTGTCTCTCTCGCTATTTCCCTAGCTGTCTCTCTCGCAGTTTCTCTCGCTGTCTCCCTCGCAGTCTCTCTCGCTGTTTCCCTCGCAGTCTCTCTCGCAGTCTCTCTCGCAGTCTCTCTCGCAGTCTCTCTCGCTGTCTCCCTCGCTGTCTCCCTCACAGTCTCTCTCGCTGTCTCCCTCTCAGTCTCTCTCTCAGTCTCTCTCTCAGTCTCTCTCGCATTCTCTCTCGCTGTCTCCCTCGCACTCTCTGGCTTTCTCTCTCGCTTTCTCTCTCGCAGTCCCTCTCACTGTCTCTCTCGCAGTCTCTCTCGCAGTCTCTCTCGCAGTCTCTCTCGCAGTCTCTCTCGCTGTCTCCCTCAAAGTCTCCCTCACAGTCTCTCTCGCTGTCTCTCTCGCTGTCTCTCTCGCCGTCTCCCTCGCAGTCTCTCTCGAAGTCTCTCTCGCCGTCTCCCTCGCTGTCTCTCTCGCTCTCTCTCTCGCTCTCTCTCTCGCCGTCGCTCTCACCTTCTCCCTCGCCGTCTCCCTCGCAGTCTCTCTCGCAGTCTCTCTCGCTGTATCCCTCGCTGTCTCTCTCGCTATCTCCATAGCAGTCTCTCTCGCAGTCTCCCTCACAGTCTCCCTCGCTGTCTCCCTCACAGTCTCTCTTGCTGTCTCCCTCGCAGTCACCCTGGATGTCTCTCTCGCAGACTCTCTCGCATTCTCTTTCGCTGTCTCTCTCGATGTCTCTCTCGTTGTCTCCCTCGCTGTCTCCCTCGCTGTCTCCCTCTCAGTCTCCCTCTCAGTCTCCCTCTCAGTCTCTCTCTCAGTCTCTCTCTCAGTCTCTCTCTCAGTCTCTCTCGCATTCTCTCTCGCTGTCTCCCTCGCTGTCTCCCTCGCACTCTCTGGCTTTCTCTCTCGCTGTATCCCTTGCAGTCTCTCTCGCAGTCTCTCTCGCTTTCTCCCTCGCAGTCTCTCTCGCAGTCTCTCTCGCAGTCTCTCTCGCTTTCTCCCTCGCTGTCTCTCTCGCAGTCTCTCTCGCAGTCTCTCTCGCTGTCTCCCTCGCTTTCTCCCTCGCTTTCTCTCTCGCTTTCTCCCTCGCTTTCTCCCTCGCTGTCTCTCTCGCTGTCTCTCTCGCTGTCTCTCTCGCTGTCTCTCTCGCTGTCTCTCTCGCTGTCTCCCTCGCAGTCTCTCTTGCAGTCTCTGTCGCTGTCTCCCTCGCTTTCTCCCTCGCTTTCTCCCTCGCTGTCTCCCTCGCTGTCTCCCTCGCTGTCTCCCTCGCTGTCTCCCTCGCTGTGTCCCTCGCTCTCTCCCTCGCAGTCTCCCTCGCTGTCTCCCTTGCCGTCTCTCTCGCAGTCTCTCTCGCTGTCTTCCTCGCAGTTTCTCTCGCTGTCTCCCTCGCTGTCTCCCTCGCTGTCTCCCTCGCTGTCTCCCTCGCTGCCTCCCTCGCTGTCTCCCTAGCAGTCGCTCTCGCAGTCGCTCTCGCAGTCTCTCTCGCAGTCTCTCTCGCAGTCTCTCTCGCAGTCTCCCTCGCAGTCTCCCTCGCAGTCTCCCTCACAGTCTCCCTCGCAGTCTCCCTCGCAGTCTCTCTCGCAGTCTCTCTCGCAGTCTCTCTCGCAGTCTCTCTCGCTGTCTCCCTCGCTGTCTCCCTCGCTGTCTCCCTCACACTCTCTCTCGCTGTCTCCCTCGCAGTCTCCCTCGCAGTCTCCCTCGCAGTCTCTCTCGCAGTCTCTCTCGCAGTCTCTCTCGCTGTCTCCCTCGCAGTCTCTATCGCTGTCTCCCTCGCAGTCTCTCTCGCAGTCTCTCTCGCAGTCTCTCTCGCTTTCTCCCTCGCTCTCTCCCTCGCAGACTCTCTCGCTGTCTCCCTCGCAGTCTCTCTCGAAGTCTCTCTCGCTGTCTCCCTCGCTGTCTCTCTCGCTATCTCCATAGCAGTCTCTCTCGCAGTCTCCCTCACAGTCTCCCTCGCTGTCTCCCTCACAGTCTCTCTCGCTGTCTCCCTCGCAGTCACCCTGGATGTCTCCCTCTCAGTCTCTCTCGATGTCTCTCTCGATGTCTCTCTCGTTGTCTCCCTCGCTGTCTCCCTCGCTGTCTCCCTCTCAGTCTCTCTCTCAGTCTCTCTCGCATTCTCTCTCGCTGTCTCCCTCGCTGTCTCCCTCGCACTCTCTGGCTTTCTCTCTCGCAGTCCCTCTCACTGTCTCTCTCGCAGTCTCTCTCGCAGTCTCTCTCGCAGTCTCTCTCGCTGTCTCTCTCGCTGTCTCCCTCACAGTCTCCCTCACAGTCTCCCTCACAGTCTCTCTCGCTGTCTCTCTCGCTGTCTCTCTCGCTGTCTCTCTCGCTGTCTCCCTCGCAGTCTCTCTCGAAGTCTCTCTCGCTGTCTCCCTCGCTGTCTCTCTCGCTGTCGCTCTCACCGTCTCCCTCGCCGTCTCCCTCGCAGTCTCTCTCGCAGTCTCTCTCGCTGTATCCCTCGCTGTCTCTCTCGCTATCTCCATAGCAGTCTCTCTCGCAGTCTCCCTCACAGTCTCCCTCGCTGTCTCCCTCACAGTCTCTCTTGCTGTCTCCCTCGCAGTCACCCTGGATGTCTCTCTCGCAGTCTCTCTCGCATTCTCTTTCGCTGACTCTCTCGATGTCTCTCTCGTTGTCTCCCTCGCTGTCTCCCTCGCTGTCTCCCTCTCAGTCTCCCTCTCAGTCTCTCTCTCAGTCTCTCTCTCAGTCTCTCTCTCAGTCTCTCTCGCATTCTCTCTCGCTGTCTCCCTCGCTGTCTCCCTCGCACTCTCTGGCTTTCTCTCTGGCTTTCTCTCTGGCTTTCTCTCTGGCTTTCTCTCTCGCAGTCCCTCTCACTGTCTCTCTCGCTGTCTCCCTCACAGTCTCCCTCACAGTCTCCCTCACAGTCTCCCTCACAGTCTCCCTCACAGTCTCTCTCGCTGCCTCTCTCGCTGTCTCTCTCGCCGTCTCCCTCGCAGTCTCTCTCGAAGTCTCTCTCGCTGTCTCCCTCGCTCTCTCTCTCGCTCTCTCTCTCGCTCTCTCTCTCGCCGTCGCCCTCGCCATCTCCCTCGCCGTCTCCCTCGCAGTCACTCTCGCAGTCTCTCTCGCTGTATCCCTCGCTGTCTCTCTCGCTATCTCCATAGCAGTCTCTCTCGCAGTCTCCCTCGCAGTCTCCCTCACAGTCTCCCTCGCTGTCTCCCTCGCTGTCTCCCTCGCAGTCTCTCTCGCAGTCTCTCTCGCAGTCTCTCTCGCTGTCTCCCTCGCTATCTCCCTCGCTGTCTCTCTCGCTTTCTCCCTCGCTGTCTCTCTCGCAGTCTCTCTCGCAGTCTCTCTCGCAGTCTCTCTCGCTGTCTCCCTCGCTTTCTCCCTCGCTTTCTCCCTCGCTTTCTCTCTCGCTGTCTCTCTCGCTGTCTCTCTCGCTGTCTCTCTCGCTGTCTCTCTTGCTGTCTCTCTCGCTGTCTCTCTCGCTGTCTCCCTCGCAGTCTCCCTCGCAGTCTCTCTTGCAGTCTCTCTCGCTGTCTCCCTCGCTGTCTCCCTCGCTGTCTCCCTCGCTGTCTCCCTCGCTGTGTCCCTCGCTCTCTCCCTCGCAGTCTCCCTCACTGTCTCCCTTGCCGTCTCTCTCGCAGCCTCTCTCGCTGTCTTCCTCGCAGTTTCTCTCGCTGTCTCCCTCGCTGTCTCCCTCGCTGTCTCCCTCGCTGCCTCCCTCGCTGTCTCCCTAGCAGTCGCTCTCGCAGTCGCTCTCGCAGTCTCTCTCGCTGTCTCCCTCGCTGTCTCCCTCGCTGCCTCCCTCGCAGTATCTCTCGAAGTCTCTCTCGCTGTCTCCCTCGCTGTCTCCCTCGCTGTCTCCCTCGCTGTCTCCCTCGCTGTCTCTCTCGCTCTCTCTCTCGCCGTCTCCCTCGCAGTCTCTCTCGCAGTGTCTCTCACTGTATCCCTCGCTGTCTCTCTCGCTATTTCCCTAGCAGTCTCTCTCGCAGTTTCTCTCGCTTTCTCCCTCGCATTCTCTCTCGCTGTCTCCCTCGCAGTCTCTCTCGCAGTCTCTCTCGCAGTCTCTCTCGCAGTCTCTCTCGCAGTCTCTCTCGCAGTCTCCCTCGCAGTCTCCCTCGCAGTCTCCCTCGCAGTCTCTCTCGCAGTCTCTCTCGCAGTCTCTCTCGTTGTCTCTCTCACTGTCTCTCTCGCCGTCTCCCTCGCAGTCTCTCTCGAAGTCTCTCTCGCTGTCTCCCTCGCTGTCTCTCTCGCTGTCGCTCTCACCGTCTCCCTCGCCGTCTCCCTCGCAGTCTCTCTCGCAGTCTCTCTCGCTGTATCCCTCGCTGTCTCTCTCGCTATCTCCATAGCAGTCTCTCTCGCAGTCTCCCTCACAGTCTCCCTCGCTGTCTCCCTCACAGTCTCTCTTGCTGTCTCCCTCGCAGTCACCCTGGATGTCTCTCTCGCAGTCTCTCTCGCATTCTCTTTCGCTGTCTCTCTCGATGTCTCTCTCGTTGTCTCCCTCGCTGTCTCCCTCGCTGTCTCCCTCGCTGTCTCCCTCTCAGTCCCCCTCTCAGTCTCCCTCTCAGTCTCCCTCTCAGTCTCTCTCTCAGTCTCTCTCTCAGTCTCTCTCTCAGTCTCTCTCTCAGTCTCTCTCGCGTTCTCTCTCGCTGTCTCCCTTGCTGTCTCCCTCGCACTCTCTGGCTTTCTCTCTGGCTTTCTCTCTCGCTTTCTCTCTCGCAGTCCCTCTCACTGTCTCTCTCGCTGTCTCCCTCACAGTCTCCCTCACAGTCTCTCTCGCTGCCTCTCTCGCTGCCTCTCTCGCTGTCTCTCTCGCCGTCTCCCTCGCAGTCTCTCTCGAAGTCTCTCTCGCTGTCTCCCTCGCTCTCTCTCTCGCTCTCTCTCTCGCTCTCTCTCTCGCCGTCGCCCTCGCCGTCTCCCTCGCCGTCTCCCTCGCAGTCACTCTCGCAGTCTCTCTCGCTGTATCCCTCGCTGTCTCTCTCGCTATCTCCATAGCAGTCTCTCTCGCTATCTCCATAGCAGTCTCTCTCGCAGTCTCCCTCACAGTCTCCCTCGCTGTCTCCCTCGCTGTCTCCCTCGCTGTCTCCCTCGCAGTCTCTCTCGCAGTCTCTCTCGCAGTCTCTCTCGCAGTCTCTCTCGCAGTCTCTCTCGCTGTCTCCCTCGCTGTCTCCCTCGCTGTCTCCCTTGCAGTCTCTCTCGCAGTCTCTCTCGCTTTCTCCCTCGCAGTCTCTCTCGCAGTCTCTCTCGCTTTCTCCCTCGCTGTCTCTCTCGCAGTCTCTCTCGCAGTCTCTCTCGCAGTCTCTCTCGCAGTCTCTCTCGCAGTCTCTCTCGCAGTCTCTCTCGCTGTCTTCCTCGCTTTCTCCCTCGCTTTCTCCCTCGCTTTCTCCCTCGCTGTCTCTCTCGCTGTCTCTCTCGCTGTCTCTCTCGCTGTCTCTCTCGCTGTCTCTCTCGCTGTCTCTCTCGCTGTCTCCCTCGCAGTCTCTCTTGCAGTCTCTCTCGCTGTCTCCCTCGCTGTCTCCCTCGCTGTCTCCCTCGCTGTCTCCCTCGCTGTCTCCCTCGCTGTGTCCCTCGCTCTCTCCCTCGCAGTCTCCCTCACTGTCTCCCTTGCCGTCTCTCTCGCAGCCTCTCTCGCTGTCTTCCTCGCAGTTTCTCTCGCTGTCTCCCTCGCTGTCTCCCTCGCTGTCTCCCTCGCTGTCTCCCTCGCTGTCTCCCTCGCTGTCTCCCTCGCTGTCTCCCTCACTGCCTCCCTCGCTGTCTCCCTAGCAGTCGCTCTCGCAGTCGCTCTCGCAGTCTCTCTCGCAGTCTCTCTCGCTGTCTCCCTCGCTGTCTCCCTCGCTGTCTCCCTCGCTGCCTCCCTCGCAGTATCTCTCGAAGTCTCTCTCGCTGTCTCCCTCGCTGTCTCCCTCGCTGTCTCCCTCGCTGTCTCCCTCGCTGTCTCCCTCGCTGTCTCTCTCGCTCTCTCTCTCGCCGTCTCCCTCGCAGTCTCTCTCGCAGTGTCTCTCGCTGTATCCCTCGCTGTCTCTCTCGCTATTTCCCTAGCAGTCTCTCTCGCAGTTTCTCTCGCTTTCTCCCTCGCATTCTCTCTCGCTGTCTCCCTCGCAGTCTCTCTCGCAGTCTCTCTCGCAGTCTCTCTCGCAGTCTCTCTCGCAGTCTCCCTCGCAGTCTCCCTCGCAGTCTCCCTCGCAGTCTCTCTCGCTGTCTCCCTCGCTGTATCTCTCGCTATCTCCATAGCAGTCTCCCTCACAGTCTCCCTCGCTGTCTCCCTCACAGTCTCTCTCGCTGTCTCCCTCGCAGTCACCCTGGATGTCTCCCTCTCAGTCTCTCTCGATGTCTCTCTCGATGTCTCTCTCGCTGTCTCTCTCGCTGTCTCCCTCGCAGTCTCTCTTGCAGTCTCTCTCGCTGTCTCCCTCGCTGTCTCCCTCGCTGTCTCCCTCGCTGTCTCCCTCGCTGTCTCCCTCGCTGTCTCCCTCGCTGTGTCCCTCGCTCTCTCCCTCGCAGTCTCCCTCACTGTCTCCCTTGCCGTCTCTCTCGCAGCCTCTCTCGCTGTCTTCCTCGCAGTTTCTCTCGCTGTCTCCCTCGCTGTCTCCCTCGCTGTCTCCCTCGCTGTCTCCCTCGCTGTCTCTCTCGCTATCTCCATAGCAGTCTCCCTCACAGTCTCCCTCGCTGTCTCCCTCACAGTCTCTCTCGCTGTCTCCCTCGCAGTCACCCTGGATGTCTCCCTCTCAGTCTCTCTCGATGTCTCTCTCGCTGTCTCCCTCGCTGTCTCCCTCGCACTCTCTGGCTTTCTCTCTCGCAGTCCCTCTCACTGTCTCTCTCACTGTCTCTCTCGCAGTCTCTCTCGCAGTCTCTCTCGCAGTCTCTCTCGCGGTCTCTCTCGCTGTCTCCCTCACAGTCTCCCTCACAGTCTCTCTCGCTGTCTCTCTCGCTGTCTCTCTCGCTGTCTCTCTCACCGTCTCCCTCGCAGTCTCTCTCGAAGTCTCTCTCGCTGTCTCCCTCGCTGTCTCTCTCGCTGTCGCTCTCACCGTCTCCCTCGCCGTCTCCCTCGCAGTCTCTCTCGCAGTCTCTCTCGCTGTATCCCTCGCTGTCTCTCTCGCTATCTCCATAGCAGTCTCTCTCGCAGTCTCCCTCACAGTCTCCCTCACAGTCTCCCTCGCTGTCTCCCTCACAGTCTCTCTTGCTGTCTCCCTCGCAGTCACCCTGGATGTCTCTCTCGCAGTCTCTCTCGCATTCTCTTTCGCTGTCTCTCTCGATGTCTCTCTCGTTGTCTCCCTCGCTGTCTCCCTCGCTGTCTCCCTCGCTGTCTCCCTCTCAGTCTCCCTCTCAGTCTCCCTCTCAGTCTCCCTCTCAGTCTCTCTCTCAGTCTCTCTCTCAGTCTCTCTCGCATTCTCTCTCGCTGTCTCCCTCACTGTCTCCCTCGCACTCTCTGGCTTTCTCTCTGGCTTTCTCTCTCGCAGTCCCTCTCAATGTCTCTCTCGCTGTCTCTCTCGCAGTCTCCCTCACAGTCTCCCTCACAGTCTCCCTCACAGTCTCTCTCGCTGCCTCTCTCGCCGTCTCCCTCGCAGTCTCTCTCGAAGTCTCTCTCGCTGTCTCCCTCGCTCTCTCTCTCGCTCTCTCTCTCGCTCTCTCTCTCGCCGTCGCAATCGCCGTCTCCCTCGCCGTCTCCCTCGCAGTCACTCTCGCAGTCTCTCTCGCTGTATCCCTCGCTGTCTCTCTCGCTATCTCCATAGCAGTCTCTCCCGCAGTCTCCCTCACAGTCTCCCTCGCTGTCTCCCTCGCTGTCTCCCTCACAGTCTCTCTCGCAGTCTCTCTCGCAGTCTCTCTCGCAGTCACTCTCGCAGTCTCTCTCGCTGTCTCCCTCGCTATCTCCCTCGCTGTCTCTCTCGCTGTCTCCCTTGCAGTCTCTCTCGCAGTCTCTCTCGCTTTCTCCCTCGCAGTCTCTCTCGCAGTCTCTCTCGCTGTCTCCCTCGCTTTCTCCCTCGCTTTCTCCCTCGCTGTCTCTCTCGCTGTCTCTCTCGCTGTCTCTCTCGCTGTCTCTCTCGCTGTCTCTCTCGCTGTCTCTCTCGCTGTCTCCCTCGCAGTCTCTCTTGCAGTCTCTCTCGCTGTCTCCCTCGCTGTCTCCCTCGCTGTCTCCCTCGCTGTCTACCTCGCTGTGTCCCTCGCTCTCTCCCTCGCAGTCTCCCTCACTGTCTCCCTTGCCGTCTCTCTCGCAGTCTCTCTCGCTGTCTTCCTCGCAGTTTCTCTCGCAGTTTCTCTCGCAGTCTCTCTCGCAGTCTCTCTCGCAGTCTCTCTCGCAGTCTCTCTCGCAGTCTCTCTCGCAGTCTCTCTCGCTGTCTCTCTCGCTGTCTCCCTTGCAGTCTCTCTCGCAGTCTCTCTCGCTTTCTCCCTCGCAGTCTCTCTCGCAGTCTCTCTCGCTTTCTCCCTCGCAGTCTCTCTCGCTTTCTCCCTCGCAGTCTCTCTCGCAGTCTCTCTCGCAGTCTCCCTCGCTGTCTCCCTCGCTTTCTCCCTCGCTTTCTCCCTCGCTTTCTCCCTCGCTGTCTCTCTCGCTGTCTCTCTCGCTGTCTCTCTCGCTGTCTCTCTCGCTGTCTCTCTCGCTGTCTCCCTCGCTGTCTCCCTCGCTGTCTCCCTCGCTGTCTCCCTCGCTGTGTCCCTCGCTCTCTCCCTCGCAGTCTCCCTCACTGTCTCCCTTGCCGTCTCTCTCGCAGCCTCTCTCGCTGTCTTCCTCGCAGTTTCTCTCGCTGTCTCCCTCGCTTTCTCCCTCGCTTTCTCCCTCGCTTTCTCCCTCGCTTTCTCCCTCGCTGTCTCTCTCGCTGTCTCTCTCGCTGTCTCTCTCGCTGTCTCTCTCGCTGTCTCTCTCGCTGTCTCCCTCGCAGTCTCTCTTGCAGTCTCCCTCGCTGTCTCCCTCGCTGTCTCCCTCGCTGTCTCCCTCGCTGTGTCCCTCGCTCTCTCCCTCGCAGTCTCCCTCACTGTCTCCCTTGCCGTCTCTCTCGCAGCCTCTCTCGCTGTCTTCCTCGCAGTTTCTCTCGCTATCTCCCTCGCTGTCTCCCTCGCTGTCTCCCTCGCTGTCTCCCTCGCTGTCTCCCTCGCTGTCTCCCTCGCTGCCTCCCTCGCTGTCTCCCTAGCAGTCGCTCTCGCAGTCTCTCTCGCTGTCTCCCTCGCTGTCTCCCTCGCTGCCTCCCTCGCTGCCTCCCTCGCAGTATCTCTCGCTGTCTCTCTCGCTGTCTCCCTCGCTGTCTCCCTCGCTGTCTCCCTCGCTGTCTCTCTCGCTCTCTCTCTCGCCATCTCCCTCGCAGTCTCTCTCGCAGTGTCTCTCGCTGTATCCCTCGCTGTCTCTCTCGCTATCTCCCTAGCAGTCTCTCTCGCAGTTTCTCTCGCAGTCTCCCTCGCAGTCTCTCTCGCAGTCTCTCTCGCAGTCTCTCTCGCTGTCTCCCTCGTTGTCTCCCTCGCTGTCTCCCTCACAGTCTCTCTCGCTGTCTCCCTCGCAGTCTCTATCGCTGTCTCTATCGCTGTCTCCCTCGCAGTCTCTCTCGCAGTCTCTCTCGCTTTCTCCCTCGCTCTCTCCCTCGCAGACTCTCTCGCTGTCTCCCTCGCAGTCTCTCTCGCATTCTCTTTCGCTGTCTCTCTCGTTGTCTCTCTCGTTGTCTCTCTCGTTGTCTCTCTCGATGTCTCTCTCATTGTCTCCCTCGCTGTCTCCCTCGCTGTCTCTCTCTCAGTCTCTCTCTCAGTCTCTCTCTCAGTCTCTCTCTCAGTCTCTCTCGCTGTCTCCCTCGCACTCTCTGGCTTTCTCTCTCGCTTTCTCTCTCGCAGTCCCTCTCACTGTCTCTCTCGCAGTCTCTCTCGCAGTCTCTCTCGCTGTCTCCCTCACAGTCTCCCTCACAGTCTCTCTCACAGTCTCCCTCACAGTCTCTCTCGCTGTCTCTCTCGCTGTCTCTCTCGCCGTCTCTCTCGCCGTCTCCCTCGCAGTCTCTCTCGAAGTCTCTCTCGCTGTCTCTCTCGCTGTCTCTCTCGCTATCTCCATAGCAGTCTCTCTCGCAGTCTCCCTCACAGTCTCCCTCGCTGTCTCCCTCACAGTCTCTCTCGCTGTCTCCCTTGCAGTCACCCTGGATGTCTCCCTCTCAGTCTCTCTCGATGTCTCTCTCGATGTCTCTCTCGCTGTCTCCCTCTCAGTCTCCCTCTCAGTCTCCCTCTCAGTCTCTCTCGCATTCTCTCTCGCTGTCTCCCTCGCTGTCTCCCTCGCACTCTCTGGCTTTCTCTCTCGCAGTCCCTCTCACTGTCTCTCTCGCAGTCTCTCTCGCAGTCTCTCTCGCAGTCTCTCTCGCAGTCTCTCTCGCAGTCTCTCTCGCTGTCTCCCTCGCAGTCTCCCTCACAGTCTCTCTCGCTGTCTCTCTCGCTGTCGCTCTCACCGTCTCCCTCACCGTCTCCCTCGCAGTCTCTCTCGCAGTCTCTCTCGCTGTATCCCTCGCTGTCTCTCTCGCTATCTCCATAGCAGTCTCTCTCGCAGTCTCCCTCACAGTCTCCCTCGCTGTCTCCCTCACAGTCTCTCTTGCTGTCTCCCTCGCAGTCACCCTGGATGTCTCTCTCGCAGTCTCTCTCGCATTCTCTTTCGCTGTCTCTCTCGATGTCTCTCTCGTTGTCTCCCTCGCTGTCTCCCTCGCTGTCTCCCTCTCAGTCTCCCTCTCAGTCTCCCTCTCAGTCTCCCTCTCAGTCTCCCTCTCAGTCTCCCTCTCAGTCTCTCTCTCAGTCTCTCTCTCAGTCTCTCTCGCATTCTCTCTCGCTGTCTCCCTCGCTGTCTCCCTCGCACTCTCTGGCTTTCTCTCTGGCTTTCTCTCTCGCTTTCTCTCTCGCAGTCCCTCTCGCTGTCTCTCTCGCTGTCTCCCTCACAGTCTCCCTCACAGTCTCTCTCGCTGCCTCTCTCGCCGTCTCCCTCGCAGTCTCTCTCGAAGTCTCTCTCGCTGTCTCCCTCGCTCTCTCTCTCGCTCTCTCTCTCGCTCTCTCTCTCTCCGTCGCCCTCGCCGTCTCCCTCGCCGTCTCCCTCGCAGTCACTCTCGCAGTCTCTCTCGCTGTATCCCTCGCTGTCTCTCTCGCTATCTCCATAGCAGTCTCTCTCGCAGTCTCCCTCACAGTCTCCCTCGCTGTCTCCCTCGCTGTCTCCCTCGCACTCTCTCTCGCAGTCTCTCTCGCTGTCTCTCTCGCTGTCTCCCTCGCTATCTCCCTCGCTGTCTCTCTCGCTGTCTCCCTTGCAGTCTCTCTCGCAGTCTCTCTCGCTTTCTCCCTCGCAGTCTCTCTCGCAGTCTCTCTCGCTGTCTCCCTCGCTTTCTCCCTCGCTGTCTCCCTCGCTGTCTCTCTCGCTGTCTCTCTCGCTGTCTCTCTCGCTGTCTCTCTCGCTGTCTCTCTCGCTGTCTCTCTTGCTGTCTCTCTCGCTGTCTCTCTCGCTGTCTCCCTCGCTGTCTCCCTTGCAGTCTCTCTCGCTGTCTCCCTCGCTGTCTCCCTCGCTGTCTCCCTCGCTGTCTCCCTCGCTGTCTCCCTCGCTGTCTCCCTCGCTGTGTCCCTCGCTCTCTCCCTCGCAGTCTCCCTCACTGTCTCCCTTGCCGTCTCTCTCGCAGTCTCTCTCGCAGTCTCTCTCGCTGTCTCCCTCGCTGTCTCCCTCGCTGTCTCCCTCGCTGCCTCCCTCGCTGTCTCCCTAGCAGTCGCTCTCGCAGTCGCTCACGCAGTCTCTCTCGCAGTCTCTCTCGCAGTCTCTCTCGCTGTCTCCCTCGCTGTCTCCCTCACTGTCTCCCTCGCTGCCTCCCTCGCAGTATCTCTCGAAGTCTCTCTCGCTGTCTCTCTCGCTGTCTCCCTCGCTGTCTCCCTCGCTGTCTCCCTCGCTGTCTCCCTCGCTGTCTCTCTCGCTCTCTCTCTCGCCGTCTCCCTCGCAGTCTCTCTCGCAGTGTCTCTCGCTGTATCCCTCGCTGTCTCTCTCGCTATTTCCCTAGCAGTCTCTCTCGCAGTTTCTCTCGCTTTCTCCCTCGCATTCTCTCTCGCTGTCTCCCTCGCAGTCTCTCTCGCAGTCTCTCTCGCAGTCTCCCTCGCAGTCTCCCTCGCAGTCTCTCTCGCAGTCTCTCTCGCTGTCTCCCTCGCTGTCTCCCTCGCTGTCTCCCTCACAGTCTCTTTCGCTGTCTCTTTCGCTGTCTCCCTCGCAGTCTCCCTCGCAGTCTCCCTCGCAGTCTCCCTCACTGTCTCCCTCGCAGTCTCTGTCGCTGTCTCTATCGCTGTCTCCCTCGCAGTCTCTCTCGCTTTCTCCCTCGCTCTCTCCCTCGCAGACTCTCTTGCTGTCTCCCTCGCAGTCTCTCTCGCATTCTCTTTCGCTGTCTCTCTCGTTGTCTCTCTCGTTGTCTCCCTCGCTGTCTCCCTCACAGTCTCTCTCGCTGTCTCCCTCGCAGTCACCCTGGATGTCTCCCTCTCAGTCTCTCTCGATGTCTCTCTCGATGTCTCTCTCGATGTCTCTCTTGCTGTCTCCCTCGCTGTCTCCCTCTCAGTCTCTCTCTCCGTCTCTCTCGCATTCTCTCTCGCTGTCTCCCTCGCTGTCTCCCTCGCACTCTCTGGCTTTCTCTCTCGCAGTCCCTCTCACTATCTCTCTCGCAGTCTCTCTCGCAGTCTCTCTCGCAGTCTCTCTCGCAGTCTCTCTCGCTGTCTCCCTCACAGTCTCCCTCACAGTCTCTCTCGCTGTCTCTCTCGCTGTCTCTCTCGCTGTCTCTCTCGCCGTCTCCCTCGCAGTCTCTCTCGAAGTCTCTCTCGCTGTCTCCCTCGCTGTCTCTCTCGCTGTCGCTCTCACCGTCTCCCTCGCCGTCTCCCTCGCAGTCTCTCTCGCAGTTTCTCTCGCTGTATCCCTCGCTGTCTCTCTCGCTATCTCCATAGCAGTCTCTCTCGCAGTCTCCCTCACAGTCTCCCTCGCTGTCTCCCTCACAGTCTCTCTTGCTGTCTCCCTCGCAGTCACCCTGGATGTCTCTCTTGCAGTCTCTCTCGCATTCTCTTTCGCTGTCTCTCTCGATGTCTCTCTCGTTGTCTCCCTCGCTGTCTCCCTCGCTGTCTCCCTCGCTGTCTCCCTCGCTGTCTCCCTCTCATTCTCCCTCTCAGTCTCCCTCTCAGTCTCTCTCTCAGTCTCTCTCTCAGTCTCTCTCTCAGTCTCTCTCGCATTCTCTCTCGCTGTCTCCCTCGCTGTCTCCCTCGCACTATCTGGCTTTCTCTCTGGCTTTCTCTCTGGCTTTCTCTCTGGCTTTCTCTCTCGCAGTCCCTCTCACTGTCTCTCTCGCTGTCTCCCTCACAGTCTCCCTCACCGTCTCTCTCACCGCCTCTCTCGCTGTCTCTCTCGCCGTCTCCCTCGCAGTCTCTCTCGAAGTCTCTCTCGCTGTCTCCCTCGCTCTCTCTCGCTCTCTCTCTCGCTCTCTCTCTCGCCGTCGCCCTCGCCGTCTCCCTCGCCGTCTCCCTCGCAGTCACTCTCGCAGTCTCTCTCGCTGTATCCCTCGCTGTCTCTCTCGCTATCTCCATAGCAGTCTCTCTCGCAGTCTCCCTCACAGTCTCCCTCGCTGTCGCCCTCGCTGTCTCTCTCGCAGTCTCTCTCGCAGTCTCTCTCGCAGTCTCTCTCGCAGTCTCTCTCGCAGTCTCTCTCGCTGTCTCCCTCGCTATCTCCCTCGCTGTCTCTCTCGCTGTCTCCCTTGCAGTCTCTCTCGCAGTCTCTCTCGCTTTCTCCCTCGCAGTCTCTCTCGCAGTCTCTCTCGCTTTCTCCCTCGCTGTCTCTCTCGCAGTCTCTCTCGCAGTCTCTCTCGCTGTCTCCCTCGCTTTCTCCCTCGCTTTCTCCCTCGCTGTCTCTCTCGCTGTCTCTCTCGCTGTCTCTCTCGCTGTCTCTCTCGCTGTCTCTCTCGCTGTCTCTCTCGCTGTCTCTCTCGCTGTCTCCCTCGCAGTCTCTCTTGCAGTCTCTCTCGCTGTCTCCCTCGCTGTCTCCCTCGCTGTCTCCCTCGCTGTCTCCCTCGCTGTCTCCCTCGCTGTGTCCCTCGCTCTCTCCCTCGCAGTCTCCCTCACTGTCTCCCTCGCCGTCTCTCTCGCCGTCTCGTTCGCTGTCTTCCTCGCAGTTTCTCTCTCAGTTTCTCTAGCTGTCTCCCTCGCTGTCTCCCTCACTGTCTCCCTCGCTGTCTCCCTCGCTGTCTCCCTCGCTGCCTCCCTCGCTGTCTCCCTAGCAGTTGCTCTCGCAGTCGCTCTCGCAGTCTCTCTCGCAGTCTCTCTCGCTGTCTCCCTCGCTGTCTCCCTCGCTGTCTCCCTCGCTGTCTCCCTCGCTGCCTCCCTCGCAGTATCTCTCGAAGTCTCTCTCGCTGTCTCCCTCGCTGTCTCCCTCGCTGTCTCCCTCGCTGTCTCTCTCGCTGTCTCTCTCGCCGTCTCCCTCGCAGTCTCTCTCGCAGTGTCTCTCGCTGTATCCCTCGCTGTCTCTCTCGCTATTTCCCTAGCAGTCTCTCTCGCAGTTTCTCTCGCTTTCTCCCTCGCATTCTCTCTCGCTGTCTCCCTCGCAGTCTCTCTCGCAGTCTCTCTCGCAGTCTCTCTCGCAGTCTCCCTCGCAGTCTCCCTCGCAGTCTCTCTCGCAGTCTCTCTCGCAGTCTCTCTCGCTGTCTCCCTCGCTGTCTCCCTCGCTGTCTCCCTCACAGTCTCTTTCGCTGTCTCCCTCACAGTCTCTTTCGCTGTCTCTCTCGTTGTCTCTCTCGTTGTCTCTCTCGATGTCTCTCTCATTGTCTCCCTCGCTGTCTCCCTCGCTGTCTCCCTCTCAGTCTCTCTCTCAGTCTCTCTCTCAGTCTCTCTCGCTGTCTCCCTCGCACTCTCTGGCTTTCTCTCTCGCTTTCTCTCTCGCAGTCCCTCTCACTGTCTCTCTCGCAGTCTCTCTCGCAGTCTCTCTCGCTGTCTCCCTCACAGTCTCCCTCACAGTCTCCCTCACAGTCTCCCTCACAGTCTCTCTCGCTGTCTCTCTCGCTGTCTCTCTCGCCGTCTCCCTCGCAGTCTCTCTCGCTGTCTATCTCGCCGTCTCCCTCGCAGTCTCTCTCGAAGTCTCTCTCGCTGTCTCCCTCGCTGTCTCTCTCGCTATCTCCATAGCAGTCTCTCTCGCAGTCTCCCTCACAGTCTCCCTCGCTGTCTCCCTCACAGTCTCTCTCGCTGTCTCCCTCGCAGTCACCCTGGATGTCTCCCTCTCAGTCTCTCTCGATGTCTCTCTCGATGTCTCTCTCGTTGTCTCCCTCGCTGTCTCCCTCTCAGTCTCTCTCTCAGTCTCTCTCACATTCTCTCTCGCTGTCTCCCTCGCTGTCTCCCTCGCACTCTCTGGCTTTCTCTCTCGCAGTCCCTCTCACTGTCTCTCTCTCAGTCTCTCTCGCAGTCTCTCTCGCTGTCTCTCTCGCTGTCTCCCTCACAGTCTCCCTCACAGTCTCTCTCGCTGCCTCTCTCGCTGTCTCTCTCGCCGTCTCCCTCGCAGTCTCCCTCGCAGTCTCTCTCGAAGTCTCTCTCGAAGTCTCTCTCGCTGTCTCCCTCGCTGTCTCTCTCGCTCTCTCTCTCGCCGTCGCCCTCGCCGTCTCCCTCGCCGTCTCCCTCGCAGTCACTCTCGCAGTCTCTCTCGCTGTATCCCTCGCTGTCTCTTTCGCTATCTCCATAGCAGTCTCTCTCGCAGTCTCCCTCACAGTCTCCATCGCTGTCTCCCTCGCAGTCTCTCTCGCTATCTCCCTCGCTATCTCCCTCGCTGTCTCTCTCGCTGTCTCCCTTGCAGTCTCCCTCGCAGTCTCTCTCGCTTTCTCTCTCGCAGTCTCTCTCGCAGTCTCTCTCGCAGTCTCTCTCGCTTTCTCCCTCGCAGTCTCTCTCGCAGTCTCTCTCGCAGTCTCTCTCGCAGTCTCTCTCGCAGTCTCTCTCGCAGTCTTCCTCGCAGTTTCTCTCGCTGTCTCCCTCGCTGTCTCCCTCGCTGTCTCCCTCGCAGTCTCTCTTGCAGTCTCCCTCGCTGTCTCCCTCGCTGTCTCCCTCGCTGTCTCCCTCGCTGTCTCCCTCGCTGTCTCCCTCGCTGTCTCCCTCGCTGTCACCCTCGCTCTCTCTCTCGCTCTCTCTCTCGCCGTCTCCCTCGCCGTCTCAATCGCTGTCTCCCTCGCAGTGTCTATCGCTGTATCCCTCGCTGTCTCTCTCACTATCTCCATAGCAGTCTCTCTCGCAGTTTCTCTCGCAGTCACTCTCGCAGTCTCTCTCGCTGTATCCCTCGCTGTCTCTCTCGCTATCTCCATAGCAGTCTCTCTCGCAGTCTCTCTCGCAGTCTCTCTCGCTGTCTCTCTCGCTGTCTCTCTCGCTGTCTCTCTCGCTCTCTCCCTTGCAGTCTCTCTTGCAGTCTCTCTTGCAGTCTCTCTTGCAGTCTCTCTTGCAGTCTCTCTCGCTGTCTCCCTCGCTGTGTCTCTCGCTCTCTCCCTCGCTGTCTCCCTCGCTGTCTCCCTCGCTGTCTCACGCGATCTCTCTCGCATTCTCTCTCGTTGTCTCCCTCGCAGTCTCTCTCGCTGTGTCCCTCGCAGTCTCTCTCACAGGCTCTGTCGCTGTCTCCCTTGCTGTCTCCCTTGCTGTCTCCCTTGCTGTCTCCCTCGCTGTCTCCCTCGCTGCCTCCCTCGCAGTCTCTCTCGAAGTCTCTTTCGCTGTCTCTCTCGCTCTCTCTCTCGCTGTCTACCTCGCTGTCTCCCTCGACGTCTCAATCGCTGTCTCCCTCGCATTCTCTCTCGCAGTGTCTATCGCTGTATCCCTCGCTGTCTCTCTCACTATCTCCATAGCAGTCTCTCTCGCAGTTTCTCTCACAGTCACTCTCGCAGTCTCTCTCGCTGTATCCCTCGCTGTCTCTCTCGCTATCTCCATAGCAGTCTCTCTCGCAGTCTCCCTCACAGTCTCCCTCGCTGTCTCCCTCGCAGTCTCTCTCGCAGTCTCTCTCGCAGTCTCTCTCGCTATCTCCCTCGCTGTCTCTCTCGCTGTCTCCCTTGCAGTCTCTCTCGCAGTCTCTCTCGCTTTCTCCCTCGCAGTCTCCCTCGCAGTCTCCCTCGCAGTCTCCCTCGCAGTCTCCCTCGCAGTCTCTCTCGCAGTCTTCCTCGCAGTTTCTCTCGCAGTCTCTCTCGCAGTCTCCCTCACAGTCTCCCTCGCTGTCTCCCTCACAGTCTCTCTTGCTGTCTCCCTCGCAGTCACCCTGGATGTCTCTCTCGCAGTCTCTCTCGCATTCTCTTTCGCTGTCTCTCTCGATGTCTCTCTCGTTGTCTCCCTCGCTGTCTCCCTCGCTGTCTCCCTCTCAGTCTCCCTCTCAGTCTCCCTCTCAGTCTCTCTCTCAGTCTCTCTCTCAGTCTCTCTCGCATTCTCTCTCGCTGTCTCCCTCGCTGTCTCCCTCGCACTCTCTGGCTTTCTCTCTGGCTTTCTCTCTCGCTTTCTCTCTCGCAGTCCCTCTCGCTGTCTCTCTCGCTGTCTCCCTCACAGTCTCCCTCACAGTCTCTCTCGCTGCCTCTCTCGCCGTCTCCCTCGCAGTCTCTCTCGAAGTCTCTCTCGCTGTCTCCCTCGCTCTCTCTCTCGCTCTCTCTCTCGCCGTCGCCCTCGCCGTCTCCCTCGCCGTCTCCCTCGCAGTCACTCTCGCAGTCTCTCTCGCTGTATCCCTCGCTGTCTCTCTCGCTATCTCCATAGCAGTCTCTCTCGCAGTCTCCCTCACAGTCTCCCTCGCTGTCTCCATCGCTGTCTCCCTCGCACTCTCTCTCGCAGTCTCTCTCGCAGTCTCTCTCGCAGTCTCTCTCGCTGTCTCCCTCGCTATCTCCCTCGCTGTCTCTCTCGCTGTCTCCCTTGCAGTCTCTCTCGCAGTCTCTCTCGCTTTCTCCCTCGCAGTCTCTCTCGCAGTCTCTCTCGCTGTCTCCCTCGCCTTCTCCCTCGCTTTCTCCCTCGCTGTCTCTCTCGCTGTCTCTCTCGCTGTCTCTCTTGCTGTCTCTCTCGCTGTCTCTCTCGCTGTCTCCCTCGCAGTCTCCCTCGCAGTCTCCCTCGCAGTCTCTCTCGCTGTCTCTCTCGCTGTCTCCCTCGCTGTCTCCCTCGCTGTCTCCCTCGCTGTCTCCCTCGCTGTCTCCCTCGCTGTCTCCCTCGCTATGTCCCTCGCTCTCTCCCTCGCAGTCTCCCTCACTGTCTCCCTTGCCGTCTCTCTCGCAGTCTCTCTCGCTGTCTTCCTCGCAGTTTCTCTCGCTGTCTCCCTCGCTGTCTCCCTCGCTGTCTCCCTCGCTGTCTCCCTCGCTGCCTCCCTCGCTGTCTCCCTAGCAGTCGCTCTCGCAGTCGCTCACGCAGTCTCTCTCGCAGTCTCTCTCGCTGTCTCCCTCGCTGTCTCCCTCACTGTCTCCCTCGCTGCCTCCCTCGCAGTATCTCTCGAAGTCTCTCTCGCTGTCTCCCTCGCTGTCTCCCTCGCTGTCTCCCTCGCTGTCTCCCTCGCTGTCTCTCTCGCTCTCTCTCTCGCCGTCTCCCTCGCAGTCTCTCTCGCAGTGTCTCTCGCTGTATCCCTCGCTGTCTCTCTCGCTATTTCCCTAGCAGTCTCTCTCGCAGTTTCTCTCGCTTTCTCCCTCGCATTCTCTCTCGCTGTCTCCCTCGCAGTCTCTCTCGCAGTCTCTCTCGCAGTCTCTCTCGCAGTCTCCCTCGCAGTCTCCCTCGCAGTCTCTCTCGCAGTCTCTCTCGCTGTCTCCCTCGCTGTCTCCCTCGCTGTCTCCCTCACAGTCTCTTTCGCTGTCTCCCTCGCAGTCTCCCTGGCAGTCTCCCTCGCAGTCTCCCTCGCAGTCTCCCTCGCAGTCTCTCTCACTGTCTCCCTCGCAGTCTCTGTCGCTGTCTCTATCGCTGTCTCCCTCGCAGTCTCTCTCGCAGTCTCTCTCGCTTTCTCCCTCGCTCTCTCCCTCGCTGTCTCCCTCGCAGTCTCTCTCGCATTCTCTTTCGCTGTCTCTCTCGTTGTCTCCCTCGCTGTCTCCCTCAGAGTCTCCCTCAGAGTCTCTCTCGCTGTCTCCCTCGCAGTCACCCTGGATGTTTCCCTCTCAGTCTCTCTCGATGTCTCTCTCGATGTCTCTCTCGATGTCTCTCTCGCTGTCTCCCTCGCTGTCTCCCTCTCAGTCTCTCTCTCAGTCTCTCTCGCATTCTCTCTCGCTGTCCCCCTCGCATTCTCTGGCTTTCTCTCTCGCAGTCCCTCTCACTATCTCTCTCGCAGTCTCTCTCGCAGTCTCTCTCGCAGTCTCTCTCGCAGTCTCTCTCGCAGTCTCTCTCGCTGTCTCCCTCACAGTCTCCCTCACAGTCTCTCTCGCTGTCTCTCTCGCTGTCTCTCTCGCTGTCTCTCTCGCCGTCTCCCTCGCAGTCTCTCTCGAAGTCTCTCTCGCTGTCTCCCTCGCTGTCTCTCTCGCTGTCGCTCTCACCGTCTCCCTCGCCGTCTCCCTCGCAGTCTCTCTCGCAGTTTCTCTCGCTGTATCCCTCGCTGTCTCTCTCGCTATCTCCATAGCAGTCTCTCTCGCAGACTCCCTCACAGTCTCCCTCGCTGTCTCCCTCACAGTCTCTCTTGCTGTCTCCCTCGCAGTCACCCTGGATGTCTCTCTTGCAGTCTCTCTCGCATTCTCTTTCGCTGTCTCTCTCGATGTCTCTCTCGTTGTCTCCCTCGCTGTCTCCCTCGCTGTCTCCCTCGCTGTCTCCCTCTCAGTCTCCCTCTCAGTCTCCCTCTCAGTCTCCCTCTCAGTCTCTCTCTCAGTCTCTCTCTCAGTCTCTCTCTCAGTCTCTCTCTCAGTCTCTCTCGCATTCTCTCTCGCTGTCTCCCTCGCTGTCTCCCTCGCACTCTCTGGCTTTCTCTCTGGCTTTCTCTCTGGCTTTCTCTCTCGCTTTCTCTCTCGCAGTCCCTCTCACTGTCTCTCTCGCTGTCTCCCTCACAGTCTCCCTCACCGTCTCTCTCACCGCCTCTCTCACTGTCTCTCTCGCCGTCTCCCTCGCAGTCTCTCTCGAAGTCTCTCTCGCTGTCTCCCTCGCTCTCTCTCTCGCTCTCTCTCTCGCCGTCGCCCTCGCCGTCTCCCTCGCCGTCTCCCTCGCAGTCACTCTCGCAGTCTCTCTCGCTGTATCCCTCGCTGTCTCTCTCGCTATCTCCATAGCAGTCTCTCTCGCAGTCTCCCTCACAGTCTCCCTCGCTGTCGCCCTCGCTGTCTCTCTCGCAGTCTCTCTCGCAGTCTCTCTCGCAGTCTCTCTCGCTGTCTCCCTCGCTATCTCCCTCGCTGTCTCTCTCGCTGTCTCCCTTGCAGTCTCTCTCGCAGTCTCTCTCGCTTTCTCCCTCGCAGTCTCTCTCGCAGTCTCTCTCGCTTTCTCCCTCGCTGTCTCTCTCACAGTCTCTGTCGCAGTCTCTCTCGCTGTCTCCCTCGCTTTCTCCCTCGCTTTCTCCCTCGCTGTCTCCCTCGCTGTCTCCCTCTCATTCTCCCTCTCAGTCTCCCTCTCAGTCTCCCTCTCAGTCTCTCTCTCAGTCTCTCTCTCAGTCTCTCTCGCATTCTCTCTCGCTGTCTCCCTCGCTGTCTCCCTCGCACTATCTGGCTTTCTCTCTGGCTTTCTCTCTGGCTTTCTCTCTGGCTTTCTCTCTCGCAGTCCCTCTCACTGTCTCTCTCGCTGTCTCCCTCACAGTCTCCCTCACCGTCTCTCTCACCGCCTCTCTCGCTGTCTCTCTCGCCGTCTCCCTCGCAGTCTCTCTCGAAGTCTCTCTCGCTGTCTCCCTCGCTCTCTCTCGCTCTCTCTCTCGCTCTCTCTCTCGCCGTCGCCCTCGCCGTCTCCCTCGCCGTCTCCCTCGCAGTCACTCTCGCAGTCTCTCTCGCTGTATACCTCGCTGTCTCTCTCGCTATCTCCATAGCAGTCTCTCTCGCAGTCTCCCTCACAGTCTCCCTCGCTGTCGCCCTCGCTGTCTCTCTCGCAGTCTCTCTCGCAGTCTCTCTCGCAGTCTCTCTCGCAGTCTCTCTCGCAGTCTATCTCGCAGTCTCTCTCGCAGTCTCTCTCGCTGTCTCCCTCGCTGTCTCTCTCGCTGTCTCCCTTGCAGTCTCTCTCGCAGTCTCTCTCGCTTTCTCCCTCGCAGTCTCTCTCGCAGTCTCTCTCGCTTTCTCCCTCGCTGTCTCTCTCGCAGTCTCTCTCGAAGTCTCTCTCGCTGTCTCCCTCGCTTTCTCCCTCGCTTTCTCCCTCGCTGTCTCTCTCGCTGTCTCTCTCGCTGTCTCTCTCGCTGTCTCTCTCGCTGTCTCTCTCGCTGTCTCCCTCGCAGTCTCTCTTGCAGTCTCCCTCGCTGTCTCCCTCGCTGTCTCCCTCGCTGTCTCCCTCGCTGTGTCCCTCGCTCTCTCCCTCGCAGTCTCCCTCGCAGTCTCCCTCACTGTCTCCCTCGCCGTCTCTCTCGCCGTCTCGTTCGCTGTCTTCCTCGCAGTTTCTCTCTCAGTTTCTCTAGCTGTCTCCCTCGCTGTCTCCCTCACTGTCTCCCTCGCTGTCTCCCTCGCTGTCTCCCTCGCTGCCTCCCTCGCTGTCTCCCTAGCAGTTGCTCTCGCAGTCGCTCTCGCAGTCTCTCTCGCAGTCTCTCTCGCTGTCTCCCTCGCTGTCTCCCTCGCTGTCTCCCTCGCTGCCTCCCTCGCAGTATCTCTCGAAGTCTCTCTCGCTGTCTCCCTCGCTGTCTCCCTCGCTGTCTCCCTCGCTGTCTCTCTCGCTGTCTCTCTCGCCGTCTCCCTCGCAGTCTCTCTCGCAGTGTCTCTCGCTGTATCCCTCGCTGTCTCTCTCGCTATTTCCCTAGCAGTCTCTCTCGCAGTTTCTCTCGCTTTCTCCCTCGCATTCTCTCTCGCTGTCTCCCTCGCAGTCTCTCTCGCAGTCTCTCTCGCAGTCTCTCTCGCAGTCTCCCTCGCAGTCTCCCTCGCAGTCTCTCTCGCAGTCTCTCTCGCAGTCTCTCTCGCTGTCTCCCTCGCTGTCTCCCTCGCTGTCTCCCTCACAGTCTCTTTCGCTGTCTCCCTCACAGTCTCTTTCGCTGTCTCTCTCGTTGTCTCTCTCGTTGTCTCTCTCGATGTCTCTCTCATTGTCTCCCTCGCTGTCTCCCTCGCTGTCTCCCTCTCAGTCTCTCTCTCAGTCTCTCTCTCAGTCTCTCTCGCTGTCTCCCTCGCACTCTCTGGCTTTCTCTCTCGCAGTCCCTCTCGCAGTCTCTCTCGCAGTCTCTCTCGCAGTCTCTCTCGCTGTCTCCCTCACAGTCTCCCTCACAGTCTCCCTCACAGTCTCCCTCACAGTCTCTCTCGCTGTCTCTCTCGCTGTCTCTCTCGCCGTCTCCCTCGCAGTCTCTCTCGCTGTCTATCTCGCCGTCTCCCTCGCAGTCTCTCTCGAAGTCTCTCTCGCTGTCTCCCTCGCTGTCTCTCTCGCTATCTCCATAGCAGTCTCTCTCGCAGTCTCCCTCACAGTCTCCCTCGCTGTCTCCCTCACAGTCTCTCTCGCTGTCTCCCTCGCAGTCACCCTGGATGTCTCCCTCTCAGTCTCTCTCGATGTCTCTCTCGATGTCTCTCTCGTTGTCTCCCTCGCTGTCTCCCTCTCAGTCTCTCTCTCAGTCTCTCTCACATTCTCTCTCGCTGTCTCCCTCGCTGTCTCCCTTGCACTCTCTGGCTTTCTCTCTCGCAGTCCCTCTCTCTGTCTCTCTCTCAGTCTCTCTCGCAGTCTCTCTCGCTGTCTCTCTCGCTGTCTCCCTCACAGTCTCCCTCACAGTCTCTCTCGCTGCCTCTCTCGCTGTCTCTCTCGCCGTCTCCCTCGCAGTCTCCCTCGCAGTCTCTCTCGAAGTCTCTCTCGAAGTCTCTCTCGCTGTCTCCCTCGCTGTCTCTCTCGCTCTCTCTCTCGCCGTCGCCCTCGCCGTCTCCCTCGCCGTCTCCCTCGCCGTCTCCCTCGCAGTCACTCTCGCAGTCTCTCTCGCTGTATCCCTCGCTGTCTCTTTCGCTATCTCCATAGCAGTCTCTCTCGCAGTCTCCCTCACAGTCTCCCTCGCTGTCTCCCTCGCAGTCTCTCTCGCTATCTCCCTCGCTATCTCCCTCGCTGTCTCTCTCGCTGTCTCCCTTGCAGTCTCCCTCGCAGTCTCTCTCGCTTTCTCTCTCGCAGTCTCTCTCGCAGTCTCTCTCGCAGTCTCTCTCGCTTTCTCCCTCGCAGTCTCTCTCGCAGTCTCTCTCGCAGTCTCTCTCGCAGTCTCTCTCGCAGTCTCTCTCGCAGTCTTCCTCGCAGTTTCTCTCGCTGTCTCCCTCGCTGTCTCCCTCGCTGTCTCCCTCGCAGTCTCTCTTGCAGTCTCCCTCGCTGTCTCCCTCGCTGTCTCCCTCGCTGTCTCCCTCGCTGTCTCCCTCGCTGTCACCCTCGCTCTCTCTCTCGCTCTCTCTCTCGCCGTCTCCCTCGCCGTCTCAATCGCTGTCTCCCTCGCAGTGTCTATCGCTGTATCCCTCGCTGTCTCTCTCACTATCTCCATAGCAGTCTCTCTCGCAGTTTCTCTCGCAGTCACTCTCGCAGTCTCTCTCGCTGTATCCCTCGCTGTCTCTCTCGCTATCTCCATAGCAGTCTCTCTCGCAGTCTCCCTCACAGTCTCTCTCGCAGTCTCTCTCGCTGTCTCTCTCGCTGTCTCTCTCGCTGTCTCTCTCGCTCTCTCCCTTGCAGTCTCTCTTGCAGTCTCTCTTGCAGTCTCTCTTGCAGTCTCTCTTGCAGTCTCTCTCGCTGTCTCCCTCGCTGTGTCTCTCGCTCTCTCCCTCGCTGTCTCCCTCGCTGTCTCCCTCGCTGTCTCACGCGATCTCTCTCGCATTCTCTCTCGTTGTCTCCCTCGCAGTCTCTCTCGCTGTGTCCCTCGCAGTCTCTCTCACAGGCTCTGTCGCTGTCTCCCTTGCTGTCTCCCTTGCTGTCTCCCTTGCTGTCTCCCTCGCTGTCTCCCTCGCTGCCTCCCTCGCAGTCTCTCTCGAAGTCTCTTTCGCTGTCTCTCTCGCTCTCTCTCTCGCTGTCTACCTCGCTGTCTCCCTCGACGTCTCAATCGCTGTCTCCCTCGCATTCTCTCTCGCAGTGTCTATCGCTGTATCCCTCGCTGTCTCTCTCACTATCTCCATAGCAGTCTCTCTCGCAGTTTCTCTCACAGTCACTCTCGCAGTCTCTCTCGCTGTATCCCTCGCTGTCTCTCTCGCTATCTCCATAGCAGTCTCTCTCGCAGTCTCCCTCACAGTCTCCCTCGCTGTCTCCCTCGCAGTCTCTCTCGCAGTCTCTCTCGCAGTCTCTCTCGCTATCTCCCTCGCTGTCTCTCTCGCTGTCTCCCTTGCAGTCTCTCTCGCAGTCTCTCTCGCTTTCTCCCTCGCAGTCTCCCTCGCAGTCTCCCTCGCAGTCTCCCTCGCAGTCTCCCTCGCAGTCTCCCTCGCAGTCTCTCTCGCAGTCTTCCTCGCAGTTTCTCTCGCAGTCTCTCTCGCAGTCTCCCTCACAGTCTCCCTCGCTGTCTCCCTCACAGTCTCTCTTGCTGTCTCCCTCGCAGTCACCCTGGATGTCTCTCTCGCAGTCTCTCTCGCATTCTCTTTCGCTGTCTCTCTCGATGTCTCTCTCGTTGTCTCCCTCGCTGTCTCCCTCGCTGTCTCCCTCTCAGTCTCCCTCTCAGTCTCCCTCTCAGTCTCTCTCTCAGTCTCTCTCTCAGTCTCTCTCGCATTCTCTCTCGCTGTCTCCCTCGCTGTCTCCCTCGCACTCTCTGGCTTTCTCTCTGGCTTTCTCTCTCGCTTTCTCTCTCGCTTTCTCTCTCGCAGTCCCTCTCGCTGTCTCTCTCGCTGTCTCCCTCACAGTCTCCCTCACAGTCTCTCTCGCTGCCTCTCTCGCCGTCTCCCTCGCAGTCTCTCTCGAAGTCTCTCTCGCTGTCTCCCTCGCTCTCTCTCTCGCTCTCTCTCTCGCCGTCGCCCTCGCCGTCTCCCTCGCCGTCTCCCTCGCAGTCACTCTCGCAGTCTCTCTCGCTGTATCCCTCGCTGTCTCTCTCGCTATCTCCATAGCAGTCTCTCTCGCAGTCTCCCTCACAGTCTCCCTCGCTGTCTCCCTCGCTGTCTCCCTCGCACTCTCTCTCGCAGTCTCTCTCGCAGTCTCTCTCGCAGTCTCTCTCGCTGTCTCCCTCGCTATCTCCCTCGCTGTCTCTCTCGCTGTCTCCCTTGCAGTCTCTCTCGCAGTCTCTCTCGCTTTCTCCCTCGCAGTCTCTCTCGCAGTCTCTCTCGCTGTCTCCCTCGCTTTCTCCCTCGCTTTCTCCCTCGCTGTCTCTCTCGCTGTCTCTCTCGCTGTCTCTCTTGCTGTCTCTCTCGCTGTCTCTCTCGCTGTCTCCCTCGCAGTCTCCCTCGCAGTCTCTCTCGCTGTCTCTCTCGCTGTCTCCCTCGCTGTCTCCCTCGCTGTCTCCCTCGCTGTCTCCCTCGCTGTCTCCCTCGCTGTCTCCCTCGCTGTGTCCCTCGCTCTCTCCCTCGCAGTCTCCCTCACTGTCTCCCTTGCCGTCTCTCTCGCAGTCTCTCTCGCTGTCTTCCTCGCAGTTTCTCTCGCTGTCTCCCTCGCTGTCTCCCTCGCTGTCTCCCTCGCTGTCTCCCTCGCTGTCTCCCTCGCTGCCTCCCTCGCTGTCTCCCTAGCTGTCGCTCTCGCAGTCGCTCACGCAGTCTCTCTCGCAGTCTCTCTCGCTGTCTCCCTCGCTGTCTCCCTCGCTGTCTCCCTCACTGTCTCCCTCGCTGCCTCCCTCGCAGTATCTCTCGAAGTCTCTCTCGCTGTCTCCCTCGCTGTCTCCCTCGCTGTCTCCCTCGCTGTCTCTCTCGCTCTCTCTCTCGCCGTCTCCCTCGCAGTCTCTCTCGCAGTGTCTCTCGCTGTATCCCTCGCTGTCTCTCTCGCTATTTCCCTAGCAGTCTCTCTCGCAGTTTCTCTCGCTTTCTCCCTCGCATTCTCTCTCGCTGTCTCCCTCGCAGTCTCTCTCGCAATCTCTCTCGCAGTCTCTCTCGCAGTCTCCCTCGCAGTCTCCCTCGCAGTCTCCCTCGCAGTCTCTCTCGCTGTCTCCCTCGCTGTCTCCCTCGCTGTCTCCCTCACAGTCTCTTTCGCTGTCTCCCTCGCAGTCTCCCTGGCAGTCTCCCTCGCAGTCTCCCTCGCAGTCTCTCTCACTGTCTCCCTCGCAGTCTCTGTCGCTGTCTCTATCGCTGTCTCCCTCGCAGTCTCTCTCGCAGTCTCTCTTGCTTTCTCCCTCGCTCTCTCCCTCGCAGACTCTCTCGCTGTCTCCCTCGCAGTCTCTCTCGCATTCTCTTTCGCTGTCTCTCTCGTTGTCTCTCTCGTTGTCTCCCTCGCTGTCTCCCTCAGAGTCTCTCTCGCTGTCTCCCTCGCAGTCACCCTGGATGTTTCCCTCTCAGTCTCTCTCGATGTCTCTCTCGATGTCTCTCTCGATGTCTCTCTCGCTGTCTCCCTCGCTGTCTCCCTCTCAGTCTCTCTCTCAGTCTCTCTCGCATTCTCTCTCGCTGTCCCCCTCGCACTCTCTGGCTTTCTCTCTCGCAGTCCCTCTCACTATCTCTCTCGCAGTCTCTCTCGCAGTCTCTCTCGCAGTCTCTCTCGCAGTCTCTCTCGCAGTCTCTCTCGCTGTCTCCCTCACAGTCTCCCTCACAGTCTCTCTCGCTGTCTCTCTCGCTGTCTCTCTCGCTGTCTCTCTCGCCGTCTCCCTCGCAGTCTCTCTCGAAGTCTCTCTCGCTGTCTCCCTCGCTGTCTCTCTCGCTGTCGCTCTCACCGTCTCCCTCGCCGTCTCCCTCGCAGTCTCTCTCGCAGTTTCTCTCGCTGTATCCCTCGCTGTCTCTCTCGCTATCTCCATAGCAGTCTCTCTCGCAGTCTCCCTCACAGTCTCCCTCGCTGTCTCCCTCACAGTCTCTCTTGCTGTCTCCCTCGCAGTCACCCTGGATGTCTCTCTTGCAGTCTCTCTCGCATTCTCTTTCGCTGTCTCTCTCGATGTCTCTCTCGTTGTCTCCCTCGCTGTCTCCCTCGCTGTCTCCCTCTCAGTCTCCCTCTCAGTCTCCCTCTCAGTCTCCCTCTCAGTCTCCCTCTCAGTCTCCCTCTCAGTCTCTCTCTCAGTCTCTCTCTCAGTCTCTCTCTCAGTCTCTCTCGCATTCTCTCTCGCTGTCTCCCTCGCTGTCTCCCTCGCACTCTCTGGCTTTCTCTCTGGCTTTCTCTCTGGCTTTCTCTCTCGCTTTCTCTCTCGCAGTCCCTCTCACTGTCTCTCTCGCTGTCTCCCTCACAGTCTCCCTCACCGTCTCTCTCACCGCCTCTCTCACCGTCTCTCTCGCCGTCTCCCTCGCAGTCTCTCTCGAAGTCTCTCTCGCTGTCTCCCTCGCTCTCTCTCTCGCTCTCTCTCTCGCTCTCTCTCTCGCCGTCGCCCTCGCCGTCTCCCTCGCCGTCTCCCTCGCAGTCACTCTCGCAGTCTCTCTCGCTGTATCCCTCGCTGTCTCTCTCGCTATCTCCATAGCAGTCTCTCTCGCAGTCTCCCTCACAGTCTCCCTCGCTGTCGCCCTCGCTGTCTCTCTCGCAGTCTCTCTCGCAGTCTCTCTCGCAGTCTCTCTCGCAGTCTCTCTCGCTGTCTCCCTCGCTATCTCCCTCGCTGTCTCTCTCGCTGTCTCCCTTGCAGTCTCTCTCGCAGTCTCTCTCGCTTTCTCCCTCGCAGTCTCTCTCGCAGTCTCTCTCGCTTTCTCCCTCGCTGTCTCTCTCACAGTCTCTCTCGCAGTCTCTCTCGCTGTCTCCCTCGCTTTCTCCCTCGCTTTCTCCCTCGCTGTCTCTCTCGCTGTCTCTCTCGCAGTCTCTCTCGCTGTCTTCCTCGCAGTTTCTCTCGCAGTCTCTCTCGCAGTCTCTCTCGCAGTCTCTCTCGCAGTCTCTCTCGCAGTCTCTCTCGCAGTCTCTCTCGCTGTCTCTCTCGCTGTCTCCCTTGCAGTCTCTCTCGCAGTCTCTCTCGCTTTCTCCCTCGCAGTCTCTCTCGCAGTCTCTCTCGCTTTCTCCCTCGCAGTCTCTCTCGCTTTCTCCCTCGCAGTCTCTCTCGCAGTCTCTCTCGCAGTCTCCCTCGCTGTCTCCCTCGCTTTCTCCCTCGCTTTCTCCCTCGCTTTCTCCCTCGCTGTCTCTCTCGCTGTCTCTCTCGCTGTCTCTCTCGCTGTCTCTCTCGCTGTCTCCCTCGCTGTCTCCCTCGCTGTCTCCCTCGCTGTCTCCCTCGCTGTGTCCCTCGCTCTCTCCCTCGCAGTCTCCCTCACTGTCTCCCTTGCCGTCTCTCTCGCAGCCTCTCTCGCTGTCTTCCTCGCAGTTTCTCTCGCTGTCTCCCTCGCTTTCTCCCTCGCTTTCTCCCTCGCTTTCTCCCTCGCTGTCTCTCTCGCTGTCTCTCTCGCTGTCTCTCTCGCTGTCTCTCTCGCTGTCTCTCTCGCTGTCTCCCTCGCAGTCTCTCTTGCAGTCTCCCTCGCTGTCTCCCTCGCTGTCTCCCTCGCTGTCTCCCTCGCTGTCTCCCTCGCTGTGTCCCTCGCTCTCTCCCTCGCAGTCTCCCTCACTGTCTCCCTTGCCGTCTCTCTCGCAGCCTCTCTCGCTGTCTTCCTCGCAGTTTCTCTCGCTATCTCCCTCGCTGTCTCCCTCGCTGTCTCCCTCGCTGTCTCCCTCGCTGTCTCCCTCGCTGTCTCCCTCGCTGCCTCCCTCGCTGTCTCCCTAGCAGTCGCTCTCGCAGTCTCTCTCGCTGTCTCCCTCGCTGTCTCCCTCGCTGCCTCCCTCGCAGTATCTCTCGCTGTCTCTCTCGCTGTCTCCCTCGCTGTCTCCCTCGCTGTCTCCCTCGCTGTCTCTCTCGCTCTCTCTCTCGCCATCTCCCTCGCAGTCTCTCTCGCAGTGTCTCTCGCTGTATCCCTCGCTGTCTCTCTCGCTATCTCCCTAGCAGTCTCTCTCGCAGTTTCTCTCGCTTTCTCCCTCGCATTCTCTCTCGCTGTCTCCCTCGCAGTCTCTCTCGCAGTCTCTCTCGCAGTCTCCCTCGCAGTCTCTCTCGCAGTCTCTCTCGCAGTCTCTCTCGCTGTCTCCCTCGCTGTCTCCCTCGCTGTCTCCCTCACAGTCTCTCTCGCTGTCTCCCTCGCAGTCTCTATCGCTGTCTCTATCGCTGTCTCCCTCGCAGTCTCTCTCGCAGTCTCTCTCGCTTTCTCCCTCGCTCTCTCCCTCGCAGACTCTCTCGCTGTCTCCCTCGCAGTCTCTCTCGCATTCTCTTTCGCTGTCTCTCTCGTTGTCTCTCTCGTTGTCTCTCTCGTTGTCTCTCTCGATGTCTCTCTCATTGTCTCCCTCGCTGTCTCCCTCGCTGTCTCTCTCTCAGTCTCTCTCTCAGTCTCTCTCTCAGTCTCTCTCTCAGTCTCTCTCGCTGTCTCCCTCGCACTCTCTGGCTTTCTCTCTCGCTTTCTCTCTCGCAGTCCCTCTCACTGTCTCTCTCGCAGTCTCTCTCGCAGTCTCTCTCGCTGTCTCCCTCACAGTCTCCCTCACAGTCTCTCTCACAGTCTCCCTCACAGTCTCTCTCGCTGTCTCTCTCGCTGTCTCTCTCGCCGTCTCTCTCGCCGTCTCCCTCGCAGTCTCTCTCGAAGTCACTCTCGCTGTCTCTCTCGCTGTCTCTCTCGCTATCTCCATAGCAGTCTCTCTCGCAGTCTCCCTCACAGTCTCCCTCGCTGTCTCCCTCACAGTCTCTCTCGCTGTCTCCCTTGCAGTCACCCTGGTTGTCTCCCTCTCAGTCTCTCTCGATGTCTCTCTCGATGTCTCTCTCGCTGTCTCCCTCTCAGTCTCCCTCTCAGTCTCCCTCTCAGTCTCTCTCGCATTCTCTCTCGCTGTCTCCCTCGCTGTCTCCCTCGCACTCTCTGGCTTTCTCTCTCGCAGTCCCTCTCACTGTCTCTCTCGCAGTCTCTCTCGCAGTCTCTCTCGCAGTCTCTCTCGCAGTCTCTCTCGCTGTCTCCCTCACAGTCTCCCTCACAGTCTCTCTCGCTGTCTCTCTCGCTGTCGCTCTCACCGTCTCCCTCGCCGTCTCCCTCGCAGTCTCTCTCGCAGTCTCTCTCGCTGTATCCCTCGCTGTCTCTCTCGCTATCTCCATAGCAGTCTCTCTCGCAGTCTCCCTCACAGTCTCCCTCGCTGTCTCCCTCACAGTCTCTCTTGCTGTCTCCCTCGCAGTCACCCTGGATGTCTCTCTCGCAGTCTCTCTCGCATTCTCTTTCGCTGTCTCTCTCGATGTCTCTCTCGTTGTCTCCCTCGCTGTCTCCCTCGCTGTCTCCCTCTCAGTCTCCCTCTCAGTCTCCCTCTCAGTCTCCCTCTCAGTCTCCCTCTCAGTCTCTCTCTCAGTCTCTCTCTCAGTCTCTCTCGCATTCTCTCTCGCTGTCTCCCTCGCTGTCTCCCTCGCACTCTCTGGCTTTCTCTCTGGCTTTCTCTCTCGCTTTCTCTCTCGCAGTCCCTCTCGCTGTCTCTCTCGCTGTCTCCCTCACAGTCTCCCTCACAGTCTCTCTCGCTGCCTCTCTCGCCGTCTCCCTCGCAGTCTCTCTCGAAGTCTCTCTCGCTGTCTCCCTCGCTCTCTCTCTCGCTCTCTCTCTCGCTCTCTCTCTCTCCGTCGCCCTCGCCGTCTCCCTCGCCGTCTCCCTCGCAGTCACTCTCGCAGTCTCTCTCGCTGTATCCCTCGCTGTCTCTCTCGCTATCTCCATAGCAGTCTCTCTCGCAGTCTCCCTCACAGTCTCCCTCGCTGTCTCCCTCGCTGTCTCCCTCGCACTCTCTCTCGCAGTCTCTCTCGCAGTCTCTCTCGCTGTCTCTCTCGCTGTCTCCCTCGCTATCTCCCTCGCTGTCTCTCTCGCTGTCTCCCTTGCAGTCTCTCTCGCAGTCTCTCTCGCTTTCTCCCTCGCTTTCTCCCTCGCAGTCTCTCTCGCAGTCTCTCTCGCTGTCTCCCTCGCTTTCTCCCTCGCTGTCTCCCTCGCTGTCTCTCTCGCTGTCTCTCTCGCTGTCTCTCTCGCTGTCTCTCTTGCTGTCTCTCTCGCTGTCTCTCTCGCTGTCTCCCTCGCAGTCTCCCTTGCAGTCTCTCTCGCTGTCTCCCTCGCTGTTTTCCTCGCTGTCTCCCTCGCTGTCTCCCTCGCTGTCTCCCTCGCTGTCTCCCTCGCTGCCTCCCTCGCTGTCTCCCTAGCAGTCGCTCTCGCAGTCGCTCACGCAGTCTCTCTCGCAGTCTCTCTCGCAGTCTCTCTCGCTGTCTCCCTCGCTGTCTCCCTCACTGTCTCCCTCGCTGCCTCCCTCGCAGTATCTCTCGAAGTCTCTCTCGCTGTCTCCCTCGCTGTCTCCCTCGCTGTCTCCCTCGCTGTCTCCCTCGCTGTCTCTCTCGCTCTCTCTCTCGCCGTCTCCCTCGCAGTCTCTCTCGCAGTGTCTCTCGCTGTATCCCTCGCTGTCTCTCTCGCTATTTCCCTAGCAGTCTCTCTCGCAGTTTCTCTCGCTTTCTCCCTCACATTCTCTCTCGCTGTCTCCCTCGAAGTCTCTCTCGCAGTCTCTCTCGCAGTCTCCCTCGCAGTCTCCCTCGCAGTCTCTCTCGCAGTCTCTCTCGCTGTCTCCCTCGCTGTCTCCCTCGCTGTCTCCCTCACAGTCTCTTTCGCTGTCTCTTTCGCTGTCTCCCTCGCAGTCTCCCTCGCAGTCTCCCTCGCAGTCTCTCTCACTGTCTCCCTCGCAGTCTCTGTCGCTGTCTCTATCGCTGTCTCCCTCGCAGTCTCTCTCGCTTTCTCCCTCGCTCTCTCCCTCGCAGACTCTCTTGCTGTCTCCCTCGCAGTCTCTCTCGCATTCTCTTTCGCTGTCTCTCTCGTTGTCTCTCTCGTTGTCTCCCTCGCTGTCTCCCTCACAGTCTCTCTCGCTGTCTCCCTCGCAGTCACCCTGGATGTCTCCCTCTCAGTCTCTCTCGATGTCTCTCTCGATGTCTCTCTCGCTGTCTCCCTCGCTGTCTCCCTCGCTGTCTCCCTCTCAGTCTCTCTCTCAGTCTCTCTCGCATTCTCTCTCGCTGTCTCCCTCGCTGTCTCCCTCGCACTCTCTGGCTTTCTCTCTCGCAGTCCCTCTCACTATCTCTCTCGCAGTCTCTCTCGCAGTCTCTCTCGCAGTCTCTCTCGCAGTCTCTCTCGCAGTCTCTCTCGCTGTCTCCCTCACAGTCTCCCTCACAGTCTCTCTCGCTGTCTCTCTCGCTGTCTCTCTCGCTGTCTCTCTCGCCGTCTCCCTCGCAGTCTCTCTCGAAGTCTCTCTCGCTGTCTCCCTCGCTGTCTCTCTCGCTGTCGCTCTCACCGTCTCCCTCGCCGTCTCCCTCGCAGTCTCTCTCGCAGTTTCTCTCGCTGTATCCCTCGCTGTCTCTCTCGCTATCTCCATAGCAGTCTCTCTCGCAGTCTCCCTCACAGTCTCCCTCGCTGTCTCCCTCACAGTCTCTCTTGCTGTCTCCCTCGCAGTCACCCTGGATGTCTCTCTTGCAGTCTCTCTCGCATTCTCTTTCGCTGTCTCTCTCGATGTCTCTCTCGTTGTCTCCCTCGCTGTCTCCCTCGCTGTCTCCCTCGCTGTCTCCCTCGCTGTCTCCCTCTCATTCTCCCTCTCAGTCTCCCTCTCAGTCTCCCTCTCAGTCTCTCTCTCAGTCTCTCTCTCAGTCTCTCTCTCAGTCTCTCTCGCATTCTCTCTCGCTGTCTCCCTCGCTGTCTCCCTCGCACTATCTGGCTTTCTCTCTGGCTTTCTCTCTGGCTTTCTCTCTCGCAGTCCCTCTCACTGTCTCTCTCGCTGTCTCCCTCACAGTCTCCCTCACCGTCTCTCTCACCGCCTCTCTCGCTGTCTCTCTCGCCGTCTCCCTCGCAGTCTCTCTCGAAGTCTCTCTCGCTGTCTCCCTCGCTCTCTCTCGCTCTCTCTCTCGCTCTCTCTCTCGCCGTCGCCCTCGCCGTCTCCCTCGCTGTCTCCCTCGCACTCTCTCTCGCAGTCTCTCTCGCAGTCTCTCTCGCTGTCTCTCTCGCTGTCTCCCTCGCTATCTCCCTCGCTGTCTCTCTCGCTGTCTCCCTTGCAGTCTCTCTCGCAGTCTCTCTCGCTTTCTCCCTCGCTTTCTCCCTCGCAGTCTCTCTCGCAGTCTCTCTCGCTGTCTCCCTCGCTTTCTCCCTCGCTGTCTCCCTCGCTGTCTCTCTCGCTGTCTCTCTCGCTGTCTCTCTCGCTGTCTCTCTTGCTGTCTCTCTCGCTGTCTCTCTCGCTGTCTCCCTCGCAGTCTCCCTTGCAGTCTCTCTCGCTGTCTCCCTCGCTGTTTTCCTCGCTGTCTCCCTCGCTGTCTCCCTCGCTGTCTCCCTCGCTGTCTCCCTCGCTGCCTCCCTCGCTGTCTCCCTAGCAGTCGCTCTCGCAGTCGCTCACGCAGTCTCTCTCGCAGTCTCTCTCGCAGTCTCTCTCGCTGTCTCCCTCGCTGTCTCCCTCACTGTCTCCCTCGCTGCCTCCCTCGCAGTATCTCTCGAAGTCTCTCTCGCTGTCTCCCTCGCTGTCTCCCTCGCTGTCTCCCTCGCTGTCTCCCTCGCTGTCTCTCTCGCTCTCTCTCTCGCCGTCTCCCTCGCAGTCTCTCTCGCAGTGTCTCTCGCTGTATCCCTCGCTGTCTCTCTCGCTATTTCCCTAGCAGTCTCTCTCGCAGTTTCTCTCGCTTTCTCCCTCACATTCTCTCTCGCTGTCTCCCTCGAAGTCTCTCTCGCAGTCTCTCTCGCAGTCTCCCTCGCAGTCTCCCTCGCAGTCTCTCTCGCAGTCTCTCTCGCTGTCTCCCTCGCTGTCTCCCTCGCTGTCTCCCTCACAGTCTCTTTCGCTGTCTCTTTCGCTGTCTCCCTCGCAGTCTCCCTCGCAGTCTCCCTCGCAGTCTCTCTCACTGTCTCCCTCGCAGTCTCTGTCGCTGTCTCTATCGCTGTCTCCCTCGCAGTCTCTCTCGCTTTCTCCCTCGCTCTCTCCCTCGCAGACTCTCTTGCTGTCTCCCTCGCAGTCTCTCTCGCATTCTCTTTCGCTGTCTCTCTCGTTGTCTCTCTCGTTGTCTCCCTCGCTGTCTCCCTCACAGTCTCTCTCGCTGTCTCCCTCGCAGTCACCCTGGATGTCTCCCTCTCAGTCTCTCTCGATGTCTCTCTCGATGTCTCTCTCGCTGTCTCCCTCGCTGTCTCCCTCGCTGTCTCCCTCTCAGTCTCTCTCTCAGTCTCTCTCGCATTCTCTCTCGCTGTCTCCCTCGCTGTCTCCCTCGCACTCTCTGGCTTTCTCTCTCGCAGTCCCTCTCACTATCTCTCTCGCAGTCTCTCTCGCAGTCTCTCTCGCAGTCTCTCTCGCAGTCTCTCTCGCAGTCTCTCTCGCTGTCTCCCTCACAGTCTCCCTCACAGTCTCTCTCGCTGTCTCTCTCGCTGTCTCTCTCGCTGTCTCTCTCGCCGTCTCCCTCGCAGTCTCTCTCGAAGTCTCTCTCGCTGTCTCCCTCGCTGTCTCTCTCGCTGTCGCTCTCACCGTCTCCCTCGCCGTCTCCCTCGCAGTCTCTCTCGCAGTTTCTCTCGCTGTATCCCTCGCTGTCTCTCTCGCTATCTCCATAGCAGTCTCTCTCGCAGTCTCCCTCACAGTCTCCCTCGCTGTCTCCCTCACAGTCTCTCTTGCTGTCTCCCTCGCAGTCACCCTGGATGTCTCTCTTGCAGTCTCTCTCGCATTCTCTTTCGCTGTCTCTCTCGATGTCTCTCTCGTTGTCTCCCTCGCTGTCTCCCTCGCTGTCTCCCTCGCTGTCTCCCTCGCTGTCTCCCTCTCATTCTCCCTCTCAGTCTCCCTCTCAGTCTCCCTCTCAGTCTCTCTCTCAGTCTCTCTCTCAGTCTCTCTCTCAGTCTCTCTCGCATTCTCTCTCGCTGTCTCCCTCGCTGTCTCCCTCGCACTATCTGGCTTTCTCTCTGGCTTTCTCTCTGGCTTTCTCTCTCGCAGTCCCTCTCACTGTCTCTCTCGCTGTCTCCCTCACAGTCTCCCTCACCGTCTCTCTCACCGCCTCTCTCGCTGTCTCTCTCGCCGTCTCCCTCGCAGTCTCTCTCGAAGTCTCTCTCGCTGTCTCCCTCGCTCTCTCTCGCTCTCTCTCTCGCTCTCTCTCTCGCCGTCGCCCTCGCCGTCTCCCTCGCCGTCTCCCTCGCAGTCACTCTCGCAGTCTCTCTCGCTGTATCCCTCGCTGTCTCTCTCGCTATCTCCATAGCAGTCTCTCTCGCAGTCTCCCTCACAGTCTCCCTCGCTGTCGCCCTCGCTGTCTCTCTCGCAGTCTCTCTCGCAGTCTCTCTCGCAGTCTCTCTCGCAGTCTCTCTCGCTGTCTCCCTCGCTATCTCCCTCGCTGTCTCTCTCGCTGTCTCCCTTGCAGTCTCTCTCGCAGTCTCTCTCGCTTTCTCCCTCGCAGTCTCCCTCGCAGTCTCTCTCGCTTTCTCCCTCGCTGTCTCTCTCGCAGTCTCTCTCGCAGTCTCTCTCGCTGTCTCCCTCGCTTTCTCCCTCGCTTTCTCCCTCGCTGTCTCTCTCGCTGTCTCTCTCGCTGTCTCTCTCGCTGTCTCTCTCGCTGTCTCTCTCGCTGTCTCTCTCGCTGTCTCTCTCGCTGTCTCTCTCGCTGTCTCCCTCGCAGTCTCTCTTGCAGTCTCTCTCGCTGTCTCCCTCGCTGTCTCCCTCGCTGTCTCCCTCGCTGTGTCCCTCGCTCTCTCCCTCGCAGTCTCCCTCACTGTCTCCCTCGCCGTCTCTCTCGCCGTCTCGTTCGCTGTCTTCCTCGCAGTTTCTCTCTCAGTTTCTCTAGCTGTCTCCCTCGCTGTCTCCCTCACTGTCTCCCTCGCTGTCTCCCTCGCTGTCTCCCTCGCTGCCTCCCTCGCTGTCTCCCTAGCAGTTGCTCTCGCAGTCGCTCTCGCAGTCTCTCTCGCAGTCTCTCTCGCTGTCTCCCTCGCTGTCTCCCTCGCTGTCTCCCTCGCTGTCTCCCTCGCTGCCTCCCTCGCAGTATCTCTCGAAGTCTCTCTCGCTGTCTCCCTCGCTGTCTCCCTCGCTGTCTCCCTCGCTGTCTCCCTCGCTGTCTCTCTCGCTGTCTCTCTCGCCGTCTCCCTCGCAGTCTCTCTCGCAGTGTCTCTCGCTGTATCCCTCGCTGTCTCTCTCGCTATTTCCCTAGCAGTCTCTCTCGCAGTTTCTCTCGCTTTCTCCCTCGCATTCTCTCTCGCTGTCTCCCTCGCAGTCTCTCTCGCAGTCTCTCTCGCAGTCTCTCTCGCAGTCTCTCTCGCAGTCTCCCTCGCAGTCTCTCTCGCAGTCTCTCTCGCAGTCTCTCTCGCTGTCTCCCTCGCTGTCTCCCTCGCTGTCTCCCTCACAGTCTCTTTCGCTGTCTCCCTCACAGTCTCTTTCGCTGTCTCTCTCGTTGTCTCTCTCGTTGTCTCTCTCGATGTCTCTCTCATTGTCTCCCTCGCTGTCTCCCTCGCTGTCTCCCTCTCAGTCTCTCTCTCAGTCTCTCTCTCAGTCTCTCTCGCTGTCTCCCTCGCACTCTCTGGCTTTCTCTCTCGCTTTCTCTCTCGCAGTCCCTCTCACTGTCTCTCTCGCAGTCTCTCTCGCAGTCTCTCTCGCTGTCTCCCTCACAGTCTCCCTCAAAGTCTCCCTCACAGTCTCCCTCACAGTCTCTCTCGCTGTCTCTCTCGCTGTCTCTCTCGCCGTCTCCCTCGCAGTCTCTCTCGCTGTCTATCTCGCCGTCTCCCTCGCAGTCTCTCTCGAAGTCTCTCTCGCTGTCTCCCTCGCTGTCTCTCTCGCTATCTCCATAGCAGTCTCTCTCGCAGTCTCCCTCACAGTCTCCCTCGCTGTCTCCCTCACAGTCTCTCTCGCTGTCTCCCTCGCAGTCACCCTGGATGTCTCCCTCTCAGTCTCTCTCGATGTCTCTCTCGATGTCTCTCTCGTTGTCTCCCTCGCTGTCTCCCTCTCAGTCTCTCTCTCAGTCTCTCTCACATTCTCTCTCGCTGTCTCCCTCGCTGTCTCCCTCGCACTCTCTGGCTTTCTCTCTCGCAGTCCCTCTCACTGTCTCTCTCTCAGTCTCTCTCGCAGTCTCTCTCGCTGTCTCTCTCGCCGTCTCCCTCGCCGTCTCCCTCGCCGTCTCCCTCGCAGTCACTCTCGCAGTCTCTCTCGCTGTATCCCTCGCTGTCTCTTTCGCTATCTCCATAGCAGTCTCTCTCGCAGTCTCCCTCACAGTCTCCCTCGCTGTCTCCCTCGCAGTCTCTCTCGCTATCTCCCTCGCTATCTCCCTCGCTGTCTCTCTCGCTGTCTCCCTTGCAGTCTCCCTCGCAGTCTCTCTCGCTTTCTCTCTCGCAGTCTCTCTCGCAGTCTCTCTCGCAGTCTCTCTCGCTTTCTCCCTCGCAGTCTCTCTCGCAGTCTCTCTCGCAGTCTCTCTCGCAGTCTCTCTCGCAGTCTCTCTCGCAGTCTTCCTCGCAGTTTCTCTCGCTGTCTCCCTCGCTGTCTCCCTCGCTGTCTCCCTCGCTGTCTCCCTCGCAGTCTCTCTTGCAGTCTCCCTCGCTGTCTCCCTCACTGTCTCCCTCGCTGTCTCCCTCGCTGTCTCCCTCGCTGTCTCCCTCGCTGTCTCCCTCGCTGTCACCCTCGCTCTCTCTCTCGCTCTCTCTCTCGCCGTCTCCCTCGCCGTCTCAATCGCTGTCTCCCTCGCATTCTCTCTCGCAGTGTCTATCGCTGTATCCCTCGCTGTCTCTCTCACTATCTCCATAGCAGTCTCTCTCGCAGTTTCTCTCGCAGTCACTCTCGCAGTCTCTCTCGCTGTATCCCTCGCTGTCTCTCTCGCTATCTCCATAGCAGTCTCTCTCGCAGTCTCCCTCACAGTCTCTCTCGCAGTCTCTCTCGCTGTCTCTCTCGCTGTCTCTCTCGCTGTCTCTCTCGCTCTCTCCCTTGCAGTCTCTCTTGCAGTCTCTCTTGCAGTCTCTCTCGCTGTCTCCCTCGCTGTGTCTCTCGCTCTCACCCTCGCTGTCTCCCTCGCTGTCTCCCTCGCTGTCTCACGCGATCTCTCTCGCATTCTCTCTCGTTGTCTCCCTCGCAGTATCTCTCGCTGAGTCCCTCGCAGTCTCTCTCACAGGCTCTGTCGCTGTCTCCCTTGCTGTCTCCCTTGCTGTCTCCCTTGCTGTCTCCCTCGCTGTCTCCCTCGCTGCCTCCCTCGCAGTCTCTCTCGAAGTCTCTTTCGCTGTCTCTCTCGCTCTCTCTCTCGCTGTCTACCTCGCTGTCTCCCTCGACGTCTCAATCGCTGTCTCCCTCGCATTCTCTCTCGCAGTGTCTATCGCTGTATCCCTCGCTGTCTCTCTCACTATCTCCATAGCAGTCTCTCTCGCAGTTTCTCTCACAGTCACTCTCGCAGTCTCTCTCGCTGTATCCCTCGCTGTCTCTCTCGCTATCTCCATAGCAGTCTCTCTCGCAGTCTCCCTCACAGTCTCCCTCGCTGTCTCCCTCGCAGTCTCCCTCGCAGTCTCCCTCGCAGTCTCCCTCGCAGTCTCCCTCGCAGTCTCTCTCGCAGTCTTCCTCGCAGTTTCTCTCGCAGTCTCTCTCGCAGTCTCCCTCACAGTCTCCCTCGCTGTCTCCCTCACAGTCTCTCTTGCTGTCTCCCTCGCAGTCACCCTGGATGTCTCTCTCGCAGTCTCTCTCGCATTCTCTTTCGCTGTCTCTCTCGATGTCTCCCTCGCTGTCTCCCTCGCTGTCTCCCTCGCTGTCTCCCTCGCTGTCTCCCTCGCTGTCTCCCTCTCAGTCTCCCTCTCAGTCTCCCTCTCAGTCTCTCTCTCAGTCTCTCTCTCAGTCTCTCTCGCATTCTCTCTCGCTGTCTCCCTCGCTGTCTCCCTCGCACTCTCTGGCTTTCTCTCTGGCTTTCTCTCTCGCTTTCTCTCTCGCAGTCCCTCTCGCTGTCTCTCTCGCTGTCTCCCTCACAGTCTCCCTCACAGTCTCTCTCGCTGCCTCTCTGGCCGTCTCCCTCGCAGTCTCTCTCGAAGTCTCTCTCGCTGTCTCCCTCGCTCTCTCTCTCGCTCTCTCTCTCGCCGTCGCCCTCGCCGTCTCCCTCGCCGTCTCCCTCGCAGTCACTCTCGCAGTCACTCTCGCAGTCTCTCTCGCTGTATCCCTCGCTGTCTCTCTCGCTATCTCCATAGCAGTCTCTCTCGCAGTCTCCCTCACAGTCTCCCTCGCTGTCTCCCTCGCTGTCTCCCTCGCACTCTCTCTCGCAGTCTCTCTCGCAGTCTCTCTCGCAGTCTCTCTCGCTGTCTCCCTCGCTATCTCCCTCGCTGTCTCTCTCGCTGTCTCCCTTGCAGTCTCTCTCGCAGTCTCTCTCGCTTTCTCCCTCGCAGTCTCTCTCGCAGTCTCTCTCGCTGTCTCCCTCGCTTTCTCCCTCGCTTTCTCCCTCGCTGTCTCTCTCGCTGTCTCTCTCGCTGTCTCTCTCGCTGTCTCTCTTGCTGTCTCTCTCGCTGTCTCTCTCGCTGTCTCCCTCGCAGTCTCCCTCGCAGTCTCTCTCGCTGTCTCTCTCGCTGTCTCCCTCGCTGTCTCCCTCGCTGTCTCCCTCGCTGTCTCCCTCGCTGTCTCCCTCGCTGTCTCCCTCGCTGTCTCCCTCGCTGTGTCCCTCGCTCTCTCCCTCGCAGTCTCCCTCACTGTCTCCCTTGCCGTCTCTCTCGCAGTATCTCTCGAAGTCTCTCTCGCTGTCTCCCTCGCTGTCTCCCTCGCTGTCTCCCTCGCTGTCTCTCTCGCTCTCTCTCTCGCCGTCTCCCTCGCAGTCTCTCTCGCAGTGTCTCTCGCTGTATCCCTCGCTGTCTCTCTCGCTATTTCCCTAGCAGTCTCTCTCGCAGTTTCTCTCGCTTTCTCCCTCGCATTCTCTCTCGCTGTCTCCCTCGCAGTCTCTCTCGCAGTCTCTCTCGCAGTCTCTCTCGCAGTCTCCCTCGCAGTCTCCCTCGCAGTCTCTCTCGCAGTCTCTCTCGCTGTCTCCCTCGCTGTCTCCCTCGCTGTCTCCCTCACAGTCTCTTTCGCTGTCTCCCTCGCAGTCTCCCTGGCAGTCTCCCTCGCAGTCTCCCTCGCAGTCTCTCTCACTGTCTCCCTCGCAGTCTCTGTCGCTGTCTCTATCGCTGTCTCCCTCGCAGTCTCTCTCGCAGTCTCTCTCGCTTTCTCCCTCGCTCTCTCCCTCGCAGACTCTCTCGCTGTCTCCCTCGCAGTCTCTCTCGCATTCTCTTTCGCTGTCTCTCTCGTTGTCTCTCTCGTTGTCTCCCTCGCTGTCTCCCTCAGAGTCTCTTTCACTGTCTCCCTCGCAGTCACCCTGGATGTTTCCCTCTCAGTCTCTCTCGATGTCTCTCTCGATGTCTCTCTCGATGTCTCTCTCGATGTCTCTCTCGCTGTCTCCCTCGCTGTCTCCCTCTCAGTCTCTCTCTCAGTCTCTCTCGCATTCTCTCTCGCTGTCCCCCTCGCACTCTCTGGCTTTCTCTCTCGCAGTCCCTCTCACTATCTCTCTCGCAGTCTCTCTCGCAGTCTCTCTCGCAGTCTCTCTCGCAGTCTCTCTCGCTGTCTCCCTCACAGTCTCCCTCACAGTCTCTCTCGCTGTCTCTCTCGCTGTCTCTCTCGCTGTCTCTCTCGCCGTCTCCCTCGCAGTCTCTCTCGAAGTCTCTCTCGCTGTCTCCCTCGCTGTCTCTCTCGCTGTCGCTCTCACCGTCTCCCTCGCCGTCTCCCTCGCAGTCTCTCTCGCAGTTTCTCTCGCTGTATCCCTCGCTGTCTCTCTCGCTATCTCCATAGCAGTCTCTCTCGCAGTCTCCCTCACAGTCTCCCTCGCTGTCTCCCTCACAGTCTCTCTTGCTGTCTCCCTCGCAGTCACCCTGGATGTCTCTCTTGCAGTCTCTCTCGCATTCTCTTTCGCTGTCTCTCTCGATGTCTCTCTCGTTGTCTCCCTCGCTGTCTCCCTCGCTGTCTCCCTCTCAGTCTCCCTCTCAGTCTCCCTCTCAGTCTCCCTCTCAGTCTCCCTCTCAGTCTCTCTCTCAGTCTCTCTCTCAGTCTCTCTCGCATTCTCTCTCGCTGTCTCCCTCGCTGTCTCCCTCGCACTCTCTGGCTTTCTCTCTGGCTTTCTCTCTGGCTTTCTCTCTGGCTTTCTCTCTCGCAGTCCCTCTCACTGTCTCTCTCGCTGTCTCCCTCACAGTCTCCCTCACCGTCTCTCTCACCGCCTCTCTCACTGTCTCTCTCGCCGTCTCCCTCGCAGTCTCTCTCGAAGTCTCTCTCGCTGTCTCCCTCGCTCTCTCTCTCGCTCTCTCTCTCGCTCTCTCTCTCGCCGTTTCCCTCGCCGTCTCCCTCGCCGTCTCCCTCGCAGTCACTCTCGCAGTCTCTCTCGCTGTATCCCTCGCTGTCTCTCTCGCTATCTCCATAGCAGTCTCTCTCGCAGTCTCCCTCACAGTCTTCCTCGCTGTCGCCCTCGCTGTCTCTCTCGCAGTCTCTCTCGCAGTCTCTCTCGCAGTCTCTCTCGCTGTCTCCCTCGCTATCTCCCTCGCTGTCTCTCTCGCTGTCTCCCTTGCAGTCTCTCTCGCAGTCTCTCTCGCTTTCTCCCTCGCAGTCTCTCTCGCAGTCTCTCTCGCTTTCTCCCTCGCTGTCTCTCTCACAGTCTCTCTCGCAGTCTCTCTCGCTGTCTCCCTCGCTTTCTCCCTCGCTTTCTCCCTCGCTGTCTCTCTCGCTGTCTCTCTCGCTGTCTCTCTCGCTGTCTCCCTCGCAGTCTCTCTCGCAGTCTCTCTCGCTGTCTCCCTCGCTGTCTCCCTCGCTGTCTCCCTCGCTGTCTCCCTCGCTGTGTCCCTCGCTCTCTCCCTCGCAGTCTCCCTCACTGTCTCCCTCGCCGTCTCTCTCGCAGTCTCTCTCGCTGTCTTCCTCGCAGTTTCTCTAGCTGTCTCCCTAGCTGTCTCCCTAGCTGTCTCCCTCACTGTCTCCCTCGCTGTCTCCCTCGCTGTCTCCCTCGCTGCCTCCCTCGCTGTCTCCCTAGCAGTCGCTCTCGCAGTCGCTCTCGCAGTCTCTCTCGCAGTCTCTCTCGCTGTCTCCCTCGCTGTCTCTCTCGCTGTCTCCCTCGCACTCTCTGGCTTTCTCTCTCGCTTTCTCTCTCGCAGTCCCTCCCACTGTCTCTCTCGCAGTCTCTCTCGCAGTCTCTCTCGCTGTTTCCCTCACAGTCTCCCTCACAGTCTCTCTCTCAGTCTCTCTCTCAGTCTCTCTCTCAGTCTCTCTCTCAGTCTCTCTCGCTGTCTCTCTCGCTGTCTCCCTCGCACTCTCTGGCTTTCTCTCTCGCTTTCTCTCTCGCAGTCCCTCCCACTGTCTCTCTCGCAGTCTCTCTCGCAGTCTCTCTCGCTGTTTCCCTCACAGTCTCCCTCACAGTCTCCCTCACAGTCTCTCTCGCTGTCTCTCTCGCTGTCTCTCTCGCCGTCTCCCTCGCAGTCTCTCTCGCTGTCTATCTCGCCGTCTCCCTCGCAGTCTCTCTCGAAGTCTCTCTCGCTGTCTCCCTCGCTGTCTCTCTCGCTATCTCCATAGCAGTCTCTCTCGCAGTCTCCCTCACAGTCTCCCTCGCTGTCTCCCTCACAGTCTCTCTCGCTGTCTCCCTCGCAGTCACCCTGGATGTCTCCCTCTCAGTCTCTCTCGATGTCTCTCTCGATGTCTCTCTCGTTGTCTCCCTCGCTGTCTCCCTCGCTGTCTCCCTCTCAGTCTCTCTCTCAGTCTCTCTCACATTCTCTCTCGCTGTCTCCCTCGCTGTCTCCCTCGCACTCTCTGGCTTTCTCTCTCGCAGTCCCTCTCACTGTCTCTCTCTCAGTCTCTCTCGCAGTCTCTCTCGCTGTCTCTCTCGCTGTCTCCCTCACAGTCTCCCTCACAGTCTCTCTCGCTGCCTCTCTCGCTGTCTCTCTCGCCGTCTCCCTCGCCGTCTCCCTCGCAGTCTCCCTCGCAGTCTCTCTCGAAGTCTCTCTCGCTGTCTCCCTCGCTGTCTCCCTCGCTCTCTCTCTCGCCGTCGCCCTCGCCGTCTCCCTCGCAGTCACTCTCGCAGTCTCTCTCGCTGTATGCCTCGCTGTCTCTTTCGCTATCTCCATAGCAGTCTCTCTCGCAGTCTCCCTCACAGTCTCCCTCGCTGTCTCCCTCGCAGTCTCTCTCGCTATCTCCCTCGCTATCTCCCTCGCTGTCTCTCTCGCTGTCTCTCTCGCTGTCTCTCTCGCTGTCTCTCTCGCAGTCTCTCTCGCAGTCTCTCTCGCAGTCTCTCTCGCAGTCTCTCTCGCTTTCTCCCTCGCAGTCTCTCTCGCAGTCTCTCTCGCAGTCTCTCTCGCAGTCTCTCTCGCAGTCTTCCTCGCAGTTTCTCTCGCTGTCTCCCTCGCTGTCTCCATCGCTGTCTCCCTCGCAGTCTCCCTCGCTGTCTCCCTCGCTGTCTCCCTCGCTGTCTCCCTCGCTGTCTCCCTCGCTGTCACCCTCGCTCTCTCTCTCGCTCTCTCTCTCGCTCTCTCTCTCGCCGTCTCCCTCGCCGTCTCAATCGCTGTCTCCCTCGCATTCTCTCTCGCAGTGTCTATCGCTGTATCCCTCGCTGTCTCTCTCACTATCTCCATAGCAGTCTCTCTCGCAGTTTCTCTCGCAGTCACTCTCGCAGTCTCTCTCGCTGTATCCCTCGCTGTCTCTCTCGCTATCTCCATAGCAGTCTCTCTCGCAGTCTCCCTCACAGTCTCCCTCACAGTCTCTCTCGCAGTCTCTCTCGCTGTCTCTCTCGCTGTCTCTCTCGCTGTCTCTCTCGCTGTCTCTCTCGCTGTCTCTCTCGCTCTCTCCCTTGCAGTCTCTCTTGCAGTCTCTCTTGCAGTCTCTCTTGCAGTCTCTCTTGCAGTCTCTCTCGCTGTCTCTCTCGCTGTCTCCCTCACTGTGTCTCTCGCTCTCTCCCTCGCTGTCTCCCTCGCTGTCTCACGCGATCTCTCTCGCATTCTCTCTCGTTGTCTCCCTCGCAGTCTCTCTCACTGTGTCCCTCGCAGTCTCTCTCACAGGCTCTGTCGCTGTCTCCCTTGCTGTCTCCCTTGCTGTCTCCCTTGCTGTCTCCCTCGCTGTCTCCCTCGCTGCCTCCCTCGCAGTCTCTCTCGAAGTCTCTTTCGCTGTCTCTCTCGCTCTCTCTCTCGCTGTCTACCTCGCAGTCTCCCTCGACGTCTCAATCGCTGTCTCCCTCGCATTCTCTCTCGCAGTGTCTATCGCTGTATCCCTCGCTGTCTCTCTCACTATCTCCATAGCAGTCTCTCTCGCAGTTTCTCTCGCAGTCACTCTCGCAGTCTCTCTCGCTGTATCCCTCGCTGTCTCTCTCGCTATCTCCATAGCAGTCTCTCTCGCAGTCTCCCTCACAGTCTCCCTCGCTGTCTCCCTCGCAGTCTCTCTCGCAGTCTCTCTCGCAGTCTCTCTCGCAGTCTCTCTCGCTATCTCCCTCGCTGTCTCTCTCGCTGTCTCCCTTGCAGTCTCTCTCGCAGTCTCTCTCGCTTTCTCCCTCGCAGTCTCCCTCGCAGTCTCCCTCGCAGTCTCCCTCGCAGTCTCCCTCGCAGTCTCCCTCGCAGTCTCTCTCGCAGTCTTCCTCGCAGTTTCTCTCGCTGTCTCCCTCGCTGTCTCCCTCGCAGTCTCCCTCGCTGTCTCCCTCGCTGTCTCCCTCGCTGTCTCCCTCGCTGTCTCTCTCGCAGTCTCCCTCGCTATCTCCCTCGCTGTCTCCCTCGCTGTCTCACGCGATCTCTCTCGCATTCTCTCTCGTTGTCTCCCTCGCAGTCTCTCTCGCTGTGTCCCTCGCAGTCTCTCTCACAGGCTCTGTCGCTGTCTCCCTCGCTGTCTCCCTCGCTGTCTCCCTCGCTGCCTCCCTCGAAGTCTCTCTCGCTGTCTCTCTCGCTGTCTACCTCGCTGTCTACCTCGCTGTCTCCCTCGCTGTCTCCCTCGCTCTCTCCCTCGCTCTCTCCCTCGCTCTCTCTCTCGCTCTCTCTCTCGCTCTCTCTCTCGCCGTCTCCCTCGCCATCTCAATCGCCGTCTCCCTCGCCGTCTCCCTCGCTGTCTCCCTCGCTGTCTCCCTCGCTGTCTCCCTCGCTGTCTCCCTCGCCGTCTCCCTCGCCGTCTCCCTTGCAGTCACTCTCTCTGTATCCCCGGCTGTCTCTCTCGCTATCTCCATAGCAGTCGCTCTCACTGTCTCTGTCGCTGTCTCTGTCGCTGTCTCTGTCGCTGTCTCCCTCGCTGTCTCCCTCGCTTTCTCTCTCGCTCTCTCTCTCGCTCTCTCTCTCGCTGTCTCTCTCGCTTTCTCCCTCGCAGTCTCTCTCGCAGTCTCTCTCGCAGTCTCCCTCGCTGTCTCCCTCGCTGTCTCCCTCGCTGTCTCCCTCGCTGTCTCCCTCGCTGTCTCCCTCGCTTTCTCTCTCGCTCTCTCTCTCGCTCTCTCTCTCGCTGTCTCACTTGCAGTCTCCCTCGCAGTCTCTCTCGCTTTCTCCCTCGCAGTCTCTCTCGCAGTCTCTCTCGCAGTCTCTCTCGCAGTCTCTCTCGCTTTCTCCCTCGCAGTCTCTCTCGCTGTCTCTCTCAATGTACTCTCGCTGTCTCCCTCGCTGTCTCACTCGCTCTATCCCTTGCTCTATCTCTCGCAGTCTCTCTCACAGTCTCTCTCGCTGTCTCTCTCGCAGTCTCTCTCGCAGTCTCCCTCGCAGTCTCCCTCGCAGTCTCCCTCGCAGTCACTCTCGCAGTCACTCTCGCAGTCTCCCTCGCAGTCTCCCTCGCAGACTCCCTCGCAGTCTCCCTCGCAGTCTCTCTCGCAGTCTCCCTCGCAGTCTCTCTCGCAGTCTTCCTCGCAGTTTCTCTCGCAGTCTCTCTCGCAGTCTCCCTCGCTCTCTCCCTCGCTGTCTCTCTCGCTGTCTCCCTCGCTCTCTCTCTCGCTCTCTCTCTCGCTCTCTCTCTCGCTCTCTCTCTCGCTCTCTCTGGCTCTCTCCCTCGCCGTCTCCCTCGCCGTCTCAATCGCTGTCTCCCTCGCATTCTCTCTCGCAGTGTCTAACGCTGTATCCCTCGCTGTCTCTCTCACTATCTCCATAGCAGTCTCTCTCGCAGTTTCTCTCGCAGTCACTCTCGCAGTCTCTCTCGCTGTATCCCTCGCTGTCTCTCTCACTATCTCCATAGCAGTCTCTCTCGCAGTCTCCCTCACAGTCTCCCTCGCTGTCTCCCTCGCAGTCTCCCTCGCAGTCTCTCTCGCAGTCTCTCTCGCAGTCTCTCTCGCAGTCTCTCTCGCAGTCTCTCTCGCTATCTCCCTCGCTGTCTCTCTCGCTGTCTCCCTTGCAGTCTCTCTCGCAGTCTCTCTCGCTTTCTCCCTCGCAGTCTCCCTCGCAGTCTCCCTCGCAGTCTCTCTCGCAGTCTTCCTCGCAGTTTCTCTCGCAGTTTCTCTCGCTGTCTCCCTCGCTGTCTCCCTCGCAGTCTCCCTCGCTGTCTCCCTCGCTGTCTCCCTCGCTGTCTCCCTCGCTGTCTCCCTCGCTGTCTCTCTCGCAGTCTCCCTCGCTATCTCCCTCGCTGTCTCCCTCGCTGTCTCACGCGATCTCTCTCGCATTCTCTCTCGTCTCCCTCGCAGTCTCTCTCGCTGTGTCCCTCGCAGTCTCTCTCACAGGCTCTGTCGCTGTCTCCCTCGCTGTCTCCCTCGCTGCCTCCCTCGCAGTCTCTCGAAGTCTCTCTCGCTGTCTCTCTCGCTGTCTACCTCGCTGTCTCCCTCGCTGTCTCCCTCGCTGTCTCCCTCGCTCTCTCCCTCGCTCTCTCCCTCGCTCTCTCTCTCGCTCTCTCTCTCGCCATCTCAATCGCCGTCTCCCTCGCCGTCTCCCTCGCCGTCTCCCTCGCCGTCTCCCTCGCCGTCTCCCTCGCCGTCTCCCTTGCAGTCACTCTCTCTGTATCCCCGGCTGTCTCTCTCGCTATCTCCATAGCAGTCTCTCTCACTGTCTCTGTCGCTGTCTCTGTCGCTGTCTCTGTCGCTGTCTCTGTCGCTGTCTCTGTCGCTGTCTCTGTCGCTGTCTCTGTCGCTGTCTCCCTCGCTGTCTCCCTCGCTTTCTCTCTCGCTCTCTCTCGCTCTCTCTCTCGCCGTCTCCCTCGCCGTCTCAATCGCTGTCTCCCTCGCATTCTCTCTCGCAGTGTCTATCGCTGTATCCCTCGCTGTCTCTCTCACTATCTCCATAGCAGTCTCTCTCGCAGTTTCTCTCGCAGTCACTCTCGCAGTCTCTCTCGCTGTATCCCTCGCTGTCTCTCTCACTATCTCCATAGCAGTCTCTCTCGCAGTCTCCCTCACAGTCTCCCTCGCTGTCTCCCTCGCAGTCTCTCTCGCAGTCTCTCTCGCAGTCTCTCTCGCAGTCTCTCTCGCAGTCTCTCTCGCTATCTCCCTCGCTGTCTCTCTCGCTGTCTCCCTTGCAGTCTCTCTCGCAGTCTCTCTCGCTTTCTCCCTCGCAGTCTCCCTCGCAGTCTCCCTCGCAGTCTCTCTCGCAGTCTTCCTCGCAGTTTCTCTCGCAGTTTCTCTCGCTGTCTCCCTCGCTGTCTCCCTCGCAGTCTCTCTTGCAGTCTCCCTCGCTGTCTCCCTCGCTGTCTCCCTCGCTGTCTCCCTCGCTGTCTCCCTCGCTGTCTCCCTCGCTGTCTCTCTCGCAGTCTCCCTCGCTATCTCCCTCGCTGTCTCCCTCGCTGTCTCACGCGATCTCTCTCGCATTCTCTCTCGTTGTCTCCCTCGCAGTCTCTCTCGCTGTCTCTCTCGCTGTGTCCCTCGCAGTCTCTCTCACAGGCTCTGTCGCTGTCTCCCTCGCTGTCTCCCTCGCTGCCTCCCTCGCAGTCTCTCGAAGTCTCTCTCGCTGTCTCTCTCGCTGTCTACCTCGCTGTCTCCCTCGCTGTCTCCCTCGCTGTCTCCCTCGCTGTCTCCCTCGCTGTCTCCCTCGCTCTCTCCCTCGCTCTCTCTCTCGCTCTCTCTCTCGCTCTCTCTCTCGCCGTCTCCCTCGCCATCTCAATCGCCGTCTCCCTCGCCGTCTCCCTCGCTGTCTCCCTCGCTGTCTCCCTCGCTGTCTCCCTCGCCGTCTCCCTCGCCGTCTCCCTTGCAGTCACTCTCTCTGTATCCCCGGCTGTCTCTCTCGCTATCTCCATAGCAGTCTCTCTCACTGTCTCTGTCGCTGTCTCTGTCGCTGTCTCTGTCGCTGTCTCTGTCGCTGTCTCCCTCGCTGTCTCCCTCGCTGTCTCCCTCGCTTTCTCTCTCGCTCTCTCTCGCTCTCTCTCTCGCTGTCTCACTTGCAGTCTCTCTCGCAGTCTCTCTCGCTTTCTTCCTCGCAGTCTCCCTCGCAGTCTCCCTCGCAGTCTCTCTCGCAGTCTTCCTCGCAGTTTCTCTCGCAGTTTCTCTCGCTGTCTCCCTCGCTGTCTCCCTCGCAGTCTCTCTTGCAGTCTCCCTCGCTGTCTCCCTCGCTGTCTCCCTCGCTGTCTCCCTCGCTGTCTCCCTCGCTGTCTCCCTCGATGTCTCCCTCGCTGTCTCCCTCGCTCTCTCCCTCGCTCTCTCTCTCGCTCTCTCTCTCGCTCTCTCTCTCGCCGTCTCCCTCGCCATCTCAATCGCCGTCTCCCTCGCCGTCTCCCTCGCTGTCTCCCTCGCTGTCTCCCTCGCTGTCTCCCTCGCCGTCTCCCTCGCCGTCTCCCTTGCAGTCACTCTCTCTGTATCCCCGGCTGTCTCTCTCGCTATCTCCATAGCAGTCTCTCTCACTGTCTCTGTCGCTGTCTCTGTCGCTGTCTCTGTCGCTGTCTCTGTCGCTGTCTCCCTCGCTGTCTCCCTCGCTGTCTCCCTCGCTTTCTCTCTCGCTCTCTCTCTCGCTCTCTCTCTCGCTGTCTCACTTGCAGTCTCCCTCGCAGTCTCTCTCGCTTTCTCCCTCGCAGTCTCTCTCGCAGTCTCTCTCGCAGTCTCCCTCGCAGTCTCCCTCGCTGTCTCCCTCGCTGTCTCCCTCGCTGTCTCCCTCGCTGTCTCCCTCGCTGTCTCCCTCGCTTTCTCTCTCGCTCTCTCTCTCGCTCTCTCTCTCGCTGTCTCACTTGCAGTCTCCCTCGCAGTCTCTCTCGCTTTCTCCCTCGCAGTCTCTCTCGCAGTCTCTCTCGCAGTCTCTCTCGCAGTCTCTCTCGCTTTCTCCCTCGCAGTCTCTCTCGCTGTCTCTCTCAATGTACTCTCGCTGTCTCCCTCGCTGTCTCACTCGCTCTATCCCTCGCTGTATCTCTCGCAGTCTCTCTCACAGTCTCTCTCGCTGTCTCTCTCGCAGTCTCTCTCGCAGTCTCCCTCGCAGTCTCCCTCGCAGTCTCCCTCGCAGTCACTCTCGCAGTCACTCTCGCAGTCTCCCTCGCAGTCTCCCTCGCAGTCTCCCTCGCAGTCTCCCTCGCAGTCTCTCTCGCTGTCTCCCTCGCTGTTTCCCTCACAGTCTCTCTCGCTGTCTCCCTCGCAGTCTCTCTCGCTCTCTCCCTTGCAGTCTCTCTCGCAGTCTCTCTTGCAGTCTCTCTCGCTGTCTCTCTCGCTGTCTCCCTCGCTGTGCCTCTCGCTCTCTCCCTCACTCTCTCCCTCGCTGTCTCCCTCGCTGTCTCCCTCGCTGTCTCACGCGCTCTCTCTCGCAGTCTCTCTCGCTGTCTCCCTCGCTGTCTCCCTCGCAGTCTCCCTCGCAGTCTCCCTGGCCGTCTCCCTGGCCGTCTCCCTGGCCGTCTCCCTGGCCGTCTCCCTCGCAGTCTCTCTCGCAGTCTCTCTCGCTGTCTCTCTCGCTGTCTCTCTCAATGTACTCTCGCTGTCTCCCTCGCTGTCTCACTCACTCTATCCCTTGCTGTATCTCTCGCAGTCTCTCTCGCAGTCTCTCTCACAGTCTCTCTCGCTGTCTCTCTCGCTGTCTCTCTCGCTGTCTCCCTCGCAGTCTCTCTCGATCTCTCCCTCACTGTCTCTCTCGCAGTCTCTCTCGCCGTCTCTCTCTCCATCTCTCTCGCAGTCTCCCTCGCTGACTCCCTCGCAGTTTCTATCGCTGTCTCCCTCGCAGTCTCTCTCGCTTTCTCCCTCGCTCTCTCCCTCGCAGTCTCTCTCGCAGTCTCTCTCGCAGTCTCCCTCGCTATCTCCCTCGCTGTCTCCCTCGCTGTCTCACGCGATCTCTCTCGCATTCTCTCTCGTTGTCTCCCTCGCAGTCTCTCTCGCTGTCTCTCTCGCTGTGTCCCTCGCAGTCTCTCTCACAGGCTCTGTCGCTGTCTCCCTCGCTGTCTCCCTCGCTGCCTCCCTCGCAGTCTCTCGAAGTCTCTCTCGCTGTCTCTCTCGCTGTCTACCTCGCTGTCTCCCTCGCTGTCTCCCTCGCTGTCTCCCTCGCTGTCTCCCTCGCTGTCTCCCTCGCTGTCTCCCTCGCTGTCTCCCTCGCTCTCTCCCTCGCTCTCTCTCTCGCTCTCTCCCTCGCTCTCTCTCTCGCTCTCTCTCTCGCTCTCTCTCTCGCTCTCTCTCTCGCCGTCTCCCTCGCCGTCTCAATCGCCGTCTCCCTCGCCGTCTCCCTCGCCGTCTCCCTCGCTGTCTCCCTCGCTGTCTCCCTCGCTGTCTCCCTCGCCGTCTCCCTCGCCGTCTCCCTTGCAGTCACTCTCTCTGTATCCCCGGCTGTCTCTCTCGCTATCTCCATAGCAGTCTCTCTCACTGTCTCTGTCGCTGTCTCTGTCGCTGTCTCTGTCGCTGTCTCCCTCGCTGTCTCCCTCGCTGTCTCCCTCGCTGTCTCCCTCGCTTTCTCTCTCGCTCTCTCTCTCGCTCTCTCTCTCGCTGTCTCACTTGCAGTCTCCCTCGCAGTCTCTCTCGCTTTCTCCCTCGCAGTCTCTCTCGCAGTCTCTCTCGCAGTCTCTCTCGCAGTCTCCCTCGCTGTCTCCCTCGCTGTCTCCCTCGCTGTCTCCCTCGCTGTCTCCCTCGCTGTCTCCCTCGCTGTCTCCCTCGCTTTCTCTCTCGCTCTCTCTCTCGCTCTCTCTCTCGCAGTCTCACTCGCAGTCTCCCTCGCAGTCTCTCTCGCTTTCTCCCTCGCAGTCTCTCTCGCAGTCTCTCTCGCAGTCTCTCTCGCAGTCTCTCTCGCTTTCTCCCTCGCAGTCTCTCTCGCTGTCTCTCTCAATGTACTCTCGCTGTCTCCCTCGCTGTCTCACTCGCTCTATCCCTCGCTGTATCTCTCGCAGTCTCTCTCACAGTCTCTCTCGCTGTCTCTCTCGCAGTCTCTCTCGCAGTCTCCCTCGCAGTCTCCCTCGCAGTCTCCCTCGCAGTCACTCTCGCAGTCACTCTCGCAGTCACTCTCGCAGTCTCCCTCGCAGTCTCCCTCGCAGTCTCCCTCGCAGTCTCCCTCGCAGTCTCCCTCGCAGTCTCTCTCGCTGTCTCCCTCGCTGTTTCCCTCACAGTCTCTCTCGCTGTCTCCCTCACAGTCTCTCTCGCTCTCTCCCTTGCAGTCTCTCTCGCAGTCTCTCTTGCAGTCTCTCTCGCTGTCTCTCTCGCTGTCTCCCTTGCTGTGCCTCTCGCTCTCTCCCTCACTCTCTCCCTCGCTGTCTCCCTCGCTGTCTCCCTCGCTGTCTCACGCGCTCTCTCTCGCAGTCTCTCTCGCTGTCTCCCTCGCTGTCTCCCTCGCAGTCTCCCTGGCCGTCTCCCTGGCCGTCTCCCTGGCCGTCTCCCTGGCCGTCTCCCTGGCCGTCTCCCTGGCCGTCTCCCTGGCCGTCTCCCTCGCAGTCTCTCTCGCAGTCTCTCTCGCTGTCTCTCTCGCTGTCTCTCTCAATGTACTCTCGCTGTCTCCCTCGCTGTCTCACTCACTCTATCCCTTGCTGTATCTCTCGCAGTCTCTCTCGCAGTCTCTCTCACAGTCTCTCTCGCTGTCTCTCTCGCTGTCTCTCTCGCTGTCTCCCTCGCAGTCTCTCTCGCTCTCTCCCTCACTGTCTCTCTCGCAGTCTCTCTCGCCGTCTCTCTCTCCATCTCTCTCGCAGTCTCCCTCGCTGTCTCCCTCACTGTCTCTCTCGCTGTCTCTCTCGCTGACTCCCTCGCTGACTCCCTCGCAGTTTCTATCGCTGTCTCCCTCGCAGTCTCTCTCGCTTTCTCCCTCGCTCTCTCCCTCGCAGACTCTCTCGCAGTCTCTCTCGCAGTCTCCCTCGCTGTCTCCCTCGCTCTCTCTCTCGCTGTCTCCCTCGCTGTCTCCCTCGCTGTCTCCCTCACTATCCCTCTCGCAGTCTCTCTCGCAGTCTCTCTCGCAGTCTCTCTCGCAGTCTCCCTCGCAGTCTCTCTCGAAGTCGCTCTCGCAGTCTCTCTTGCAGTCTCCCTCGCAGTCTCCCTCGCAGTCTCCCTCGCAGTCTCTCTCGCTGTCTCCCTCACAGTCTCTCTCACTGTCTCCCTCGCAGTCTCTCTCGAAGTCGCTCTCGCTTTCTCCCTCGCTGTCTCTCTCGCAGTCCTTCTCGCAGTCTCTCTCGCTGTCTCCAGCGATGTCTCCCTCGCTGTCTCCCTCGCTGTCTCCCTCGCTGTCTCCCTCGCTGTCTCCCTCGCTGTCTCCCTCGCTGTCTCCCTCGCTGTCTCCCACGCAGTCTCTCTCGCTGTCTCCATCGCTTTCTCCCTCGCTGTCTCTCTCGCTGTCTCCATCGCTTTCTCCCTCGCTGTCTCTCTCGCTGTCTCTCTCGCTGTCTCTCTCGCTGTCTCTCTCGCTGCCTCTCTCGCCTTCTCCCTTGCAGTCTCTCGCTTTCTCCCTCGCTGTCTCACGCGCTCTCTCTCGCTGTGTCCCTCGCAGTCTCCCTCGCTGTCTCCCTCGCCGTCTCCCTCGCCGTCTCCCTCGCCGTCTCCCTCGCCGTCTCCCTCGCCGTCTCCCTTGCAGTCAGTCTCTCTGTATCCCCGGCTGTCTTTCTCGCTATCTCCATAGCAGTCTCTCTCACTGTCTCTGTCGCTGTCTCTGTCGCTGTCTCTGTCGCTGTCTCCCTCGCTGTCTCCCTCGCTGTCTCCCTCGCTGTCTCCCTCGCTGTCTCCCTCGCTGTCTCCTTCGCTGTCTGCCTCGCTGTCTCCCTCGCTGTCTCCCTCGTCGTCTCCCTCGTCGTCTCCCTGGCCGTCTCCCTGGCCGTCTCCCTGGCCATCTCCCTGGCCGTCTCCCTGGCCGTCTCTCTCGCAGTCTCTCTCGCTGTCTCTCTCAATGTACTCTCGCTGTCTCCCTCGCTCTGTCCCTCGCTGTATCTCTCGCAGTCTCTCTCGCAGTCTCGCTCGCAGTCTCTCTCACAGTATCTCTCGCTGTCTCTCTCACAGTCTCTCTCGCAGTCTCCCTCGCAGTCTCCCTCGCAGTCTCCCTCGCAGTCTCCCTCGCAGTCTCCCTCACTGTCTCTCTCGCTGTCTCTCTCACTGACTCCCTCGCTGACTCCCTCGCAGTTTCTATCGCTGTCTCCCTCGCAGTCTCTCTCGCTTTCTCCCTCGCTCTCTCCCTCGCAGTCTCTCTCGCAGTCTCTCTCGCAGTCTCCCTCGCTGTCTCCCTGGCTGTCTCCCTCGCTCTCTCTCTCGCTGTCTCCCTCGCTGTCTCCCTCGCTGTCTCCCTCACTATCCCTCTCGCAGTCTCTCTCGCAGTCTCTCTCACAGTCTCTCTCGCAGTCTCTCTCGCAGTTTCCCTCGCAGTCTCTCTCGAAGTCACTCTCGCAGTCTCTCTCGCAGTCTCCCTCGCAGTCTCCCTCGCAGTCTCCCTCGCAGTCTCTCTCGCTGTCTCCCTCACAGTCTCTCTCGCTGTCTCCCTCGCAGTCTCTCTCGAAGTCGCTCTCGCTTTCTCCCTCGCTGTCTCTCTCGCAGTCCTTCTCGCAGTCTCTCTCGCTGTCTCCAGCGCTGTCTCCCTCGCTGTCTCCCTCGCTGTCTCCCTCGCTGTCTCCCTCGCTGTCTCCCTCGCAGTCTCCATCGCTTTCTCCCTCGCTTTCTCCCTCGCTGTCTCTCTCGCTGTCTCCATCGCTTTCTCCCTCGCTGTCTCTCTCGCTGTCTCTCTCGCTGCCTCTCGCGCTGCCTCTCTCGCTGTCTCCCTTGCAGTCTCTCTCGCTGTCTCCCTCGCTGTGTCTCTCGCTTTCTCCCTCGCTGTCTCACGCGCTCTCTCTCGCTGTGTCCCTCGCAGTCTCCCTCGCTGTCTCCCTCGCTGTCTCCCTGGCTGTCTCCCTCGCTGTCTCCCTCGTCGTCTCCCTGGCCGTCTCCCTGGCCGTCTCCCTGGCTGTCTCCCTCGCAGTCTCTCTCGCAGTCTCTCTCGCTGTCTCTCTCAATGTACTCTCGCTGTCTCCCTCGCTCTGTCCCTCGCTGTATCTCTCGCAGTCTCTCTCACAGTCTCTCTCGCAGTCTCTCTCACAGTATCTCTCGCTGTCTCTCTCACAGTCTCTCTCACAGTCTCTCTCGCAGTCTCCCTCGCAGTCTCCCTCGCAGTCTCCCTCGCAGTCACTCTCGCAGTCTCTCTCGCAGTCTCCCTCGCAGTCTCCCTCGCAGTCTCCCTCGCAGTCTCTCTCGCTGTCTCCCTCGCTGTTTCCCTCACAGTCTCTCTCGCTGTCTCCCTCGCAGTCTCTCTCGAAGTCGCTCTCGCTTTCTCCCTCGCTGTCTCTCTCGCAGTCCTTCTCGCTGTCCTTCTCGCAGTCTCTCTCGCTGTCTCCAGCGCTGTCTCCCTCGCTGTCTCCCTCGCTGTCTCCAGCGCTGTCTCCAGCGCTGTCTCCCTCGCTGTCTCCCACGCAGTCTCTCTCGCTGTCTCTCTCGCTGTCTCCATCGCTTTCTCCCTCGCTGTCTCTCTCGCTTTCTCCCTCGCTGTCTCTCTCGCTGTCTCTCTCGCTGTCTCTCTCGCTGTCTCTCTCGCTGTCTCCATCGCTTTCTCCCTCACTGTCTCTCTCGCTGTCTCTCTCGCTGTGTCTCTCGCTTTCTCCCTTGCTGCCTCTCTCACTGTCTCTCTCGCTGTCTCTCTCGCTGTCTCCCTTGCAGTCTCCCTTGCAGTCTCCCTTGCAGTCTCCCTTGCAGTCTGTCTTGCAGTCTCTCTTGCAGTCTCTCTCGCTGTGTCTCTCGCTCTCTCCCTCGCTCTCTCCCTCGCTGTCTCCCTCGCTGTCTCACGCGCTCTCTCTCGCAGTCTCTCTCGCTGTCTCCCTCGCTGTGTCCCTCGCTGTCTCCCTCGCTGTCTCCCTCGCCGTCTCCCTCGCCGTCTCCCTCGCCGTCTCCCTCGCCGTCTCCCTCGCCGTCTCCCTCGCCGTCTCCCTTGCAGTCACTCTCTCTGTATCCCCGGCTGTCTCTCTCGCTATCTCCATAGCAGTCTCTCTCGCTGTCTCCCTCGCTGTCTCCCTCGCTGTCTCCCTCGCTGTCTCTGTCGCTGTCTCTGTCGCTGTCTCTGTCGCTGTCTCCCTCGCCGTCTCCCTTGCAGTCACTCTCTCTGTATCCCCGGCTGTCTCTCTCGCTATCTCCATAGCAGTCTCTCTCACTGTCTCCCTCGCTGTCTCTGTCGCTGTCTCTGTCGCTGTCTCTGTCGCTGTCTCTGTCGCTGTCTCTGTCGCTGTCTCTGTCGCTGTCTCCGTCGCTGTCTCCCTCGCTGTCTCCCTCGCCGTCTCCCTCGTCGTCTCCCTCGCCATCTCCCTGGCCGTCTCCCTCGCAGTCTCTCTCGCAGTCTCTCTCGCGGTCTCTCTCACTGTCTCTCTCAATGTACTCTCGCTGTCTCCCTCGCTGTCTCACTCGCTCTATCCCTCGCAGTCTCTCTCGCAGTCTCTCTCGCAGTCTCTCTCGCAGTCTCTCTCGCTGTCTCTCTCGCTGTCTCTCTCGCTGTCTCCCTCGCAGTCTCTCTCGCTCTCTCCCTCACTGTCTCTCTCGCAGTCTCTCTCGCAGTCTCTCTCACCGTCTCTCTCTCCATCTCTCTCGCCATCTCTCTCGCAGTCTCTCTCGCTGTCTCTCTCAATGTACTCTCGCTGTCTCTCTCGCTGTCTCTCTCGCTGTCTCTCTCAATGTGCTCTCGCTGTCTCCCTCGCTGTCTCACTCGCTCTATCCCTCGCTGTATCTCTCGCAGTCTCTCTCGCAGTCTCTCTCGCTGTCTCCAGCGCTGTCTCCCTCGCTGTCTCCCTCGCTGTCTCCCTCGCTGTCTCCCTCGCAGTCTCCCACGCAGTCTCCCACGCAGTCTCTCTCGCTGTCTCTCTCGCTGTCTCTCTCGCTGTCTCTCTCGCTGTCTCTCTCGCTGTCTCTCTCGCTCTCTCCCTTGCAGTCTCTCTCGCAGTCTCTCTCGCAGTCTCTCTCGCAGTCTCTCTCGCAGTCTCTCTCGCAGTCTCTCTCGCAGTCTCTCTCGCTGTCTCCCTCGCAGTCTCTCTCGCTGTCTCTCTCGCTGTCTCCCTCGCAGTCTCTATCGCTGTCTCCCTCGCAGTCTCTCTCGCAGTCTCTCTCGCTTTCTCCCTCGCTCTCTCCCTCGCAGACTCTCTCGCTGTCTCCCTCGCTGTCTCCCTCGCAGTCTCCCTCGCAGTCTCCCTCGCTGTCTCCCTCGCTGTCTCCCTCGCTGTCTCCCTCGCTGTCTCCCTCGCTGTCTCTCTCGCTGTCTCTCGCTGTCTCTCTCAGTCTCTCTCGCTGTCTCCCTCGCAGTCTCCCTCGAAGTCTCCCTCGAAGTCACCCTGGATGTCTCTCTCGCAGTCTCTCTCACATTCTCTTTCGCTGTCTCTCTCGATGTCTCTCTCGTTGTCTCCCTCGCTGTCTCCCTCTCAGTCTCTCTCTCAGTCTCTCTCTCAGTCTCTCTCGCATTCTCTCTCGCTGTCTCCCTCGCTGTCTCCCTCGCACTCTCTGGCTTTCTCTCTCGCAGTCCCTCTCGCAGTCCCTCTCGCAGTCCCTCTCGCAGTCTCTCTCGCAGTCTCTCTCGCAGTCTTCCTCACAGTCTCCCTCGCTGTCTCCCTCACAGTCTCTCTCGCAGTCTCTCTCGCAGTCTCTCTCGCAGTCTCTCTCGCAGTCTCTCTCGCAGTCTCTCTCGCAGTCTCTCTCGCTATCTCCCTCGCTATCTCCCTCGCTGTCTCTCTCGCTGTCACCCTTGCAGTCTCCCTCGCAGTCTCTCTCGCTGTGTCTCTCGCTCTCTCCCTCGCTCTCTCCCTCGCTGTCTCTCTCGCAGTCTATCTCGCTATCTCCCTCGCTATCTCCCTCGCTATCTCCCTCGCTGTCTCTCTCGCTGTCTCCCTTGCAGTCTCCCTCGCAGTCTCTCTCGCTTTCTCCCTCGCAGTCTCTCTCGCTTTCTCCCTCGCAGTCTCTCTCGCAGTCTCTCTCGCAGTCTCTCTCGCAGTCTCTCTCGCAGTCTCTCTCGCAGTCTCTCTCGCAGTCTTCCTCGCAGTTTCTCTCGCTGTCTCCCTCGCTGTCTCCCTCGCAGTCTCGCTCGCAGTCTCCCTCGCTGTCTCCCTCGCTGTCTCCCTCGCTGTCTCCCTCGCTGTCTCCCTCGCTGTGTCTCTCGCTGTCTCCCTCGCTGTCTCCCTCGCTGTCTCCCTCGCTGTCTCCCTCGCTGTCTCCCTCGCTGTCTCCCTCGCCGTCTCCCTCGCCGTCTCCCTTGCAGTCACTCTCTCTGTATCCCCGGCTGTCTCTCTCGCTATCTCCACAGCAGTCTCTCTCACTGTCTCTGTCGCTGTCTCTGTCGCTGTCTCTGTCGCTGTCTCTGTCGCTGTCTCCCTCGCTGTCTCCCTCGCTGTCTCCCTCGCTGTCTCCCTCGCTGTCTCCCTCGTCGTCTCCCTCGTCGTCTCCCTGGCCGTCTCCCTGGCCGTCTCCCTGGCCGTCTCCCTGGCCGTCTCCCTCGCAGTCTCCCTCGCAGTCTCCCTCGCAGTCTCTCTCGCAGTCTCTCTCGCAGTCTCTCTCGCTGTCTCTCTCGCTGTCTCTCTCGCTGTCTCTCTCGCTGTCTCTCTCAATGTACTCTCGCTGTCTCTCTCGCTGTCTCTCTCGCTGTCTCTCTCAATGTACTCTAGCTGTCTCCCTCGCTGTCTCACTCGCTGTATCTCTCGCAGTCTCTCTCACAGTCTCTCTCGCTGTCTCTCTCGCAGTCTCTCTCGCAGTCTCTCTCGCAGTCTCCCTCGCAGTCTCCCTCGCAGTCTCCCTCGCAGTCTCCCTCGCAGTCTCCCTCGCAGTCTCTCTCGCTGTCTCCCTCGCTGTTTCCCTCACAGTCTCTCTCGCTGTCTCCCTCGCAGTCTCTCTCGAAGTCGCTCTCGCTTTCTCCCTCGCTGTCTCTCTCGCAGTCCTTCTCGCAGTCCTTCTCGCAGTCTCTCTCGCTGTCTCCCTCGCTGTCTCCCTCGCTGTCTCCCTCGCTGTCTCCCTCGCTGTCTCCCTCGCTGTCTCCCTCGCTGTCTCCCACGCAGTCTCCCACGCAGTCTCCCACGCAGTCTCCCACGCAGTCTCCCACGCAGTCTCTCTCGCTGTCTCTCTCGCTGTCTCTCTCGCTGTCTCTCTCGCTCTCTCCCTTGCAGTCTCTCTCGCAGTCTCTCTTGCAGTCTCTCTCGCTGTCTCCCTCGCTGTGTCTCTCGCTCTCTCCCTCGCTGTCTCCCTCGCTGTCTCCCTCGCTGTCTCACGCGCTCTCTCTCGCAGTCTCTCTCGCTGTCTCCCTCGCTGTCTCCCTCGCTGTCTCCCTCGCTGTCTCCCTCGCTGTCTCCCTGGCAGTCTCCCTGGCAGTCTCCCTGGCCGTCTCCCTGGCCGTCTCCCTGGCCGTCTCCCTGGCCGTCTCCCTGGCCGTCTCCCTGGCCGTCTCCCTGGCCGTCTCCCTCGCAGTCTCCCTCGCAGTCTCCCTCGCATTCTCCCTCGCAGTCTCCCTCGCAGTCTCCCTCGCAGTCTCCCTCGCAGTCTCTCTCGCAGTCTCTCTCGCTGTCTCTCTCGCTGTCTCTCTCAATGTACTCTCGCTGTCTCCCTCGCTGTCTCACTCACTCTATCCCTCGCTGTATCTCTCGCAGTCTCTCTCGCAGTCTCTCTCACAGTCTCTCTCGCCTTCTCCCTCGCAGTCTCTCTCGCTCTCTCCCTCACTGTCTCTCTCGCAGTCTCTCTCGCCGTCTCTCTCTCCATCTCTCTCGCCATCTCTCTCGCAGTCTCCCTCGCTGTCTCCCTCACTGTCTCTCTCGCTGTCTCTCTCGCTGTCTCTCTCGCTGACTCCCTCGCTGACTCCCTCGCAGTTTCCATCGCTGTCTCCCTCGCTGTCTCCCTCGCAGTCTCTCTCGCTTTCTCCCTCGCTCTCTCCCTCGCAGTCTCTCTCGCAGTCTCTCTCGCTGTCTCCCTCGCTCTCTCCCTCGCTGTCTCCCTCGCTCTCTCTCTCGCTGTCTCCCTCGCTGTCTCCCTTGCTGTCTCCCTCGCTGTCTCCCTCGCTATCCCTCTCGCAGTCTCTCTCGCAGTCTCTCTCGCAGTCTCTCTCGCAGTCTCCCTCGCAGTCTCCCTCGCAGTCTCTCTCGAAGTCACTCTCGCAGTCTCTCTCGCAGTCTCCCTCGCAGTCTCCCTCGCAGTCTCCCTCGCAGTCTCCCTCGCAGTCTCTCTCGCTGTCTCCCTCGCTGTTTCCCTCACAGTCTCTCTCGCTGTCTCCCTCGCAGTCTCTCTCGAAGTCGCTCTCGCTTTCTCCCACGCTGTCTCTCTCGCAGTCCTTCTCGCAGTCTCTCTCGCTGTCTCCCTCGCTGTCTCCCTCGCTGTCTCCCTCGCTGTCTCCCTCGCTGTCTCCCTCGCTGTCTCCCTCGCTGTCTCCCACGCAGTCTCTCTCGCTGTCTCCATCGCTTTCTCCCTCGCTGTCTCTCTCGCTGTCTCCATCGCTTTCTCCATCGCTTTCTCCCTCGCTGTCTCTCTCGCTGTCTCTCTCGCTGTCTGTCTCGCTGTCTCTCTCGCTGCCTCTCTCGCTGTCTCCCTTGCAGTCTCTCTTGCAGTCTCTCTCGCTGTCTCCCTCGCTGTGTCTCTCGCTCTCTCCCTCGCTGTCTCACGCGCTCTCTCTCGCTGTGTCCCTCGCAGTCTCCCTCGCTGTCTCCCTCGCTGTCTCCCTCGCCGTCTCCCTCGCCGTCTCCCTCGCCGTCTCTCTCGCCGTCTCCCTCGCTGTCTCCCTCGCCGTCTCCCTTGCAGTCACTCTCTCTGTATCCCCGGCTGTCTCTCTCGCTATCTCCATAGCAGTCTCTCTCACTGTCTCTGTTGCTGTCTCTGTCGCTGTCTCTGTCGCTGTCTCCCTCGCTGTCTCCCTCGCTGTCTCCCTCGCTGTCTCCCTCGCTGTCTCCCTCGTCGTCTCCCTGGCCGTCTCCCTGGCCGTCTCCCTGGCCGTCTCCCTGGCCGTCTCCCTGGCCTTCTCCCTCGCAGTCTCCCTCGCAGTCTCTCTCGCAGTCACTCTCGCAGTCTCTCTCGCAGTCTCCCTCGCAGTCTCCCTCGCAGTCTCCCTCGCAGTCTCTCTCGCTGTCTCCCTCGCTGTTTCCCTCACAGTCTCTCTCGCTGTCTCCCTCGCAGTCTCTCTCGAAGTCGCTCTCGCTTTCTCCCTCGCTGTCTCTCTCGCAGTCCTTCTCGCAGTCTCTCTCGCTGTCTCCCTCGCTGTCTCCCACGCAGTCTCTCTCGCTGTCTCTCTCGCTGTCTCTCTCGCTGTCTCTCTCGCTGTCTCCATCGCTTTCTCCCTCGCTGTCTCTCTCGCTGTCTCTCTTGCTGTCTCTCTCGCTGTCTCCATCGCTTTCTCCCTCGCTGTCTCCCTCGCTGTCTCTCTCGCTGTCTCTCTCGCTGTCTCTCTCGCTTTCTCCCTTGCTGCCTCTCTCGCTGTCTCTCTCGCTGTCTCCCTTGCAGTCTCTCTTGCAGTCTCTCTTGCAGTCTCTCTTGCAGTCTCTCTCGCTGTCTCCCTCGCTGTGTCTCTCGCTCTCTCCCTCGCTGTCTCCCTCGCTGTCTCACGCGCTCTCTCTCGCAGTCTCTCTCGCTGTCTCCCTCACTGTGTCCCTCGCTGTGTCCCTCGCCGTGTCCCTCGCCGTGTCCCTCGCCGTGTCCCTCGCCGTCTCCCTCGCCGTCTCCCTCGCCGTCTCCCTCGCCGTCTCCCTCGCCGTCTCCCTTGCAGTCACTCTCTCTGTATCCCCGGCTGTCTCTCTCGCTATCTCCATAGCAGTCTCTCTCGCTGTCTCCCTCGCTGTCTCCCTCGCTGTCTCCCTCGCTTTCTCCCTCGCTGTCTCCCTCGCTGTCTCTGTCGCTGTCTCTGTCGCTGTCTCTGTCGCTGTCTCCCTCGCCGTCTCCCTTGCAGGCACTCTCTCTGTATCCCCGGCTGTCTCTCTTGCTATCTCCAGAGCAGTCTCTCTCACTGTCTCCCTCGCTGTCTCTGTCGCTGTCTCTGTCGCTGTCTCTGTCGCTGTCTCCAAGGCTGTCTCCCTCGCTGTCTCCCTCGTCGTCTCCCTCGTCGTCTCCCTCGTCGTCTCCCTCGTCGTCTCCCTCGTCGTCTCCCTCGTCGTCTCCCTCGTCGTCTCCCTCGCCGTCTCCCTCGCAGTCTCTCTCGCAGTCTCTCTCGCAGTCTCTCTCGCTGTCTCTCTCAATGTACTCTCGCTGTCTCCCTCGCTGTCTCACTCGCTCTATCCCTCGCTGTATCTCTCGCAGTCTCTCTCGCAGTCTCTCTCGCAGTCTCTCTCGCAGTCTCTCTCGCAGTCTCTCTCGCTGTCTCCCTCGCAGTCTCTCTCGCTCTCTCTCTCACTGTCTCTCTCGCAGTCTCTCTCACCGTCTCACTCTCCATCTCTCTCGCCATCTCTCTCGCCATCTCTCTCGCAGTCTCCCTCGCTGTCTCCCTCGCTGTCTCCCTCGCTGTCTCTCTCGCAGTCTCTCTCGCAGTCTCTCTCGCAGTCTCTCTCGCAGTCTCTCTCGCAGTCTCCCTCGCTGTCTCCCTCGCTTTCTCCCTCGCAGTCTCTCTCGCAGTCTCTCTCGCAGTCTCTCTCGCAGTCTCTGTCGCTGTCTCTCTCGCTGTCTCCATCGCCTTCTCCCTCGCTGTCTCTCTTGCTGTCTCTCTCGCTGTCTCTCTCGCTGTCTCTCTCGCTGTCTCTCTCGCTGTCTCTCTCGCTGTCTCCCTTGCAGTCTCCCTTGCAGTCTCTCTTGCAGTCTCTCTCGCTGTCTCCCTCGCTGTCTCCCTCGCTGTCTCCCTCGCTGTCTCCCTCGCTGTCTCCCTCGCTGTCTCCCTCGCGGTGTCTCTCGCTCTCTCCCTCGCTGTCTCCCTCGCTGTCTCATGCGCTCTCTCTCGCAGTCTCTCTCGCTGTCTCCCTCACTGTGTCCCTCGCTGTGTCCCTCGCTGTGTCCCTCGCTGTGTCCCTCGCTGTGTCCCTCGCAGTCTCCCTCGCTGTCTCCCTCTCAGTCTCCCTCGCAGTCTCTCTCGCAGTCTCTCTCGCAGTCTCTCTCGCTGTCTCCCTCGCTTTCTCCCTCGCTGTCTCTCTCGCTGTCCCTCTCGCAGTCTCTCTCGCTGTCTCTCTCGCAGTCTCTCTCGCAGTCTCTCTCGCTGTCTCTCTCGCAGTCTCTCTCGCTGTCTCCCTCGCAGTCTCTCTCGAAGTCGCTCTCGCTTTCTCCCTCGCTGTCTCTCTCGCAGTCCTTCGCGCAGTCTCTCTCGCAGTCTCTCTCGCTGTCTCCCTCGCTGTCTCCCACGCAGTCTCTCTCGCTGTCTCTCTCGCTGTCTCCATCGCCTTCTCCCTCGCTGTCTCTCTTGCTGTCTCTCTCGCTGTCTCTCTCGCTGTCTCTCTCGCTGTCTCTCTCGCTGTCTCTCTCGCTGTCTCCCTTGCAGTCTCCCTTGCAGTCTCTCTTGCAGTCTCCCTCGCTGTCTCCCTCGCTGTCTCCCTCGCTGTCTCCCTCGCTGTCTCCCTCGCTGTCTCCCTCGCGGTGTCTCTCGCTCTCTCCCTCGCTGTCTCATGCGCTCTCTCTCGCAGTCTCTCTCGCTGTCTCCCTCACTGTGTCCCTCGCTGTGTCCCTCGCTGTGTCCCTCGCAGTCTCCCTCGCTGTCTCCCTCTCAGTCTCTCTCGCAGTCTCTCTCGCAGTCTCTCTCGCAGTCTCTCTCGCTGTCTCCCTCGCTTTCTCCCTCGCTGTCTCTCTCGCTGTCCCTCTCGCAGTCTCTCTCGCTGTCTCTCTCGCTGTCTCTCTCGCAGTCTCTCTCGCAGTCTCTCTCGCTGTCTCTCTCGCAGTCTCCTTTGCAGTCTCTCTCGCTGTCTCTCTCGCAGTCTCCCTCGCTGTCTCTCTCGCTGTCTCTCTCGCTGTCTCCCTCGCTGTCTCCCTCGCAGTCTCACTCGCAGTCTCACTCGCAGTCTCTCTCGCTGTCTCCCTCGCTTTCTCCCTCGCTTTCTCCCTCGCTTTCTCCCTCGCTGTCTCTCTCGCTGTCTCCCTCGCTGTCTCCCTCGCTGTCTCTCTTGCAGTCTCTCTTGCAGTCTCTCTCGCTGTCTCCCTCGCTGTCTCCCTGGCTGTCTCCCTCGCTGTCTCCCTCACTGTGTCCCTCGCTCTCTCCCTCGCAGTCTCCCTCACCGTCTCCCTCGCCGTCTCTCTCGCCGTCTTCCTCGCAGTTTCTCTCGCTGTCTCCCTCGCTGTCTCCCTCGCTGTCTCCCTCGCTGTCTCCCTCGCTGTCTCTCTCGCTGTCTCTCTCGCTGTCTCCCTCGCTGCCTCCCTCGCTGTCTCCCTAGCAGTCGCTCTCGCAGTCGCTCTCGCAGTCGCTTTCGCAGTCTCTCTCGCTGTCTCCCTCGCTGTCTCCCTCGCTGTCTCCCTAGCAGTCGCTCTCGCAGTCTCTCTCGTTGTCTTCCTCGCTGTGTCCCTCGCAGTCTCTCTCGCAGTCTCTCTCGCAGTCTCTCTCGCAGTCTCTCTCGCAGTCTCTCTCGCAGTCTCTCTCGCAGTCTCTCTCGCAGTCTTCCTCGCAGTTTCTCTCGCTGTCTCCCTCGCTGCCTCACGCGATCTCTCTCGCATTCTCTCTCGTTGTCTCCCTTGCATTCTCTCTCGCTGTCTCCAGCGCTGTCTCCCTCGCCATCTCCCTCGCTGTCTCTCTCGCAGTTAGTCTCGCAGTCTCTCTCGCTGTATCCCTCGCTGTCTCTCTCGCTATCTCCATAGCAGTCTCTCTCGCAGTCTCCCTCGCTGTCTCCCTCACAGTCTCCCTCACAGTCTCTCTCGCAGTCTCTCTCGCAGTCTCTCTCGCAGTCTCTCTCGCTATCTCTCTCGCTATCTCCCTCGCTATCTCCCTCGCTATCTCCCTCGCTATCTCCCTCGCTATCTCCCTCGCTATCTCCCTCGCTGTCTCCCTCGCTATCTCCCTCGCTATCTCCCTCGCTATCTCCCTCGCTGTCTCTCTCGCTGTCTCCCTTGCAGTCTCCCTCGCTTTCTCCCTCGCAGTCTCTCTCGCAGTCTCTCTCGCAGTCTCTCTCGCTTTCTCCCTCGCAGTCTCTCTCGCAGTCTCTCTCGCAGTCTCTCTCGCAGTCTCTCTCGCAGTCTCTCTCGCAGTCTCTCTCGTAGTCTTCCTCGCAGTCTTCCTCGCAGTCTTCCTCGCAGTCTTCCTCGCAGTCTTCCTCTCAGTCTCCCTCGCTGTCTCCCTCGCAGTCTCTCTTGCAGTCTCTCTTGCAGTCTCTCTTGCAGTCTCTCTTGCAGTCTCTCTTGCTGTCTCTCTTGCTGTCTCTCTTGCTGTCTCCCTCGCAGTCTCCCTCGCAGTTTCCCTCGCAGTCTCCCTCGCTGTCTCCCTCGCTGTCTCCCTCGCTGTCTCACGCGATCTCTCTCGCATTCTCTCTCGCATTCTCTCTCGTCTCCCTCGCAGTCTCTCTCGCTGTGTCCATCGCAGTCTCTCTCACAGTCTGTCTTGCTGTCTCTGTCGCTGTCTCCCTCGCTGTCTCCCTCACTGTCTCCCTCGCTGTCTCCCTCGCTGCCTCCCTCGCTGCCTCCCTCGCTGCCTCCCTCGCTGCCTCCCTCGCTGCCTCCCTCGCCGTCTCTCTCGCAGTCTCCCTCGAAGTCTCTCTCGAAGTCTCTCTCGAAGTCTCTCTCGAAGTCTCTCTCGAAGTCTCTCTCGAAGTCTCTCTCGCTGTCTCTCTCGCTGTCTCTCTCGCTTTCTCCCTCGCTTTCTCCCTCGCTGTCTCCCTCGCCGTCTCCCTCGCCGTCTCCCTCGCCGTCTCAATCGCTGTATCCCTCGCAGTGTCTCTCGCTGTATCCCTCGCTGTTTTTCTCGCTATCTCCATAGCAGTCTCTCTCGCAGTTTCTCTCGCTTTCTCCCTCGCAGTCTCTCTCGCAGTCTCTCTCGCTGTCTCCCTCACAGTCTCACTCGCAGTCTCTCTCGCTGTCTCCCTCGCTGTCTCCCTCACAGTCTCTCTCGCTGTCTCCCTCGCTGTCTCCCTCGAGGTCTCTCTCACAGTCTCTCTCGCAGTCTCTCTCGCTGACTCCCTCGCAGTTTCTATCGCTGTCTCCCTCGTGTTCTCTCTCGCTTTCTCCCTCGCTCTCTCCCTCGCTCTCTCCCTCGCAGTCTCTCTCGCAGTCTCTCTCGCAGTCTCTCTCACAGTCTCTCTCGCTATCTCTCTCGCTATCTCTCTCGCTATCTCTCTCGCTATCTCCCTCGCTATCTCCCTCGCTATCTCCCTCGCTGTCTCTCTCGCTGTCTCTCTCGCTGTCTCCCTTGCAGTCTCCCTTGCAGTCTCCCTCGCAGTCTCTCTCGCTTTCTCCCTCGCAGTCTCTCTCACTTTCTCCCTCGCAGTCTCTCTCGCTGTCTCTCTCGCTGTCTCCCTTGCAGTCTCCCTCGCAGACTCTGTCGCTTTCTCCCTCGCAGTCTCTCTCGCTTTCTCCCACGCTTTCTCCCTCGCAGTCTCTCTCGCTTTCTCCCTCGCTTTCTCCCTCGCTCTCTCCCTCGCAGTCTCTCTCGCAGTCTCTCTCGCAGTCTCTCTCGCAGTCTCTCTCGCAGTCTCTCTCGCTGTCTCTCTCGCTGTCTCTCTCGCTGTCTCCCTCGCTGTCTCCCTCGCTGTCTCCCTCGCTGTCTCCCTCGCTGTCTCCCTCGCTTTCTCTCTCGCTTTCTCCCTCGCTCTCTCCCTTGCAGTCTCTCTCGCAGTCTCTCTCGCAGTCTCTCTCGCAGTCTCTCTCGCAGTCTCTCTCGCAGTCTCCCTCGCAGTCTCCCTCGCAGTCTCCCTCGCAGTCTCTCTCGCAGTCTCTCTCGCAGTCTCTCTCGCAGTCTCTCTCGCAGTCTCCCTCGCAGTCTCTCTCGCAGTCTCTCTCGCAGTCTCTCTCGCAGTCTCCCTCGCAGTCTCTCTCGCAGTCTCTCTCGCAGTCTCTCTCGCTGTCTCTCTCGCAGTCTCTCTCGCAGTCCTTCTCGCATTCTCTCTCGCTGTCTCCCTCGCTGTCTCCCTCGCTGTATCCCACGCAGTCGCTCTCGCTGTCTCTCACGTGCTCTCTCTCGCAGTCTCTCTCGCTGTCTCCCTCGCAGTCTCCCTCGCAGTCTCCCTCGCTGTCTCCCTCGCTGTGTCCCTCGCAGTGTCCCTCGCTGTGTCCCTCGCTGTCTCTCTCGCAGTTTCCCTCGCAGTTTCCCTCGCTGTCTCCCTCGCTGTCTCCCTCGCTGTCTCCCTCGCAGTCACCCTCGCAGTCTCCCTCGCAGTCTCCCTCGCTGTCTCCCTCGCTGTCTCCCTCGCTGTCTCCCTCGCTGTCTCCCTCGCTGTCTCCCTCGCCGTCTCCCTCGCAGTCACTCTCTCTGTATCCCTCGCTGTCTCTCTCGCTATCTCCATAGCAGTCTCTCTCACTGTCTCTCTCGCTGTCTCTCTCGCTGTCTCTCTCAATGTACTCTCGCTGTCTCCCTCGCTGTATCTCTCGCAGTCTCTCTCGCAGTCTCTCTCGCTGTCTCCCTCTCAGTCTCTCTCACTCTCTCTCTCGCAGTCTCTCTCGCCGTCTCTCTCTCCATCTCTCTCTCCGTCTCTCTCGCCGTCTCTCTCGCCGTCTCTCTCGCCGTCTCTCTCGCCGTCTCCCTCGCCGTCTCCCTCGCAGTCTCCCTCGCAGTCTCCCTCGCAGTCTCCCTCGCAGTCTCTCTCGCAGTCTCTCTCGCAGTCTCTCTCGCAGTCTCCCTCGCAGTCTCCCTCGCAGTCTCCCTCGCAGTCTCTCTCGCTGTCTCCATTGCAGTCTCCCACACAGTCTCTGTCGCTTTCTCCCTCGCTTTCTCCCTCGCAGTCTCTCTCGCAGTCTCTCTCGCAGTCTCTCTCGCAGTCTCTCTCGCAGTCTCTCTCGCAGTCTCTCTCGCTGTCCCTCTCGCAGTCTCTCTCGCAGTCTCTCTCGCAGTCTCTCTCGCAGTCTCCCTCGCAGTCTCTCTCGCAGTCTCCTTTGCAGTCTCTCTCGCTGTCTCTCTCGCTGTCTCTCTCACTGTCTCCCTCGCAGTCTCCCTCGCAGTCTCCCTCGCAGTCTCCCTCGCAGTCTCCCTCGCTGTCTCCCTCGCTGTTTCCCTCGCAGTCTCGCTGTCTCCCTCGCTGTCTCCCTCGCAGTCTCTCTCGAAGTCGCTCTCGCTTTCTCCCTCGCTGTCTCACTCGCAGTCCTTCTCGCATTCTCTCTCGCTGTCTCCAGCGCTGTCTCCCTCGCTGTCTCCCTCGAGGTCTCTCTCACAGTCTCTCTCGCAGTCTCTCTCGCTGACTCCCTCGCAGTTTCTATCGCTGTCTCCCTCGTGTTCTCTCTCGCTTTCTCCCTCGCTCTCTCCCTCGCTCTCTCCCTCGCAGTCTCTCTCGCAGTCTCTCTCGCAGTCTCTCTCACAGTCTCTCTCGCTATCTCTCTCGCTATCTCTCTCGCTATCTCTCTCGCTATCTCTCTCGCTATCTCCCTCGCTATCTCCCTCGCTATCTCCCTCGCTGTCTCTCTCGCTGTCTCTCTCGCTGTCTCCCTTGCAGTCTCCCTTGCAGTCTCCCTCGCAGTCTCTCTCGCTTTCTCCCTCGCAGTCTCTCTCACTTTCTCCCTCGCAGTCTCTCTCGCTGTCTCTCTCGCTGTCTCCCTTGCAGTCTCCCTCGCAGACTCTGTCGCTTTCTCCCTCGCAGTCTCTCTCGCTTTCTCCCACGCTTTCTCCCTCGCAGTCTCTCTCGCTTTCTCCCTCGCTTTCTCCCTCGCTCTCTCCCTCGCAGTCTCTCTCGCAGTCTCTCTCGCAGTCTCTCTCGCAGTCTCTCTCGCAGTCTCTCTCGCTGTCTCTCTCGCTGTCTCTCTCGCTGTCTCCCTCGCTGTCTCCCTCGCTGTCTCCCTCGCTGTCTCCCTCGCTGTCTCCCTCGCTTTCTCTCTCGCTTTCTCCCTCGCTCTCTCCCTTGCAGTCTCTCTCGCAGTCTCTCTCGCAGTCTCTCTCGCAGTCTCTCTCGCAGTCTCTCTCGCAGTCTCTCTCGCAGTCTCCCTCGCAGTCTCCCTCGCAGTCTCCCTCGCAGTCTCTCTCGCAGTCTCTCTCGCAGTCTCTCTCGCAGTCTCTCTCGCAGTCTCCCTCGCAGTCTCTCTCGCAGTCTCTCTCGCAGTCTCTCTCGCAGTCTCCCTCGCAGTCTCTCTCGCAGTCTCTCTCGCAGTCTCTCTCGCTGTCTCTCTCGCAGTCTCTCTCGCAGTCCTTCTCGCATTCTCTCTCGCTGTCTCCCTCGCTGTCTCCCTCGCTGTATCCCACGCAGTCGCTCTCGCTGTCTCTCACGTGCTCTCTCTCGCAGTCTCTCTCGCTGTCTCCCTCGCAGTCTCCCTCGCAGTCTCCCTCGCTGTCTCCCTCGCTGTGTCCCTCGCAGTGTCCCTCGCTGTGTCCCTCGCTGTCTCTCTCGCAGTTTCCCTCGCAGTTTCCCTCGCTGTCTCCCTCGCTGTCTCCCTCGCTGTCTCCCTCGCAGTCACCCTCGCAGTCTCCCTCGCAGTCTCCCTCGCTGTCTCCCTCGCTGTCTCCCTCGCTGTCTCCCTCGCTGTCTCCCTCGCTGTCTCCCTCGCCGTCTCCCTCGCAGTCACTCTCTCTGTATCCCTCGCTGTCTCTCTCGCTATCTCCATAGCAGTCTCTCTCACTGTCTCTCTCGCTGTCTCTCTCGCTGTCTCTCTCAATGTACTCTCGCTGTCTCCCTCGCTGTATCTCTCGCAGTCTCTCTCGCAGTCTCTCTCGCTGTCTCCCTCTCAGTCTCTCTCACTCTCTCTCTCGCAGTCTCTCTCGCCGTCTCTCTCTCCATCTCTCTCTCCGTCTCTCTCGCCGTCTCTCTCGCCGTCTCTCTCGCCGTCTCTCTCGCCGTCTCCCTCGCCGTCTCCCTCGCAGTCTCCCTCGCAGTCTCCCTCGCAGTCTCTCTCGCAGTCTCTCTCGCAGTCTCTCTCGCAGTCTCCCTCGCAGTCTCCCTCGCAGTCTCCCTCGCAGTCTCTCTCGCTGTCTCCATTGCAGTCTCCCACACAGTCTCTGTCGCTTTCTCCCTCGCTTTCTCCCTCGCAGTCTCTCTCGCAGTCTCTCTCGCAGTCTCTCTCGCAGTCTCTCTCGCAGTCTCTCTCGCAGTCTCTCTCGCTGTCCCTCTCGCAGTCTCTCTCGCAGTCTCTCTCGCAGTCTCTCTCGCAGTCTCCCTCGCAGTCTCTCTCGCAGTCTCCTTTGCAGTCTCTCTCGCTGTCTCTCTCGCTGTCTCTCTCACTGTCTCCCTCGCAGTCTCCCTCGCAGTCTCCCTCGCAGTCTCCCTCGCAGTCTCCCTCGCTGTCTCCCTCGCTGTTTCCCTCGCAGTCTCGCTGTCTCCCTCGCTGTCTCCCTCGCAGTCTCTCTCGAAGTCGCTCTCGCTTTCTCCCTCGCTGTCTCACTCGCAGTCCTTCTCGCATTCTCTCTCGCTGTCTCCAGCGCTGTCTCCCTCGCCATCTCCCTCGCTGTCTCCCTCGCAGTTAGTCTCGCAGTCTCTCTCGCAGTCTCTCTCGCTGTATCCCTCGCTGTATCCCTCGCTGTATCCCTCGCTGTCTCCCTCACAGTCTCCCTCGCAGTCTCCCTCGCAGTCTCTCTCGCAGTCTCTCTCGCAGTCTCTCTCGCAGTCTCTCTCGCTATCTCCCTCGCTATCTCCCTCGCTATCTCCCTCGCTATCTCCCTCGCTATCTCCCTCGCAGTCTCTCTCGCTTTCTCCCTCGCAGTCTCTCTCGCAGTCTCTCTCGCTTTCTCCCTCGCAGTCTCTCTCGCAGTCTCTCTCGCAGTCTCTCTCGCAGTCTCTCTCGCAGTCTCTCTCGCAGTCTTCCTCGCAGTCTTCCTCGCAGTCTTCCTCGCAGTCTTCCTCGCAGTCTTCCTCGCAGTCTCCCTCGCTGTCTCCCTCGCAGTCTCTCTCGCAGTCTCTCTCGCAGTCTCTCTTGCAGTCTCTCTTGCAGTCTCTCTTGCAGTCTCTCTTGCTGTCTCTCTTACAGTCTCTCTTGCTGTCTCCCTCGCAGTCTCCCTCGCAGTCTCCCTCGCAGTCTCCCTCGCAGTCTCCCTCGCAGTCTCCCTCGCAGTCTCCCTCGCTGTCTCCCTCGCTGTCTCACGCGATCTCTCTCGCATTCTCTCTCGCATTCTCTCTCGTCTCCCTCGCAGTCTCTCTTGCTGTGTCCATCGCAGTCTCTCTCACAGTCTGTCTTGCTGTCTCTGTCGCTGTCTCCCTCGCTGTCTCCCTCGCTGTCTCCCTCGCTGCCTCCCTCGCTGCCTCCCTCGCTGCCTCCCTCGCAGCCTCCCTCGCAGTCTCTCTCGAAGTCTCTCTCGAAGTCTCTCTCGAAGTCTCTCTCGAAGTCTCTCTCGAAGTCTCTCTCGAAGTCTCTCTCGAAGTCTCTCTCGCTGTCTCTCTCGCTGTCTCTCTCGCTGTCTCTCTCGCTGTCTCCCTCGCTTTCTCCCTCGCTGTCTCCCTCGCTGTCTCCCTCGCTGTCTCTCTCGCCGTCTCCCTCGCCGTCTCAATCGCTGTCTCCCTCGCAGTGTCTCTCGCAGTCTCCCTCGCTGTCTCCCTCGCTGTCTCACGCGATCTCTCTCGCATTCTCTCTCGCATTCTCTCTCGTCTCCCTCGCAGTCTCTCTTGCTGTGTCCATCGCAGTCTCTCTCACAGTCTGTCTTGCTGTCTCTGTCGCTGTCTCCCTCGCTGTCTCCCTCGCTGTCTCCCTCGCTGTCTCTCTCGCTGTCTCCCTCGCTGTCTCCCTCGCTGTCTCCCTCGCTGCCTCCCTCGCTGCCTCCCTCGCAGTCTCTCTCGAAGTCTCTCTCGAAGTCTCTCTCGAAGTCTCTCTCGAAGTCTCTCTCGAAGTCTCTCTCGAAGTCTCTCTCGCTGTCTCTCTCGCTGTCTCCCTCGCTTTCTCCCTCGCTGTCTCCCTCGCTGTCTCTCTCGCCGTCTCCCTCGCCGTCTCAATCGCTGTCTCCCTCGCAGTGTCTCTCGCTGTATCCCTCGCTGTTTTTCTCACTATCTCCATAGCAGTCTCTCTCGCAGTTTCTCTCGCTTTCTCCCTCGCAGTCTCTCTCGCAGTCTCTCTCGCTGTCTCCCTCACAGTCTCACTCGCAGTCTCCCTCGCTGTCTCCCTCACAGTCTCTCTCGCTGTCTCCCTCGCTGTCTCCCTCGAGGTCTCTCTCACAGTCTCTCTCGCAGTCTCTCTCGCTGACTCCCTCGCAGTTTCTATCGCTGTCTCCCTCGTGTTCTCTCTCGCTTTCTCCCTCGCTCTCTCCCTCGCTCTCTCCCTCGCAGTCTCTCTCGCAGTCTCTCTCGCAGTCTCTCTCGCAGTCTCTCTCGCTATCTCTCTCGCTATCTCTCTCGCTATCTCTCTCGCTATCTCCCTCGCTATCTCCCTCGCTATCTCCCTCGCTGTCTCTCTCGCTGTCTCCCTTGCAGTCTCCCTCGCAGTCTCTCTCGCTTTCTCCCTCGCAGTCTCTCTCGCTTTCTCCCTCGCAGTCTCTCTCGCAGTCTCTCTCGCTGTATCTCTCGCTGTCTCCCTTGCAGTCTCCCTCGCAGTCTCTGTCGCTTTCTCCCTCGCAATCTCTCTCGCTTTCTCCCTCGCTTTCTCGCTCGCAGTCTCTCTCGCTTTCTCTCTCGCTTTCTCCCTCGCTCTCTCCCTCGCAGTCTCTCTCGCAGTCTCTCTCGCAGTCTCTCTCGCAGTCTCTCTCGCAGTCTCTCTCGCTGTCTCTCTCGCTGTCTCCCTCGCTGTCTCCCTCGCTGTCTCCCTCGCTGTCTCCCTCGCTTTCTCTCTCGCTTTCTCCCTCGCTCTCTCCCTTGCAGTCTCTCTCGCAGTCTCTCTCGCAGTCTCTCTCGCAGTCTCCCTCGCAGTCTCCCTCGCAGTCTCTCTCGCAGTCTCCCTCGCAGTCTCTCTCGCAGTCTCTCTCGCAGTCTCTCTCGCAGTCTCTCTCGCAGTCTCCCTCGCAGTCTCTCTCGCAGTCTCTCTCGCAGTCACTCTCGCAGTCTCCCTCGCAGTCTCTCTCGCAGTCTCTCTCGCTGTCTCTCTCGCAGTCTCTCTCGCAGTCCTTCTCGCATTCTCTCTCGCTGTCTCCCTCGCTGTCTCCCTCGCTGTATCCCACGCAGTCTCTCTCGCTGTCTCTCACGCGCTCTCTCTCGCAGTCTCCCTCGCTGTCTCCCTCGCAGTCTCCCTCGCAGTCTCCCTCGCTGTCTACCTCGCTGTGTCCCTCGCTGTGTCCCTCGCTGTGTCCCTCGCTGTGTCCCTCGCAGTTTCCCTCGCAGTTTCCCTCGCAGTTTCCCTCGCTGTCTCCCTCGCTGTCTCCCTCGCTGTCTTCCTCGCTGTCTCCCTCGCTGACTCCCTCGCAGTCTCCCTCGCAGTCTCCCTCGCAGTCTCCCTCGCTGTCTCCCTCGCTGTCTCCCTCGCTGTCTCCCTCGCAGTCACTCTCTCTGTATCCCCCGCTGTCTCTCTCGCTATCTCCATAGCAGTCTCTCTCACTGTCTCTCTCGCTGTCTCTCTCAATGTACTCTCGCTGTCTCCCTCGCTGTATCTCTCGCAGTCTCTCTCGCAGTCTCTCTCGCAGTCTCTCTCGCAGTCTCTCTCGCTGTCTCTCTCACTCTCTCTCTCGCAGTCTCTCTCGCAGTCTCTCTCTCCATCTCTCTCTCCGTCTCTCTCGCCGTCTCTCTCGCCGTCTCCCACGAAGTCTCCCTCGCAGTCTCTCTCGCAGTCTCTCTCGCAGTCTCCCTCGCAGTCTCCCTCGCAGTCTCCCTCGCAGTCTCTCTCGCTGTCTCCATTGCAGTCTCCCACACAGTCTCTGTCGCTTTCTCCCTCGCTTTCTCCCTCGCAGTCTCTCTCGCAGTCTCTCTCGCAGTCTCTCTCGCAGTCTCTCTCGCAGTCTCTCTCGCAGTCTCTCTCGCAGTCTCTCTCGCTGTCCCTCTCGCAGTCTCTCTCGCAGTCTCTCTCGCAGTCTCTCTCGCAGTCTCTCTCGCAGTCTCTCTCGCAGTCTCCCTCGCAGTCTCTCTCGCAGTCTCCTTTGCAGTCTCTCTCGCTGTCTCTCTCGCTGTCTCTCTCGCTGTCTCTCTCGCTGTCTCCCTCGCAGACTCCCTCGCAGTCTCCCTCGCAGTCTCCCTCGCAGTCTCCCTCGCTGTCTCCCTCGCTGTTTCCCTCGCTGTTTCCCTCGCAGTCTCGCTGTCTCCCTCGCAGTCTCTCTCGAAGTCGCTCTCGCTTTCTCCCTCGCTGTCTCTCTCGCAGTCCTTCTCGCATTCTCTCTCGCTGTCTCCAGCGCTGTCTCCCTCGCCATCTCCCTCGCTGTCTCCCTCGCTGTCTCCCTCGCAGTTAGTCTCGCAGTCTCTCTCGCAGTCTCTCTCGCTGTATCCCTCGCTGTATCCCTCGCTGTATCCCTCGCTGTCTCCCTCACAGTCTCCCTCGCAGTCTCCCTCGCAGTCTCTCTCGCAGTCTCTCTCGCAGTCTCTCTCGCAGTCTCCCTCGCTATCTCCCTCGCTATCTCCCTCGCTATCTCCCTCGCAGTCTCTCTCGCAGTCTCTCTCGCAGTCTCTCTCGCAGTCTCTCTCGCAGTCTCTCTCGCAGTCTCTCTCGCAGTCTTCCTCGCAGTCTTCCTCGCATTCTCCCTCGCTGTCTCCCTCGCTGTCTCCCTCGCTGTCTCCCTCGCAGTCTCCCTCGCAGTCTCCCTCGCAGTCTCTCTTGCAGTCTCTCTTGCTGTCTCCCTCGCAGTCTCCCTCGCAGTCTCCCTCGCAGTCTCCCTCGCAGTCTCCCTCGCAGTCTCCCTCGCAGTCTCCCTCGCTGTCTCCCTCGCTGTCTCTCTCGCTGTCTCTCTCGCTGTGTCCATCGCAGTCTCTCTCACAGTCTCTCTTGCTGTCTCAGTCGCTGTCTCCCTCGCTTTCTCCCTCGCTGTCTCCCTCGCTGTCTCCCTCGCTGTCGCCCTCGCTGTCTCCCTCGCTGCCTCCCTCACTGCCTCCCTCGCAGTCTCTCTCGAAGTCTCTCTCGAAGTCTCTCTCGAAGTCTCTCTCGAAGTCTCTCTCGCTGTCTCTCTCGCTGTCTCTCTCGCTGTCTCTCTCGCTGTCTCTCTCGCTGTCTCCCTTGCTGTCTCCCTCGCTGTCTCCCTCGCCGTCTCTCTCGCCGTCTCCCTCGCCGTCTCCCTCGCCGTCTCAATCGCTGTCTCCCTCGCAGTGTCTCTCGCTGTATCCCTCGCTGTTTTTCTCGCTATCTCCATAGCAGTCTCTCTCGCAGTTTCTCTCGCTTTCTCCCTCGCAGTCTCTCTCGCTGTCTCCCTCACAGTCTCACTCGCAGTCTCTCTCGCTGTCTCTCTCGCTGTCTCCCTCGCTGTCTCCCTCACAGTCTCCCTCGCTGTCTCCCTCGCTGTCTCCCTCGAGGTCTCTCTCACAGTCTCTCTCGCAGTCTCTCTCGCTGACTCCCTCGCAGTTTCTATCGCTGTCTCCCTCGTGTTCTCTCTCGCTTTCTCCCTCGCTCTCTCCCTCGCAGTCTCTCTCGCAGTCTCTCTCGCAGTCTCTCTCGCAGTCTCTCTCGCAGTCTCTCTCGCTATCTCTCTCGCTATCTCCCTCGCTATCTCCCTCGCTATCTCTCTCGCTGTCTCCCTTGCAGTCTCCCTCGCAGTCTCTCTCGCTTTCTCCCTCGCAGTCTCTCTCGCTTTCTCCCTCGCAGTCTCTCTCGCAGTCTCTCTCGCAGTCTCTCTCGCAGTCTCTCTCGCAGTCTCTCTCACAGTCTCTCTCGCAGTCTTCGTCGCAGTTTCTCTCGCTGTCTCCCTCGCTGCCTCCCACGGTGTCTCCCTCGCAGTCTCTCTTGCAGTCTCTCTTGCAGTCTCTCTTGCTGTCTCCCTCGCTGTGTCTCTCGCTCTCTCTCTTGCAGTCTCCCTCGCTGTCTCCCTCGCTATCTCCCTCGCTGTCTCCCTCGCTGTCTCACGCGATCTCACTCACATTCTCTCTCGTTGTCTCCCTCGCAGTCTCTCTCGCTGTGTCCCTCGCAGTCTCTCTCGCAGTCTCTATTGCTGTCTCTGTCGCTGTCTCCCTCGCTGTCTCCCTCGCTGTCTCCCTCGCTGTCTCCCTCGCAGTCTCTCTCGAAGTCTCTCTCGAAGTCTCTCTCGAAGTCTATCTCGAAGTCTCTCTCGAAGTCTCTCTCGCTGTCTCTCTCGCTGTCTCCCTCGCTGTCTCCCTCGCTGTCTCCCTCGCTGTCTCCCTCGCTGTCTCCCTCGCTGTCTCCCTCGCTTTCTCTCTCGCTGTCTCCCTCGCTTTCTCTCTCGCTTTCTCTCTCGCTGTCTCCCTCGCTTTCTCTCTCGCTTTCTCCCTCGCTCTCTCCCTCGCAGTCTCCCTCGCTGTCTCCCTCGCTGTCTCCCTCGCTGTCTCCCTCACGGTGTCTCTCGCTCTCTCCCTCGCTGTCTCCCTCGCTGTCTCATGCGCTCTCTCTCGCAGTCTCTCTCGCTGTCTCCCTCACTGTGTCCCTCGCTGTGTCCCTCGCAGTCTCCCTCGCTGTCTCCCTCTCAGTCTCTCTCGCAGTCTCTCTCGCAGTCTCTCTCGCAGTCTCTCTCGCTGTCTCCCTCGCTTTCTCCCTCGCTGTCTCTCTCGCTGTCCCTCTCGCAGTCTCTCTCGCTGTCTCTCTCGCAGTCTCTCTCGCAGTCTCCTTTGCAGTCTCTCTCGCTGTCTCTCTCGCAGTCTCCCTCGCTGTCTCTCTCGCTGTCTCTCTCGCTGTCTCTCTCGCTGTCTCCCTCGCTGTCTCCCTCGCAGTCTCACTCGCAGTCTCACTCGCAGTCTCTCTCGCTGTCTCCCTCGCTTTCTCCCTCGCTGTCTCTCTCGCTGTCTCTCTCGCTGTCTCCCTCGCTGTCTCCCTCGCTGTCTCTCTTGCAGTCTCTCTCGCTGTCTCCCTCGCTGTCTCCCTCGCTGTCTCCCTCGCTGTCTCCCTCGCTGTCTCCCTCACTGTGTCCCTCGCTCTCTCCCTCGCTCTCTCCCTCGCAGTCACCCTCACCGTCTCCCTCGCCGTCTCTCTCGCCGTCTTCCTCGCAGTTTCTCTCGCTGTCTCCCTCGCTGTCTCCCTCGCTGTCTCTCTCGCTGTCTCTCTCGCTGTCTCCCTCGCTGTCTCCCTCGCTGTCTCCCTAGCAGTCGCTCTCGCAGTCGCTCTCGCAGTCGCTCTCGCAGTCTCTCTCGCTGTCTCCCTCGCTGTCTCCCTCGCTGTCTCCCTAGCAGTCGCTCTCGCAGTCTCTCTCGTTGTCTTCCTCGCTGTGTCCCTCGCAGTCTCTCTCGCAGTCTCTCTCGCAGTCTCTCTCGCAGTCTCTCTCGCAGTCTCTCTCGCAGTCTCTCTCGCAGTCTTCCTCGCAGTCTCTCTCGCAGTCTCTCTCGCAGTCTCTCTCGCAGTCTCTCTCGCAGTCTCTCTCGCTATCTCTCTCGCTATCTCTCTCGCTATCTCCCTCGCTATCTCCCTCGCTATCTCCCTCGCTATCTCCCTCGCTATCTCCCTCGCTATCTCCCTCGCTGTCTCCCTCGCTGTCTCCCTCGCTGTCTCCCTCGCTATCTCCCTCGCTGTCTCTCTCGCTGTCTCCCTTGCAGTCTCCCTTGCAGTCTCCCTCGCAGTCTACCTCGCAGTCTCCCTCGCAGTCTCCCTCGCAGTCTCCCTCGCAGTCTCTCTCGCTTTCTCCCTCGCAGTCTCTCTCGCAGTCTCTCTCGCTTTCTCCCTCGCAGTCTCTCTCGCAGTCTCTCTCGCAGTCTCTCTCGCAGTCTCTCTCGCAGTCTCTCTCGCAGTCTTCCTCGCAGTCTTCCTCGCAGTCTTCCTCGCCGTCTTCCTCGCAGTCTTCCTCGCAGTCTCCCTCGCTGTCTCCCTCGCAGTCTCTCTTGCAGTCTCTCTTGCAGTCTCTCTTGCAGTCTCTCTTGCAGTCTCTCTTGCTGTCTCTCTTGCTGTCTCTCTCGCTGTCTCCCTCGCAGTCTCCCTCGCAGTCTCCCTCGCAGTCTCCCTCGCAGTCTCCCTCGCTGTCTCACGCGATCTCTCTCGCATTCTCTCTCGTCTCCCTCGCAGTCTCTCTCGCTGTGTCCATCGCAGTCTCTCTCACAGTCTGTCTTGCTGTCTCTGTCGCTGTCTCCCTCGCTGTCTCCCTCGCTGTCTCCCTTGCTGTCTCCCTCGCTGTCTCCCTCGCTGTCTCCCTCGCTGCCTCCCTCGCTGCCTCCCTCGCTGCCTCCCTCGCAGTCTCTCTCGAAGTCTCTCTCGAAGTCTCTCTCGAAGTCTCTCTCGAAGTCTCTCTCGAAGTCTCTCTCGAAGTCTCTCTCGCTGTCTCTCTCGCTGTCTCTCTCGCTGTCTCCCTCGCTTTCTCCCTCGCTTTCTCCCTCGCTGTCTCCCTCGCTGTCTCCCTCGCTGTCTGTCTTGCTGTCTCTGTCGCTGTCTCCCTCGCTGTCTCCCTCGCAGTCTCTCTCGCAGTCTCTCTCGCTGTCTCCCTCGCTGTCTCCCTCGCTGTCTCCCTCGCTGTCTCCCTCGCTGTCTCCCTCGCTGCCTCCCTCGCTGCCTCCCTCGAAGTCTCTCTCGAAGTCTCTCTCGAAGTCTCTCTCGAAGTCTCTCTCGAAGTCTCTCTCGCTGTCTCTCTCGCTGTCTCTCTCGAAGTCTCTCTCGCTGTCTCTCTCGCTGTCTCTCTCGCTGTCTCTCTCGCTGTCTCTCTCGCTGTCTCCCTCGCTTTCTCCCTCGCTGTCTCCCTCGCTGTCTCTCTCGCCGTCTCCCTCGCCGTCTCAATCGCTGTCTCCCTCGCAGTGTCTCTCGCTGTATCCCTCGCTGTTTTTCTCGCTATCTCCATAGCAGTCTCTCTCGCAGTTTCTCTCGCTTTCTCCCTCGCAGTCTCTCTCGCTGTCTCCCTCACAGTCTCACTCGCAGTCTCTCTCGCTGTCTCCCTCGCTGTCTCCCTCACAGTCTCTCTCGCTGTCTCCCTCGCTGTCTCCCTCGAGGTCTCTCTCACAGTCTCTCTCGCAGTCTCTCTCGCTGACTCCCTCGCAGTTTCTATCGCTGTCTCCCTCGTGTTCTCTCTCGCTTTCTCCCTCGCTCTCTCCCTCGCTCTCTCCCTCGCAGTCTCTCTCGCAGTCTCTCTCGCAGTCTCTCTCGCAGTCTCTCTCGCTATCTCTCTCGCTATCTCTCTCGCTATCTCTCTCGCTATCTCTCTCGCAGTCTCTCTCGCAGTCTCTCTCGCAGTCTCTCTCGCTATCTCTCTCGCTATCTCTCTCGCTATCTCTCTCGCAGTCTATCTCGCAGTCTCTCTCGCAGTCTCTCTCGCAGTCTCTCTCGCTATCTCCCTCGCTATCTCCCTCGCTATCTCCCTCGCTGTCTCTCTCGCTGTCTCCCTTGCAGTCTCCCTCGCTGTCTCTCTCGCTGTCTCCCTTGCAGTCTCTCTCGCAGTCTCTCTCGCAGTCTCTCTCGCTGTCTCTCTCGCTGTCTCCCTTGCAGTCTCCCTCGCAGTCTCTGTCGCTTTCTCCCTTGCAGTCTCTCTCGCTTTCTCCCTCGCTATCTCCCTCGCAGTCTCTCTCGCTTTCTCTCTCGCAGTCTCTCTCGCAGTTTCCCTCGCTGTCTCTCTCGCAGTTTCCCTCGCAGTTTCCCTCGCTGTCTCCCTCGCTGTCTCCCTCGCTGTCTCCCTCGCAGTCTCCCTCGCAGTCTCCCTCGCAGTCTCCCTCGCTGTCTCCCTCGCTGTCTCCCTCGCTGTCTCCCTCGCCGTCTCCCTCGCAGTCACTCTCTCTGTATCCCCCGCTGTCTCTCTCGCTATCTCCATAGCAGTCTCTCTCACTGTCTCTCTCGCTGTCTCTCTCGCTGTCTCTCTCAATGTACTCTCGCTGTCTCCCTCGCTGTATCTCTCGCAGTCTCTCTCGCAGTCTCTCTCGCAGTCTCTCTCGCAGTCTCTCTCGCAGTCTCTCTCGCTGTCTCCCTCTCAGTCTCTCTCACTCTCTCTCTCGCCGTCTCTCTCGCCGTCTCTCTCGCCGTCTCTCTCTCCATCTCTCTCGCCGTCTCCCTCGCAGTCTCCCTCGCAGTCTCCCTCGCAGTCTCTCTCGCAGTCTCTCTCGCAGTCTCTCTCGCAGTCTCCCTCGCAGTCTCCCTCGCAGTCTCCCTCGCAGTCTCCCTCGCAGTCTCCCTCGCTGTCTCCATTGCAGTCTCCCACACAGTCTCTGTCGCTTTCTCCCTCGCTTTCTCCCTCGCAGTCTCTCTCGCAGTCTCTCTCGCAGTCTCTCTCGCAGTCTCTCTCGCAGTCTCTCTCGCAGTCTCTCTCGCAGTCTCTCTCGCAGTCTCTCTCGCTGTCCCTCTCGCAGTCTCTCTCGCAGTCTCTCTCGCAGTCTCTCTCGCAGTCTCTCTCGCAGTCTCCCTCGCAGTCTCTCTCGCAGTCTCCTTCGCAGTCTCTCTCGCTGTCTCTCTCGCTGTCTCTCTCGCTGTCTCTCTCGCTGTCTCCCTCGCTGTCTCCCTCGCTGTCTCCCTCGCAGTCTCCCTCGCAGTCTCCCTCGCAGTCTCCCTCGCTGTCTCCCTCGCTGTTTCCCTCGCAGTCTCGCTGTCTCCCTCGCAGTCTCTCTCGAAGTCGCTCTCGCTTTCTCCCTCGCTGTCTCTCTCGCAGTCCTTCTCGCATTCTCTCTCGCTGTCTCCAGCGCTGTCTCCAGCGCTGTCTCCCTCGCCATCTCCCTCGCTGTCTCCCTCGCAGTTAGTCTCGCAGTCTCTCTCGCAGTCTCTCTCGCTGTATCCCTCGCTGTATCCCTCGCTGTCTCCCTCACAGTCTCCCTCGCAGTCTCTCTCGCAGTCTCTCTCGCAGTCTCTCTCGCTATCTCCCTCGCTATCTCCCTCGCTATCTCCCTCGCTATCTCCCTCGCTGTCTCCCTCGCTATCTCTCTCGCAGTCTCTCTCGCAGTCTCTCTCGCAGTCTCTCTCGCAGTCTCTCTCGCAGTCTCTCTCGCAGTCTTCCTCGCAGTCTTCCTCGCAGTCTTCCTCGCAGTCTTCCGCGCATTCTCCCTCGCTGTCTCCCTCGCTGTCTCCCTCGCTGTCTCCCTCGCTGTCTCCCTCGCTGTCTCCCTCGCTGTCTCCCTCGCAGTCTCCCTCGCAGTCTCTCTTGCAGTCTCTCTCGAAGTCTCTCTCGCTGTCTCTCTCGCTGTCTCTCTCGCTGTCTCTCTCGCTGTCTCTCTCGCTGTCTCTCTCGCTGTCTCTCTCGCTGTCTCCCTCGCTGTCTCCCTCGCCGTCTCTCTCGCCGTCTCCCTCGCCGTCTCCCTCGCCGTCTCAATCGCTGTCTCCCTCGCAGTGTCTCTCGCTGTATCCCTCGCTGTTTTTCTCGCTATCTCCATAGCAGTCTCTCTCGCAGTTTCTCTCGCTTTCTCCCTCGCAGTCTCTCTCGCTGTCTCCCTCACAGTCTCACTCGCAGTCTCTCTCGCTGTCTCTCTCGCTGTCTCCCTCGCTGTCTCCCTCACAGTCTCCCTCGCTGTCTCCCTCGCTGTCTCCCTCGAGGTCTCTCTCACAGTCTCTCTCGCAGTCTCTCTCGCTGACTCCCTCGCAGTTTCTATCGCTGTCTCCCTCGTGTTCTCTCTCGCTTTCTCCCTCGCTCTCTCCCTCGCAGTCTCTCTCGCAGTCTCTCTCGCTATCTCTCTCGCTATCTCCCTCGCTATCTCCCTCGCTATCTCCCTCGCTATCTCCCTCGCTATCTCTCTCGCTGTCTCTCTCGCTGTCTCCCTTGCAGTCTCCCTCGCAGTCTCTCTCGCTTTCTCCCTCGCAGTCTCTCTCGCTTTCTCCCTCGCAGTCTCTCTCGCAGTCTCTCTCGCAGTCTCTCTCGCAGTCTCTCTCGCAGTCTCTCTTGCAGTCTCTCTCACAGTCTCTCTCGCAGTCTTCGTCGCAGTTTCTCTCGCTGTCTCCCTCGCTGCCTCCCACGGTGTCTCCCTCGCAGTCTCTCTTGCAGTCTCTCTTGCAGTCTCTCTTGCTGTCTCCCTCGCTGTGTCTCTCGCTCTCTCTCTCGCAGTCTCCCTCGCTGTCTCCCTCGCTATCTCCCTCGCTGTCTCCCTCGCTGTCTCACGCGATCTCTCTCACATTCTCTCTCGTTGTCTCCCTCGCAGTCTCTCTCGCTGTGTCCCTCGCAGTCTCTCTCGCAGTCTCTATTGCTGTCTCTGTCGCTGTCTCCCTCGCTGTCTCCCTCGCTGTCTCCCTCGCTGTCTCCCTCGCTGTCTCCCTCGCAGTCTCTCTCGAAGTCTCTCTCGAAGTCTCTCTCGAAGTCTCTCTCGCTGTCTCTCTCGCTGTCTCCCTCACTGTCTCCCTCACTGTCTCCCTCGCTGTCTCCCTCGCTGTCTCCCTCGCTTTCTCTCTCGCTGTCTCCCTCGCTTTCTCTCTCGCTTTCTCCCTCGCTGTCTCCCTCGCTGTCTCCCTCGCTGTCTCCCTCGCCGTCTCCCTCGCCGTCTCCCTCGCAGTCACTCTCTCTGTCTCCCTCGCTGTCTCCCTCGCTTTCTCTCTCGCTGTCTCCCTCGCTTTCTCCGTCGCTTTCTCCCTCGCTATCTCCATAGCAGTCTCTCTCACTGTCTCTCTCGCTGTCTCTCTCGCTGTCTCTCTCAATGTACTCTCGCTGTCTCCCTCGCTGTCTCCCTCGCTCTATCCCTCGCTCTATCCCTCGCTGTATCTCGCGCAGTCTCTCTCGCAGTCTCTCTCGCAGTCTCTCTCGCTGTCTCCCTCTCAGTCTCTCTCGCAGTCTCTCTCGCCGTCTCTCTCTCCGTCTCTCTCGCCGTCTCTCTCGCCGTCTCTCTCGCCATCTCTCTCGCCGTCTCTCTCGCAGTCTCCCTCGCAGTCTCTCTCGCAGTCTCTCTCGCAGTCTCCCTCGCAGTCTCCCTCGCAGTCTCCCTCGCAGTCTCCCTCGCAGTCTCTCTCGCTGTCTCCATTGCAGTCTCCCACACAGTCTCTGTCGCTTTCTCCCTCGCTTTCTCCCTCGCTTTCTCCCTCGCAGTCTCCCTCGCAGTCTCCCTCGCTGTCTCTCTCGCAGTCTCTCTCGCAGTCTCTCTCGCTGTCCCTCTCGCAGTCTCTCTCGCAGTGTCTCTCGCAGTCTCTCTCGCTGTCTCCCTCGCAGTCTCTCTCGCAGTCTCCTTTGCAGTCTCTCTCGCTGTCTCTCTCTCGCTGTCTCTCTCTCGCTGTCTCTCTCTCGCTGTCTCTTTCTCGCTGTCTCCCTCGCAGTCTCCCTCGCTGTCTCCCTCGCTGTTTCCCTCACAGTCTCGCTGTCTCCCTCGCAGTCTCTCTCGAAGTCGCTCTCGCTTTCTCCCTCGCTGTCTCTCTCGCAGTCCTTCTCGCATTCTCTCTCGCTGTCTCCAGCGCTGTCTCCCTCGCCATCTCCCTCGCTGTCTCCCTCGCAGTTAGTCTCGCAGTCTCTCTCGCTGTATCCCTCGCTGTCTCCCTCACAGTCTCCCTCACAGTCTCCCTCGCAGTCTCTCTCGCAGTCTCTCTCGCAGTCTCTCTCGCTATCTCCCTCGCTATCTCCCTCGCTATCTCCCTCGCTATCTCTCTCGCAGTCTCTCTCGCAGTCTCTCTCGCAGTCTCTCTCGCAGTCTTCCTCGCAGTCTTCCTCGCAGTCTTCCTCGCAGTCTTCCTCGCAGTCTTCCTCGCAGTCTTCCTCCCAGTCTTCCTCGCAGTCTCCCTCGCTGTCTCCCTCGCTGTCTCCCTCGCAGTCTCCCTCGCAGTCTCCCTCGCAGTCTCCCTCGCAGTCTCCCTCGCAGTCTCCCTCGCAGTCTCCCTCGCTGTCTCACTCGCTGTGTCCATCGCAGTCTCTCTCACAGTCTCTCTCACAGTCTCTCTTGCTGTCTCAGTCGCTGTCTCCCTCGCTGTCTCCCTCGCTGTCTCCCTCGCTGTCTCCCTCGCTGTCGCCCTCGCTGTCTCCCTCGCTGCCTCCCTCGCTGCCTCCCTCGCAGTCTCTCTCGAAGTCTCTCTCGCTGTCTCTCTCGCTGTCTCTCTCGCTGTCTCTCTCGCTGTCTCTCTCGCTGTCTCCCTTGCTGTCTCCCTCGCTGTCTCCCTCGCCGTCTCTCTCGCCGTCTCTCTCGCCGTCTCCCTCGCCGTCTCAATCGCTGTCTCCCTCGCAGTGTCTCTCGCTGTATCCCTCGCTGTTTTTCTCGCTATCTCCATAGCAGTCTCTCTCGCAGTTTCTCTCGCTGTCTCCCTCGCAGTCTCTCTCGCTGTCTCCCTCACAGTCTCACTCGCAGTCTCTCTCGCTGTCTCTCTCGCTGTCTCCCTCGCTGTCTCCCTCACAGTCTCCCTCGCTGTCTCCCTCGCTGTCTCCCTCGAGGTCTCTCTCACAGTCTCTCTCGCAGTCTCTCTCGCTGACTCCCTCGCAGTTTCTATCGCTGTCTCCCTCGTGTTCTCTCTCGCTTTCTCCCTCGCTCTCTCCCTCGCAGTCTCTCTTGCAGTCTCTCTCGCAGTCTCTCTCGCTATCTCTCTCGCTATCTCTCTCGCTATCTCCTTCGCTATCTCCCTCGCTATCTCCCTCGCTATCTCTCTCGCTGTCTCTCTCGCTGTCTCCCTTGCAGTCTCCCTCGCAGTCTCTCTCGCTTTCTCCCTCGCAGTCTCTCTCGCTTTCTCCCTCGCAGTCTCTCTCGCAGTCTCTCTCGCAGTCTCTCTCGCAGTCTCTCTCGCAGTCTCTCTTGCAGTCTCTCTCACAGTCTCTCTCGCAGTCTTCGTCGCAGTTTCTCTCGCTGTCTCCCTCGCTGCCTCCCACGGTGTCTCCCTCGCAGTCTCTCTCGCTGTCTCCCTCGCTATCTCCCTCGCTGTCTCCCTCGCTGTCTCACGCGATCTCTCTCACATTCTCTCTCGTTGTCTCCCTCGCAGTCTCTCTCGCTGTGTCCCTCGCAGTCTCTCTCGCAGTCTCTATTGCTGTCTCTGTCGCTGTCTCCCTCGCTGTCTCCCTCGCTGTCTCCCTCGCTGTCTCCCTCGCTGTCTCCCTCGCTGTTTCCCTCGCAGTCTCTCTCGAAGTCTCTCTCGAAGTCTCTCTCGAAGTCTCTCTCGCTGTCTCTCTCGCTGTCTCCCTCACTGTCTCCCTCGCTGTCTCCCTCGCTGTCTCCCTCGCTGTCTCCCTCGCTTTCTCTCTCGCTGTCTCCCTCGCTTTCTCTCTCGCTTTCTCCCTCGCTGTCTCCCTCGCTGTCTCCCTCGCTGTCTCCCTCGCTGTCTCAATCGCTGTCTCCCTCGCAGTGTCTCTCGCTGTATCCCTCGCTGTTTTTCTCGCTATCTCCATAGCAGTCTCTCTCGCAGTTTCTCTCGCTTTCTCCCTCGCAGTCTCTCTCGCTGTCTCCCTCACAGTCTCACTCGCAGTCTCTCTCGCTGTCTCTCTCGCTGTCTCCCTCGCTGTCTCCCTCACAGTCTCCCTCGCTGTCTCCCTCGCTGTCTCCCTCGAGGTCTCTCTCACAGTCTCTCTCGCAGTCTCTCTCGCTGACTCCCTCGCAGTTTCTATCGCTGTCTCCCTCGTGTTCTCTCTCGCTTTCTCCCTCGCTCTCTCCCTCGCAGTCTCTCTTGCAGTCTCTCTCGCAGTCTCTCTCGCTATCTCTCTCGCTATCTCTCTCGCTATCTCCTTCGCTATCTCCCTCGCTATCTCCCTCGCTATCTCTCTCGCTGTCTCTCTCGCTGTCTCCCTTGCAGTCTCCCTCGCAGTCTCTCTCGCTTTCTCCCTCGCAGTCTCTCTCGCTTTCTCCCTCGCTGTCTCCCTCGCTGTCTCCCTCGCTGTCTCCCTCGCTGTCTCCCTCGCAGTCTCCCTCGCAGTCTCTCTTGCAGTCTCTCTCGAAGTCTCTCTCGCTGTCTCTCTCGCTGTCTCTCTCGCTGTCTCTCTCGCTGTCTCTCTCGCTGTCTCTCTCGCTGTCTCTCTCGCTGTCTCCCTCGCTGTCTCCCTCGCCGTCTCTCTCGCCGTCTCCCTCGCCGTCTCCCTCGCCGTCTCAATCGCTGTCTCCCTCGCAGTGTCTCTCGCTGTATCCCTCGCTGTTTTTCTCGCTATCTCCATAGCAGTCTCTCTCGCAGTTTCTCTCGCTTTCTCCCTCGCAGTCTCTCTCGCTGTCTCCCTCACAGTCTCACTCGCAGTCTCTCTCGCTGTCTCTCTCGCTGTCTCCCTCGCTGTCTCCCTCACAGTCTCCCTCGCTGTCTCCCTCGCTGTCTCCCTCGAGGTCTCTCTCACAGTCTCTCTCGCAGTCTCTCTCGCTGACTCCCTCGCAGTTTCTATCGCTGTCTCCCTCGTGTTCTCTCTCGCTTTCTCCCTCGCTCTCTCCCTCGCAGTCTCTCTCGCAGTCTCTCTCGCTATCTCTCTCGCTATCTCCCTCGCTATCTCCCTCGCTATCTCCCTCGCTATCTCCCTCGCTATCTCTCTCGCTGTCTCTCTCGCTGTCTCCCTTGCAGTCTCCCTCGCAGTCTCTCTCGCTTTCTCCCTCGCAGTCTCTCTCGCTTTCTCCCTCGCAGTCTCTCTCGCAGTCTCTCTCGCAGTCTCTCTCGCAGTCTCTCTCGCAGTCTCTCTTGCAGTCTCTCTCACAGTCTCTCTCGCAGTCTTCGTCGCAGTTTCTCTCGCTGTCTCCCTCGCTGCCTCCCACGGTGTCTCCCTCGCAGTCTCTCTTGCAGTCTCTCTTGCAGTCTCTCTTGCTGTCTCCCTCGCTGTGTCTCTCGCTCTCTCTCTCGCAGTCTCCCTCGCTGTCTCCCTCGCTATCTCCCTCGCTGTCTCCCTCGCTGTCTCACGCGATCTCTCTCACATTCTCTCTCGTTGTCTCCCTCGCAGTCTCTCTCGCTGTGTCCCTCGCAGTCTCTCTCGCAGTCTCTATTGCTGTCTCTGTCGCTGTCTCCCTCGCTGTCTCCCTCGCTGTCTCCCTCGCTGTCTCCCTCGCTGTCTCCCTCGCAGTCTCTCTCGAAGTCTCTCTCGAAGTCTCTCTCGAAGTCTCTCTCGCTGTCTCTCTCGCTGTCTCCCTCACTGTCTCCCTCACTGTCTCCCTCGCTGTCTCCCTCGCTGTCTCCCTCGCTTTCTCTCTCGCTGTCTCCCTCGCTTTCTCTCTCGCTTTCTCCCTCGCTGTCTCCCTCGCTGTCTCCCTCGCTGTCTCCCTCGCCGTCTCCCTCGCCGTCTCCCTCGCAGTCACTCTCTCTGTCTCCCTCGCTGTCTCCCTCGCTTTCTCTCTCGCTGTCTCCCTCGCTTTCTCCGTCGCTTTCTCCCTCGCTATCTCCATAGCAGTCTCTCTCACTGTCTCTCTCGCTGTCTCTCTCGCTGTCTCTCTCAATGTACTCTCGCTGTCTCCCTCGCTGTCTCCCTCGCTCTATCCCTCGCTCTATCCCTCGCTGTATCTCGCGCAGTCTCTCTCGCAGTCTCTCTCGCAGTCTCTCTCGCTGTCTCCCTCTCAGTCTCTCTCGCAGTCTCTCTCGCCGTCTCTCTCTCCGTCTCTCTCGCCGTCTCTCTCGCCGTCTCTCTCGCCATCTCTCTCGCCGTCTCTCTCGCAGTCTCCCTCGCAGTCTCTCTCGCAGTCTCTCTCGCAGTCTCCCTCGCAGTCTCCCTCGCAGTCTCCCTCGCAGTCTCCCTCGCAGTCTCTCTCGCTGTCTCCATTGCAGTCTCCCACACAGTCTCTGTCGCTTTCTCCCTCGCTTTCTCCCTCGCTTTCTCCCTCGCAGTCTCCCTCGCAGTCTCCCTCGCTGTCTCTCTCGCAGTCTCTCTCGCAGTCTCTCTCGCTGTCCCTCTCGCAGTCTCTCTCGCAGTGTCTCTCGCAGTCTCTCTCGCTGTCTCCCTCGCAGTCTCTCTCGCAGTCTCCTTTGCAGTCTCTCTCGCTGTCTCTCTCTCGCTGTCTCTCTCTCGCTGTCTCTCTCTCGCTGTCTCTCTCTCGCTGTCTCCCTCGCAGTCTCCCTCGCTGTCTCCCTCGCTGTTTCCCTCACAGTCTCGCTGTCTCCCTCGCAGTCTCTCTCGAAGTCGCTCTCGCTTTCTCCCTCGCTGTCTCTCTCGCAGTCCTTCTCGCATTCTCTCTCGCTGTCTCCAGCGCTGTCTCCCTCGCCATCTCCCTCGCTGTCTCCCTCGCAGTTAGTCTCGCAGTCTCTCTCGCTGTATCCCTCGCTGTCTCCCTCACAGTCTCCCTCACAGTCTCCCTCGCAGTCTCCCTCGCAGTCTCTCTCGCAGTCTCTCTCGCAGTCTCTCTCGCTATCTCCCTCGCTATCTCCCTCGCTATCTCCCTCGCTATCTCTCTCGCAGTCTCTCTCGCAGTCTCTCTCGCAGTCTCTCTCGCAGTCTCTCTCGCAGTCTCTCTCGCAGTCTTCCTCGCAGTCTTCCTCGCAGTCTTCCTCGCAGTCTTCCTCGCAGTCTTCCTCCCAGTCTTCCTCGCAGTCTCCCTCGCTGTCTCCCTCGCTGTCTCCCTCGCAGTCTCCCTCGCAGTCTCCCTCGCAGTCTCCCTCGCAGTCTCCCTCGCAGTCTCCCTCGCAGTCTCCCTCGCTGTCTCACTCGCTGTGTCCATCGCAGTCTCTCTCACAGTCTCTCTCACAGTCTCTCTTGCTGTCTCAGTCGCTGTCTCCCTCGCTGTCTCCCTCGCTGTCTCCCTCGCTGTCTCCCTCGCTGTCGCCCTCGCTGTCTCCCTCGCTGCCTCCCTCGCTGCCTCCCTCGCAGTCTCTCTCGAAGTCTCTCTCGCTGTCTCTCTCGCTGTCTCCCTCGCCGTCTCTCTCGCCGTCTCTCTCGCCGTCTCCCTCGCCGTCTCAATCGCTGTCTCCCTCGCAGTGTCTCTCGCTGTATCCCTCGCTGTTTTTCTCGCTATCTCCATAGCAGTCTCTCTCGCAGTTTCTCTCGCTGTCTCCCTCGCAGTCTCTCTCGCTGTCTCCCTCACAGTCTCACTCGCAGTCTCTCTCGCTGTCTCTCTCGCTGTCTCCCTCGCTGTCTCCCTCACAGTCTCCCTCGCTGTCTCCCTCGCTGTCTCCCTCGAGGTCTCTCTCACAGTCTCTCTCGCAGTCTCTCTCGCTGACTCCCTCGCAGTTTCTATCGCTGTCTCCCTCGTGTTCTCTCTCGCTTTCTCCCTCGCTCTCTCCCTCGCAGTCTCTCTTGCAGTCTCTCTCGCAGTCTCTCTCGCTATCTCTCTCGCTATCTCTCTCGCTATCTCCTTCGCTATCTCCCTCGCTATCTCCCTCGCTATCTCTCTCGCTGTCTCTCTCGCTGTCTCCCTTGCAGTCTCCCTCGCAGTCTCTCTCGCTTTCTCCCTCGCAGTCTCTCTCGCTTTCTCCCTCGCAGTCTCTCTCGCAGTCTCTCTCGCAGTCTCTCTCGCAGTCTCTCTCGCAGTCTCTCTTGCAGTCTCTCTCACAGTCTCTCTCGCAGTCTTCGTCGCAGTTTCTCTCGCTGTCTCCCTCGCTGCCTCCCACGGTGTCTCCCTCGCAGTCTCTCTCGCTGTCTCCCTCGCTATCTCCCTCGCTGTCTCCCTCGCTGTCTCACGCGATCTCTCTCACATTCTCTCTCGTTGTCTCCCTCGCAGTCTCTCTCGCTGTGTCCCTCGCAGTCTCTCTCGCAGTCTCTATTGCTGTCTCTGTCGCTGTCTCCCTCGCTGTCTCCCTCGCTGTCTCCCTCGCTGTCTCCCTCGCTGTCTCCCTCGCTGTTTCCCTCGCAGTCTCTCTCGAAGTCTCTCTCGAAGTCTCTCTCGAAGTCTCTCTCGCTGTCTCTCTCGCTGTCTCCCTCACTGTCTCCCTCGCTGTCTCCCTCGCTGTCTCCCTCGCTGTCTCCCTCGCTTTCTCTCTCGCTGTCTCCCTCGCTTTCTCTCTCGCTTTCTCCCTCGCTGTCTCCCTCGCTGTCTCCCTCGCTGTCTCCCTCGCTGTCTCAATCGCTGTCTCCCTCGCAGTGTCTCTCGCTGTATCCCTCGCTGTTTTTCTCGCTATCTCCATAGCAGTCTCTCTCGCAGTTTCTCTCGCTTTCTCCCTCGCAGTCTCTCTCGCTGTCTCCCTCACAGTCTCACTCGCAGTCTCTCTCGCTGTCTCTCTCGCTGTCTCCCTCGCTGTCTCCCTCACAGTCTCCCTCGCTGTCTCCCTCGCTGTCTCCCTCGAGGTCTCTCTCACAGTCTCTCTCGCAGTCTCTCTCGCTGACTCCCTCGCAGTTTCTATCGCTGTCTCCCTCGTGTTCTCTCTCGCTTTCTCCCTCGCTCTCTCCCTCGCAGTCTCTCTTGCAGTCTCTCTCGCAGTCTCTCTCGCTATCTCTCTCGCTATCTCTCTCGCTATCTCCTTCGCTATCTCCCTCGCTATCTCCCTCGCTATCTCTCTCGCTGTCTCTCTCGCTGTCTCCCTTGCAGTCTCCCTCGCAGTCTCTCTCGCTTTCTCCCTCGCAGTCTCTCTCGCTTTCTCCCTCGCAGTCTCCCTCGCAGTCTCTCTCGCAGTCTCTCTCGCAGTCTCTCTCGCAGTCTCTCTTGCAGTCTCTCTCACAGTCTCTCTCGCAGTCTTCGTCGCAGTTTCTCTCGCTGTCTCCCTTGCTGCCTCCCACGGTGTCTCCCTCGCAGTCTCTCTCGCTGTCTCCCTCGCTATCTCCCTCGCTGTCTCCCTCGCTGTCTCACGCGATCTCTCTCACATTCTCTCTCGTTGTCTCCCTCGCAGTCTCTCTCGCTGTGTCCCTCGCAGTCTCTCTCGCAGTCTCTATTGCTGTCTCTGTCGCTGTCTCCCTCGCTGTCTCCCTCGCTGTCTCCCTCGCTGTCTCCCTCGCTGTCTCCCTCGCTGTTTCCCTCGCAGTCTCTCTCGAAGTCTCTCTCGAAGTCTCTCTCGAAGTCTCTCTCGAAGTCTCTCTCGCTGTCTCTCTCGCTGTCTCCCTCGCTGTCTCCCTCGCTGTCTCCCTCGCTTTCTCTCTCGCTTTCTCCCTCGCTTTCTCTCTCGCTTTCTCCCTCGCTGTCTCCCTCGCTGTCTCCCTCGCTGTCTCCCTCGCTGTCTCCCTCGCTGTCTCCCTCGCCGTCTCCCTCGCCGTCTCCCTCGCAGTCACTCTCTCTGTCTCCCTCGCTGTCTCCCTCGCTGTCTCCCTCGCTGTCTCCCTCGCTTTCTCTCTCGCTATCTCCCTCGCTTTCTCTCTCGCTTTCTCCCTCGCTATTTCCATAGCAGTCTCTCTCACTGTCTCTCTCGCTGTCTCTCTCGCTGTCTCTCTCAATGTACTCTCGCTGTCTCCCTCGCTGTCTCCCTCGCTGTCTCCCTCGCTCTATCCCTCGCTCTATCCCTCGCTGTATCTCGCGCAGTCTCTCTCGCAGTCTCTCTCGCAGTCTCTCTCGCTGTCTCCCTCTCAGTCTCTCTCGCAGTCTCTCTCGCCGTCTCTCTCTCCGTCTCTCTCGCCGTCTCTCTCGCCGTCTCTCTCGCCATCTCTCTCGCCGTCTCTCTCGCAGTCTCCCTCGCAGTCTCCCTCGCAGTCTCCCTCGCAGTCTCTCTCGCAGTCTCTCTCGCAGTCTCCCTCGCAGTCTCCCTCGCAGTCTCCCTCGCAGTCTCCCTCGCAGTCTCCCTCGCAGTCTCCCTCGCAGTCTCCCTCACAGTCTCTCTCGCTGTCTCCATTGCAGTCTCCCACACAGTCTCTGTCGCTTTCTCCCTCGCTTTCTCCCTCGCTTTCTCCCTCGCAGTCTCTCTCGCAGTCTCTCTCGCAGTCTCTCTCGCAGTCTCTCTCGCTGTCCCTCTCGCAGTCTCTCTCGCAGTCTCTCTCGCAGTCTCTCTCGCAGTCTCTCTCGCTGTCTCCCTCGCAGTCTCTCTCGCAGTCTCCTTTGCAGTCTCTCTCGCTGTCTCTCTCTCGCTGTCTCTCTCTCGCTGTCTCCCTCGCAGTCTCCCTCGCTGTTTCCCTCACAGTCTCGCTGTCTCCCTCGCAGTCTCTCTCGAAGTCGCTCTCGCTTTCTCCCTCGCTGTCTCTCTCGCAGTCCTTCTCGCATTCTCTCTCGCTGTCTCCAGCGCTGTCTCCAGCGCTGTCTCCCTCGCCATCTCCCTCGCTGTCTCCCTCGCAGTTAGTCTCGCAGTCTCTCTCGCAGTCTCTCTCGCTGTATCCCTCGCTGTCTCCCTCACAGTCTCCCTCACAGTCTCCCTCGCAGTCTCTCTCGCAGTCTCTCTCGCAGTCTCTCTCGCTATCTCCCTCGCTATCTCCCTCGCTATCTCCCTCGCTATCTCTCTCGCAGTCTCTCTCGCATTCTCTCTCGCAGTCTCTCTCGCAGTCTTCCTCGCAGTCTTCCTCGCAGTCTTCCTCGCAGTCTTCCTCGCAGTCTTCCTCGCAGTCTTCCTCCCAGTCTTCCTCGCAGTCTCCCTCGCTGTCTCCCTCGCTGTCTCCCTCGCTGTCTCCCTCGCTGTCTCCCTCGCTGTCTCTCTTGCAGTCTCTCTTGCAGTCTCTCTTGCTGTCTTTCTGGCTGTCTCCCTCGCAGTCTCCCTCGCAGTCTCCCTCGCAGTCTCCCTCGCAGTCTCCCTCGCAGTCTCCCTCGCAGTCTCCCTCGCTGTCTCCCTCGCTGTATCACGCGATCTCTCTCGCATTCTCTCTCGTCTCCCTCGCAGTCTCTCTCGCTGTGTCCATCGCAGTCTCTCTCACAGTCTCTCTTGCTGTCTCTGTCGCTTTCTCCCTCGCTGTCTCCCTCGCTGTCTCCCTCGCTGTCTCCCTCGCTGTCTCCCTCGCTGTCTCCCTCGCTGTCTCCTTCGCTGCCTCCCTCGCTGCCTCCCTCGCAGTCTCTCTCGAAGTCTCTCTCGCTGTCTCTCTCGCTGTCTCTCTCGCTGTCTCCCTCGCTGTCTCCCTCGCTGTCTCCCTCGCTGTCTCCCTCGCTGTCTCTCTCGCCGTCTCCCTCGCCGTCTCCCTCGCCGTCTCCCTCGCCGTCTCAATCGCTGTCTCAATCGCTGTCTCCCTCGCTCTCTCCCTCGCTCTCTCCCTCGCTCTCTCCCGCAGTCTCTCTCGCTTTCTCCCTCACAGTCTCACTCACAGTCTCCCTCGCTGTCTCCCTCGCTGTCTCCCTCGCTGTCTCCCTCGCTGTCTCCCTCACAGACTCCCTCGCTGTCTCCCTCGCTGTCTCCCTCGAGGTCTCTCTCACAGTCTCTCTCGCTGACTCCCTCGCAGTTTCTATCGCTGTCTCCCTCGTGTTCTCTCTCGCTTTCTCCCTCGCTCTCTCCCTCGCAGTCTCTCTTGCAGTCTCTCTCGCTATCTCTCTCGCTATCTCCCTCGCTATCTCCCTCGCTATCTCCCTCGCTATCTCCCTCGCTATCTCCCTCGCTATCTCCCTCGCTATCTCTCTCGCTGTCTCTCTCGCTGTCTCCCTTGCAGTCTCCCTCGCAGTCTCCCTCGCAGTCTCTCTTGCTTTCTCCCTCGCAGTCTCTCTCGCAGTCTCTCTCGCAGTCTCTCTTGCAGTCTCTCTTGCAGTCTCTCTCGCAGTCTTCGTCGCAGTTTCTCTCGCTGTCTCCCTCGCTGCCTCCCACGCTGTCTCCCTCGCAGTCTCTCTTGCAGTCTCCCTCGCTGTGTCTCTCGCTCTCTCTCTCGCAGTCTCCCTCGCTGTCTCCCTCGCTATCTCCCTCGCTGTCTCCCTCGCTGTCTCACGCGATCTCTCTCACATTCTCTCTCGTTGTCTCCCTCGCAGTCTCTCTCGCTGTGTCCCTCGCAGTCTCTCTCGCAGTCTCTATTGCTGTCTCTCTCGCTGTGTCCCTCGCTGTGTCCCTCGCTGTCTCCCTCGCTGTCTCCCTCGCTGTCTCCCTCGCTGTCTCCCTCGCTGTCTCTCTCGAAGTCTCTCTCGCTGTCTCCCTCGCTGTCTCCCTCGCTGTCTCCCTCGCTTTCTCTCTCGCTTTATCCGTCGCTCTCTCCCTTGCAGTCTCCCTCGCAGTCTCCCTCGCAGTCTCCCTCGCAGTCTCCCTCGCAGTCTCTCTCGCAGTCTCTCTCGCAGTCTCTCTCGCTGTCTCCCTCGCTGTCTCCCTCGCTGTCTCCCTCGCTGTCTCCCTCGCTGTCTCCCTCGCTGTCTCCCTCGCTTTCTCCCTCGCTCTCTCCCTCGCTCTCTCCCTCGCTCTCTCCCGCAGTCTCTCTCGAAGTCTCTCTCGAAGTCTCTCTCGCAGTCTCTCTCGCAGTCTCCCTCGCAGTCTCTCTCGCAGTCTCCCTGGCAGTCTCTCTCGCAGTCTCTCTCGCAGTCTCTCTCGCAGTCTCTCTCGCAGTCTCTCTCGCAGTCTCTCTCGCAGTCTCTCTCGCAGTCCCCTCGCTGTCTCCCTCGCTGTTTCCCACACAGTCTCCCTCGCTGTCTCCCTCGCAGTCTCTCTCGAAGTCGCTCTCGCTTTCTCCCTCGCTGTCTCCCTCGCAGTCTCCCTCGCAGTCTCCCTCGCAGTCTCCCTCGCAGTCTCTCTCGCAGTCTCCCTCGCTGTCTCCCTCGCTGTCTCCCTCGCTGTCTCCCTCGCTGTCTCCCTCGCTGTCTCCCTCGCCGTCTCCCTCGCCGTCTCCCTCGCAGTCACTCTCTCTGTATCCCCCGCTGTCGCTGTCCCTGTCGCTGTCTCTGTCGCTGTCTCCCTCTCTGTCTCCCTTGCTGTCTCCCTCTCTGTCTCCCTTGCTGTCTCCCTCGCCGTCTCCCTCGCTGTCTCTCTCGCTGTCTCCCTCGCTGTCTCCCTCGCTGTCTCCCTCGCTGTCTCCCACGTCGTCTCCCTCGTCGTCTCCCTCGTCGTCTCCCTCGTCGTCTCCCTCGTCGTCTCCCTCGTAGTCTCCCTCGACGTCTCCCTCGCAGTCTCTCTCGCAGTCTCTCTCGCAGTCTCTCTCGCAGTCTCTCTCGCTGTCTCTCTCGCTGTCTCTCTCAATGTACTCTCGCTGTCTCCCTCGCTCTATCCCTCGCTGTATCTCTCGCTGTATCTCTCGCAGTCTCTCTCGCAGTCTCTCTCGCAGTCTCTCTCGCTGTCTCTCTCGCAGTCTCTCTCGCAGTCTCTCTCGCAGTCTCTCTCGCAGTCTCTCTCGCTGTCTCTCTCGCTGTCTCCCTCTCAGTCTCTCTCACTCTCTCTCTCGCAGTCTCTCTCGTCGTCTCTCTCTCCATCTCTCTCTCCGTCTCTCTCGCTGTCTCTCTCGCCGTCTCTCTCGCAGTCTCCCTCGCAGTCTCTCTCGCAGTCTCCCTCGCAGTCTCCCTCGCAGTCTCCCTCGCAGTCTCCCTCGCAGTCTCTCTCGCTGTCTCCATTGCAGTCTCCCACACAGTCTCTGACGCTTTCTCCCTCGCTTTCTCCCTCACAGTCTCTCTCGCAGTCTCTCTCGCAGTCTCTCTCGCAGTCTCTCTCGCTGTCCCTCTCGCAGTCTCTCTCGCAGTCTCTCTCGCAGTCTCTCTCGCTGTCTCCCTCGCAGTCTCCCTCGCAGTCTCTCTCGCAGTCTCCTTTGCAGTCTCTCTCGCTGTCTCTCTCGCTGTCTCCCTCGCAGTCTCCCTCACAGTCTCCCTCACAGTCTCCCTCGCAGTCTCCCTCGCAGTCTCCCTCGCAGTCTCCCTCGCAGTCTCTCTCGCTGTCTCCCTCGCTGTTTCCCTCACAGTCTCCCTCGCTGTCTCCCTCGCTGTCTCCCTCGCAGTCTCTCACGCAGTCGCTCTCACTTTCTCCCTCGCTGTCTCTCTTGCAGTCCTTCTCGCAGTCTCTGTTGCTGTCTCCCTCGCTGTCTCCCTCGCTGTCTCCCTCGCTGTCTCCCTCGCTGTCTCCCTCGCTGTCTCCCTCGCTGTCTCCCTCGCTGTCTCCCACGCTGTCTCCCTCGCAGTCTCCCTCGCAGTCTCCCTCGCAGTCTCCCTCGCAGTCTCCCTCGCTGTCTCCCTCGCTTTCTCTCTCGCTGTCTCTCTCGCTGTCTCTCTCGCTGTCTCTCTCGCTGTCTCCCTCGCAGTCTCTCTTGCAGTCTCTCTTGCAGTCTCTCTTGCAGTCTCTCTCGCTGTCTCCCTCGCTGTCTCCCTCGCTGTCTCCCTCGCTGTCTCCCTCGCTATCTCCCTCGCTGTCTCCCTCGCTGTCTCCCTCGCTGTCTCCCTCGCTGTCTCCCTCGCTCTCCCCCTCGCTCTCCCCCTCGCTCTCCCCCTCGCTCTCCCCCTCGCTCTCTCCCTCGCTGTCTCCCTCGCTGTCTCCCTCGCTGTCTCCCTCGCTGTCTCCCTCGCTGTCTCTCTCGCAGTCTCTCTCGCTGTCTTCCTCGCTGTGTCCCTCGCAGTCTCTCTCGCAGTCTCTCTCGCAGTCTCTCTCGCAGTCTCTCTCGCAGTCTCTCTCGCAGTCTTCCTCTCAGTTTCTCTCGCTGTCTCCCTCGCTGCCTCCCACGCTGTCTCCCTCGCTGTCTCACACGATCTCTCTCGCATTCTCTCTCGTTGTCTCCCTTGCTGTCTCTCTCGCTGTGTCCCTCGCAGTCTCTCTCGCAGTCTCTATTGCTGCCTCTGTCGCTGTCTCCCTCGCTGTCTCCCTCGCTGTCTCCCTCGCTGTCTCCCTCGCTGTCTCCCTCGCTGCCTCCCTCGCAGTCTCTCTCGAAGTCTCTCTCGCTGTCTACCTCGCTGTCTCCCTCGCAGTCTCTCTCGCTGCCTCCCTCGCAGTCTCTCTCGAAGTCTCTCTCGAAGTCTCTCTCGCTGTCTCCCTCGCTGTCTCCCTCGCTCTCTCTCTCGCTCTCTCTCTCGCCGTCTCCCTCGCCGTCTTAATCGCTGTCTCCCTCGCATTCTCCCTCGCATTCTCTCTCGCAGTGTCTCTCGCTGTATCCCTCGCTGTCTCTCTCGCTATCTCCATAGCAGTCTCTCTCGCAGTTTCTCTCGCTTCCTCCCTCGCAGTCTCTCTCGCTGTCTCCCTCACAGTGTCTCTCGCTGTCTCTCTCACTGTCTCCCTCGCTGTCTCCCTCACAGTCTCTCTCGCTGTCTCCCTCGCTGTCTCCCTCGCTGTCTCCCTCGAGGTCTCTCTCGCAGTCTCTCTCGCAGTCTCTCTCGCAGTCTCTCTCGCAGTCTCCCTCGCAGTCTCCCTCGCAGTCTCCCTCGCAGTCTCTCTCGCAGTCTCTCTCGCAGTCTCCCTCGCTGTCTCCCTCGCAGTCACTCTCTCTGTATCCCCCGCTGTCGCTGTCTCTGTCGCTGTCTCTGTCGCTGTCTCTGTCGCTGTCTCTGTCGCTGTCTCTGTCGCTGTCTCCCTCTCTGTCTCCCTTGCTGTCTCCCTCGCCGTCTCCCTCGTCGTCTCCCTCGTCGTCTCCCTCGTCGTCTCCCTCGTCGTCTCCCTCGTCGTCTCCCTCGTAGTCTCCCTCGACGTCTCCCTCGCAGTCTCCCTCGCAGTCTCCCTCGCAGTCTCCCTCGCAGTCTCCCTCGCAGTCTCTCTCGCAGTCTCTCTCGCAGTCTCTCTCGCAGTCTCTCTCGCTGTCTCTCTCGCTGTCTCTCTCAATGTACTCTCGCTGTCTCCCTCGCTCTATCCCTCGCTGTCTCCCTCGCTGTCTCCCTCGCTATCTCCCTCGCTATCTCCCTCGCTGTCTCCCTCGCTGTCTCCCTCGCTGTCTCCCTCGCTCTCCCCCTCGCTCTCCCCCTCGCTCTCCCCCTCGCTCTCCCCCTCGCTCTCCCCCTCGCTCTCTCCCTCGCAGTCTCCCTCGCTGTCTCCCTCGCTGTCTCCCTCGCTGTCTCTCTCGCAGTCTCTCTCGCTGTCTTCCTCGCTGTCTTCCTCGCTGTCTTCCTCGCTGTGTCCCTCGCAGTCTCTCTCGAAGTCTCTCTCGCAGTCTCTCTCGCAGTCTCTCTCGCAGTCTCTCTCGCAGTCTTCCTCTCAGTTTCTCTCGCTGTCTCCCTCGCTGCCTCCCACGCTGTCTCCCTCGCTGTCTCACGCGATCTCTCTCGCATTCTCTCTCGTTGTCTCCCTTGCAGTCTCTCTCGCTGTGTCCCTCGCAGTCTCTCTCGCAGTCTCTATTGCTGCCTCTGTCGCTGTCTCCCTCGCTGTCTCCCTCGCTGTCTCCCTCGCTGTCTCCCTCGCTGTCTCCCTCGCTGCCTCCCTCGCTGTCTCTCTCGAAGTCTCTCTCGCTGTCTACCTCGCTGTCTCCCTCGCTGTCTCTCTCGCTGCCTCCCTCGCAGTCTCTCTCGAAGTCTCTCTCGCTGTCTCCCTCGCTGTCTCCCTCGCTCTCTCTCTCGCTCTCTCTCTCGCCGTCTCCCTCGCCGTCTTAATCGCTGTCTCCCTTGCATTCTCTCTCGCAGTGTCTCTCGCTGTATCCCTCGCTGTCTCTCTCGCTATCTCCATAGCAGTCTCTCTCGCAGTTTCTCTCGCTTCCTCCCTCGCAGTCTCTCTCGCTGTCTCCCTCACAGTGTCTCTCGCTGTCTCTCTCACTGTCTCCCTCGCTGTCTCCCTCACAGTCTCTCTCGCTGTCTCCCTCGCTGTCTCCCTCGAGGTCTCTCTCGCAGTCTCTCTCGCAGTCTCTCTCGCAGTCTCTCTCGTTGTCTCCCTTGCAGTCTCTCTCGCTGTGTCCCTCGCAGTCTCTCTCGCAGTCTCTATTGCTGCCTCTGTCGCTGTCTCCCTCGCTGTCTCCCTCGCTGTCTCCCTCGCTGTCTCCCTCGCTGTCTCCCTCGCTGTCTCCCTCGCTGCCTCCCTCGCAGTCTCTCTCGAAGTCTCTCTCGCTGTCTACCTCGCTGTCTCCCTCGCTGTCTCTCTCGCTGCCTCCCTCGCAGTCTCTCTCGAAGTCTCTCTCGCTGTCTCCCTCGCTGTCTCCCTCGCTCTCTCTCTCGCTCTCTCTCTCGCCGTCTCCCTCGCCGTCTTAATCGCTGTCTCCCTTGCATTCTCTCTCGCAGTGTCTCTCGCTGTATCCCTCGCTGTCTCTCTCGCTATCTCCATAGCAGTCTCTCTCGCAGTTTCTCTCGCTTCCTCCCTCGCAGTCTCTCTCGCTGTCTCCCTCACAGTGTCTCTCGCTGTCTCTCTCACTGTCTCCCTCGCTGTCTCCCTCACAGTCTCTCTCGCTGTCTCCCTCGCTGTCTCCCTCGAGGTCTCTCTCGCAGTCTCTCTCGCAGTCTCTCTCGCAGTCTCTCTCGCAGTCTCCCTCGCAGTCTCCCTCGCAGTCTCTCACGCAGTCTCTCTCGCAGTCTCCCTCGCAGTCTCCCTCGCTGTCTCCCTCGCTGTCTCCCTCGCTGTCTCCCTCGCCGTCTCCCTCGCAGTCACTCTATCTGTATCCCCCGCTGTCGCTGTCTCTGTCGCTGTCTCTGTCGCTGTCTCTGTCGCTGTCTCCCTCTCTGTCTCCCTCTCTGTCTCCCTTGCTGTCTCCCTTGCTGTCTCCCTCGCCGTCTCCCTCGTCGTCTCCCTCGTCGTCTCCCTCGTCGTCTCCCTCGTCGTCTCCCTCGTAGTCTCCCTCGACGTCTCCCTCGCAGTCTCCCTCGCAGTCTCTCTCGCAGTCTCTCTCGCAGTCTCTCTCGCAGTCTCTCTCGCAGTCTCTCTCGCTGTCTCTCTCGCAGTCTCTCTCGCTGTCTCTCTCGCTGTCTCCCTCTCAGTCTCTCTCACTCTCTCTCTCGCAGTCTCTCTCGTCGTCTCTCTCTCCATCTCTCTCTCCATCTCTCTCGCAGTCTCCCTCGCAGTCTCTCTCGCAGTCTCTCTCGCAGTCTCTCTCGCAGTCTCTCTCGCAGTCTCCCTCGCAGTCTCCCTCGCAGTCTCTCTCGCTGTCTCCATTGCAGTCTCCCACACAGTCTCTGTCGCTTTCTCCCTCGCTTTCTCCCTCGCAGTCTCTCTCGCAGTCTCTCTCGCAGTCTCTCTCGCTGTCCCTCTCGCTGTCCCTCTCGCAGTCTCTCTCGCAGTCTCTCTCGCTGTCTCCCTCGCAGTCCCTCTCGCAGTCTCCTTTGCAGTCTCTCTCGCTGTCTCTCTCGCTGTCTCCCTCGCTGTTTCCCTCACAGTCTCCCTCGCTGTCTCCCTCGCTGTCTCCCTCGCTGTCTCACACGCAGTCGCTCTCACTTTCTCCCTCGCTGTCTCTCTTGCAGTCCTTCTCGCAGTCTCTGTTGCTGTCTCCCTCGCTGTCTCCCTCGCTGTCTCCCTCGCTGTCTTCCACGCTGTCTCCCTCGCAGTCTCCCTCGCAGTCTCCCTCGCAGTCTCCCTCGCAGTCTCCCTCGCAGTCTCTCTCGCTGTCTCCCTCGCTGTCTCCCTCGCTTTCTCTCTCGCTGTCTCTCTCGCTGTCTCTCTCGCTGTCTCTCTCGCTGTCTCCCTCGCAGTCTCTCTTGCAGTCTCTCTCGCTGTCTCCCTCGCTGTCTCCCTCGCTGTCTCCCTCGCTGTCTCCCTCGCTGTCTCCCTCGCTCTCCCCCTCGCTCTCCCCCTCGCTCTCCCCCTCGCTCTCTCCCTCGCAGTCTCCCTCGCTGTCTCCCTCGCTGTCTCCCTCGCTGTCTCCCTCGCTGTCTCCCTCGCTGTCTTCCTCGCTGTCTCTCTCGCTGTCTTCCTCGCAGTCTCTCTCGCAGTCTCTCTCGCAGTCTCTCTCGCAGTCTCTCTCGCAGTCTTCCTCTCAGTTTCTCTCGCTGTCTCCCTCGCTGCCTCCCACGCTGTCTCCCTCGCTGTCTCTCTCGCTGCCTCCTTCGTAGTCTCTCTCGAAGTCTCTCTCGCTGTCTACCTCCTGTCTCCCTCGCTCTCTCTCTCGCTCTCTCTCTCGCCGTCTCCCTCGCCGTCTTAATCGCTGTCTCCCTCGCATTCTCTCTCGCAGTGTCTCTCGCTGTATCCCTCGCTGTCTCTCTCGCTATCTCCATAGCAGTCTCTCTCGCAGTTTCTCTCGCTTCCTCCCTCGCAGTCTCTCTCGCTGTCTCCCTCACAGTGTCTCTCGCTGTCTCTCTCCCTGTCTCCCTCGCTGTCTCCCTCACAGTCTCTCTCGCTGTCTCCCTCGCAGTCTCTCTCGCAGACTCTCTCGCAGTCTCTCTCGCAGTCTCTCTCGCTGTCTCTCACGCTGTCTCTCTCGCTGACTCCCTCGCAGTTTCTATCGCAGTCTCCCTCGCAGTCTCCCTCGCAGTCTCCCTCGCTTTCTCCCTCGCTCTCTCCCTCGCAGTCTCTCTCGCCGTCTCTCTCGCAGTCTCCCTCGCTGTCTCCCTCGCAGTCTCCCTCGCTGTTTCCCTCGCTGTCTACCTCGCTCTCTCTCTCGCTGTCACCCTCGCTGTCTCCCTTGCAGTCTCCCACACAGTCTCTCACGCTTTCTCCCTCGCTTTCTCCCTCGCTTTCTCCCTCGCAGTCTCTCTCGCAGTCTCTCTCGCAGTCTCTCTCGCAGTCTCTCTCGCAGTCTCTCTCGCTGTCCCTCTCGCAGTCTCTCTCGCTGTCCCACTCGCAGTCTCCCTCGCAGTCTCTCTCGCAGTCTCCTTTGCAGTCTCTCTCGCTGTCTCTCTCGCTGTCTCTCTCGCTGTCTCTCTCGCTGTCTCTCTCGCTGTCTCTCTCGCAGTCTCTCTCGCTGTCTCTCTCGCTGTCTCCCTCGCTGTCTCCCTCGCAGTCTGCCTCGCAGTCTCTTTCGCTGTCTCCCTCACAGTCTCTTTCGCTGTCTCCCTCGCAGTCTCCCTCGCAGTCTCCCTTGCAGTCTCTCTCGCAGTCGCTCTCACTTTCTCCCTGGCTGTCTCTCTCGCAGTCCTTCTCGCAGTCCTTCTCGCAGTCTCTCTCGCTGTCTCTCTCGCTGTCTCTCTCGCTGTCTCTCTCGCTGTCTCCCTCGCTGTCTCCCTCGCTGTCTCCCTCACTGTCTCCCTCGCTGTCTCCCACGCTGTCTCCCTCGCAGTCTCCCTCGCAGTCTCCCTCGCAGTCTCTCTCGCTGTCTCCCTCGCTTTCTCCCTCGCTTTCTCCCTCGCTTTCTCCCTCGCTGTCTCTCTCGCTGTCTCTCTCGCTGTCTCTCTCGCTGTCTCCCTCGCTGTCTCCCTCGCAGTCTCTCTCGCAGTCTCTCTCGCAGTCTCTCTCGCTGTCTCCAACGCTGTCTCCAACGCTGTCTCCAACGCTGTCTCCAACGCTGTCTCCCTCGCTGTCTCCCTCGATGTCTCCCTCGATGTCTCCCTCGCTGTCTCCCTCGCTGTCTCCCACGCAGTCTCTCTCGCTGTCTCTCTCGCTGTCTCCATCGCTTTATCCCTCGCTGTCTCTCTCGCTGTCTCTCTCGCTGTCTCTCTCGCTGTCTCTCTCGCTGTCTCTCTTGCAGTCTCTCTCGCTGTCTCCCTCGCTGTGTGTCTCGCTCTCTCCCTCGCTGTCTCACGCGCTCTCTCTCGCAGTCTCTCTCGCTGTCTCCCTCACTCTGTCCCTCGCCGTCTCCCTCGCCGTCTGCCTCGCTGTCTCCCTCGCCGTCTCCCTCGCCGTCTCCCTCGCCGTCTCCCTCGCCGTCTCCCTCGCCGTCTCCCTTGCAGTCACTCTCTCTGTATCCCCGGCTGTCTCTCTCGCTATCTCCATAGCAGTCTCTCTCACTGTCTCTGTCGCTGTCTCTGTCGCTGTCTCTGTCGCTGTCTCTGTCGCTGTCTCTGTCGCTGTCTCCCTCGCTGTCTCACTCGCTCTATCCCTCGCTGTATCTCTCGCAGTCTCTCTCGCAGTCTCTCTCACAGTCTCTCTCGCTGTCTCTCTCGCAGTCTCTCTCGCAGGCTCCCTCGCAGTCTCTCTCGCAGTCTCTCTCGCAGTCACTCTCGCAGTCTCCCTCGCAGTCTCCCTCGCAGTCTCCCTCGCAGTCTCCCTCGCAGTCTCCCTCGCAGTCTCCCTCGCAGTCTCTCTCGCTGTCTCCCTCGCTGTTTCCCTCACATTCTCTCTCGCTGTCTGCCTCGCAGTCTCTCTCGAAGTCGCTCTCGCTTTCTCCCTCGCTGTCTCTCTCGCAGTCCTTCTCGCAGTCTCTATCGCTGTCTCCCTCGCTGTCTCCCTCGCTGTCTCCCTCGCTGTCTCCCTCGCTGTCTCCCTCGCTGTCTCCCACGCAGTCTCTCTCGCTGTCTCTCTCGCTGTCTCCATCGCTTTCTCCCTCGCTGTCTCTCTCGCTGTCTCTCTCGCTGTCTCTCTCGCAGTCTCTCTCGCAGTCACTCTCGCAGTCTCCCTCGCAGTCTCCCTCGCAGTCTCCCTCGCAGTCTCCCTCGCAGTCTCCCTCGCAGTCTCCCTCGCAGTCTCCCTCGCAGTCTCTCTCGCTGTCTCCCTCGCTGTTTCCCTCACATTCTCTCTCGCTGTCTGCCTCGCAGTCTCTCTCGAAGTCGCTCTTGCTTTCTCCCTCGCTGTCTCTCTCGCAGTCCTTCTCGCAGTCTCTATCGCTGTCTCCCTCGCTGTCTCCCTCGCTGTCTCCCTCGCTGTCTCCCTCGCTGTCTCCCACGCAGTCTCTCTCGCTGTCTCTCTCGCTGTCTCTCTCGCTGTCTCCATCGCTTTCTCCCTCGCTGTCTCTCTCGCTGTCTCTCTCGCTGTCTCTCTCGCTGTCTCTCTCGCTGTCTCTCTCGCTGCCTCTCTCGCTGTCTCTCTCGCTGTCTCCCTTGCAGTCTCTCTTGCAGTCTCTCTTGCAGTCTCTCTCGCTGTCTCCCTCGCTGTCTCCCTCGCTGTGTCTCTCGCTCTCTCCCTCGCTGTCTCCCTCGCCGTCTCACACGCTCTCTCTCGCAGTCTCTCTCGCTGTCTCCCTTGCAGTCTCTCTTGCAGTCTCTCTTGCAGTCTCTCTTGCAGTCTCTCTCGCTGTCTCCCTCGCTTTCTCCCTCGCAGTCTCTCTCGCAGTCTCTCTCGCAGTCTCTCTCGCAGTCTCTCTCGCAGTCTCTCTCGCTGTCCCTCTCGCAGTCTCTCTCGCTGTCCCACTCGCAGTCTCCCTCGCAGTCTCTCTCGCAGTCTCCTTTGCAGTCTCTCTCGCTGTCTCTCTCGCTGTCTCTCTCGCTGTCTCTCTCGCTGTCTCTCTCGCTGTCTCTCTCGCAGTCTCTCTCGCTGTCTCTCTCGCTGTCTCTCTCGCAGTCTCCCTCGCTGTCTCCCTCGCAGTCTGCCTCGCAGTCTCTTTCGCTGTCTCCCTCACAGTCTCTTTCGCTGTCTCCCTCGCAGTCTCCCTCGCAGTCTCCCTTGCAGTCTCTCTCGCAGTCGCTCTCACTTTCTCCCTGGCTGTCTCTCTCGCAGTCCTTCTCGCAGTCCTTCTCGCAGTCTCTCTCGCTGTCTCTCTCGCTGTCTCTCTCGCTGTCTCTCTCGCTGTCTCCCTCGCTGTCTCCCTCGCTGTCTCCCTCGCTGTCTCCCTCGCTGTCTCCCACGCTGTCTCCCTCGCAGTCTCCCTCGCAGTCTCCCTCGCAGTCTCTCTCGCTGTCTCCCTCGCTTTCTCCCTCGCTTTCTCCCTCGCTTTCTCCCTCGCTGTCTCTCTCGCTGTCTCTCTCGCTGTCTCTCTCGCTGTCTCCCTCGCTGTCTCCCTCGCAGTCTCTCTCGCAGTCTCTCTCGCAGTCTCTCTCGCTGTCTCCAACGCTGTCTCCAACGCTGTCTCCAACGCTGTCTCCAACGCTGTCTCCCTCGCTGTCTCCCTCGATGTCTCCCTCGATGTCTCCCTCGCTGTCTCCCTCGCTGTCTCCCACGCAGTCTCTCTCGCTGTCTCTCTCGCTGTCTCCATCGCTTTATCCCTCGCTGTCTCTCTCGCTGTCTCTCTCGCTGTCTCTCTCGCTGTCTCTCTCGCTGTCTCTCTCGCTGTCTCTCTTGCAGTCTCTCTCGCTGTCTCCCTCGCTGTGTGTCTCGCTCTCTCCCTCGCTGTCTCACGCGCTCTCTCTCGCAGTCTCTCTCGCTGTCTCCCTCACTCTGTCCCTCGCCGTCTCCCTCGCCGTCTGCCTCGCTGTCTCCCTCGCCGTCTCCCTCGCCGTCTCCCTCGCCGTCTCCCTCGCCGTCTCCCTCGCCGTCTCCCTCGCCGTCTCCCTTGCAGTCACTCTCTCTGTATCCCCGGCTGTCTCTCTCGCTATCTCCATAGCAGTCTCTCTCACTGTCTCTGTCGCTGTCTCTGTCGCTGTCTCTGTCGCTGTCTCTGTCGCTGTCTCTGTCGCTGTCTCCCTCGCTGTCTCACTCGCTCTATCCCTCGCTGTATCTCTCGCAGTCTCTCTCGCAGTCTCTCTCACAGTCTCTCTCGCTGTCTCTCTCGCAGTCTCTCTCGCAGGCTCCCTCGCAGTCTCTCTCGCAGTCTCTCTCGCAGTCACTCTCGCAGTCTCCCTCGCAGTCTCCCTCGCAGTCTCCCTCGCAGTCTCCCTCGCAGTCTCCCTCGCAGTCTCCCTCGCAGTCTCTCTCGCTGTCTCCCTCGCTGTTTCCCTCACATTCTCTCTCGCTGTCTGCCTCGCAGTCTCTCTCGAAGTCGCTCTCGCTTTCTCCCTCGCTGTCTCTCTCGCAGTCCTTCTCGCAGTCTCTATCGCTGTCTCCCTCGCTGTCTCCCTCGCTGTCTCCCTCGCTGTCTCCCTCGCTGTCTCCCTCGCTGTCTCCCACGCAGTCTCTCTCGCTGTCTCTCTCGCTGTCTCCATCGCTTTCTCCCTCGCTGTCTCTCTCGCTGTCTCTCTCGCTGTCTCTCTCGCAGTCTCTCTCGCAGTCACTCTCGCAGTCTCCCTCGCAGTCTCCCTCGCAGTCTCCCTCGCAGTCTCCCTCGCAGTCTCCCTCGCAGTCTCCCTCGCAGTCTCTCTCGCTGTCTCCCTCGCTGTTTCCCTCACATTCTCTCTCGCTGTCTGCCTCGCAGTCTCTCTCGAAGTCGCTCTTGCTTTCTCCCTCGCTGTCTCTCTCGCAGTCCTTCTCGCAGTCTCTATCGCTGTCTCCCTCGCTGTCTCCCTCGCTGTCTCCCTCGCTGTCTCCCTCGCTGTCTCCCACGCAGTCTCTCTCGCTGTCTCTCTCGCTGTCTCTCTCGCTGTCTCCATCGCTTTCTCCCTCGCTGTCTCTCTCGCTGTCTCTCTCGCTGTCTCTCTCGCTGTCTCTCTCGCTGTCTCTCTCGCTGCCTCTCTCGCTGTCTCTCTCGCTGTCTCCCTTGCAGTCTCTCTTGCAGTCTCTCTTGCAGTCTCTCTCGCTGTCTCCCTCGCTGTCTCCCTCGCTGTGTCTCTCGCTCTCTCCCTCGCTGTCTCCCTCGCCGTCTCACACGCTCTCTCTCGCAGTCTCTCTCGCTGTCTCCCTTGCAGTCTCTCTTGCAGTCTCTCTTGCAGTCTCTCTTGCAGTCTCTCTCGCTGTCTCCCTCGCTGTCTCCCTCGCTGTGTCTCTCGCTCTCTCCCTCGCTGTCTCCCTCGCCGTCTCACACGCTCTCTCTCGCAGTCTCTCTCGCTGTCTCCCTCACTGTGTCCCTCGCAGTCTCCCTCGCTGTTTCCCTCGCTGTCTCCCTCGCTGTCTCCCTCGCTGTCTCCCTCGCTGTCTCCCTCGCTGTCTCTCTCGCGGTCTCTCTCGCAGTCTCTCTCGCAGTCTCTCTCGCAGTCTCTCTCGCAGTCTCTCTCGCAGTCTCTCTCGCTGTCTCTCTCGCTGACTCCCTCGCAGTTTCTATCGCTGTCTCCCTCGCAGTCTCTCTCGCTTTCTCCCTCGCTTTCTCCCTCGCTTTCTCCCTCGCTCTCTCCCTCGCAGTCTCTCTCGCAGTCTCTCTCGCAGTCTCCCTCGCAGTCTCCCTCGCTGTTTCCCTCGCTCTCTCTCTCGCTCTCTCTCTCGCTGTCTCCCTCGCTGTCTCCCTCGCTGTCTCCCTCGCTGTCTCCCTCGCTGTCTCCCTCGCTGTCTCCCTCGCAGTCTCCCTCGCTGTTTCCCTCGCTCTCTCTCTCGCTCTCTCTCTCGCTGTCTCCCTCGCTGTCTCCCTCGCAGTCTCCCTCGCTGTCTCCCTCGCAGTCTCCCTCGCTGTTTCCCTCGCTCTCTCTCTCGCTCTCTTTCTCGCTGTCTCCCTCGCTGTCTCCCTCGCTGTCTCCCTCGCTGTCTCCCTCGCTGTCTCCCTCGCTTTCTCCCTCGCTGTCTCTCTCACAGTCTCTCTCGCTGTCTGCCTCGCTGTCTCCCTCGCAGTCTCCCTCGCTGTCTCCCTCGCAGTCTCCCTCGCTGTTTCCCTCGCTCTCTCTCTCGCTCTCTCTCTCGCTGTCTCCCTCGCTGTCTCCCTCGCTGTCTCCCTCGCTGTCTCCCTCGCTGTCTCCCTCGCTGTCTCCCTCGCTTTCTCCCTCGCTGTCTCCCTCGCTGTCTCCCTCGCTGTCTCCCTCGCTGTCTCCCTCGCTGTCCCTCTCGCTGTCCCTCTCGCTGTCTCTCTCGCTGTCTCTCTCGCTGTCTCTCTCGCTGTCTCCCTCGCTGTCTCCCTCGCTGTCTCCCTCGCTTTCTCCCTCGCTGTCTCTCTCACAGTCTCCCTCGCTGTCTCCCTCGCTGTCTCCCTCGCTTTCTCCCTCGCTGTCTCTCTCACAGTCTCCCTCGCTGTCTCCTACGCAGTCTCTCTCGCTGTCTCTCTCGCTGTCTCCATCGCCTTCTCCCTCGCTGTCTCCCTCGCTGTCTCTCTCGCTGTCTCTCTCGCTGTCTCCCTTGCAGTCTCCCTCGCTGTCTCATGCGCTCTCTCTCGCAGTCTCTCTCGCTGTCTCCCTCGCTGTGTCCCTCGCTGTGTCCCTCGCTGTGTCCCTCGCAGTCTCCCTCGCTGTCTCCCTCGCTGTCTCCCTCGCTGTGTCTCTCGCTCTCTCCCTCGCTGTCTCCCTCGCTGTCTCATGCGCTCTCTCTCGCAGTCTCTCTCGCTGTCTCCCTCACTGTGTCCCTCGCTGTGTCCCTCGCTGTGTCCCTCGCTGTGTCCCTCGCAGTCTCCCTCGCTGTCTCCCTCGCAGTCTCCCTCGCAGTCTCTCTTGCAGTCTCTCTCGCTGTCTCCCTCGCTTTCTCCCTCGCTGTCTCTCTCGCTGTCCCTCTCGCAGTCTCTCTCGCTGTCCCTCTCGCAGTCTCTCTCGCAGTCTCTCTCGCAGTCTCTCTCGCAGTCTCTCTCGCAGTCTCTCTCGCAGTCTCTCTCGCTGTCTCACTCGCTCTATCCCTCGCTGTCTCCCTCGCCGTCTCTCTCGCAGTCTCTGTCGCTGTCTCACTCGCTCTATCCCTCGCTGTATCTCTCGCAGTCTCTCTCGCAGTCTCTCTCACAGTCTCTCTCGCTGTCTCTCTCGCTGTCTCTCTCGCTGTCTCTCTCGCTGTCTCCCTCGCCGTCTCTCTCGCTGTCTCTCTCAATGTACTCTCGCTGTCTCCCTCGCTGTCTCACTCGCTGTCTCACTCGCTCTATCCCTCGCTGTATCTCTCGCAGTCTCTCTCGCAGTCTCTCTCGCAGTCTCTCTCGCAGTCTCTCTCGCAGTCTCTCTCGCAGTCTCTCTCGCTGTCTCTCTCGCTGTCTCTCTCGCTGTCTCTCTCGCTGTCTCCCTCGCTGTCTCCCTCGCTGTCTCCCTCGCTGTCTCCCTCGCTTTCTCCCTCGCTTTCTCCCTCGCTGTCTCTCTCACAGTATCCCTCGCTGTCTCCCTCGCTGTCTCCCTCGCTTTCTCCCTCGCTGTCTCTCTCACAGTCTCCCTCGCTGTCTCCTACGCAGTCTCTCTCGCTGTCTCTCTCGCTGTCTCCATCGCCTTCTCCCTCGCTGTCTCCCTCGCTGTCTCTCTCGCTGTCTCCCTTGCAGTCTCCCTCGCTGTCTCATGCGCTCTCTCTCGCAGTCTCTCTCGCTGTCTCCCTCACTGTGTCCCTCGCTGTGTCCCTCGCTGTGTCCCTCGCTGTGTCCCTCGCAGTCTCCCTCGCAGTCTCCCTCGCTGTCTCCCTCGCTGTCTCCCTCGCTGTGTCTCTCGCTCTCTCCCTCGCTGTCTCCCTCGCTGTCTCATGCGCTCTCTCTCGCAGTCTCTCTCGCTGTCTCCCTCACTGTGTCCCTCGCTGTGTCCCTCGCTGTGTCCCTCGCTGTGTCCCTCGCAGTCTCCCTCGCTGTCTCCCTCGCAGTCTCCCTCGCAGTCTCTCTTGCAGTCTCTCTCGCTGTCTCCCTCGCTTTCTCCCTCGCTGTCTCTCTCGCTGTCCCTCTCGCAGTCTCTCTCGCTGTCCCTCTCGCAGTCTCTCTCGCAGTCTCTCTCGCAGTCTCTCTCGCAGTCTCTCTCGCAGTCTCTCTCGCTGTCTCACTCGCTCTATCCCTCGCTGTCTCCCTCGCCGTCTCTCTCGCAGTCTCTGTCGCTGTCTCACTCGCTCTATCCCTCGCTGTATCTCTCGCAGTCTCTCTCGCAGTCTCTCTCACAGTCTCTCTCGCTGTCTCCCTCGCTTTCTCCCTCGCTGTCTCTCTCGCTGTCCCTCTCGCAGTCTCCCTCGCTGTCTCTCTCGCTGTCTCTCTCGCTGTCTCCCTCGCTGTCTCCCTCGCTGTCTCCCTCGCTGTCTCACTCGCAGTCTCTCTCGCTGTCTCCCTCGCTTTCTCCCTCGCTGTCTCTCTCGCTGTCTCTCTCGCTGTCTCTCTCGCTGTCTCTCTCGCTGTCTCCCTCGCTGTCTCTCTTGCAGTCTCTCTCGCTGTCTCCCTCGCTGTCTCCCTCGCTGTCTCCCTCACTGTGTCCCTCGCTCTCTCCCTCGCAGTCTCCCTCACCGTCTCCCTCGCCGTCTCTCTCGCTGTCTTCCTCGCAGTTTCTCTCGCTGTCTCCCTCGCTGTCTCCCTCGCTGTCTCCCTCGCTGTCTCTCTCGCTGTCTCTCTCGCTGTCTCCCTCGCTGCCTCCCTCGCTGTCTCCCTAGCAGTCGCTCTCGCAGTCGCTCTCGCAGTCGCTCTCGCAGTCGCTCTCGCAGTCTCTCTCGCTGTCTCCCTCGCTGTCTCCCTCGCTGTCTCCCTAGCAGTCGCTCTCGCAGTCTCTCTCGTTGTCTTCCTCGCTGTGTCCCTCGCAGTCTCTCTCGCAGTCTCTCTCGCAGTCTCTCTCGCAGTCTCTCTCGCAGTCTCTCTCGCAGTCTCTCTCGCAGTCTCTCTCGCAGTCTTCCTCGCAGTTTCTCTCGCTGTCTCCCTCGCTATCTCCCTCGCTGTCTCTCTCGCAGTTAGTCTCGCAGTCTCTCTCGCTGTATCCCTCGCTGTCTCTCTCGCTATCTCCATAGCAGTCCCTCTCGCAGTCTCCCTCGCTGTCTCCCTCACAGTCTCCCTCACAGTCTCCCTCGCAGTCTCTCTCGCAGTCTCTCTCGCAGTCTCTCTCGCTATCTCTCTCGCTATCTCCCTCGCTATCTCCCTCGCTATCTCCCTCGCTATCTCCCTCGCTATCTCCCTCGCAGTCTCCCTCGGAGTCTCTCTCGCTTTCTCCCTCGCAGTCTCTCTCGCAGTCTCTCTCGCTTTCTCCCTCGCAGTCTCTCTCGCAGTCTCTCTCGCAGTCTCTCTCGCAGTCTCCCTCGCAGTCTTCCTCGCAGTCTTCCTCGCAGTCTTCCTCGCAGTCTTCCTCGCAGTCTCCCTCGCTGTCTCCCTCGCAGTCTCTCTTGCAGTCTCTCTTGCAGTCTCTCTTGCAGTCTCTCTTGCTGTCACTCTTGCTGTCTCTCTTGCTGTCTCCCCCGCTGTCTCTCTCGCTATCTCCATAGCAGTCTCTCTCACTGTCTCTCTCGCTGTCTCTCTCAATGTACTCTCGCTGTCTCCCTCGCTGTATCTCTCGCAGTCTCTCTCGCAGTCTCTCTCGCAGTCTCTCTCGCAGTCTCTCTCGCAGTCTCTCTCGCTGTCTCTCTCACTCTCTCTCTCGCAGTCTCTCTCGCAGTCTCTCTCTCCATCTCTCTCTCCGTCTCTCTCGCCGTCTCTCTCGCCGTCTCCCTCGCAGTCTCTCTCGCAGTCTCCCTCGCAGTCTCCCTCGCAGTCTCCCTCGCAGTCTCCCTCGCAGTCTCCCTCGCAGTCTCCCTCGCAGTCTCCCTCGCAGTCTCTCTCGCTGTCTCCATTGCAGTCTCCCACACAGTCTCTGTCGCTTTCTCCCTCGCTTTCTCCCTCGCTTTCTCCCTCGCAGTCTCTCTCGCAGTCTCTCTCGCAGTCTCTCTCGCAGTCTCTCTCGCAGTCTCTCTCGCAGTCTCTCTCGCTGTCCCTCTCGCAGTCTCTCTCGCAGTCTCTCTCGCAGTCTCTCTCGCAGTCTCCCTCGCAGTCTCTCTCGCAGTCTCCCTCGCTGTCTCTCTCGCTGTCTCCCTCGCAGTCTCCCTCGCAGTCTCCCTCGCAGTCTCCCTCGCTGTCTCCCTCGCTGTTTCCCTCGCAGTCTCGCTGTCTCCCTCGCAGTCTCTCTCGAAGTCGCTCTTGCTTTCTCCCTCGCTGTCTCTCTCGCAGTCCTTCTCGCATTCTCTCTCGCTGTCTCCAGCGCTGTCTCCCTCGCCATCTCCCTCGCTGTCACCCTCGCTGTCTCCCTCGCAGTTAGTCTCGCAGTCTCTCTCGCAGTCTCTCTCGCTGTATCCCTCGCTGTATCCCTCGCTGTATCCCTCGCTGTCTCCCTCACAGTCTCCCTCGCAGTCTCCCTCGCAGTCTCCCTCGCAGTCTCTCTCGCAGTCTCTCTCGCAGTCTCTCTCGCAGTCTCCCTCGCTATCTCCCTCGCTATCTCCCTCGCTATCTCCTTCGCTATCTCCCTCGCAGTCTCTCTCGCAGTCTCTCTCGCAGTCTCTCTCGCAGTCTCTCTCGCAGTCTCTCTCGCAGTCTCTCTCGCAGTCTCTCTCGCAGTCTTCCTCGCAGTCTTCCTCGCATTCTCCCTCGCTGTCTCCCTCGCTGTCTCCCTCGCTGTCTCCCTCGCTGTCTCCCTCGCAGTCTCCCTCGCAGACTCTCTTGCAGTCTCTCTTGCTGTCTCCCTCGCAGTCTCCCTCGCAGTCTCCCTCGCAGTCTCCCTCGCAGTCTCCCTCGCAGTCTCCCTCGCAGTCTCCCTCGCTGTCTCCCTCGCTGTCTCTCTCGCTGTCTCTCTCGCTGTGTCCATCGCAGTCTCTCTCACAGTCTCTCTTGCTGTCTCAGTCGCTGTCTCCCTCGCTGTCTCCCTCGCTGTCTCCCTCGCTGTCGCCCTCGCTGTCTCCCTCGCTGTCTCCCTCGCTGCCTCCCTCACTGCCTCCCTCGCAGTCTCTCTCGAAGTCTCTCTCGAAGTCTCTCTCGAAGTCTCTCTCGAAGTCTCTCTCGAAGTCTCTCTCGAAGTCTCTCTCACTGTCTCTCTCGCTGTCTCTCTCGCTGTCTCTCTCGCTGTCTCTCTCGCTGTCTCCCTTGCTGTCTCCCTCGCTGTCTCCCTCGCCGTCTCTCTCGCCGTCTCCCTCGCCGTCTCCCTCGCCGTCTCAATCGCTGTCTCCCTCGCTGTTTTTCTCGCTATCTCCATAGCAGTCTCTCTCGCAGTTTCTCTCGCTTTCTCCCTCGCAGTCTCTCTCGCTGTCTCCCTCACAGTCTCACTCGCAGTCTCTCTCGCTGTCTCTCTCGCTGTCTCCCTCGCTGTCTCCCTCACAGTCTCCCTCGCTGTCTCCCTCGCTGTCTCTCTCACAGTCTCTCTCGCAGTCTCTCTCGCTGACTCCCTCGCAGTTTCTATCGCTGTCTCCCTCGTGTTCTCTCTCGCTTTCTCCCTCGCTCTCTCCCTCGCAGTCTCTCTCGCAGTCTCTCTCGCAGTCTCTCTCGCAGTCTCTCTCGCAGTCTCTCTCGCTATCTCTCTCGCTATCTCCCTCGCTATCTCCCTCGCTATCTCTCTCGCTGTCTCCCTTGCAGTCTCCCTCGCAGTCTCTCTCGCTTTCTCCCTCGCAGTCTCTCTCGCTTTCTCCCTCGCAGTCTCTCTCGCAGTCTCTCTCGCAGTCTCTCTCGCAGTCTTTCTCACAGTCTCTCTCACAGTCTCTCTCGCAGTCTTCGTCGCAGTTTCTCTCGCTGTCTCCCTCGCTGCCTCCCACGGTGTCTCCCTCGCAGTCTCTCTTGCAGTCTCTCTTGCAGTCTCTCTTGCTGTCTCCCTCGCTGTGTCTCTCGCTCTCTCTCTTGCAGTCTCCCTCGCTGTCTCCCTCGCTATCTCCCTCGCTGTCTCCCTCGCTGTCTCACGCGATCTCACTCACATTCTCTCTCGTTGTCTCCCTCACAGTCTCTCTCGCTGTGTCCCTCGCAGTCTCTCTCGCAGTCTCTATTGCTGTCTCTGTCGCTGTCTCCCTCGCTGTCTCCCTCGCTGTCTCCCTCGCTGTCTCCCTCGCTGTCTCCCTCGCAGTCTCTCTCGAAGTCTCTCTCGAAGTCTCTCTCGAAGTCTCTCTCGAAGTCTCTCTCGAAGTCTCTCTCGCTGTCTCTCTCGCTGTCTCCCTCGCTGTCTCCCTCGCTGTCTCCCTCGCTGTCTCCCTCGCTTTCTCCCTCGCTTTCTCTCTCGCTGTCTCCCTCGCTTTCTCTCTCGCTTTCTCTCTCTCTGTCTCTCTCGCTTTCTCTCTCGCTTTCTCCCTCGCTCTCTCCCTCGCAGTCTCCCTCGCTGTCTCCCTCGCTGTCTCCCTCACGGTGTCTCTCTCTCTCTCCCTCGCTGTCTCCCTCGCTGTCTCATGCGCTCTCTCTCGCAGTCTCTCTCGCTGTCTCCCTCACTGTGTCCCTCGCTGTGTCCCTCGCAGTCTCCCTCGCTGTCTCCCTCTCAGTCTCTCTCGCAGTCTCTCTCGCAGTCTCTCTCGCAGTCTCTCTCGCAGTCTCTCTCGCTGTCTCCCTCGCTTTCTCCCTCGCTTTCTCTCTCGCAGTCTCTCTCGCTGTCTCTCTCGCAGTCTCTCTCGCAGTCTCTCTCGCAGTCTCCTTTGCAGTCTCTCTCGCTGTCTCTCTCGCAGTCTCCCTCGCTGTCTCTCTTGCAGTCTCTCTCGCTGTCTCCCTCGCTGTCTCCCTCGCTGTCTCCCTCGCTGTCTACCTCGCTGTCTCCCTCGCTGTCTCCCTCGCTCTCTCCCTCGCTCTCTCCCTCGCAGTCACCCTCACCGTCTCCCTCGCCGTCTCTCTCGCCGACTTCCTCGCAGTTTCTCTCGCTGTCTCCCTCGCTGTCTCCCTCGCTGTCTCCCTCGCTGTCTCCCTCGCTGTCTCTCTCGCTGTCTCTCTCGCTGTCTCCCTCGCTGTCTCCCTCGCAGTCTCCCTAGCAGTCGCTCTCGCAGTCGCTCTCGCAGTCGCTCTCGCAGTCTCTCTCGCTGTCTCCCTCGCTGTCTCCCTCGCTGTCTCCCTAGCAGTCGCTCTCGCAGTCTCTCTCGTTGTCTTCCTCGCTGTGTCCCTCGCAGTCTCTCTCGCAGTCTCTCTCGCAGTCTCTCTCGCAGTCTCTCTCGCAGTCTCTCTCGCAGTCTCTCTCGCAGTCTTCCTCGCAGTTTCTCTCGCTGTCTCCCTCGCTGCCTCACGCGATCTCTCTCGCATTCTCTCTCGTTGTCTCCCTTGCATTCTCTCTCGCTGTCTCCAGCGCTGTCTCCCTCGCCATCTCCCTCGCTGTCTCTCTCGCAGTTAGTCTCGCAGTCTCTCTCGCTGTCTCCCTCGCTTTCTCCCTCGCTGTCTCTCTCGCTGTCCCTCTCGCAGTCTCCCTCGCTGTCTCTCTCGCTGTCTCTCTCGCTGTCTCCCTCGCTGTCTCCCTCGCTGTCTCCCTCGCTGTCTCACTCGCAGTCTCTCTCGCTGTCTCCCTCGCTTTCTCCCTCGCTGTCTCTCTCGCTGTCTCTCTCGCTGTCTCTCTCGCTGTCTCCCTCGCTGTCTCTCTTGCAGTCTCTCTCGCTGTCTCCCTCGCTGTCTCCCTCGCTGTCTCCCTCGCTGTCTCCCTCACTGTGTCCCTCGCTCTCTCCCTCGCAGTCTCCCTCACCGTCTCCCTCGCCGTCTCTCTTGCTGTCTTCCTCGCAGTTTCTCTCGCTGTCTCCCTCGCTGTCTCCCTCGCTGTCTCTCTCGCTGTCTCTCTCGCTGTCTCCCTCGCTGCCTCCCTCGCTGTCTCCCTAGCAGTCGCTCTCGCAGTCGCTCTCGCAGTCGCTCTCGCAGTCTCTCTCGCTGTCTCCCTCGCTGTCTCCCTCGCTGTCTCCCTAGCAGTCGCTCTCGCAGTCTCTCTCGTTGTCTTCCTCGCTGTGTCCCTCGCAGTCTCTCTCGCAGTCTCTCTCGCAGTCTCTCTCGCAGTCTCTCTCGCAGTCTCTCTCGCAGTCTCTCTCGCAGTCTTCCTCGCAGTTTCTCTCGCTGTCTCCCTCGCTATCTCCCTCGCTGTCTCTCTCGCAGTTAGTCTCGCAGTCTCTCTCGCTGTATCCCTCGCTGTCTCTCTCGCTATCTCCATAGCAGTCCCTCTCGCAGTCTCCCTCGCTGTCTCCCTCACAGTCTCCCTCGCAGTCTCCCTCGCAGTCTCTCTCGCAGTCTCTCTCGCAGTCTCTCTCGCTATCTCCCTCGCTATCTCCCTCGCTATCTCCCTCGCTATCTCCCTCGCTATCTCCCTCGCTATCTCCCTCGCTGTCTCCCTCGCTGTCTCTCTTGCTGTCTCCCTTGCAGTCTCCCTCGCAGTCTCCCTCGGAGTCTCTCTCGCTTTCTCCCTCGCAGTCTCTCTCGCAGTCTCTCTCGCTTTCTCCCTCGCAGTCTCTCTCGCAGTCTCTCTCGCAGTCTCTCTCGCAGTCTCTCTCGCAGTCTCCCTCGCAGTCTTCCTCGCAGTCTTCCTCGCAGTCTTCCTCGCAGTCTTCCTCGCAGTCTTCCTCGCAGTCTCCCTCGCTGTCTCCCTCGCAGTCTCTCTTGCAGTCTCTCTTGCAGTCTCTCTTGCAGTCTCTCTTGCTGTCACTCTTGCTGTCTCTCTTGCTGTCTCCCCCGCTGTCTCTCTCGCTATCTCCATAGCAGTCTCTCTCACTGTCTCTCTCGCTGTCTCTCTCAATGTACTCTCGCTGTCTCCCTCGCTGTATCTCTCGCAGTCTCTCTCGCAGTCTCTCTCGCAGTCTCTCTCGCAGTCTCTCTCGCAGTCTCTCTCGCTGTCTCTCTCACTCTCTCTCTCGCAGTCTCTCTCGCAGTCTCTCTCTCCATCTCTCTCTCCGTCTCTCTCGCCGTCTCTCTCGCCGTCTCCCTCGCAGTCTCCCTCGCAGTCTCTCTCGCAGTCTCCCTCGCAGTCTCCCTCGCAGTCTCCCTCGCAGTCTCCCTCGCAGTCTCCCTCGCAGTCTCCCTCGCAGTCTCCCTCGCAGTCTCTCTCGCTGTCTCCATTGCAGTCTCCCACACAGTCTCTGTCGCTTTCTCCCTCGCTTTCTCCCTCGCAGTCTCTCTCGCAGTCTCTCTCGCAGTCTCTCTCGCAGTCTCTCTCGCAGTCTCTCTCGCTGTCCCTCTCGCAGTCTCTCTCGCAGTCTCTCTCGCAGTCTCTCTCGCAGTCTCTCTCGCAGTCTCCCTCGCAGTCTCTCTCGCAGTCTCCTTTGCAGTCTCTCTCGCTGTCTCTCTCGCTGTCTCTCTCGCTGTCTCTCTCGCTGTCTCCCTCGCAGTCTCCCTCGCAGTCTCCCTCGCAGTCTCCCTCGCAGTCTCCCTCGCTGTCTCCCTCGCTGTTTCCCTCGCAGTCTCGCTGTCTCCCTCGCAGTCTCTCTCGAAGTCGCTCTCGCTTTCTCCCTCGCTGTCTCTCTCGCAGTCCTTCTCGCATTCTCTCTCGCTGTCTCCAGCGCTGTCTCCCTCGCCATCTCCCTCGCTGTCTCCCTCGCTGTCTCCCTCGCAGTTAGTCTCGCAGTCTCTCTCGCAGTCTCTCTCGCTGTATCCCTCGCTGTATCCCTCGCTGTATCCCTCGCTGTCTCCCTCACAGTCTCCCTCGCAGTCTCCCTCGCAGTCTCTCTCGCAGTCTCTCTCGCAGTCTCTCTCGCAGTCTCCCTCGCTATCTCCCTCGCTATCTCCCTCGCTATCTCCTTCGCTATCTCCCTCGCAGTCTCTCTCGCAGTCTCTCTCGCAGTCTCTCTCGCAGTCTCTCTCGCAGTCTCTCTCGCAGTCTCTCTCGCAGTCTCTCTCGCAGTCTTCCTCGCAGTCTTCCTCGCATTCTCCCTCGCTGTCTCCCTCGCTGTCTCCCTCGCTGTCTCCCTCGCAGTCTCCCTCGCAGTCTCTTTTGCAGTCTCTCTTGCTGTCTCCCTCGCAGTCTCCCTCGCAGTCTCCCTCGCAGTCTCCCTCGCAGTCTCCCTCGCAGTCTCCCTCGCAGTCTCCCTCGCTGTCTCCCTCGCTGTCTCTCTCGCTGTCTCTCTCGCTGTGTCCATCGCAGTCTCTCTCACAGTCTCTCTTGCTGTCTCAGTCGCTGTCTCCCTCGCTGTCTCCCTCGCTGTCTCCCTCGCTGTCGCCCTCGCTGTCTCCCTCGCTGCCTCCCTCACTGCCTCCCTCGCAGTCTCTCTCGAAGTCTCTCTCGAAGTCTCTCTCGAAGTCTCTCTCGAAGTCTCTCTCGAAGTCTCTCTCGAAGTCTCTCTCGCTGTCTCTCTCGCTGTCTCTCTCGCTGTCTCTCTCGCTGTCTCCCTTGCTGTCTCCCTCGCTGTCTCCCTCGCCGTCTCTCTCGCCGTCTCCCTCGCCGTCTCCCTCGCCGTCTCAATCGCTGTCTCCCTCGCAGTGTCTCTCGCTGTATCCCTCGCTGTTTTTCTCGCTATCTCCATAGCAGTCTCTCTCGCAGTTTCTCTCGCTTTCTCCCTCGCAGTCTCTCTCGCTGTCTCCCTCACAGTCTCACTCGCAGTCTCTCTCGCTGTCTCTCTCGCTGTCTCCCTCGCTGTCTCCCTCACAGTCTCCCTCGCTGTCTCCCTCGCTGTCTCCCTCGAGGTCTCTCTCACAGTCTCTCTCGCAGTCTCTCTCGCTGACTCCCTCGCAGTTTCTATCGCTGTCTCCCTCGTGTTCTCTCTCGCTTTCTCCCTCGCTCTCTCCCTCGCAGTCTCTCTCGCAGTCTCTCTCGCAGTCTCTCTCGCAGTCTCTCTCGCAGTCTCTCTCGCTATCTCTCTCGCTATCTCCCTCGCTATCTCCCTCGCTATCTCTCTCGCTGTCTCCCTTGCAGTCTCCCTCGCAGTCTCTCTCGCTTTCTCCCTCGCAGTCTCTCTCGCTTTCTCCCTCGCAGTCTCTCTCGCAGTCTCTCTCGCAGTCTCTCTCGCAGTCTCTCTTGCAGTCTCTCTCACAGTCTCTCTCGCAGTCTTCGTCGCAGTTTCTCTCGCTGTCTCCCTCGCTGCCTCCCACGGTGTCTCCCTCGCAGTCTCTCTTGCAGTCTCTCTTGCAGTCTCTCTTGCTGTCTCCCTCGCTGTGTCTCTCGCTCTCTCTCTTGCAGTCTCCCTCGCTGTCTCCCTCGCTATCTCCCTCGCTGTCTCCCTCGCTGTCTCACGCGATCTCACTCACATTCTCTCTCGTTGTCTCCCTCGCAGTCTCTCTCGCTGTGTCCCTCGCAGTCTCTCTCGCAGTCTCTATTGCTGTCTCTGTCGCTGTCTCCCTCGCTGTCTCCCTCGCTGTCTCCCTCGCTGTCTCCCTCGCTGTCTCCCTCGCTGTCTCCCTCGCAGTCTCTCTCGAAGTCTCTCTCGAAGTCTCTCTCGAAGTCTCTCTCGAAGTCTCTCTCGAAGTCTCTCTCGCTGTCTCTCTCGCTGTCTCCCTCGCTGTCTCCCTCGCTGTCTCCCTCGCTGTCTCCCTCGCTTTCTCTCTCGCTGTCTCCCTCGCTTTCTCTCTCGCTTTCTCTCTCGCTGTCTCCCTCGCTTTCTCTCTCGCTTTCTCCCTCGCTCTCTCCCTCGCAGTCTCCCTCGCTGTCTCCCTCGCTGTCTCCCTCACGGTGTCTCTCGCTCTCTCCCTCGCTGTCTCCCTCGCTGTCTCATGCGCTCTCTCTCGCAGTCTCTCTCGCTGTCTCCCTCACTGTGTCCCTCGCTGTGTCCCTCGCAGTCTCCCTCGCTGTCTCCCTCTCAGTCTCTCTCGCAGTCTCTCTCGCAGTCTCTCTCGCAGTCTCTCTCGCTGTCTCCCTCGCTTTCTCCCTCGCTGTCTCTCTCGCTGTCCCTCTCGCAGTCTCTCTCGCTGTCTCTCTCGCAGTCTCTCTCGCAGTCTCCTTTGCAGTCTCTCTCGCTGTCTCTCTCGCAGTCTCCCTCGCTGTCTCTCTCGCTGTCTCTCTCGCTGTCTCCCTCGCTGTCTCCCTCGCAGTCTCACTCGCAGTCTCACTCGCAGTCTCTCTCGCTGTCTCCCTCGCTTTCTCCCTCGCTGTCTCTCTCGCTGTCTCTCTCGCTGTCTCCCTCGCTGTCTCCCTCGCTGTCTCCCTCGCTGTCTCTCTTGCAGTCTCTCTCGCTGTCTCCCTCGCTGTCTCCCTCGCTGTCTCCCTCGCTGTCTCCCTCGCTGTCTCCCTCACTGTGTCCCTCGCTCTCTCCCTCGCTCTCTCCCTCGCAGTCACCCTCACCGTCTCCCTCGCCGTCTCTCTCGCCGTCTTCCTCGCAGTTTCTCTCGCTGTCTCCCTCGCTGTCTCCCTCGCTGTCTCTCTCGCTGTCTCTCTCGCTGTCTCCCTCGCTGTCTCCCTCGCTGTCTCCCTAGCAGTCGCTCTCGCAGTCGCTCTCGCAGTCGCTCTCGCAGTCTCTCTCGCTGTCTCCCTCGCTGTCTCCCTCGCTGTCTCCCTAGCAGTCGCTCTCGCAGTCTCTCTCGTTGTCTTCCTCGCTGTGTCCCTCGCAGTCTCTCTCGCAGTCTCTCTCGCAGTCTCTCTCGCAGTCTCTCTCGCAGTCTCTCTCGCAGTCTCTCTCGCAGTCTTCCTCGCAGTTTCTCTCGCTGTCTCCCTCGCTGCCTCACGCGATCTCTCTCGCATTCTCTCTCGTTGTCTCCCTTGCATTCTCTCTCGCTGTCTCCAGCGCTGTCTCCCTCGCCATCTCCCTCGCTGTCTCTCTCGCAGTTAGTCTCGCAGTCTCTCTCGCTGTATCCCTCGCTGTCTCTCTCGCTATCTCCATAGCAGTCTCTCTCGCAGTCTCCCTCGCTGTCTCCCTCACAGTCTCCCTCACAGTCTCTCTCGCAGTCTCTCTCGCAGTCTCTCTCGCTATCTCTCTCGCTATCTCTCTCGCTATCTCCCTCGCTATCTCCCTCGCTATCTCCCTCGCTATCTCCCTCGCTGTCTCCCTCGCTGTCTCCCTCGCTGTCTCCCTCGCTATCTCCCTCGCTATCTCCCTCGCTGTCTCTCTCGCTGTCTCCCTTGCAGTCTCCCTCGCAGTCTCCCTCGCAGTCTCCCTCGCAGTCTCTCTCGCTTTCTCCCTCGCAGTCTCCCTCGCAGTCTCTCTCGCAGTCTCTCTCGCTTTCTCCCTCGCAGTCTCTCTCGCAGTCTCTCTCGCTTTCTCCCTCGCAGTCTCTCTCGCAGTCTCTCTCGCAGTCTCTCTCGCTATCTCTCTCGCTATCTCTCTCGCTATCTCCCTCGCTATCTCCCTCGCTATCTCCCTCGCTATCTCCCTCGCTATCTCCCTCGCTGTCTCCCTCGCTGTCTCCCTCGCTGTCTCCCTCGCTATCTCCCTCGCTGTCTCTCTCGCTGTCTCCCTTGCAGTCTCCCTTGCAGTCTCCCTCGCAGTCTCCCTCGCAGTCTCCCTCGCAGTCTCCCTCGCAGTCTCCCTCGCAGTCTCTCTCGCTTTCTCCCTCGCAGTCTCTCTCGCAGTCTCTCTCGCTTTCTCCCTCGCAGTCTCTCTCGCAGTCTCTCTCGCAGTCTCTCTCGCAGTCTCTCTCGCAGTCTCTCTCGCAGTCTTCCTCGCAGTCTTCCTCGCAGTCTTCCTCGCCGTCTTCCTCGCAGTCTTCCTCGCAGTCTCCCTCGCTGTCTCCCTCGCAGTCTCTCTTGCAGTCTCTCTTGCAGTCTCTCTTGCAGTCTCTCTTGCAGTCTCTCTTGCAGTCTCTCTTGCTGTCTCTCTTGCTGTCTCCCTCGCAGTCTCCCTCGCAGTCTCCCTCGCAGTCTCCCTCGCAGTCTCCCTCGCTGTCTCACGCGATCTCTCTCGCATTCTCTCTCGTCTCCCTCGCAGTCTCTCTCGCTGTGTCCATCGCAGTCTCTCTCACAGTCTGTCTTGCTGTCTCTGTCGCTGTCTCCCTCGCTGTCTCCCTCGCTGTCTCCCTCGCTGCCTCCCTCGCTGCCTCCCTCGCAGTCTCTCTCGAAGTCTCTCTCGAAGTCTCTCTCGAAGTCTCTCTCGAAGTCTCTCTCGAAGTCTCTCTCGAAGTCTCTCTCGCTGTCTCTCTCGCTGTCTCCCTCGCTTTCTCCCTCGCTTTCTCCCTCGCTGTCTCCCTCGCTGTCTCCCTCGCTGTCTGTCTTGCTGTCTCTGTCGCTGTCTCCCTCGCTGTCTCCCTCGCTGTCTCCCTCGCTGTCTCCCTCGCTGCCTCCCTCGCTGCCTCCCTCGCTGCCTCCCTCGCAGTCTCTCTCGAAGTCTCTCTCGAAGTCTCTCTCGAAGTCTCTCTCGAAGTCTCTCTCGAAGTCTCTCTCGAAGTCTCTCTCGCTGTCTCTCTCGCTGTCTCTCTCGAAGTCTCTCTCGCTGTCTCTCTCGCTGTCTCTCTCGCTGTCTCTCTCGCTGTCTCTCTCGCTGTCTCTCTCGCTGTCTCCCTCGCTTTCTCCCTCGCTGTCTCCCTCGCTGTCTCTCTCGCCGTCTCCCTCGCCGTCTCAATCGCTGTCTCCCACGCAGTGTCTCTCGCTGTATCCCTCGCTGTTTTTCTCGCTATCTCCATAGCAGTCTCTCTCGCAGTTTCTCTCGCTTTCTCCCTCGCAGTCTCTCTCGCTGTCTCCCTCACAGTCTCACTCGCAGTCTCTCTCGCTGTCTCCCTCGCTGTCTCCCTCACAGTCTCTCTCGCTGTCTCCCTCGCTGTCTCCCTCGAGGTCTCTCTCACAGTCTCTCTCGCAGTCTCTCTCGCTGACTCCCTCGCAGTTTCTATCGCTGTCTCCCTCCTGTTCTCTATCGCTTTCTCCCTCGCTCTCTCCCTCGCTCTCTCCCTCGCAGTCTCTCTCGCAGTCTCTCTCGCAGTCTCTCTCGCTATCTCTCTCGCTATCTCTCTCGCTATCTCTCTCGCAGTCTCTCTCGCAGTCTCTCTCGCAGTCTCTCTCGCTATCTCTCTCGCTATCTCTCTCGCTATCTCTCTCGCTATCTCTCTCGCAGTCTATCTCGCAGTCTCTCTCGCAGTCTCTCTCGCTATCTCCCTCGCTATCTCCCTCGCTATCTCCCTCGCTGTCTCTCTCGCTGTCTCCCTTGCAGTCTCCCTCGCTGTCTCTCTCGCTGTCTCCCTTGCAGTCTCTCTCGCAGTCTCTCTCGCAGTCTCTCTCGCTGTCTCTCTCGCTGTCTCCCTCGCTTTCTCCCTCGCAGTCTCTCTCGCTTTCTCTCTTGCTTTCTCCCTCGCTCTCTCTCTCGCAGTCTCTCTCGCAGTCTCTCTCGCAGTCTCTCTCGCAGTCTCTCTCGCTGTCTCTCTCGCTGTCTCCCTCGCTGTCTCCCTCGCTGTCTCCCTCGCTGTCTCCCTCGCTTTCTCTCTCGCTTTCTCCCTCGCTCTCTCCCTTGCAGTCTCTCTCGCAGTCTCTCTCGCAGTCTCTCTCGCAGTCTCTCTCGCAGTCTCTCTCGCAGTCTCTCTCGCAGTCTCCCTCGCAGTCTCCCTCGCAGTCTCTCTCGCAGTCTCCCTCGCAGTCTCTCTCGCAGTCTCTCTCGCAGTCTCCCTCGCAGTCTCTCTCGCAGTCTCTCTCGCTGTCTCTCTCGCAGTCCTTCTCGCATTCTCTCTCGCTGTCTCCCTCGCTGTCTCCCACGCAGTCTCTCTCGCTGTCTCTCACGCGCTCTCCCTCGCAGTCTCCCTCGCTGTCTCCCTCGCAGTCTCCCTCGCTGTGTCCCTCGCTGTGTCCCTCGCTGTGTCCCTCGCTGTGTCCCTCGCTGTGTCCCTCGCTGTCTCTCTCGCAGTTTCCCTCGCTGTCTCTCTCGCAGTTTCCCTCGCAGTTTCCCTCGCTGTCTCCCTCGCTGTCTCCCTCGCTGTCTCCCTCGCTGTCTCCCTCGCAGTCTCCCTCGCAGTCTCCCTCGCAGTCTCCCTCGCTGTCTCCCTCGCTGTCTCCCTCGCCGTCTCCCTCGCAGTCACTCTCTCTGTATCCCCCGCTGTCTCTCTCGCTATCTCCATAGCAGTCTCTCTCACTGTCTCTCTCGCTGTCTCTCTCGCTGTCTCTCTCAATGTACTCTCGCTGTCTCCCTCGCTGTCTCTCTCGCAGTCTCTCTCGCAGTCTCTCTCGCAGTCTCTCTCGCAGTCTCTCTCGCAGTCTCTCTCGCTGTCTCCCTCTCAGTCTCTCTCACTCTCTCTCTCGCCGTCTCTCTCGCCGTCTCTCTCTCCATCTCTCTCGCCGTCTCTATCGCCGTCTCCCTCGCAGTCTCCCTCGCAGTCTCCCTCGCAGTCTCCCTCGCAGTCTCTCTCGCAGTCTCTCTCGCAGTCTCTCTCGCAGTCTCCCTCGCAGTCTCCCTCGCAGTCTCCCTCGCAGTCTCCCTCGCAGTCTCCCTCGCTGTCTCCATTGCAGTCTCCCACACAGTCTCTGTCGCTTTCTCCCTCGCTGTCTCCCTCGCTGTCTCCCTCGCTGTCTCCCTCGCAGTCTCCCTCGCAGTCTCCCTCGCAGTCTCCCTCGCTGTCTCCCTCGCTGTCTCCCTCGCCGTCTCCCTCGCAGTCACTCTCTCTGTATCCCCCGCTGTCTCTCTCGCTATCTCCATAGCAGTCTCTCTCACTGTCTCTCTCGCTGTCTCTCTCGCTGTCTCTCTCAATGTACTCTCGCTGTCTCTCTCGCTGTCTCTCTCGCAGTCTCTCTCGCAGTCTCTCTCGCAGTCTCTCTCGCAGTCTCTCTCGCAGTCTCTCTCGCTGTCTCCCTCTCAGTCTCTCTCACTCTCTCTCTCGCCGTCTCTCTCGCCGTCTCTCTCTCCATCTCTCTCGCCGTCTCTATCGCCGTCTCCCTCGCAGTCTCCCTCGCAGTCTCCCTCGCAGTCTCCCTCGCAGTCTCTCTCGCAGTCTCTCTCGCAGTCTCTCTCGCAGTCTCCCTCGCAGTCTCCCTCGCAGTCTCCCTCGCAGTCTCCCTCGCAGTCTCCCTCGCTGTCTCCATTGCAGTCTCCCACACAGTCTCTGTCGCTTTCTCCCTCGCTTTCTCCCTCGCAGTCTCTCTCGCAGTCTCTCTCGCAGTCTCTCTCGCAGTCTCTCTCGCAGTCTCTCTCGCAGTCTCTCTCGCAGTCTCTCTCGCTGTCCCTCTCGCAGTCTCTCTCGCAGTCTCTCTCGCAGTCTCTCTCGCAGTCTCTCTCGCAGTCTCCCTCGCAGTCTCTCTCGCAGTCTCCTTCGCAGTCTCTCTCGCTGTCTCTCTCGCTGTCTCTCTCGCTGTCTCTCTCGCTGTCTCTCTCGCTGTCTCCCTCGCAGTCTCCCTCGCAGTCTCCCTCGCAGTCTCCCTCGCTGTCTCCCTCGCTGTTTCCCTCGCAGTCTCGCTGTCTCCCTCGCAGTCTCTCTCGAAGTCGCTCTCGCTTTCTCCCTCGCTGTCTCTCTCGCAGTCCTTCTCGCATTCTCTCTCGCTGTCTCCAGCACTGTCTCCAGCGCTGTCTCCCTCGCCGTCTCCCTCGCTGTCTCCCTCGCAGTTAGTCTCGCAGTCTCTCTCGCAGTCTCTCTCGCTGTATCCCTCGCTGTATCCCTCGCTGTCTCCCTCACAGTCTCCCTCGCAGTCTCTCTCGCAGTCTCTCTCGCAGTCTCTCTCGCTATCTCCCTCGCTATCTCCCTCGCTATCTCCCTCGCTATCTCCCTCGCTGTCTCCCTCGCTATCTCTCTCGCAGTCTCTCTCGCAGTCTCTCTCGCAGTCTCTCTCGCAGTCTCTCTCGCAGTCTCTCTCGCAGTCTTCCTCGCAGTCTTCCTCGCAGTCTTCCTCGCATTCTCCCTCGCTGTCTCCCTCGCTGTCTCCCTCGCTGTCTCCCTCGCTGTCTCCCTCGCTGTCTCCCTCGCAGTCTCCCTCGCAGTCTCTCTCGAAGTCTCTCTCGCTGTCTCTCTCGCTGTCTCTCTCGCTGTCTCTCTCGCTGTCTCTCTCGCTGTCTCTCTCGCTGTCTCTCTCGCTGTCTCCCTCGCTGTCTCCCTCGCCGTCTCTCTCGCCGTCTCTCTCGCCGTCTCCCTCGCCGTCTCCCTCGCCGTCTCAATCGCTGTCTCCCTCGCAGTGTCTCTCGCTGTATCCCTCGCTGTTTTTCTCGCTATCTCCATAGCAGTCTCTCTCGCAGTTTCTCTCGCTTTCTCCCTCGCAGTCTCTCTCGCTGTCTCCCTCACAGTCTCACTCGCAGTCTCTCTCGCTGTCTCTCTCGCTGTCTCCCTCGCTGTCTCCCTCACAGTCTCCCTCGCTGTCTCCCTCGCTGTCTCCCTCGAGGTCTCTCTCACAGTCTCCCTCGCTGTCTCCCTCGCTGTCTCTCTCGCTGTCTCCCTCACAGTCTCCCTCGCAGTCTCTCTCGCTGACTCCCTCGCAGTTTCTATCGCTGTCTCCCTCGTGTTCTCTCTCGCTTTCTCCCTCGCTCTCTCCCTCGCAGTCTCTCTCGCAGTCTCTCTCGCTATCTCTCTCGCTATCTCTCTCGCTATCTCCCTCGCTATCTCCCTCGCTATCTCCCTCGCTATCTCTCTCGCTGTCTCTCTCGCTGTCTCCCTTGCAGTCTCCCTCGCAGTCTCTCTCGCTTTCTCCCTCGCAGTCTCTCTCGCTTTCTCCCTCGCAGTCTCTCTCGCAGTCTCTCTCGCAGTCTCTCTCGCAGTCTCTCTCGCAGTCTCTCTCGCAGTCTCTCTTGCAGTCTCTCTCACAGTCTCTCTCGCAGTCTTCGTCGCAGTTTCTCTCGCTGTCTCCCTCGCTGCCTCCCACGGTGTCTCCCTCGCAGTCTCTCTTGCAGTCTCTCTTGCAGTCTCTCTTGCTGTCTCCCTCGCTGTGTCTCTCGCTCTCTCTCTCGCAGTCTCCCTCGCTGTCTCCCTCGCTATCTCCCTCGCTGTCTCCCTCGCTGTCTCACGCGATCTCTCTCACATTCTCTCTCGTTGTCTCCCTCGCAGTCTCTCTCGCTGTGTCCCTCGCAGTCTCTCTCGCAGTCTCTATTGCTGTCTCTGTCGCTGTCTCCCTCGCTGTCTCCCTCGCTGTCTCCCTCGCTGTCTCCCTCGCTGTCTCCCTCGCAGTCTCTCTCGAAGTCTCTCTCGAAGTCTCTCTCGAAGTCTCTCTCGCTGTCTCTCTCGCTGTCTCCCTCACTGTCTCCCTCGCTGTCTCCCTCGCTGTCTCCCTCGCTTTCTCTCTCGCTGTCTCCCTCGCTTTCTCTCTCGCTTTCTCCCTCGCTGTCTCCCTCGCTGACTCCCTCGCTGTCTCCCTCGCTGTCTCCCTCGCCGTCTCCCTCGCCGTCTCCCTCGCAGTCACTCTCTCTGTCTCCCTCGCTGTCTCCCTCGCTTTCTCTCTCGCTGTCTCCCTCGCTTTCTCCGTCGCTTTCTCCCTCGCTATCTCCATAGCAGTCTCTCTCACTGTCTCTCTCGCTGTCTCTCTCGCTGTCTCTCTCAATGTACTCTCGCTGTCTCCCTCGCTGTCTCCCTCGCTCTATCCCTCGCTCTATCCCTCGCTGTATCTCGCGCAGTCTCTCTCGCAGTCTCTCTCGCAGTCTCTCTCGCTGTCTCCCTCTCAGTCTCTCTCGCAGTCTCTCTCGCCGTCTCTCTCTCCGTCTCTCTCGCCGTCTCTCTCGCCGTCTCTCTCGCCATCTCTCTCGCCGTCTCTCTCGCAGTCTCCCTCGCAGTCTCTCTCGCAGTCTCCCTCGCAGTCTCCCTCGCAGTCTCCCTCGCAGTCTCCCTCGCAGTCTCCCTCGCAGTCTCCCTCGCAGTCTCTCTCGCTGTCTCCATTGCAGTCTCCCACACAGTCTCTGTCGCTTTCTCCCTCGCTTTCTCCCTCGCTTTCTCCCTCGCTTTCTCCCTCGCAGTCTCCCTCGCAGTCTCTCTCGCAGTCTCTCTCGCAGTGTCTCTCGCAGTCTCTCTCGCTGTCTCCCTCGCAGTCTCTCTCGCAGTCTCTCTCGCAGTCTCCTTTGCAGTCTCTCTCGCTGTCTCTCTCTCGCTGTCTCTCTCTCGCTGTCTCTCTCTCGCTGTCTCTCTCTCGCTGTCTCCCTCGCAGTCTCCCTCGCTGTCTCCCTCGCTGTTTCCCTCACAGTCTCGCTGTCTCCCTCGCAGTCTCTCTCGAAGTCGCTCTCGCTTTCTCCCTCGCTGTCTCTCTCGCAGTCCTTCTCGCATTCTCTCTCGCTGTCTCCAGCGCTGTCTCCCTCGCCATCTCCCTCGCTGTCTCCCTCGCAGTTAGTCTCGCAGTCTCTCTCGCTGTATCCCTCGCTGTCTCCCTCACAGTCTCCCTCACAGTCTCCCTCGCAGTCTCTCTCGCAGTCTCTCTCGCAGTCTCTCTCGCTATCTCCCTCGCTATCTCCCTCGCTATCTCCCTCGCTATCTCCCTCGCTATCTCTCTCGCAGTCTCTCTCGCAGTCTCTCTCGCAGTCTCTCTCGCAGTCTTCCTCGCAGTCTTCCTCGCAGTCTTCCTCGCAGTCTTCCTCGCAGTCTTCCTCGCAGTCTTCCTCGCAGTCTTCCTCCCAGTCTTCCTCGCAGTCTCCCTCGCTGTCTCCCTCGCAGTCTCCCTCGCAGTCTCCCTCGCAGTCTCCCTCGCAGTCTCCCTCGCAGTCTCCCTCGCAGTCTCCCTCGCTGTCTCACTCGCTGTGTCCATCGCAGTCTCTCTCACAGTCTCTCTCACAGTCTCTCTTGCTGTCTCAGTCGCTGTCTCCCTCGCTGTCTCCCTCGCTGTCTCCCTCGCTGTCTCCCTCGCTGTCTCCCTCGCTGTCTTCCTCGCTGTCGCCCTCGCTGTCTCCCTCGCTGCCTCCCTCGCTGCCTCCCTCGCAGTCTCTCTCGAAGTCTCTCTCGCTGTCTCTCTCGCTGTCTCTCTCGCTGTCTCTCTCGCTGTCTCTCTCGCTGTCTCTCTCGCTGTCTCTCTCGCTGTCTCCCTTGCTGTCTCCCTCGCTGTCTCCCTTGCCGTCTCTCTCGCCGTCTCTCTCGCCGTCTCACTCGCCGTCTCAATCGCTGTCTCCCTCGCAGTGTCTCTCGCTGTATCCCTCGCTGTTTTTCTCGCTATCTCCATAGCAGTCTCTCTTGCAGTCTCTCTCGCAGTCTCTCTCGCTATCTCTCTCGCTATCTCTCTCGCTATCTCCTTCGCTATCTCCCTCGCTATCTCCCTCGCTATCTCTCTCGCTGTCTCTCTCGCTGTCTCCCTTGCAGTCTCCCTCGCAGTCTCTCTCGCTTTCTCCCTCGCAGTCTCTCTCGCTTTCTCCCTCGCAGTCTCTCTCGCAGTCTCTCTCGCAGTCTCTCTCGCAGTCTCTCTTGCAGTCTCTCTCACAGTCTCTCTCGCAGTCTTCGTCGCAGTTTCTCTCGCTGTCTCCCTCGCTGCCTCCCACGGTGTCTCCCTCGCAGTCTCTCTCGCTGTCTCCCTCGCTATCTCCCTCGCTGTCTCCCTCGCTGTCTCACGCGATCTCTCTCACATTCTCTCTCGTTGTCTCCCTCGCAGTCTCTCTCGCTGTGTCCCTCGCAGTCTCTCTCGCAGTCTCTATTGCTGTCTCTGTCGCTGTCTCCCTCGCTGTCTCCCTCGCTGTCTCCCTCGCTGTCTCCCTCGCTGTCTCCCTCGCTGTTTCCCTCGCAGTCTCTCTCGAAGTCTCTCTCGAAGTCTCTCTCGCTGTCTCTCTCGCTGTCTCCCTCGCTGTCTCCCTCGCTGTCTCCCTCGCTGTCTCCCTCGCTGTCTCCCTCGCTTTCTCTCTCGCGGTCTCCCTCGCTTTCTCTCTCGCTTTCTCCCTCGCTGTCTCCCTCGCTGTCTCCCTCGCTGTCTCCCTCGCTGTCTCCCTCGCTGTCTCCCTCGCTGTCTCAATCGCTGTCTCCCTCGCAGTGTCTCTCGCTGTATCCCTCGCTGTTTTTCTCGCTATCTCCATAGCAGTCTCTCTCGCAGTTTCTCTCGCTTTCTCCCTCGCAGTCTCTCTCGCTGTCTCCCTCACAGTCTCTCTCGCTGTCTCTCTCGCTGTCTCCCTCGCTGTCTCCCTCACAGTCTCCCTCGCTGTCTCCCTCGCTGTCTCCCTCGAGGTCTCTCTCACAGTCTCTCTCGCAGTCTCTCTCGCTGACTCCCTCGCAGTTTCTATCGCTGTCTCCCTCGTGTTCTCTCTCGCTTTCTCCCTCGCTCTCTCCCTCGCAGTCTCTCTTGCAGTCTCTCTCGCAGTCTCTCTCGCTATCTCTCTCGCTATCTCTCTCGCTATCTCCTTCGCTATCTCCCTCGCTATCTCCCTCGCTATCTCTCTCGCTGTCTCTCTCGCTGTCTCCCTTGCAGTCTCCCTCGCAGTCTCTCTCGCTTTCTCCCTCGCAGTCTCTCTCGCTTTCTCCCTCGCAGTCTCTCTCGCAGTCTCTCTCGCAGTCTCTCTCGCAGTCTCTCTTGCAGTCTCTCTCACAGTCTCTCTCGCAGTCTTCGTCGCAGTTTCTCTCGCTGTCTCCCTCGCTGCCTCCCACGGTGTCTCCCTCGCAGTCTCTCTCGCTGTCTCCCTCGCTATCTCCCTCGCTGTCTCCCTCGCTGTCTCACGCGATCTCTCTCATATTCTCTCTCGTTGTCTCCCTCGCAGTCTCTCTCGCTGTGTCCCTCGCAGTCTCTCTCGCAGTCTCTATTGCTGTCTCTGTCGCTGTCTCCCTCGCTGTCTCCCTCGCTGTCTCCCTCGCTGTCTCCCTCGCTGTCTCCCTCGCTGTTTCCCTCGCAGTCTCTCTCGAAGTCTCTCTCGAAGTCTCTCTCGAAGTCTCTCTCGAAGTCTCTCTCGAAGTCTCTCTCGCTGTCTCTCTCGCTGTCTCCCTCACTGTCTCCCTCGCTGTCTCCCTCGCTGTCTCCCTCGCTGTCTCCCTCGCTGTCTCCCTCGCTTTCTCTCTCGCAGTCTCCCTCGCTTTCTCTCTCGCTTTCTCCCTCGCTGTCTCCCTCGCTGTCTCCCTCGCTTTCTCCCTCGCTGTCTCCCTCGCCGTCTCCCTCGCCGTCTCCCTCGCAGTCACTCTCTCTGTCTCCCTCGCTGTCTCCCTCGCTGTCTCCCTCGCTGTCTCCCTCGCTTTCTAACTCGCTGTCTCCCTCGCTTTCTCTCTCGCTTTCTCCCTCGCTATTTCCATAGCAGTCTCTCTCACTGTCTCTCTCGCTGTCTCTCTCGCTGTCTCTCTCAATGTACTCTCGCTGTCTCCCTCGATGTCTCTCTCGCAGTCTCCCTCGCAGTCTCCCTCGCAGTCTCCCTCGCAGTCTCTCTCGCAGTCTCTCTCGCAGTCTCCCTCGCAGTCTCCCTCGCAGTCTCCCTCGCAGTCTCCCTCGCAGTCTCCCTCACAGTCTCTCTCGCTGTCTCCATTGCAGTCTCCCACACAGTCTCTGTCGCTTTCTCCCTCGCTTTCTCCCTCGCTTTCTCCCTCGCAGTCTCTCTCGCAGTCTCTCTCGCAGTCTCTCTCGCAGTCTCTCTCGCTGTCCCTCTCGCAGTCTCTCTCGCAGTCTCTCTCGCAGTCTCTCTCGCAGTCTCTCTCGCTGTCTCCCTCGCAGTCTCTCTCGCAGTCTCCTTTGCAGTCTCTCTCGCTGTCTCTCTCTCGCTGTCTCTCTCTCGCTGTCTCCCTCGCAGTCTCCCTCGCTGTTTCCCTCACAGTCTCGCTGTCTCCCTCGCAGTCTCTCTCGAAGTCGCTCTCGCTTTCTCCCTCGCTGTCTCTCTCGCAGTCCTTCTCGCATTCTCTCTCGCTGTCTCCAGCGCTGTCTCCAGCGCTGTCTCCCTCGCCATCTCCCTCGCTGTCTCCCTCGCAGTTAGTCTCGCAGTCTCTCTCGCAGTCTCTCTCGCTGTATCCCTCGCTGTCTCCCTCACAGTCTCCCTCACAGTCTCCCTCGCAGTCTCTCTCGCAGTCTCTCTCGCAGTCTCTCTCGCAGTCTCTCTCGCAGTCTCTCTCGCTATCTCCCTCGCTATCTCCCTCGCTATCTCCCTCGCTATCTCTCTCGCATTCTCTCTCGCAGTCTCTCTCGCAGTCTTCCTCGCAGTCTTCCTCGCAGTCTTCCTCGCAGTCTTCCTCGCAGTCTTCCTCGCAGTCTTCCTCCCAGTCTTCCTCGCAGTCTCCCTCGCTGTCTCCCTCGCTGTCTCCCTCGCTGTCTCTCTTGCAGTCTCTCTTGCAGTCTCTCTTGCTGTCTTTCTGGCTGTCTCCCTCGCAGTCTCCCTCGCAGTCTCCCTCGCAGTCTCCCTCGCAGTCTCCCTCGCAGTCTCCCTCGCAGTCTCCCTCGCTGTCTCCCTCGCTGTCTCCCTCGCTGTATCACGCGATCTCTCTCGCATTCTCTCTCGTCTCCCTCGCAGTCTCTCTCGCTGTGTCCATCGCAGTCTCTCTCACAGTCTCTCTTGCTGTCTCTGTCGCTGTCTCCCTCGCTGTCTCCCTCGCTGTCTCCCTCGCTGTCTCCCTCGCTGTCTCCCTCGCTGTCTCCCTCGCTGTCTCCCTCGCTGTCTCCTTCGCTGCCTCCCTCGCTGCCTCCCTCGCAGTCTCTCTCGAAGTCTCTCTCGCTGTCTCTCTCGCTGTCTCTCTCGCTGTCTCCCTCGCTGTCTCCCTCGCTGTCTCCCTCGCTGTCTCCCTCGCTGTCTCTCTCGCCGTCTCCCTCGCCGTCTCCCTCGCCGTCTCAATCGCTGTCTCAATCGCTGTCTCCCTCGCTCTCTCCCTCGCTCTCTCCCGCAGTCTCTCTCGCTGTCTCCCTCACAGTCTCACTCACAGTCTCCCTCGCTGTCTCCCTCGCTGTCTCCCTCGCTGTCTCCCTCGCTGTCTCCCTCACAGACTCCCTCGCTGTCTCCCTCGCTGTCTCCCTCGAGGTCTCTCTCACAGTCTCTCTCGCTGACTCCCTCGCAGTTTCTATCGCTGTCTCCCTCGTGTTCTCTCTCGCTTTCTCCCTCGCTCTCTCCCTCGCAGTCTCTCTTGCAGTCTCTCTCGCTATCTCTCTCGCTATCTCCCTCGCTATCTCCCTCGCTATCTCCCTCGCTATCTCCCTCGCTATCTCCCTCGCTATCTCACTCGCTATCTCTCTCGCTGTCTCTCTCGCTGTCTCCCTTGCAGTCTCCCTCGCAGTCTCCCTCGCAGTCTCTCTCGCAGTCTCTCTTGCTTTCTCCCTCGCAGTCTCTCTCACAGTCTCTCTCGCAGTCTCTCTTGCAGTCTCTCTTGCAGTCTCTCTCGCAGTCTTCGTCGCAGTTTCTCTCGCTGTCTCCCTCGCTGCCTCCCACGCTGTCTCCCTCGCAGTCTCTCTTGCAGTCTCCCTCGCTGTGTCTCTCGCTCTCTCTCTCGCAGTCTCCCTCGCTGTCTCCCTCGCTATCTCCCTCGCTGTCTCCCTCGCTGTCTCACACGATCTCTCTCACATTCTCTCTCGTTGTCTCCCTCGCAGTCTCTCTCGCTGTGTCCCTCGCAGTCTCTCTCGCAGTCTCTATTGCTGTCTCTCTCGCTGTGTCCCTTGCTGTGTCCCTCGCTGTCTCCCTCGCTGTCTCCCTCGCTGTCTCCCTCGCTGTCTCCCTCGCTGTCTCTCTCGAAGTCTCTCTCGCTGTCTCCCTCGCTGTCTCCCTCGCTGTCTCCCTCGCTTTCTCTCTCGCTTTATCCGTCGCTCTCTCCCTTGCAGTCTCCCTCGCAGTCTCCCTCGCAGTCTCCCTCGCTGTCTCCCTCGCTGTCTCCCTCGCTGTCTCCCTCGCTGTCTCCCTCGCTTTCTCCCTCGCTCTCTCCCTCGCTCTCTCCCGCAGTCTCTCTCGAAGTCTCTCTCGCAGTCTCCCTCGCAGTCTCTCTCGCAGTCTCCCTGGCAGTCTCTCTCGTAGCCTCTCTCGCAGTCTCTCTCGCAGTCTCTCTCGCAGTCTCTCTCGCAGTCCCCTCGCTGTCTCCCTCGCTGTTTCCCACACAGTCTCTCTCGCTGTCTCCCTCGCAGTCTCTCTCGAAGTCGCTCTCGCTTTCTCCCTCGCTGTCTCTCACGCAGTCCTTCTCGCATTCTCTCTCGCTGTCTCCCTCGGTGTCTCCCTCGCTGTCTCCCACGCAGTCTCTCTCGCTGTCTCTCAAGCGCTCTCTCTCGCAGTCTCTCTCGCTGTCTCCCTCGCAGTCTCCCTCGCTGTCTCCCTCGCTGTCTCCCTCGCTGTGTCCCTCGCTGTCTCTCTCGCAGATTCCCTCGCTGACTCCCTCGCTGTCTCCCTCGCTGTCTCCCTCGCTGTCTCCCTCGCTGTCTCCCTCGCAGTCTCCCTCGCAGTCTCCCTCGCAGTCTCTCTCGTAGTCTCCCTCGCTGTCTCCCTCGCTGTCTCCCTCGCTGTCTCCCTCGCTGTCTCCCTCGCTGTCTCCCTCGCCGTCTCCCTCGCCATCTCCCTCGCAGTCACTCTCTCTGTATCCGCCGCTGTCGCTGTCTCTGTCGCTGTCTCTGTCGCTGTCTCTGTCGCTGTCTCTGTCGCTGTCTCCCTCTCTGTCTCCCTCGTAGTCTCCCTCGACGTCTCCCTCGCAGTCTCTCTCGCAGTCTCTCTCGCTGTCTCTCTCGCAGTCTCCCTCGCTGTCTCCCTCGCTGTCTCCCTCGCTGTCTCCCTCGCTGTCTCCCTCGCTTTCTCTCTCGCTTTCTCCCTCGCTCTCTCCCGCAGTCTCTCTCGAAGTCTCTCTCGCAGTCTCCCTCGCAGTCTCTCTCGCAGTCTCCCTGGCAGTCTCTCTCGCAGTCTCCCTGGCAATCTCCCTGGCAGTCTCTCTCGCAGTCTCTCTCGCAGTCTCTCTCGCAGTCTCTCTCGCAGTCTCCCTCGCAGTCTCTCTCGCAGTCCCCTCGCTGTCTCCCTCGCTGTTTCCCTCACAGTCTCTCTCGCTGTCTCCCTCGCAGTCTTTCTCGAAGTCGCTCTCGCTTTCTCCCTCGCTGTCTCTCTCGCAGTCCTCCTCGCATTCTCTCTCGCTGTCTCCCTCGGTGTCTCCCTCGGTGTCTCCCTCGCTGTCTCCCACGCAGTCTCTCTCGCTGTCTCTCAAGCGCTCTCTCTCGCAGTCTCTCTCGCTGTCTCCCTCGCTGTCTCCCTCGCTGTCTCCCTCGCTGTCTCCCTCGCTGTCTCCCTCGCTGTGTCCCTCGCTGTGTCCCTCGCTGTCTCTCTCGCAGTTTCCCTCGCTGTCTCTCTCGCAGTTTCCCTCGCTGTCTCCCTCGCAGTCTCCCTCGCAGTCTCCCTCGCAGTCTCCCTCGCAGTCTCCCTCGCAGTCTCCCTCGCAGTCTCTCTCGCAGTCTCCCTCGCTGTCTCCCTCGCTGTCTCCCTCGCTGTCTCCCTCGCTGTCTCCCTCGCTGTCTCCCTCGCCGTCTCCCTCGCCGTCTCCCTCGCAGTCACTCTCTCTGTATCCCCCGCTGTCGCTGTCCCTGTCGCTGTCCCTGTCGCTGTCTCTGTCGCTGTCTCTGTCGCTGTCTCTGTCGCTGTCTCCCTCTCTGTCTCCCTTGCTGTCTCCCTCTCTGTCTCCCTTGCTGTCTCCCTCGCCGTCTCCCTCGCTGTCTCCCTCGCTGTCTCCCTCGCTGTCTCCCTCGCTGTCTCCCACGTCGTCTCCCTCGTCGTCTCCCTCGTCGTCTCCCTCGTCGTCTCCCTCGTAGTCTCCCTCGACGTCTCCCTCGCAGTCTCTCTCGCAGTCTCTCTCGCAGTCTCTCTCGCAGTCTCTCTCGCTGTCTCTCTCGCTGTCTCTCTCAATGTACTCTCGCTGTCTCCCTCGCTCTATCCCTCGCTGTATCTCTCGCTGTATCTCTCGCAGTCTCTCTCGCAGTCTCTCTCGCAGTCTCTCTCGCAGTCTCTCTCGCAGTCTCTCTCGCAGTCTCTCTCGCTGTCTCTCTCGCAGTCTCTCTCGCAGTCTCTCTCGCAGTCTCTCTCGCTGTCTCTCTCGCTGTCTCCCTCTCAGTCTCTCTCACTCTCTCTCTCGCAGTCTCTCTCGTCGTCTCTCTCTCCATCTCTCTCTCCGTCTCTCTCGCTGTCTCTCTCGCAGTCTCCCTCGCAGTCTCCCTCGCAGTCTCCCTCGCAGTCTCCCTCGCAGTCTCCCTCGCAGTCTCTCTCGCTGTCTCCATTGCAGTCTCCCACACAGTCTCTGTCGCTTTCTCCCTCGCTTTCTCCCTCGCAGTCTCTCTCGCAGTCTCTCTCGCAGTCTCTCTCGCAGTCTCTCTCGCTGTCCCTCTCGCAGTCTCTCTCGCAGTCTCTCTCGCAGTCTCTCTCGCTGTCTCCCTCGCAGTCTCCCTCGCAGTCTCTCTCGCAGTCTCCTTTGCAGTCTCTCTCGCTGTCTCTCTCGCTGTCTCCCTCGCAGTCTCCCTCACAGTCTCCCTCACAGTCTCCCTCGCAGTCTCCCTCGCAGTCTCCCTCGCAGTCTCCCTCGCAGTCTCTCTCGCTGTCTCCCTCGCTGTTTCCCTCACAGTCTCCCTCGCTGTCTCCCTCGCTGTCTCCCTCGCAGTCTCTCACGCAGTCGCTCTCACTTTCTCCCTCGCTGTCTCTCTTGCAGTCCTTCTCGCAGTCTCTGTTGCTGTCTCCCTCGCTGTCTCCCTCGCTGTCTCCCTCGCTGTCTCCCTCGCTGTCTCCCACGCTGTCTCCCTCGCAGTCTCCCTCGCAGTCTCCCTCGCAGTCTCCCTCGCAGTCTCTCTCGCTGTCTCCCTCGCTTTCTCTCTCGCTGTCTCTCTCGCTGTCTCTCTCGCTGTCTCTCTCGCTGTCTCCCTCGCAGTCTCTCTTGCAGTCTCTCTTGCAGTCTCTCTCGCTGTCTCCCTCGATGTCTCCCTCGCTGTCTCCCTCGCTATCTCCCTCGCTGTCTCCCTCGCTGTCTCCCTCGCTGTCTCCCTCGCTGTCTCCCTCGCTGTCTCCCTCGCTGTCTCCCTCGCTCTCCCCCTCGCTCTCCCCCTCGCTCTCCCCCTCGCTCTCCCCCTCGCTCTCCCCCTCGCTCTCTCCCTCGCTGTCTCCCTCGCTGTCTCCCTCGCTGTCTCCCTCGCTGTCTCTCTCGCAGTCTCTCTCGCTGTCTTCCTCGCTGTGTCCCTCGCAGTCTCTCTCGCAGTCTCTCTCGCAGTCTCTCTCGCAGTCTCTCTCGCAGTCTTCCTCTCAGTTTCTATCGCTGTCTCCCTCGCTGCCTCCCACGCTGTCTCCCTCGCTGTCTCACGCGATCTCTCTCGCATTCTCTCTCGTTGTCTCCCTTGCAGTCTCTCTCGCTGTGTCCCTCGCAGTCTCTCTCGCAGTCTCTATTGCTGCCTCTGTCGCTGTCTCCCTCGCTGTCTCCCTCGCTGTCTCCCTCGCTGTCTCCCTCGCTGTCTCCCTCGCTGCCTCCCTCGCAGTCTCTCTCGCAGTCTCTCTCGCTGTCTACCTCGCTGTCTCCCTCGCCGTCTCTCTCGCTGCCTCCCTCGCAGTCTCTCTCGAAGTCTCTCTCGAAGTCTCTCTCGCTGTCTCCCTCGCTGTCTCCCTCGCTCTCTCTCTCGCTCTCTCTCTCGCCGTCTCCCTCGCCGTCTTAATCGCTGTCTCCCTCGCATTCTCCCTCGCATTCTCTCTCGCAGTGTCTCTCGCTGTATCCCTCGCTGTCTCTCTCGCTATCTCCATAGCAGTCTCTCTCGCAGTTTCTCTCGCTTCCTCCCTCGCAGTCTCTCTCGCTGTCTCCCTCACAGTGTCTCTCGCTGTCTCTCTCACTGTCTCCCTCGCTGTCTCCCTCACAGTCTCTCTCGCTGTCTCCCTCGCTGTCTCCCTCGCTGTCTCCCTCGAGGTCTCTCTCGCAGTCTCTCTCGCAGTCTCTCTCGCAGTCTCTCTCGCAGTCTCCCTCGCAGTCTCCCTCGCAGTCTCTCTCGCAGTCTCTCTCGCAGTCTCCCTCGCTGTCTCCCTCGCTGTCTCCCTCGCTGTCTCCCTCGCCGTCTCCCTCGCCATCTCCCTCGCAGTCACTCTCTCTGTATCCCCCGCTGTCGCTGTCTCTGTCGCTGTCTCTGTCGCTGTCTCTGTCGCTGTCTCTGTCGCTGTCTCCCTCTCTGTCTCCCTCTGTGTCTCCCTTGCTGTCTCCCTCGCCGTCTCCCTCGTCGTCTCCCTCGTCGTCTCCCTCGTCGTCTCCCTCGTCGTCTCCCTCGTAGTCTCCCTCGACGTCTCCCTCGCAGTCTCCCTCGCAGTCTCCCTCGCAGTCTCCCTCGCAGTCTCTCTCGCAGTCTCTCTCGCAGTCTCTCTCGCAGTCTCTCTCGCTGTCTCTCTCGCTGTCTCTCTCGCTGTCTCTCTCAATGTACTCTCGCTGTCTCCCTCGCTCTATCCCTCGCTGTCTCCCTCGCTATCTCCCTCGCTATCTCCCTCGCTGTCTCCCTCGCTGTCTCCCTCGCTGTCTCCCTCGCTCTCCCCCTCGCTCTCCCCCTCGCTCTCCCCCTCGCTCTCCCCCTCGCTCTCCCCCTCGCTCTCTCCCTCGCTGTCTCCCTCGCTGTCTCCCTCGCTGTCTCCCTCGCTGTCTCCCTCGCAGTCTCTCTCGCAGTCTCTCTCGCTGTCTTCCTCGCTGTCTTCCTCGCTGTCTTCCTCGCTGTGTCCCTCGCAGTCTCTCTCGCAGTCTCTCTCGCAGTCTCTCTCGCAGTCTCTCTCGCAGTCTTCCTCTCAGTTTCTCTCGCTGTCTCCCTCGCTGCCTCCCACGCTGTCTCCCTCGCTGTCTCACGCGATCTCTCTCGCATTCTCTCTCGTTGTCTCCCTTGCAGTCTCTCTCGCTGTGTCCCTCGCAGTCTCTCTCGCAGTCTCTATTGCTGCCTCTGTCGCTGTCTCCCTCGCTGTCTCCCTCGCTGTCTCCCTCGCTGTCTCCCTCGCTGTCTCCCTCGCTGTCTCCCTCGCTGCCTCCCTCGCAGTCTCTCTCGAAGTCTCTCTCGCTGTCTACCTCGCTGTCTCCCTCGCTGTCTCTCTCGCTGCCTCCCTCGCAGTCTCTCTCGAAGTCTCTCTCGCTGTCTCCCTCGCTGTCTCCCTCGCTCTCTCTCTCGCTCTCTCTCTCGCCGTCTCCCTCGCCGTCTTAATCGCTGTCTCCCTTGCATTCTCTCTCGCAGTGTCTCTCGCTGTATCCCTCGCTGTCTCTCTCGCTATCTCCATAGCAGTCTCTCTCGCAGTTTCTCTCGCTTCCTCCCTCGCAGTCTCTCTCGCTGTCTCCCTCACAGTGTCTCTCGCTGTCTCTCTCACTGTCTCCCTCGCTGTCTCCCTCACAGTCTCTCTCGCTGTCTCCCTCGCTGTCTCCCTCGAGGTCTCTCTCGCAGTCTCTCTCGCAGTCTCTCTCGCAGTCTCTCTCGTTGTCTCCCTTGCAGTCTCTCTCGCTGTGTCCCTCGCAGTCTCTCTCGCATTCTCTATCGCTGCCTCTGTCGCTGTCTCCCTCGCTGTCTCCCTCGCTGTCTCCCTCGCTGTCTCCCTCGCTGTCTCCCTCGCTGCCTCCCTCGCAGTCTCTCTCGAAGTCTCTCTCGCTGTCTACCTCGCTGTCTCCCTCGCTGTCTCTCTCGCTGCCTCCCTCGCAGTCTCTCTCGAAGTCTCTCTCGCTGTCTCCCTCGCTGTCTCCCTCGCTCTCTCTCTCGCTCTCTCTCTCGCCGTCTCCCTCGCCGTCTTAATCGCTGTCTCCCTTGCATTCTCTCTCGCAGTGTCTCTCGCTGTATCCCTCGCTGTCTCTCTCGCTATCTCCATAGCAGTCTCTCTCGCAGTTTCTCTCGCTTCCTCCCTCGCAGTCTCTCTCGCTGTCTCCCTCACAGTGTCTCTCGCTGTCTCTCTCACTGTCTCCCTCGCTGTCTCCCTCACAGTCTCTCTCGCTGTCTCCCTCGCTGTCTCCCTCGAGGTCTCTCTCGCAGTCTCTCTCGCAGTCTCTCTCGCAGTCTCTCTCGCAGTCTCTCTCGCAGTCTCTCTCGCAGTCTCCCTCGCAGTCTCCCTCGCAGTCTCTCTCGCAGTCTCTCTCGCAGTCTCCCTCGCAGTCTCCCTCGCTGTCTCCCTCGCTGTCTCCCTCGCCGTCTCCCTCGCAGTCACTCTCTCTGTATCCCCCGCTGTCGCTGTCTCTGTCGCTGTCTCTGTCGCTGTCTCTGTCGCTGTCTCCCTCTCTGTCTCCCTCTCTGTCTCCCTCTCTGTCTCCCTTGCTGTCTCCCTCGCCGTCTCCCTCGTCGTCTCCCTCGTCGTCTCCCTCGTCGTCTCCCTCGTCGTCTCCCTCGTCGTCTCCCTCGTAGTCTCCCTCGACGTCTCCCTCGCAGTCTCCCTCGCAGTCTCTCTCGCAGTCTCTCTCGCAGTCTCTCTCGCAGTCTCTCTCGCTGTCTCTCTCGCTGTCTCTCTCAATGTACTCTCGCTGTCTCCCTCGCTCTATCCCTCGCTCTATCCCTCGCTCTATCCCTCGCTGTATCTCTCGCAGTCTCTCTCGCAGTCTCTCTCGCAGTCTCTCTCGCAGTCTCTCTCGCAGTCTCTCTCGCTGTCTCTCTCGCAGTCTCTCTCGCAGTCTCTCTCGCTGTCTCTCTCGCTGTCTCCCTCTCAGTCTCTCTCACTCTCTCTCTCGCAGTCTCTCTCGTCGTCTCTCTCTCCATCTCTCTCTCCATCTCTCTCTCCATCTCTCTCGCAGTCTCCCTCGCAGTCTCTCTCGCAGTCTCTCTCGCAGTCTCTCTCGCAGTCTCCCTCGCAGTCTCCCTCGCAGTCTCTCTCGCTGTCTCCATTGCAGTCTCCCACACAGTCTCTGTCGCTTTCTCCCTCGCTTTCTCCCTCGCAGTCTCTCTCGCAGTCTCTCTCGCAGTCTCTCTCGCTGTCCCTCTCGCTGTCCCTCTCGCAGTCTCTCTCGCAGTCTCTCTCGCTGTCTCCCTCGCAGTCCCTCTCGCAGTCTCCTTTGCAGTCTCTCTCGCTGTCTCTCTCGCTGTCTCTCTCGCTGTCTCCCTCGCTGTTTCCCTCACAGTCTCCCTCGCTGTCTCCCTCGCTGTCTCCCTCGCAGTCTCTCACGCAGTCGCTCTCACTTTCTCCCTCGCTGTCTCTCTTGCAGTCCTTCTCGCAGTCTCTGTTGCTGTCTCCCTCGCTGTCTCCCTCGCTGTCTCCCTCGCTGTCTCCCTCGCTGTCTTCCACGCTGTCTCCCTCGCAGTCTCCCTCGCAGTCTCCCTCGCAGTCTCCCTCGCAGTCTCTCTCGCTGTCTCCCTCGCTGTCTCCCTCGCTTTCTCTCTCGCTGTCTCTCTCGCTGTCTCTCTCGCTGTCTCTCTCGCTGTCTCTCTCGCTGTCTCCCTCGCAGTCTCTCTTGCAGTCTCTCTTGCAGTCTCTCTCGCTGTCTCCCTCGCTGTCTCCCTCGCTGTCTCCCTCGCTGTCTCCCTCGCTGTCTCCCTCGCTGTCTCCCTCGCTCTCCCCCTCGCTCTCCCCCTCGCTCTCTCCCTCGCAGTCTCCCTCGCAGTCTCCCTCGCTGTCTCCCTCGCTGTCTCTCTCGCTGTCTCTCTCGCTGTCTTCCTCGCAGTCTCTCTCGCAGTCTCTCTCGCAGTCTCTCTCGCAGTCTCTCTCGCAGTCTCTCTCGCAGTCTCTCTCGCAGTCTTCCTCTCAGTTTCTCTCGCTGTCTCCCTAGCTGCCTCCCACGCTGTCTCCCTCGCTGTCTCTCTCGCTGCCTCCTTCGTAGTCTCTCTCGAAGTCTCTCTCGCTGTCTACCTCGCTGTCTCCCTCGCTCTCTCTCTCGCTCTCTCTCTCGCCGTCTCCCTCGCCGTCTTAATCGCTGTCTCCCTCGCATTCTCTCTCGCAGTGTCTCTCGCTGTATCCCTCGCTGTCTCTCTCGCTATCTCCATAGCAGTCTCTCTCGCAGTTTCTCTCGCTTCCTCCCTCGCAGTCTCTCTCGCTGTCTCCCTCACAGTGTCTCTCGCTGTCTCTCTCCCTGTCTCCCTCGCTGTCTCCCTCACAGTCTCTCTCGCTGTCTCTCTCGCAGTCTCTCTCGCAGTCTCTCTCGCTGTCTCTCACGCTGTCTCTCTCGCTGACTCCCTCGCAGTTTCTATCGCAGTCTCCCTCGCAGTCTCCCTCGCAGTCTCCCTCGCTTTCTCCCTCGCTCTCTCCCTCGCAGTCTCTCTCGCCGTCTCTCTCGCAGTCTCCCTCGCTGTCTCCCTCGCAGTCTCCCTCGCTGTTTCCCTCGCTGTCTACCTCGCTCTCTCTCTCGCTGTCACCCTCGCTGTCTCCCTTGCAGTCTCCCACACAGTCTCTCACGCTTTCTCCCTCGCTTTCTCCCTCGCTTTCTCCCTCGCTTTCTCCCTCGCAGTCTCTCTCGCAGTCTCTCTCGCAGTCTCTCTCGCAGTCTCTCTCGCAGTCTCTCTCGCTGTCTCTCTCGCTGTCCCACTCGCAGTCTCCCTCGCAGTCTCTCTCGCAGTCTCCTTTGCAGTCTCTCTCGCTGTCTCTCTCGCTGTCTCTCTCGCTGTCTCTCTCGCTGTCTCTCTCGCTGTCTCTCTCGCAGTCTCTCTCGCTGTCTCTCTCGCTGTCTCTCTCGCAGTCTCCCTCGCTGTCTCCCTCGCAGTCTGCCTCGCAGTCTCTTTCGCTGTCTCCCTCACAGTCTCTTTCGCTGTCTCCCTCGCAGTCTCCCTTGCAGTCTCTCTCGCAGTCGCTCTCACTTTCTCCCTGGCTGTCTCTCTCGCAGTCCTTCTCGCAGTCCTTCTCGCAGTCCTTCTCGCAGTCTCTCTCGCTGTCTCTCTCGCTGTCTCTCTCGCTGTCTCTCTCGCTGTCTCTCTCGCTGTCTCCCTCGCTGTCTCCCTCGCTGTCTCCCTCGCTGTCTCCCACGCTGTCTCCCTCGCAGTCTCCCTCGCAGTCTCCCTCGCAGTCTCCCTCGCTGTCTCCCTCGCTTTCTCCCTCGCTTTCTCCCTCGCTTTCTCCCTCGCTGTCTCTCTCGCTGTCTCTCTCGCTGTCTCTCTCGCTGTCTCCCTCGCTGTCTCCCTCGCAGTCTCTCTCGCAGTCTCTCTCGCAGTCTCTCTCGCTGTCTCCAACGCTGTCTCCAACGCTGTCTCCAACGCTGTCTCCAACGCTGTCTCCAACGCTGTCTCCCTCGCTGTCTCCCTCGCTGTCTCCCTCGCTGTCTCCCTCGATGTCTCCCTCGCTGTCTCCCACGCAGTCTCTCTCGCTGTCTCTCTCACTGTCTCCATCGCTTTATCCCTCGCTGTCTCTCTCGCTGTCTCTCTCGCTGTCTCTCTCGCTGTCTCTCTCGCTGTCTCTCTCGCTGTCTCTCTTGCAGTCTCTCTCGCTGTCTCCCTCGCTGTGTGTCTCGCTCTCTCCCTCGCTGTCTCACGCGCTCTCTCTCGCAGTCTCTCTCGCTGTCTCCCTCACTCTGTCCCTCGCCGTCTCCCTCGCCGTCTGCCTCGCTGTCTCCCTCGCCGTCTCCCTCGCCGTCTCCCTCGCCGTCTCCCTCGCCGTCTCCCTCGCCGTCTCCCTCGCCGTCTCCCTCGCCGTCTCCCTTGCAGTCACTCTCTCTGTATCCCCGGCTGTCTCTCTCGCTATCTCCATAGCAGTCTCTCTCACTGTCTCTGTCGCTGTCTCTGTCGCTGTCTCTGTCGCTGTCTCTGTCGCTGTCTCTGTCGCTGTCTCCCTCGCTGTCTCACTCGCTCTATCCCTCGCTGTATCTCTCGCTGTCTCTCTCGCAGTCTCTCTCACAGTCTCTCTCGCTGTCTCTCTCGCAGTCTCTCTCGCAGGCTCCCTCGCAGTCTCTCTCGCAGTCTCTCTCGCAGTCACTCTCGCAGTCTCCCTCGCAGTCTCCCTCGCAGTCTCCCTCGCAGTCTCCCTCGCAGTCTCCCTCGCAGTCTCTCTCGCTGTCTCCCTCGCTGTTTCCCTCACATTCTCTCTCGCTGTCTGCCTCGCAGTCTCTCTCGAAGTCGCTCTCGCTTTCTCCCTCGCTGTCTCTCTCGCAGTCCTTCTCGCAGTCTCTATCGCTGTCTCCCTCGCTGTCTCCCTCGCTGTCTCCCTCGCTGTCTCCCTCGCTGTCTCCCTCGCTGTCTCCCACGCAGTCTCTCTCGCTGTCTCTCTCGCTGTCTCCATCGCTTTCTCCCTCGCTGTCTCTCTCGCTGTCTCTCTCGCTGTCTCTCTCGCTGTCTCTCTCGCTGTCTCTCTCGCAGTCTCTCTCGCAGTCTCCCTCGCAGTCTCCCTCGCAGTCTCCCTCGCAGTCTCCCTCGCAGTCTCTCTCGCTGTCTCCCTCGCTGTTTCCCTCACATTCTCTCTCGCTGTCTGCCTCGCAGTCTCTCTCGAAGTCGCTCTTGCTTTCTCCCTCGCTGTCTCTCTCGCAGTCCTTCTCGCAGTCCTTCTCGCAGTCTCTATCGCTGTCTCCCTCGCTGTCTCCCTCGCTGTCTCCCTCGCTGTCTCCCTCGCTGTCTCCCACGCAGTCTCTCTCGCTGTCTCTCTCGCTGTCTCCATCGCTTTCTCCATCGCTTTCTCCCTCGCTGTCTCTCTCGCTGTCTCTCTCGCTGTCTCTCTCGCTGTCTCTCTCGCTGCCTCTCTCGCTGTCTCTCTCGCTGTCTCCCTTGCAGTCTCTCTTGCAGTCTCTCTTGCAGTCTCTCTCGCTGTCTCCCTCGCTGTCTCCCTCGCTGTGTCTCTCACTCTCTCCCTCGCTGTCTCCCTCGCCGTCTCACACGCTCTCTCTCGCAGTCTCTCTCGCTGTCTCCCTTGCAGTCTCTCTTGCAGTCTCTCTTGCAGTCTCTCTTGCAGTCTCTCTCGCTGTCTCCCTCGCTGTCTCCCTCGCTGTGTCTCTCGCTCTCTCCCTCGCTGTCTCCCTCGCCGTCTCACACGCTCTCTCTCGCAGTCTCTCTCGCTGTCTCCCTCACTGTGTCCCTCGCAGTCTCCCTCGCTGTTTCCCTCGCTGTCTCCCTCGCTGTCTCCCTCGCTGTCTCCCTCGCGGTCTCTCTCGCGGTCTCTCTCGCGGTCTCTCTCGCAGTCTCTCTCGCAGTCTCTCTCGCAGTCTCTCTCGCAGTCTCTCTCGCAGTCTCTCTCGCTGTCTCTCTCGCTGACTCCCTCGCAGTTTCTATCGCTGTCTCCCTTGCAGTCTCTCTCGCTTTCTCCCTCGCTTTCTCCCTCGCTCTCTCCCTCGCAGTCTCTCTCGCAGTCTCTCTCGCAGTCTCCCTCGCAGTCTCCCTCGCTGTTTCCCTCGCTCTCTCTCTCGCTCTCTCTCTCGCTGTCTCCCTCGCTGTCTCCCTCGCTGTCTCCCTCGCTGTCTCCCTCGCTGTCTCCCTCGCTGTCTCCCTCGCAGTCTCCCTCGCTGTTTCCCTCGCTCTCTCTCTCGCTCTCTCTCTCGCTGTCTCCCTCGCTGTCTCCCTCGCAGTCTCCCTCGCTGTCTCCCTCGCAGTCTCCCTCGCTGTTTCCCTCTCTCTCTCTCTCGCTCTCTCTCTCGCTGTCTCCCTCGCTGTCTCCCTCACTGTCTCCCTCGCTGTCTCCCTCGCTGTCTCCCTCGCTGTCTCCCTCGCTTTCTCCCTCGCTGTCTCTCTCACAGTCTCTCTCGCTGTCTCCCTCGCTGTCTCCCTCGCAGTCTCCCTCGCTGTCTCCCTCGCAGTCTCCCTCGCTGTTTCCCTCGCTCTCTCTCTCGCTCTCTCTCTCGCTGTCTCCCTCGCTGTCTCCCTCGCTGTCTCCCTCGCTGTCTCCCTCGCTGTCTCCCTCGCTGTCTCCCTCGCTTTCTCCCTCGCTTTCTCCCTCGCTGTCTCCCTCGCTGTCTCCCTCGCTGTCTCCCTCGCTGTCTCTCTCGCTGTCCCTCTCGCTGTCCCTCTCGCTGTCTCTCTCGCTGTCTCTCTCGCTGTCTCTCTTGCTGTCTCCCTCGCTGTCTCCCTCGCTGTCTCCCTCGCTGTCTCCCTCGCTTTCTCCCTCGCTTTCTCCCTCGCTGTCTCTCTCACAGTCTCCCTCGCTGTCTCCCTCGCTGTCTCCCTCGCTTTCTCCCTCGCTGTCTCTCTCACAGTCTCCCTCGCTGTCTCCTACGCAGTCTCTCTCGCTGTCTCTCTCGCTGTCTCCATCGCCTTCTCCCTCGCTGTCTCCCTCGCTGTCTCTCTCGCTGTCTCTCTCGCTGTCTCCCTTGCAGTCTCCCTCGCTGTCTCATGCGCTCTCTCTCGCAGTCTCTCTCGCTGTCTCCCTCACTGTGTCCCTCGCTGTGTCCCTCGCTGTCTCCCTCGCTGTGTCTCTCGCTCTCTCCCTCGCTGTCTCCCTCGCTGTCTCATGCGCTCTCTCTCGCAGTCTCTCTCGCTGTCTCCCTCACTGTGTCCCTCGCTGTGTCCCTCGCTGTGTCCCTCGCTGTGTCCCTCGCAGTCTCCCTCGCTGTCTCCCTCGCAGTCTCCCTCGCAGTCTCTCTTGCAGTCTCTCTCGCTGTCTCCCTCGCTTTCTCCCTCACTGTCTCTCTCGCTGTCCCTCTCGCAGTCTCTCTCGCTGTCCCTCTCGCAGTCTCTCTCGCAGTCTCTCTCGCAGTCTCTCTCGCAGTCTCTCTCGCAGTCTCTCTCGCAGTCTCTCTCGCTGTCTCACTCGCTCTATCCCTCGCTGTCTCCCTCGCCGTCTCTCTCGCAGTCTCTGTCGCTGTCTCACTCGCTCTATCCCTCGCTGTATCTCTCGCAGTCTCTCTCGTAGTCTCTCTCACAGTCTCTCTCGCTGTCTCCCTCGCTTTCTCCCTCGCTGTCTCTCTCACTGTCCCTCTCGCAGTCTCCCTCGCTGTCTCTCTCGCTGTCTCTCTCGCTGTCTCCCTCGCTGTCTCCCTCGCTGTCTCCCTCGCTGTCTCCCTCGCTGTCTCACTCGCAGTCTCTCTCGCTGTCTCCCTCGCTTTCTCCCTCGCTGTCTCTCTCGCTGTCTCTCTCGCTGTCTCTCTCGCTGTCTCCCTCGCTGTCTCTCTTGCAGTCTCTCTCGCTGTCTCCCTCGCTGTCTCCCTCGCTGTCTCCCTCGCTGTCTCCCTCACTGTGTCCCTCGCTCTCTCCCTCGCAGTCTCCCTCACCGTCTCCCTCGCCGTCTCTCTCGCTGTCTTCCTCGCAGTTTCTCTCGCTGTCTCCCTCGCTGTCTCTCTCGCTGTCTCTCTCGCTGTCTCCCTCGCTGCCTCCCTCGCTGTCTCCCTAGCAGTCGCTCTCGCAGTCGCTCTCGCAGTCGCTCTCGCAGTCTCTCTCGCTGTCTCCCTCGCTGTCCCCCTCGCTGTCTCCCTAGCAGTCGCTCTCGCAGTCTCTCTCGTTGTCTTCCTCGCTGTGTCCCTCGCAGTCTCTCTCGCAGTCTCTCTCGCAGTCTCTCTCGCAGTCTCTCTCGCAGTCTCTCTCGCAGTCTCTCTCGCAGTCTTCCTCGCAGTTTCTCTCGCTGTCTCCCTCGCTATCTCCCTCGCTGTCTCTCTCGCAGTTAGTCTCGCAGTCTCTCTCGCTGTATCCCTCGCTGTCTCTCTCGCTATCTCCATAGCAGTCCCTCTCGCAGTCTCCCTCGCTGTCTCCCTCACAGTCTCCCTCACAGTCTCCCTCGCAGTCTCTCTCGCAGTCTCTCTCGCAGTCTCTCTCGCTATCTCTCTCGCTATCTCCCTCGCTATCTCCCTCGCTATCTCCCTCGCTATCTCCCTCGCTATCTCCCTCGCTATCTCCCTCGCTGTCTCCCTCGCTGTCTCTCTCGCTGTCTCCCTTGCAGTCTCCCTCGCAGTCTCCCTTGGAGTCTCTCTCGCTTTCTCCCTCGCAGTCTCTCTCGCAGTCTCTCTCGCTGTCTCTCTCGCTTTCTCCCTCGCAGTCTCTCTCGCAGTCTCTCTCGCAGTCTCTCTCGCAGTCTCTCTCGCAGTCTCCCTCGCAGTCTTCCTCGCAGTCTTCCTCGCAGTCTTCCTCGCAGTCTTCCTCGCAGTCTTCCTCGCAGTCTCCCTCGCTGTCTCCCTCGCAGTCTCTCTTGCAGTCTCTCTTGCAGTCTCTCTTGCAGTCTCTCTTGCTGTCACTCTTGCTGTCTCTCTTGCTGTCTCCCTCGCAGTCTCCCTCGCAGTCTCCCTCGCAGTCTCCCTCGCAGTCTCCCTCGCAGTCTCCCTCGCAGTCTCCCTCGCTGTCTCCCTCGCTGTCTCCCTCGCTGTCTCACGCGATCTCTCTCGCATTCTCTCTCGCATTCTCTCTCGTCTCCCTCGCAGTCTCTCTCGCTGTGTCCATCGCAGTCTCTCTCACAGTCTCTCTTGCTGTCTCTGTCGCTGTCTCCCTCGCTGTCTCCCTCGCTGTCTCCCTCGCTGTATCCCTCGCTGCCTCCCTCGCTGCCTCCCTCGCTGCCTACCTCGCTGCCTCCCTCGCAGTCTCTCTCGAAGTCTCTCTCGAAGTCTCTCTCGAAGTCTCTCACGAAGTCTCTCTCGAAGTCTCTCTCGCTGTCTCTCTCGCTGTCTCCCTCGCTTTCTCCCTCGCTTTCTCCCTCGCTGTCTCCCTCGCTGTCTCTCTCGCCGTCTCCCTCGCCGTCTCAATCGCTGTCTCCCTCGCAGTGTCTCTCGCTGTATCCCTCGCTGTTTTTCTCGCTATCTCCATTGCAGTCTCTCTCGCAGTTTCTCTCGCTTTCTCCCTCGCAGTCTCTCTCGCAGTCTCCCTCACAGTCTCACTCGCAGTCTCTCTCGCTGCCTCTCTCGCTGTCTCCCTCGCTGTCTCTCTCGCTGTCTCCCTCGCTGTCTCCCTCGAGGTCTCTCTCACAGTCTCTCTCGCAGTCTCTCTCGCTGACTCCCTCGCAGTTTCTATCGCTGTCTCCCTCGTGTTCTCTCTCGCTTTCTCTCTCGCTCTCTCCCTCGCAGTCTCTCTCGCAGTCTCTCTCGCTATCTCTCTCGCTATCTCCCTCGCTATCTCCCTCGCTATCTCCCTCGCTATCTCCCTCGCTATCTCCCTCGCTATCTCCCTCGCAGTCTCCCTCGCTGTCTCCCTCGCTGTCTCCCTCGCAGTCTCTCTCGCAGTCTCTCTCGCAGTCTCTCTCGCAGTCTCTCTCGCAGTCTCTCTCGCAGTCTCTCTCGCAGTCTCCCTCGCTGTCTCCCTCCCAGTCTCTCTCGCAGTCTCTCTCGCAGTCTCTCTCGCAGTCTCTCTCGCTGTCCCTCTCGCAGTCTCTCTCGCTGTCCCTCTCGCAGTCTCTCTCGCTGTCTCTCTCGCTGTCTCTCTCGCTGTCTCTCTCGCAGTCTCCCTTGCAGTCTCTCTCGCAGTCTCTCTCGCAGTCTCTCTCGCTGTCTCCCTCACAGTCTCTCTCGTTGTCTCCCTCGCAGTCTCTCTCGAAGTCGCTCTCGCTTTCTCCCTCGCTGTCTCTCTCGCAGTCCTTCTCGCAGTCTCTCTCGCTGTCTCTCTCGCAGTCCTTCTCGCAGTCCTTCTCGCAGTCTCTCTCGCTGTCTCCCTCGCAGTCTCTCTCGCAGTCTCTCTCGCAGTCTCTCTCGCTGTCTCTCTCGCTGTCTCTCTCGCTGTCTCTCTCGCTGTCTCCCTCGCAGTCTCTCTCGCTGTCTCTCTCGCTGTCTCTCTCGCTGTCTCCATGGCTTTCTCCCTCGCTGTCTCTCTCGCAGTCTCTCTCGCAGTCTCTCTTGCAGTCTCTCTCGCAGTCTCTCTTGCAGTCTCTCTCGCAGTCTTCGTCGCAGTTTCTCTCGCTGTCTCCCTCGCTGCCTCCCACGCTGTCTCCCTCGCAGTCTCTCTTGCAGTCTCCCTCGCTGTGTCTCTCGCTCTCTCTCTCGCAGTCTCCCTCGCTGTCTCCCTCGCTATCTCCCTCGCTGTCTCCCTCGCTGTCTCACGCGATCTCTCTCACATTCTCTCTCGTTGTCTCCCTCGCAGTCTCCCTCGCAGTCTCTCTCGCAGTGTCCCTCGCAGTCTCTCTCGCAGTCTCTATTGCTGTCTCTCTCGCTGTGTCCCTCGCTGTGTCCCTCGCTGTCTCCCTCGCTGTCTCCCTCGCTGTCTCCCTCGCTGTCTCCCTCGCTGTCTCTCTCGCTGTCTCCCTCGCTGTCTCCCTCGCTGTCTCCCTCGCTTTCTCTCTCGCTTTCTCCCTCGCTTTCTCCCTCGCTCTCTCCCTCGCAGTCTCCCTCGCAGTCTCCCTCGCAGTCTCCCTCGCAGTCTCTCTCGCAGTCTCTCTCGCAGTCTCCCTCGCAGTCTCCCTCGCTGTCTCCCTCGCTGTCTCTCTCGCTGTCTCTCTCGCTGTCTCTCTCGCTGTCTCTCTCGCTGTCTCCCTCGCAGTCTCCCTCGCAGTCTCTCTCGCTGTCTCTCTCGCTGTCTCTCTCGCTGTCTCTCTCGCTGTCTCTCTCGCTGTCTCCCTCGCAGTCTCCCTCGCTGTCTCCCTCGCTGTGTCCCTCGCTGTCTCTCTCGCAGTTTCCCTCGCTGTCTCTCTCGCAGTTTCCCTCGCTGTCTCTCTCGCAGTTTCCCTCGCTGTCTCCCTCGCTGTCTCCCTCGCTGTCTTCCACGCAGTCTCCCTCGCAGTCTCCCTCGCAGTCTCCCTCGCAGTCTCCCTCGCAGTCTCCCTCGCAGTCTCTCTCGCAGTCTCCCTCGCTGTCTCCCTCGCTTTCTCCCTCGCTGTCTCCCTCGCTGTCTCCGTCGCTGTCTCTCTCGCTGTCTCTCTCGCTGTCTCTCTCGCTGTCTCCCTCGCTGTCTCTCTCGCAGTCTCTCTCGCAGTCTCTCTCGCTGTCTCTCTCGCTGTCTCTCTCGCTGTCTCTCTCGCTGTCTCTCTCGCTGTCTCTCTCGCTGTCTCCCTCGCAGTCTCCCTCGCTGTCTCCCTCGCTGTCTCCCTCGCTGTCTCCCTCGCTGTCTCTCTCGCAGTTTCCCTCGCTGTCTCTCTCGCAGTTTCCCTCGCTGTCTCCCTCGCTGTCTCCCTCGCAGTCTCTCTCGCAGTCTCCCTCGCAGTCTCCCTCGCAGTCTCTCTCGCAGTCTCCCTCGCAGTCTCCCTCGCAGTCTCCCTCGCAGTCTCCCTCGCTGTCTCCCTCGCTGTCTCCCTCGCCATCTCCCTCGCCGTCTCCCTCGCCGTCTCCCTCGCAGTCACTCTCTCTGTATCCCCCGCTGTCTCTCTCGCTATCTCCATAGCAGTCTCTCTCACTGTCTCCCTCGCTGTCTCCCTCGCTGTCTCCCTCGCTGTCTCCCTCGCTGTCTCCCTCGCTGTCTCCCTCGCTGTCGCTGTCTCTGTCGCTGTCTCTGTCGCTGTCTCCCTCTCTGTCTCCCTCGCTGTCTCCCTCGTCGTCTCCCTCGTCATCTCCCTCGTCGTCTCCCTCGTCGTCTCCCTCGTCGTCTCCCTCGTCGTCTCCCTCGTCGTCTCCCTCGTCGTCTCCCTCGTCGTCTCCCTCGCAGTCTCTCTCGCAGTCTCTCTCGCTGTCTCTCTCGCTGTCTCTCTCGCTGTCTCTCTCAATGTCTCCCTCGCTGTCTCCCTCGCTGTCTCTCTCGCAGTCCTTCTCGCAGTCTCTCTCGCTGTCTCTCTCGCAGTCCTTCTCGCAGTCCTTCTCACAGTCTCTCTCGCTGTCTCCCTCGCAGTCTCTCTCGCAGTCTCTCTCGCAGTCTGTCTCGCTGTCTCTCTCGCTGTCTCTCTCGCTGTCTCTCTCGCTGTCTCTCTCGCTGTCTCTCTCGCTGTCTCCCTCGCAGTCTCTCTCGCTGTCTCTCTCGCTGTCTCTCTCGCTGTCTCTCTCGCTGTCTCTCTCGCTGTCTCCATGGCTTTCTCCCTCGCTGTCTCTCTCGCAGTCTCTCTCGCAGTCTCTCTTGCAGTCTCTCTCGCAGTCTCTCTTGCAGTCTCTCTCGCAGTCTTCGTCGCAGTTTCTCTCGCTGTCTCCCTCGCTGCCTCCCACGCTGTCTCCCTCGCAGTCTCTCTTGCAGTCTCCCTCGCTGTGTCTCTCGCTCTCTCTCTCGCAGTCTCCCTCGCTGTCTCCCTCGCTGTCTCCCTCGCTGTCTCCCTCGCTGTCTCCCTCGCTGTCTCACGCGATCTCTCTCACATTCTCTCTCGCTGTCTCTCTCGCTGTCTCTCTCGCTGTCTCTCACGCGATCTCTCTCACATTCTCTCTCGTTGTCTCCCTCGCAGTCTCCCTCGCAGTCTCTCTCGCAGTGTCCTTCGCAGTGTCTCTCGCAGTCTCTATTGCTGTCTCTCTCGCTGTGTCCCTCGCTGTGTCCCTCGCTGTGTCCCTCGCTGTCTCCCTCGCTGTCTCCCTCGCTGTCTCCCTCGCTGTCTCTCTCGCTGTCTCCCTCGCTATCTCCCTCGCTGTCTCCCTCGCTGTCTCCCTCGCTTTCTCTCTCGCTTTCTCCCTCGCTTTCTCCCTCGCTCTCTCCCTCGCAGTCTCCCTCGCAGTCTCCCTCGCAGTCTCCCTCGCAGTCTCTCTCGCAGTCTCTCTCGCAGTCTCCCTCGCTGTCTCCCTCGCTGTCTCCCTCGCTGTCTCTCTCGCTGTCTCTCTCGCTGTCTCTCTCGCTGTCTCTCTCGCTGTCTCTCTCGCTGTCTCCCTCGCAGTCTCTCTCGCTGTCTCTCTCGCTGTCTCTCTCGCTGTCTCCCTCGCAGTCTCCCTCGCTGTGTCCCTCGCTGTCTCTCTCGCAGTTTCCCTCGCTGTCTCTCTCGCAGTTTCCCTCGCTGTCTCTCTCGCAGTTTCCCTTGCTGTCTCCCTCGCTGTCTCCCTCGCTGTCTTCCACGCAGTCTCCCTCGCAGTCTCCCTCGCAGTCTCCCTCGCAGTCTCCCTCGCAGTCTCTCTCGCAGTCTCCCTCGCTGTCTCCCTCGCTTTCTCCCTCGCTGTCTCCCTCGCTGTCTCCGTCGCTGTCTCTGTCGCTGTCTCTCTCGCTGTCTCTCTCGCTGTCTCTCTCGCTGTCTCCCTCGCTGTCTCTCTCGCAGTCTCTCTCGCAGTCTCTCTCGCTGTCTCTCTCGCTGTCTCTCTCGCTGTCTCTCTCGCTGTCACTCTCGCTGTCTCCCTCGCAGTCTCCCTCGCTGTCTCCCTCGCTGTCTCCCTCGCTGTCGCTGTCTCTGTCGCTGTCTCTGTCGCTGTCTCCCTCTCTGTCTCCCTCGCTGTCTCCCTCGTCGTCTCCCTCGTCATCTCCCTCGTCGTCTCCCTCGTCGTCTCCCTCGTCGTCTCCCTCGTCGTCTCCCTCGTCGTCTCCCTCGTCGTCTCCCTCGCAGTCTCTCTCGCAGTCTCTCTTGCAGTCTCTCTCGCTGTCTCTCTCGCTGTCTCTCTCGCTGTCTCTCTCGCTGTCTCTCTCGCTGTCTCTCTCAATGTCTCCCTCGCTGTCTCCCTCGCTGTCTCCCTTCTGTCTCCCTCGCTCTATCCCTCGCTGTATCACTCGCAGTCTCACTCGCAGTCTCACTCGCAGTCTCTCTCGCAGTCTCTCTCGCAGTCTCTCTCGCAGTCTCTCTCGCTGTCTCTCTCGCTGTCTCTCTCGCTGTCTCCCTCTCAGTCTCTCTCACTCTCTCTCTCGCAGTCTCTCTCGTCGTCTCTCTCTCCATCTCTCTCTCCATCTCTCTCGCCGTCTCTCTCGCCGTCTCTCTCGCAGTCTCGCTCGCAGTCTCCCTCGCAGTCTCCCTCGCAGTCTCCCTCGCAGTCTCTCTCGCAGTCTCTCTCGCAGTCTCTCTCGCAGTCTCTCTCGCAGTCTCCCTCGCAGTCTCCCTCGCAGTCTCTCTCGCTGTCTCTCTCGCAGTCTCTCGCAGTCTCTCTCGCAGTCTCTCTCGCAGTCTCTCTCGCTGTCCCTCTCGCAGTCTCTCTCGCAGTCTCCCTCGCAGTCTCTCTCGCAGTCTCTCTCGCAGTCTCTCTCGCAGTCTCTCTCAATGTACTCTCGCTGTCTCCCTCGCTCTATCCCTCGCTCTATCCCTCGCTCTATCCCTCGCTGTATCTCTCGCAGTCTCTCTCGCAGTCTCTCTCGCAGTCTCTCTCGCTGTCTCCCTCTCAGTCTCTCTCACTCTCTCTCTCGCATTCTCTCTCGTCGTCTCTCTCTCCATCTCTCTCACCATCTCTCTCGCTGTCTCTCTCGCCGTCTCCCTCGCAGTCTGCCTCGCAGTCTCCCTCGCAGTCTCTCTCGCAGTCTCTCTCGCAGTCTCCCTCGCAGTCTCCCTCGCAGTCTCCCTCGCAGTCTCCCTCGCAGTCTCCCTCGCAGTCTCCCTCGCAGTCTCCCTCACAGTCTCTCTCGCTGTCTCCATTGCAGTCTCCCACACAGTCTCTGTCGCTTTCTCCCTCGCTTTCTCCCTCGCAGTCTCTCTCGCAGTCTCTCTCGCAGTCTCTCTCGCAGTCTCTCTCGCTGTCCCTCTCGCAGTCTCTCTCGCAGTCTCTCTCGCTGTCTCCCTCGCAGTCTCTCTCGCAGTCTCCTATGCAGTCTCTCTCGCTGTCTCTCTCGCTGTCTCCCTCGCAGTCTCCCTCACAGTCTCCCTCGCAGTCTCCCTCGCAGTCTCCCTCGCAGTCTCCCTCGCAGTCTCCCTCGCAGTCTCTCTCGCTGTCTCCCTCGCTGTTTCCCTCACAGTCTCCCTCGCTGTCTCCCTCGCTGTCTCCCTCGCAGTCTCTCACGCAGTCGCTCTCACTTTCTCCCTCGCTGTCTCTCTTGCAGTCCTTCTCGCAGTCTCTGTTGCTGTCTCCCTCGCTGTCTCCCTCGCTGTCTCCCTCGCTGTCTCCCTCGCTGTCTCCCTCGCTGTCTCCCTCGCTGTCTCCCTCGCTGTCTTCCACGCTGTCTCCCTCGCAGTCTCCCTCGCAGTCTCCCTCGCAGTCTCCCTCGCAGTCTCCCTCGCAGTCTCCCTCGCAGTCTCTCTCGCTGTCTCCCTCGCTTTCTCTCTCGCTGTCTCTCTCGCTGTCTCCCTCGCAGTCTCTCTTGCAGTCTCTCTTGCAGTCTCTCTCGCTGTCTCCCTCGCTGTCTCCCTCGCTGTCTCCCTCGCTGTCTCCCTCGCTGTCTCCCTCGCTCTCCCCCTCGCTCTCCCCCTCGCTCTCCCCCTCGCTCTCCCCCTCGCTCTCCCCCTCGCTCTCCCCCTCGCTCTCTCCCTCGCAGTCTCCCTCGCTGTCTCTCTCGCAGTCTCTCTCGCTGTCTTCCTCGCAGTCTCTCTCGCAGTCTCTCTCGCAGTCTCTCTCGCAGTCTTCCTCTCAGTTTCTCTCGCTGTCTCCCTCGCTGCCTCCCACGCTGTCTCCCTCGCTGTCTCACGCGATCTCTCTCGCATTCTCTCTCGTTGTCTCCCTTGCAGTCTCTCTCGCTGTGTCCCTCGCAGTCTCTCTCGCAGTCTCTATTGCTGCGTCTGTCGCTGTCTCCCTCGCTGTCTCCCTCGCTGTCTCCCTCGCTGTCTCCCTCGCTGTCTCCCTCGCTGTCTCCCTCGCTGTCTCCCTCGCTGCCTCCCTCGCAGTCTCTCTCGAAGTCTCTCTCGCTGTCTACGTCGCTGTCTCCCTCGCTGTCTCCCTCGCTGTCTCTCTCGCTGCCTCCCTCGCAGTCTCTCTCGAAGTCTCTCTCGCTGTCTACGTCGCTGTCTCCCTCGCTGTCTCCCTCGCTGTCTCTCTCGCTGCCTCCCTCGCAGTCTCTCTCGAAGTCTCTCTCGCTGTCTACCTCGCTGTCTCCCTCGCTCTCTCTCTCGCTCTCTCCCTCGCCGTCTCCCTCGCCGTCTTAATCGCTGTCTCCCTCGCATTCTCTCTCGCAGTGTCTCTCGCTGTATCCCTCGCTGTCTCTCTCGCTATCTCCATAGCAGTCTCTCTCGCAGTTTCTCTCGCTTCCTCCCTCGCAGTCTCTCTCGCTGTCTCCCTCACAGTGTCTCTCGCTGTCTCTCTCACTGTCTCCCTCGCTGTCTCCCTCACAGTCTCTCTCGCTGTCTCCCTCGCTGTCTCCCTCGAGGTCTCTCTCGCAGTCTCTCTCGCAGTCTCTCTCGCAGTCTCTCTCGCAGTCTCTCTCGCAGTCTCTCTCGCTGTCTCTCTCGCTGTCTCTCTCGCTGACTCCCTCGCAGTTTCTATCGCTGTCTCCCTCGCAGTCTCTCTCGCTTTCTCCCTCGCTCTCTCCCTCGCAGTCTCTCTCGCTGTCTCCCTCGCTGTCTCCCTCACAGTCTCCCTCGCTGTTTCCCTCGCTGTCTACCTCACTCTCTCTCTCGCTGTCACCCTCGCTGTCTCCCTTGCAGTCTCCCACACAGTCTCTCACGCTTTCTCCCTCGCTTTCTCCCTCGCTTTCTCCCTCGCTTTCTCCCTCGCAGTCTCTCTCGCAGTCTCTCTCGCAGTCTCTCTCGCTGTCTTTCTCGCTGTCTCTCTCGCTGTCTCCCTCGCTGTCTCCCTCGCTGTCTCCCTCGCTGTCTCCCTCGCAGTCTCTCTCGCTGTGTCCCTCGCAGTCTCTCTCGCAGTCTCTCTCGCAGTCTCTCTCGCTGTCCCACTCGCAGTCTCCCTCGCAGTCTCTCTCGCAGTCTCCTTTGCAGTCTCTCTCGCTGTCTCTCTCGCTGTCTCTCTCGCTGTCTCTCTCGCTGTCTCTCTCGCTGTCTCTCTCGCTGTCTCTCTCGCAGTCTCCCTCGCAGTCTGCCTCGCAGTTTCCCTCGCAGTCTCTTTCGCTGTCTCCCTCACAGTCTCTTTCGCTGTCTCCCTCGCAGTCTCTCTCGCAGTCGCTCTCACTTTCTCCCTCGCTGTCTCTCTCGCAGTCCTTCTCGCAGTCCTTCTCGCAGTCTCTCTCGCAGTCACTCTCGCTGTCTCTCTCGCTGTCTCTCTCGCTGTCTCTCTCGCTGTCTCTCTCGCTGTCTCCCTCGCTGTCTCCCTCGCTGTCTCCCTCGCTGTCTCCCTCGCTATCTCCCTCGCTTTCTCCCTCGCTGTCTCTCTCGCAGTCTCTCTCGCAGTCTCTCTCGCTGTCTCTCTCGCTGTCTCTCTCGCTGTCTCTCTCGCTGTCTCCCTCGCAGTCTCCCTCGCAGTCTCCCTCGCTGTCTCCCTCGCTGTCTCCCTCGCTGTCTCCCTCGCTGTCTCCCTCGCTGTCTCCCTCGCTGTGTCCCTCGCTGTCTCTCTCGCAGTTTCCCTCGCTGTCTCTCTCGCAGTTTCCCTCGCTGTCTCCCTCGCTGTCTCCCTCGCAGTCTCCCTCGCAGTCTCCCTCGCAGTCTCCCTCGCAGTCTCCCTCGCAGTCTCTCTCGCAGTCTCCCTCGCAGTCTCCCTCGCAGTCTCCCTCGCTGTCTCCCTCGCTGTCTCCCTCGCTGTCTCCCTCGCTGTCTCCCTCGCCGTCTCCCTCGCAGTCACTCTCTCTGTATCCCCCGCTGTCTCTCTCGCTATCTCCATAGCAGTCTCTCTCGCTGTCTCCCTCGCTGTCTCCCTCGCAGTCTCCCTCGCAGTCTCCCTCGCTGTCTCCCTCGCTGTCTCCCTCGCTGTGTCCCTCGCTGTCTCTCTCGCAGTTTCCCTCGCTGTCTCTCTCGCAGTTTCCCTCGCTGTCTCCCTCGCTGTCTCCCTCGCAGTCTCCCTCGCAGTCTCCCTCGCAGTCTCCCTCGCAGTCTCCCTCGCAGTCTCTCTCGCAGTCTCCCTCGCAGTCTCCCTCGCAGTCTCCCTCGCTGTCTCCCTCGCTGTCTCCCTCGCTGTCTCCCTCGCTGTCTCCCTCGCCGTCTCCCTCGCAGTCACTCTCTCTGTATCCCCCGCTGTCTCTCTCGCTATCTCCATAGCAGTCTCTCTCGCTGTCTCCCTCGCTGTCTCCCTCGCTGTCTCCCTCGCTGTCTCCGTCTCTGTCGCTGTCTCTGTCGCTGTCTCTGTCGCTGTCTCCCTCTCTGTCTCCCTCTCTGTCTCCCTCTCTGTCTCCCTCTCTGTCTCCCTCGCCGTCTCCCTCGTCGTCTCCCTCGTCGTCTCCCTCGTCGTCTCCCTCGTCGTCTCCCTCGTCGTCTCCCTCGCAGTCTCTCTCGCAGTCTCTCTCGCTGTCTCTCTCGCTGTCTCTCTCGCTGTCTCTCTCGCTGTCTCTCTCGCTGTCTCTCTCAATGTACTCTCGCTGTCTCCCTCGCTGTCTCCCTCGCTGTCTCCCTTCTGTCTCCCTCGCTCTATCCCTCGCTGTATCACTCGCAGTCTCACTCGCAGTCTCTCTCGCTGTCTCTCTCGCTGTCTCTCTCGCTGTCTCTCTCGCTGTCTCCCTCTCAGTCTCTCTCACTCTCTCTCTCGCAGTCTCTCTCGTCGTCTCTCTCTCCATCTCTCTCTCCATCTCTCTCGCCGTCTCTCTCGCCGTCTCTCTCGCAGTCTCGCTCGCAGTCTCCCTCGCAGTCTCTCTCGCAGTCTCTCTCGCAGTCTCTCTCGCAGTCTCTCTCGCAGTCTCTCTCGCAGTCTCTCTCGCAGTCTCCCTCGCAGTCTCCCTCGCAGTCTCTCTCGCTGTCTCCCTCGCAGTCTCTCTCGCAGTCTCTCGCAGTCTCTCTCGCAGTCTCTCTCGCAGTCTCTCTCGCAGTCTCTCTCGCTGTCTCCCTCACTGTCTCCCTCACTGTCTCCCTCGCTGTCTCCCTCGCTGTCTCCCTCACTGTCTCCCTCACTGTGTCCCTCGCTCTCTCCCTCGCAGTCTCTCTCGCAGTCTCCCTCACCGTCTCCCACGCCGTCTCTCTCGCAGTCTCTCTCGCTGTGTTCCTCGCAGTTTCTCTCGCAGTTTCTCTCGCTGTCTCCCTCGCTGTCTCCCTCGCTGTCTCGCTCGCTGTCTCCCTCGCTGTCTCCCTCGCTGTCTCCCTCGCTCTCTCCCTCGCTCTCTCCCTCGCAGTCTCCCTCGCAGTCTCCCTCGCCGTCTCCCATGCCGTCTCTCTCGCAGTCTCTCTCGCTGCCATCCTCGCTGTTTCTCTCGCTGTCTCCCTCGCTGTCTCCCTCGCTGTCTCCCTCACTGTCTCCCCCGCTGTCTCTGTCTCTGTCTCTGTCTCTGTCTCTGTCTCTGTCTCTGTCTCTGTCGCTGTCGCTGTCGCTGTCGCTGTCGCTGTCTCTGTCTCTGTCGCTGTCTCTGTCGCTGTCTCTGTCTCTGTCTCTGTCGCTGTCTCTGTCGCTGTCTCCCTCGCTGTCTCCCTGGCCGTCTCCCTGGCCGTCTCCCTGGCCGTCTCCCTGGCCGTCTCCCTCGCAGTCTCTCTCGCAGTCTCTCTCGCAGTCTCACTCGCTGTCTCTCTCAATGTACTCTCGCTGTCTCCCTCGCTGTCTCACTCGCTCTATCCCTCGCTGTATCTCTCGCAGTCTCTCTCACTGTCTCTCTCGCTGTCTCCCTCGCAGTCTCTCTCGCTCTCTCCCTCACTGTCTCTCTCGCCGTCTCTCTCGCCGTCTCTCTCGCCGTCTCTCTCGCCGTCTCTCTCTCCATCTCTCTCGCCGTCTCTCTCGCAGTCTCCCTCGCTGTCTCTCTCGCAGTCTCTCTCGCTGTCTCTCTCGCAGTCTCTCTCGCAGTCTCCTTTGCAGTCTCTCTCGCTGTCTCTCTCGCTGTCTCTCTCGCTGTCTCCCACGCTGTCTCCCTCGCAGTCTCCCTCGCAGTCTCCCTCGCAGTCTCCCTCGCAGTCTCTCTCGCAGTCTCTCTCGCTGTACTCTCGCTGTCTCCCTCGCTGTCTCACTCGCTCTATCCCTCGCTGTATCTCTCGCAGTCTCTCTCGCAGTCTCTCTCGCTGTCTCTCTCGCAGTCTCTCTCGCAGTCTCTCTCGCTGTCTCTCTCGCAGGCTCCCTCGCAGTCTCTCTCGCAGTCACTCTTGCAGTCACTCTTGCAGTCTCTCTCGCAGTCTCTCTCGCAGTCTCCCTCGCAGTCTCCCTCGCAGTCTCTCTCGCTGTCTCCCTCGCTGTTTCCCTCACAGTCTCTCTCGCTGTCTCCCTCGCAGTCTCTCTCGAAGTCGCTCTCGCTTTCTCCCTCGCTGTCTCTCTCGCAGTCCTTCTCGCAGTCCTTCTCGCAGTCTCTCTCGCTGCCTCTCTCGCTGTCTCTCTCGCTGTCTCTCTCGCAGTCTCTCTCGCTGTCTCCCTCGCTGTCTCCCTCGCTGTCTCCCTCGCTGTCTCCCTCGCTGTCTCCCTCGCTGTGTCTCTCGCTCTCTCCCTCGCTGTCTCCCTCGCTGTCTCATGCGCTCTCTCTCGCAGTCTCTCTCGCTGTCTCCCTCACTGTGTCCCTCGCTGTGTCCCTCGCTGTCTCCCTCGCAGTCTCCCTCGCTGTCTCCCTCGCCATCTCCCTTGCAGTCACTCTCTCTGTATCCCGGGCTGTCTCTCTCGCTGTCTCTCTCGCAGTCTCCCTCGCAGTCTGCCTCGCAGTCTCCCTCGCAGTCTCTTCCGCTGTCTCCCTCGCTGTTTCCCTCACAGTCTCTTTCGCAGTCTCCCTCGCAGTCTCCCTCGCAGTCTCTCTCGCAGTCGCTCTCACTTTCTCCCTCGCTGTCTCTCTCGCTGTCTCTCTCGCAGTCCTTCTCGCAGTCCTTCTCGCAGTCTCTCTCGCTGTCTCTCTCGCTGTCTCCCTCGCTGTCTCCCTCGCTGTCTCCCTCGCTGTCTCCTTCACAGTCTCTCTCGCTTTCTCCCTCGCAGTCTCCCTCGCAGTCTCCCTCACCGTCTCCCTCGCCGTCTCTCTCGCAGTCTCTCTCGCCGTCTTCCTCGCAGTTTCTCTCGCTGTCTCCCTCGCTGTCTCCCTCGCTGCCTCCCTCGCTGTCTCCCTAGCAGTCACTCTCGCAGTCGCTCTCGCAGTCTCTCTCGCTGTCTCCCTCGCTGTCTCCCTCGCTGCCTCACTCGCTGTCTCCCTAGCAGTCGCTCTCGCAGTCTCTCTCGCAGTCTTCCTCGCTGTGTCCCTCGCAGTCTCTCTCGCAGTCTCTCTCGCGGTCTCTCTCGCAGTCTCTCTCGCAGTCTCCCTCGCAGTCTCCCTCGCAGTCTCTCTCGCTGTCTCTCTCGCTGTCTCCCTCGCTGTCTCCCTCACTGTCTCCCTCGCTGTCTCCCTCGCTGTCTCCCACGCTGTCTCCCTCGCAGTCTCCCTCGCAGTCTCTCTCGCAGTCTCTCTCGCAGTCTCTCTCGCTGTCTCGCTCGCTGTCTCCCTCGCTTTCTCCCTCGCTGTCTCCCTCGCTGTCTCCCTCGCTGTCTCTCTCGCTGTCTCCCTCGCAGTCTCTCTCACAGTCTCTCTCGCTGTCTCCCTCGCTGTCTCCCTCGCTGTCTCCCTCGCTGTCTCCCTCACTGTGTTCCTCACTGTGTCCCTCACTCTCTCCCTCGCTCTCTCCCTCGCAGTCTCCCTCGCAGTCTCCCTCGCAGTCTCCCTCGCCGTCTCCCTCGCCGTCTCCCTCGCCGTCTCTCTCGCAGTCTCTCTCGCTGTCTTCCTCGCAGTTTCTCTCACTGTCTCCCTCGCTGTCTCCCTCGCTGTCTCCCTCGCTGTCTCCCTCGCTGCCTCCCTCGCTGTCTCCCTAGCAGTCGCTCTCGCAGTCTCTCTCGCAGTCTCTCTCGCAGTCTCCCTCACTGTCTCCCTCGCTGTCTCCCTCGCTGCCTCCCTCGCTGTCTCCCTACCAGTCTCTCTCGCAGTCTCTCTCGCTGTCTCTCTCGCTGTCTCTCTCGCTGTCTTACTCACAGTTTCTCTCGCTGTCTCCCTCGCTGCCTCCCACGCTGTCTCCCTCGCTGTCTCACGCGATCTCTCTCGCATTCTCTCTCGTTGTCTCCCTTGCAGTCTCTCTCGCTGTGTCCCTCGCAGTCTCTCTCGCAGTCTCTCTCGCAGTCTCTGTTGCTGTCTCTGTCGCTGTCTCCCTCGCTGTCTCCCTCGCTGTCTCCCTCGCTGTCTCCCTCGCTGTCTCCCTCGCTGTCTCCCTCGCAGTCTCTCTCGCTGTCTCCCACACAGTCTCTCTCGCTGTCTCCCTCGCAGTCTCTCTCGAAGTCGCTCTCGCTTTCTCCCTCGCTGTCTCTCTCGCTGTCTCTCTCGCTGTCTCTCTCGCAGTCCTTCTCGCAGTCCTTCTCGCAGTCTCTCTCGCTGTCTCCAGCGCTGTCTCCCTCGCTGTCTCCCTCGCTGTCTCCCTCGCTGTCTCCCACGCAGTCTCTCTCGCTGTCTCTCTCGCTGTCTCCATGGCTTTCTCCCTCGCTGTCTCTCTCGCTGTCTCTCTCGCTTTCTCTCTCACTGTCTCTATCGCTGTCTCTCTCGCTGTCTCTCTCGCTGTCTCCCTCGCTGTCTCTCTCGCTGTCTCCCTCGCTGTCTCCCACGCAGTCTCTCTCGCTGTCTCTCTCGCTGTCTCCATGGCTTTCTCCCTCGCTGTCTCTCTCGCTGTCTCTCTCGCTTTCTCTCTCGCTGTCTCTCTCGCTGTCTCTCTCGCTGTCTCTCTCGCTGTCTCCCTCGCTGTCTCCCTCGCTGTCTCCCTCGCTGTCTCCCTTGCAGTCTCTCTTGCAGTCTCTCTCGCTGTCTCCCTCGCTGTGTCTCTCGCTCTCTCCCTCGCTGTCTCCCTCGCTGTCTCACGCGCTCTCTCTCGCAGTCTCTCTCGCTGTCTCTCTCGCTGTCTCCCTCGCTGTCTCCCTCGTCGTCTCCCTCGCCGTCTCCCTTGCAGTCACTCTCTCTGTATCCCCGGCTGTCTCTCTCGCTATCTCCATAGCAGTATCTCTCACTGTCTCCCTCGCTGTCTCTGTCTCTGTCGCTGTCTCTGTCGCTGTCTCTGTCGCTGTCTCTGTCGCTGTCTCTGTCGCTGTCTCCCTCGCTGTCTCCCTCGTCGTCTCACTCGCCGTCTCCCTGGCCGTCTCCCTGGCCGTCTCCCTGGCCGTCTCCCTGGCCGTCTCCCTGGCCGTCTCCCTCGCTGTCTCTCTCGCAGTCTCTCTCGCTGTCTCTCTCAATGTACTCTCGCTGTCTCCCTCGCTGTCTCACTCGCTCTATCCCACGCTGTATCTCTCGCAGTCTCTCTCACAGTCTCTCTCGCTGTCTCTCTCGCTGTCTCCCTCGCAGTCTCTCTCGCTCTCTCCCTCACTGTCTCTCTCGCCGTCTCTCTCGCCGTCTCGCCGTCTCTCTCTCCATCTCTCTCTCCATCTCTCTCTCCATCTCTCTCGCCATCTCTCTCGCAGTCTCCCTCGCTGTCTCCCTCGCAGTCTCTCTCGCAGTCTCTCTCGCAGTCTCCCTCGCAGTCTCCCTCGCAGCCTCTCTCGCAGTCTCTCTCGCAGTCTCTCTCGCAGTCTCCCTCGCTGTCTCCCTCCCAGTCTCTCTCGCAGTCTCTCTCGCAGTCTCTCTCGCTGTCCCTCTCGCAGTCTCTCTCGCAGTCCCTCTCGCTGTCTCTCTCGCTGTCTCTCTCGCTGTCTCTCTCGCTGTCTCCCTCGCTGTCTCCCTCGCAGTCTCTCTTGCAGTCTCTCTCGCTGTCTCCCTCGCTGTCTCCCTCGCTGTCTGCCTCGCTGTCTGCCTCGCTGTCTCCCTCGCTGTCTCCCTCGCTGTCTCCCTCGCTGTCTCCCTCGCTGTCTCCCTCGCTGTCTCCCTCGCTCTCTCCCTCGCAGTCTCCCTCGCTGTCTCCCTCGCTGTCTCCCTCGCTGTCTCCCTTGCTGTCTCCCTTGCTGTCTCCCTCGCCGTCTCTCTCGCTTTCTCTCTTGCTGTCTTCCTCGCAGTTTCTCTCGCTGTCTCCCTCGCTGTCTCCCTCGCTGTCTCCCTCGCTGTCTCCCTCGCTGCCTCCCTCGCTGTCTCCCTAGCAGTCGCTCTCGCAGTCTCTCTCGCTGTCTCCCTCGCTGTCTCCCTCGCTGTCTCCCTCGCTGTCTCCCTCGCTGTCTCCCTCGCTGCCTCCCTCGCAGTCTCTCTCGCTGTCTCTCTCGCTCTCTCTCGCCGTCTCCCTCGCAGCCTCTCTCGCAGTGTCTCTCGCTGTATCCCTCGCTGTCTCTCTCGCTATGTCCCTAGCAGTTTCTCACGCAGTTTCTCTCGCTTTCTGCCTCGCAGTCTCTCTCGCTGTCTCCCTCGCAGTCTCTCTCGCAGTCTCTCTCGCAGTCTCTCTCGCAGTCTCTCTCGCAGTCTCTCTCGCTGTCTCCCTCGCTGTCTCCCTCGCTGTCTCCCTCGCTGTCTCCCTCGCAGTCTCTCTCGCAGTCTCTCTCGCTGTCTCCCTCGCAGTCTCTATCGCAGTCTCTCTCGCTTTCTCCCTCGCTCTGTCCCTCGCAGACTCTCTCGCTGTCTCCCTCGCAGTCTCCCTCGCAGTCTCCCTCGCAGTCTCCCTCGCAGTCTCCCTCGCTGTCTGCCTCGCAGTCTCTCTCGCTCTCTCCCTCGCTGTCTCTCTCGCCGTCTCTCTCGCCGTCTCTCTCGCCGTCTCTCTCTCCATCTCTCTCTCCATCTCTCTCGCAGTCTCCCTCGCTGTCTCCCTCGCAGTCTCTCTCGCAGTCTCCCTCGCAGTCTCTCTCGCAGTCTCTCTCGCTGTCTCCCTCGCTGTCTCCCTTCCAGTTTCTCTCGCAGTCTCTCTCGCAGTCTCATTCGCTGTCCCTCTCGCAGTCTCTCTCGCAGTCTCTCTCGCTGTCTCTCTCGCAGTCTCTCTCGCAGTCTCCTTTGCAGTCTCTCTCGCTGTCTCTCTCGCTGTCTCTCTCGCTGTCTCTCTCGCTGTCTCTCTCGCTGTCTCTCTCGCAGTCTCTCTCGCAGTCTCTCTCGCAGTCTCTGTCGCAGTCTCTCTCGCTGTCTCCCTCGATTTCTCCCTCGCTGTCTCTCTCGCTGTCTCCCTCGCTGTCTCTCTCGCTGTCTCTCTCGCTGTCTCTCTCGCTGTCTCTCTCGCTGTCTCCCTCGCAGTCTCTCTTGCAGTCTCTCTCGCTGTCTCCCTCGCTGTCTCCCTCGCTGTCTCCCTCGCTGTCTCCCTCGCAGTTTCTCTCGCTTTCTCCCTCGCAGTCTCTCGCGCTGTCTCCCTCGCAGTCTCTCTCGCAGTCCTTCTCGCAGTCTCTCTCGCTGTCTCCCTCGCTGTCTCCCTCGCTGTCTCCCTCGCTGTCTCCCTCGCTGTCTCCCTCGCTGTCTCCCACGCAGTCTCTCTCGCTGTCTCCATGGCTTTCTCCCTCGCTGTCTCTCTCGCTGTCTCTCTCGCTTTCTCTCTCACTGTCTCTATCGCTGTCTCTCTCGCTGTCTCTCTCGCTGTCTCTCTCGCTGTCTCTCTCGCTGTCTCCCTCGCTGTCTCCCTCGCTGTCTCCCTCGCTGTCTCCCTTGCAGTCTCTCTTGCAGTCTCTCTCGCTGTCTCCCTCGCTGTGTCTCTCGCTCTCTCCCTCGCTGTCTCCCTCGCTGTCTCACGCGCTCTCTCTCGCAGTCTCTCTCGCTGTCTCTCTCGCTGTGTCCCTCGCTGTGGCCCTCGCTGTGTCCCTCGCTGTCTCTCTCGCAGTCTCCCTCGCTGTCTCCCTCGCTGTCTCCCTTGCTGTCTCCCTCGCTGTCTCCCTCGCAGTCTCTCTCGCAGTCTCTCTCGCTGTCTCCCTCGCTGTCTCCCTCGTCGTCTCCCTCGCCGTCTCCCTTGCAGTCACTCTCTCTGTATCCCCGGCTGTCTCTCTCGCTATCTCCATAGCAGTATCTCTCACTGTCTCCCTCGCTGTCTCTGTCTCTGTCGCTGTCTCTGTCGCTGTCTCTGTCGCTGTCTCTGTCGCTGTCTCTGTCGCTGTCTCTGTCGCTGTCTCCCTCGTCGTCTCACTCGCCGTCTCCCTGGCCGTCTCCCTGGCCGTCTCCCTGGCCGTCTCCCTGGCCGTCTCCCTCGCTGTCTCTCTCGCAGTCTCTCTCGCTGTCTCTCTCAATGTACTCTCGCTGTCTCCCTCGCTGTCTCACTCGCTCTATCCCTCGCTGTATCTCTCGCAGTCTCTCTCACAGTCTCTCTCGCTGTCTCTCTCGCTGTCTCCCTCGCAGTCTCTCTCGCTCTCTCCCTCACTGTCTCTCTCGCCGTCTCTCTCGCCGTCTCGCCGTCTCTCTCTCCATCTCTCTCTCCATCTCTCTCGCCATCTCTCTCGCAGTCTCCCTCGCTGTCTCCCTCGCAGTCTCTCTCGCAGTCTCTCTCGCAGTCTCCCTCGCAGTCTCCCTCGCAGCCTCTCTCGCAGTCTCTCTCGCAGTCTCTCTCGCAGTCTCCCTCGCTGTCTCCCTCCCAGTCTCTCTCGCAGTCTCTCTCGCAGTCTCTCTCGCTGTCCCTCTCGCAGTCTCTCTCGCAGTCCCTCTCGCAGTCTCTCTCGCAGTCCCTCTCGCTGTCTCTCTCGCTGTCTCTCTCGCTGTCTCTCTCGCTGTCTCCCTCGCTGTCTCCCTCGCAGTCTCTCTTGCAGTCTCTCTTGCAGTCTCTCTCGCTGTCTCCCTCGCTGTCTCCCTCGCTGTCTCCCTCGCTGTCTCCCTCGCTGTCTCCCTCGCTCTCTGCCTCGCTGTCTCCCTCGCTGTCTCCCTCGCTGTCTCCCTCGCTGTCTCCCTCGCTGTCTCCCTCGCTGTCTCCCTCGCTGTCTCCCTCGCTCTCTCCCTCGCTCTCTCCCTCGCAGTCTCCCTCGCTGTCTCCCTCGCTGTCTCCCTTGCTGTCTCCCTTGCTGTCTCCCTCGCCGTCTCTCTCGCAGTCTCTCTTGCTGTCTTCCTCGCAGTTTCTCTCGCTGTCTCCCTCGCTGTCTCCCTCGCTGTCTCCCTCGCTGTCTCCCTCGCTGTCTCCCTCGCTATCTCCCTCGCTGCCTCCCTCGCTGTCTCCCTAGCAGTCGCTCTCGCAGTCTCTCTCGCAGTCTCCCTCGCTGTCTCCCTCGCTGTCTCCCTCGCTGTCTCCCTCGCAGTCTCCCTCGCTGTCTCCCTCGCTGCCTCCCTCGCAGTCTCTCTCGCTGTCTCTCTCGCTCTCTCTCGCCGTCTCCCTCGCAGCCTCTCTCGCAGTGTCTCTCGCTGTATCCCTCGCTGTCTCTCTCGCTATGTCCCTAGCAGTTTCTCACGCAGTTTCTCTCGCTTTCTCCCTCGCAGTCTCTCTCGCTGTCTCCCTCGCAGTCTCTCTCGCTGTCTCTCTCGCAGTCTCTCTCGCAGTCTCTCTCGCAGTCTCTCTCGCAGTCTCTCTCGCAGTCTCTCTCGCTGTCTCCCTCGCTGTCTCCCTCGCTGTCTCCCTCGCTGTCTCCCTCGCAGTCTCTCTCGCAGTCTCTCTCGCTGTCTCCCTCGCAGTCTCTATCGCAGTCTCTCTCGCTTTCTCCCTCGCTCTGTCCCTCGCAGACTCTCTCGCTGTCTCCCTCGCAGTCTCCCTCGCAGTCTCCCTCGCAGTCTCCCTCGCAGTCTCCCTCGCAGTCTCCCTCGCTGTCTCCCTCGCAGTCTCTCTTGCTCTCTCCCTCGCTGTCTCTCTCGCCGTCTCTCTCGCCGTCTCTCTCGCCGTCTCTCTCTCCGTCTCTCTCTCCATCTCTCTCGCAGTCTCCCTCGCTGTCTCCCTCGCAGTCTCTCTCGCAGTCTCCCTCGCAGTCTCTCTCGCAGTCTCTCTCGCAGTCTCTCTCGCTGTCTCCCTCGCTGTCTCCCTCCCAGTCTCTCTCGCAGTCTCTCTCGCAGTCTCTCTCGCTGTCCCTCTCGCAGTCTCTCTCGCAGTCTCTCTCGCTGTCTCTCTCGCAGTCTCTCTCGCAGTCTCCTTTGCAGTCTCTCTCGCTGTCTCTCTCGCTGTCTCTCTCGCTGTCTCTCTCGCTGTCTCTCTCGCTGTCTCTCTCGCAGTCTCTGTCGCAGTCTCTCTCGCTGTCTCCCTCGATTTCTCCCTCGCTGTCTCTCTCGCTGTCTCTCTCGCTGTCTCTCTCGCTGTCTCTCTCGCTGTCTCCCTCGCAGTCTCTCTTGCAGTCTCTCTTGCAGTCTCTCTCGCTGTCTCCCTCGCTGTCTCCCTCGCTGTCTCCCTCGCTGTCTCCCACGCAGTTTCTCTCGCTTTCTCCCTCGCAGTCTCTCTCGCTGTCTCCCTCGCAGTCTCTCTCGCAGTCTCTCTCGCAGTCTCTCTCGCAGTCTCTCTCGCAGTCTCTCTCGCAGTCTCTCTCGCTGTCTCCCTCACAGTCTCCCTCGCTGTCTCCCTCGCAGTCTCTCTCGCAGTCTCTCTCGCAGTCTCTCTCGCAGTCTCTCTCGCTGTCTCCCTCGCAGTCTCTATCGCTGTCTCCCTCGCAGTCTCTCTCGCAGTCTCTCTCGCTTTCTCCCTCGCTCTGTCCCTCGCAGACTCTCTCGCTGTCTCCCTCGCAGTCTCCCTCGCTGTCTCCCTCGCTGTCTCTCTCGCTGTCTCTCTCGCTGTCTCTCTCGCTGTCTCCCTCGCAGTCTCTCTTGCAGTCTCCCTCGCTGTCTCCCTCGCTGTCTCCCTCGCTGTCTCCCTCGCTGTCTCCCTCGCTGTGTCCTTCGCTCTCTCCCTCGCTCTCTCCCTCGCAGTCTCCCTCGCAGTCTCCCTCGCTGTCTCTCTCGCTGTCTTCCTCGCAGTTTCTCTCGCTGTCTCCCTCGCTGTCTCCCTCGCTGTCTCCCTCGCTGTCTCCCTCGCTGTCTCCCTCGCTGCCTCCCTCGCTGTCTCCCTCGCTGTCTCCCTCGCAGTCGCTCTCGCAGTCTCTCTCGCAGTCTCCCTCGCAGTCTCCCTCGCAGTCTCCCTCGCTGTCTCCCTCGCTGTCTCCCTCGCTGTCTCCCTCGCTGTCTCCCTCGCTGTCTCTCTCGCTGTCCCTCTCGCAGTCTCTCTCGCAGTCCCTCTCGCAGTCTCTCTCGCTGTCTCTCTCGCTGTCTCCCTCGCAGTCTCTCTTGCAGTCTCTCTTGCAGTCTCTCTCGCTGTCTCCCTCGCTGTCTCCCTCGCTGTCTCCCTCGCTGTCTCCCTCGCTGCCTCCCTCGCAGTCTCTCTCGAAGTCTCTCTCGCTGTCTCCCTCGCTGTCTCTCTCGCTCTCTCTCTCGCCGTCTCCCTCGCAGTCTCTCTCGCAGTGTCTCTCGCTGTATCCCTCGCTGTCTCTCTCGCTATTTCCCTAGCAGTCTCTCTCGCAGTTTCCCTCGCTGTCTCCCTCGCAGTCTCTCTCGCTGTCTCTCTCGCAGTCTCTCTCGCTGTCTCCCTCGCAGTCTCTATCGCTGTCTCCCTCGCAGTCTCTCTCGCAGTCTCTCTTGCTTTCTCCCTCGCTCTGTCCCTCGCAGACTCTCTCGCTGTCTCCCTCGCTGTCTCCCTCGCAGTCTCCCTCGCTGTCTCCCTCGCTGTCTCCCTCGCAGTCTCTCTCGCAGTCTTCCTCGCTGTCTCCCTCGTTGTCTCCCTCGTTGTCTCCCTCGCTGTCTCCCTCGCTGTCTCCCTCGCTGTCTCCCTCGCTCTCTCCCTCGCTCTCTCCCTCGCTCTCTCCCTCGCAGTCTCCCTCGCTGTCTCCCTCGCTGTCTCCCTCGCTGTCTCCCTCGCTGTCTCCCTCGCAGTCTCTCTCGCAGTCTCTCTCGCAGTCTCTCGCGCAGTCTCTCTCGCAGTCTCCCTCGCTGTCTCCCTCGCTGTCTCCCTCGCTGTCTCCCTCGCTGCCTCCCTCGCTGCCTCCCTCGCTGCCTCCCTCGCAGTCTCTCTCGCTGTCTCTCTCGCTGTCTCCCTCGCTGTCTCCCTCGCTGTCTCTCTCGCTCTCTCTCTCGCCGTCTCCCTCGCAGTCTCTCTCGCTGTCTCCCTCGCAGTCTCTATCGCTGTCTCCCTCGCAGTCTCTCTCGCAGTCTCTCTCGCAGTCTCTCTCGCTTTCTCCCTCGCTCTCTCCCTCGCAGACTCTCTCGCAGTCTCCCTCGCAGTCTCCCTCGCTGTCTCCCTCGCTGTCTCCCTCGCTGTCTCCCTCGCTGTCTCTCTCGCTGTCTCTCTCAGTCTCTCTCGCAGTCTCTCTCGCATTCTCTTTCGCTGTCTCTCTCGATGTCTCTCTCGTTGTCTCCCTCGCTGTCTCCCTCTCAGTCTCTATCTCAGTCTCGCTCTCAGTCTCTCTCGCAGTCCCTCTCACTGTCTCTCTCGCAGTCTCTCTCGCAGTCTCTCTCGCAGTCTCTCTCGCAGTCTCTCTCGCTGTCTCTCTCGCTGTCTCCCTCGCAGTCTCCCTCGCAGTCTCCCTCGCAGTCTCCCTCGCAGTCTCCCTCGCAGTCTCCCTCGCAGTCTCTCTCGCAGTCGCTCTCACTTTCTCCCTCGCTGTCTCTCTCGCAGTCCTTCTCGCAGTCCTTCTCGCAGTCTCTCTCGCTGTCTCCCTCGCTGTCTCCCTCGCTGTCTCCCTCGCTGTCTCCCATGCTGTCTCCCTCGCAGTCTCCCTCGCAGTCTCCCTCGCAGTCTCCCTCGCAGTCTCCCTCGCAGTCTCTCTCGCTGTCTCTCTCGCTGTCTCCCTCGCAGTCTCCCTCGCAGTCTCCCTCGCAGTCTCCCTCGCAGTCTCCCTCGCAGTCTCTCTCGCTGTCTCTCTCGCTGTCTCCCTCGCTTTCTCCCTCGCTGTCTCTCTCGCTGTCTCTCTCGCTGTCTCCCTCGCAGTCTCTCTTGCAGTCTCTCTCGCTGTCTCCCTCGCTGTCTCCCTCGCTGTCTCCCTCGCTCTCTCCCTCGCTCTCTCCCTCGCATTCTCCCTCGCCGTCTCCCTCGCCGTCTCTCTCGCAGTCTCTCTCGCTGTCGTCCTCGCAGTTTCTCTCGCTGTCTCCCTCGCTGTCTCCCTCGCTGTCTACCTCGCTGTCTCCCTCGCTGCCTCCCGAGCAGTCGCTCTCGCAGTCGCTCTCGCAGTCTCTCTCGCTGTCTCCCTCGCTGTCTCCCTCGCTGTCTCCCTCGCTGCCTCCCTCGCTGTCTCCCTAGCAGTCGCTCTCGCAGTCTCTCTCGCTGTCTTCCTCGCTGTGTCCCTCGCAGTCTCTCTAATAGTCTCTCTCGCAGTCTCTCTCGCAGTCTTCCTCGCAGTCTTCCTCGCAGTTTCTCTCGCTGTCTCCCTCGCTGCCTCCCACGCTGTCTCCCTCGCTGTCTCACGCGATCTCTCTCGCATTCTCTCTCGTTGTCTCCCTTGCAGTCTCTCTCGCTGTGTCCCTCGCAGTCTCTCTCGCAGGCTTTATTGCTGTCTCTGTCGCTGTCTCCCTCGCTGTCTCCCTCGCTGTCTCCCTCACTGTCTCCCTCGCTGTCTCTCTCGAAGTCTCTCTCGCTGTCTACCTCGCTGTCTACCTCGCTGTCTCCCTCGCTGTCTCTCTCGCTCTCTCTCTCGCCGTCTCCCTCGCTGTCTGAATCGCTGTCTCCCTCGCATTCTCTCTCGCAGTGTCTCTCGCAGTCTCCCTCGCAGTCTCTCTCGCTGTCTCCCTCACAGTCTCTCTCGCTCTCTCCCTCGCTGTCTCCCTCGCTGTCTCATGTGCTCTCTCTCGCTGTCTCCCTCGCTGTCTCCCTCGCTGTCTCCCTCGCTGTCTCCCTCGCTGTCTCCCTCGCCGTCTCCCTCGCCGTCTCCCTCGCCGTCTCCCTCGCCGTCTCCCTCGCCGTCTCCCTCGCCGTCTCCCTTGCAGTATCTCTCTCTGTATGCCCGGCTGTCTCTCTCGCTGTCTCCATAGCAGTCTCTCTCACTGTCTCTGTCGCTGTCTCTGTCGCTGTCTCTGTCGCTGTCTCCCTCGCTGTCTCCCTCGCTGTCTCCCTCGCTGTCTCCCTCGTCGTCTCCCTCGTCGTCTCCCTCGTCGTCTCCCTCGTCGTCTCCCTCGTCGTCTCCCTCGTCGTCTCCCTCGTCGTCTCCCTGGCCGTCTCCCTGGCCGTCTCCCTGGCCGTCTCCCTGGCCGTCTCCCTGGCCGTCTCCCTGGACGTCTCCCTGGACGTCTCCCTGGCCGTCTCCCTGGACGTCTCCCTGGCCGTCTCCCTGGCCGTCTCCCTGGCCGTCTCCCTGGCCGTCTCCCTGGCCGTCTCCCTCGCAGTCTCTCTCGCAGTCTCTCTCGCTGTCTCTCTCCATGTACTCTCGCTGTCTCCCTCGCTGTCTCCCTCGCTGTATCTCTCGCAGTCTCTCTCGCAGTCTCTCTCGCAGTCTCTCTCGCAGTCTCTCTCGCAGTCTCCCTCGCTGTCTCCCTCGCTGTCTCCCTCGCTGTCGCACTCGCAGTCGCTCTCGCAGTCTCCCTCGCTGTCTCCCTCGCTGTCTCCCTCGCTGTCTCCCTCGCTGTCTCCCTCGCTGCCTCCCTCGCTGCCTCCCTCGCAGTCTCTCTCGAAGTCTCCCTCGCTGTCTCCCTCGCTGTCTCCCTCGCTGTCTCTCTCGCCGTCTCCCTCGCAGTCTCTCTCGCAGTGTCTCTCGCTTTCTCCCTCGCAGTCTCTCTCGCTGTCTCCCTCGCTGTCTCCCTCGCTGTCTCCCTCGCAGTCTCTCTCGCAGTCTCTCTCGCTGTCTCCCTCACTGTCTCCCTCACAGTCTCTCTCGCTGTCTCCCTCACAGTCTCTCTCGCTGTCTTCCTCGCAGTCTCTCTCACAGTCTCTCTCGCAGTCTCTCTCGCTGTCTCTCTCGCATTCTCTCTGGCTTTCTCCCTCGCTCTCTCCCTCGCAGAATCTCTCGCTGTCTCCCTCGCAGACTCTCTCGCTGTCTCCCTCGCAGACTCTCTCGCTGTCTCCCTCGCAGTCTCCCTCGCTGTCTCACTCGCTGTCTCCCTCGCTGTCTCCCTCGCTGTCTCCCTCGCTGTCTCTCTCGCTGTCTCTCTCGCTGTCTCTCTCAGTCTCTCTCGCTGTCTCCCTCGCAGTCTCCCTCGAAGTCTCCCTCGAAGTTACCCTGGATGTCTCTCTCGCAGTCTCTCTTGCATTCTCTTTCGCTGTCTCTCTCGATGTCTCTCTCGTTGTCTCCCTCGCTGTCTCCCTCTCAGTCTCCCTCTCAGTCTCTCTCTCAGTCTCTCTCTCAGTCTCTCTCTCAGTCTCTCTCTCAGTCTCTCTCTCAGTCTCTCTCTCAGTCTCTCTCGCATTCTCTCTCGCTGTCTCCCTCGCACTCTCTGGCTTTCTCTCTCGCAGTCCCTCTCACTGTCTCTCTCGCAGTCTCTCTCGCAGTCTCTCTCGCAGTCTCTCTCGCAGTCTCTCTCGCAGTCTCTCTCACAGTCTCTCTCGCTGTCTCTCTCGCTGTCTCTCTCGCTGTCTCCCTCACAGTCTGCCTCGCAGTCTCCCTCGCAGTCTCTTTCGCTGTCTCCCTCGCTGTTTCCCTCACAGTCTCTTTCGCTGTCTCCCTCGCAGTCTCCCTCGCAGTCTCTCTCGCAGTCACTCTCACTTTCTCCCTCGCTGTCTCTCTCGCTGTCTCTCTCGCTGTCTCTCTCGCATTCCTTCTCGCAGTCCTTCTCGCAGTCTCTCTCGCTGTCTCTCTCGCTGTCTCCCTCGCTGTCTCCCTCGCTGTCTCCCTCGCTGTCTCCCATGCTGTCTCCCTCGCAGTCTCCCTCGCAGTCTCTCTCGCTGTCTCCCTCGCTTTCTCCTTCGCTGTCTCCCATGCTGTCTCCCATGCTGTCTCCCATGCTGTCTCCCTCGCAGTCTCCCTCGCAGTCTCTCTCGCTGTCTCTCTCGCTGTCTCCCTCGCTTTCTCCTTCGCTGTCTCTCTCGCTGTCTCTCTCGCTGTCTCCCTTGCAGTCTCTCTCGCTGTCTGCCTCGCTGTCTCCCTCGCTGTCTCCCTCGCTGTCTCCCTCGCAGTCTCCCTCGCAGTCTCCCTCACCGTCTCTCTCACAGTCTCTCTCGCTGTCTTCCTCGCAGTCTCTCTCGCTGTCTCCCTCGCAGTCTCTCTCGCTGTCTCCCTCGCTGTCTCCCTCGCTGCCTCCCTCGCTGTCTCCCTAGCAGTCGCTCTCGCAGTCTCTCTCGCTGTCTTCCTCGCAGTTTCTCTCGCTGTCTCCCTCGCTGTCTCACTCGCTCTATCCCTCGCTGTATCTCTCGCAGTCTCTCTCACAGTCTCTCTCGCTGTCTCTCTCGCTGTCTCCCTCGCAGTCTCTCTCGCTCTCTCCCTCACTGTCTCTCTCGCCGTCTCTCTCGCCGTCTCTCTCGCCGTCTCTCTCTCCATCTCTCTCGCCATCTCTCTCGCAGTCTCCCTCGCTGTCTCCCTCGCTGTCTCCCTCGCAGTCTCTCTAGCAGTCTCTCTCGCAGTCTCCCTCGCTGTCTCCCTCCCAGTCTCTCTCGCAGTCCCTCTCGCAGTCTCTCTCGCTGTCCCTCTCGCAGTCTCTCTCGCAGTCCCTCTCGCAGTCTCTCTCGCAGTCTCTCTCGCTGTCTCTCTCGCAGTCTCTCTCGCAGTCTCCTTTGCAGTCTCTCTCGCTGTCTCTCTCGCTGGCTCTCTCGCTGTCTCTCTCGCAGTCTCTCTCGCAGTCTCTCTCGCAGTCTCTCTCGCAGTCTCCCTCGCTTTCTCCCTCGCTTTCTCCCTCGCTGTCTCTCTCGCTGTCTCTCTCGCTGTCTCCCTCGCAGTCTCTCTTGCAGTCTCTCTCGCTGTCTCTCTCTCTGTCTCCCTCGCTGTCTCCCTCGCTGTCTCCCTCGCTGTCTCCCTCGCTGTGTCCCTCGCTCTCTCCCTCGCAGTCTACCTCGCTGTCTCCCTCGCCGTCTCTCTCGCAGTCTCTCTCGCTGTCTTCCTCGCAGTTTCTCTCGCTGTCTCCCTCGCTGTCTCCCTCGCTGTCTCCCTTGCAGTCGCTCTCGCAGTCTCCCTCGCAGTCTCCCTCGCTGTCTCCCTCGCTGTCTCCCTCGCTGTCTCCCTCGCTCTCTCTCTCGCCGTCTCCCTCGCAGTCTCTCTTGCAGTGTCTCTCGCTGTATCCCTCGCTTTCTCTCTAGCTATTTCCTTAGCAGTCTCTCTCGCAGTTTCTCTCGCTTTCTCCCTCGCAGTCTCTCTCGCTGTCTCCCTCGCAGTCTCTCTCGCAGTCTCTCTCGCAGTCTCTCTCGCAGTCTCTTTCGCAGTCTCTCTCGCTGTCTCCCTCGCTGTCTCCCTCACACTCTCCCTCGCTGTCTCCCTCGCAGTCTCTCTCACAGTCTCTCTCGCTGTCTCCCTCGCTGTCTCCCTCGCTGTCTCCCTCGCAGTCTCTATCGCTGTCTCCCTCGCAGTCTCTCTCGCAGTCTCTCTCGCAGACTCTCTCGCTGTCTCCCTCGCAGACTCTCTCGCAGACTCCCTCGCAGTCTCCCTCGCAGTCTCCCTCGCAGTCTCCCTCGCTGTCTCCCTCGCTGTCTCCCTCGCTGTCTCCCTCGCTGTCTCTCTCGCTGTCTCTCTCGCTGTCTCCCTCGCAGTCTCTCTTGCAGTCTCCCTCGCTGTGTCCCTCGCTGTCTCCCTCGCTGTCTCCCTCGCTGTCTCCCTCGCTGTCTCCCTCGCTGTGTCCCTCGCAGTCTCCCTCGCAGTCTCCCTCGCTGTCTCTCTCGCTGTCTCTCTCGCTGTCTTCCTCGCAGTTTCTCTCGCTGTCTCCCTCGCTGTCTCCCTCGCTGTCTCCCTCGCTGTCTCGCTCGCTGTCTCCCTCGCTGTCTCCCTCGATGTCTCCCTCGCTGTCTCCCTCGCAGTCGCTCTCGCAGTCGCTCTCGCAGTCTCTCTCGCAGTCTCCCTCACTGTCTCCCTCGCTGTCTCCCTCGCTGTCTCCCTCGCTGCCTCCCTCGCAGTCTCTCTCGCTGTCTCCCTCGCTGTCTCCCTCGCTGTCTCCCTCGCTGTCTCCCTCGCTGTCTCCCTCGCTCTCTCCCTCGCTCTCTCCCTCGCTCTCTCCCTCGCTCTCTCTCTCGCCGTCTCCCTCGCAGTCTCTCTCACAGTGTCTCTCGCTTTCTCCCTCGCAGTCTCTCTCGCTGTCTCCCTCGCAGTCTCTCTCGCAGTCTCTCTCGCTGTCTCCCTCACTGTCTCCCTCACAGTCTCTCTCGCTGTCTCCCTCACAGTCTCTCTCGCTGTCTCCCTCACAGTCTCTCTCGCTGTCTCCCTCGCAGTCTCTCTCACAGTCTCTCTCACAGTCTCTCTCGCAGTCTCTCTCGCAGTCTCTCTCGCTGTCTCCCTCGCAGTCTCTATCGCTGTCTCCCTCGCAGTCTCTCTCGCAGTCTCTCTCGCTTTCTCCCTCGCTGTCTCCCTCGCAGAATCTCTCGCTCTCTCCCTCGCAGACTCTCTCGCTGTCTCCCTCGCAGTCTCCCTCGCTGTCTCCCTCGATGTCTCTCTCGCTGTCTCTCTCAGTCTCTCTCGCTGTCACCCTCGCAGTCTCCCTCGAAGTCTCCCTCGAAGTCACCCTGGATGTCTCTCTCGCAGTCTCTCTCGCATTCTCTTTCGCTGTCTCTCTCGATGTCTCTCTCGTTGTCTCCCTCGCTGTCTCTCTCTCAGTCTCTCTCTCAGTCTCTCTCTCAGTCTCTCTCTCAGTCTCTCTCGCATTCTCTCTCGCTGTCTCCCTCGCACTCTCTGGCTTTCTCTCTCGCAGTCCCTCTCACTGTCTCTCTCGCAGTCTCTCTCGCAGTCTCTCTCGCAGTCTCTCTCGCAGTCTCCCTCGCAGTCACTCTCACTTTCTCCCTCGCTGTCTCTCTCACTGTCTCTCTCGCATTCCTTCTCGCAGTCCTTCTCGCAGTCTCTCTCGCTGTCTCCCTCGCTGTCTCCCTCGCTGTCTCCCTCGCTTTCTCCTTCGCTGTCTCTCTCGCTGTCTCTCTCGCTGTCTCCCTTGCAGTCTCTCTCGCTGTCTGCCTCGCTGTCTCCCTCGCTGTCTCCCTCGCTGTCTCCCTCGCTGTCTCCCTCGCTCTCTCCCTCGCTGTCTCCCTCGCAGTCTCCCTCGCCGTCTCTCTCGCAGTCTCTCTCGCTGTCTCCCTCGCCGTCTCTCTCGCAGTCTCTCTCGCTGTCTTCCTCGCTGTCTCCCTCGCTGTCTCCCTCGCTGTCTCCCTCGCTGTCTCCCTCGCTGCCTCCCTCGCTGTCTCCCTAGCAGTCGCTCTCGCAGTCTCTCTCGCTGTCTTCCTCGCAGTTTCTCTCACTGTCTCCCTCGCTGCCTCCCACGCTGTCTCCCTCGCTGTCTCACGCGATCTCTCTCGCATTCTCTCTCGTTGTCTCCCTTGCAGTCTCTCTCGCTGTGTCCCTCGCTGTCTCCCTCGCTGTCTCCCTCGCTGTCTCCCTCACAGTCTCTCTCGAAGTCTCTCTCGCTGTCTACCTCGCTGTCTCCCTCGCTGTCTCCCTCACAGTCTCTCTCGAAGTCTCTCTCGCTGTCTCCCTCGCTGTCTCCCTCGCTGTCTCCCTCGCTGTCTCCCTCGCTCTCTCCCTCGCAGTCTCCCTCGCCGTCTCCCTCGCCGTCTCTCTCGCAGTCTCTCTCGCTGTCGTCCTCGCAGTTTCTCTCGCTGTCTCCCTCGCTGTCTCCCTCGCTGTCTCCCTCGCTGTCTCCCTCGCTGCCTCCCGAGCAGTCGCTCTCGCAGTCGCTCTCGCAGTCTCTCTCGCTGTCTCCCTCGCTGTCTCCCTCGCTGTCTCCCTCGCTGCCTCCCTCGCTGTCTCCCTAGCAGTCGCTCTCGCAGTCTCTCTCGCTGTCTTCCTCGCTGTGTCCCTCGCAGTCTCTCTAATAGTCTCTCTCGCAGTCTCTCTCGCAGTCTTCCTCGCAGTCTTCCTCGCAGTTTCTCTCGCTGTCTCCCTCGCTGCCTCCCACGCTGTCTCCCTCGCTGTCTCACGCGATCTCTCTCGCATTCTCTCTCGTTGTCTCCCTTGCAGTCTCTCTCGCTGTGTCCCTCGCAGTCTCTCTCGCAGGCTTTATTGCTGTCTCTGTCGCTGTCTCCCTCGCTGTCTCCCTCGCTGTCTCCCTCACTGTCTCCCTCGCTGTCTCTCTCGAAGTCTCTCTCGCTGTCTACCTCGCTGTCTCCCTCGCTGTCTCTCTCGCTCTCTCTCTCGCCGTCTCCCTCGCTGTCTGAATCGCTGTCTCCCTCGCATTCTCTCTCGCAGTGTCTCTCGCTGTCTCCCTCGCAGTCTCCCTCGCAGTCTCTCTCGCTGTCTCCCTCACAGTCTCTCTCGCTCTCTCCCTCGCTGTCTCCCTCGCTGTCTCATGTGCTCTCTCTCGCTGTCTCCCTCGCTGTCTCCCTCGCTGTCTCCCTCGCCGTCTCCCTCGCCGTCTCCCTCGCCGTCTCCCTCGCCGTCTCCCTCGCCGTCTCCCTCGCCGTCTCCCTCGCCGCCTCCCTCGCTGCCTCCCTCGCTGCCTCCCTCGCAGTCTCTCTCGCTGTCTCTCTCGCTGTCTCCCTCGCTGTCTCCCTCGCTGTCTCTCTCGCTCTCTCTCTCGCCGTCTCCCTCGCAGTCTCTCTCGCTGTCTCCCTCGCAGTCTCTATCGCTGTCTCCCTCGCAGTCTCTCTCGCAGTCTCTCTCGCAGTCTCTCTCGCTTTCTCCCTCGCTCTCTCCCTCGCAGACTCTCTCGCTGTCTCCCTCGCAGTCTCCCTCGCTGTCTCCCTCGCTGTCTCCCTCGCTGTCTCCCTCGCTGTCTCTCTCGCTGTCTCTCTCAGTCTCTCTCGCAGTCTCTCTCGCATTCTCTTTCGCTGTCTCTCTCGATGTCTCTCTCGTTGTCTCCCTCGCTGTCTCCCTCTCAGTCTCTATCTCAGTCTCGCTCTCAGTCTCTCTCGCATTCTCTCTCGCTGTCTCCCTCGCACTCTCTGGCTTTCTCTCTCGCAGTCCCTCTCACTGTCTCTCTCGCAGTCTCTCTCGCAGTCTCTCTCGCAGTCTCTCTCGCAGTCTCTCTCGCTGTCTCTCTCGCTGTCTCCCTCGCAGTCTCCCTCGCAGTCTCCCTCGCAGTCTCCCTCGCAGTCTCCCTCGCAGTCTCTCTCGCAGTCGCTCTCACTTTCTCCCTCGCTGTCTCTCTCGCAGTCCTTCTCGCAGTCCTTCTCTCAGTCTCTCTCGCTGTCTCCCTCGCTGTCTCCCTCGCTGTCTCCCTCGCTGTCTCCCATGCTGTCTCCCTCGCAGTCTCCCTCGCAGTCTCCCTCGCAGTCTCCCTCGCAGTCTCCCTCGCAGTCTCTCTCGCTGTCTCTCTCGCTGTCTCTCTCGCTGTCTCCCTCGCAGTCTCCCTCGCAGTCTCCCTCGCAGTCTCCCTCGCAGTCTCTCTCGCTGTCTCTCTCGCTGTCTCCCTCGCTTTCTCCCTCGCTGTCTCTCTCGCTGTCTCTCTCGCTGTCTCCCTCGCAGTCTCTCTTGCAGTCTCTCTCGCTGTCTCCCTCGCTGTCTCCCTCGCTGTCTCCCTCGCTGTCTCCCTCGCTCTCTCCCTCGCAGTCTCCCTCGCCGTCTCCCTCGCCGTCTCTCTCGCAGTCTCTCTCGCTGTCTTCCTCGCAGTTTCTCTCGCTGTCTCCCTCGCTGTCTCCCTCGCTGTCTCCCTCGCTGTCTCCCTCGCTGCCTCCCGAGCAGTCGCTCTCGCAGTCGCTCTCGCAGTCTCTCTCGCTGTCTCCCTCGCTGTCTCCCTCGCTGTCTCCCTCGCTGCCTCCCTCGCTGTCTCCCTAGCAGTCGCTCTCGCAGTCTCTCTCGCTGTCTTCCTCGCTGTGTCCCTCGCAGTCTCTCTAATAGTCTCTCTCGCAGTCTCTCTCGCAGTCTTCCTCGCAGTCTTCCTCGCAGTTTCTCTCGCTGTCTCCCTCGCTGCCTCCCACGCTGTCTCCCTCGCTGTCTCACGCGATCTCTCTCGCATTCTCTCTCGTTGTCTCCCTTGCAGTCTCTCTCGCTGTGTCCCTCGCAGTCTCTCTCGCAGGCTTTATTGCTGTCTCTGTCGCTGTCTCTCTCGCTGTCTCCCTCGCTGTCTCCCTCACTGTCTCCCTCGCTGTCTCTCTCGAAGTCTCTCTCGCTGTCTACCTCGCTGTCTGAATCGCTGTCTCCCTCGCATTCTCTCTCGCAGTGTCTCTCGCTGTCTCCCTCGCAGTCTCCCTCGCAGTCTCTCTCGCTGTCTCCCTCACAGTCTCTCTCGCTCTCTCCCTCGCTGTCTCCCTCGCTGTCTCATGTGCTCTCTCTCGCTGTCTCCCTCGCTGTCTCCCTCGCTGTCTCCCTCGCCGTCTCCCTCGCCGTCTCCCTCGCCGTCTCCCTCGCCGTCTCCCTCGCCGTCTCCCTTGCAGTATCTCTCTCTGTATGCCCGGCTGTCTCTCTCGCTGTCTCCATAGCAGTCTCTCTCACTGTCTCTGTCGCTGTCTCTGTCGCTGTCTCTGTCGCTGTCTCCCTCGCTGTCTCCCTCGCTGTCTCCCTCGCTGTCTCCCTCGTCGTCTCCCTCGTCGCCTCCCTCGTCGTCTCCCTCGTCGTCTCCCTCGTCGTCTCCCTCGTCGTCTCCCTGGCCGTCTCCCTGGCCGTCTCCCTGGCCGTCTCCCTGGACGTCTCCCTGGACGTCTCCCTGGCCGTCTCCCTGGCCGTCTCCCTGGCCGTCTCCCTCGCAGTCTCTCTCGCAATCTCTCTCGCTGTCTCTCTCCATGTACTCTCGCTGTCTCCCTCGCTGTCTCCCTCGCTGTATCTCTCGCTGTATCTCTCGCAGTCTCTCTCGCAGTCTCTCTCGCAGTCTCTCTCGCAGTCTCTCTCGCAGTCTCCCTCGCTGTCTCCCTCGCTGTCTCCCTCGCTGTCGCACTCGCAGTCGCTCTCGCAGTCTCCCTCGCTGTCTCCCTCGCTGTCTCCCTCGCTGTCTCCCTCGCTGTCTCCCTCGCTGCCTCCCTCGCTGCCTCCCTCGCAGTCTCTCTCGAAGTCTCCCTCGCTGTCTCCCTCGCTGTCTCCCTCGCTGTCTCCCTCGCTGTCTCTCTCGCCGTCTCCCTCGCAGTCTCTCTCGCAGTGTCTCTCGCTTTCTCTCTCGCAGTCTCTCTCGCTGTCTCCCTCGCTGTCTCCCTCGCAGTCTCTCTCGCAGTCTCTCTCGCTGTCTCCCTCACTGACTCCCTCACAGTCTCTCTCGCTGTCTCCCTCACAGTCTCTCTCGCTGTCTTCCTCGCAGTCTCTCTCACAGTCTCTCTCGCAGTCTCTCTCGCTGTCTCTCTCGCATTCTCTCTCGCTTTCTCCCTCGCTCTCTCCCTCGCAGAATCTCTCGCTGTCTCCCTCGCAGACTCTCTCGCTGTCTCCCTCGCAGACTCTCTCGCTGTCTCCCTCGCAGTCTCCCTCGCTGTCTCCCTCGCTGTCTCCCTCGCTGTCTCCCTCGCTGTCTCTCTCGCTGTCTCTCTCGCTGTCTCTCTCAGTCTCTCTCGCTGTCTCCCTCGCAGTCTCCCTCGAAGTCTCCCTCGAAGTTACCCTGGATGTCTCTCTCGCAGTCTCTCTTGCATTCTCTTTCGCTGTCTCTCTCGATGTCTCTCTCGTTGTCTCCCTCGCTGTCTCCCTCTCAGTCTCTCTCTCAGTCTCTCTCTCAGTCTCTCTCTCAGTCTCTCTCTCAGTCTCTCTCTCAGTCTCTCTCTCAGTCTCTCTCGCATTCTCTCTCGCTGTCTCCCTCGCACTCTCTGGCTTTCTCTCTCGCAGTCCCTCTCACTGTCTCTCTCGCAGTCTCTCTCGCAGTCTCTCTCGCAGTCTCTCTCGCAGTCTCTCTCGCAGTCTCTCTCACAGTCTCTCTCGCTGTCTCTCTCGCTGTCTCCCTCACAGTCTGCCTCGCAGTCTCCCTCGCAGTCTCTTTCGCTGTCTCCCTCGCTGTTTCCCTCACAGTCTCTTTCGCTGTCTCCCTCGCAGTCTCCCTCGCAGTCTCTCTCGCAGTCACTCTCACTTTCTCCCTCGCTGTCTCTCTCGCTGTCTCTCTCGCTGTCTCTCTCACATTCCTTCTCGCAGTCCTTCTCGCAGTCTCTCTCGCTGTCTCTCTCGCTGTCTCCCTCGCTGTCTCCCTCGCTGTCTCCCTCGCTGTCTCCCATGCTGTCTCCCTCGCAGTCTCCCTCGCAGTCTCTCTCGCTGTCTCCCTCGCTTTCTCCTTCGCTGTCTCCCATGCTGTCTCCCATGCTGTCTCCCTCGCAGTCTCCCTCGCAGTCTCTCTCGCTGTCTCTCTCGCTGTCTCCCTCGCTTTCTCCTTCGCTGTCTCTCTCGCTGTCTCTCTCGCTGTCTCCCTTGCAGTCTCTCTCGCTGTCTGCCTCGCTGTCTCCCTCGCTGTCTCCCTCGCAGTCTCCCTCGCAGTCTCCCTCACCGTCTCTCTCACAGTCTCTCTCGCTGTCTTCCTCGCAGTCTCTCTCGCTGTCTCCCTCGCAGTCTCTCTCGCTGCCTCCCTCGCTGTCTCCCTCGCTGCCTCCCTCGCTGTCTCCCTAGCAGTCGCTCTCGCAGTCTCTCTCGCTGTCTTCCTCGCAGTTTCTCTCGCTGTCTCCCTCGCTGTCTCACTCGCTCTATCCCTCGCTGTATCTCTCGCAGTCTCTCTCACAGTCTCTCTCGCTGTCTCTCTCGCTGTCTCCCTCGCAGTCTCTCTCGCTCTCTCCCTCACTGTCTCTCTCGCCGTCTCTCTCGCCGTCTCTCTCGCCGTCTCTCTCTCCATCTCTCTCGCCATCTCTCTCGCAGTCTCCCTCGCTGTCTCCCTCGCTGTCTCCCTCGCAGTCTCTCTAGCAGTCTCTCTCGCAGTCTCCCTCGCTGTCTCCCTCCCAGTCTCTCTCGCAGTCCCTCTCGCAGTCTCTCTCGCTGTCCCTCTCGCAGTCTCTCTCGCAGTCCCTCTCGCAGTCTCTCTCGCAGTCTCTCTCGCTGTCTCTCTCGCAGTCTCTCTGGCAGTCTCCTTTGCAGTCTCTCTCGCTGTCTCTCTCGCTGTCTCTCTCGCTGGCTCTCTCGCTGTCTCTCTCGCAGTCTCTCTCGCAGTCTCTCTCGCAGTCTCTCTCGCAGTCTCCCTCGCTTTCTCCCTCGCTTTCTCCCTCGCTGTCTCTCTCGCTGTCTCTCTCGCTGTCTCCCTCGCAGTCTCTCTTGCAGTCTCTCTCGCTGTCTCTCTCTCTGTCTCCCTCGCTGTCTCCCTCGCTGTCTCCCTCGCTGTCTCCCTCGCTGTCTCCCTCGCTGTGTCCCTCGCTCTCTCCCTCGCAGTCTCCCTCGCTGTCTCCCTCGCCGTCTCTCTCGCAGTCTCTCTCGCTGTCTTCCTCGCAGTTTCTCTCGCTGTCTCCCTCGCTGTCTCCCTCGCTGTCTCCCTTGCAGTCGCTCTCGCAGTCTCCCTCGCAGTCTCCCTCGCTGTCTCCCTCGCTGTCTCCCTCGCTGTCTCCCTCGCTCTCTCTCTCGCCGTCTCCCTCGCAGTCTCTCTTGCAGTGTCTCTCGCTGTATCCCTCGCTTTCTCTCTCGCTATTTCCTTAGCAGTCTCTCTCGCAGTTTCTCTCGCTTTCTCCCTCGCAGTCTCTCTCGCTGTCTCCCTCGCAGTCTCTCTCGCAGTCTCTCTCGCAGTCTCTCTCGCAGTCTCTCTCGCAGTCTCTTTCGCAGTCTCTCTCGCTGTCTCCCTCGCTGTCTCCCTCACACTCTCCCTCGCTGTCTCCCTCGCAGTCTCTCTCACAGTCTCTCTCGCTGTCTCCCTCGCTGTCTCCCTCGCAGTCTCTATCGCTGTCTCCCTCGCAGTCTCTCTCGCAGTCTCTCTCGCAGACTCTCTCGCTGTCTCCCTCGCAGACTCTCTCGCTGTCTCCCTCGCAGTCTCCCTCGCAGTCTCCCTCGCAGTCTCCCTCGCTGTCTCCCTCGCTGTCTCCCTCGCTGTCTCTCTCGCTGTCTCTCTCGCTGTCTCCCTCGCAGTCTCTCTTGCAGTCTCCCTCGCTGTGTCCCTCGCTGTCTCCCTCGCTGTCTCCCTCGCTGTCTCCCTCGCTGTCTCCCTCGCTGTGTCCCTCGCAGTCTCCCTCGCAGTCTCCCTCGCTGTCTCTCTCGCTGTCTCTCTCGCTGTCTTCCTCGCAGTTTCTCTCGCTGTCTCCCTCGCTGTCTCCCTCACTGTCTCCCTCGCTGTCTCCCTCGCTGTCTCCCTCGATGTCTCCCTCGCTGTCTCCCTCGCTGTCTCCCTCGCAGTCGCTCTCGCAGTCTCTCTCGCAGTCTCTCTCGCTGTCTCCCTCGCAGTCTCTCTCGCAGTCTCTCTCGCTGTCTCCCTCACTGTCTCCCTCACAGTCTCTCTCGCTGTCTCCCTCACAGTCTCTCTCGCTGTCTCCCTCACAGTCTCTCTCGCTGTCTCCCTCGCAGTCTCTCTCACAGTCTCTCTCACAGTCTCTCTCGCAGTCTCTCTCGCTGTCTCTCTCGCTGTCTCCCTCGCAGTCTCTATCGCTGTCTCCCTCGCAGTCTCTCTCGCAGTCTCTCTCGCTTTCTCCCTCGCTGTCTCCCTCGCAGAATCTCTCGCTCTCTCCCTCGCAGACTCTCTCGCTGTCTCCCTCGCAGTCTCCCTCGCTGTCTCCCTCGCAGTCTCTCTCGCTGTCTCTCTCGCAGTCTCTCTGGCAGTCTCCTTTGCAGTCTCTCTCGCTGTCTCTCTCGCTGTCACCCTGGATGTCTCTCTCGCAGTCTCTCTCGCATTCTCTTTCGCTGTCTCTCTCGATGTCTCTCTCGTTGTCTCCCTCGCTGTCTCTCTCTCAGTCTCTCTCTCAGTCTCTCTCTCAGTCTCTCTCTCAGTCTCTCTCGCTGTCTCCCTCGCACTCTCTGGCTTTCTCTCTCGCAGTCCCTCTCACTGTCTCTCTCGCAGTCTCTCTCGCAGTCTCCCTCGCAGTCACTCTCACTTTCTCCCTCGCTGTCTCTCTCACTGTCTCTCTCGCATTCCTTCTCGCAGTCCTTCTCGCAGTCTCTCTCGCTGTCTCCCTCGCTGTCTCCCTCGCTGTCTCCCTCGCTTTCTCCTTCGCTGTCTCTCTCGCTGTCTCTCTCGCTGTCTCCCTTGCAGTCTCTCTCGCTGTCTGCCTCGCTGTCTCCCTCGCTGTCTCCCTCGCTGTCTCCCTCGCTGTCTCCCTCGCTCTCTCCCTCGCTGTCTCCCTCGCAGTCTCCCTCGCCGTCTCTCTCGCAGTCTCTCTCGCTGTCTCCCTCGCCGTCTCTCTCGCAGTCTCTCTCGCTGTCTTCCTCGCTGTCTTCCTCGCTGTCTCCCTCGCTGTCTCCCTCGCTGTCTCCCTCGCTGTCTCCCTCGCTGTCTCCCTCGCTGCCTCCCTCGCTGTCTCCCTAGCAGTCGCTCTCGCAGTCTCTCTCGCTGTCTTCCTCGCAGTTTCTCTCACTGTCTCCCTCGCTGCCTCCCACGCTGTCTCCCTCGCTGTCTCACGCGATCTCTCTCGCATTCTCTCTCGTTGTCTCCCTTGCAGTCTCTCTCGCTGTGTCCCTCGCTGTCTCCCTCGCTGTCTCCCTCGCTGTCTCCCTCACAGTCTCTCTCGAAGTCTCTCTCGCTGTCTACCTCGCTGTCTCCCTCGCTGTCTCCCTCACAGTCTCTCTCGAAGTCTCTCTCGCTGTCTCCCTCGCTGTCTCCCTCGCTGTCTCCCTCGCTGTCTCCCTCGCTGTCTCCCTCGCTGTCTCCCTCGCTCTCTCCCTCGCAGTCTCCCTCGCCGTCTCCCTCGCCGTCTCTCTCGCAGTCTCTCTCGCTGTCGTCCTCGCAGTTTCTCTCGCTGTCTCCCTCGCTGTCTCCCTCGCTGTCTCCCTCGCTGTCTCCCTCGCTGTCTCCCTCGCTGCCTCCCGAGCAGTCGCTCTCGCAGTCGCTCTCGCAGTCGCTCTCGCAGTCTCTCTCGCTGTCTCCCTCGCTGTCTCCCTCGCTGTCTCCCTCGCTGCCTCCCTCGCTGTCTCCCTAGCAGTCGCTCTCGCAGTCTCTCTCGCTGTCTTCCTCGCTGTGTCCCTCGCAGTCTCTCTAATAGTCTCTCTCGCAGTCTCTCTCGCAGTCTTCCTCGCAGTCTTCCTCGCAGTTTCTCTCGCTGTCTCCCTCGCTGCCTCCCACGCTGTCTCCCTCGCTGTCTCACGCGATCTCTCTCGCATTCTCTCTCGTTGTCTCCCTTGCAGTCTCTCTCGCTGTGTCCCTCGCAGTCTCTCTCGCAGGCTTTATTGCTGTCTCTGTCGCTGTCTCCCTCGCTGTCTCCCTCGCTGTCTCCCTCGCTGTCTCCCTCACTGTCTCCCTCGCTGTCTCTCTCGAAGTCTCTCTCGCTGTCTACCTCGCTGTCTCCCTCGCTGTCTCTCTCGCTCTCTCTCTCGCCGTCTCCCTCGCTGTCTGAATCGCTGTCTCCCTCGCATTCTCTCTCGCAGTGTCTCTCGCTGTCTCCCTCGCAGTCTCCCTCGCAGTCTCTCTCGCTGTCTCCCTCACAGTCTCTCTCGCTCTCTCCCTCGCTGTCTCCCTCGCTGTCTCATGTGCTCTCTCTCGCTGTCTCCCTCGCTGTCTCCCTCGCTGTCTCCCTCGCTGTCTCCCTCGCCGTCTCCCTCGCCGTCTCCCTCGCCGTCTCCCTCGCCGTCTCCCTCGCCGTCTCCCTCGCCGTCTTCCTCGCCGTCTCCCTTGCAGTATCTCTCTCTGTATGCCCGGCTGTCTCTCTCGCTGTCTCCATAGCAGTCTCTCTCACTGTCTCTGTCGCTGTCTCTGTCGCTGTCTCTGTCGCTGTCTCCCTCGCTGTCTCCCTCGCTGTCTCCCTCGCTGTCTCCCTCGTCGTCTCCCTCGTCGTCTCCCTCGTCGTCTCCCTCGTCGTCTCCCTCGTCGTCTCCCTCGTCGTCTCCCTGGCCGTCTCCCTGGCCGTCTCCCTGGCCGTCTCCCTGGCCGTCTCCCTGGCCGTCTCCCTGGACGTCTCCCTGGACGTCTCCCTGGACGTCTCCCTGGCCGTCTCCCTGGCCGTCTCCCTGGCCGTCTCCCTCGCAGTCTCTCTCGCAGTCTCTCTCGCTGTCTCTCTCCATGTACTCTCGCTGTCTCCCTCGCTGTCTCCCTCGCTGTATCTCTCGCAGTCTCTCTCGCAGTCTCCCTCGCTGTCTCCCTCGCTGTCTCCCTCGCTGTCGCACTCGCAGTCGCTCTCGCAGTCTCCCTCGCTGTCTCCCTCGCTGTCTCCCTCGCTGTCTCCCTCGCTGTCTGCCTCGCTGCCTCCCTCGCTGCCTCCCTCGCAGTCTCTCTCGAAGTCTCCCTCGCTGTCTCCCTCGCTGTCTCCCTCGCTGTCTCTCTCGCCGTCTCCCTCGCAGTCTCTCTCGCAGTGTCTCTCGCTTTCTCCCTCGCAGTCTCTCTCGCTGTCTCCCTCGCTGTCTCCCTCGCAGTCTCTCTCGCAGTCTCTCTCGCTGTCTCCCTCACTGTCTCCCTCACAGTCTCTCTCGCTGTCTCCCTCACAGTCTCTCTCGCTGTCTTCCTCGCAGTCTCTCTCACAGTCTCTCTCGCAGTCTCTCTCGCTGTCTCTCTCGCATTCTCTCTCGCTTTCTCCCTCGCTCTCTCCCTCGCAGAATCTCTCGCTGTCTCCCTCGCAGACTCTCTCGCTGTCTCCCTCGCAGACTCTCTCGCTGTCTCCCTCGCTGTCTCCCTCGCTGTCTCCCTCGCTGTCTCCCTCGCTGTCTCCCTCGCTGTCTCCCTCGCTGTCTCTCTCGCTGTCTCTCTCGCTGTCTCTCTCAGTCTCTCTCGCTGTCTCCCTCGCAGTCTCCCTCGAAGTTACCCTGGATGTCTCTCTCGCAGTCTCTCTTGCATTCTCTTTCGCTGTCTCTCTCGATGTCTCTCTCGTTGTCTCCCTCGCTGTCTCCCTCTCAGTCTCCCTCTCAGTCTCTCTCTCAGTCTCTCTCTCAGTCTCTCTCTCAGTCTCTCTCTCAGTCTCTCTCTCAGTCTCTCTCTCAGTCTCTCTCGCATTCTCTCTCGCTGTCTCCCTCGCACTCTCTGGCTTTCTCTCTCGCAGTCCCTCTCACTGTCTCTCTCGCAGTCTCTCTCGCAGTCTCTCTCGCAGTCTCTCTCGCAGTCTCTCTCACAGTCTCTCTCGCTGTCTCTCTCGCTGTCTCCCTCACAGTCTGCCTCGCAGTCTCCCTCGCAGTCTCTTTCGCTGTCTCCCTCGCTGTTTCCCTCACAGTCTCTTTCGCTGTCTCCCTCGCAGTCTCCCTCGCAGTCTCTCTCGCAGTCACTCTCACTTTCTCCCTCGCTGTCTCTCTCGCTGTCTCTCTCGCTGTCTCTCTCGCATTCCTTCTCGCAGTCCTTCTCGCAGTCTCTCTCGCTGTCTCTCTCGCTGTCTCCCTCGCTGTCTCCCTCGCTGTCTCCCTCGCTGTCTCCCATGCTGTCTCCCTCGCAGTCTCCCTCGCAGTCTCTCTCGCTGTCTCCCTCGCTTTCTCCCTCGCTTTCTCCTTCGCTGTCTCCCATGCTGTCTCCCATGCTGTCTCCCTCGCAGTCTCCCTCGCAGTCTCTCTCGCTGTCTCTCTCGCTGTCTCCCTCGCTTTCTCCTTCGCTGTCTCTCTCGCTGTCTCTCTCGCTGTCTCCCTTGCAGTCTCTCTCGCTGTCTGCCTCGCTGTCTCCCTCGCTGTCTCCCTCGCAGTCTCCCTCGCAGTCTCCCTCACCGTCTCTCTCACAGTCTCTCTCGCTGTCTTCCTCGCAGTCTCTCTCGCTGTCTCCCTCGCAGTCTCTCTCGCTGTCTCCCTCGCTGTCTCCCTCGCTGCCTCCCTCGCTGTCTCCCTAGCAGTCGCTCTCGCAGTCTCTCTCGCTGTCTTCCTCGCAGTTTCTCTCGCTGTCTCCCTCGCTGTCTCACTCGCTCTATCCCTCGCTGTATCTCTCGCAGTCTCTCTCACAGTCTCTCTCGCTGTCTCTCTCGCTGTCTCCCTCGCAGTCTCTCTCGCTCTCTCCCTCACTGTCTCTCTCGCCGTCTCTCTCGCCGTCTCTCTCGCCGTCTCTCTCTCCATCTCTCTCGCCATCTCTCTCGCAGTCTCCCTCGCTGTCTCCCTCGCTGTCTCCCTCGCAGTCTCTCTAGCAGTCTCTCTCGCAGTCTCCCTCGCTGTCTCCCTCCCAGTCTCTCTCGCAGTCCCTCTCGCAGTCTCTCTCGCTGTCCCTCTCGCAGTCTCTCTCGCAGTCCCTCTCGCAGTCTCTCTCGCAGTCTCTCTCGCTGTCTCTCTCGCAGTCTCTCTCGCAGTCTCTCTCGCAGTCTCTCTCGCAGTCTCTCTCGCAGTCTCCCTCGCTTTCTCCCTCGCTTTCTCCCTCGCTGTCTCTCTCGCTGTCTCTCTCGCTGTCTCCCTCGCAGTCTCCCTCGCTGTCTCCCTCGCTGTCTCCCTCGCTGTGTCCCTCGCTGTGTCCCTCGCTCTCTCCCTCGCAGTCTCCCTCGCTGTCTCCCTCGCCGTCTCTCTCGCAGTCTCTCTCGCTGTCTTCCTCGCAGTTTCTCTCGCTGTCTCCCTCGCTGTCTCCCTCGCTGTCTCCCTTGCAGTCGCTCTCGCAGTCTCCCTCGCAGTCTCCCTCGCTGTCTCCCTCGCTGTCTCCCTCGCTCTCTCTCTCGCCGTCTCCCTCGCAGTCTCTCTTGCAGTGTCTCTCGCTGTATCCCTCGCTTTCTCTCTCGCTATTTCCTTAGCAGTCTCTCTCGCAGTTTCTCTCGCTTTCTCCCTCGCAGTCTCTCTCGCTGTCTCCCTCGCAGTCTCTCTCGCAGTCTCTCTCGCAGTCTCTCTCGCAGTCTCTTTCGCAGTCTCTCTCGCTGTCTCCCTCGCTGTCTCCCTCACACTCTCCCTCGCTGTCTCCCTCGCAGTCTCTCTCACAGTCTCTCTCGCTGTCTCCCTCGCAGTCTCTATCGCTGTCTCCCTCGCAGTCTCTCTCGCAGTCTCTCTCGCAGACTCTCTCGCTGTCTCCCTCGCAGTCTCCCTCGCAGTCTCCCTCGCAGTCTCCCTCGCAGTCTCCCTCGCTGTCTCCCTCGCTGTCTCCCTCGCTGTCTCTCTCGCTGTCTCTCTCGCTGTCTCTCTCGCTGTCTCCCTCGCAGTCTCTCTTGCAGTCTCCCTCGCTGTGTCCCTCGCTGTCTCCCTCGCTGTCTCCCTCGCTGTCTCCCTCGCTGTGTCCCTCGCAGTCTCCCTCGCAGTCTCCCTCGCTGTCTCTCTCGCTGTCTCTCTCGCTGTCTTCCTCGCAGTTTCTCTCGCTGTCTCCCTCGCTGTCTCCCTCGCTGTCTCCCTCGCTGTCTCCCTCGCTGTCTCCCTCGATGTCTCCCTCGCTGTCTCCCTCGCTGTCTCCCTCGCAGTCGCTCTCGCAGTCTCTCTCGCAGTCTCCCTCGCTGTCTCCCTCGCTGTCTCCCTCGCTGCCTCCCTCGCAGTCTCTCTCGCAGTCTCCCTCGCTGTCTCCCTCGCTGTCTCCCTCGCTGTCTCACTCGCTCTCTCCCTCGCTCTCTCCCTCGCTCTCTCTCTCGCCGTCTCCCTCGCAGTCTCTCTCACAGTGTCTCTCGCTTTCTCCCTCGCAGTCTCTCTCGCTGTCTCCCTCGCAGTCTCTCTCGCAGTCTCTCTCGCTGTCTCCCTCACTGTCTCCCTCACAGTCTCTCTCGCTGTCTCCCTCACAGTCTCTCTCGCTGTCTCCCTCACAGTCTCTCTCGCTGTCTCCCTCGCAGTCTCTCTCACAGTCTCTCTCACAGTCTCTCTCGCAGTCTCTCTCGCAGTCTCTCTCGCTGTCTCCCTCGCAGTCTCTATCGCTGTCTCCCTCGCAGTCTCTCTCGCAGTCTCTCTCGCTTTCTCCCTCGCTGTCTCCCTCGCAGAATCTCTCGCTCTCTCCCTCGCAGACTCTCTCGCTGTCTCCCTCGCAGTCTCCCTCGCTGTCTCCCTCGCTGTCTCTCTCGCTGTCTCTCTCAGTCTCTCTCGCTGTCACCCTCGCAGTCTCCCTCGAAGTCTCCCTCGAAGTCACCCTGGATGTCTCTCTCGCAGTCTCTCTCGCATTCTCTTTCGCTGTCTCTCTCGATGTCTCTCTCGTTGTCTCCCTCGCTGTCTCTCTCTCAGTCTCTCTCTCAGTCTCTCTCTCAGTCTCTCTCTCAGTCTCTCTCGCATTCTCTCTCGCTGTCTCCCTCGCACTCTCTGGCTTTCTCTCTCGCAGTCCCTCTCACTGTCTCTCTCGCAGTCTCTCTCGCAGTCTCTCTCGCAGTCTCTCTCGCAGTCTCCCTCGCAGTCACTCTCACTTTCTCCCTCGCTGTCTCTCTCACTGTCTCTCTCGCATTCCTTCTCGCAGTCCTTCTCGCAGTCTCTCTCGCTGTCTCCCTCGCTGTCTCCCTCGCTGTCTCCCTCGCTTTCTCCTTCGCTGTCTCTCTCGCTGTCTCTCTCGCTGTCTCCCTTGCAGTCTCTCTCGCTGTCTGCCTCGCTGTCTCCCTCGCTGTCTCCCTCGCTGTCTCCCTCGCTGTCTCCCTCGCTGTCTCCCTCGCTGTCTCCCTCGCTGTCTCCCTCGCTGTCTCCCTCGCAGTCTCCCTCGCCGTCTCTCTCGCAGTCTCTCTCGCTGTCTCCCTCGCCGTCTCTCTCGCAGTCTCTCTCGCTGTCTTCCTTGCTGTCTCCCTCGCTGTCTCCCTCGCTGTCTCCCTCGCTGTCTCCCTCGCTGTCTCCCTCGCTGCCTCCCTCGCTGTCTCCCTAGCAGTCGCTCTCGCAGTCTCTCTCGCTGTCTTCCTCGCAGTTTCTCTCACTGTCTCCCTCGTTGCCTCCCACGCTGTCTCCCTCGCTGTCTCACGCGATCTCTCTCGCATTCTCTCTCGTTGTCTCCCTTGCAGTCTCTCTCGCTGTGTCCCTCGCTGTCTCCCTCGCTGTCTCCCTCGCTGTCTCCCTCACAGTCTCTCTCGAAGTCTCTCTCGCTGTCTACCTCGCTGTCTCCCTCGCTGTCTCCCTCACAGTCTCTCTCGAAGTCTCTCTCGCTGTCTCCCTCGCTGTCTCCCTCGTCGTCTCCCTCGTCGTCTCCCTCGTCGTCTCCCTCGCCGTCTCCCTGGCCGTCTCCCTCGCAGTCTCTCTCGCAGTCTCTCTCGCTGTCTCTCTCAATGTACTCTCGCTGTCTCCCTCGCTGTCTCCCTCGCTGTCTCCCTCGCTGTCTCCCTCGCTCTATCCCTCGCTGTATCTCTCGCTGTATCTCTCGCAGTCTCTCTCGCAGTCTCTCTCGCTGTCTCCCTCGCAGTCTCTCTCACAGTCTCTCTCGCAGTCTCTCTCGCAGTCTCTCTCGCAGTCTCTCTCGCTGTCTCCCTCGCAGTCTCTATCGCTGTCTCCCTCGCAGTCTCGTTCGCAGTCTCTCTCGCTTTCTCCCTCGCTGTCTCCCTCGCAGAATCTCTCGCTCTCTCCCTCGCAGACTCTCTCGCTGTCTCCCTCGCAGTCTCCCTCGCTGTCTCCCTCGCTGTCTCTCTCGCTGTCTCTCTCAGTCTCTCTCGCTGTCACCCTCGCAGTCTCCCTCGAAGTCTCCCTCGAAGTCACCCTGGATGTCTCTCTCGCAGTCTCTCTCGCATTCTCTTTCGCTGTCTCTCTCGATGTCTCTCTCGTTGTCTCCCTCGCTGTCTCTCTCTCAGTCTCTCTCTCAGTCTCTCTCTCAGTCTCTCTCTCAGTCTCTCTCGCATTCTCTCTCGCTGTCTCCCTCGCACTCTCTGGCTTTCTCTCTCGCAGTCCCTCTCACTGTCTCTCTCGCAGTCTCTCTCGCAGTCTCTCTCGCAGTCTCCCTCGCAGTCACTCTCACTTTCTCCCTCGCTGTCTCTCTCACTGTCTCTCTCGCATTCCTTCTCGCAGTCCTTCTCGCAGTCTCTCTCGCTGTCTCCCTCGCTGTCTCCCTCGCTGTCTCCCTCGCTGTCTCCCTCGCTTTCTCCTTCGCTGTCTCTCTCGCTGTCTCTCTCGCTGTCTCCCTTGCAGTCTCTCTCGCTGTCTGCCTTGCTGTCTCCCTCGCTGTCTCCCTCGCTGTCTCCCTCGCTGTCTCCCTCGCTCTCTCCCTCGCTGTCTCCCTCGCAGTCTCCCTCGCCGTCTCTCTCGCAGTCTCTCTCGCTGTCTCCCTCGCCGTCTCTCTCGCAGTCTCTCTCGCTGTCTTCCTCGCTGTCTCCCTCGCTGTCTCCCTCGCTGTCTCTCTCGCTGTGTCCCTCGCTGTCTCCCTCGCTGTCTCCCTCGCTGTCTCCCTCGCTGTCTCCCTCACAGTCTCTCTCGAAGTCTCTCTCGCTGTCTACCTCGCTGTCTCCCTCGCTGTCTCCCTCACAGTCTCTCTCGAAGTCTCTCTCGCTGTCTACCTCGCTGTCTCCCTCGCTGTCTCCCTCGCTCTCTCTCTCGCTCTCTCTCTCGCCGTCTCCCTCACCGTCTTAATCGCTGTCTCCCTCGCATTCTCTCTCGCAGTGTCTCTCGCTGTCTCCCTCGCAGTCTCCCTCGCAGTCTCCCTCGCAGTCTCTCTCGCTGTCTCCCTCACAGTCTCTCTCGCTGTCTCCCTCGCAGACTCTCTCGAAGTCGCTCTCGCTTTCTCCCTCGCTTTCTCCCTCACTGTCTCTCTCGCAGTCCTTCTCACAGTCCTTCTCGCAGTCTCTCTCGCTGTCTCCAGCGCTGTCTCCAGCGCTGTCTCCCTCGCTGTCTCCCTCGCTGTCTCCCTCGCTGTCTCCATCGCTTTCTCCATCGCTTTCTCCCTCGCTGTCTCTCTCGCTGTCTCTCTCGCTGTCTCTCTCGCTGTCTCTCTCGCTGTCTCTCTCGCTGTCTCTCTTGCTGTCTCCCTCGCTGTGTCTCTCGCTCTCTCCCTCGCTGTTTCCCTCGCTGTCTCACGCGCTCTCTCTCGCAGTCTCTCTCGCAGTCTCTCTCGCTGTCTCCCTTGTTGTGTCCCTCGCTGTTGCCCTCGCTGTGTCCCTCGCTGTCTCTCTCGCTGTCTCTCTCGCAGTCTCCCTCGCTGTCTCCCTCGCTGTCTCCCTCGCAGTCTCTCTCGCTGTCTCTCTCGCTGTCTCCCTCGCTGTCTCCCTCGTCGTCTCCCTCGCTGTCTCCCTTGCAGTCACTCTCTCTGTATCCCCGGCTGTCTCTCTCGCTATCTCCATAGCAGTATCTCTCACTGTCTCCCTCGCTGTCGCTGTCTCTGTCGCTGTCTCTGTCGCTGTCTCTGTCGCTGTCTCTGTCGCTCTCTCCCTCACTGTCTCTCTCGCCGTCTCTCTCGCCGTCTCTCTCGCCGTCTCTCTCGCCGTCTCTCTCGCCGTCTCTCTCTCCATCTCTCTCGCCGTCTCTCTCGCAGTCTCCCTCGCTGTCTCCCTCGCAGTCTCCCTCGCTGTCTCCCTCGCAGTCTCCCTCGCAGTCTCTCTCGCAGTCTCTCTCGCAGTCTCTCTCGCTGTCCCTCTCGCAGTCTCTCTCGCTGTCCCTCTCGCAGTCTCTCTCGCTGTCTCTCTCGCAGTCTCTCTCGCAGTCTCCTTTGCAGTCTCTCTCGCTGTCTCTCTCGCTGTCTCCCACGCTGTCTCCCTCGCAGTCTCCCTCGCAGTCTCTCTCGCAGTCTCTCTCGCTGTCTCTCTCGATGTACTCTCGCTGTCTCCCTCGCTGTCTCACTCGCTCTATCCCTCGCTGTATCTCTCGCAGTCTCTCTCGCAGTCTCTCTCGCTGTCTCCCTCGCTGTCTCTCTCGCTGTCTCCCTCGCTGTCTCACGCGCTCTCTCTCGCAGTCTCTCTCGCTGTCTCTCTCGCTGTGTCCCTCGCTGTGTCCCTCGCAGTCTCCCTCGCTGTCTCCCTCGCCGTCTCCCTCGCCGTCTCCCTCGCCGTCTCCGTCGCCGTCTCCCTCGCCGTCTCCCTTGCAGTCACTCTCTCTGTATCCCCGGCTGTGTCTCTCGCTATCTCCATAGCCGTCTCTCTCACTGTCTCTGTCGCTGTCTCTGTCGCTGTCTCTGTCGCTGTCTCCCTTGCTGTCTCCCTTGCTGTCTCCCTTGCTGTCTCCCTCGCTGTCTCCCTCGTCGTCTCCCTGGCCGTCTCCCTGGCCGTCTCCCTGGCCGTCTCCCTGGCCGTCTCCCTGGCCGTCTCCCTCGCAGTCTCTCTCGCCGTCTCTCTCGCCGTCTCTCTCGCAGTCTCTCTCGAAGTCTCTCTCGCAGTCTCTCTCGCAGTCTCTCTCGCAGTCTCTCTCGCTGTCTCTCTCGCAGGCTCCCTCGCAGTCTCCCTCGCAGTCTCCCTCGCAGTCTCCCTCGCAGTCTCTCTCGCAGTCTCTCTCGCAGTCACTCTCGCAGTCTCTCTCGCAGTCTCCCTCGCAGTCTCCCTCGCAGTCTCTCTCGCAGTCTCTCTCGCTGTTTCCCTCACAGTCTCTCTCGCTGTCTCCCTCGCAGTCTCTCTCGAAGTCGCTCTCGCTTTCTCCCTCGCTGTCTCTCTCGCAGTCCTTCTCGCAGTCTCTCTCGCTGTCTCCAGCGCTGTCTCCCTCGCTGTCTCCCTCGCTGTCTCCCTCGCTGTCTCCCTCGCTGTCTCCCTCGCTTTCTCCCTCGCTGTCTCTCTCGCTGTCTCTCTCGCTGTCTCTCTCGCTGCCTCTCTCGCTGTCTCTCTCGCTGTCTCCCTTGCAGTCACTCTTGCAGTCTCTCTCGCTGTCTCCCTCACTGTCTCCCTCGCTGTCTCCCTCACTGTGTCTCTTGCTCTCTCCCTCGCTGTCTCCCTCGCTGTCTCGCTCGCTGTCTCATGCGCTCTCTCTCGCATTCTCTCTCGCTGTCTCCCTCACTGTGTCCCTCGCTGTGTCCCTCGCTGTCTCCCTCGCCGTCTCCCTTGCAGTCACTCTCTCTGTATCCCCGGCTGTCTCTTTCGCTATCTCCATAGCAGTCTCTCTCACTGTCTCCCTCGCTGTCTCTGTCGCTGTCTCTGTCGCTGTCTCTGTCGCTGTCTCCCTCGCTGTCTCTGTCGCTGTCTCCCTCGCTGTCTCCCTGGCCGTCTCCCTGGCCGTCTCCCTGGCCGTCTCCCTGGCCGTCTCCCTGGCCGTCTCCCTGGCCGTCTCCCTCGCCGTCTCCCTCGCCGTCTCCCTCGCAGTCTCTCTCGCCGTCTCTCTCGCTGTCTCTCTCAATGTACTCTCGCTGTCTGCCTCGCTGTCTCACTCGCTCCATCCCTCGCTGTATCTCTCGCAGTCTCTCTCGCAGTCTCTCTCGCAGTCTCTCTCGCTGTCTCTCTCGCTGTCTCTCTCGCTGTCTCCCTCGCTGTCTCTCTCGCTGTCTCTCTCGCAGTCTCTCTCGCAGTCTCTCTCGCCGTCTCTCTCTCCATCTCTCTCTCGCAGTCTCTCTCGCAGTCTCTCTCGCAGTCTCTCTCGCAGTCTCTCTCGCTGTCGCTCTCGCAGTCTCTCTCGCTGTCCCTCTCGCAGTCTCTCTCGCTGTCTCCCTCGCAGTCTCTCTCGCAGTCTCCTTTGCAGTCTCTCTCGCTGTCTCTCTCGCTGTCTCTCTCGCTGTCTCTCTCGCAGTCTCTCTCGCTGTCTCTCTCGCAGTCTCTCTCGCAGTCTCTCTCGCAGTCTCCCTCGCAGTCTGCCTCGCAGTCTCCCTCGCAGTCTCTTCCGCTGTCTCCCTCGCTGTCTCCCTCTCAGTCTCCCTCTCAGTCTCTCTCTCAGTCTCTCTCTCAGTCTCTCTCTCAGTCTCTCTCTCAGTCTCTCTCTCAGTCTCTCTCGCATTCTCTCTCGCTGTCTCCCTCGCACTCTCTGGCTTTCTCTCTCGCAGTCCCTCTCACTGTCTCTCTCGCAGTCTCTCTCGCAGTCTCTCTCGCAGTCTCTCTCGCAGTCTCTCTCGCAGTCTCTCTCACAGTCTCTCTCGCTGTCTCTCTCGCTGTCTCCCTCACAGTCTGCCTCGCAGTCTCCCTCGCAGTCTCTTTCGCTGTCTCCCTCGCTGTTTCCCTCACAGTCTCTTTCGCTGTCTCCCTCGCAGTCTCCCTCGCAGTCTCTCTCGCAGTCACTCTCACTTTCTCCCTCGCTGTCTCTCTCGCTGTCTCTCTCGCTGTCTCTCTCGCATTCCTTCTCGCAGTCCTTCTCGCAGTCTCTCTCGCTGTCTCTCTCGCTGTCTCCCTCGCTGTCTCCCTCGCTGTCTCCCTCGCTGTCTCCCATGCTGTCTCCCTCGCAGTCTCCCTCGCAGTCTCTCTCGCTGTCTCCCTCGCTTTCTCCTTCGCTGTCTCCCATGCTGTCTCCCATGCTGTCTCCCATGCTGTCTCCCTCGCAGTCTCCCTCGCAGTCTCTCTCGCTGTCTCTCTCGCTGTCTCCCTCGCTTTCTCCTTCGCTGTCTCTCTCGCTGTCTCTCTCGCTGTCTCTCTCGCTGTCTCCCTTGCAGTCTCTCTCGCTGTCTGCCTCGCTGTCTCCCTCGCTGTCTCCCTCGCAGTCTCCCTCGCAGTCTCCCTCACCGTCTCTCTCACAGTCTCTCTCGCTGTCTTCCTCGCAGTCTCTCTCGCTGTCTCCCTCGCAGTCTCTCTCGCTGTCTCCCTCGCTGTCTCCCTCGCTGCCTCCCTCGCTGTCTCCCTAGCAGTCGCTCTCGCAGTCTCTCTCGCTGTCTTCCTCGCAGTTTCTCTCGCTGTCTCCCTCGCTGTCTCACTCGCTCTATCCCTCGCTGTATCTCTCGCAGTCTCTCTCACAGTCTCTCTCGCTGTCTCTCTCGCTGTCTCCCTCGCAGTCTCTCTCGCTCTCTCCCTCACTGTCTCTCTCGCCGTCTCTCTCGCCGTCTCTCTCGCCGTCTCTCTCTCCATCTCTCTCGCCATCTCTCTCGCAGTCTCCCTCGCTGTCTCCCTCGCTGTCTCCCTCGCAGTCTCTCTAGCAGTCTCTCTCGCAGTCTCCCTCGCTGTCTCCCTCCCAGTCTCTCTCGCAGTCCCTCTCGCAGTCTCTCTCGCTGTCCCTCTCGCAGTCTCTCTCGCAGTCCCTCTCGCAGTCTCTCTCGCAGTCTCTCTCGCTGTCTCTCTCGCAGTCTCTCTCGCAGTCTCCTTTGCAGTCTCTCTCGCTGTCTCTCTCGCTGTCTCTCTCGCTGTCTCTCTCGCTGTCTCTCTCGCTGGCTCTCTCGCTGTCTCTCTCGCAGTCTCTCTCGCAGTCTCTCTCGCAGTCTCTCTCGCAGTCTCTCTCGCTTTCTCCCTCGCTTTCTCCCTCGCTGTCTCTCTCGCTGTCTCTCTCGCTGTCTCCCTCGCAGTCTCTCTTGCAGTCTCTCTCGCTGTCTCTCTCTCTGTCTCCCTCGCTGTCTCCCTCGCTGTCTCCCTCGCTGTCTCCCTCGCTGTGTCCCTCGCTCTCTCCCTCGCAGTCTCCCTCGCTGTCTCCCTCGCCGTCTCTCTCGCAGTCTCTCTCGCTGTCTTCCTCGCAGTTTCTCTCGCTGTCTCCCTCGCTGTCTCCCTCGCTGTCTCCCTTGCAGTCGCTCTCGCAGTCTCCCTCGCAGTCTCCCTCGCTGTCTCCCTCGCTGTCTCCCTCGCTGTCTCCCTCGCTCTCTCTCTCGCCGTCTCCCTCGCAGTCTCTCTTGCAGTGTCTCTCGCTGTATCCCTCGCTTTCTCTCTCGCTATTTCCTTAGCAGTCTCTCTCGCAGTTTCTCTCGCTTTCTCTCTCGCAGTCTCTCTCGCTGTCTCCCTCGCAGTCTCTCTCGCAGTCTCTCTCGCAGTCTCTCTCGCAGTCTCTTTCGCAGTCTCTCTCGCTGTCTCCCTCGCTGTCTCCCTCACACTCTCCCTCGCTGTCTCCCTCGCAGTCTCTCTCACAGTCTCTCTCGCTGTCTCCCTCGCTGTCTCCCTCGCAGTCTCTATCGCTGTCTCCCTCGCAGTCTCTCTCGCAGTCTCTCTCGCAGACTCTCTCGCTGTCTCCCTCGCAGACTCTCTCGCTGTCTCCCTCGCAGTCTCCCTCGCAGTCTCCCTCGCAGTCTCCCTCGCAGTCTCCCTCGCTGTCTCCCTCGCTGTCTCCCTCGCTGTCTCCCTCGCTGTCTCTCTCGCTGTCTCTCTCGCTGTCTCCCTCGCAGTCTCTCTTGCAGTCTCCCTCGCTGTGTCCCTCGCTGTCTCCCTCGCTGTCTCCCTCGCTGTCTCCCTCGCTGTCTCCCTCGCTGTGTCCCTCGCAGTCTCCCTCGCAGTCTCCCTCGCAGTCTCCCTCGCTGTCTCTCTCGCTGTCTCTCTCGCTGTCTTCCTCGCAGTTTCTCTCGCTGTCTCCCTCGCTGTCTCCCTCGCTGTCTCCCTCGCTGTCTCCCTCGATGTCTCCCTCACTGTCTCCCTCGCAGTCGCTCTCGCAGTCTCTCTCGCAGTCTCCCTCACTGTCTCCCTCGCTGTCTCCCTCGCTGTCTCCCTCGCTGCCTCCCTCGCAGTCTCTCTCGAAGTCTCCCTCGCTGTCTCCCTCGCTGTCTCCCTCGCTGTCTCCCTCGCTCTCTCCCTCGCTCTCTCCCTCGCTCTCTCCCTCGCTCTCTCCCTCGCTCTCTCTCTCGCCGTCTCCCTCGCAGTCTCTCTCACAGTGTCTCTCGCTTTCTCCCTCGCAGTCTCTCTCGCTGTCTCCCTCGCAGTCTCTCTCGCAGTCTCTCTCGCTGTCTCCCTCACTGTCTCCCTCACAGTCTCTCTCGCTGTCTCCCTCACAGTCTCTCTCGCTGTCTCCCTCACAGTCTCTCTCGCTGTCTCCCTCGCAGTCTCTCTCACAGTCTCTCTCGCAGTCTCTCTCGCAGTCTCTCTCGCTGTCTCCCTCGCAGTCTCTATCGCTGTCTCCCTCGCAGTCTCTCTCGCAGTCTCTCTCGCTTTCTCCCTCGCTGTCTCCCTCGCAGAATCTCTCGCTCTCTCCCTCGCAGACTCTCTCGCTGTCTCCCTCGCAGTCTCCCTCGCTGTCTCCCTCGCTGTCTCTCTCGCTGTCTCTCTCAGTCTCTCTCGCTGTCACCCTCGCAGTCTCCCTCGAAGTCTCCCTCGAAGTCACCCTGGATGTCTCTCTCGCAGTCTCTCTCGCATTCTCTTTCGCTGTCTCTCTCGATGTCTCTCTCGTTGTCTCCCTCGCTGTCTCTCTCTCAGTCTCTCTCTCAGTCTCTCTCTCAGTCTCTCTCTCAGTCTCTCTCGCATTCTCTCTCGCATTCTCTCTCGCTGTCTCCCTCGCACTCTCTGGCTTTCTCTCTCGCAGTCCCTCTCACTGTCTCTCTCGCAGTCTCTCTCGCAGTCTCTCTCGCAGTCTCTCTCGCAGTCTCCCTCGCAGTCACTCTCACTTTCTCCCTCGCTGTCTCTCTCACTGTCTCTCTCGCATTCCTTCTCGCAGTCCTTCTCGCAGTCTCTCTCGCTGTCTCCCTCGCTGTCTCCCTCGCTGTCTCCCTCGCTTTCTCCTTCGCTGTCTCTCTCGCTGTCTCTCTCGCTGTCTCCCTTGCAGTCTCTCTCGCTGTCTGCCTCGCTGTCTCCCTCGCTGTCTCCCTCGCTGTCTCCCTCGCTGTCTCCCTCGCTCTCTCCCTCGCTGTCTCCCTCGCAGTCTCCCTCGCCGTCTCTCTCGCAGTCTCTCTCGCTGTCTCCCTCGCCGTCTCTCTCGCAGTCTCTCTCGCTGTCTTCCTCGCTGTCTCCCTCGCTGTCTCCCTCGCTGTCTCCCTCGCTGTCTCCCTCGCTGTCTCCCTCGCTGCCTCCCTCGCTGTCTCCCTAGCAGTCTCTCTCGCAGTCTCTCTCGCTGTCTTCCTCGCAGTTTCTCTCACTGTCTCCCTCGCTGCCTCCCACGCTGTCTCCCTCGCTGTCTCACGCGATCTCTCTCGCATTCTCTCTCGTTGTCTCCCTTGCAGTCTCTCTCGCTGTGTCCCTCGCTGTCTCCCTCGCTGTCTCCCTCGCTGTCTCCCTCACAGTCTCTCTCGAAGTCTCTCTCGCTGTCTACCTCGCTGTCTCCCTCGCTGTCTCCCTCGCTGTCTCCCTCACAGTCTCTCTCGAAGTCTCTCTCGCTGTCTCCCTCGCTGTCTCCCTCGCTGTCTCCCTCGCTGTCTCCCTCGCTCTCTCCCTCGCAGTCTCCCTCGCCGTCTCCCTCGCCGTCTCCCTCGCCGTCTCTCTCGCAGTCTCTCTCGCTGTCGTCCTCGCAGTTTCTCTCGCTGTCTCCCTCGCTGTCTCCCTCGCTGTCTCCCTCGCTGTCTCCCTCGCTGTCTCCCTCGCTGCCTCCCGAGCAGTCGCTCTCGCAGTCGCTCTCGCAGTCTCTCTCGCTGTCTCCCTCGCTGTCTCCCTCGCTGTCTCCCTCGCTGCCTCCCTCGCTGTCTCCCTAGCAGTCGCTCTCGCAGTCTCTCTCGCTGTCTTCCTCGCTGTGTCCCTCGCAGTCTCTCTAATAGTCTCTCTCGCAGTCTCTCTCGCAGTCTTCCTCGCAGTCTTCCTCGCAGTTTCTCTCGCTGTCTCCCTCGCTGCCTCCCACGCTGTCTCCCTCGCTGTCTCACGCGATCTCTCTCGCATTCTCTCTCGTTGTCTCCCTTGCAGTCTCTCTCGCTGTGTCCCTCGCAGTCTCTCTCGCAGGCTTTATTGCTGTCTCTGTCGCTGTCTCCCTCGCTGTCTCCCTCGCTGTCTCCCTCACTGTCTCCCTCGCTGTCTCTCTCGAAGTCTCTCTCGCTGTCTACCTCGCTGTCTCCCTCGCTGTCTCCCTCGCTCTCTCCCTCGCTCTCTCCCTCGCTCTCTCCCTCGCTCTCTCTCTCGCCGTCTCCCTCGCAGTCTCTCTCACAGTGTCTCTCGCTTTCTCCCTCGCAGTCTCTCTCGCTGTCTCCCTCGCAGTCTCTCTCGCAGTCTCTCTCGCTGTCTCCCTCACTGTCTCCCTCACAGTCTCTCTCGCTGTCTCCCTCACAGTCTCTCTCGCTGTCTCCCTCACAGTCTCTCTCGCTGTCTCCCTCGCAGTCTCTCTCACAGTCTCTCTCGCAGTCTCTCTCGCAGTCTCTCTCGCTGTCTCCCTCGCAGTCTCTATCGCTGTCTCCCTCGCAGTCTCTCTCGCAGTCTCTCTCGCTTTCTCCCTCGCTGTCTCCCTCGCAGAATCTCTCGCTCTCTCCCTCGCAGACTCTCTCGCTGTCTCCCTCGCAGTCTCCCTCGCTGTCTCCCTCGCTGTCTCTCTCGCTGTCTCTCTCAGTCTCTCTCGCTGTCACCCTCGCAGTCTCCCTCGAAGTCTCCCTCGAAGTCACCCTGGATGTCTCTCTCGCAGTCTCTCTCGCATTCTCTTTCGCTGTCTCTCTCGATGTCTCTCTCGTTGTCTCCCTCGCTGTCTCTCTCTCAGTCTCTCTCTCAGTCTCTCTCTCAGTCTCTCTCTCAGTCTCTCTCGCATTCTCTCTCGCATTCTCTCTCGCTGTCTCCCTCGCACTCTCTGGCTTTCTCTCTCGCAGTCCCTCTCACTGTCTCTCTCGCAGTCTCTCTCGCAGTCTCTCTCGCAGTCTCTCTCGCAGTCTCCCTCGCAGTCACTCTCACTTTCTCCCTCGCTGTCTCTCTCACTGTCTCTCTCGCATTCCTTCTCGCAGTCCTTCTCGCAGTCTCTCTCGCTGTCTCCCTCGCTGTCTCCCTCGCTGTCTCCCTCGCTTTCTCCTTCGCTGTCTCTCTCGCTGTCTCTCTCGCTGTCTCCCTTGCAGTCTCTCTCGCTGTCTGCCTCGCTGTCTCCCTCGCTGTCTCCCTCGCTGTCTCCCTCGCTGTCTCCCTCGCTCTCTCCCTCGCTGTCTCCCTCGCAGTCTCCCTCGCCGTCTCTCTCGCAGTCTCTCTCGCTGTCTCCCTCGCCGTCTCTCTCGCAGTCTCTCTCGCTGTCTTCCTCGCTGTCTCCCTCGCTGTCTCCCTCGCTGTCTCCCTCGCTGTCTCCCTCGCTGTCTCCCTCGCTGCCTCCCTCGCTGTCTCCCTAGCAGTCTCTCTCGCAGTCTCTCTCGCTGTCTTCCTCGCAGTTTCTCTCACTGTCTCCCTCGCTGCCTCCCACGCTGTCTCCCTCGCTGTCTCACGCGATCTCTCTCGCATTCTCTCTCGTTGTCTCCCTTGCAGTCTCTCTCGCTGTGTCCCTCGCTGTCTCCCTCGCTGTCTCCCTCGCTGTCTCCCTCACAGTCTCTCTCGAAGTCTCTCTCGCTGTCTACCTCGCTGTCTCCCTCGCTGTCTCCCTCGCTGTCTCCCTCACAGTCTCTCTCGAAGTCTCTCTCGCTGTCTCCCTCGCTGTCTCCCTCGCTGTCTCCCTCGCTGTCTCCCTCGCTCTCTCCCTCGCAGTCTCCCTCGCCGTCTCCCTCGCCGTCTCCCTCGCCGTCTCTCTCGCAGTCTCTCTCGCTGTCGTCCTCGCAGTTTCTCTCGCTGTCTCCCTCGCTGTCTCCCTCGCTGTCTCCCTCGCTGTCTCCCTCGCTGTCTCCCTCGCTGCCTCCCGAGCAGTCGCTCTCGCAGTCGCTCTCGCAGTCTCTCTCGCTGTCTCCCTCGCTGTCTCCCTCGCTGTCTCCCTCGCTGCCTCCCTCGCTGTCTCCCTAGCAGTCGCTCTCGCAGTCTCTCTCGCTGTCTTCCTCGCTGTGTCCCTCGCAGTCTCTCTAATAGTCTCTCTCGCAGTCTCTCTCGCAGTCTTCCTCGCAGTCTTCCTCGCAGTTTCTCTCGCTGTCTCCCTCGCTGCCTCCCACGCTGTCTCCCTCGCTGTCTCACGCGATCTCTCTCGCATTCTCTCTCGTTGTCTCCCTTGCAGTCTCTCTCGCTGTGTCCCTCGCAGTCTCTCTCGCAGGCTTTATTGCTGTCTCTGTCGCTGTCTCCCTCGCTGTCTCCCTCGCTGTCTCCCTCACTGTCTCCCTCGCTGTCTCTCTCGAAGTCTCTCTCGCTGTCTACCTCGCTGTCTCCCTCGCTGTCTCTCTCGCTCTCTCTCTCGCCGTCTCCCTCGCTGTCTGAATCGCTGTCTCCCTCGCATTCTCTCTCGCAGTGTCTCTCGCTGTCTCCCTCGCAGTCTCCCTCGCAGTCTCTCTCGCTGTCTCCCTCACAGTCTCTCTCGCTCTCTCCCTCGCTGTCTCCCTCGCTGTCTCATGTGCTCTCTCTCGCTGTCTCCCTCGCTGTCTCCCTCGCTGTCTCCCTCGCTGTCTCCCTCGCCGTCTCCCTCGCCGTCTCCCTCGCCGTCTCCCTCGCCGTCTCCCTCGCCGTCTCCCTCGCCGCCTCCCTCGCTGCCTCCCTCGCTGCCTCCCTCGCAGTCTCTCTCGCTGTCTCTCTCGCTGTCTCCCTCGCTGTCTCCCTCGCTGTCTCTCTCGCTCTCTCTCTCGCCGTCTCCCTCGCAGTCTCTCTCGCTGTCTCCCTCGCAGTCTCTATCGCTGTCTCCCTCGCAGTCTCCCTCGCAGTCTCTCTCGCAGTCTCTCTCGCAGTCTCTCTCGCAGTCTCTCTCGCAGTCTCTCTCGCTGTCTCTCTCGCTGTCTCCCTCGCAGTCGCTCTCACTTTCTCCCTCGCTGTCTCTCTCGCAGTCCTTCTCGCAGTCCTTCTCGCAGTCTCTCTCGCTGTCTCCCTCGCTGTCTCCCTCGCTGTCTCCCTCGCTGTCTCCCATGCTGTCTCCCTCGCAGTCTCCCTCGCAGTCTCCCTCGCAGTCTCCCTCGCAGTCTCTCTCGCTGTCTCTCTCGCTGTCTCTCTCGCTGTCTCCCTCGCAGTCTCCCTCGCAGTCTCCCTCGCAGTCTCCCTCGCAGTCTCCCTCGCAGTCTCTCTCGCTGTCTCTCTCGCTGTCTCCCTCGCTTTCTCCCTCGCTGTCTCTCTCGCTGTCTCTCTCGCTGTCTCCCTCGCAGTCTCTCTTGCAGTCTCTCTCGCTGTCTCCCTCGCTGTCTCCCTCGCTGTCTCCCTCGCTGTCTCCCTCGCTCTCTCCCTCGCAGTCTCCCTCGCCGTCTCCCTCGCCGTCTCTCTCGCAGTCTCTCTCGCTGTCGTCCTCGCAGTTTCTCTCGCTGTCTCCCTCGCTGTCTCCCTCGCTGTCTCCCTCGCTGTCTCCCTCGCTGCCTCCCGAGCAGTCGCTCTCGCAGTCGCTCTCGCAGTCTCTCTCGCTGTCTCCCTCGCTGTCTCCCTCGCTGCCTCCCTCGCTGTCTCCCTAGCAGTCGCTCTCGCAGTCTCTCTCGCTGTCTTCCTCGCTGTGTCCCTCGCAGTCTCTCTAATAGTCTCTCTCGCAGTCTCTCTCGCAGTCTTCCTCGCAGTCTTCCTCGCAGTTTCTCTCGCTGTCTCCCTCGCTGCCTCCCACGCTGTCTCCCTCGCTGTCTCACGCGATCTCTCTCGCATTCTCTCTCGTTGTCTCCCTTGCAGTCTCTCTCGCTGTGTCCCTCGCAGTCTCTCTCGCAGGCTTTATTGCTGTCTCTGTCGCTGTCTCCCTCGCTGTCTCCCTCGCTGTCTCCCTCACTGTCTCCCTCGCTGTCTCTCTCGAAGTCTCTCTCGCTGTCTACCTCGCTGTCTCCCTCGCTGTCTCTCTCGCTCTCTCTCTCACCGTCTCCCTCGCTGTCTGAATCGCTGTCTCCCTCGCATTCTCTCTCGCAGTGTCTCTCGCTGTCTCCCTCGCAGTCTCCCTCGCAGTCTCTCTCGCTGTCTCCCTCACAGTCTCTCTCGCTCTCTCCCTCGCTGTCTCCCTCGCTGTCTCATGTGCTCTCTCTCGCTGTCTCCCTCGCTGTCTCCCTCGCTGTCTCCCTCGCTGTCTCCCTCGCCGTCTCCCTCGCCGTCTCCCTCGCCGTCTCCCTCGCCGTCTCCCTCGCCGTCTCCCTCGCCGTCTCCCTCGCCGTCTCCCTTGCAGTATCTTTCTCTGTATGCCCGGCTGTCTCTCTCGCTGTCTCCATAGCAGTCTCTCTCACTGTCTCTGTCGCTGTCTCTGTCGCTGTCTCTGTCGCTGTCTCCCTCGCTGTCTCCCTCGCTGTCTCCCTCGCTGTCTCCCTCGTCGTCTCCCTCGTCGTCTCCCTCGTCGTCTCCCTCGTCGTCTCCCTCGTCGTCTCCCTCGTCGTCTCCCTCGTCGTCTCCCTGGCCGTCTCCCTGGCCGTCTCCCTGGCCGTCTCCCTGGCCGTCTCCCTGGACGTCTCCCTGGACGTCTCCCTGGCCGTCTCCCTGGCCGTCTCCCTGGCCGTCTCCCTCGCAGTCTCTCTCGCAGTCTCTCTCGCAGTCTCTTTCGCAGTCTCTCTCGCTGTCTCCCTCGCTGTCTCCCTCACACTCTCCCTCGCTGTCTCCCTCGCAGTCTCTCTCACAGTCTCTCTCGCTGTCTCCCTCGCTGTCTCCCTCGCAGTCTCTATCGCTGTCTCCCTCGCAGTCTCTCTCGCAGTCTCTCTCGCAGACTCTCTCGCTGTCTCCCTCGCAGACTCTCTCGCTGTCTCCCTCGCAGTCTCCCTCGCAGTCTCCCTCGCAGTCTCCCTCGCAGTCTCCCTCGCTGTCTCCCTCGCTGTCTCCCTCGATGTCTCCCTCACTGTCTCCCTCGCAGTCGCTCTCGCAGTCTCTCTCGCAGTCTCCCTCACTGTCTCCCTCGCTGTCTCCCTCGCTGCCTCCCTCGCTGCCTCCCTCGCAGTCTCTCTCGAAGTCTCCCTCGCTGTCTCCCTCGCTGTCTCCCTCGCTGTCTCCCTCGCTCTCTCCCTCGCTCTCTCCCTCGCTCTCTCCCTCGCTCTCTCTCTCGCCGTCTCCCTCGCAGTCTCTCTCACAGTGTCTCTCGCTTTCTCCCTCGCAGTCTCTCTCGCTGTCTCCCTCGCAGTCTCTCTCGCAGTCTCTCTCGCTGTCTCCCTCACTGTCTCCCTCACAGTCTCTCTCGCTGTCTCCCTCACAGTCTCTCTCGCTGTCTCCCTCACAGTCTCTCTCGCTGTCTCCCTCGCAGTCTCTCTCACAGTCTCTCTCGCAGTCTCTCTCGCAGTCTCTCTCGCTGTCTCCCTCGCAGTCTCTATCGCTGTCTCCCTCGCAGTCTCTCTCGCAGTCTCTCTCGCTTTCTCCCTCGCTGTCTCCCTCGCAGAATCTCTCGCTCTCTCCCTCGCAGACTCTCTCGCTGTCTCCCTCGCAGTCTCCCTCGCTGTCTCCCTCGCTGTCTCTCTCGCTGTCTCTCTCAGTCTCTCTCGCTGTCACCCTCGCAGTCTCCCTCGAAGTCTCCCTCGAAGTCACCCTGGATGTCTCTCTCGCAGTCTCTCTCGCATTCTCTTTCGCTGTCTCTCTCGATGTCTCTCTCGTTGTCTCCCTCGCTGTCTCTCTCTCAGTCTCTCTCTCAGTCTCTCTCTCAGTCTCTCTCTCAGTCTCTCTCGCATTCTCTCTCGCTGTCTCCCTCGCACTCTCTGGCTTTCTCTCTCGCAGTCCCTCTCACTGTCTCTCTCGCAGTCTCTCTCGCAGTCTCTCTCGCAGTCTCTCTCGCAGTCTCCCTCGCAGTCACTCTCACTTTCTCCCTCGCTGTCTCTCTCACTGTCTCTCTCGCATTCCTTCTCGCAGTCCTTCTCGCAGTCTCTCTCGCTGTCTCCCTCGCTGTCTCCCTCGCTGTCTCCCTCGCTTTCTCCTTCGCTGTCTCTCTCGCTGTCTCTCTCGCTGTCTCCCTTGCAGTCTCTCTCGCTGTCTGCCTCGCTGTCTCCCTCGCTGTCTCCCTCGCTGTCTCCCTCGCTGTCTCCCTCGCTCTCTCCCTCGCTGTCTCCCTCGCAGTCTCCCTCGCCGTCTCTCTCGCAGTCTCTCTCGCTGTCTCCCTCGCCGTCTCTCTCGCAGTCTCTCTCGCTGTCTTCCTCGCTGTCTCCCTCGCTGTCTCCCTCGCTGTCTCCCTCGCTGTCTCCCTCGCTGTCTCCCTCGCTGCCTCCCTCGCTGTCTCCCTAGCAGTCGCTCTCGCAGTCTCTCTCGCTGTCTTCCTCGCAGTTTCTCTCACTGTCTCCCTCGCTGCCTCCCACGCTGTCTCCCTCGCTGTCTCACGCGATCTCTCTCGCATTCTCTCTCGTTGTCTCCCTTGCAGTCTCTCTCGCTGTGTCCCTCGCTGTCTCCCTCGCTGTCTCCCTCGCTGTCTCCCTCACAGTCTCTCTCGAAGTCTCTCTCGCTGTCTACCTCGCTGTCTCCCTCGCTGTCTCCCTCACAGTCTCTCTCGAAGTCTCTCTCGCTGTCTCCCTCGCTGTCTCCCTCGCTGTCTCCCTCGCTGTCTCCCTCGCTCTCTCCCTCGCAGTCTCCCTCGCCGTCTCCCTCGCCGTCTCCCTCGCCGTCTCTCTCGCAGTCTCTCTCGCTGTCGTCCTCGCAGTTTCTCTCGCTGTCTCCCTCGCTGTCTCCCTCGCTGTCTCCCTCGCTGTCTCCCTCGCTGCCTCCCGAGCAGTCGCTCTCGCAGTCGCTCTCGCAGTCTCTCTCGCTGTCTCCCTCGCTGTCTCCCTCGCTGTCTCCCTCGCTGCCTCCCTCGCTGTCTCCCTAGCAGTCGCTCTCGCAGTCTCTCTCGCTGTCTTCCTCGCTGTGTCCCTCGCAGTCTCTCTAATAGTCTCTCTCGCAGTCTCTCTCGCAGTCTTCCTCGCAGTCTTCCTCGCAGTTTCTCTCGCTGTCTCCCTCGCTGCCTCCCACGCTGTCTCCCTCGCTGTCTCACGCGATCTCTCTCGCATTCTCTCTCGTTGTCTCCCTTGCAGTCTCTCTCGCTGTGTCCCTCGCAGTCTCTCTCGCAGGCTTTATTGCTGTCTCTGTCGCTGTCTCCCTCGCTGTCTCCCTCGCTGTCTCCCTCACTGTCTCCCTCGCTGTCTCTCTCGAAGTCTCTCTCGCTGTCTACCTCGCTGTCTCCCTCGCTGTCTCTCTCGCTCTCTCTCTCGCCGTCTCCCTCGCTGTCTGAATCGCTGTCTCCCTCGCATTCTCTCTCGCAGTGTCTCTCGCTGTCTCCCTCGCAGTCTCCCTCGCAGTCTCTCTCGCTGTCTCCCTCACAGTCTCTCTCGCTCTCTCCCTCGCTGTCTCCCTCGCTGTCTCATGTGCTCTCTCTCGCTGTCTCCCTCGCTGTCTCCCTCGCTGTCTCCCTCGCCGTCTCCCTCGCCGTCTCCCTCGCCGTCTCCCTCGCCGTCTCCCTCGCCGTCTCCCTCGCCGTCTCCCTCGCCGCCTCCCTCGCTGCCTCCCTCGCTGCCTCCCTCGCAGTCTCTCTCGCTGTCTCTCTCGCTGTCTCCCTCGCTGTCTCCCTCGCTGTCTCTCTCGCTCTCTCTCTCGCCGTCTCCCTCGCAGTCTCTCTCGCTGTCTCCCTCGCAGTCTCTATCGCTGTCTCCCTCGCCGTCTCCCTCGCAGTCTCTCTCGCAGTCTCTCTCGCAGTCTCTCTCGCAGTCTCTCTCGCAGTCTCTCTCGCTGTCTCTCTCGCTGTCTCCCTCGCAGTCTCTCTCGCAGTCGCTCTCACTTTCTCCCTCGCTGTCTCTCTCGCAGTCCTTCTCGCAGTCTCTCTCGCTGTCTCCCTCGCTGTCTCCCTCGCTGTCTCCCTCGCTGTCTCCCATGCTGTCTCCCTCGCAGTCTCCCTCGCAGTCTCCCTCGCAGTCTCCCTCGCAGTCTCCCTCGCAGTCTCTCTCGCTGTCTCTCTCGCTGTCTCTCTCGCTGTCTCCCTCGCAGTCTCCCTCGCAGTCTCCCTCGCAGTCTCCCTCGCAGTCTCCCTCGCAGTCTCTCTCGCTGTCTCTCTCGCTGTCTCCCTCGCTTTCTCCCTCGCTGTCTCTCTCGCTGTCTCTCTCGCTGTCTCCCTCGCAGTCTCTCTTGCAGTCTCTCTCGCTGTCTCCCTCGCTGTCTCCCTCGCTGTCTCCCTCGCTGTCTCCCTCGCTGTCTCCCTCGCTCTCTCCCTCGCAGTCTCCCTCGCCGTCTCCCTCGCCGTCTCTCTCGCAGTCTCTCTCGCTGTCGTCCTCGCAGTTTCTCTCGCTGTCTCCCTCGCTGTCTCCCTCGCTGTCTCCCTCGCTGTCTCCCTCGCTGCCTCCCGAGCAGTCGCTCTCGCAGTCGCTCTCGCAGTCTCTCTCGCTGTCTCCCTCGCTGTCTCCCTCGCTGCCTCCCTCGCTGTCTCCCTAGCAGTCGCTCTCGCAGTCTCTCTCGCTGTCTTCCTCGCTGTGTCCCTCGCAGTCTCTCTAATAGTCTCTCTCGCAGTCTCTCTCGCAGTCTTCCTCGCAGTCTTCCTCGCAGTTTCTCTCGCTGTCTCCCTCGCTGCCTCCCACGCTGTCTCCCTCGCTGTCTCACGCGATCTCTCTCGCATTCTCTCTCGTTGTCTCCCTTGCAGTCTCTCTCGCTGTGTCCCTCGCAGTCTCTCTCGCAGGCTTTATTGCTGTCTCTGTCGCTGTCTCCCTCGCTGTCTCCCTCGCTGTCTCCCTCACTGTCTCCCTCGCTGTCTCTCTCGAAGTCTCTCTCGCTGTCTACCTCGCTGTCTCCCTCGCTGTCTCTCTCGCTCTCTCTCTCGCCGTCTCCCTCGCTGTCTGAATCGCTGTCTCCCTCGCATTCTCTCTCGCAGTGTCTCTCGCTGTCTCCCTCGCAGTCTCCCTCGCAGTCTCTCTCGCTGTCTCCCTCACAGTCTCTCTCGCTCTCTCCCTCGCTGTCTCCCTCGCTGTCTCATGTGCTCTCTCTCGCTGTCTCCCTCGCTGTCTCCCTCGCTGTCTCCCTCGCCGTCTCCCTCGCCGTCTCCCTCGCCGTCTCCCTCGCCGTCTCCCTCGCCGTCTCCCTCGCCGTCTCCCTCGCCGTCTCCCTCGCCGTCTCCCTTGCAGTATCTTTCTCTGTATGCCCGGCTGTCTCTCTCGCTGTCTCCATAGCAGTCTCTCTCACTGTCTCTGTCGCTGTCTCTGTCGCTGTCTCTGTCGCTGTCTCCCTCGCTGTCTCCCTCGCTGTCTCCCTCGTCGTCTCCCTCGTCGTCTCCCTCGTCGTCTCCCTCGTCGTCTCCCTCGTCGTCTCCCTCGTCGTCTCCCTGGCCGTCTCCCTGGCCGTCTCCCTGGCCGTCTCCCTGGACGTCTCCCTGGACGTCTCCCTGGCCGTCTCCCTGGCCGTCTCCCTGGCCGTCTCCCTCGCAGTCTCTCTCGCAGTCTCTCTCGCTGTCTCTCTCCATGTACTCTCGCTGTCTCCCTCGCTGTCTCCCTCGCTGTATCTCTCGCAGTCTCTCTCGCAGTCTCTCTCGCAGTCTCTCTCGCAGTCTCCCTCGCTGTCTCCCTCGCTGTCTCCCTCGCTGTCGCACTCGCAGTCGCTCTCGCAGTCTCCCTCGCTGTCTCCCTCGCTGTCTCCCTCGCTGTCTCCCTCGCTGTCTCCCTCGCTGCCTCCCTCGCTGCCTCCCTCGCAGTCTCTCTCGAAGTCTCCCTCGCTGTCTCCCTCGCTGTCTCCCTCGCTGTCTCTCTCGCCGTCTCCCTCGCAGTCTCTCTCGCAGTGTCTCTCGCTTTCTCCCTCGCAGTCTCTCTCGCTGTCTCCCTCGCTGTCTCCCTCGCAGTCTCTCTCGCAGTCTCTCTCGCTGTCTCCCTCACTGTCTCCCTCACAGTCTCTCTCGCTGTCTCCCTCACAGTCTCTCTCGCTGTCTTCCTCGCAGTCTCTCTCGCAGTCTCTCTCGCTGTCTCTCTCGCATTCTCTCTCGCTTTCTCCCTCGCTCTCTCCCTCGCAGAATCTCTCGCTGTCTCCCTCGCAGACTCTCTCGCTGTCTCCCTCGCAGACTCTCTCGCTGTCTCCCTCGCAGTCTCCCTCGCTGTCTCCCTCGCTGTCTCCCTCGCTGTCTCCCTCGCTGTCTCTCTCGCTGTCTCTCTCGCTGTCTCTCTCAGTCTCTCTTGCTGTCTCCCTCGCAGTCTCCCTCGAAGTCTCCCTCGAAGTTACCCTGGATGTCTCTCTCGCAGTCTCTCTTGCATTCTCTTTCGCTGTCTCTCTCGATGTCTCTCTCGTTGTCTCCCTCGCTGTCTCCCTCTCAGTCTCCCTCTCAGTCTCTCTCTCAGTCTCTCTCTCAGTCTCTCTCTCAGTCTCTCTCTCAGTCTCTCTCTCAGTCTCTCTCTCAGTCTCTCTCGCATTCTCTCTCGCTGTCTCCCTCGCACTCTCTGGCTTTCTCTCTCGCAGTCCCTCTCACTGTCTCTCTCGCAGTCTCTCTCGCAGTCTCTCTCGCAGTCTCTCTCGCAGTCTCTCTCGCAGTCTCTCTCACAGTCTCTCTCGCTGTCTCTCTCGCTGTCTGCCTCGCAGTCTCCCTCGCAGTCTCTTTCGCTGTCTCCCTCGCTGTTTCCCTCACAGTCTCTTTCGCTGTCTCCCTCGCAGTCTCCCTCGCAGTCTCTCTCGCAGTCACTCTCACTTTCTCCCTCGCTGTCTCTCTCGCTGTCTCTCTCGCTGTCTCTCTCGCATTCCTTCTCGCAGTCCTTCTCGCAGTCTCTCTCGCTGTCTCTCTCGCTGTCTCCCTCGCTGTCTCCCTCGCTGTCTCCCTCGCTGTCTCCCATGCTGTCTCCCTCGCAGTCTCCCTCGCAGTCTCTCTCGCTGTCTCCCTCGCTTTCTCCTTCGCTGTCTCCCATGCTGTCTCCCATGCTGTCTCCCATGCTGTCTCCCTCGCAGTCTCCCTCGCAGTCTCTCTCGCTGTCTCTCTCGCTGTCTCCCTCGCTTTCTCCTTCGCTGTCTCTCTCGCTGTCTCTCTCGCTGTCTCCCTTGCAGTCTCTCTCGCTGTCTGCCTCGCTGTCTCCCTCGCTGTCTCCCTCGCAGTCTCCCTCGCAGTCTCCCTCACCGTCTCTCTCACAGTCTCTCTCGCTGTCTTCCTCGCAGTCTCTCTCGCTGTCTCCCTCGCAGTCTCTCTCGCTGTCTCCCTCGCTGTCTCCCTCGCTGCCTCCCTCGCTGTCTCCCTAGCAGTCGCTCTCGCAGTCTCTCTCGCTGTCTTCCTCGCAGTTTCTCTCGCTGTCTCCCTCGCTGTCTCACTCGCTCTATCCCTCGCTGTATCTCTCGCAGTCTCTCTCACAGTCTCTCTCGCTGTCTCTCTCGCTGTCTCCCTCGCAGTCTCTCTCGCTCTCTCCCTCACTGTCTCTCTCGCCGTCTCTCTCGCCGTCTCTCTCTCCATCTCTCTCGCCATCTCTCTCGCAGTCTCCCTCGCTGTCTCCCTCGCTGTCTCCCTCGCAGTCTCTCTAGCAGTCTCTCTCGCAGTCTCCCTCGCTGTCTCCCTCCCAGTCTCTCTCGCAGTCCCTCTCGCAGTCTCTCTCGCTGTCCCTCTCGCAGTCTCTCTCGCAGTCCCTCTCGCAGTCTCTCTCGCAGTCTCTCTCGCTGTCTCTCTCGCAGTCTCTCTCGCAGTCTCCTTTGCAGTCTCTCTCGCTGTCTCTCTCGCTGTCTCTCTCGCTGGCTCTCTCGCTGTCTCTCTCGCAGTCTCTCTCGCAGTCTCTCTCGCAGTCTCTCTCGCAGTCTCCCTCGCTTTCTCCCTCGCTTTCTCCCTCGCTGTCTCTCTCGCTGTCTCTCTCGCTGTCTCCCTCGCAGTCTCTCTTGCAGTCTCTCTCGCTGTCTCTCTCTCTGTCTCCCTCGCTGTCTCCCTCGCTGTCTCCCTCGCTGTCTCCCTCGCTGTGTCCCTCGCTCTCTCCCTCGCTCTCTCCCTCGCAGTCTCCCTCGCTGTCTCCCTCGCCGTCTCTCTCGCAGTCTCTCTCGCTGTCTTCCTCGCAGTTTCTCTCGCTGTCTCCCTCGCTGTCTCCCTCGCTGTCTCCCTTGCAGTCGCTCTCGCAGTCTCCCTCGCAGTCTCCCTCGCTGTCTCCCTCGCTGTCTCCCTCGCTGTCTCCCTCGCTCTCTCTCTCGCCGTCTCCCTCGCAGTCTCTCTTGCAGTGTCTCTCGCTGTATCCCTCGCTTTCTCTCTCGCTATTTCCTTAGCAGTCTCTCTCGCAGTTTCTCTCGCTTTCTCCCTCGCAGTCTCTCTCGCTGTCTCCCTCGCAGTCTCTCTCGCAGTCTCTCTCGCAGTCTCTCTCGCAGTCTCTCTCGCAGTCTCTTTCGCAGTCTCTCTCGCTGTCTCCCTCGCTGTCTCCCTCACACTCTCCCTCGCTGTCTCCCTCGCAGTCTCTCTCACAGTCTCTCTCGCTGTCTCCCTCGCTGTCTCCCTCGCAGTCTCTATCGCTGTCTCCCTCGCAGTCTCTCTCGCAGTCTCCCTCGCAGACTCTCTCGCTGTCTCCCTCGCAGACTCTCTCGCTGTCTCCCTCGCAGTCTCCCTCGCAGTCTCCCTCGCTGTCTCCCTCGCTGTCTCCCTCGCTGTCTCCCTCGCTGTCTCTCTCGCTGTCTCTCTCGCTGTCTCCCTCGCAGTCTCTCTTGCAGTCTCCCTCGCTGTGTCCCTCGCTGTCTCCCTCGCTGTCTCCCTCGCTGTCTCCCTCGCTGTCTCCCTCGCTGTGTCCCTCGCAGTCTCCCTCGCAGTCTCCCTCGCTGTCTCTCTCGCTGTCTCTCTCGCTGTCTTCCTCGCAGTTTCTCTCGCTGTCTCCCTCGCTGTCTCCCTCGCTGTCTCCCTCGCTGTCTCCCTCGATGTCTCCCTCGCTGTCTCCCTCGCTGTCTCCCTCGCAGTCGCTCTCGCAGTCTCTCTCGCAGTCTCTCTCGCAGTCTCCCTCGCTGTCTCCCTCGCTGTCTCCCTCGCTGTCTCCCTCGCTGTCTCCCTCGCTGCCTCCCTCGCAGTCTCTCTCGAAGTCTCCCTCGCTGTCTCCCTCGCTGTCTCCCTCGCTGTCTCCCTCGCTGTCTCCCTCGCTCTCTCCCTCGCTCTCTCCCTCGCTCTCTCCCTCGCTCTCTCTCTCGCCGTCTCCCTCGCAGTCTCTCTCACAGTGTCTCTCGCTTTCTCCCTCGCAGTCTCTCTCGCTGTCTCCCTCGCAGTCTCTCTCGCAGTCTCTCTCGCTGTCTCCCTCACTGTCTCCCTCACAGTCTCTCTCGCTGTCTCCCTCACAGTCTCTCTCGCTGTCTCCCTCACAGTCTCTCTCGCTGTCTCCCTCGCAGTCTCTCTCACAGTCTCTCTCACAGTCTCTCTCGCAGTCTCTCTCGCAGTCTCTCTCGCTGTCTCCCTCGCAGTCTCTATCGCTGTCTCCCTCGCAGTCTCTCTCGCAGTCTCTCTCGCTTTCTCCCTCGCTGTCTCCCTCGCAGACTCTCTCGCTCTCTCCCTCGCAGACTCTCTCGCTGTCTCCCTCGCAGTCTCCCTCGCTGTCTCCCTCGCTGTCTCTCTCGCTGTCTCTCTCAGTCTCTCTCGCTGTCACCCTCGCAGTCTCCCTCGAAGTCTCCCTCGAAGTCACCCTGGATGTCTCTCTCGCAGTCTCTCTCGCATTCTCTTTCGCTGTCTCTCTCGATGTCTCTCTCGTTGTCTCCCTCGCTGTCTCTCTCTCAGTCTCTCTCTCAGTCTCTCTCTCAGTCTCTCTCGCATTCTCTCTCGCTGTCTCCCTCACACTCTCTGGCTTTCTCTCTCGCAGTCCCTCTCACTGTCTCTCTCGCAGTCTCTCTCGCAGTCTCTCTCGCAGTCTCTCTCGCAGTCTCCCTCGCAGTCACTCTCACTTTCTCCCTCGCTGTCTCTCTCACTGTCTCTCTCGCATTCCTTCTCGCAGTCCTTCTCGCAGTCTCTCTCGCTGTCTCCCTCGCTGTCTCCCTCGCTGTCTCCCTCGCTTTCTCCTTCGCTGTCTCTCTCGCTGTCTCTCTCGCTGTCTCCCTTGCAGTCTCTCTCGCTGTCTGCCTCGCTGTCTCCCTCGCCGTCTCCCTCGCTGTCTCCCTCGCTGTCTCCCTCGCTCTCTCCCTCGCTGTCTCCCTCGCAGTCTCCCTCGCCGTCTCTCTCGCAGTCTCTCTCGCTGTCTCCCTCGCCGTCTCTCTCGCAGTCTCTCTCGCTGTCTTCCTCGCTGTCTTCCTCGCTGTCTCCCTCGCTGTCTCCCTCGCTGTCTCCCTCGCTGTCTCCCTCGCTGCCTCCCTCGCTGTCTCCCTAGCAGTCGCTCTCGCAGTCTCTCTCGCTGTCTTCCTCGCAGTTTCTCTCACTGTCTCCCTCGCTGCCTCCCACGCTGTCGCCCTCGCTGTCTCACGCGATCTCTCTCGCATTCTCTCTCGTTGTCTCCCTTGCAGTCTCTCTCGCTGTGTCCCTCGCTGTCTCCCTCGCTGTCTCCCTCGCTGTCTCCCTCACAGTCTCTCTCGAAGTCTCTCTCGCTGTCTACCTCGCTGTCTCCCTCGCTGTCTCCCTCACAGTCTCTCTCGAAGTCTCTCTCGCTGTCTACCTCGCTGTCTCCCTCGCTGTCTCCCTCGCTGTCTCCCTCGCTCTCTCCCTCGCAGTCTCCCTCGCCGTCGCCCTCGCCGTCTCTCTCGCAGTCTCTCTCGCTGTCGTCCTCGCAGTTTCTCTCGCTGTCTCCCTCGCTGTCTCCCTCGCTGTCTCCCTCGCTGTCTCCCTCGCTGTCTCCCTCGCTGTCTCCCTCGCTGCCTCCCGAGCAGTCGCTCTCGCAGTCGCTCTCGCAGTCGCTCTCGCAGTCTCTCTCGCTGTCTCCCTCGCTGTCTCCCTCGCTGTCTCCCTCGCTGCCTCCCTCGCTGTCTCCCTAGCAGTCGCTCTCGCAGTCTCTCTCGCTGTCTTCCTCGCTGTGTCCCTCGCAGTCTCTCTAATAGTCTCTCTCGCAGTCTCTCTCGCAGTCTTCCTCGCAGTCTTCCTCGCAGTTTCTCTCGCTGTCTCCCTCGCTGCCTCCCACGCTGTCTCCCTCGCTGTCTCACGCGATCTCTCTCGCATTCTCTCTCGTTGTCTCCCTTGCAGTCTCTCTCGCTGTGTCCCTCGCAGTCTCTCTCGCAGGCTTTATTGCTGTCTCTGTCGCTGTCTCCCTCGCTGTCTCCCTCGCTGTCTCCCTCGCTGTCTCCCTCACTGTCTCCCTCGCTGTCTCTCTCGAAGTCTCTCTCGCTGTCTACCTCGCTGTCTCCCTCGCTGTCTCTCTCGCTCTCTCTCTCGCCGTCTCCCTCGCTGTCTGAATCGCTGTCTCCCTCGCATTCTCTCTCGCAGTGTCTCTCGATGTCTCCCTCGCAGTCTCCCTCGCAGTCTCTCTCGCTGTCTCCCTCACAGTCTCTCTCGCTCTCTCCCTCGCTGTCTCCCTCGCTGTCTCATGTGCTCTCTCTCGCTGTCTCCCTCGCTGTCTCCCTCGCTGTCTCCCTCGCTGTCTCCCTCGCCGTCTCCCTCGCCGTCTCCCTCGCCGTCTCCCTCGCCGTCTCCCTCGCCGTCTCCCTCGCCGTCTCCCTTGCAGTATCTCTCTCTGTATGCCCGGCTGTCTCTCTCGCTGTCTCCATAGCAGTCTCTCTCACTGTCTCTGTCGCTGTCTCTGTCGCTGTCTCCCTCGCTGTCTCCCTCGTTGTCTCCCTCGCTGTCTCCCTCGCTGTCTCCCTCGTCGTCTCCCTCGTCGTCTCCCTCGTCGTCTCCCTCGTCGTCTCCCTCGTCGTCTCCCTCGTCGTCTCCCTGGCCGTCTCCCTGGCCGTCTCCCTGGCCGTCTCCCTGGACGTCTCCCTGGACGTCTCCCTGGCCGTCTCCCTGGCCGTCTCCCTGGCCGTCTCCCTGGCCGTCTCCCTCGCAGTCTCTCTCGCAGTCTCTCTCGCTGTCTCTCTCCATGTACTCTCGCTGTCTCCCTCGCTGTCTCCCTCGCTGTATCTCTCGCAGTCTCTCTCGCAGTCTCTCTCGCAGTCTCTCTCGCAGTCTCTCTCGCAGTCTCCCTCGCTGTCTCCCTCGCTGTCTCCCTCGCTGTCGCACTCGCAGTCGCTCTCGCAGTCTCCCTCGCTGTCTCCCTCGCTGTCTCCCTCGCTGTCTCCCTCGCTGTCTCCCTCGCTGCCTCCCTCGCTGCCTCCCTCGCAGTCTCTCTCGAAGTCTCCCTCGCTGTCTCCCTCGCTGTCTCCCTCGCTGTCTCTCTCGCCGTCTCCCTCGCAGTCTCTCTCGCAGTGTCTCTCGCTTTCTCCCTCGCAGTCTCTCTTGCTGTCTCCCTCGCTGTCTCCCTCGCAGTCTCTCTCGCAGTCTCTCTCGCTGTCTCCCTCACTGTCTCCCTCACAGTCTCTCTCCCTGTCTCCCTCACAGTCTCTCTCGCTGTCTTCCTCGCAGTCTCTCTCACAGTCTCTCTCGCAGTCTCTCTCGCTGTCTCTCTCGCATTCTCTCTCGCTTTCTCCCTCGCTCTCTCCCTCGCAGAATCTCTCGCTGTCTCCCTCGCAGACTCTCTCGCTGTCTCCCTCGCAGACTCTCTCGCTGTCTCCCTCGCAGTCTCCCTCGCTGTCTCCCTCGCTGTCTCCCTCGCTGTCTCCCTCGCTGTCTCTCTCGCTGTCTCTCTCGCTGTCTCTCTCAGTCTCTCTCGCTGTCTCCCTCGCAGTCTCCCTCGAAGTCTCCCTCGAAGTTACCCTGGATGTCTCTCTCGCAGTCTCTCTTGCATTCTCTTTCGCTGTCTCTCTCGATGTCTCTCTCGTTGTCTCCCTCGCTGTCTCCCTCTCAGTCTCCCTCTCAGTCTCTCTCTCAGTCTCTCTCTCAGTCTCTCTCTCAGTCTCTCTCTCAGTCTCTCTCGCATTCTCTCTCGCTGTCTCCCTCGCACTCTCTGGCTTTCTCTCTCGCAGTCCCTCTCACTGTCTCTCTCGCAGTCTCTCTCGCAGTCTCTCTCGCAGTCTCTCTCGCAGTCTCTCTCGCAGTCTCTCTCGCAGTCTCTCTCACAGTCTCTCTCGCTGTCTCCCTCACAGTCTGCCTCGCAGTCTCCCTCGCAGTCTCTTTCGCTGTCTCCCTCGCTGTTTCCCTCACAGTCTCTTTCGCTGTCTCCCTCGCAGTCTCCCTCGCAGTCTCTCTCGCAGTCACTCTCACTTTCTCCCTCGCTGTCTCTCTCGCTGTCTCTCTCGCTGTCTCTCTCGCATTCCTTCTCGCAGTCCTTCTCGCAGTCTCTCTCGCTGTCTCTCTCGCTGTCTCCCTCGCTGTCTCCCTCGCTGTCTCCCTCGCTGTCTCCCATGCTGTCTCCCTCGCAGTCTCCCTCGCAGTCTCTCTCGCTGTCTCCCTCGCTTTCTCCTTCGCTGTCTCCCATGCTGTCTCCCATGCTGTCTCCCTCGCAGTCTCCCTCGCAGTCTCTCTCGCTGTCTCTCTCGCTGTCTCCCTCGCTTTCTCCTTCGCTGTCTGCCTCGCTGTCTCCCTCGCTGTCTCCCTCGCAGTCTCCCTCGCAGTCTCCCTCACCGTCTCTCTCACAGTCTCTCTCGCTGTCTTCCTCGCAGTCTCTCTCGCTGTCTCCCTCGCAGTCTCTCTCGCTGTCTCCCTCGCTGTCTCCCTCGCTGCCTCCCTCGCTGTCTCCCTAGCAGTCGCTCTCGCAGTCTCTCTCGCTGTCTTCCTCGCAGTTTCTCTCGCTGTCTCCCTCGCTGTCTCACTCGCTCTATCCCTCGCTGTATCTCTCGCAGTCTCTCTCACAGTCTCTCTCGCTGTCTCTCTCGCTGTCTCCCTCGCAGTCTCTCTCGCTCTCTCCCTCACTGTCTCTCTCGCCGTCTCTCTCGCCGTCTCTCTCGCCGTCTCTCTCTCCATCTCTCTCGCCATCTCTCTCGCAGTCTCCCTCGCTGTCTCCCTCGCAGTCTCCCTCGCAGTCTCTCTAGCAGTCTCTCTCGCAGTCTCCCTCGCTGTCTCCCTCCCAGTCTCTCTCGCAGTCCCTCTCGCAGTCTCTCTCGCTGTCCCTCTCGCAGTCTCTCTCGCAGTCCCTCTCGCAGTCTCTCTCGCAGTCTCTCTCGCTGTCTCTCTCGCAGTCTCTCTCGCAGTCTCCTTTGCAGTCTCTCTCGCTGTCTCTCTCGCTGTCTCTCTCGCTGTCTCTCTCGCAGTCTCTCTCGCAGTCTCTCTCGCAGTCTCCCTCGCTTTCTCCCTCGCTTTCTCCCTCGCTGTCTCTCTCGCTGTCTCTCTCGCTGTCTCCCTCGCAGTCTCTCTTGCAGTCTCTCTCGCTGTCTCTCTCTCTGTCTCCCTCGCTGTCTCCCTCGCTGTCTCCCTCGCTGTCTCCCTCGCTGTGTCCCTCGCTTTCTCCCTCGCAGTCTCCCTCGCTGTCTCCCTCGCCGTCTCTCTCGCAGTCTCTCTCGCTGTCTTCCTCGCAGTTTCTCTCGCTGTCTCCCTCGCTGTCTCCCTCGCTGTCTCCCTTGCAGTCGCTCTCGCAGTCTCCCTCGCAGTCTCCCTCGCTGTCTCCCTCGCTGTCTCCCTCGCTCTCTCTCTCGCCGTCTCCCTCGCAGTCTCTCTTGCAGTGTCTCTCGCTGTATCCCTCGCTTTCTCTCTCGCTATTTCCTTAGCAGTCTCTCTCGCAGTTTCTCTCGCTTTCTCCCTCGCAGTCTCTCTCGCTGTCTCCCTCACACTCTCCCTCGCTGTCTCCCTCGCAGTCTCTCTCACAGTCTCTCTCGCTGTCTCCCTCGCAGTCTCTATCGCTGTCTCCCTCGCAGTCTCTCTCGCAGTCTCTCTCGCAGACTCTCTCGCTGTCTCCCTCGCAGACTCTCTCGCTGTCTCCCTTGCAGTCTCCCTCGCAGTCTCCCTCGCAGTCACCCTCGCAGTCTCCCTCGCTGTCTCCCTCGCTGTCTCCCTCGCTGTCTCTCTCGCTGTCTCTCTCGCTGTCTCCCTCGCAGTCTCTCTTGCAGTCTCCCTCGCTGTGTCCCTCGCTGTCTCCCTCGCTGTCTCCCTCGCTGTGTCCCTCGCAGTCTCCCTCGCAGTCTCCCTCGCTGTCTCTCTCGCTGTCTCTCTCGCTGTCTTCCTCGCAGTTTCTCTCGCTGTCTCCCTCGCTGTCTCCCTCGCTGTCTCCCTCGCTGTCTCCCTCGCTGTCTCCCTCGATGTCTCCCTCGCTGTCTCCCTCGCTGTCTCCCTCGCAGTCGCTCTCGCAGTCTCTCTCGCAGTCTCCCTCGCTGTCTCCCTCGCTGTCTCCCTCGCTGTCTCCCTCGCTGCCTCCCTCGCAGTCTCTCTCGAAGTCTCCCTCGCTGTCTCCCTCGCTGTCTCCCTCGCTGTCTCCCTCGCTCTCTCCCTCGCTCTCTCCCTCGCTCTCTCTCTCGCCGTCTCCCTCGCAGTCTCTCTCACAGTGTCTCTCGCTTTCTCCCTCGCAGTCTCTCTCGCTGTCTCCCTCGCAGTCTCTCTCGCAGTCTCTCTCGCTGTCTCCCTCACTGTCTCCCTCACAGTCTCTCTCGCTGTCTCCCTCACAGTCTCTCTCGCTGTCTCCCTCACAGTCTCTCTCGCTGTCTCCCTCGCAGTCTCTCTCACAGTCTCTCTCACAGTCTCTCTCGCAGTCTCTCTCGCAGTCTCTCTCGCTGTCTCCCTCGCAGTCTCTATCGCTGTCTCCCTCGCAGTCTCTCTCGCAGTCTCTCTCGCTTTCTCCCTCGCTGTCTCCCTCGCAGAATCTCTCGCTCTCTCCCTCGCAGACTCTCTCGCTGTCTCCCTCGCAGTCTCCCTCGCTGTCTCCCTCGCTGTCTCTCTCGCTGTCTCTCTCAGTCTCTCTCGCTGTCACCCTCGCAGTCTCCCTCGAAGTCTCCCTCGAAGTTACCCTGGATGTCTCTCTCGCAGTCTCTCTCGCATTCTCTTTCGCTGTCTCTCTCGATGTCTCTCTCGTTGTCTCCCTCGCTGTCTCTCTCTCAGTCTCTCTCTCAGTCTCTCTCTCAGTCTCTCTCTCAGTCTCTCTCGCATTCTCTCTCGCTGTCTCCCTCGCACTCTCTGGCTTTCTCTCTCGCAGTCCCTCTCACTGTCTCTCTCGCAGTCTCTCTCGCAGTCTCTCTCGCAGTCTCTCTCGCAGTCTCCCTCGCAGTCACTCTCACTTTCTCCCTCGCTGTCTCTCTCACTGTCTCTCTCGCATTCCTTCTCGCAGTCCTTCTCGCAGTCTCTCTCGCTGTCTCCCTCGCTGTCTCCCTCGCTGTCTCCCTCGCTTTCTCCTTCGCTGTCTCTCTCGCTGTCTCTCTCGCTGTCTCCCTTGCAGTCTCTCTCGCTGTCTGCCTCGCTGTCTCCCTCGCTGTCTCCCTCGCTGTCTCCCTCGCTGTCTCCCTCGCTCTCTCCCTCGCTGTCTCCCTCGCAGTCTCCCTCGCCGTCTCTCTCGCAGTCTCTCTCGCTGTCTCCCTCGCCGTCTCTCTCGCAGTCTCTCTCGCTGTCTTCCTTGCTGTCTCCCTCGCTGTCTCCCTCGCTGTCTCCCTCGCTGTCTCCCTCGCTGTCTCCCTCGCTGCCTCCCTCGCTGTCTCCCTAGCAGTCGCTCTCGCAGTCTCTCTCGCTGTCTTCCTCGCAGTTTCTCTCACTGTCTCCCTCGCTGCCTCCCACGCTGTCTCCCTCGCTGTCTCACGCGATCTCTCTCGCATTCTCTCTCGTTGTCTCCCTTGCAGTCTCTCTCGCTGTGTCCCTCGCTGTCTCCCTCGCTGTCTCCCTCGCTGTCTCCCTCACAGTCTCTCTCGAAGTCTCTCTCGCTGTCTACCTCGCTGTCTCCCTCGCTGTCTCCCTCACAGTCTCTCTCGAAGTCTCTCTCGCTGTCTCCCTCGCTGTCTCCCTCGTCGTCTCCCTCGTCGTCTCCCTCGTCGTCTCCCTCGCCGTCTCCCTGGCCGTCTCCCTCGCAGTCTCTCTCGCAGTCTCTCTCGCTGTCTCTCTCAATGTACTCTCGCTGTCTCCCTCGCTGTCTCCCTCGCTGTCTCCCTCGCTCTATCCCTCGCTGTATCTCTCGCTGTATCTCTCGCAGTCTCTCTCGCAGTCTCTCTCGCTGTCTCCCTCGCAGTCTCTCTCACAGTCTCTCTCACAGTCTCTCTCGCAGTCTCTCTCGCAGTCTCTCTCGCTGTCTCCCTCGCAGTCTCTATCGCTGTCTCCCTCGCAGTCTCTCTCGCAGTCTCTCTCGCTTTCTCCCTCGCTGTCTCCCTCGCAGAATCTCTCGCTCTCTCCCTCGCAGACTCTCTCGCTGTCTCCCTCGCAGTCTCCCTCGCTGTCTCCCTCGCTGTCTCTCTCGCTGTCTCTCTCAGTCTCTCTCGCTGTCACCCTCGCAGTCTCCCTCGAAGTCTCCCTCGAAGTCACCCTGGATGTCTCTCTCGCAGTCTCTCTCGCATTCTCTTTCGCTGTCTCTCTCGATGTCTCTCTCGTTGTCTCCCTCGCTGTCTCTCTCTCAGTCTCTCTCTCAGTCTCTCTCTCAGTCTCTCTCTCAGTCTCTCTCGCATTCTCTCTCGCTGTCTCCCTCGCACTCTCTGGCTTTCTCTCTCGCAGTCCCTCTCACTGTCTCTCTCGCAGTCTCTCTCGCAGTCTCTCTCGCAGTCTCTCTCGCAGTCTCCCTCGCAGTCACTCTCACTTTCTCCCTCGCTGTCTCTCTCACTGTCTCTCTCGCATTCCTTCTCGCAGTCCTTCTCGCAGTCTCTCTCGCTGTCTCCCTCGCTGTCTCCCTCGCTGTCTCCCTCGCTGTCTCCCTCGCTTTCTCCTTCGCTGTCTCTCTCGCTGTCTCTCTCGCTGTCTCCCTTGCAGTCTCTCTCGCTGTCTGCCTCGCTGTCTCCCTCGCTGTCTCCCTCGCTGTCTCCCTCGCTGTCTCCCTCGCTCTCTCCCTCGCTGTCTCCCTCGCAGTCTCCCTCGCCGTCTCTCTCGCAGTCTCTCTCGCCGTCTCCCTCGCCGTCTCTCTCGCAGTCTCTCTCGCTGTCTTCCTCGCTGTCTAACTCGCTGTCTCCCTCGCTGTCTCCCTCGCTGTCTCCCTCGCTGTCTCCCTCGCTGCCTCCCTCGCTGTCTCCCTAGCAGTCGCTCTCGCAGTCTCTCTCGCTGTCTTCCTCGCAGTTTCTCTCACTGTCTCCCTCGCTGCCTCCCACGCTGTCTCCCTCGCTGTCTCACGCGATCTCTCTCGCATTCTCTCTCGTTGTCTCCCTTGCAGTCTCTCTCGCTGTGTCCCTCGCTGTCTCCCTCGCTGTCTCCCTCGCTGTCTCCCTCGCTGTCTCCCTCACAGTCTCTCTCGAAGTCTCTCTCGCTGTCTACCTCGCTGTCTCCCTCGCTGTCTCCCTCACAGTCTCTCTCGAAGTCTCTCTCGCTGTCTACCTCGCTGTCTCCCTCGCTGTCTCCCTCGCTCTCTCTCTCGCTCTCTCTCTCGCCGTCTCCCTCACCGTCTTAATCGCTGTCTCCCTCGCATTCTCTCTCGCAGTGTCTCTCGCTGTCTCCCTCGCAGTCTCCCTCGCAGTCTCCCTCGCAGTCTCCCTCGCAGTCTCTCTCGCTGTCTCCCTCACAGTCTCTCTCGCTGTCTCCCTCACAGACTCTCTCGAAGTCGCTCTCGCTTTCTCCCTCGCTTTCTCCCTCGCTGTCTCTCTCGCAGTCCTTCTCACAGTCCTTCTCGCAGTCTCTCTCGCTGTCTCCAGCGCTGTCTCCCTCGCTGTCTCCCTCGCTGTCTCCCTCGCTGTCTCCCTCGCTGTCTCCCTCGCTGTCTCCATCGCTTTCTCCCTCGCTTTCTCCCTCGCTGTCTCTCTCGCTGTCTCTCTCGCTGTCTCTCTCGCTGTCTCTCTCGCTGTCTCTCTCGCTGTCTCTCTTGCTGTCTCCCTCGCTGTGTCTCTCGCTCTCTCCCTCGCTGTTTCCCTCGCTGTCTCACGCGCTCTCTCTCGCAGTCTCTCTCGCAGTCTCTCTCGCTGTCTCCCTTGTTGTGTCCCTCGCTGTTGCCCTCGCTGTGTCCCTCGCTGTCTCTCTCGCTGTCTCTCTCGCAGTCTCCCTCGCTGTCTCCCTCGCTGTCTCTCTCGCTGTCTCTCTTGCTGTCTCCCTCGCTGTGTCTCTCGCTCTCTCCCTCGCTGTTTCCCTCGCTGTTTCCCTCGCTGTCTCACGCGCTCTCTCTCGCAGTCTCTCTCGCAGTCTCTCTCGCTGTCTCCCTTGTTGTGTCCCTCGCTGTTGCCCTCGCTGTGTCCCTCGCTGTCTCTCTCGCTGTCTCTCTCGCTGTCTCCCTCGCTGTCTCCCTCGCTGTCTCCCTCGTCGTCTCCCTCGCTGTCTCCCTTGCAGTCACTCTCTCTGTATCCCCGGCTGTCTCTCTCGCTATCTCCATAGCAGTATCTCTCACTGTCTCCCTCGCTGTCGCTGTCTCTGTCGCTGTCTCTGTCGCTGTCTCTGTCGCTGTCTCTGTCGCTCTCTCCCTCACTGTCTCTCTCGCCGTCTCTCTCGCCGTCTCTCTCGCCGTCTCTCTCGCCGTCTCTCTCGCCGTCTCTCTCTCCATCTCTCTCGCCGTCTCTCTCGCAGTCTCCCTCGCAGTCTCCCTCGCTGTCTCCCTCGCAGTCTCCCTCGCAGTCTCTCTCGCAGTCTCTCTCGCAGTCTCTCTCGCTGTCCCTCTCGCAGTCTCTCTCGCTGTCCCTCTCGCAGTCTCTCTCGCTGTCTCTCTCGCAGTCTCTCTCGCAGTCTCCTTTGCAGTCTCTCTCGCTGTCTCTCTCGCTGTCTCCCACGCTGTCTCCCTCGCAGTCTCCCTCGCAGTCTCTCTCGCAGTCTCTCTCGCTGTCTCTCTCGATGTACTCTCGCTGTCTCCCTCGCTGTCTCACTCGCTCTATCCCTCGCTGTATCTCTCGCAGTCTCTCTCGCAGTCTCTCTCGCTGTCTCCCTCGCTGTCTCTCTCGCTGTCTCCCTCGCTGTCTCACGCGCTCTCTCTCGCAGTCTCTCTCGCTGTCTCTCTCGCTGTGTCCCTCGCTGTGTCCCTCGCAGTCTCCCTCGCTGTCTCCCTCGCCATCTCCCTCGCCGTCTCCCTCGCCGTCTCCGTCGCCGTCTCCCTCGCCGTCTCCCTTGCAGTCACTCTCTCTGTATCCCCGGCTGTGTCTCTCGCTATCTCCATAGCCGTCTCTCTCACTGTCTCTGTCGCTGTCTCTGTCGCTGTCTCTGTCGCTGTCTCCCTTGCTGTCTCCCTTGCTGTCTCCCTCGCTGTCTCCCTCGTCGTCTCCCTGGCCGTCTCCCTGGCCGTCTCCCTGGCCGTCTCCCTGGCCGTCTCCCTGGCCGTCTCCCTGGCCGTCTCCCTCGCAGTCTCTCTCGCCGTCTCTCTCGCCGTCTCTCTCGCAGTCTCTCTCGAAGTCTCTCTCGCAGTCTCTCTCGCAGTCTCTCTCGCAGTCTCTCTCGCTGTCTCTCTCGCAGGCTCCCTCGCAGTCTCCCTCGCAGTCTCCCTCGCAGTCTCTCTCGCAGTCTCTCTCGCAGTCACTCTCGCAGTCTCTCTCGCAGTCTCCCTCGCAGTCTCCCTCGCAGTCTCTCTCGCTGTCTCCCTCGCTGTTTCCCTCACAGTCTCTCTCGCTGTCTCCCTCGCAGTCTCTCTCGAAGTCGCTCTCGCTTTCTCCCTCGCTGTCTCTCTCGCAGTCCTTCTCGCAGTCTCTCTCGCTGTCTCCAGCGCTGTCTCCCTCGCTGTCTCCCTCGCTGTCTCCCTCGCTGTCTCCCTCGCTGTCTCCCTCGCTTTCTCCCTCGCTGTCTCTCTCGCTGTCTCTCTCGCTGTCTCTCTCGCTGCCTCTCTCGCTGTCTCTCTCGCTGTCTCCCTTGCAGTCACTCTTGCAGTCTCTCTCGCTGTCTCCCTCACTGTCTCCCTCGCTGTCTCCCTCACTGTGTCTCTTGCTCTCTCCCTCGCTGTCTCCCTCGCTGTCTCGCTCGCTGTCTCATGCGCTCTCTCTCGCATTCTCTCTCGCTGTCTCCCTCACTGTGTCCCTCGCTGTGTCCCTCGCTGTCTCCCTCGCCGTCTCCCTTGCAGTCACTCTCTCTGTATCCCCGGCTGTCTCTTTCGCTATCTCCATAGCAGTCTCTCTCACTGTCTCCCTCGCTGTCTCTGTCGCTGTCTCTGTCGCTGTCTCTGTCGCTGTCTCCCTCGCTGTCTCTGTCGCTGTCTCTGTCGCTGTCTCCCTCGCTGTCTCCCTGGCCGTCTCCCTGGCCGTCTCCCTGGCCGTCTCCCTGGCCGTCTCCCTGGCCGTCTCCCTGGCCGTCTCCCTCGCCGTCTCCCTCGCCGTCTCCCTCGCAGTCTCTCTCGCCGTCTCTCTCGCTGTCTCTCTCAATGTACTCTCGCTGTCTGCCTCGCTGTCTCACTCGCTCCATCCCTCGCTGTATCTCTCGCAGTCTCTCTCGCAGTCTCTCTCGCAGTCTCTCTCGCTGTCTCTCTCGCTGTCTCTCTCGCTGTCTCCCTCGCTGTCTCTCTCGCTGTCTCTCTCGCAGTCTCTCTCGCTGTCTCTCTCGCCGTCCCTCTCTCCATCTCTCTCTCGCAGTCTCTCTCGCAGTCTCTCTCGCAGTCTCTCTCGCAGTCTCTCTCGCTGTCGCTCTCGCAGTCTCTCTCGCTGTCCCTCTCGCAGTCTCTCTCGCTGTCTCCCTCGCAGTCTCTCTCGCAGTCTCCTTTGCAGTCTCTCTCGCTGTCTCTCTCGCTGTCTCTCTCGCTGTCTCTCTCGCAGTCTCTCTCGCTGTCTCTCTCGCAGTCTCTCTCGCAGTCTCTCTCGCAGTCTCCCTCGCAGTCTGCCTCGCAGTCTCCCTCGCAGTCTCTTCCGCTGTCTCCCTCGCTGTTTCCCTCACAGTCTCTTTCGCAGTCTCCCTCGCAGTCTCCCTCGCAGTCTCCCTCGCTGTCTCTCTCGCAGTCCTTCTCGCAGTCCTTCTCGCAGTCTCTCTCGCTGTCTCCCTCGCTGTCTCCCTCGCTGTCTCCCTCGCTGTCTCCCTCGCTGTCTCCCTCGCTGTCTCCCACGCTGTCTCCCACGCTGTCTCCCTCGCAGTCTCTCTCGCTGTCTCCCTCGCTTTCTCCCTCGCTGTCTCTCTCGCTGTCTCTCTTGCAGTCTCTCTCGCAGTCTCTCTCGCTGTCTCCCTCGCTGTCTCCCTCACTGTCTCCCTCGCTGTCTCCCTCGCTGTCTCCCTCGCTGTCTCCCTCACTGTCTCCCTCACTGTGTCCCTCGCTCTCTCCCTCGCAGTCTCCCTCGCAGTCTCCCTCACCGTCTCCCACGCCGTCTCTCTCGCAGTCTCTCTCGCTGTGTTCCTCGCAGTTTCTCTCGCAGTTTCTCTCGCTGTCTCCCTCGCTGTCTCCCTCGCTGTCTCCCTCGCTGTCTCCCTCGCTGTCTCCCTCGCTCTCTCCCTCGCTGTCTCCCTCGCAGTCTCCCTCGCCGTCTCTCTCGCAGTCTCTCTCGCTGTCATCCTCGCAGTTTCTCTCGCTGTCTCCCTCGCTGTCTCCCTCGCTGTCTCCCTCACTGTCTCCCCCGCTGTCTCTGTCTCTGTCTCTGTCTCTGTCTCTGTCTCTGTCGCTGTCGCTGTCTCTGTCGCTGTCTCTGTCGCTGTCTCTGTCGCTGTCTCTGTCGCTGTCTCTGTCGCTGTCTCTGTCTCTGTCGCTGTCTCCCTCGCTGTCTCCCTGGCCGTCTCCCTGGCCGTCTCCCTGGCCGTCTCCCTGGCCGTCTCCCTGGCCGTCTCCCTCGCAGTCTCTCTCGCAGTCTCTCTCGCAGTCTCACTCGCTGTCTCTCTCAATGTACTCTCGCTGTCTCCCTCGCTGTCTCACTCGCTCTATCCCTCGCTGTATCTCTCGCAGTCTCTCTCACTGTCTCTCTCGCTGTCTCCCTCGCAGTCTCTCTCGCTCTCTCCCTCACTGTCTCTCTCGCCGTCTCTCTCGCCGTCTCTCTCGCCGTCTCTCTCGCCGTCTCTCTCTCCATCTCTCTCGCCGTCTCTCTCGCAGTCTCCCTCGCTGTCTCCCTCGCAGTCTCCCTCGCTGTCTCCCTCGCAGTCTCCCTCGCAGTCTCTCTCGCAGTCTCTCTCGCTGTCCCTCTCGCAGTCTCTCTCGCTGTCCCTCTCGCAGTCTCTCTCGCTGTCTCTCTCGCAGTCTCTCTCGCAGTCTCCTTTGCAGTCTCTCTCGCTGTCTCTCTCGCTGTCTCCCACGCTGTCTCCCTCGCAGTCTCCCTCGCAGTCTCCCTCGCAGTCTCTCTCGCAGTCTCTCTCGCTGTCTCTCTCGATGTACTCTCGCTGTCTCCCTCGCTGTCTCACTCGCTCTATCCCTCGCTGTATCTCTCACAGTCTCTCTCGCAGTCTCTCTCGCTGTCTCTCTCGCAGTCTCTCTCGCAGTCTCTCTCGCTGTCTCTCTCGCAGGCTCCCTCGCAGTCTCTCTCGCAGTCACTCTTGCAGTCTCTCTCGCAGTCTCTCTCGCAGTCTCCCTCGCAGTCTCCCTCGCAGTCTCTCTCGCTGTCTCCCTCGCTGTTTCCCTCACAGTCTCTCTCGCTGTCTCCCTCGCAGTCTCTCTCGAAGTCGCTCTCGCTTTCTCCCTCGCTGTCTCTCTCGCAGTCCTTCTCGCAGTCCTTCTCGCAGTCTCTCTCGCTGCCTCTCTCGCTGTCTCTCTCGCTGTCTCTCTCGCAGTCTCTCTCGCTGTCTCCCTCGCTGTCTCCCTCGCTGTCTCCCTCGCTGTCTCCCTCGCTGTCTCCCTCGCTGTCTCCCTCGCTGTGTCTCTCGCTCTCTCCCTCGCTGTCTCATGCGCTCTCTCTCGCAGTCTCTCTCGCTGTCTCCCTCACTGTGTCCCTCGCTGTGTCCCTCGCTGTGTCCCTCGCTGTCTCCCTCGCAGTCTCCCTCGCTGTCTCCCTCGCCGTCTCCCTTGCAGTCACTCTCTCTGTATCCCGGGCTGTCTCTCTCGCTGTCTCTCTCGCAGTCTCCCTCGCAGTCTGCCTCGCAGTCTCCCTTGCAGTCTCTTCCGCTGTCTCCCTCGCTGTTTCCCTCACAGTCTCTTTCGCAGTCTCCCTCGCAGTCTCCCTCGCAGTCTCCCTCGCAGTCTCTCTCGCAGTCGCTCTCACTTTCTCCCTCGCTGTCTCTCTCGCTGTCTCTCTCGCAGTCCTTCTCGCAGTCCTTCTCGCAGTCCTTCTCGCAGTCTCTCTCGCTGTCTCTCTCGCTGTCTCCCTCGCTGTCTCCCTCGCTGTCTCCCTCGCTGTCTCCTTCACAGTCTCTCTCGCTTTCTCCCTCGCTGTCTCCCTCGCAGTCTCTCTCGCTGTCTCCCTCGCTGTCTCCCTCACTGTCTCCCTCGCTGTCTCCCTCACTGTGTCCCTCGCTCTCTCCCTCGCAGTCTCCCTCGCAGTCTCCCTCACCGTCTCCCTCGCCGTCTCTCTCGCAGTCTCTCTCGCCGTCTTCCTCGCAGTTTCTCTCGCTGTCTCCCTCGCTGTCTCCCTCGCTGCCTCCCTCGCTGTCTCCCTAGCAGTCGCTCTCGCAGTCGCTCTCGCAGTCTCTCTCGCTGTCTCCCTCGCTGTCTCCCTCGCTGCCTCCCTCGCTGTCTCCCTAGCAGTCGCTCTCGCAGTCTCTCTCGCAGTCTTCCTCGCTGTGTCCCTCGCAGTCTCTCTCGCAGTCTCTCTCGCAGTCTCTCTCGCAGTCTCTCTCGCAGTCTCTCTCGCAGTCTCCCTCGCAGTCTCCCTCGCAGTCTCTCTCGCTGTCTCTCTCGCTGTCTCCCTCGCTGTCTCCCTCGCTGTCTCCCTCGCTGTCTCCCTCGCTGTCTCCCACGCTGTCTCCCTCGCAGTCTCCCTCGCAGTCTCTCTCGCAGTCTCTCTCGCAGTCTCTCTCGCTGTCTCGCTCGCTGTCTCCCTCGCTTTCTCCCTCGCTGTCTCCCTCGCTGTCTCCCTCGCTGTCTCCCTCGCTGTCTCTCTCGCTGTCTCCCTCGCAGTCTCTCTCACAGTCTCTCTCGCTGTCTCCCTCGCTGTCTCCCTCGCTGTCTCCCTCGCTGTCTCCCTCACTGTGTTCCTCACTGTGTCCCTCACTCTCTCCCTCGCTCTCTCCCTCGCAGTCTCCCTCGCCGTCTCCCTCGCCGTCTCCCTCGCCGTCTCCCTCGCCGTCTCTCTCGCAGTCTCTCTCGCTGTCTTCCTCGCAGTTTCTCTCACTGTCTCCCTCGCTGTCTCCCTCGCTGTCTCCCTCGCTGTCTCCCTCGCTGTCTCCCTCGCTGCCTCCCTCGCTGTCTCCCTAGCAGTCGCTCTCGCAGTCTCTCTCGCAGTCTCTCTCGCAGTCTCCCTCGCTGTCTCCCTCGCTGTCTCCCTCTCTGTCTCCCTCGCTGTCTCCCTCGCTGCCTCCCTCGCTGTCTCCCTACCAGTCTCTCTCGCAGTCTCTCTCGCTGTCTCTCTCGCTGTCTCTCTCGCTGTCTCTCTCGCTGTCTTACTCACAGTTTCTCTCGCTGTCTCCCTCGCTGCCTCCCAAGCTGTCTCCCTCGCTGTCTCACGCGATCTCTCTCGCATTCTCTCTCGTTGTCTCCCTTGCAGTCTCTCTCGCTGTGTCCCTCGCAGTCTCTCTCGCAGTCTCTGTTGCTGTCTCTGTCGCTGTCTCCCTCGCTGTCTCCCTCGCTGTCTCCCTCGCTGTCTCCCTCGCTGTCTCCCTCGCAGTCTCCCTCGCAGTCTCTCTCGCTGTCTCCCACACAGTCTCTCTCGCTGTCTCCCTCGCAGTCTCTCTCGAAGTCGCTCTCGCTTTCTCCCTCGCTGTCTCTCTCGCTGTCTCTCTCGCAGTCCTTCTCGCAGTCCTTCTCGCAGTCTCTCTCGCTGTCTCCAGCGCTGTCTCCCTCGCTGTCTCCCTCGCTGTCTCCCTCGCTGTCTCCCTCGCTGTCTCCCTCGCTGTCTCCCACGCAGTCTCTCTCGCTGTCTCTCTCGCTGTCTCCATGGCTTTCTCCCTCGCTGTCTCTCTCGCTGTCTCTCTCGCTTTCTCTCTCACTGTCTCTATCGCTGTCTCTATCGCTGTCTCTCTCGCTGTCTCTCTCGCTGTCTCTCTCGCTGTCTCTCTCGCTGTCTCTCTCGCTGTCTCCCTCGCTGTCTCCCTCGCTGTCTCCCTCGCTGTCTCCCTTGCAGTCTCTCTTGCAGTCTCTCTCGCTGTCTCCCTCGCTGTGTCTCTCGCTCTCTCCCTCGCTGTCTCCCTCGCTGTCTCACGCGCTCTCTCTCGCAGTCTCTCTCGCTGTCTCTCTCGCTGTGTCCCTCGCTGTGGCCCTCGCTGTGTCCCTCGCTGTCTCCCTCGCTGTCTCCCTCGCTGTCTCCCTCGCTGTCTCCCTCGCTGTCTCCCTCGCAGTCTCTCTCGCAGTCTCTCTCGCTGTCTCCCTCGCTGTCTCCCTCGTCGTCTCCCTCGCCGTCTCCCTTGCAGTCACTCTCTCTGTATCCCCGGCTGTCTCTCTCGCTATCTCCATAGCGGTATCTCTCACTGTCTCCCTCGCTGTCTCTGTCTCTGTCGCTGTCTCTGTCGCTGTCTCTGTCGCTGTCTCTGTCGCTGTCTCCCTCGCTGTCTCCCTCGTCGTCTCACTCGCCGTCTCCCTGGCCGTCTCCCTGGCCGTCTCCCTGGCCATCTCCCTGGCCGTCTCCCTGGCCGTCTCCCTCGCTGTCTCTCTCGCAGTCTCTCTCGCTGTCTCTCTCAATGTACTCTCGCTGTCTCCCTCGCTGTCTCACTCGCTCTATCCCTCGCTGTATCTCTCGCAGTCTCTCTCACAGTCTCTCTCGCTGTCTCTCTCGCTGTCTCCCTCGCAGTCTCTCTCGCTCTCTCCCTCACTGTCTCTCTCGCCGTCTCTCTCGCCGTCTCGCCGTCTCTCTCTCCATCTCTCTCTCCATCTCTCTCGCAGTCTCCCTCGCTGTCTCCCTCGCTGTCTCCCTCGCAGTCTCTCTCACAGTCTCTCTCGCAGTCTCCCTCGCAGTCTCCCTCGCAGCCTCTCTCGCAGTCTCCCTCGCTGTCTCCCTCCCAGTCTCCCTCGCTGTCTCCCTCCCAGTCTCTCTCGCAGTCTCTCTCGCAGTCTCTCTCGCTGTCCCTCTCGCAGTCTCTCTCGCAGTCCCTCTCGCTGTCTCTCTCGCTGTCTCTCTCGCTGTCTCTCTCGCTGTCTCCCTCGCTGTCTCCCTCGCAGTCTCTCTTGCAGTCTCTCTCGCTGTCTCCCTCGCTGTCTCCCTCGCTGTCTCCCTCGCTGTCTGCCTCGCTGTCTGCCTCGCTGTCTCCCTCGCTGTCTCCCTCGCTGTCTCCCTCGCTGTCTCCCTCGCTGTGTCCCTCGCTCTCTCCCTCGCTCTCTCCCTCGCAGTCTCCCTCGCTGTCTCCCTCGCTGTCTCCCTTGCTGTCTCCCTTGCTGTCTCCCTCGCCGTCTCTCTCGCAGTCTCTCTTGCTGTCTTCCTCGCAGTTTCTCTCGCTGTCTCCCTCGCTGTCTCCCTCGCTGTCTCCCTCGCTGTCTCCCTCGCTATCTCCCTCGCTGCCTCCCTCGCTGTCTCCCTAGCAGTCGCTCTCGCAGTCTCTCTCGCAGTCTCCCTCGCAGTCTCCCTCGCTGTCTCCCTCGCTGTCTCCCTCGCTGTCTCCCTCGCTGCCTCCCTCGCAGTCTCTCTCGCTGTCTCTCTCGCTCTCTCTCTCGCCGTCTCCCTCACAGCCTCTCTCGCAGTGTCTCTCGCTGTATCCCTCGCTGTCTCTCTCGCTATGTCCCTAGCAGTTTCTCACGCAGTTTCTCTCGCTTTCTCCCTCGCAGTCTCTCTCGCTGTCTCCCTCGCAGTCTCTCTCGCTGTCTCTCTCGCAGTCTCTCTCGCAGTCTCTCTCGCAGTCTCTCTCGCAGTCTCTCTCGCAGTCTCTCTCGCAGTCTCTCTCGCTGTCTCCCTCGCTGTCTCCCTCGCTGTCTCCCTCGCTGTCTCCCTCGCAGTCTCTCTCGCAGTCTCTCTCGCTGTCTCCCTCGCAGTCTCTATCGCAGTCTCTCTCGCTTTCTCCCTCGCTCTGTCCCTCGCAGACTCTCTCGCTGTCTCCCTCGCAGTCTCCCTCACAGTCTCCCTCGCAGTCTCCCTCGCAGTCTCCCTCGCAGTCTCCCTCGCTGTCTCCCTCGCAGTCTCTCTCGCTCTCTCCCTCGCTGTCTCTCTCGCCGTCTCTCTCGCCGTCTCTCTCGCCGTCTCTCTCTCCATCTCTCTCTCCATCTCTCTCGCAGTCTCCCTCGCTGTCTCCCTCGCAGTCTCTCTCGCAGTCTCCCTCGCAGTCTCTCTCGCAGTCTCTCTCGCTGTCTCCCTCGCTGTCTCCCTCCCAGTCTCTCTCGCAGTCTCTCTCGCAGTCTCTCTCGCTGTCCCTCTCGCAGTCTCTCTCGCAGTCTCTCTCGCTGTCTCTCTCGCAGTCTCTCTCGCAGTCTCCTTTGCAGTCTCTCTCGCTGTCTCTCTCGCTGTCTCTCTCGCTGTCTCTCTCGCTGTCTCTCTCGCAGTCTCTCTCGCAGTCTCTGTCGCAGTCTCTCTCGCTGTCTCCCTCGATTTCTCCCTCGCTGTCTCTCTCGCTGTCTCCCTCGCTGTCTCTCTCGCTGTCTCTCTCGCTGTCTCTCTCGCTGTCTCCCTCGCAGTCTCTCTTGCAGTCTCTCTCGCTGTCTCCCTCGCTGTCTCCCTCGCAGTTTCTCTCGCTTTCTCCCTCGCAGTCTCTCTCGCTGTCTCCCTCGCAGTCTCTCTCGCAGTCTCTCTCGCAGTCTTTCTCGCAGTCTCTCTCGCAGTCTCTCTCGCAGTCTCTCTCGCAGTCTCTCTCGCAGTCTCTCTCGCTGTCTCCCTCGCTGTCTCCCTCGCTGTCTCCCTCGCAGTCTCTCTCGCAGTCTCTCTCGCAGTCTCTCTCGCAGTCTCTCTCGCTGTCTCCCTCGCAGTCTCTATCGCTGTCTCCCTCGCAGTCTCTCTCGCAGTCTCTCTCGCTTTCTCCCTCGCTCTGTCCCTCGCAGACTCTCTCGCTGTCTCCCTCGCTGTCTCCCTCGCTGTCTCCCTCGCTGTCTCTCTCGCTGTCTCTCTCGCTGTCTCCCTCGCAGTCTCTCTTGCAGTCTCCCTCGCTGTCTCCCTCGCTGTCTCCCTCGCTGTCTCCCTCGCTGTCTCCCTCGCTGTGTCCTTCGCTCTCTCCCTCGCTCTCTCCCTCGCAGTCTCCCTCGCTGTCTCTCTCGCTGTCTTCCTCGCAGTTTCTCTCGCTGTCTCCCTCGCTGTCTCCCTCGCTGTCTCCCTCGCTGTCTCCCTCGCTGCCTCCCTCGCTGTCTCCCTCGCTGTCTCCCTCGCAGTCGCTCTCGCAGTCTCTCTCGCAGTCTCCCTCGCTGTCTCCCTCGCTGTCTCCCTCGCTGTCTCTCTCGCTGTCCCTCTCGCAGTCTCTCTCGCAGTCCCTCTCGCAGTCCCTCTCGCAGTCTCTCTCGCTGTCTCTCTCGCTGTCTCCCTCGCAGTCTCTCTTGCAGTCTCTCTTGCAGTCTCTCTCGCTGTCTCCCTCGCTGTCTCCCTCGCTGTCTCCCTCGCTGTCTCCCTCGCTGTCTCCCTCGCTGCCTCCCTCGCAGTCACTCTCGAAGTCTCTCTCGCTGTCTCCCTCGCTGTCTCTCTCGCTCTCTCTCTCGCCGTCTCCCTCGCAGTCTCTCTCGCAGTGTCTCTCGCTGTATCCCTCGCTGTCTCTCTCGCAATTTCCCTAGCAGTCTCTCTCGCAGTTTCTCTCGCTGTCTCCCTCGCAGTCTCTCTCGCTGTCTCTCTCGCAGTCTCTCTCGCAGTCTCTCTCGCTGTCTCCCTCGCAGTCTCCCTCGCAGTCTCTATCGCTGTCTCCCTCGCAGTCTCTCTCGCAGTCTCTCTCGCTTTCTCCCTCGCTCTGTCCCTCGCAGACTCTCTCGCTGTCTCCCTCGCTGTCTCCCTCGCAGTCTCCCTCGCTGTCTCCCTCGCTGTCTCCCTCGCTGTCTCCCTCGCTCTCTCCCTCGCTCTCTCCCTCGCAGTCTCTCTCGCTCTCTCCCTCGCAGTCTCTCTCGCTGTCTCCCTCGCTGTCTCCCTCGCTGTCTCCCTCGCTGTCTCCCTCGCTGTCTCCCTCGCTGTCTCCCTCGCAGTCTCTCTCGCAGTCTCTCTCGCAGTCTCCCTCGCTGTCTCCCTCGCTGTCTCCCTCGCTGTCTCCCTCGCTGTCTCCCTCGCTGCCTCCCTCGCTGCCTCCCTCGCTGCCTCCCTCGCAGTCTCTCTCGCTGTCTCTCTCGCTGTCTCTCTCGCTGTCTCCCTCGCTGTCTCCCTCGCTGTCTCTCTCGCTCTCTCTCGCGCCGTCTCCCTCGCAGTCTCTCTCGCTGTCTCCCTCGCAGTCTCTATCGCTGTCTCCCTCGCAGTCTCTCTCGCAGTCTCTCTCGCAGTCTCTCTCGCTTTCTCCCTCGCTCTCTCCCTCGCAGACTCTCTCGCTGTCTCCCTCGCAGTCTCCCTCGCAGTCTCCCTCGCTGTCTCCCTCGCTGTCTCCCTCGCTGTCTCCCTCGCTGTCTCTCTCAGTCTCTCTCGCTGTCTCCCTCGCAGTCTCCCTCGAAGTCTCCCTCGAAGTCACCCTGGATGTCTCTCTCGCAGTCTCTCTCGCATTCTCTTTCGCTGTCTCTCTCGATGTCTCTCTCGTTGTCTCCCTCGCTGTCTCCCTCTCAGTCTCTATCTCAGTCTCGCTCTCAGTCTCTCTCGCATTCTCTCTCGCTGTCTCCCTCGCACTCTCTGGCTTTCTCTCTCGCAGTCTCTCTCGCAGTCTCTCTCGCAGTCTCTCTCGCTGTCTCTCTCGCTGTCTCTCTCGCTGTCTCCCTCGCAGTCTCCCTCGCAGTCTCCCTCGCAGTCTCCCTCGCAGTCTCCCTCGCAGTCTCCCTCGCAGTCTCTCTCGCAGTCGCTCTCACTTTCTCCCTCGCTGTCTCTCTCGCAGTCCTTCTCGCAGTCCTTCTCGCAGTCTCTCTCGCTGTCTCCCTCGCTGTCTCCCTCGCTGTCTCCCTCGCTGTCTCCCATGCTGTCTCCCTCGCAGTCTCCCTCGCAGTCTCCCTCGCAGTCTCCCTCGCAGTCTCCCTCGCAGTCTCTCTCACTGTCTCTCTCGCTGTCTCCCTCGCTTTCTCCCTCGCTGTCTCTCTCGCTGTCTCTCTCGCTGTCTCCCTCGCAGTCTCTCTTGCAGTCTCTCTCGCTGTCTCCCTCGCTGTCTCCCTCGCTGTCTCCCTCGCTGTCTCCCTCGCTCTCTCCCTCGCAGTCTCCCTCGCCGTCTCCCTCGCCGTCTCTCTCGCTGTCGTCCTCGCAGTTTCTCTCGCTGTCTCCCTCGCTGTCTCCCTCGCTGTCTCCCTCGCTGTCTCCCTCGCTGCCTCCCGAGCAGTCGCTCTCGCAGTCGCTCTCGCAGTCTCTCTCGCTGTCTCCCTCGCTGTCTCCCTCGCTGTCTCCCTCGCTGCCTCCCTCGCTGTCTCCCTAGCAGTCGCTCTCGCAGTCTCTCTCGCTGTCTTCCTCGCTGTGTCCCTCGCAGTCTCTCTAATAGTCTCTCTCGCAGTCTCTCTCGCAGTCTTCCTCGCAGTCTTCCTCGCAGTTTCTCTCGCTGTCTCCCTCGCTGCCTCCCACGCTGTCTCCCTCGCTGTCTCACGCGATCTCTCTCGCATTCTCTCTCGTTGTCTCCCTTGCAGTTTCTCTCGCTGTGTCCCTCGCAGTCTCTCTCGCAGGCTTTATTGCTGTCTCTGTCGCTGTCTCCCTCGCTGTCTCCCTCGCTGTCTCCCTCGCTGTCTCCCTCGCTGTCTCCCTCACTGTCTCCCTCGCTGTCTCTCTCGAAGTCTCTCTCGCTGTCTACCTCGCTGTCTCCCTCGCTGTCTCTCTCGCTCTCTCTCTCGCCGTCTCCCTCGCTGTCTGAATCGCTGTCTCCCTCGCATTCTCTCTCGCAGTGTCTCTCGCTGTCTCCCTCGCAGTCTCCCTCGCAGTCTCTCTCGCTGTCTCCCTCACAGTCTCTCTCGCTCTCTCCCTCGCTGTCTCCCTCGCTGTCTCATGTGCTCTCTCTCGCTGTCTCCCTCGCTGTCTCCCTCGCTGTCTCCCTCGCCGTCTCCCTCGCCGTCTCCCTCGCCATCTCCCTCGCCGTCTCCCTCGCCGTCTCCCTCGCCGTCTCCCTTGCAGTATCTCTCTCTGTATGCCCGGCTGTCTCTCTCGCTGTCTCCATAGCAGTCTCTCTCACTGTCTCTCTCGCAATCTCTCTCACAGTCTCTCTCGCTGTCTCTCTCGCTGTCTCCCTCACAGTCTGCCTCGCAGTCTCCCTCGCAGTCTCTTTCGCTGTCTCCCTCGCTGTTTCCCTCACAGTCTCTTTCGCTGTCTCCCTCGCAGTCTCCCTCGCAGTCTCTCTCGCAGTCACTCTCACTTTCTCCCTCGCTGTCTCTCTCGCTGTCTCTCTCGCTGTCTCTCTCGCATTCCTTCTCGCAGTCCTTCTCGCAGTCTCTCTCGCTGTCTCCCTCGCTGTCTCCCTCGCTGTCTCCCTCGCTGTCTCCCATGCTGTCTCCCTCACAGTCTCCCTCGCAGTCTCTCTCGCTGTCTCCCTCGCTTTCTCCTTCGCTGTCTCCCATGCTGTCTCCCATGCTGTCTCCCTCGCAGTCTCCCTCGCAGTCTCCCTCGCAGTCTCTCTCGCTGTCTCTCTCGCTGTCTCCCTCGCTTTCTCCTTCGCTGTCTCTCTCGCTGTCTCTCTCGCTGTCTCCCTTGCAGTCTCTCTCGCTGTCTGCCTCGCTGTCTCCCTCGCTGTCTCCCTCGCAGTCTCCCTCGCAGTCTCCCTCACCGTCTCTCTCACAGTCTCTCTCGCTGTCTTCCTCGCAGTCTCTCTCGCTGTCTCCCTCGCAGTCTCTCTCGCTGTCTCCCTCGCTGTCTCCCTCGCTGCCTCCCTCGCTGTCTCCCTAGCAGTCGCTCTCGCAGTCTCTCTCGCTGTCTTCCTCGCAGTTTCTCTCGCTGTCTCCCTCGCTGTCTCACTCGCTCTATCCCTCGCTGTATCTCTCGCAGTCTCTCTCACAGTCTCTCTCGCTGTCTCTCTCGCTGTCTCCCTCGCAGTCTCTCTCGCTCTCTCCCTCACTGTCTCTCTCGCCGTCTCTCTCGCCGTCTCTCTCGCCGTCTCTCTCTCCATCTCTCTCGCCATCTCTCTCGCAGTCTCCCTCGCAGTCTCGCTCGCTGTCTCCCTCGCAGTCTCTCTAGCAGTCTCTCTCGCAGTCTCCCTCGCTGTCTCCCTCCCAGTCTCTCTCGCAGTCCCTCTCGCAGTCTCTCTCGCTGTCCCTCTCGCAGTCTCTCTCGCAGTCCCTCTCGCAGTCTCTCTCGCAGTCTCTCTCGCAGTCTCTCTCGCTGTCTCTCTCGCAGTCTCTCTCGCAGTCTCCTTTGCAGTCTCTCTCGCTGTCTCTCTCGCTGTCTCTCTCGCTGGCTCTCTCGCTGTCTCTCTCGCAGTCTCTCTCGCAGTCTCTCTCGCAGTCTCTCTCGCAGTCTCCCTCGCTTTCCCCCTCGCTTTCTCCCTCGCTGTCTCTCTCGCTGTCTCTCTCGCTGTCTCCCTCGCAGTCTCTCTTGCAGTCTCTCTCGCTGTCTCTCTCTCTGTCTCCCTCGCTGTCTCCCTCGCTGTCTCCCTCGCTGTCTCCCTCGCTGTCTCCCTCGCTGTGTCCCTCGCTCTCTCCCTCGCAGTCTCCCTCGCTGTCTCCCTCGCCGTCTCTCTCGCAGTCTCTCTCGCTGTCTTCCTCGCAGTTTCTCTCGCTGTCTCCCTCGCTGTCTCCCTCGCTGTCTCCCTCGCTGTCTCCCTCGCTGTCTCCCTTGCAGTCGCTCTCGCAGTCTCCCTCGCAGTCTCCCTCGCTGTCTCCCTCGCTGTCTCCCTCGCTGTCTCCCTCGCTCTCTCTCTCGCCATCTCCCTCGCAGTCTCTCTTGCAGTGTCTCTCGCTGTATCCCTCGCTTTCTCTCTCGCTATTTCCTTAGCAGTCTCTCTCGCAGTTTCTCTCGCTTTCTCCCTCGCAGTCTCTCTCGCTGTCTCTCTCGCTGTCTCCCTCGCAGTCTCTCTCGCAGTCTCTCTCGCAGTCTCTCTCGCAGTCTCTTTCGCAGTCTCTCTCGCTGTCTCCCTCGCTGTCTCCCTCACACTCTCCCTCGCTGTCTCCCTCGCAGTCCCTCTCACAGTCTCTCTCGCAGTCTCTCTCGCAGTCTCTCTCGCAGTCTCTCTCGCAGACTCTCTCGCTGTCTCCCTCGCAGACTCTCTCGCTGTCTCCCTCGCAGTCTCCCTCGCAGTCTCCCTCGCTGTCTCCCTCGCTGTCTCCCTCGCTGTCTCCCTCGCTGTCTCTCTCGCTGTCTCTCTCGCTGTCTCCCTCGCAGTCTCTCTTGCAGTCTCCCTCGCTGTGTCCCTCGCTGTCTCCCTCGCTGTCTCCCTCGCTGTCTCCCTCGCTGTGTCCCTCGCAGTCTCCCTCGCAGTCTCTCTCGCTGTCTCTCTCGCTGTCTTCCTCGCAGTTTCTCTCGCTGTCTCCCTCGCTGTCTCCCTCGCTGTCTCCCTCGCTGTCTCCCTCGCTGTCTCCCTCGCTGCCTCCCTCGATGTCTCCCTCGCTGTCTCCCTCGCTGTCTCCCTCGCTGTCTCGCTCGCAGTCGCTCTCGCAGTCTCTCTCGCAGTCTCCCTCGCTGTCTCCCTCGCTGTCTCCCTCGCTGTCTCCCTCGCTGCCTCCCTCGCAGTCTCTCTCGAAGTCTCCCTCGCTGTCTCCCTCGCTGTCTCCCTCGCTGTCTCCCTCGCTGTCTCCCTCGCTGTCTCCCTCGCTGCCTCCCTCGCAGTCTCTCTCGAAGTCTCTCTCGCTGTCTCCCTCGCTGTCTCCCTCGCTGTCTCTCTCGCTCTCTCTCTCGCCGTCTCCCTCGCAGTCTCTCTCGCAGTGTCTCTCGCTGTATCCCTCGCTGTCTCTCTCGCAATTTCCCTAGCAGTCTCTCTCGCAGTTTCTCTCGCTGTCTCCCTCGCAGTCTCTCTCGCTGTCTCTCTCGCAGTCTCTCTCGCAGTCTCTCTCGCTGTCTCCCTCGCAGTCTCCCTCGCAGTCTCTATCGCTGTCTCCCTCGCAGTCTCTCTCGCAGTCTCTCTCGCTTTCTCCCTCGCTCTGTCCCTCGCAGACTCTCTCGCTGTCTCCCTCGCTGTCTCCCTCGCAGTCTCCCTCGCTGTCTTCCTCGCTGTCTCCCTCGCTGTCTCCCTCGCTCTCTCCCTCGCTCTCTCCCTCGCAGTCTCTCTCGCTCTCTCCCTCGCAGTCTCTCTCGCTGTCTCCCTCGCTGTCTCCCTCGCTGTCTCCCTCGCTGTCTCCCTCGCTGTCTCCCTCGCTGTCTCCCTCGCTGTCTCCCTCGCAGTCTCTCTCGCAGTCTCTCTCGCAGTCTCCCTCGCTGTCTCCCTCGCTGTCTCCCTCGCTGTCTCCCTCGCTGCCTCCCTCGCTGCCTCCCTCGCTGCCTCCCTCGCAGTCTCTCTCGCTGTCTCTCTCGCTGTCTCTCTCGCTGTCTCCCTCGCTGTCTCCCTCGCTGTCTCTCTCGCTCTCTCTCTCGCTCTCTCTCTCGCCGTCTCCCTCGCAGTCTCTCTCGCTGTCTCCCTCGCAGTCTCTATCGCTGTCTCCCTCGCAGTCTCTCTCGCAGTCTCTCTCGCAGTCTCTCTCGCTTTCTCCCTCGCTCTCTCCCTCGCAGACTCTCTCGCTGTCTCCCTCGCAGTCTCCCTCGCTGTCTCCCTCGCTGTCTCCCTCGCTGTCTCCCTCGCTGTCTCTCTCAGTCTCTCTCGCTGTCTCCCTCGCAGTCTCCCTCGAAGTCTCCCTCGAAGTCACCCTGGATGTCTCTCTCGCAGTCTCTCTCGCATTCTCTTTCGCTGTCTCTCTCGATGTCTCTCTCGTTGTCTCCCTCGCTGTCTCCCTCTCAGTCTCTATCTCAGTCTCGCTCTCAGTCTCTCTCGCATTCTCTCTCGCTGTCTCCCTCGCACTCTCTGGCTTTCTCTCTCGCAGTCTCTCTCGCAGTCTCTCTCGCAGTCTCTCTCGCTGTCTCTCTCGCTGTCTCCCTCGCAGTCTCCCTCGCAGTCTCCCTCGCAGTCTCCCTCGCAGTCTCCCTCGCAGTCTCTCTCGCAGTCGCTCTCACTTTCTCCCTCGCTGTCTCCCTCGCTGTCTACCTCGCTGTCTCCCTCGCTCTCTCCCTCGCAGTCTCCCTCGCCGTCTCTCTCGCAGTCTCTCTCGCTGTCGTCCTCGCAGTTTCTCTCGCTGTCTCCCTCGCTGTCTCCCTCGCTGTCTCCCTCGCTGTCTCCCTCGCTGCCTCCCGAGCAGTCGCTCTCGCAGTCGCTCTCGCAGTCTCTCTCGCTGTCTCCCTCGCTGTCTCCCTCGCTGTCTCCCTCGCTGCCTCCCTCGCTGTCTCCCTAGCAGTCGCTCTCGCAGTCTCTCTCGCTGTCTTCCTCGCTGTGTCCCTCGCAGTCTCTCTAATAGTCTCTCTCGCAGTCTCTCTCGCAGTCTTCCTCGCAGTCTTCCTCGCAGTTTCTCTCGCTGTCTCCCTCGCTGCCTCCCACGCTGTCTCCCTCGCTGTCTCACGCGATCTCTCTCGCATTCTCTCTCGTTGTCTCCCTTGCAGTTTCTCTCGCTGTGTCCCTCGCAGTCTCTCTCGCAGGCTTTATTGCTGTCTCTGTCGCTGTCTCCCTCGCTGTCTCCCTCGCTGTCTCCCTCGCTGTCTCCCTCACTGTCTCCCTCGCTGTCTCTCTCGAAGTCTCTCTCGCTGTCTACCTCGCTGTCTCCCTCGCTGTCTCTCTCGCTCTCTCTCTCGCCGTCTCCCTCGCTGTCTGAATCGCTGTCTCCCTCGCATTCTCTCTCGCAGTGTCTCTCGCTGTCTCCCTCGCAGTCTCCCTCGCAGTCTCTCTCGCTGTCTCCCTCACAGTCTCTCTCGCTCTCTCCCTCGCTGTCTCCCTCGCTGTCTCATGCGCTCTCTCTCGCTGTCTCCCTCGCTGTCTCCCTCGCTGTCTCCCTCGCCGTCTCCCTCGCCGTCTCCCTCGCCGTCTCCCTCGCCGTCTCCCTCGCCGTCTCCCTCGCCGTCTCCCTCGCCGTCTCCCTTGCAGTATCTCTCTCTGTATGCCCGGCTGTCTCTCTCGCTGTCTCCATAGCAGTCTCTCTCACTGTCTCTCTCGCAATCTCTCTCACAGTCTCTCTCGCTGTCTCTCTCGCTGTCTCCCTCACAGTCTGCCTCGCAGTCTCCCTCGCAGTCTCTTTCGCTGTCTCCCTCGCTGTTTCCCTCACAGTCTCTTTCGCTGTCTCCCTCGCAGTCTCCCTCGCAGTCTCTCTCGCAGTCACTCTCACTTTCTCCCTCGCTGTCTCTCTCGCTGTCTCTCTCGCTGTCTCTCTCGCATTCCTTCTCGCAGTCCTTCTCGCAGTCTCTCTCGCTGTCTCTCTCGCTGTCTCCCTCGCTGTCTCCCTCGCTGTCTCCCTCGCTGTCTCCCATGCTGTCTCCCTCACAGTCTCCCTCGCAGTCTCTCTCGCTGTCTCCCTCGCTTTCTCCTTCGCTGTCTCCCATGCTGTCTCCCATGCTGTCTCCCTCGCAGTCTCCCTCGCAGTCTCCCTCGCAGTCTCTCTCGCTGTCTCTCTCGCTGTCTCCCTCGCTTTCTCCTTCGCTGTCTCTCTCGCTGTCTCTCTCGCTGTCTCTCTCGCTGTCTCCCTTGCAGTCTCTCTCGCTGTCTGCCTCGCTGTCTCCCTCGCTGTCTCCCTCGCAGTCTCCCTCGCAGTCTCCCTCACCGTCTCTCTCACAGTCTCTCTCGCTGTCTTCCTCGCAGTCTCTCTCGCTGTCTCCCTCGCAGTCTCTCTCGCTGTCTCCCTCGCTGTCTCCCTCGCTGCCTCCCTCGCTGTCTCCCTAGCAGTCGCTCTCGCAGTCTCTCTCGCTGTCTTCCTCGCAGTTTCTCTCGCTGTCTCCCTCGCTGTCTCACTCGCTCTATCCCTCGCTGTATCTCTCGCAGTCTCTCTCACAGTCTCTCTCGCTGTCTCTCTCGCTGTCTCCCTCGCAGTCTCTCTCGCTCTCTCCCTCACTGTCTCTCTCGCCGTCTCTCTCGCCGTCTCTCTCGCCGTCTCTCTCTCCATCTCTCTCGCCATCTCTCTCGCAGTCTCCCTCGCAGTCTCCCTCGCTGTCTCCCTCGCAGTTTCTCTAGCAGTCTCTCTCGCAGTCTCCCTCGCTGTCTCCCTCCCAGTCTCTCTCGCAGTCCCTCTCGCAGTCTCTCTCGCTGTCCCTCTCGCAGTCTCTCTCGCAGTCCCTCTCGCAGTCTCTCTCGCAGTCTCTCTCGCAGTCTCTCTCGCTGTCTCTCTCGCAGTCTCCTTTGCAGTCTCTCTCGCTGTCTCTCTCGCTGTCTCTCTCGCTGGCTCTCTCGCTGTCTCTCTCGCAGTCTCTCTCGCAGTCTCTCTCGCAGTCTCTCTCGCAGTCTCCCTCGCTTTCCCCCTCGCTTTCTCCCTCGCTGTCTCTCTCGCTGTCTCTCTCGCTGTCTCCCTCGCAGTCTCTCTTGCAGTCTCTCTCGCTGTCTCTCTCTCTGTCTCCCTCGCTGTCTCCCTCGCTGTCTCCCTCGCTGTCTCCCTCGCTGTCTCCCTCGCTGTCTCCCTCGCTGTGTCCCTCGCTCTCTCCCTCGCAGTCTCCCTCGCTGTCTCCCTCGCCGTCTCTCTCGCAGTCTCTCTCGCTGTCTTCCTCGCAGATTCTCTCGCTGTCTCCCTCGCTGTCTCCCTCGCTGTCTCCCTCGCTGTGTCCCTTGCAGTCGCTCTCGCAGTCTCCCTCGCAGTCTCCCTCGCTGTCTCCCTCGCTGTCTCCCTCGCTGTCTCCCTCGCTCTCTCTCTCGCCATCTCCCTCGCAGTCTCTCTTGCAGTGTCTCTCGCTGTATCCCTCGCTTTCTCTCTCGCTATTTCCTTAGCAGTCTCTCTCGCAGTTTCTCTCGCTTTCTCCCTCGCAGTCTCTCTCGCTGTCTCTCTCGCTGTCTCCCTCGCAGTCTCTCTCGCAGTCTCTCTCGCAGTCTCTCTCGCAGTCTCTTTCGCAGTCTCTCTCGCTGTCTCCCTCGCTGTCTCCCTCACACTCTCCCTCGCTGTCTCCCTCGCAGTCTCTCTCACAGTCTCTCTCGCAGTCTCTCTCGCAGTCTCTCTCGCAGTCTCTCTCGCAGACTCTCTCGCTGTCTCCCTCGCAGACTCTCTCGCTGTCTCCCTCGCAGTCTCCCTCGCAGTCTCCCTCGCAGTCACCCTCGCTGTCTCACTCGCTGTCTCCCTCGCTGTCTCCCTCGCTGTCTCTCTCGCTGTCTCTCTCGCTGTCTCTCTCGCTGTCTCCCTCGCAGTCTCTCTTGCAGTCTCCCTCGCTGTGTCCCTCGCTGTCTCCCTCGCTGTCTCCCTCGCTGTCTCCCTCGCTGTGTCCCTCGCAGTCTCCCTCGCAGTCTCTCTCGCTGTCTCTCTCGCTGTCTTCCTCGCAGTTTCTCTCGCTGTCTCCCTCGCTGTCTCCCTCGCTGTCTCCCTCGCTGTCTCCCTCGCTGTCTCCCTCGCTGTCTCCCTCGCTGCCTCCCTCGATGTCTCCCTCGCTGTCTCCCTCGCTGTCTCCCTCGCTGTCTCGCTCGCAGTCGCTCTCGCAGTCTCTCTCGCAGTCTCCCTCGCTGTCTCCCTCGCTGTCTCCCTCGCTGTCTCCCTCGCTGCCTCCCTCGCAGTCTCTCTCGAAGTCTCCCTCGCTGTCTCCCTCGCTGTCTCCCTCGCTGTCTCCCTCGCTGTCTCCCTCGCTCTCTCCCTCGCTCTCTCCCTCGCTCTCTCTCTCGCCGTCTCCCTCGCAGTCTCTCTCACAGTGTCTCTCGCTTTCTCCCTCGCAGTCTCTCTCGCTGTCTCCCTCGCAGTCTCTCTCGCAGTCTCTCTCGCTGTCTCCCTCACTGTCTCCCTCACAGTCTCTCTCGCTGTCTCCCTCACAGTCTCTCTCGCTGTCTCCCTCACAGTCTCTCTCGCTGTCTCCCTCGCAGTCTCTCTCACAGTCTCTCTGACAGTCTCTCTCGCAGTCTCTCTCGCAGTCTTTCTCGCTGTCTCCCTCGCAGTCTCTATCGCTGTCTCCCTCGCAGTCTCTCTCGCAGTCTCTCTCGCTTTCTCCCTCGCTGTCTCCCTCGCAGAATCTCTCGCTCTCTCCCTCGCAGACTCTCTCGCTAACTCCCTCGCAGTCTCCCTCGCTGTCTCCCTCGCTGTCTCTCTCGCTGTCTCTCTCAGTCTCTCTCGCTGTCACCCTCGCAGTCTCCCTCGAAGTCTCCCTCGAAGTCACCCTGGATGTCTCTCTCGCAGTCTCTCTCGCATTCTCTTTCGCTGTCTCTCTCGATGTCTCTCTCGTTGTCTCCCTCGCTGTCTCCCTCGCTGTCTCTCTCTCAGTCTCTCTCTCAGTCTCTCTCTCAGTCTCTCTCTCAGTCTCTCTCGCATTCTCTCTCGCTGTCTCCCTCGCACTCTCTGGCTTTCTCTCTCGCAGTCCCTCTCACTGTCTCTCTCGCAGTCTCTCTCGCAGTCTCTCTCGCAGTCTCTCTCGCAGTCTCCCTCGCAGTCACTCTCACTTTCTCCCTCGCAGTCTCTCTCGCTGTCTCCCTCGCTGTCTCCCTCGCTGTCTCCCTCGCTTTCTCCTTCGCTGTCTCTCTCGCTGTCTCTCTCGCTGTCTCCCTTGCAGTCTCTCTCGCTGTCTGCCTCGCTGTCTCCCTCGCTGTCTCCCTCGCTGTCTCCCTCGCTCTCTCCCTCGCTGTCTCCCTCGCAGTCTCCCTCGCCGTCTCTCTCGCAGTCTCTCTCGCTGTCTCCCTCGCCGTCTCTCTCGCAGTCTCTCTCGCTGTCTTCCTCGCTGTCTCCCTCGCTGTCTCCCTCGCTGTCTCCCTCGCTGTCTCCCTCGCTGCCTCCCTCGCTGTCTCCCTAGCAGTCGCTCTCGCAGTCTCTCTCGCTGTCTTCCTCGCAGTTTCTCTCACTGTCTCCCTCGCTGCCTCCCACGCTGTCTCCCTCGCTGTCTCACGCGATCTCTCTCGCATTCTCTCTCGTTGTCTCCCTTGCAGTCTCTCTCGCTGTGTCCCTCGCTGTCTCCCTCGCTGTCTCCCTCGCTGTCTCCCTCACAGTCTCTCTCGAAGTCTCTCTCGCTGTCTACCTCGCTGTCTCCCTCGCTGTCTCCCTCACAGTCTCTCTCGAAGTCTCTCTCGCTGTCTACCTCGCTGTCTCCCTCGCTGTCTCCCTCGCTCTCTCTCTCGCTCTCTCTCTCGCCGTCTCCCTCACCGTCTTAATCGCTGTCTCCCTCGCATTCTCTCTCGCAGTGTCTCTCGCTGTCTCCCTCGCAGTCTCCCTCGCAGTCTCCCTCGCAGTCTCTCTCGCTGTCTCCCTCACAGTCTCTCTCGCTGTCTCCCTCGCAGACTCTCTCGAAGTCGCTCTCGCTTTCTCCCTCGCTTTCTCCCTCGCTGTCTCTCTCGCAGTCCTTCTCACAGTCCTTCTCGCAGTCTCTCTCGCTGTCTCCAGCGCTGTCTCCCTCGCTGTCTCCCTCGCTGTCTCCCTCGCTGTCTCCCTCGCTGTCTCCCTCGCTGTCTCCCTCGCTGTCTCTCTCGCTGTCTCTCTCGCTGTCTCCATCGCTTTCTCCATCGCTTTCTCCATCGCTTTCTCCCTCGCTGTCTCTCTCGCTGTCTCTCTCGCTGTCTCTCTCGCTGTCTCTCTCGCTGCCTCTCTCACTGTCTCTCTTGCAGTCTCTCTTGCTGTCTCCCTCGCTGTGTCTCTCACTCTCTCCCTCGCTGTTTCCCTCGCTGTCTCACGCGCTCTCTCTCGCAGTCTCTCTCGCAGTCTCTCTCGCTGTCTCCCTTGTTGTGTCCCTCGCTGTTGCCCTCGCTGTGTCCCTCGCTGTCTCTCTCGCAGTCTCCCTCGCTGTCTCCCTCGCTGTCTCCCTCGCAGTCTCTCTCGCTGTCTCCCTCGCTGTCTCCCTCGCTGTCTCCCTCGTCGTCTCCCTCGCTGTCTCCCTTGCAGTCACTCTCTCTGTATCCCCGGCTGTCTCTCTCGCTATCTCCATAGCAGTATCTCTCACTGTCTCCCTCGCTGTCTCTGTCGCTGTCTCTGTCGCTGTCTCTGTCGCTGTCTCTGTCGCTGTCTCTGTCGCTGTCTCCCTCGCTGTCTCCCTCGCTGTCTCCCTCGCTGTCTCCCTCGTCGTCTCCCTCGTCGTCTCCCTCGTCGTCTCCCTCGCCGTCTCCCTGGCCGTCTCCCTCGCAGTCTCTCTCGCAGTCTCTCTCGCTGTCTCTCTCAATGTACTCTCGCTGTCTCCCTCGCTGTCTCCCTCGCTGTCTCCCTCGCTCTATCCCTCGCTGTATCTCTCGCTGTATCTCTCGCTGTATCTCTCGCAGTCTCTCTCGCAGTCTCTCTCGCTGTCTCCCTCGCAGTCTCTCTCACAGTCTCTCTCACAGTCTCTCTCGCAGTCTCTCTCGCAGTCTCTCTCGCTGTCTCCCTCGCAGTCTCTATCGCTGTCTCCCTCGCAGTCTCTCTCGCAGTCTCTCTCGCTTTCTCCCTCGCTGTCTCCCTCGCAGAATCTCTCGCTCTCTCCCTCGCAGACTCTCTCGCTGTCTCCCTCGCAGTCTCCCTCGCTGTCTCCCTCGCTGTCTCTCTCGCTGTCTCTCTCAGTCTCTCTCGCTGTCACCCTCGCAGTCTCCCTCGAAGTCTCCCTCGAAGTCACCCTGGATGTCTCTCTCGCAGTCTCTCTCGCATTCTCTTTCGCTGTCTCTCTCGATGTCTCTCTCGTTGTCTCCCTCGCTGTCTCTCTCTCAGTCTCTCTCTCAGTCTCTCTCTCAGTCTCTCTCTCAGTCTCTCTCTCAGTCTCTCTCGCATTCTCTCTCGCTGTCTCCCTCGCACTCTCTGGCTTTCTCTCTCGCAGTCCCTCTCACTGTCTCTCTCGCAGTCTCTCTCGCAGTCTCTCTCGCAGTCTCTCTCGCAGTCTCCCTCGCAGTCACTCTCACTTTCTCCCTCGCTGTCTCTCTCACTGTCTCTCTCGCATTCCTTCTCGCAGTCCTTCTCGCAGTCTCTCTCGCTGTCTCCCTCGCTGTCTCCCTCGCTGTCTCCCTCGCTTTCTCCTTCGCTGTCTCTCTCGCTGTCTCTCTCGCTGTCTCCCTTGCAGTCTCTCTCGCTGTCTGCCTCTCTGTCTCCCTCGCTGTCTCCCTCGCTGTCTCCCTCGCTGTTTCCCTCGCTCTCTCCCTCGCTGTCTCCCTCGCAGTCTCCCTCGCCGTCTCTCTCGCAGTCTCTCTCGCTGTCTCCCTCGCCGTCTCTCTCGCAGTCTCTCTCGCTGTCTTCCTCGCTGTCTCCCTCGCTGTCTCCCTCGCTGTCTCCCTCGCTGTCTCCCTCGCTGTCTCCCTCGCTGTCTCCCTCGCTGCCTCCCTCGCTGTCTCCCTAGCAGTCGCTCTCGCAGTCTCTCTCGCTGTCTTCCTCGCAGTTTCTCTCACTGTCTCCCTCGCTGCCTCCCACGCTGTCTCCCTCGCTGTCTCACGCGATCTCTCTCGCATTCTCTCTCGTTGTCTCCCTTGCAGTCTCTCTCGCTGTGTCCCTCGCTGTCTCCCTCGCTGTCTCCCTCGCTGTCTCCCTCACAGTCTCTCTCGAAGTCTCTCTCGCTGTCTACCTCGCTGTCTCCCTCGCTGTCTCCCTCACAGTCTCTCTCGAAGTCTCTCTCGCTGTCTCCCTCGCTGTCTCCCTCGCTGTCTCCCTCGCTCTCTCTCTCGCTCTCTCTCTCGCCGTCTCCCTCACCGTCTTAATCGCTGTCTCCCTCGCATTCTCTCTCGCAGTGTCTCTCGCTGTCTCCCTCGCAGTCTCCCTCGCAGTCTCTCTCGCTGTCTCCCTCACAGTCTCTCTCGCTGTCTCCCTCGCAGACTCTCTCGAAGTCGCTCTCGCTTTCTCCCTCGCTTTCTCCCTCGCTGTCTCTCTCGCAGTCCTTCTCACAGTCCTTCTCGCAGTCTCTCTCGCTGTCTCCAGCGCTGTCTCCCTCGCTGTCTCCCTCGCTGTCTCCCTCGCTGTCTCCCTCGCTGTCTCCCTCGCTGTCTCCCTCGCTGTCTCTCTCGCTGTCTCTCTCGCTGTCTCCATCGCTTTCTCCATCGCTTTCTCCCTCGCTGTCTCTCTCGCTGTCTCTCTCGCTGTCTCTCTCGCTGTCTCTCTCGCTGTCTCTCTCGCTGTCTCTCTCGCTGCCTCTCTCGCTGTCTCTCTTGCAGTCTCTCTTGCTGTCTCCCTCGCTGTGTCTCTCGCTCTCTCCCTCGCTGTTTCCCTCGCTGTCTCACGCGCTCTCTCTCGCAGTCTCTCTCGCAGTCTCTCTCGCTGTCTCCCTTGTTGTGTCCCTCGCTGTTGCCCTCGCTGTGTCCCTCGCTGTCTCTCTCGCAGTCTCCCTCGCTGTCTCCCTCGCTGTCTCCCTCGCAGTCTCTCTCGCTGTCTCCCTCGCTGTCTCCCTCGCTGTCTCCCTCGTCGTCTCCCTCGCTGTCTCCCTTGCAGTCACTCTCTCTGTATCCCCGGCTGTCTCTCTCGCTATCTCCATAGCAGTATCTCTCACTGTCTCCCTCCCAGTCTCTCTCGCAGTCTCTCTCGCAGTCTCTCTCGCAGTCTCTCTCGCAGTCTCTCTCGCAGTCTCTCTCGCTGTCTCCCTCGCTGTCTCTCTCGCTGTCTCCCTCGCAGTCTCTCTCGCAGTCTCTCTCGCTGTCTCCCTCGCAGTCTCTATCGCTGTCTCCCTCGCAGTCTCCCTCGCAGTCTCCCTCGCAGTCTCTCTCGCAGTCTCTCTCGCAGTCTCTCTCGCAGTCTCTCTCGCAGTCTCACTCGCTCTCTCCCTCGCAGACTCTAGCACTGTCTCCCTCGCAGTCTCCCTCGCAGTCTCCCTCGCAGTCTCCCTCGCAGTCTCCCTCGCTGTCTCCCTCGCTGTCTCCCTCGCTGTCTCTCTCGCTGTCTCTCTCGCTGTCTCCCTCGCTGTCTCTCTCGCTGTCTCTCTCGCTGTCTCTCTCGCTGTCTCTCTCGCTGTCTCCCTCGCAGTCTCTCTTGCAGTCTCTCTTGCAGTCTCTCTTGCAGTCTCTCTTGCAGTCTCTCTCGCTGTCTCTCTCGCTGTCTCCCTCGCTGTCTCCCTCGCTGTCTCCCTCGCTGTCTCTCTCGCTGTCTCTCTCGCTGTCTCTCTCGCTGTCTCTCTCGCTGTCTCTCTCGCTGCCTCTCTCGCTGTCTCTCTTGCAGTCTCTCTTGCTGTCTCCCTCGCTGTGTCTCTCGCTCTCTCCCTCGCTGTTTCCCTCGCTGTCTCACGCGCTCTCTCTCGCAGTCTCTCTCGCAGTCTCTCTCGCTGTCTCCCTTGTTGTGTCCCTCGCTGTTGCCCTCGCTGTGTCCCTCGCTGTCTCTCTCGCAGTCTCCCTCGCTGTCTCCCTCGCTGTCTCCCTCGCAGTCTCTCTCGCTGTCTCCCTCGCTGTCTCCCTCGCTGTCTCCCTCGTCGTCTCCCTCGCTGTCTCCCTTGCAGTCACTCTCTCTGTATCCCCGGCTGTCTCTCTCGCTATCTCCATAGCAGTATCTCTCACTGTCTCCCTCGCTGTCTCTGTCTCTGTCTCTGTCGCTGTCTCTGTCGCTGTCTCTGTCGCTGTCTCTGTCGCTGTCTCTGTCGCTGTCTCCCTCGCTGTCTCCCTCGCTGTCTCCCTCGTCATCTCCCTCGTCGTCTCCCTCGTCGTCTCCCTCGCCGTCTCCCTGGCCGTCTCCCTCGCAGTCTCTCTCGCAGTCTCTCTCGCTGTCTCTCTCAATGTACTCTCGCTGTCTCCCTCGCTGTCTCCCTCGCTGTCTCCCTCGCTCTATCCCTCGCTGTATCTCTCGCTGTATCTCTCGCAGTCTCTCTCGCAGTCTCTCTCGCTGTCTCTCTCGCTGTCTCCCTCGCAGTCTCTCTCGCTCTCTCCCTCGCTGTCTCCCTCGCTGTCTCTCTCGCCGTCTCTCTCTCCATCTCTCTCGCCATCTCTCTCGCAGTCTCCCTCGCTGTCTCCCTCGCTGTCTCCCTCGCAGTCTCTCTCGCAGTCTCTCTCGCAGTCTCTCTCGCAGTCTCTCTCGCAGTCTCTCTCGCAGTCTCCCTCGCTGTCTCCCTCCCAGTCTCCCTCGCAGTCTCTCTCGCAGTCTCTCTCGCAGTCTCTCTCGCAGTCTCTCTCGCTGTCTCCCTCGCTGTCTCTCTCGCTGTCTCCCTCGCAGTCTCTCTCGCAGTCTCTCTCGCTGTCTCCCTCGCAGTCTCTATCGCTGTCTCCCTCGCAGTCTCCCTCGCAGTCTCCCTCGCAGTCTCTCTCGCAGTCTCTCTCGCAGTCTCTCTCGCAGTCTCACTCGCTCTCTCCCTCGCAGACTCTAGCACTGTCTCCCTCGCAGTCTCCCTCGCAGTCTCCCTCGCAGTCTCCCTCGCAGTCTCCCTCGCTGTCTCCCTCGCTGTCTCCCTCGCTGTCTCTCTCGCTGTCTCTCTCGCTGTCTCCCTCGCTGTCTCTCTCGCTGTCTCTCTCGCTGTCTCTCTCGCTGTCTCTCTCGCTGTCTCCCTCGCAGTCTCTCTTGCAGTCTCTCTTGCAGTCTCTCTTGCAGTCTCTCTCGCTGTCTCCCTCGCTGTCTCCCTCGCTGTCTCCCTCGCTGTCTCCCTCGCTGTGTCCCTCGCTCTCTCCCTCGCAGTCTCCCTCGCCGTCTCTCTCGCAGTCTCTCTCGCTGTCTTCCTCGCAGTTTCTCTCGCTGTCTCCCTCGCTGTCTCCCTCGCTGCCTCCCTCGCTGTCTCCCTAGCAGTCGCTCTCGCAGTCTCTCTCGCAGTCTCTCTCGCAGTCTCTCTCGCAGTCTCTCTCGCAGTCTCCCTCGCTGTCTCCCTCGCTGTCTCCCTCGCTGCCTCCCTCGCTGCCTCCCTCGCTGTCTCCCTCGCTGTCTCCCTCGCTGTCTCCCTCGCTGTCTCCCTCGCTGTCTCCCTCGCCGTCTCCCTCGCAGTCTCTCTCGCAGTGTCTCTCGCTGTATCCCTCGCTGTCTCTCTCGCTATTTCCCTAGCAGTCTCTCTCGCAGTTTCTCTCGCTTTCTCCCTCGCAGTCCCTCTCGCTGTCTCCCTCGCAGTCTCTCTCGCAGTCTCTCTCGCAGTCTCTCTCGCAGTCTCTCTCGCAGTCTCCCTCGCTGTCTCCCTCCCAGTCTCTCTCGCAGTCTCTCTCGCAGTCTCTCTCGCAGTCTCTCTCGCTGTCTCCCTCGCTGTCTCCCTCACAGTCTCTCTCGCTGTCTCCCTCGCAGTCTCTCTCGCAGTCTCTCTCGCTGTCTCCCTCGCAGTCTCTATCGCTGTCTCCCTCGCAGTCTCTCTCGCAGTCTCTCTCGCAGTCTCTCTCGCAGTCTCACTCGCTCTCTCCCTCGCAGACTCTCGCACTGTCTCCCTCGCAGTCTCCCTCGCAGTCTCCCTCGCAGTCTCCCTCGCAGTCTCCCTCGCTGTCTCCCTCGCTGTCTCACTCGCTGTCTCTCTCGCTGTCTCCCTCGCTGTCTCTCTCGCTGTCTCTCTCGCTGTCTCTCTCGCTGTCTCTCTCACTGTCTCTCTCGCTGTCTCTCTCGCTGTCTCCCTCGCAGTCTCTCTTGCAGTCTCTCTCGCTGTCTCCCTCGCTGTCTCCCTCGCTGTGTCCCTCGCTCTCTCCCTCGCAGTCTCCCTCGCCGTCTCTCTCGCAGTCACTCTCGCTGTCTTCCTCGCTGTCTCCCTCGCTGTCTCCCTCGCTGTCTCCCTCGCTGTCTCCCTCGCTGCCTCCCTCGCTGTCTCCCTAGCAGTCTCTCTCGCAGTCTCTCTCGCAGTCTCTCTCGCAGTCTCTCTCGCAGTCTCCCTCGCTGTCTCCCTCGCTGTCTCCCTCGCTGTCTCCCTCGCTGCCTCCCTCGCAGTCTCTCTCGCTGTCTCCCTCGCTGTCTCCCTCGCTGTCTCCCTCGCTGTCTCCCTCGCTCTCTCTCTCGCCGTCTCCCTCGCAGTCTCTCTCGCAGTGTCTCTCGCTGTATCCCTCGCTGTCTCTCTCGCTATTTCCCTAGCAGTCTCTCTCGCAGTTTCTCTCGCTTTCTCCCTCGCAGTCCCTCTCGCTGTCTCCCTCGCAGTCTCTCTCGCAGTCTCTCTCGCTGTCTCTCTCGCTGTCTCCCTCGCTGTCTCTCTCGCTGTCTCCCTCGCAGTCTCTCTCACAGTCTCTCTCGCAGTCTCTCTCGCTGTCTCCCTCGCAGTCTCTATCGCTGTCTCCCTCGCTGTCTCCCTCGCAGTCTCTCTCGCAGTCTCTCTCGCAGTCTCTCTCGCAGTCTCTCTCGCAGTCTCTCTCGCTTTCTCCCTCGCTCTCTCCCTCGCAGACTCTCTCGCTGTCTCTCTCGCTGTCTCCCTCGCAGTCTCTCTCGCTGTCACCCTCGCAGTCTCCCTCGAAGTCTCCCTCGAAGTCACCTTGGATGTCTCTCTCGCAGTCTCTCTCGCATTCTCTTTCGCTGTCTCTTTCGCTGTCTCTCTCGATGTCTCTCTCGTTGTCTCCCTCTCAGTCTCCCTCTCAGTCTCTCTCTCAGTCTCTCTCTCAGTCTCTCTCGCATTCTCTCTCGCTGTCTCCCTCGCACTCTCTGGCTTTCTCTCTCGCTTTCTCTCTCGCAGTCCCTCTCACTGTCTCTCTCGCAGTCTCTCTCGCAGTCTCTCTCGCAGTCTCTCTCGCAGTCCCTCTCGCTGTCTCCTTCACAGTCTCCCTCACAGTCTCCCTCACAGTCTCTCTCGCTGTCTCTCTCGCTGTCTCTCTCGCCGTCTCCCTCGCAGTCTCTCTCGAAGTCTCTCTCGCTGTCTCCCTCGCTGTCTCTCTCGCTCTCTCTCTCGCCGTCGCTCTCACCGTCTCCCTCGCCGTCTCCCTCGCAGTCACTCTCGCAGTCTCTCTCGCTGTATCCCTCGCTGTCTCTCTCGCTATCTCCATAGCAGTCTCTCTCGCAGTCTCCCTCACAGTCTCCCTCACTGTCTCCCTCACAGTCTCTCTCGCTGTCTCCCTCACAGTCTCTCTCGCTGTCTCCCTCGCAGTCACCCTGGATGTCTCTCTCGCAGTCTCTCTCACAGTCTCTCTCACATTCTCTTTCGCTGTCTCTCTCTATGTCTCTCTCGTTGTCTCCCTCGCTGTCTCCCTCGCTGTCTCCCTCGCTGTCTCCCTCGCTGTCTCTCTCTCAGTCTCTCTCTCAGTCTCTCTCTCAGTCTCTCTCGCATTCTCTCTCGCTGTCTCCCTCGCTGTCTCCCTCGCACTCTCTGGCTTTCTCTCTGGCTTTCTCTCTGGCTTTCTCTCTCGCAGTCCCTCTCACTGTCTCTCTCGCAGTCTCCCTCACAGTCTCTCTCGCTGCCTCTCTCGCTGTCTCTCTCGCCGTCTCCCTCGCAGTCTCTCTCGAAGTCTCTCTCGCTGTCTCCCTCGCTGTCTCTCTCGCTCTCTCTCTCGCCGTCGCCCTCGCCGTCTGCCTCGCCGTCTACCTCGCAGTCACTCTCGCAGTCTCTCTCGCTGTATCCCTCGCTGTCTCTCTCGCTATCTCCATAGCAGTCTCTCTCGCAGTCTCCCTCGCTGTCTCCCTCGCAGTCTCCATCGCAGTCTCTCTCGCAGTCTCTCTCGCAGTCTCTCTCGCAGTCTCCCTCGCTATCTCCCTCGCTATCTCCCTCGCTGTCTCTCTCGCTGTCTCCCTTGCAGTCTCCCTCGCAGTCTCCCTCGCAGTCTCTCTCGCAGTCTCTCTCGCAGTCTCTCTCGCAGTCTCTCTCGCAGTGACTCTCGCAGTCTCTCTCCTTTCTCCCTCGCTTTCTCCCTCGCTGTCTCTCTCGCTGTGTCTCTCGCTGTCTCCCTCGCAGTCTTTCTTACAGTCTCTCTCGCTGTCTCCCTCACTGTCTCCCTCGCTGTCTCCCTCGCTCTCTCCCTCGCAGTCTCCCTCTCTGTCTCCCTTGCCGTCTCTCTCGCAGTCTCTCTCGCTGTCTTCCTCGCAGTTTCTCTCGCTGTCTCCCTCGCTGTCTCCCTCGCTGTCTCCCTAGCAGTCGCTCTCACTGTCTTCCTCGCTGTCTCCCTCGCTGTCTCCTTCGCTGTCTCTCTCGCTGTCTCTCTCGCTGTCTCCCTTGCAGTCTCTCTCGCTGTCTGCCTCGCTGTCTCCCTCGCTGTCTCCCTCGCTGTCTCCCTCGCTGTCTCCCTCGCTCTCTCCCTCGCTGTCTCCCTCGCAGTCTCCCTCGCCGTCTCTCTCGCAGTCTCTCTCGCTGTCTCCCTCGACGTCTCTCTCGCAGTCTCTCTCGCTGTCTCCCTCGCTGTCTCCCTCGCTGTCTCCCTCGCTGTCTCCCTCGCTGTCTCCCTCGCTGTCTCCCTAGCAGTCGCTCTCGCAGTCTCTCTCGCTGTCTTCCTCGCAGTTTCTCTCACTGTCTCCCTCGCTGCCTCCCACGCTGTCTCCCTCGCTGTCTCACGCGATCTCTCTCGCATTCTCTCTCGTTGTCTCCCTTGCAGTCTCTCTCGCTGTGTCCCTCGCTGTCTCCCTCGCTGTCTCCCTCGCTGTCTCCCTCACAGTCTCTCTCGAAGTCTCTCTCGCTGTCTACCTCGCTGTCTCCCTCGCTGTCTCCCTCACAGTCTCTCTCGAAGTCTCTCTCGCTGTCTACCTCGCTGTCTCCCTCGCTGTCTCCCTCGCTCTCTCTCTCGCTCTCTCTCTCGCCGTCTCCCTCACCGTCTTAATCGCTGTCTCCCTCGCATTCTCTCTCGCAGTGTCTCTCGCTGTCTCCCTCGCAGTCTCCCTCGCAGTCTCCCTCGCAGTCTCTCTCGCTGTCTCCCTCACAGTCTCTCTCGCTGTCTCCCTCGCAGACTCTCTCGAAGTCGCTCTCGCTTTCTCCCTCGCTTTCTCCCTCGCTGTCTCTCTCGCAGTCCTTCTCACAGTCCTTCTCGCAGTCTCTCTCGCTGTCTCCAGCGCTGTCTCCCTCGCTGTCTCCCTCGCTGTCTCCCTCGCTGTCTCCCTCGCTGTCACCCTCGCTGTCTCCCTCGCTGTCTCTCTCGCTGTCTCTCTCGCTGTCTCCATCGCTTTCTCCATCGCTTTCTCCATCGCTTTCTCCCTCGCTGTCTATCTCGCTGTCTCTCTCGCTGTCTCTCTCGCTGTCTCTCTCGCTGTCTCTCTCGCTGTCTCTCTCGCTGTCTCTCTCGCTGTCTCTCTCGCTGCCTCTCTCGCTGTCTCTCTTGCAGTCTCTCTTGCTGTCTCCCTCGCTGTGTCTCTCGCTCTCTCCCTCGCTGTTTCCCTCGCTGTCTCACGCGCTCTCTCTCGCAGTCTCTCTCGCAGTCTCTCTCGCTGTCTCCCTTGTTGTGTCCCTCGCTGTTGCCCTCGCTGTATCCCTCGCTGTCTCTCTCGCAGTCTCCCTCGCTGTCTCCCTCGCTGTCTCCCTCGCAGTCTCTCTCGCTGTCTCCCTCGCTGTCTCCCTCGCTGTCTCCCTCGTCGTCTCCCTCGCTGTCCCCCTTGCAGTCACTCTCTCTGTATCCCCGGCTGTCTCTCTCGCTATCTCCATAGCAGTATCTCTCACTGTCTCCCTCGTTGTCTCTGTCTCTGTCTCTGTCGCTGTCTCTGTCGCTGTCTCTGTCGCTGTCTCTGTCGCTGTCTCTGTCGCTGTCTCTGTCGCTGTCTCCCTCGCTGTCTCCCTCGCTGTCTCCCTCGTCGTCTCCCTTGTCGTCTCCCTCGTCGTCTCCCTCGCCGTCTCCCTGGCCGTCTCCCTCGCAGTCTCTCTCGCAGTCTCTCTCGCTGTCTCTCTCAATGTACTCTCGCTGTCTCCCTCGCTGTCTCCCTCGCTGTCTCCCTCGCTGTCTCCCTCGCTCTATCCCTCGCTGTATCTCTCGCTGTATCTCTCGCAGTCTCTCTCGCAGTCTCTCTCGCTGTCTCTCTCGCTGTCTCCCTCGCAGTCTCTCTCGCTCTCTCCCTCGCTGTCTCCCTCGCTGTCTCTCTCGCCGTCTCTCTCTCCATCTCTCTCTCCATCTCTCTCGCCATCTCTCTCGCAGTCTCCCTCGCTGTCTCCCTCGCTGTCTCCCTCGCAGTCTCTCTCGCAGTCTCTCTCGCAGTCTCTCTCGCAGTCTCTCTCGCAGTCTCTCTCGCAGTCTCCCTCGCTGTCTCCCTCGCTGTCTCTCTCGCTGTCTCCCTCGCAGTCTCTCTCGCAGTCTCTCTCGCTGTCTCCCTCGCAGTCTCTATCGCTGTCTCTCTCGCTGTCTCCCTCGCAGTCTCTCTTGCAGTCTCTCTTGCAGTCTCTCTTGCAGTCTCTCTCGCTGTCTCCCTCGCTGTCTCCCTCGCTGTCTCCCTCGCTGTCTCCCTCGCTGTGTCCCTCGCTCTCTCCCTCGCAGTCTCCCTCGCCGTCTCTCTCGCAGTCTCTCTCGCTGTCTTCCTCGCAGTTTCTCTCGCTGTCTCCCTCGCTGTCTCCCTCGCTGCCTCCCTCGCTGTCTCCCTAGCAGTCGCTCTCGCAGTCTCTCTCGCAGTCTCTCTCGCAGTCTCTCTCGCAGTCTCTCTCGCAGTCTCCCTCGCTGTCTCCCTCGCTGTCTCCCTCGCTGCCTCCCTCGCTGCCTCCCTCGCTGTCTCCCTCGCTGTCTCCCTCGCTGTCTCCCTCGCTCTCTCTCTCGCCGTCTCCCTCGCAGTCTCTCTCGCAGTGTCTCTCGCTGTATCCCTCGCTGTCTCTCTCGCTATTTCCCTAGCAGTCTCTCTCGCAGTTTCTCTCGCTTTCTCCCTCGCAGTCCCTCTCGCTGTCTCCCTCACAGTCTCTCTCGCAGTCTCTCTCGCAGTCTCTCTCGCAGTCTCCCTCGCTGTCTCCCTCCCAGTCTCTCTCGCAGTCTCTCTCGCAGTCTCTCTCGCAGTCTCTCTCGCTGTCTCCCTCGCTGTCTCCCTCACAGTCTCTCTCGCTGTCTCCCTCGCAGTCTCTCTCGCTGTCTCTCTCGCTGTCTCCCTCGCAGTCTCTATCGCTGTCTCCCTCGCAGTCTCTCTCGCAGTCTCTCTCGCAGTCTCACTCGCTCTCTCCCTCGCAGACTCTCGCACTGTCTCCCTCGCAGTCTCCCTCGCAGTCTCCCTCGCAGTCTCCCTCGCTGTCCCCCTCGCTGTCTCACTCGCTGTCTCTCTCGCTGTCTCCCTCGCTGTCTCTCTCGCTGTCTCTCTCGCTGTCTCTCTCGCTGTCTCTCTCACTGTCTCTCTCGCTGTCTCTCTCGCTGTCTCCCTCGCAGTCTCTCTTGCAGTCTCTCTCGCTGTCTCCCTCGCTGTCTCCCTCGCTGTGTCCCTCGCTCTCTCCCTCGCTCTCTCCCTCGCAGTCTCCCTCGCCGTCTCTCTCGCAGTCACTCTCGCTGTCTTCCTCGCTGTCTCCCTCGCTGTCTCCCTCGCTGTCTCCCTCGCTGTCTCCCTCGCTGTCTCCCTCGCTGCCTCCCTCGCTGTCTCCCTAGCAGTCTCTCTCGCAGTCTCTCTCGCAGTCTCTCTCGCAGTCTCCCTCGCTGTCTCCCTCGCTGTCTCCCTCGCTGTCTCCCTCGCTGTCTCCCTCGCTGCCTCCCTCGCAGTCTCTCTCGCTGTCTCCCTCGCTGTCTCCCTCGCTGTCTCCCTCGCTCTCTCTCTCGCCGTATCCCTCGCAGTCTCTCTCGCACTGTCTCTCGCTGTATCCCTCGCTGTCTCTCTCGCTATTTCCCTAGCAGTCTCTCTCGCAGTTTCTCTCGCTTTCTCCCTCGCAGTCCCTCTCGCTGTCTCCCTCGCAGTCTCTCTCGCAGTCTCTCTCGCAGTCTCTCTCGCAGTCTCTCTCGCTGTCTCTCTCGCTGTCTCCCTCACTGTCTCCCTCACTGTCTCTCTCGCTGTCTCCCTCGCAGTCTCTCTCACAGTCTCTCTCGCAGTCTCTCTCGCTGTCTCCCTCGCAGTCTCTATCGCTGTCTCCCTCGCTGTCTCCCTCGCAGTCTCTCTCGCAGTCTCTCTCGCAGTCTCTCTCGCAGTCTCTCTCGCAGTCTCTCTCGCTTTCTCCCTCGCTCTCTCCCTCGCAGACTCTCTCGCAGACTCTCTCGCTGTCTCTCTCGCTGTCTCCCTCGCAGTCTCCCTCGAAGTCACCTTGGATGTCTCTCTCGCAGTCTCTCTCGCATTCTCTTTCGCTGTCTCTTTCGCTGTCTCTCTCGATGTCTCTCTTGTTGTCTCCCTCTCAGTCTCCCTCTCAGTCTCTCTCTCAGTCTCTCTCTCAGTCTCTCTCGCATTCTCTCTCGCTGTCTCCCTCGCACTCTCTGGCTTTCTCTCTCGCTTTCTCTCTCGCAGTCCCTCTCACTGTCTCTCTCGCAGTCTCTCTCGCAGTCTCTCTCGCAGTCTCTCTCGCAGTCTCTCTCGCAGTCCCTCTCGCTGTCTCCTTCACAGTCTCCCTCACAGTCTCCCTCACAGTCTCTCTCGCTGTCTCCCTCGCTGTCTCTCTCGCTCTCTCTCTCGCCGTCGCTCTCACCGTCTCCCTCGCCGTCTCCCTCGCAGTCACTCTCGCAGTCTCTCTCGCTGTATCCCTCGCTGTCTCTCTCGCTATCTCCATAGCAGTCTCTCTCGCAGTCTCCCTCACAGTCTCCCTCGCTGTCTCCCTCACAGTCTCTCTCGCTGTCTCCCTCACAGTCTCTCTCGCTGTCTCCCTCGCAGTCACCCTGGATGTCTCTCTCGCAGTCTCTCTCACAGTCTCTCTCACATTCTCTTTCGCTGTCTCTCTCTATGTCTCTCTCGTTGTCTCCCTCGCTGTCTCCCTCGCTGTCTCCCTCGCTGTCTCCCTCGCTGTCTCTCTCTCAGTCTCTCTCTCAGTCTCTCTCGCATTCTCTCTCGCTGTCTCCCTCGCTGTCTCCCTCGCACTCTCTGGCTTTCTCTCTGGCTTTCTCTCTGGCTTTCTCTCTCGCAGTCCCTCTCACTGTCTCTCTCGCAGTCTCCCTCACAGTCTCTCTCGCTGCCTCTCTCGCTGTCTCTCTCGCCGTCTCCCTCGCAGTCTCTCTCGAAGTCTCTCTCGCTGTCTCCCTCGCTGTCTCTCTCGCTCTCTCTCTCGCCGTCGCCCTCGCCGTCTGCCTCACCGTCTACCTCGCAGTCACTCTCGCAGTCTCTCTCGCTGTATCCCTCGCTGTCTCTCTCGCTATCTCCATAGCAGTCTCTCTCGCAGTCTCCCTCGCCGTCTCCCTCGCAGTCTCCATCGCAGTCTCTCTCGCAGTCTCTCTCGCAGTCTCTCTCGCAGTCTCCCTCGCTATCTCCCTCGCTATCTCCCTCGCTGTCTCTCTCGCTTTCTCCCTTGCAGTCTCCCTCGCAGTCTCCCTCGCAGTCTCCCTCGCAGTCTCTCTCGCAGTCTCTCTCGCAGTCTCTCTCGCAGTCTCTCTCGCAGTCTCTCTCGCAGTGACTCTCGCAGTCTCTCTCCTTTCTCCCTCGCTTTCTCCCTCGCTGTCTCTCTCGCTGTCTCCCTCGCAGTCTTTCTTGCAGTCTCTCTCGCTGTCTCCCTCGCTGTCTCCCTCGCTGTCTCCCTCGCTGTCTCCCTCGCTCTCTCCCTCGCAGTCTCCCTCTCTGTCTCCCTTGCCGTCTCTCTCGCAGTCTCTCTCGCTGTCTTCCTCGCAGTTTCTCTCGCTGTCTCCCTCGCTGTCTCCCTCGCTGTCTCCCTAGCAGTCGCTCTCGCTGTCTTCCTCGCAGTTTCTCTCGCTGTCTCCCTTGCTGTCTCCCTCGCTGTCTCCCTCGCTGTCTCCCTCGCTGCCTCCCTCGCTGTCTCCCTCGCTGTCTCCCTCGCTGTCTCCCTCGCTGTCTCCCTCGCAGTCGCTCTCGCAGTCTCTCTCGCAGTCTCCCTCGCTGTCTCCCTCGCTGTCTCCCTCGCTGTCTCCCTCGCTGTCTCCCTCGCTGCCTCCCTCGCTGCCTCCCTCGCTGCCTCCCTCGCAGTCTCTCTCGAAGTCTCCCTCGCTGTCTCCCTCGCTGTCTCCCTCGCTGTCTCCCTCGCTGTCTCCCTCGCTCTCTCTCTCGCCGTCTCCCTCGCAGTCTCTCTCGCAGTGTCTCTCGCTTTCTCCCTCGCAGTCTCTCTCGCTGTCTCCCTCGCAGTCTCTCTCGCAGTCTCTCTCGCTGTCTCCCTCACTGTCTCCCTCACAGTCTCTCTCGCTGTCTCCCTCACAGTCTCTCTCGCTGTCTCCCTCGCAGTCTCTCTCACAGTCTCTCTCGCAGTCTCTCTCGCTGTCTCCCTCGCAGTCTCTATCGCTGTCTCCCTCGCAGTCTCTCTCGCAGTCTCTCTCGCATTCTCTCTCGCTTTCTCCCTCGCTCTCTCCCTCTCAGAATCTCTCGCTCTCTCCCTCGCAGACTCTCTCGCTGTCTCCCTCGCAGTCTCCCTCGCTGTCTCCCTCGCTGTCTCTCTCGCTGTCTCTCTCAGTCTCTCTCGCTGTCTCCCTCGCAGTCTCCCTCGAAGTCTCCCTCGAAGTCACCCTGGATGTCTCTCTCGCAGTCTCTCTCGCATTCTCTTTCGCTGTCTCTCTCGATGTCTCTCTCTCGATGTCTCTCTCTCAGTCTCTCTCTCAGTCTCTCTCTCAGTCTCTCTCTCAGTCTCTCTCTCAGTCTCTCTCTCAGTCTCTCTCGCATTCTCTCTCGCATTCTCTCTCGCTGTCTCCCTCGCACTCTCTGGCTTTCTCTCTCGCAGTCCCTCTCACTGTCTCTCTCACTGTCTCTCTCGCAGTCTCTCTCGCAGTCTCTCTCGCAGTCTCTCTCGCAGTCTCTCTCGCAGTCTCTCTCGCAGTCTCCCTCGCAGTCACTCTCACTTTCTCCCTCGCTGTCTCTCTCACTGTCTCTCTCGCATTCCTTCTCGCAGTCCTTCTCGCAGTCTCTCTCGCTGTCTCCCTCGCTGTCTCCCTCGCTGTCTCCCTCGCTGTCTCCCACGCTGTCTCCCATGCTGTCTCCCATGCTGTCTCCCTCGCAGTCTCCCTCGCAGTCTCTCTCGCTGTCTCTCTCGCTGTCTCCCTCGCTTTCTCCTTCGCTGTCTCTCTCGCTGTCTCTCTCGCTGTCTCCCTTGCAGTCTCCCTTGCAGTCTCTCTCGCTGTCTGCCTCGCTGTCTCCCTCGCTGTCTCCCTCGCTGTCTCCCTCGCTGTCTCCCTCGCTGTCTCCCTCGCAGTCTCCCTCACCGTCTCCCTCGCCGTCTCTCTCGCAGTCTCTCTCGCTGTCTCCCTCGCCGTCTCTCTCGCAGTCTCTCTCGCTGTCTTCCTTGCAGTTTCTCTCGCTGTCTCCCTCGCAGTCTCTCTCACTGTCTCCCTCGCTGTCTCCCTCGCTGCCTCCCTCGCTGTCTCCCTAGCAGTCGCTCTCGCAGTCTCTCTCGCTGTCTTCCTCGCACTTTCTCTCGCTGTCTCCCTCGCTGCCTCCCACGCTGTCTCCCTCGCTGTCTCACGCGATCTCTCTCGCATTCTCACTCGTTGTCTCCCTTGCAGTCTCTCTCGCTGTGTCCCTCGCAGTCTCTCTCGCAGTCTCTCTCGCAGTCTCTATTGCTGTCTCTGTCGCTGTCACTGCCGCTGTCTCTGTCGCTGTCTCTGTCGCTGTCTCTGTCGCTGTCTCTGTCGCTGTCACCCTCGCTGTCTCCCTCGCTGTCTCCCTCGCTGTCTCCCTCGCTCTCTCCCTCGCTGTCTCCCTCACAGTCTCTCTCGAAGTCTCTCTCGCTGTCTACCTCGCTGTCTCCCTCGCTGTCTCTCTCGCTCTCTCTCTCGCCGTCTCCCTCGCCGTCTTAATCGCTGTCTCCCTCGCATTCTCTCTCGCAGTGTCTCTCGCTGTCTCCCTCGCAGTCTCCCTCGCAGTCTCCCTCGCAGTCTCCCTCGCAGTCTCCCTCGCAGTCTCTCTCGCTGTCTCCCTCACAGTCTCTCTCGCTGTCTCCCTCGCAGACTCTCTCGAAGTCGCTCTCGCTTTCTCCCTCGCTTTCTCCCTCGCTGTCTCTCTCGCAGTCCTTCTCACAGTCCTTCTCGCAGTCTCTCTCGCTGTCTCCAGCGCTGTCTCCCTCGCTGTCTCCCTCGCTGTCTCCCTCGCTGTCTCCCTCGCTGTCTCCCTCGCTGTCTCCCACGCAGTCTCTCTCGCTGTCTCTCTCGCTGTCTCCATCGCTTTCTCCCTCGCTGTCTCTCTCGCTGTCTCTCTCGCTGTCTCTCTCGCTGTCTCTCTCGCTGTCTCTCTCGCTGTCTCTCTTGCAGTCTCTCTTGCTGTCTCCCTCGCTGTGTCTCTCGCTCTCTCCCTCGCTCTCTCCCTCGCTGTTTCCCTCGCTGTCTCACGCGCTCTCTCTCGCAGTCTCTCTCGCAGTCTCTCTCGCTGTCTCCCTTGTTGTGTCCCTCGCTGTTTCCCTCGCTGTCTCTCTCGCAGTCTCCCTCGCTGTCTCCCTCGCAGTCTCCCTCGCTGTCTCCCTCGCAGTCTCCCTCGCTGTCTCCCTCGTCGTCTCCCTCGCCGTCTCCCTTGCAGTCACTCTCTCTGTATCCCCGGCTGTCTCTCTCGCTATCTCCATAGCAGTATCTCTCACTGTCTCCCTCGTTGTCTCTGTCTCTGTCGCTGTCTCTGTCGCTGTCTCTGTCGCTGTCTCTGTCGCTGTCTCCCTCGCTGTCTCCCTCGCTGTCTCCCTCGTCGTCTCCCTCGTCGTCTCCCTCGTCGTCTCCCTCGTCGTCTCCCTCGCCGTCTCCCTGGCCGTCTCTCTCGCAGTCTCTCTCGCAGTCTCTCTCGCAGTCTCTCTCAATGTACTCTCGCTGTCTCCCTCGCTGTCTCCCTCGCTGTCTCCCTCGCTCTATCCCTCGCTGTATCTCTCGCTGTATCTCTCGCAGTCTCTCTCGCAGTCTCTCTCGCAGTCTCTCTCGCAGTCTCTCTCGCTGTCTCTCTCGCTGTCTCCCTCGCAGTCTCTCTCGCTCTCTCCCTCGCTGTCTCTCTCGCTGTCTCTCTCGCCGTCTCTCTCTCCATCTCTCTCTCCATCTCTCTCGCAGTCTCCCTCGCTGTCTCCCTCGCTGTCTCCCTCGCAGTCTCTCTCGCAGTCTCTCTCGCAGTCTCTCTCGCAGTCTCCCTCGCTGTCTCCCTCCCAGTCTCTCTCGCAGTCTCTCTCGCAGTCTCTCTCGCAGTCTCTCTCGCAGTCTCTCTCGCTGTCTCCCTCGCTGTCTCCCTCACAGTCTCTCTCGCTGTCTCCCTCGCTGTCTCCCTCGCAGTCTCTCTCGCAGTCTCTCTCGCTGTCTCCCTCGCAGTCTCTATCGCTGTCTCCCTCGCAGTCTCTCTCGCAGTCTCTCTCGCAGTCTCACTCGCTCTCTCCCTCGCAGACTCTCGCACTGTCTCCCTCGCAGTCTCCCTCGCAGTCTCCCTCGCAGTCTCCCTCGCAGTCTCCCTCGCTGTCTCCCTCGCTGTCTCTCTCGCTGTCTCCCTCGCTGTCTCTCTCGCTGTCTCTCTCGCTGTCTCTCTCGCTGTCTCTCTCGCTGTCTCCCTCGCAGTCTCTCTTGCAGTCTCTCTCGCTGTCTCCCTCGCTGTCTCCCTCGCTGTCTCCCTCGCTGTGTCCCTCGCTCTCTCCCTCGCAGTCTCCCTCGCCGTCTCTCTCGCAGTCTCTCTCGCTGTCTTCCTCGCAGTTTCTCTCGCTGTCTCCCTCGCTGTCTCCCTCGCTGTCTCCCTCGCTGCCTCCCTCGCTGTCTCCCTAGCAGTCGCTCTCGCAGTCTCTCTCGCAGTCTCTCTCGCAGTCTCTCTCGCAGTCTCCCTCGCTGTCTCCCTCGCTGTCTCCCTCGCTGTCTCCCTCGCTGCCTCCCTCGCAGTCTCTCTCGCTGTCTCCCTCGCTGTCTCCCTCGCTGTCTCCCTCGCTGTCTCTCTCGCTATTTCCCTAGCAGTCTCTCTCGCAGTTTCTCTCGCTTTCTCCCTCGCATTCCCTCTCGCTGTCTCCCTCGCAGTCTCTCTCGCAGTCTCTCTCGCAGTCTCTCTCGCAGTCTCTCTCGCTGTCTCTCTCGCTGTCTCCCTCGCTGTCTCCCTCGCAGTCTCTCTCACAGTCTCTCTCGCAGTCTCTCTCGCTGTCTCCCTCGCAGTCTCTATCGCTGTCTCCCTCGCAGTCTCTCTCGCAGTCTCTCTCGCAGTCTCTCTCGCAGTCTCTCTCGCAGTCTCTCTCGCTTTCTCCCTCGCTCTCTCCCTCGCAGACTCTCTCGCAGACTCTCTCGCTGTCTCCCTCACTGTCTCTCTCGCTGTCTCCCTCGCAGTCTCTCTCGCAATCTCCCTCGCAGTCTCCCTCGAAGTCTCCCTCGAAGTCACCTTGGATGTCTCTCTCGCAGTCTCTCTCGCATTCTCTTTCGCTGTCTCTTTCGCTGTCTCTCTCGATGTCTCTCTCGTTGTCTCCCTCTCAGTCTCCCTCTCAGTCTCCCTCTCAGTCTCCCTCTCAGTCTCTCTCTCAGTCTCTCTCTCAGTCTCTCTCGCATTCTCTCTCGCTGTCTCCCTCGCACTCTCTGGCTTTCTCTCTCGCTTTCTCTCTCGCAGTCCCTCTCACTGTCTCTCTCGCAGTCTCTCTCGCAGTCTCTCTCGCAGTCTCTCTCGCAGTCTCTCTCGCTGTCTCCCTCACAGTCTCCCTCACAGTCTCCCTCACAGTCTCTCTCGCTGTCTCTCTCGCTGTCTCTCTCGCCGTCTCCCTCGCAGTCTCTCTCGAAGTCTCTCTCGCTGTCTCCCTCGCTGTCTCTCTCGCTCTCTCTCTCGCCGTCGCTCTCACCGTCTCCCTCGCCGTCTCCCTCGCAGTCACTCTCGCAGTCTCTCTCGCCGTATCCCTCGCTGTCTCTCTCGCTATCTCCATAGCAGTCTCTCTCGCAGTCTCCCTCACAGTCTCCCTCGCTGTCTCCCTCACAGTCTCTCTCGCTGTCTCCCTCACAGTCTCTCTCGCTGTCTCCCTCGCAGTCACCCTGGATGTCTCTCTCGCAGTCTCTCTCGCATTCTCTTTCGCTGTCTCTCTCTATGTCTCTCTCTATGTCTCTCTCGTTGTCTCCCTCGCTGTCTCCCTCGCTGTCTCCCTCGCTGTCTCCCTCGCTGTCTCCCTCGCTGTCTCCCTCTCAGTCTCTCTCTCAGTCTCTCTCTCAGTCTCTCTCTCAGTCTCTCTCTCAGTCTCTCTCTCAGTCTCTCCCGCATTCTCCCTCGCTGTCTCCCTCGCACTCTCTGGCTTTCTCTCTGGCTTTCTCTCTGGCTTTCTCTCTCGCAGTCTCTCTCGCAGTCTCTCTCGCTGTCTCTCTCGCTGTCTCTCTCGCTGTCTCTCTCGCTGTCTCCCTCGCTGTCTCCCTCGCAGTCTCTCTCGCAGTCTCTCTCGCTGTCTCCCTCGCAGTCTCTATCGCTGTCTCCCTCGCAGTCTCTCTCGCAGTCTCTCTCGCAGTCTCACTCGCTCTCTCCCTCGCAGACTCTCGCACTGTCTCCCTCGCAGTCTCCCTCGCAGTCTCCCTCGCTGTCTCCCTCGCTGTCTCTCTCGCTGTCTCCCTCGCTGTCTCTCTCGCTGTCTCTCTCGCTGTCTCTCTCGCTGTCTCTCTCGCTGTCTCTCTCGCTGTCTCCCTCGCAGTCTCTCTTGCAGTCTCTCTCGCTGTCTCCCTCGCTGTCTCCCTCGCTGTCTCCCTCGCTGTGTCCCTCGCTCTCTCCCTCGCAGTCTCCCTCGCCGTCTCTCTCGCAGTCTCTCTCGCTGTCTTCCTCGCAGTTTCTCTCGCTGTCTCCCTCGCTGTCTCCCTCGCTGTCTCCCTCGCTGCCTCCCTCGCTGTCTCCCTAGCAGTCGCTCTCGCAGTCTCTCTCGCAGTCTCTCTCGCAGTCTCTCTCGCAGTCTCCCTCGCTGTCTCCCTCGCTGTCTCCCTCGCTGTCTCCCTCGCTGTCTCCCTCGCTGCCTCCCTCGCAGTCTCTCTCGCTGTCTCCCTCGCTGTCTCCCTCGCTGTCTCCCTCGCTGTCTCTCTCGCTATTTCCCTAGCAGTCTCTCTCGCAGTTTCTCTCGCTTTCTCCCTCGCATTCCCTCTCGCTGTCTCCCTCGCAGTCTCTCTCGCAGTCTCTCTCGCAGTCTCTCTCGCAGTCTCTCTCGCTGTCTCTCTCGCTGTCTCCCTCGCAGTCTCTCTCACAGTCTCTCTCGCAGTCTCTCTCGCTGTCTCCCTCGCAGTCTCTATCGCTGTCTCCCTCGCAGTCTCTCTCGCAGTCTCTCTCGCAGTCTCTCTCGCAGTCTCTCTCGCAGTCTCTCTCGCTTTCTCCCTCGCTCTCTCCCTCGCAGACTCTCTCGCAGACTCTCTCGCTGTCTCCCTCACTGTCTCTCTCGCTGTCTCCCTCGCAGTCTCTCTCGCAATCTCCCTCGCAGTCTCCCTCGAAGTCTCCCTCGAAGTCACCTTGGATGTCTCTCTCGCAGTCTCTCTCGCATTCTCTTTCGCTGTCTCTTTCGCTGTCTCTCTCGATGTCTCTCTCGTTGTCTCCCTCTCAGTCTCCCTCTCAGTCTCCCTCTCAGTCTCCCTCTCAGTCTCTCTCTCAGTCTCTCTCTCAGTCTCTCTCGCATTCTCTCTCGCTGTCTCCCTCGCACTCTCTGGCTTTCTCTCTCGCTTTCTCTCTCGCAGTCCCTCTCACTGTCTCTCTCGCAGTCTCTCTCGCAGTCTCTCTCGCAGTCTCTCTCGCAGTCTCTCTCGCAGTCTCTCTCGCTGTCTCCCTCACAGTCTCCCTCACAGTCTCCCTCACAGTCTCCCTCACAGTCTCTCTCGCTGTCTCTCTCGCTGTCTCTCTCGCCGTCTCCCTCGCAGTCTCTCTCGAAGTCTCTCTCGCTGTCTCCCTCGCTGTCTCTCTCGCTCTCTCTCTCGCCGTCGCTCTCACCGTCTCCCTCGCCGTCTCCCTCGCAGTCACTCTCGCAGTCTCTCTCGCCGTATCCCTCGCTGTCTCTCTCGCTATCTCCATAGCAGTCTCTCTCGCAGTCTCCCTCACAGTCTCCCTCGCTGTCTCCCTCACAGTCTCTCTCGATGTCTCCCTCACAGTCTCTCTCGCTGTCTCCCTCGCAGTCACCCTGGATGTCTCTCTCGCAGTCTCTCTCGCATTCTCTTTCGCTGTCTCTCTCTATGTCTCTCTCTATGTCTCTCTCGTTGTCTCCCTCGCTGTCTCCCTCGCTGTCTCCCTCGCTGTCTCCCTCGCTGTCTCCCTCTCAGTCTCTCTCTCAGTCTCTCTCTCAGTCTCTCTCTCAGTCTCTCTCTCAGTCTCTCTCGCATTCTCCCTCGCTGTCTCCCTCGCACTCTCTGGCTTTCTCTCTGGCTTTCTCTCTGGCTTTCTCTCTCGCAGTCCCTCTCACTGTCTCTCTCGCAGTCTCCCTCACAGTCTCTCTCGCTGCCTCTCTCGCTGTCTCTCTCGCCGTCTCCCTCGCAGTCTCTCTCGAAGTCTCTCTCGCTGTCTCCCTCGCTGTCTCTCTCGCTCTCTCTCTCGCTCTCTCTCTCGCCGTCGCCCTCGCCGTCTCCCTCGCCGTCTACCTCGCAGTCACTCTCGCAGTCTCTCTCGCTGTATCCCTCGCTGTCTCTCTCGCTATCTCCATAGCAGTCTCTCTCGCAGTCTCCCTCGCTGTCTCCCTCGCAGTCTCCATCGCCGTCTCTCTCGCCGTCTCTCTCGCAGTCTCTGTCGCAGTCTCTCTCGCAGTCTCCCTCGCTATCTCCCTCGCTATCTCCCTCGCTGTCTCCCTCGCTGTCTCTCTCGCTGTCTCCCTTGCAGTCTCCCTCGCAGTCTCCCTCGCAGTCTCTCTCGCAGTCTCTCTCGCAGTCTCTCTCGCAGTCATTCTCGCAGTCTCTCTCCTTTCTCCCTCGCAGTCTCTCTCGCAGTCTCTCTCGCAGTCTCTCTCGCAGTCTCTCTCGCTGTCTCCCTCGCTTTCTCCCTCGCTGTCTCTCTCGCTGTGTCTCTCGCTGTCTCCCTCGCAGTCTCTCTTGCAGTCTCTCTCGCTGTCTCCCTCGCTGTCTCCCTCGCTGTCTCCCTCGCTGTCTCCCTCGCTCTCTCCCTCGCAGTCTCCCTCTCTGTCTCCCTTGCCGTCTCTCTCGCAGTCTCTCTCGCTGTCTTCCTCGCAGTTTCTCTCGCTGTCTCCCTCGCTGTCTCCCTCGCTGTCTCCCTAGCAGTCGCTCTCGCAGTCTCTCTCGCAGTCTCTCTCGCAGTCTCTCTCGCAGTCTCTCTCGTTGTCTCCCTCGCTGTCTCCCTCACTGTCTCCCTCGCTGCCTCCCTCGCAGTCTCTCTCGCTGTCTCCCTCGCTGTCTCCCTCGCTGTCTCCCTCGCTGTCTCTCTCGCTGTCTCTCTCGCCGTCTCCCTCGCAGTCTCTCTCGCAGTGTCTCTCGCTGTATCCCTCGCTGTCTCTCTCGCTATTTCCCTAGCAGTCTCTCTCGCAGTTTCTCTCGCTTTCTCTCTCGCTGTCTTCCTCGCAGTCTCTCTCGCAGTCTCTCTCGCAGTCTCTCTCGCAGTCTCTCTCGCAGTCTCTCTCGCAGTCTCTCTCGCAGTCTCCCTCGCAGTCTCTCTCGCAGTCTCTCTCGCAGTCTCTCTCGCTGTCTCTCTCGCTGTCTCTCTCGCTGTCTCCCTCGCTGTCTCCCTCGCTGTCTCCCTCACAGTCTCTCTCGCTGTCTCCCTCGCAGTCTCTCTCGCAGTCTCTCTCACAGTCTCTCTCGCTGTCTCTCTCGCTGTCTCTTTCGCAGTCTCTATCGCTGTCTCCCTCGCAGTCTCTATCGCTGTCTCCCTCGCAGTCTCTCTCGCAGTCTCACTCGCTTTCTCCCTCGCTCTCTCCCTCGCTCTCTCCCTCGCAGGCTCTCTCGCTGTCTCCCTCGCAGTCTCCCTCGCAGGCTCTCTCGCTGTCTCCCTCGCAGTCTCTCTCGCATTCTCTTTCGCTGTCTCTCTCGTTGTCTCTCTCGATGTCTCTCTCATTGTCTCCCTCGCTGTCTCCCTCTCAGTCTCTCTCTCAGTCTCTCTCGCATTCTCTCTCGCTGTCTCCCTCGCACTCTCTGGCTTTCTCTCTCGCTTTCTCTCTCGCAGTCCCTCTCACTGTCTCTCTCGCAGTCTCTCTCGCAGTCTCTCTCGCAGTCTCTCTCACTGTCTCCCTCACAGTCTCCCTCACAGTCTCCCTCACAGTCTCTCTCGCTGTCTCTCTCGCTGTCTCTCTCACAGTCTCCCTCACTGTCTCTCTCGCTGTCTCTCTCGCTGTCTCTCTCGCCGTCTCCCTCGCAGTCTCTCTCGAAGTCTCTCTCGCTGTCTCCCTCGCTGTCTCTCTCGCTCTCTCTCTCGCCGTCGCTCTCGCCGTCTCCCTCGCAGTCTCTCTCGAAGTCTCTCTCGCTGTCTCCCTCGCTGTCTCTCCCGCTCTCTCTCTCGCCGTCGCTCTCGCCGTCTCTCTCGCCGTCTCCCTCGCAGTCTCCCTCGCTGTCTCCCTCGCTGTCTCTCTCGCTCTCTCTCTCGCCGTCTCCCTCGCCGTCTCCCTCGCAGTCACTCTCGCAGTCTCTCTCGCTGTATCCCTCGCTGTCTCTCTTGCTATCTCCATAGCAGTCTCTCTCGCAGTCTCCCTCACAGTCTCTCTCGCTGTCTCCCTCGCTGTCTCCCTCGCTGTCTCTCCCGCTCTCTCTCTCGCCGTCGCTCTCGCCGTCTCTCTCGCCGTCTCTCTCGCCGTCTCTCTCGCCGTCTCCCTCGCAGTCTCTCTCGAAGTCTCCCTCGCTGTCTCCCTCGCTGTCTCTCTCGCTCTCTCTCTCGCCGTCTCCCTCGCCGTCTCCCTCGCAGTCACTCTCGCAGTCTCTCTCGCTGTATCCCTCGCTGTCTCTCTTGCTATCTCCATAGCAGTCTCTCTCGCAGTCTCCCTCACAGTCTCTCTCGCTGTCTCCCTCGCAGTCACCCTGGATGTCTCTCTCGCAGTCTCTCTCGCATTCTCTTTCGCTGTCTCTCTCGATGTCTCTCTCGTTGTCTCCCTCGCTGTCTCCCTCTCAGTCTCTCTCTCAGTCTCTCTCTCAGTCTCTCTCGCATTCCATCTCGCTGTCTCCCTCGCTGTCTCCCTCGCACTCTCTGGCTTTCTCTCTGGCTTTCTCTCTCGCTGTCCCTCTCGCAGTCTCTCTCGCAGTCTCTCTCGCAGTCCCTCTCACTGTCTCTCTCGCAGTCTCCCTCACAGTCTCTCTCGCTGCCTCTCTCGCTGTCTCTCTCGCCGACTCCCTCGCAGTCTCCCTCGCAGTCTCTCTCGCAGTCTCTCTCGCAGTCTCTCTCGCAGTCTCTCTCGAAGTCTCTCTCGAAGTCTCTCTCGCTGTCTCCCTCGCTGTCTCTCTCGCTCTCTCTCTCGCCATCGCCCTCGCCGTCTCCCTCGCCGTCTCCCTCGCAGTCACTCTCGCAGTCTCTCTCGCTGTATCCATCGCTGTCTCTCTCGCTATCTCCATAGCAGTCTCTCTCGCAGTCTCCCTCACAGTCTCCCTCGCTGTCTCTCTCGCAGTCTCTCTCGCAGTCTCTCTCGCAGTCTCTCTCGCAGTCTCTCTCGCAGTCTCTCTTGCTGTCTCCCTCGCTGTCTCTCTCGCTGTCTCCCTTGCAGTCTCCCTCGCAGTCTCTCTCGCTTTCTCCCTCGCAGTCTCTCTCGCTTTCTCCCTCGCAGTCTCTCTCGCAGTCTTCCTCGCAGTTTCTCTCGCTGTCTCCCTCGCTGTCTCCCTCGCAGTCTCTCTTGCAGTCTCCCTCGCTGTCTCCCTCGCTGTCTCCCTCGCTGTCTCCCTCGCTGTCTCCCTTGCTGTCTCTCTCGCAGTCTCCCTCGCTATCTCCCTCGCTGTCTCCCTCGCTGTCTCACGCGATCTCTCTCGCATTCTCTCTCGTTGTCTCCCTCGCAGTCTCTCTCGCTGTGTCCCTCGCAGTCTCTCTCACAGGCTCTGTCGCTGTCTCTGTCGTTGTCTCTGTCGCTGTCTCCCTCGCTGCCTCCCTCGCAGTCTCCCTCGCCGTCTCCCTCGCCGTCTCCCTCGCCGTCTCTCTCGCCGTCTCTCTCACCGTCTTCCTCGCAGTTTCTCTCACTGTCTCCCTCGCTGTCTCCCTCACTGTCTCCCTCGCTGTCTCCCTCGCTGTCTCCCTCGCTGCCTCCCTCGCTGTCTCCCTAGCAGTCGCTCTCGCAGTCTCTCTCGCAGTCTCTCTCGCAGTCTCCCTCGCTGTCTCCCTCGCTGTCTCCCTCGCTGTCTCCCTCGCTGCCTCCCTCGCAGTCTCTCTCGCTGTCTCTCTCGCTGTCTCCCTCGCTGTCTCCCTCGCTCTCTCCCTCGCTCTCTCTCTCGCTCTCTCTCTCGCCGTCTCCCTCGCAGTCTCTCTCGCTGTATCCCTCGCTGTCTCTCTCGCTATTTCCCTAGCAGTCTCTCTCGCAGTTTCTCTCGCTTTCTCCCTCGCAGTCTCTCTCGCTGTCTCCCTCGCAGTCTCTCTCGCAGTCTCTCTCGCAGTCTCTCTCGCAGTCTCTCTCGCAGTCTCTCTCGCTGTCTCCCTCGCAGTCTGTCTCGCTGTCTCCCTCGCAGTCTCTCTCGCAGTCTCTCTCGCAGTCTCTCTCGCTGTCTCCCTCGCAGTCTCTATCGCTGTCTCCCTCGCAGTCTCCCTCGCAGTCTCTCTCGCAGTCTCTCTCGCAGTCTCTCTCGCAGTCTCTCTCGCAGTCTCTCTCGCTTTCTCCCTCGCTCTCTTACTCGCAGACTCTCTCACTGTCTCCCTCGCAGTCTCCCTCGCAGTCTCCCTCGCTGTCTCCCTCGCTGTCTCCCTCGCTGTCTCCCTCGCTGTCTCTCTCGCTGTCTCTCTCGCTGTCTCTCTCGCTGTCTCTCTCGCTGTCTTCCTCGCAGTCTCTCTTGCAGTCTCTCTCGCTCTCTCCCTCGCCGTCTCCCTCGCCGTCTCTCTCGCAGTCTCTCTCGCTGTCTTCCTCGCAGTTTCTCTCGCTGTCTCCCTCGCTGTCTCCCTCGCTGTCTCCCTCGCTGCCTCCCTCGCTGTCTCCCTAGCAGACGCTCTCGCAGTCTCTCTCGCAGTCTCCCTCGCTGTCTCCCTCGCTGTCTCCCTCGCTGTCTCCCTCGCTGCCTCCCTCGCTGTCTCCCTCGCTGTCTCCCTCGCTGCCTCCCTCACAGTTTCCCTCGCTGTCTCCCTCGCTGTCTCCCTCGCTGTCTCCCTCGCTGTCTCCCTCGCTGTCTCCCTCACTGTCTCCCTCGCCGTCTCCCTCGCAGTCTCTCTCGCCGTGTCTCTCGCTATATCCCTCGCTGTCTCTCTCGCTATTTCCCTAGCAGTCTCTCTCGCAGTTTCTCTCGCTGTCTCCCTCGCAGTCTCTCTCGCTGTCTCCCTCGCAGTCTCTCTCGCAGTCTCTCTCGCAGTCTCTCTCGCAGTCTCTCTCGCAGTCTCTCTTGCTGTCTCCCTCGCTGTCTCTCTAGCTGTCTCCCTCGCTGTCTCCCTCGCTGTCTCCCTCGCAGTCTCTCTCACAGTCTCTCTCGCAGTCTCTCTCGCTGTCTCCCTCGCAGTCTCTATCGCTGTCTCCCTCGCAGTCTCTCTCGCTTTCTCCCTCGCTTTCTCCCTCGCTCTCTCCCTCGCAGACTCTCTCGCAGACTCTCTCGCTGTCTCCCTCGCTGTCTCCCTCGCTGTCTCCCTCGCTGTCTCCCTCACTGTCTCTCTCGCTGTCTCCCTCACATTCTCTCTCGCTGTCTCTCTCGCTGTCTCCCTCGCAGTCTCCCTCGCAGTCTCCCTCGAAGTCTCGCTCGAAGTCTCCCTCGAAGTCTCCCTCGAAGTCTCCCTCGAAGTCACCCTGGATGTCTCTCTCGCAGTCTCTCTCGCATTCTCTTTTGATGTCTCTCTCGATGTCTCTCTCGCTGTCTCCCTCGCTGTCTCCCTCTCAGTCTCTCTCTCAGTCACTCTCGCATTCTCTCTCGCTGTCTCCCTCGCACTCTCTCGCTTTCTCTCTCGCAGTCCCTCTCACTGTCTCTCTTGCAGTCTCTCTCGCAGTCTCTCTCGCAGTCTCTCTCGCAGTCTCTCTCGCAGTCTCTCTCGCAGTCTCTCTCGCTGTGTCCCTCACAGTCTCTCTCGCTGTCTCTCTCGCTGTCTGTCTCGCTGTCTCTCTCGCCGTCTCTCTCGAAGTCTCTCTCGCTGTCTCCCTCGCTGTCTCCCTCGCTGTCTCTCTCGCTCTCTCTCTCGCCGTCGCTCTCTCCGTCTCCCTCGCCGTCTCCCTCGCCGTCTCCCTCGCAGTCTCTCTCGCAGTCTCTCTCGCTGTATCCCTCGCTGTCTCTCTCGCTATCTCCATAGCAGTCTCTCTCGCAGTCTCCCTCACAGTCTCCCTCGCTGTCTCCCTCACAGTCTCTCTTGCTGTCTCCCTCGCAGTCACCCTGGATGTCTCTCTCGCAGTCTCTCTCGCATTCTCTTTCGCTGTCTCTCTCGATGTCTCTCTCGTTGTCTCTCTCGTTGTCTCCCTCGCTGTCTCCCTCGCTGTCTCCCTCTCAGTCTCCCTCTCAGTCTCCCTCTCAGTCTCTCTCACAGTCTCTCTCGCATTCTCTCTCGCTGTCTCCCTCGCTGTCTCCCTCGCACTCTCTGGCTTTCTCTCTGGCTTTCTCTCTCGCTTTCTCTCTCGCAGTCCCTCTCACTGTCTCTCTCGCTGTCTCCCTCACAGTCTCTCTCGCTGCCTCTCTCGATGTCTCTCTCGCCTTCTCCCTCGCAGTCTCTCTCGAAGTCTCTCTCGCTGTCTCCCTCACTCTCTCTCTCGCTCTCTCTCTCGCTCTCTCTCTCGCCGTCGCCCTCGCCGTCTCCCTCGCCGTCTCCCTCGCAGTCTCCCTCGCAGTCTCTCTCGCTATCTCCCTAGCAGTCTCTCTCGCAGTCTCTCTCGCAGTCTCTCTCGCTTTCTCCCTCGCAGTCTCTCTCGCAGTCTCTCTCGCTTTCTCCCTCGCTGTCTCTCTCGCAGTCTCTCTCGCAGTCTCTCTCGCTGTCTCCCTCGCTTTCTCCCTTGCTTTCTCCCTCGCTTTCTCCCTCGCTGTCTCTCTCGCTGTCTCTCTCGCTGTCTCTCTTGCTGTCTCTCTCGCTGTCTCTCTCGCTGTCTCCCTCGCAGTCTCCCTCGCAGTCTCTCTTGCAGTCTCTCTCGCTGTCTCCCTCGCTGTCTCCCTCGCTGTCTCCCTCGCTGTCTCCCTCGCTGTGTCCCTCGCTCTCTCCCTCGCAGTCTCCCTTGCCGTCTCTCTCGCAGTCTCTCTCGCTGTCTTCCTCGCAGTTTCTCTCGCTGTCTCCCTCGCTGTCTCCCTCGCTGTCTCCCTCGCTGTCTCCCTCGCTGTCTCCCTCGCTGTCTCCCTCGCTGTCTCCCTCGCTGCCTCCCTCGCTGTCTCCCTAGCAGTCGCTCTCGCAGTCGCTCTCGCAGTCTCTCTCGCAGTCTCTCTCGCTGTCTCCCTCGCTGTCTCCCTCGCTGTCTCCCTCGCTGCCTCCCTCGCAGTATCTCTCGAAGTCTCTCTCGCTGTCTCCCTCGCTGTCTCCCTCGCTGTCTCCCTCGCTGTCTCTCTCGCTGTCTCTCTCGCTGTCTCCATCGCTTTCTCCCTCGCTGTCTCTCTCGCTGTCTCCCTCGCTGCCTCCCTCGCAGTATCTCTCGAAGTCTCTCTCGCTGTCTCTCTCGCTGTCTCCCTCGCTGTCTCCCTCGCTGTCTCCCTCGCTGTCTCTCTCGCTGTCTCTCTCGCTGTCTCCATCGCTTTCTCCCTCGCTGTCTCTCTCGCTGTCTCTCTCGCTGTCTCCCTCGCTGTCTCTCTCGCTGTCTCTCTCGCTGTCTCTCTCGCTGTCTCTCTCGCTGTCTCTCTCGCTGTCTCTCTCGCTGCCTCTCTCGCTGTCTCTCTTGCAGTCTCTCTTGCTGTCTCCCTCGCTGTGTCTCTCGCTCTCTCCCTCGCTGTTTCCCTCGCTGTCTCACGCGCTCTCTCTCGCAGTCTCCCTCGCAGTCTCTCTCGCTGTCTCCCTCGCTGTCTCCCTCGCTGTCTCCCTCGTCGTCTCCCTCGTCGTCTCCCTCGTCGTCTCCCTCGCCGTCTCCCTGGCCGTCTCCCTCGCAGTCTCTCTCGCAGTCTCTCTCGCTGTCTCTCTCAATGTACTCTCGCTGTCTCCCTCGCTGTCTCCCTCGCTGTCTCCCTCGCTCTATCCCTCGCTGTATCTCTCGCTGTATCTCTCGCTGTATCTCTCGCAGTCTCTCTCGCAGTCTCTCTCGCTGTCTCTCTCGCTGTCTCCCTCGCAGTCTCTCTCGCTCTCTCCCTCGCTGTCTCCCTCGCTGTCTCTCTCGCCGTCTCTCTCTCCATCTCTCTCTCCATCTCTCTCTCCATCTCTCTCGCCATCTCTCTCGCAGTCTCCCTCGCTGTCTCCCTCGCAGTCTCTCTCGCAGTCTCTCTCGCAGTCTCTCTCGCAGTCTCTCTCGCAGTCTCCCTCGCTGTCTCCCTCCCAGTCTCTCTCGCAGTCTCTCTCGCAGTCTCTCTCGCAGTCTCTCTCGCAGTCTCTCTCGCAGTCTCTCTCGCTGTCTCCCTCGCTGTCTCCCTCACAGTCTCTCTCGCTGTCTCCCTCGCAGTCTCTCTCGCAGTCTCTCTCGCTGTCTCCCTCGCAGTCTCTATCGCTGTCTCCCTCGCAGTCTCTCTCGCAGTCTCTCTCGCAGTCTCTCTCGCAGTCTCTCTCGCAGTCTCTCTCGCAGTCTCTCTCGCAGTCTCTCTCGCTCTCTCCCTCGCAGACTCTCGCACTGTCTCCCTCGCAGTCTCCCTCGCAGTCTCCCTCGCAGTCTCCCTCGCAGTCTCCCTCGCAGTCTCCCTCGCTGTCTCTCTCGCTGTCTCCCTCACTGTCTCTCTCGCTGTCTCTCTCGCTGTCTCTCTCGCTGTCTCTCTCGCTGTCTCTCTCGCTGTCTCTCTCGCTGTCTCTCTCGCTGTCTCCCTCGCAGTCTCTCTTGCAGTCTCTCTTGCAGTCTCTCTCGCTGTCTCCCTCGCTGTCTCCCTCGCTGTCTCCCTCGCTGTCTCCCTCGCTGTCTCCCTCGCTGTGTCCCTCGCTCTCTCCCTCGCAGTCTCCCTCGCCGTCTCTCTCGCAGTCTCTCTCGCTGTCTTCCTCGCAGTTTCTCTCGCTGTCTCCCTCGCTGTCTCCCTCGCTGTCTCCCTCGCTGCCTCCCTCGCTGTCTCCCTAGCAGTCGCTCTCGCATTCTCTCTCGCAGTCTCTCTCGCAGTCTCTCTCGCAGTCTCCCTCGCTGTCTCCCTCGCTGTCTCCCTCGCTGTCTCCCTCGCTGTCTCCCTCGCTGTCTCCCTCGCAGCCTCCCTCGCAGTCTCTCTCGCTGTCTCCCTCGCTGTCTCCCTCGCTGTCTCCCTCGCTGTCTCCCTCGCTGTCTCCCTCGCTGTCTCCCTCGCTCTCTCTCTCGCCGTCTCCCTCGCAGTCTCTCTCGCAGTGTCTCTCGCTGTATCCCTCGCTGTCTCTCTCGCTATTTCCCTAGCAGTCTCTCTCGCAGTTTCTCTCGCTTTCTCCCTCGCAGTCCCTCTCGCTGTCTCCCTCGCAGTCTCTCTCGCAGTCTCTCTCGCAGTCTCTCTCGCAGTCTCCCTCGCTGTCTCCCTCCCAGTCTCTCTCGCAGTCTCTCTCGCAGTCTCTCTCGCAGTCTCTCTCGCAGTCTCTCTCGCTGTCTCCCTCGCTGTCTCCCTCACAGTCTCTCTCACTGTCTCCCTCGCAGTCTCTCTCGCTGTCTCCCTCGCAGTCTCTATCGCTGTCTCCCTCGCAGTCTCTCTCGCAGTCTCTCTCGCAGTCTCTCTCGCAGTCTCACTCGCTCTCTCCCTCGCAGACTCTCGCACTGCCTCCCTCGCAGTCTCCCTCGCAGTCTCCCTCGCAGTCTCCCTCGCTGTCTCCCTCGCTGTCTCCCTCGCTGTCTCCCTCGCTGTCTCCCTCGCTGTCTCTCTCGCTGTCTCCCTCGCTGTCTCTCTCGCTGTCTCTCTCGCTGTCTCTCTCGCTGTCTCTCTCGCTGTCTCCCTCGCAGTCTCTCTTGCAGTCTCCCTCGCTGTCTCCCTCGCTGTCTCCCTCGCTGTCTCCCTCGCTGTCTCCCTCGCTGTGTCCCTCGCTCTCTCCCTCGCAGTCTCCCTCGCCGTCTCTCTCGCAGTCTCTCTCGCTGTCTTCCTCGCAGTTTCTCTCGCTGTCTCCCTCGCTGTCTCCCTCGCTGTCTCCCTCGCTGCCTCCCTCGCTGTCTCCCTAGCAGTCGCTCTCGCAGTCTCTCTCGCAGTCTCTCTCGCAGTCTCTCTCGCAGTCTCTATCGCTGTCTCCCTCGCTGTCTCCCTCGCTGTCTCCCTCGCTGTCTCCCTCGCTGTCTCCCTCGCTGCCTCCCTCGCAGTCTCTCTCGCTGTCTCCCTCGCTGTCTCCCTCGCTGTCTCCCTCGCTGTCTCCCTCGCTGTCTCCCTCGCTCTCTCTCTCGCCGTCTCCCTCGCAGTCTCTCTCGCAGTGTCTCTCGCTGTATCCCTCGCTGTCTCTCTCGCTATTTCTCTCGCTTTCTCCCTCGCAGTCCCTCTCGCTTTCTCCCTCGCAGTCCCTCTCGCTGTCTCCCTCGCAGTCTCTCTCGCAGTCTCTCTCGCAGTCTCTCTCGCAGTCTCTCTCGCTGTCTCTCTCGCTGTCTCCCTCGCTGTCTCTCTCGCTGTCTCCCTCGCAGTCTCTCTCACAGTCTCTCTCGCAGTCTCCCTCACTGTCTCCATCGCTGTCTCCCTCGCAGTCTCTCTCGCAGTCTCTCTCGCAGTCTCTCTCGCAGTCTCTCTCGCAGTCTCTCTCGCTCTCTCCCTCGCTCTCTCCCTCGCAGACTCTCTCGCAGACTCTCTCGCAGACTCTCTCGCTGTCTCTCTCGCTGTCTCCCTCGCAGTCTCTCTCGCTGTCTCCCTCGCAGTCTCCCTCGAAGTCTCCCTCGAAGTCACGTTGGATGTCTCTCTCGCAGTCTCTTTCGCTGTCTCTTTCGCTGTCTCTTTCGCTGTCTCTCTCGAAGTCTCTCTCGTTGTCTCCCTCTCAGTCTCCCTCTCAGTCTCTCTCTCAGTCTCTCTCTCAGTCTCTCTCGCATTCTCTCTCGCTGTCTCCCTCGCACTCTCTGGCTTTCTCTCTCGCTTTCTCTCTCGCAGTCCCTCTCACTGTCTCTCTCGCAGTCTCTCTCGCAGTCTCTCTCGCAGTCTCTCTCGCAGTCTCTCTCGCTGTCTCTCTCGCTGTCTCCCTCATAGTCTCCCTCACAGTCTCCCTCACAGTCTCCCTCACAGTCTCTCTCGCTGTCTCTCTCGCTGTCTCTCTCGCCGTCTCCCTTGCAGTCTCTCTCGAAGTCTCTCTCGCTGTCTCCCTCGCTGTCTCTCTCGCTCTCTCTCTCGCCGTCGCTCTCACCGTCTCCCTCGCCGTCTCCCTCGCAGTCACTCTCGCAGTCTCTCTCGCTGTATCCCTCGCTTTCTCTCTCGCTATCTCCATAGCAGTCTCTCTCGCAGTCTCCCTCACAGTCTCCCTCGCTGTCTCCCTCACAGTCTCTCTCGCTGTCTCCCTCACAGTCTCTCTCGCTGTATCCCTCGCAGTCACCCTGGATGTCTCTCTCGCAGTCTCTCTCACATTCTCTTTCGCTGTCTCTCTCTATGTCTCTCTCGTTGTCTCCCTCGCTGTCTCCCTCGCTGTCTCCCTCGCTGTCTCCCTCGCTGTCTCTCTCTCAGTCTCTCTCTCAGTCTCTCTCGCATTCTCTCTCGCTGTCTCCCTCGCTGTCTCCCTCGCACTCTCTGGCTTTCTCTCTGGCTTTCTCTCTCGCAGTCCCTCTCACTGTCTCTCTCGCAGTCTCCCTCACAGTCTCCCTCGCTGCCTCTCTCGCTGTCTCTCTCGCCGTCTCCCTCGCAGTCTCTCTCGAAGTCTCTCTCGCTGTCTCCCTCGCTGTCTCTCTCGCTCTCTCTCTCCCCGTCGCCCTCGCCGTCTCCCTCGCCGTCTACCTCGCAGTCACACTCGCAGTCTCTCTCGCTGTATCCCTCGCTGTCTCTCTCGCTATCTCCATAGCAGTCTCTCTCGCAGTCTCCCTCGCTGTCTCCCTCGCAGTCTCCATCGCAGTCTCCATCGCAGTCTCCCTCGCAGTCTCTCTCGCAGTCTCTCTCGCAGTCTCTCTCGCAGTCTCCCTCGCTATCTCCCTCGCTATCTCCCTCGCTGTCTCTCTCGCTGTCTCCCTTGCAGTCTCCCTCGCAGTCTCCCTCGCAGTCTCTCTCGCAGACTCTCTCGCAGTCTCTCTCGCAGTCTCTCTCGCAGTCTCTCTCGCAGTCACTCTCGCAGTCTCTCTCCTTTCTCACTCGCAGTCTCTCTCGCAGTCTCTCTCGCAGTCTCTCTCGCAGTCTCTCTCGCTGTCTCCCTCGCTTTCTCCCTCGCTGTCTCTCTCGCTGTGTCTCTCGCTGTCTCCCTCGCAGTCTTTCTTGCAGTCTCTCTCGCTGTCTCCCTCGCTGTCTCCCTCGCTCTCTCCCTCGCTCTCTCCCTCGCAGTCTCCCTCTCTGTCTCCCTTGCCGTCTCTCTCGCAGTCTCTCTCGCTGTCTTCCTCGCAGTTTCTCTCGCTGTCTCCCTCGCTGTCTCCCTCGCTGTCTCCCTAGCAGTCGCTCTCGCTGTCTTCCTCGCAGTTTCTCTCGCTGTCTCCCTTGCTGTCTCCCTTGCTGTCTCCCTCGCTGTCTCCCTCGCTGCCTCCCTCGCTGCCACCCTCGCTGTCTCCCTCGCTGTCTCCCTCGCTGTCTCCCTCGCTGTCTCCCTCGCAGTCGCTCTCGCAGTCTCTCTCGCAGTCTCTCTCGCAGTCTCTCTCGCAGTCTCCCTCGCTGTCTCCCTCGCTGTCTCCCTCGCTGTCTCCCTCGCTGTCTCCCTCGCTGTCTCCCTCGCTGCCTCCCTCGCTGTCTCCCTCGCTGTCTCCCTCGCTGTCTCCCTCGCTCTCTCTCTCGCCGTCTCCCTCGCAGTCTCTCTCGCAGTGTCTCTCGCATTCTCCCTCGCAGTCTCTCTCGCTGTCTCCCTCGCAGTCTCTCTCGCAGTCTCCCTCACTGTCTCCCTCACAGTCTCTCTCGCTGTCTCCCTCACAGTCTCTCTCGCTGTCTCCCTCGCAGTCTCTCTCGCAGTCTCTCTCGCAGTCTCTCTCGCTGTCTCCCTCGCAGTCTCTATCGCTGTCTCCCTCGCAGTCTCTCTCGCAGTCTCTCTCGCATTCTCTCTCGCTTTCTCCCTCGCTCTCTCCCTCGCAGAATCTCTCGCTCTCTCCCTCGCAGACTCTCTCGCTGTCTCCCTCGCAGTCTCCCTCGCTGTCTCCCTCGCTGTCTCTCTCGCTGTCTCTCTCAGTCTCTCTCGCTGTCTCCCTCGCAGTCTCCCTCGCAGTCTCCCTCGAAGTCTCCCTCGAAGTCACCCTGGATGTCTCTCTCGCAGTCTCTCTCGCATTCTCTTTCGCTGTCTCTCTCGATGTCTCTCTCTCAGTCTCTCTCTCAGTCTCTCTCTCAGTCTCTCTCTCAGTCTCTCTCTCAGTCTCTCTCTCTCTCAGTCTCTCTCGCATTCTCTCTCGCATTCTCTCTCGCTGTCTCCCTCGCACTCTCTGGCTTTCTCTCTCGCAGTCCCTCTCACTGTCTCTCTCGCAGTCTCTCTCGCAGTCTCTCTCGCAGTCTCTCTCGCAGTCTCCCTCGCAGTCACTCTCACTTTCTCCCTCGCTGTCTCTCTCACTGTCTCTCTCGCATTCCTTCTCGCAGTCCTTCTCGCAGTCTCTCTCGCTGTCTCCCTCGCTGTCTCCCTCGCTGTCTCCCTCGCTGTCTCCCTCGCTGTCTCCCATGCTGTCTCCCTCGCAGTCTCCCTCGCAGTCTCTCTCGCTGTCTCTCTCGCTGTCTCCCTCGCTTTCTCCTTCGCCGTCTCTCTCGCAGTTTCTCTCGCTGTCTCCCTCGCTGCCTCCCACGCTGTCTCCCTCGCTGTCTCACGCGATCTCTCTCGCATTCTCACTCGTTATCTCCCTTGCAGTCTCTCTCGCTGTGTCCCTCGCAGTCTCTCTCGCAGTCTCTCTCGCAGTCTCTATTGCTGTCTCTGTCGCTGTCACTGTCGCTGTCTCTGTCGCTGTCTCTGTCGCTGTCTCTGTCGCTGTCTCTGTCGCTGTCTCCCTCGCTGTCTCCCTCGCTGTCTCCCTCACAGTCTCTCTCGAAGTCTCTCTCGCTGTCTACCTCGCTGTCTCCCTCGCTGTCTCTCTCGCTCTCTCTCTCGCCGTCTCCCTCGCCGTCTTAATCGCTGTCTCCCTCGCATTCTCTCTCGCAGTGTCTCTCGCTGTCTCCCTCGCAGTCTCCCTCGCAGTCTCCCTCGCAGTCTCCCTCGCAGTCTCTCTCGCTGTCTCCCTCACAGTCTCTCTCGCTGTCTCCCTCGCAGACTCTCTCGAAGTCGCTCTCGCTTTCTCCCTCGCTTTCTCCCTCGCTGTCTCTCTCGCAGTCCTTCTCACAGTCCTTCTCGCTGTCTCTCTCGCTGTCTCTCTCGCTGTCTCCATCGCTTTCTCCCTCGCTGTCTCCCACGCAATCTCTCTCGCTGTCTCCATCGCTTTCTCCCTCGCTGTCTCTCTCGCTGTCTCTCTCGCTGTCTCTCTCGCTGTCTCTCTCGCTGTCTCTCTTGCAGTCTCTCTCGCTGTCTCCCTCGCTGTGTCTCTCGCTCTCTACCTCGCTGTTTCCCTCGCTGTCTCACGCGCTCTCTCTCGCAGTCTCTCTCGCAGTCTCTCTCGCTGTCTCCCTTGTTGTGTCCCTCGCTGTTTCCCTCGCTGTCTCTCTCGCAGTCTCCCTCGCTGTCTCCCTCGCTGTCTCCCTCGCTGTCTCCCTCGCTGTCTCCCTCGCTGTCTCCCTCGTCGTCTCCCTCGCCGTCTCCCTTGCAGTCACTCTCTCTGTATCCCCGGCTGTCTCTCTCGCTATCTCCATAGCAGTATCTCTCACTGTCTCCCTCGCTGTCTCTGTCTCTGTCGCTGTCTCTGTCGCTGTCTCTGTCGCTGTCTCCCTCGCTGTCTCCCTCGCTGTCTCCCTCGTCGTCTCCCTCGTCGTCTCCCTCGTCGTCTCCCTCGCCGTCTCCCTGACCGTCTCCCTCGCAGTCTCTCTCGCAGTCTCTCTCGCAGTCTCTCTCGCAGTCTCTCTCAATGTACTCTCGCTGTCTCCCTCGCTGTCTCCCTCGCTCTATCCCTCGCTGTATCTCTCGCTGTATCTCTCGCAGTCTCTCTCGCAGTCTCTCTCGCAGTCTCTCTCGCTGTCTCTCTCGCTGTCTCCCTCGCAGTCTCTCTCGCTCTCTCCCTCGCTGTCTCTCTCGCCGTCTCTCTCTCCATCTCTCTCTCCATCTCTCTCGCCATCTCTCTCGCAGTCTCCCTCGCTGTCTCCCTCGCTGTCTCCCTCGCTGTCTCCCTCACTGTCTCCCTCGCAGTCTCTCTCGCAGTCTCTCTCGCAGTCTCTCTCGCAGTCTCTCTCGCAGTCTCCCTCGCTGTCTCCCTCCCAGTCTCTCTCGCAGTCTCTCTCGCATTCTCTCTCGCAGTCTCTCTCGCAGTCTCTCTCGCTGTCTCCCTCGCTGTCTCCCTCACAGTCTCTCTCGCTGTCTCCCTCACAGTCTCTCTCGCAGTCTCTCTCGCTGTCTCCCTCGCAGTCTCTATCGCTGTCTCCCTCACAGTCTCTCTCGCAGTCTCTCTCGCAGTCTCTCTCGCAGTCTCTCTCGCAGTCTCACTCGCTCTCTCCCTCGCAGACTCTCGCACTGTCTCCCTCGCAGTCTCCCTCGCAGTCTCCCTCGCAGTCTCCCTCGCAGTCTCCCTCGCAGTCTCCCTCGCAGTCTCCCTCGCTGTCTCCCTCGCTGTCTCTCTCGCTGTCTCTCTCGCTGTCTCCCTCGCTGTCTCTCTCGCTGTCTCCCTCGCTGTCTCTCTCACTGTCTCTCTCGCTGTCTCTCTCGCTGTCTCTCTCGCTGTCTCCCTCGCAGTCTCTCTTGCAGTCTCTCTCGCTGTCTCCCTCGCTGTCTCCCTCGCTGTCTCCCTCGCTGTCTCCCTCGCTGTCTCCCTCGCTGTGTCCCTCGCTCTCTCCCTCGCAGTCTCCCTCGCCGTCTCTCTCGCAGTCTCTCTCGCTGTCTTCCTCGCAGTTTCTCGCGCTGTCTCCCTCGCTGTCTCCCTCGCTGTCTCTGTCGCTGTCTCCCTCGCTGTCTCCCTCGCTGTCTCCCTCGCTGTCTCCCTCGCTGTCTCCCTCACAGTCTCTCTCGAAGTCTCTCTCGCTGTCTACCTCGCTGTCTCCCTCGCTGTCTCTCTCGCTCTGTCTCTCGCCGTCTCCCTCGCCGTCTTAATCGCTGTCTCCCTCGCATTCTCTCTCGCAGTGTCTCTCGCTGTCTCCCTCGCAGTCTACCTCGCAGTCTCCCTCGCAGTCTCCCTCGCAGTCTCTCTCGCTGTCTCCCTCACAGTCTCTCTCGCTGTCTCCCTCGCAGACTCTCTCGAAGTCGCTCTCGCTTTCTCCCTCGCTTTCTCCCTCGCTGTCTCTCTCGCAGTCCTTCTCACAGTCCTTCTCGCAGTCTCTCTCGCTGTCTCCAGCGCTGTCTCCCTCGCTGTCTCCCTCGCTGTCTCCCTCGCTGTCTCCCTCGCTGTCTCCCTCGCTGTCCCCATCGCTTTCTCCCTCGCTGTCCCTCTCGCTGTCTCTCTCGCTGTCTCTCTCGCTGTCTCTCTCGCTGTCTCTCTCGCTGTCTCTCTCGCTGCCTCTCTCGCTGTCTCTCTTGCAGTCTCTCTTGCTGTCTCCCTCGCTGTGTCTCTCGCTCTCTCCCTCGCTGTTTCCCTCGCTGTCTCACGCGCTCTCTCTCGCAGTCTCTCTCGCAGTCTCTCTCGCTGTCTCCCTTGTTGTGTCCCTCGCTGTTTCCCTCGCTGTCTCTCTCGCATTCTCCCTCGCTGTCTCCCTCGCTGTCTCCCTTGCTGTCTCCCTCGCTGTCTCCCTCGCTGTCTCCCTCGCAGTCTCCCTCGCTGTCTCCCTCGCTGTCTCCCTCGTCGTCTCCCTCACAGTCACTCTCTCTGTATCCCCGGCTGTCTCTCTCGCTATCTCCATAGCAGTATCTCTCACTGTCTCCCTCGCTGTCTCTGTCTCTGTCGCTGTCTCTGTCGCTGTCTCTGTCGCTGTCTCTGTCGCTGTCTCCCTCGCTGTCTCCCTCGCTGTCTCCCTCGTCGTCTCCCTCGTCGTCTCCCTCGTCGTCTCCCTCGCCGTCTCCCTGGCCGTCTCCCTCGCTGTATCTCTCGCTGTATCTCTCGCAGTCTCTCTCGCAGTCTCTCTCGCAGTCTCTCTCGCTGCCTCTCTCGCTGTCTCCCTCGCAGTCTCTCTCGCTCTCTCCCTCGCTGTCTCTCTCGCCGTCTCTCTCGCCGTCTCTCTCTCCATCTCTCTCTCCATCTCTCTCGCCATCTCTCTCGCAGTCTCCCTCGCTGTCTCCCTCGCTGTCTCCCTCGCTGTCTCCCTCGCAGTCTCTCTCGCAGTCTCTCTCGCAGTCTCTCTCGCAGTCTCTCTCGCAGTCTCCCTCGCTGTCTCCCTCCCAGTCTCTCTCGCAGTCTGTCTCGCAGTCTCTCTCGCAGTCTCTCTCGCAGTCTCTCTCGCAGTCTCTCTCGCAGTCTCTCTCGCTGTCTCCCTCACTGTCTCCCTCACAGTCTCTCTCGCTGTCTCCCTCGCAGTCTCTCTCGCAGTCTCTCTCGCTGTCTCCCTCGCAGTCTCTATCGCTGTCTCCCTCACAGTCTCTCTCGCAGTCTCTCTCGCAGTCACTCTCGCAGTCTCTCTCGCAGTCTCTCTCGCAGTCTCACTCGCTCTCTCCCTCGCAGACTCTCGCACTGTCTCCCTCGCAGTCTCCCTCGCAGTCTCCCTCGCAGTCTCCCTCGTAGTCTCCCTCGTAGTCTCCCTCGCAGTCTCCCTCGCAGTCTCCCTCGCTGTCTCTCTCGCTGTCTCTCTCGCTGTCTCCCTCGCTGTCTCTCTCGCTGTCTCCCTCGCTGTCTCTCTCGCTGTCTCTCTCGCTGTCTCTCTCGCTGTCTCTCTCGCTGTCTCTCTCGCTGTCTCCCTCGCAGTCTCTCTTGCAGTCTCTCTCGCTGTCTCCCTCGCTGTCTCCCTCGCTGTCTCCCTCGCTGTCTCCCTCGCTGTCTCCCTCGCTGTGTCCCTCGCTCTCTCCCTCGCAGTCTCCCTCGCCGTCTCTCTCGCAGTCTCTCTCGCTGTCTTCCTCGCAGTTTCTCGCGCTGTCTCCCTCGCTGTCTCCCTCGCTGTCTCCCTCGCTGCCTCCCTCGCTGTCTCCCTAGCAGTCGCTCTCGCAGTCTCTCTCGCAGTCTCTCTCGCAGTCTCTCTCGCAGTCTCTCTCGCAGTCTCCCTCGCTGTCTCCCTCGATGTCTCCCTCGCTGTCTCCCTCGCAGTCTCTCTCGCTGTCTCCCTCGCTGTCTCCCTCGCTGTCTCCCTCGCTGTCTCCCTCGCTGTCTCTCTCGCTATTTCCCTAGCAGTCTCTCTCGCAGTTTCTCTCGCTTTCTCCCTCGCAGTCTCCCTCGCAGTCTCCCTCGCTGTCTCCCTCGCTGTCTCCCTCGCAGTCTCTCTCGCAGTCTCTCTCGCAGTCTCTCTCGCAGTCTCTCTCGCAGTCTCCCTCGCTGTCTCCCTCCCAGTCTCTCTCGCAGTCTGTCTCGCAGTCTCTCTCGCAGTCTCTCTCGCAGTCTCTCTCGCTGTCTCCCTCGCTGTCTCCCTCACAGTCTCTCTCGCTGTCTCCCTCGCAGTCTCTCTCGCAGTCTCCCTCGCAGTCTCCCTCGCAGTCTCCCTCGCTGTCTCCCTCGCTGTCTCCCTCGCTGTCTCTCTCGCTGTCTCCCTCGCTGTCTCTCTCGCTGTCTCTCTCGCTGTCTCTCTCGCTGTCTCCCTCGCAGTCTCTCTCGCTGTCTCCCTCGCTGTCTCCCTCGCTGTCTCCCTCGCTGTCTCCCTCGCTGTCTCCCTCGCTCTCTCCCTCGCTCTCTCCCTCGCAGTCTCCCTCGCTGTCTCTCTCGCAGTCTCTCTCGCGACTTCCTCGCAGTTTCTCGCGCTGTCTCCCTCGCTGTCTCCCTCGCTGTCTCCCTCGCTGCCTCCCTCGCTGTCTCCCTAGCAGTCGCTCTCGCAGTCTCTCTCGCAGTCTCTCTCGCAGTCTCTCTCGCAGTCTCTCTCGCAGTCTCTCTCGCAGTCTCCCTCGCTGTCTCCCTCGCTGTCTCCCTCGCTGTCTCCCTCGCTGTCTCCCTCGCAGTCTCTCTCGCTGTCTCCCTCGCTGTCTCCCTCGCTGTCTCCCTCGCTGTCTCCCTCGCTGTCTCTCTCGCTATTTCCCTAGCAGTCTCTCTCGCAGTTTCTCTCGCTTTCTCCCTCGCAGTCCCTCTCGCTGTCTCCCTCGCAGTCTCTCTCGCAGTCTCTCTCGCAGTCTCTCTCGCAGTCTCTCTCGCTGTCTCTCTCGCTGTCTCTCTCGCTGTCTCTCTCGCTGTCTCCCTCGCAGTCTCTCTCGCAGTCTCTCTCGCAGTCTCTCTCGCTGTCTCCCTCGCAGTCTCTATCGCTGTCTCCCTCGCAGTCTCTCTCGCAGTCTCTCTCGCAGTCTCTCTCGCAGTCTCTCTCGCTTTCTCCCTCGCTCTCTCCCTCGCAGACTCTCTCGCTGTCTCCCTCACTGTCTCTCTCGCTGTCTCCCTCGCAGTCTCTCTCGCAGTCTCCCTCGCAGTCTCCCTCGAAGTCTCCCTCGAAGTCACCTTGGATGTCTCTCTCGCAGTCTCTCTCGCATTCTCTTTCGCTGTCTCTTTCGCTGTCTCTCTCGATGTCTCTCTCGCTGTCTCCCTCGCACTCTCTGGCTTTCTCTCTCGCTTTCTCTCTCGCAGTCCCTCTCACTGTCTCTCTCGCAGTCTCTCTCGCAGTCTCTCTCGCAGTCTCTCTCGCAGTCTCTCTCGCAGTTTCTCTCGCTGTCTCCCTCACAGTCTCCCTCACAGTCTCCCTCACAGTCTCTCTCGCTGTCTCTCTCGCTGTCTCTCTCGCTGTCTCCCTCGCTGTCTCTCTCGCTCTCTCTCTCGCCGTCGCTCTCACCGTCTCCCTCGCCGTCTCCCTCGCTGTCTCTCTCGCAGTCCTTCTCACAGTCCTTCTCGCAGTCTCTCTCGCTGTCTCCAGCGCTGTCTCCAGCGCTGTCTCCCTCGCTGTCTCCCTCGCTGTCTCCCTCGCTGTCTCCCTCGCTGTCTCCCTCGCTGTCTCCCTCGCTGTCTCCCTCGCTGTCTCCCACGCAGTCTCTCTCGCTGTCTCTCTCGCTGTCTCCATCGCTTTCTCCCTCGCTGTCTCTCTCGCTGTCTCTCTCGCTGTCTCTCTCGCTGTCTCTCTCGCTGCCTCTCTCGCTGTCTCTCTTGCAGTCTCTCTTGCTGTCTCCCTCGCTGTGTCTCTCGCTCTCTCCCTCGCTGTTTCCCTCGCTGTCTCACGCGCTCTCTCTCGCAGTCTCTCTCGCAGTCTCTCTCGCTGTCTCCCTTGTTGTGTCCCTCGCTGTTTCCCTCGCTGTCTCTCTCGCAGTCTCCCTCGCTGTCTCCCTCGCTGTCTCCCTCGCTGTCTCCCTCGCAGTCTCCCTCGCTGTCTCCCTCGCTGTCTCCCTCGCTGTCTCCCTCGTCGTCTCCCTCGCCGTCTCCCTTGCAGTCACTCTCTCTGTATCCCCGGCTGTCTCTCTCGCTATCTCCATAGCAGTATCTCTCACTGTCTCCCTCGCTGTCTCTGTCTCTGTCGCTGTCTCTGTCTCTGTCGCTGTCTCTCTCGCTGTCTCTCTCGCCGTCTCCCTCGCAGTCTCTCTCGAAGTCTCTCTCGCTGTCTCCCTCGCTGTCTCTCTCGCTCTCTCTCTCGCCGTCGCTCTCACCGTCTCCCTCGCCGTCTCCCTCGCTGTCTCTCTCGCAGTCCTACTCACAGTCCTTCTCGCAGTCTCTCTCGCTGTCTCCAGCGCTGTCTCCCTCGCTGTCTCCCTCGCTGTCTCCCTCGCTGTCTCCCTCGCTGTCTCCCTCGCTGTCTCCCTCGCTGTCTCCCACGCAGTCTCTCTCGCTGTCTCTCTCGCTGTCTCCATCGCTGTCTCCCTCGCAGTCTCCCTCGCTGTCTCCCTCGCTGTCTCCCTCGTCGTCTCCCTCGCCGTCTCCCTTGCAGTCACTCTCTCTGTATCCCCGGCTGTCTCTCTCGCTATCTCCATAGCAGTATCTCTCACTGTCTCCCTCGCTGTCTCTGTCTCTGTCGCTGTCTCTGTCTCTGTCGCTGTCTCTGTCGCTGTCTCTGTCGCTGTCTCTGTCGCTGTCTCCCTCGCTGTCTCCCTCGCTGTCTCCCTCGCTGTCTCCCTCGTCGTCTCCCTCGTCGTCTCCCTCGTCGTCTCCCTCGCCGTCTCCCTGGCCGTCTCCCTGGCCGTCTCCCTCGCAGTCTCTCTCGCAGTCTCTCTCGCAGTCTCTCTCAATGTACTCTCGCTGTCTCCCTCGCTGTCTCCCTCGCTGTCTCCCTCGCTCTATCCCTCACTGTATCTCTCGCTGTATCTCTCGCAGTCTCTCTCGCAGTCTCTCTCGCAGTCTCTCTCGCTGTCTCTCTCGCTGTCTCCCTCGCAGTCTCTCTCGCTCTCTCCCTCGCTGTCTCTCTCGCCGTCTCTCTCCCCATCTCTCTCTCCATCTCTCTCGCCATCTCTCTCGCAGTCTCCCTCGCTGTCTCCCTCGCTGTCTCCCTCGCAGTCTCTCTCGCAGTCTCTCTCGCAGTCTCTCTCGCAGTCTCTCTCGCAGTCTCTCTCGCAGTCTCCCTCGCTGTCTCCCTCCCAGTCTCTCTCGCAGTCTCTCTCGCAGTCTCTCTCGCAGTCTCTCTCGCAGTCTCTCTCGCTGTCTCCCTCGCTGTCTCCCTCACAGTCTCTCTCGCTGTCTCCCTCGCAGTCTCTCTCGCAGTCTCTCTCGCTGTCTCCCTCGCAGTCTCTATCGCTGTCTCCCTCACAGTCTCTCTCGCAGTCTCTCTCGCAGTCTCTCTCGCAGTCTCACTCGCTCTCTCCCTCGCAGACTCTCGCACTGTCTCCCTCGCAGTCTCCCTCGCAGTCTCCCTCGCAGTCTCCCTCGCAGTCTCCCTCGCTGTCTCCCTCGCTGTCTCTCTCGCTGTCTCCCTCGCTGTCTCTCTCGCTGTCTCCCTCGCTGTCTTTCTCGCTGTCTCTCTCGCTGTCTCTCTCGCTGTCTCTCTCGCTGTCTCCCTCGCAGTCTCTCTTGCAGTCTCTCTCGCTGTCTCCCTCGCTGTCTCCCTCGCTGTCTCCCTCGCTGTCTCCCTCGCTGTGTCCCTCGCTCTCTCCCTCGCAGTCTCCCTCACCGTCTCTCTCGCAGTCTCTCTCGCTGTCTTCCTCGCAGTTTCTCGCGCTGTCTCCCTCGCTGTCTCCCTCGCTGTCTCCCTCGCTGTCTCCCTCGCTGCCTCCCTCGCTGTCTCCCTAGCAGTCGCTCTCGCAGTCTCTCTCGCAGTCTCTCTCGCAGTCTCCCTCGCAGTCTCCCTCGCTGTCTCCCTCGCTGTCTCCCTCGCTGTCTCCCTCGCTGTCTCCCTCGCTGTCTCCCTCGCAGTCTCCCTCGCTGTCTCCCTCGCTGTCTCCCTCGCTGTCTCTCTCGCTATTTCCCTAGCAGTCTCTCTCGCAGTTTCTCTCGCTTTCTCCCTCGCAGTCCCTCTCGCTGTCTCCCTCGCAGTCTCTCTCGCAGTCTCTCTCGCTGTCTCTCTCGCTGTCTCTCTCGCTGTCTCTCTCGCTGTCTCTCTCGCTGTCTCCCTCGCAGTCTCTCTCGCAGTCTCTCTCGCAGTCTCTCTCGCTGTCTCCCTCGCAGTCTCTATCGTTGTCTCCCTCGCAGTCTCTCTCGCAGTCTCTCTCGCAGTCTCTCTCGCAGTCTCTCTCGCTTTCTCCCTCGCTCTCTCCCTCGCAGACTCTCTCGCTGTCTCCCTCGCAGTCTCTCTCGCAGTCTCCCTCGCAGTCTCCCTCGAAGACTCCCTCGAAGTCACCTTGGATGTCTCTCTCGCAGTCTCTCTCGCATTCTCTTTCGCTGTCTCTTTCGCTGTCTCTCTCGATGTCTCTCTCGCTGTCTCCCTCGCACTCTCTGGCTTTCTCTCTGGCTTTCTCTCTCGCAGTCCCTCTCACTGTCTCTCTCGCAGTCTCTCTCGCAGTCTCTCTCGCAGTCTCTCTCGCAGTCTCTCTCGCAGTCTCTCTCGCTGTCTCCCTCACAGTCTCCCTCACAGTCTCCCTCACAGTCTCTCTCGCTGTCTCTCTCGCTGTCTCTCTCGCCGTCTCCCTCGCAGTCTCTCTCGAAGTCTCTCTCGCTGTCTCCCTCACTGTCTCTCTCGCTCTCTCTCTCGCCGTCGCTCTCACCGTCTCCCTCGCCGTCTCCCTCGCAGTCACTCTCGCAGTCTCTCTCGCTGTATCCCTCGCTGTCTCTCTCGCTATCTCCATAGCAGTCTCTCTCGCAGTCTCCCTCACAGTCTCCCTCGCTGTCTCCCTCACAGTCTCTCTCGCTGTCTCCCTCACAGTCTCTCTCGCTGTCTCCCTCGCAGTCACCCTGGATGTCTCTCTCGCAGTCTCTCTCGCATTCTCTTTTGCTGTCTCTCTCTATGTCTCTCTCGTTGTCTCCCTCGCTGTCTCCCTCGCTGTCTCCCTCGCTGTCTCCCTCGCTGTCTCTCTCTCAGTCTCTCTCTCAGTCTCTCTCTCAGTCTCTCTCGCATTCTCTCTCGCTGTCTCCCTCGCTGTCTCCCTCGCACTCTCTGGCTTTCTCTCTGGCTTTCTCTCTGGCTTTCTCTCTCGCTTTCTCTCTCGCAGTCCCTCTCACTGTCTCTCTCGCAGTGTCCCTCACAGTCTCTCTCGCTGCCTCTCTCGCTGTCTCTCTCGCCGTCTCCCTCGCAGTCTCTCTCGAAGTCTCTCTCGCTGTCTCCCTCGCTGTCTCTCTCGCTCTCTCTCTCGCCGTCGCCCTCGCCGTCTCCCTCGCCGTCTACCTCGCAGTCACTCTCGCAGTCTCTCTCGCTGTATCCCTCGCTGTCTCTCTCGCTATCTCCATAGCAGTATCTCTCGCAGTCTCCCTCGCTGTCTCCCTCGCAGTCTCCATCGCAGTCTCTCTCGCCGTCTCTCTCGCAGTCTCTCTCGCAGTCTCTCTCGCAGTCTCCCTCGCTATCTCCCTCGCTATCTCCCTCGCTATCTCCCTCGCTGTCTCCCTCGCTGTCTCTCTCGCTGTCTCCCTCGCAGTCTCCCTCGCAGTCTCTCTCGCAGTCTCTCTCGCAGTCTCTCTCGCAGTCATTCTCGCAGTCTCTCTCCTTTCTCCCTCGCAGTCTCTCTCGCAGTCTCTCTCGCAGTCTCTCTCGCTGTCTCCCTCGCTTTCTCCCTCGCTGTCTCTGTCGCTGTGTCTCTCGCTGTCTCCCTCGCAGTCTCTCTTGCAGTCTCTCTCGCTGTCTCCCTCGCTGTCTCCCTCGCTGTCTCCCTCGCTGTCTCCCTCGCTCTCTCCCTCGCAGTCTCCCTCTCTGTCTCCCTTGCCGTCTCTCTCGCAGTCTCTCTCGCTGTCTTCCTCGCAGTTTCTCTCGCTGTCTCCCTTGCTGTCTCCCACGCTGTCTCCCTCGCTGTCTCCCTAGCAGTCGCTCTCGCAGTCTCTCTCGCAGTCTCTCTCGCAGTCTCTCTCGCAGTCTCTCTCGCAGTCTCTCTCGTTGTCTCCCTCGCTGTCTCCCTCGCTGTCTCCCTCGCTGTCTCCCTCACTGCCTCCCTCGCAGTCTCTCTCGAAGTCTCTCTCGCTGTCTCCCTCGCTGTCTCCCTCGCTGTCTCCCTCGTTGTCTCTCTCGCTGTCTCTCTCGCCGTCTCCCTCACAGTCTCCCTCGCAGTGTCTCTCGCTGTATCCCTCGCTGTCTCTCTCGCTATTTCCCTCGCAGTCTCTCTCGCTGTCTCTCTCGCTGTCTCTCTCGCTGTCTCTCTCGCTGTCTCTCTCGCTGTCTCCCTCGCAGTCTCTCTCGCAGTCTCTCTCGCAGTCTCTCTCGCTGTCTCCCTCGCAGTCTCTATCGTTGTCTCCCTCGCAGTCTCTCTCGCAGTCTCTCTCGCAGTCTCTCTCGCAGTCTCTCTCGCTTTCTCCCTCGCTCTCTCCCTCGCAGACTCTCTCGCTGTCTCCCTCGCAGTCTCTCTCGCAGTCTCCCTCGCAGTCTCCCTCGAAGACTCCCTCGAAGTCACCTTGGATGTCTCTCTCGCAGTCTCTCTCGCATTCTCTTTCGCTGTCTCTTTCGCTGTCTCTCTCGATGTCTCTCTCGCTGTCTCCCTCGCACTCTCTGGCTTTCTCTCTGGCTTTCTCTCTCGCAGTCCCTCTCACTGTCTCTCTCGCAGTCTCTCTCGCAGTCTCTCTCGCAGTCTCTCTCGCAGTCTCTCTCGCAGTCTCTCTCGCTGTCTCCCTCACAGTCTCCCTCACAGTCTCCCTCACAGTCTCTCTCGCTGTCTCTCTCGCTGTCTCTCTCGCCGTCTCCCTCGCAGTCTCTCTCGAAGTCTCTCTCGCTGTCTCCCTCACTGTCTCTCTCGCTCTCTCTCTCGCCGTCGCTCTCACCGTCTCCCTCGCCGTCTCCCTCGCAGTCACTCTCGCAGTCTCTCTCGCTGTATCCCTCGCTGTCTCTCTCGCTATCTCCATAGCAGTCTCTCTCGCAGTCTCCCTCACAGTCTCCCTCGCTGTCTCCCTCACAGTCTCTCTCGCTGTCTCCCTCACAGTCTCTCTCGCTGTCTCCCTCGCAGTCACCCTGGATGTCTCTCTCGCAGTCTCTCTCGCATTCTCTTTTGCTGTCTCTCTCTATGTCTCTCTCGTTGTCTCCCTCGCTGTCTCCCTCGCTGTCTCCCTCGCTGTCTCCCTCGCTGTCTCTCTCTCAGTCTCTCTCTCAGTCTCTCTCTCAGTCTCTCTCGCATTCTCTCTCGCTGTCTCCCTCGCTGTCTCCCTCGCACTCTCTGGCTTTCTCTCTGGCTTTCTCTCTGGCTTTCTCTCTCGCTTTCTCTCTCGCAGTCCCTCTCACTGTCTCTCTCGCAGTGTCCCTCACAGTCTCTCTCGCTGCCTCTCTCGCTGTCTCTCTCGCCGTCTCCCTCGCAGTCTCTCTCGAAGTCTCTCTCGCTGTCTCCCTCGCTGTCTCTCTCGCTCTCTCTCTCGCCGTCGCCCTCGCCGTCTCCCTCGCCGTCTACCTCGCAGTCACTCTCGCAGTCTCTCTCGCTGTATCCCTCGCTGTCTCTCTCGCTATCTCCATAGCAGTATCTCTCGCAGTCTCCCTCGCTGTCTCCCTCGCAGTCTCCATCGCAGTCTCTCTCGCCGTCTCTCTCGCAGTCTCTCTCGCAGTCTCTCTCGCAGTCTCCCTCGCTATCTCCCTCGCTATCTCCCTCGCTATCTCCCTCGCTGTCTCTCTCGCTGTCTCCCTCGCAGTCTCCCTCGCAGTCTCTCTCGCAGTCTCTCTCGCAGTCTCTCTCGCAGTCATTCTCGCAGTCTCTCTCCTTTCTCCCTCGCAGTCTCTCTCGCAGTCTCTCTCGCAGTCTCTCTCGCTGTCTCCCTCGCTTTCTCCCTCGCTGTCTCTGTCGCTGTGTCTCTCGCTGTCTCCCTCGCAGTCTCTCTTGCAGTCTCTCTCGCTGTCTCCCTCGCTGTCTCCCTCGCTGTCTCCCTCGCTGTCTCCCTCGCTCTCTCCCTCGCAGTCTCCCTCTCTGTCTCCCTTGCCGTCTCTCTCGCAGTCTCTCTCGCTGTCTTCCTCGCAGTTTCTCTCGCTGTCTCCCTTGCTGTCTCCCACGCTGTCTCCCTCGCTGTCTCCCTAGCAGTCGCTCTCGCAGTCTCTCTCGCAGTCTCTCTCGCAGTCTCTCTCGCAGTCTCTCTCGCAGTCTCTCTCGTTGTCTCCCTCGCTGTCTCCCTCGCTGTCTCCCTCGCTGTCTCCCTCGCTGCCTCCCTCGCAGTCTCTCTCGAAGTCTCTCTCGCTGTCTCCCTCGCTGTCTCCCTCGCTGTCTCTCTCGTTGTCTCTCTCGCTGTCTCTCTCGCCGTCTCCCTCACAGTCTCTCTCGCAGTGTCTCTCGCTGTATCCCTCGCTGTCTCTCTCGCTATTTCCCTAGCAGTCTCTCTCGCAGTTTCTCTCGCTTTCTCTCTCGCAGTCTCTCTCGCAGTCTCTCTCGCAGTCTCTCTCGCAGTCTCTCTCGCAGTCTCTCTCGCAGTCTCTCTCGCACTCTCCCTCGCAGTCTCTCTCGCAGTCTCTCTTGCAGTCTCTCTCGCAGTCTCCCTCGCAGTCTCTCTCGCTGTCTCTCTCGCTGTCTCCCTCGCTGTCTCCCTCGCTGTCTCCCTCACAGTCTCTCTCGCTGTCTCCCTCGCAGTCTCTCTCGCAGTCTCTCTCGCAGTCTCTCTCGCAGTCTCTCTCGCAGTCTCTCTCGCTGTCTCCCTCGCAGTCTCTATCGCTGTCTCCCTCGCAGTCTCTATCGCTGTCTCCCTCGCAGTCTCTCTCGCAGTCTCACTCGCTTTCTCCCTCGCTCTCTCCCTCGCTCTCTCCCTCGCAGGCTCTCTCGCTGTCTCCCTCGCAGTCTCCCTCGCAGGCTCTCTCGCTGTCTCCCTCGCAGTCTCTCTCGCATTCTCTTTCGCTGTCTCTCTCGTTGTCTCTCTCGATGTCTCTCTCATTGTCTCCCTCGCTGTCTCCCTCTCAGTCTCTCTCTCAGTCTCTCTCGCATTCTCTCTCGCTGTCTCCCTCGCACTCTCTGGCTTTCTCTCTCGCTTTCTCTCTCGCAGTCCCTCTCACTGTCTCTCTCGCAGTCTCTCTCGCAGTCTCTCTCGCAGTCTCTCTCACTGTCTCCCTCACAGTCTCCCTCACAGTCTCCCTCACAGTCTCTCTCGCTGTCTCTCTCGCTGTCTCTCTCGCTGTCTCTCTCACAGTCTCCCTCGCTGTCTCTCTCGCTGTCTCTCTCGCTGTCTCTCTCGCTGTCTCTCTCGCCGTCTCCCTCGCAGTCTCTCTCGCAGTCTCTCTCGCAGTCTCTCTCAATGTACTCTCGCTGTCTCCCTCGCTGTCTCCCTCGCTCTATCCCTCGCTGTATCTCTCGCTGTATCTCTCGCAGTCTCTCTCGCAGTCTCTCTCGCAGTCTCTCTCGCTGTCTCTCTCGCTGTCTCCCTCGCAGTCTCTCTCGCTCTCTCCCTCGCTGTCTCTCTCGCCGTCTCTCTCTCCATCTCTCTCTCCATCTCTCTCGCCGTCTCTCTCGCAGTCTCCCTCGCTGTCTCCCTCGCTGTCTCCCTCGCAGTCTCTCTCGCAGTCTCTCTCGCAGTCTCTCTCGCAGTCTCTCTCGCAGTCTCCCTCGCAGTCTCCCTCGCTGTCTCCCTCCCAGTCTCTCTCGCAGTCTCTCTCGCAGTCTCTCTCGCAGTCTCTCTCGCAGTCTCTCTCGCAGTCTCTCTCGCTGTCTCCCTCGCTGTCTCCCTCACAGTCTCTCTCGCTGTCTCTCTCGCAGTCTCTCTCGCTGTCTCCCTCGCAGTCTCTATCGCTGTCTCCCTCGCAGTCTCTCTCGCAGTCTCTCTCGCAGTCTCTCTCGCAGTCTCTCTCGCAGTCTCACTCGCTCTCTCCCTCGCTCTCTCCCTCGCAGACTCTCGCACTGTCTCCCTCGCAGTCTCCCTCGCAGTCTCCCTCGCAGTCTCCCTCGCAGTCTCCCTCGCAGTCTCCCTCGCTGTCTCCCTCGCTGTCTCTCTCGCTGTCTCCCTCGCTGTCTCTCTCACTGTCTCCCTCGCTGTCTTTCTCGCTGTCTCTCTCGCTGTCTCTCTCGCTGTCTCTCTCGCTGTCTCCCTCGCAGTCTCTCTTGCAGTCTCTCTCGCTGTCTCCCTCGCTGTCTCCCTCGCTGTCTCCCTCGCTGTCTCCCTCGCTGTGTCCCTCGCTCTCTCCCTCGCAGTCTCCCTCACCGTCTCTCTCGCAGTCTCTCTCGCTGTCTTCCTCGCAGTTTCTCGCGCTGTCTCCCTCGCTGTCTCCCTCGCTGTCTCCCTCGCTGCCTCCCTCGCTGTCTCCCTAGCAGTCGCTCTCGCAGTCTCTCTCGCAGTCTCTCTCGCAGTCTCCCTCGCAGTCTCCCTCGCTGTCTCCCTCGCTGTCTCCCTCGCTGTCTCCCTCGCTGTCTCCCTCGCAGTCTCCCTCGCTGTCTCCCTCGCTGTCTCCCTCGCTGTCTCCCTCGCTGTCTCCCTTGCTGTCTCTCTCGCTATTTCCCTAGCAGTCTCTCTCGCAGTTTCTCTCGCTTTCTCCCTCACAGTCCCTCTCGCTGTCTCCCTCGCAGTCTCTCTCGCAGTCTCTCTCGCAGTCTCTCTCGCAGTCTCTCTCGCAGTCTCTCTCGCTGTCTCCCTCGCAGTCTCTATCGTTGTCTCCCTCGCAGTCTCTCTCGCAGTCTCTCTCGCAGTCTCTCTCGCAGTCTCTCTCGCTTTCTCCCTCGCTCTCTCCCTCGCAGACTCTCTCGCTGTCTCCCTCGCAGTCTCTCTCGCAGTCTCCCTCGCAGTCTCCCTCGAAGTCTCCCTCGAAGTCACCTTGGATGTCTCTCTCGCAGTCTCTCTCGCATTCTCTTTCGCTGTCTCTTTCGCTGTCTCTCTCGATGTCTCTCTCGCTGTCTCCCTCGCACTCTCTGGCTTTCTCTCTCGCTTTCTCTCTCGCAGTCCCTCTCACTGTCTCTCTCGCAGTCTCTCTCGCAGTCTCTCTCGCAGTCTCTCTCGCAGTCTCTCTCGCAGTCTCTCTCGCTGTCTCCCTCACAGTCTCCCTCACAGTCTCCCTCACAGTCTCTCTCGCTGTCTCTCTCGCTGTCTCTCTCGCCGTCTCCCTCGCAGTCTCTCTCGAAGTCTCTCTCGCTGTCTCCCTCGCTGTCTCTCTCGCTCTCTCTCTCGCCGTCGCTCTCACCGTCTCCCTCGCTGTCTCCCTCGCAGTCACTCTCGCAGTCTCTCTCGCTGTATCCCTCGCTGTCTCTCTCGCTATCTCCATAGCAGTCTCTCTCGCAGTCTCCCTCACAGTCTCCCTCGCTGTCTCCCTCACAGTCTCTCTCGCTGTCTCCCTCACAGTCTCTCTCGCTGTCTCCCTCGCAGTCACCCTGGATGTCTCTCTCGCAGTCTCTCTCGCATTCTCTTTTGCTGTCTCTCTCTATGTCTCTCTCGTTGTCTCCCTCGCTGTCTCCCTCGCTGTCTCCCTCGCTGTCTCCCTCGCTGTCTCCCTCGCTGTCTCCCTCTCAGTCTCTCTCTCAGTCTCTCTCTCAGTCTCTCTCTCAGTCTCTCTCGCATTCTCTCTCGCTGTCTCCCTCGCTGTCTCCCTCGCACTCTCTGGCTTTCTCTCTGGCTTTCTCTCTCGCTTTCTCTCTCGCAGTCCCTCTCACTGTCTCTCTCGCAGTGTCCCTCACAGTCTCTCTCGCTGCCTCTCTCGCTGTCTCTCTCGCCGTCTCCCTCGCAGTCTCTCTCGAAGTCTCTCTCGCTGTCTCCCTCGCTGTCTCTCTCGCTCTCTCTCTCGCCGTCGCCCTCGCCGTCTCCCTCGCCGTCTACCTCGCAGTCACTCTCGCAGTCTCTCTCGCTGTATCCCTCGCTGACTCTCTCGCTATCTCCATAGCAGTATCTCTCGCAGTCTCCCTCGCTGTCTCCCTCGCAGTCTCCATCGCAGTCTCTCTCGCCGTCTCTCTCGCAGTCTCTCTCGCAGTCTCTCTCGCAGTCTCCCTCGCTATCTCCCTCGCTATCTCCCTCGCTGTCTCTCTCGCTGTCTCCCTTGCAGTCTCCCTCGCAGTCTCCCTCGCAGTCTCTCTCGCAGTCTCTCTCGCAGTCTCTCTCGCAGTCTCTCTCGCAGTCATTCTCGCAGTCTCTCTCCTTTCTCCCTCGCAGTCTCTCTCGCAGTCTCTCTCGCAGTCTCTCTCGCTGTCTCCCTCGCTTTCTCCCTCGCTGTCTCTCTCGCTGTGTCTCTCGCTGTCTCCCTCGCAGTCTCTCTTGCAGTCTCTCTCGCTGTCTCCCTCGCTGTCTCCCTCGCTGTCTCCCTCGCTCTCTCCCTCGCAGTCTACCTCTCTGTCTCCCTTGCCGTCTCTCTCGCAGTCTCTCTCGCTGTCTTCCTCGCAGTTTCTCTCGCTGTCTCCCTTGCTGTCTCCCACGCTGTCTCCCTCGCTGTCTCCCTAGCAGTCGCTCTCGCAGTCTCTCTCGCAGTCTCTCTCGCAGTCTCTCTCGTTGTCTCCCTCGCTGTCTCCCTCGCTGTCTCCCTCGCTGTCTCCCTCGCTGCCTCCCTCGCAGTCTCTCTCGAAGTCTCTCTCGCTGTCTCCCTCGCTGTCTCCCTCGCTGTCTCTCTCGCTGTCTCTCTCGCTGTCTCTCTCGCCGTCTCCCTCACAGTCTCTCTCGCAGTGTCTCTCGCTGTATCCCTCGCTGTCTCTCTCGCTATTTCCCTAGCAGTCTCTCTCGCAGTTTCTCTCGCTTTCTCTCTCACAGTCTCTCTCGCAGTCTCTCTCGCAGTCTCTCTCGCAGTCTCTCTCGCAGTCTCTCTCGCAGTCTCTCTCGCACTCTCCCTCGCAGTCTCCCTCGCAGTCTCTCTCGCAGTCTCTCTCGCAGTCTCTCTCGCAGTCTCCCTCGCAGTCTCTCTCGCTGTCTCTCTCGCTGTCTCCCTCGCTGTCTCCCTCGCTGTCTCCCTCACAGTCTCTCTCGCTGTCTCCCTCGCAGTCTCTCTCGCAGTCTCTCTCGCAGTCTCTCTCGCAGTCTCTCTCGCAGTCTCTCTCGCTGTCTCCCTCGCAGTCTCTATCGCTGTCTCCCTCGCAGTCTCTATCGCTGTCTCCCTCGCAGTCTCTCTCGCAGTCTCACTCGCTTTCTCCCTCGCTCTCTCCCTCGCTCTCTCCCTCGCAGGCTCTCTCGCTGTCTCCCTCGCATTCTCCCTCGCAGGCTCTCTCGCTGTCTCCCTCGCAGTCTCTCTCGCATTCTCTTTCGCTGTCTCTCTCGTTGTCTCTCTCGATGTCTCTCTCATTGTCTCCCTCGCTGTCTCCCTCTCAGTCTCTCTCTCAGTCTCTCTCGCATTCTCTCTCGCTGTCTCCCTCGCACTCTCTGGCTTTCTCTCTCGCTTTCTCTCTCGCAGTCCCTCTCACTGTCTCTCTCGCAGTCTCTCTCGCAGTCTCTCTCACTGTCTCCCTCACAGTCTCCCTCACAGTCTCCCTCACAGTCTCTCTCGCTGTCTCTCTCGCTGTCTCTCTCACAGTCTCCCTCGCTGTCTCTCTCGCTGTCTCTCTCGCTGTCTCTCTCGCTGTCTCTCTCGCCGTCTCCCTCGCAGTCTCTCTCGAAGTCTCTCTCGCTGTCTCTCTCGCTGTCTCCCTCGCTGTCTCTCTCGCTCTCTCTCTCGCCGTCGCTCTCGCCGTCTCCCTCGCAGTCTCTCCCGCTCTCTCTCTCGCCGTCGCTCTCACCGTCTCTCTCGCCGTCTCCCTCGCAGTCTCTCTCGAAGTCTCCCTCGCTGTCTCCCTCGCTGTCTCTCTCGCTCTCTCTCTCGCCGTCTCCCTCGCCGTCTCCCTCGCAGTCACTCTCGCAGTCTCTCTCGCTGTATCCCTCGCTGTCTCTCTTGCTATCTCCATAGCAGTCTCTCTCGCAGTCTCCCTCACAGTCTCTCTCGCTGTCTCCCTCGCAGTCACCCTGGATGTCTCTCTCGCAGTCTCTCTCGCATTCTCTTTCGCTGTCTCTCTCGATGTCTCTCTCGATGTCTCTCTCGTTGTCTCCCTCGCTGTCTCCCTCTCAGTCTCTCTCTCAGTCTCTCTCTCAGTCTCTCTCTCAGTCTCTCTCGCATTCTATCTCGCTGTCTCCCTCGCTGTCTCCCTCGCACTCTCTGGCTTTCTCTCTGGCTTTCTCTCTCGCAGTCCCTCTCACTGTCTCTCTCGCAGTCTCTCTCGCAGTCCCTCTCACTGTCTCTCTCGCAGTCTCCCTCACAGTCTCTCTCGCTGCCTCTCTCGCTGTCTCTCTCGCCGACTCTCTCGCCGACTCTCTCGCAGTCTCCCTCGCAGTCTCTCTCGCAGTCTCTCTCGAAGTCTCTCTCGAAGTCTCTCTCGCTGTCTCCCTCGCTGTCTCTCTCGCTCTCTCTCTCGCCATCGCCCTCGCCGTCTCCCTCGCAGTCACTCTCGCAGTCTCTCTCGCTGTATCCCTCGCTGTCTCTCTCGCTATCTCCATAGCAGTCTCTCTCGCAGTCTCCTTCACAGTCTCCCTCGCTGTCTCTCTCGCAGTCTCTCTCGCAGTCTCTCTCGCAGTCTCTCTCGCAGTCTCTCTCGCAGTCTCTCTCGCTGTCTCCCTCGCTGTCTCTCTCGCTGTCTCCCTTGCAGTCTCCCTCGCAGTCTCTCTCGCTGTCTCCCTCGCACTCTCTGGCTTTCTCTCTCGCTTTCTCTCTCGCAGTCCCTCTCACTGTCTCTCTTGCAGTCTCTCTCGCAGTCTCTCTCGCTTTCTCCCTCGCTCTCTCACTCGCAGACTCTCTCACTGTCTCCCTCGCAGTCTCCCTCGCAGTCTCCCTCGCTGTCTCCCTCGCTGTCTCCCTCGCTGTCTCCCTCGCTGTCTCTCTCGCTGTCTCTCTCGCTGTCTCTCTCGCTGTCTTCCTCGCAGTCTCTCTTGCAGTCTCTCTCGCTCTCTCCCTCGCCGTCTCCCTCGCCGTCTCTCTCGCTGTCTTCCTCGCAGTTTCTCTCGCTGTCTCCCTCGCTGTCTCCCTCGCTGTCTCCCTCGCTGCCTCCCTCGCTGTCTCCCTAGCAGACGCTCTCGCAGTCTCTCTCGCAGTCTCCCTCGCTGTCTCCCTCGCTGTCTCCCTCGCTGTCTCCCTCGCTGCCTCCCTCACAGTCTCTCTCGCTGTCTCCCTCGCTGTCTCCCTCACTGTCTCCCTCGCTGTCTCCCTCGCTATCTCCCTCGCTGTCTCCCTCACTGTCTCCCTCACTGTCTCCCTCGCCGTCTCCCTCGCAGTCTCTCTCGCTATATCCCTCGCTGTCTCTCTCGCTATTTCCCTAGCAGTCTCTCTCGCAGTTTCTCTCGCTGTCTCCCTCGCAGTTTCTCTCGCAGTCTCTCTCGCAGTCTCTCTCGCAGTCTCTCTCGCAGTCTCTCTCGCTGTCTCCCTCGCTGTCTCCCTCGCAGTCTCTCTCGCAGTCTCTCTCGCAGTCTCTCTCGCAGTCTCTCTCGCAGTCTCTCTCGCTGTCTCCCTCGCAGTCTCTATCGCTGTCTCCCTCGCAGTCTCTCTCGCTTTCTCCCTCGCTTTCTCCCTCGCTCTCTCCCTCGCAGACTCTCTCGCAGAATCTCTCGCTGTCTCCCTCGCTGTCTCCCTCGCTGTCTCCCTCGCTGTCTCCCTCACTGTCTCTCTCGCTGTCTCCCTCACATTCTCTCTCGCTGTCTCTCTCGCTGTCTCTCTCGCTGTCTCTCTCGCTGTCTCCCTCGAAGTCTCCCTCGAAGTCTCCCTCGAAGTCACCCTGGATGTCTCTCTCGCAGTCTCTCTCGCATTCTCTTTTGCTGTCTCTCTCGATGTCTCTCTCGATGTCTCTCTCGCTGTCTCCCTCGCTGTCTCCCTCTCAGTCTCTCTCTCAGTCACTCTCGCATTCTCTCTCGCTGTCTCCCTCGCACTCTCTGGCTTTCTCTCTCGCTTTCTCTCTCGCAGTCCCTCTCACTGTCTCTCTTGCAGACTCTCTCGCAGTCTCTCTCGCAGTCTCTCTCGCAGTCTCTCTCGCAGTCTCTCTCGCTGTGTCCCTCACAGTCTCTCTCGCTGTCTCTCGCTGTCTCTCTCGCTGTCTCTCTCGCTGTCTCTCTCGCCGTCTCCCTCGCAGTCTCTCTCGAAGTCTCTCTCGCTGTCTCCCTCGCTGTCTCCCTCGCTGTCTCCCTCGCTGTCTCTCTCGCTCTCTCTCTCGCCGTCGCTCACTCCGTCTCCCTCGCCGTCTCCCTCGCAGTCTCTCTCGCAGTCTCTCTCGCTGTATCCCTCGCTGTCTCTCTCGCTATCTCCATAGCAGTCTCTCTCGCAGTCTCCCTCACAGTCTCCCTCGCTGTCTCCCTCACAGTCTCTCTTGCTGTCTCCCTCGCAGTCACCCTGGATGTCTCTCTCGCAGTCTCTCTCGCATTCTCTTTCGCTGTCTCTCTCGATGTCTCTCTCGTTGTCTCCCTCACTGTCTCCCTCGCTGTCTCCCTCTCAGTCTCCCTCTCAGTCTCCCTCTCAGTCTCTCTCTCAGTCTCTCTCGCATTCTCTCTCGCTGTCTCCCTCGCTGTCTCCCTCGCACTCTCTGGCTTTCTCTCTGGCTTTCTCTCTCGCTTTCTCTCTCGCAGTCCCTCTCACTGTCTCTCTCGCTGTCTCCCTCACAGTCTCCCTCACAGTCTCTCTCGCTGCCTCTCTCGATGTCTCTCTCGCCGTCTCCCTCGCAGTCTCTCTCGAAGTCTCTCTCGCTGTCTCCCTCGCTCTCTCTCTCGCTCTCTCTCTCGCTCTCTCTCTCGCTCTCTCTCTCGCCGTCGCCCTCGCCGTCTCCCTCGCCGTCTCCCTCGCAGTCTCCCTCGCAGTCTCTCTCGCTATCTCCATAGCAGTCTCTCTCGCAGTCTCCCTCACAGTCTCCCTCGCAGTCTCCCTCGCAGTCTCTCTCGCAGCCTCTCTCGCAGCCTCTCTCGCAGCCTCTCTCGCAGTCTCTCTCGCAGTCTCTCTCGCAGTCTCTCTCGCAGTCTCTCTCGCTGTCTCCCTCTCTATCTCCCTCGCTGTCTCTCTCGCTGTCTCCCTTGCAGTCTCTCTCGCAGTCTCTCTCGCTTTCTCCCTCGCAGTCTCTCTCGCAGTCTCTCTCGCTTTCTCCCTCGCTGTCTCTCTCGCAGTCTCTCTCGCAGTCTCTCTCGCAGTCTCCCTCACTTTCTCCCTCGCTTTCTCCCTCGCTTTCTCCCTCGCTTTCTCCCTCGCTGTCTCTCTCGCTGTCTCTCTCGCTGTCTCTCTCGCTGTCTCTCTCGCTGTCTCCCTCGCTGTGTCCCTCGCTCTCTCCCTCGCAGTCTCCCTCACTGTCTCCCTTGCCGTCTCTCTCGCAGTCTCTCTCGCTGTCTTCCTTGCAGTTCGCTGTCTCCCTCGCTGTCTCCCTCGCTGTCTCCCTCGCTGTCTCCCTCGCTGTCTCCCTCGCTGCCTCCCTCGCTGCCTCCCTCGCTGTCTCCCTAGCAGTCGCTCTCGCAGTCTCTCTCGCAGTCTCTCTCGCAGTCTCTCTCGCTGTCTCCCTCGCTGTCTCCCTCGCTGTCTCCCTCGCTGTCTCCCTCGCTGTCTCCCTCGCTGCCTCCCTCGCAGTATCTCTCGAAGTCTCTCTCGCTGTCTCCCTCGCTGTCTCCCTCGCTGTCTCCCTCGCTGTCTCCCTCGCTGTCTCTCTCGCTCTCTCTCTCGCCGTCTCCCTCGCAGTCTCCCTCGCAGTCTCTCTCGCAGTGTCTCTCGCTGTATCCCTCGCTGTCTCTCTCGCTATTTCCCTAGCAGTCTCTCTCGCAGTTTCTCTCGCTTTCTCCCTCGCATTCTCTCTCGCTGTCTCCCTCGCAGTCTCTCTCGCAGTCTCCCTCGCAGTCTCCCTCGCAGTGTCTCTCTCTGTATCCCTCGCTCTCTCTCTCGCTATTTCCCTAGCAGTCTCTCTCGCAGTTTCTCTCGCTTTCTCCCTCGCAGTCCCTCTCGCTGTCTCCCTCGCAGTCTCTCTCGCAGTCTCTCTCGCAGTCTCTCTCGCAGTCTCTCTCGCAGTCTCTCTCGCTGTCTCTCTCGCTGTCTCCCTCGCAGTCTCTCTCGCAGTCTCTCTCGCAGTCTCTCTCGCAGTCTCTCTCGCAGTCTCTCTCGCTTTCTCCCTCGCTCTCTCCCTCGCAGACTCTCTCGCAGACTCTCTCGCTGTCTCCCTCACTGTCTCTCTCGCTGTCTCCCTCGCAGTCTCTCTCGCTGTCTCCCTCGCAGTCTCCCTCGAAGTCTCCCTCGAAGTCACCCTGGATGTCTCTCTCGCAGTCTCTCTCGCATTCTCTTTCGCTGTCTCTTTCGCTGTCTCTCTCTCAGTCTCCCTCTCAGTCTCCCTCTCAGTCTCTCTCTCAGTCTCTCTCTCAGTCTCTCTCTCAGTCTCTCTCGCATTCTCTCTCGCTGTCTCCCTCGCACTCTCTGGCTTTCTCTCTCGCTTTCTCTCTCGCAGTCCCTCTCACTGTCTCTCTCGCAGTCTCTCTCGCAGTCTCTCTCGCAGTCTCTCTCGCTGTCTCCCTCACAGTCTCCCTCACAGTCTCCCTCACTGTCTCTCTCGCTGTCTCTCTCGCCGTCTCCCTCGCAGTCTCTCTCGAAGTCTCTCTCGCTGTCTCCCTCGCTGTCTCTCTCGCTCTCTCTCTCGCCGTCGCTCTCACCGTCTCCCTCGCCGTCTCCCTCGCAGTCACTCTCGCAGTCTCTCTCACTGTATCCCTCGCTGTCTCTCTCGCTATCTCCATAGCAGTATCTCTCGCAGTCTCCCACACAGTCTCCCTCGCTGTCTCCCTCACAGTCTCTCTCGCTGTCTCCCTCACAGTCTCTCTCGCTGTCTCCCTCGCAGTCACCCTGGATGTCTCTCTCGCAGTCTCTCTCGCATTCTCTTTCGCTGTCTCTCTCGATGTCTCTCTCGTTGTCTCCCTCGCTGTCTCCCTCGCTGTCTCCCTCGCTGTCTCCCTCGCTGTCTCCCTCTCAGTCTCCCTCTCAGTCTCCCTCTCAGTCTCTCTCTCAGTCTCTCTCTCAGTCTCTCTCTCAGTCTCTCTCGCATTCTCTCTCGCTGTCACCCTCGCACTCTCTGGCTTTCTCTCTGGCTTTCTCTCTCGCTTTCTCTCTCGCAGTCCCTCTCACTGTCTCTCTCGCAGTCTCCCTCACAGTCTCTCTCGCTGCCTCTCTCGCTGTCTCTCTCGCCGTCTCCCTCGCAGTCTCTCTCGAAGTCTCTCTCGCTCTCTCTCTCGCCGTCGCCCTCGCCGTCTCCCTCGCCGTCTACCTCGCAGTCACTCTCGCAGTCTCTCTCGCTGTATCCCTCGCTGTCTCTCTCGCTATCTCCATAGCAGTCTCCCTCGCAGTCTCCCTCGCAGTCTCCCTCGCAGTCTCCATCGCAGTCTCTCTCGCAGTCTCTCTCGCAGTCTCTCTCGCAGTCTCTCTCGCAGTCTCTCTCGCTATCTCCCTCGCTATCTCCCTCGCTGTCTCTCTCGCTGTCTCTCTCGCTGTCTCCCTTGCAGTCTCCCTTGCAGTCTCTCTCGCTTTCTCCCTCGCAGTCTCTCTCGCAGTCACTCTCGCTTTCTCCCTCGCAGTCTCTCTCGCAGTCTCTCTCGCAGTCTCTCTCGCAGTCTCTCTCGCAGTCTCTCTCGCTGTCTCCCTCGCTTTCTCCCTCGCTTTCTCCCTCGCTGTCTCTCTCGCTGTGTCTCTCGCTGTCTCCCTCGCAGTCTCTCTTGCAGTCTCTCTCGCTGTCTCCCTCGCTGTCTCCCTCGCTGTCTCCCTCGCTCTCTCCCTCGCAGTCTCCCTCACTGTCTCCCTTGCCGTCTCTCTCGCTGTCTCCCTTGCCGTCTCCCTCGCTGTCTCCCTCGCTGTCTTCCTCGCAGTTTCTCTCGCTGTCTCCCTTGCTGTCTCCCTCGCTGTCTCCCTCGCTGCCTCCCTCGCTGTCTCCCTAGCAGTCGCTCTCGCAGTCTCTCTCGCAGTCTCTCTCGCAGTCTCTCTCGCAGTCTCTCTCGCAGTCTCCCTCGCTGTCTCCCTCGCTGTCTCCCTCGCTGTCTCCCTCGCCGTCTCCCTCGCTGTCTCTCTCGCACTGTCTCTCGCTGTATCCCTCGCTGTCTCTCTCGCTATTTCCCTAGCAGTCTCTCTCGCAGTTTCTCTCGCTTTCTCTCTCGCTGTCTCCCTCGCAGTCTCTCTCGCAGTCTCTCTCGCAGTCTCCCTCGCAGTCTCTCTCGCAGTCTCTCTCGCAGTCTCTCTCGCAGTCTCTCTCGCTGTCTCCCTCGCTGTCTCCCTCGCTGTCTCCCTCGCTGTCTCTCTCGCTGTCTCCCTCGCAGTCTCTCTCGCAGTCTCTCTCGCAGTCTCTCTCGCTGTCTCTATCGCTGTCTCCCTCGCAGTCTCTATCGGTGTCTCCATCGCAGTCTCTATCGCTGTCTCCCTCGCAGTCTCTCTCGCAGTCTCACTCGCTTTCTCCCTCGCTCTCTCCCTCGCAGGCTCTCTCGCTGTCTCCCTCGCAGGCTCTCTCGCTGTCTCCCTCGCAGTCTCTCTCGCATTCTCTTTCGCTGTCTCTCTCGTTGTCTCTCTCGATGTCTCTCTCATTGTCTCCCTCTCTGTCTCCCTCTCAGTCTCTCTCTCAGTCTCTCTCGCATTCTCTCTCGCTGTCTCCCTCGCACTCTCTGGCTTTCTCTCTCGCTTTCTCTCTCGCAGTCCCTCTCACTGTCTCTCTCGCAGTCTCTCTCGCAGTCTCTCTCGCAGTCTCTCTCGCTGTCTCCCTCACAGTCTCCCTCACAGACTCCCTCACAGTCTCTCTCGCTGTCTCTCTCGCTGTCTCTCTCACAGTCTCCCTCACAGTCTCTCTCGCTGTCTCTCTCGCTGTCTCTCTCGCTGTCTCTCTCACTGTCTCTCTCGCCGTCTCCCTCGCAGTCTCTCTCGAAGTCTCTCTCGCTGTCTCCCTCGCTGTCTCTCTCGCTCTCTCTCTCGCCGTCGCTCTCGCCGTCTCCCTCGCAGTCTCTCTCGAAGTCTCTCTCGCTGTCTCCCTCGCTGTCTCTCCCGCTCTCTCTCTCGCCGTCGCTCTCGCCGTCTCCCTCGCAGTCTCTCTCGAAGTCTCTCTCGACGTCTCCCTCGCGGTCGAACTCGCTGTCTCCCTCGCTGTCTCCCTCGCTGTCTCCCTCGCTGTCTCCCTCGCTGTCTCTCTCGCTCTCTCTCTCGCCGTCTCCCTCGCAGTCACTCTCGCAGTCTCTCTCGCTGTATCCCTCGCTGTCTCTCTCGCTATCTCCATAGCAGTCTCTCTCGCAGTCTCTCTCGCAGTCTCTCTCGCAGTCTCCCTCGCAGTCACCCTGGATGTCTCTCTCGCAGTCTCTCTCGCAGTCTCTCTCGCATTCTCTTTCGCTGTCTCTCTCGATGTCTCTCTCGATGTCTCTCTCGTTGTCTCCCTCGCTGTTTCCCTCTCAGTCTCTCTCTCAGTCTCTCTCTCAGTCTCTCTCTCAGTCTCTCTCTCAGTCTCTCTCGCATTCTATCTCGCTGTCTCCCTCGCTGTCTCCCTCGCACTCTCTGGCTTTCTCTCTGGCTTTCTCTCTCGCAGTCCCTCTCACTGTCTCTCTCGCAGTCCCTCTCACTGTCTCTCTCGCAGTCTCCCTCACAGTCTCCCTCGCAGTCTCTCTCGCAGTCTCTCTCGAAGTCTCTCTCGAAGTCTCTCTCTCTGTCTCCCTCGCTGTCTCTCTCGCTCTCTCTCTCGCCATCGCCCTCGCCGTCTCCCTCGCCGTCTCCCTCGCCGTCTCCCTCGCAGTCTCTCTCGCTGTATCCCTCGCTGTCTCTCTCGCAGTCTCCCTCACAGTCTCCCTCACAGTCTCCCTCACTGTCTCCCTCACAGTCTCTCTCGCAGTCTCTCTCGCAGTCTCTCTCGCAGTCTCTCTCGCTGTCTCCCTCGCTGTCTCTCTCGCTGTCTCCCTTGCAGTCTCCCTCGCAGTCTCTCTCGCTTTCTCCCTCGCTGTCTCTCTCGCTTTCTCCCTCGCAGTCTCTCTCGCAGTCTACCTCACAGTCTCCCTCGCAGTCTCTCTCGCAGTCTCTCTCGAAGTCTCTCTCGCAGTCTCTCTCGCAGTCTCTCTCGCAGTCTCTCTCGCAGTCTCTCTCGAAGTCTCTCTCGAAGTCTCTCTCTCTGTCTCCCTCGCTGTCTCTTTCGCTCTCTCTCTCGCCATCGCCCTCGCCGTCTCCCTCGCCGTCTCCCTCGCAGTCACTCTCGCAGTCTCTCTCGCTGTATCCCTCGCTGTCTCTCTCGCTATCTCCATAGCAGTCTCTCTCGCAGTCTCCCTCACAGTCTCCCTCACTGTCTCCCTCACAGTCTCTCTCGCAGTCTCTCTCGCAGTCTCTCTCGCAGTCTCTCTCGCAGTCTCTCTCGCTGTCTCCCTCGCTGTCTCCCTCGCTGTCTCTCTCGCTGTCTCCCTTGCAGTCTCCCTCGCAGTCTCTCTCGCTTTCTCCCTCGCAGTCTCTCTCGCTTTCTCCCTCGCAGTCTCTCTCGCAGTCTACCTCGCAGTTTCTCTCGCTGTCTCCCTCGCTGTCTCCCTCGCAGTCTCTCTTGCAGTCTCCCTCGCTGTCTCCCTCGCTGTCTCCCTTGCTGTCTCCCTCGCTGTCTCTCTCGCAGTCTCCCTCGCTATCTCCCTCGCTGTCTCCCTCGCTGTCTCACGCGATCTCTCTCGCATTCTCTCTCGTTGTCTCCCTCGCAGTCTCTCTCGCTGTGTCCCTCGCAGTCTCTCTCACAGGCTCTGTCGCTGTCTCTGTCGCTGTCTCTGTCGCTGTCTCCCTCACTGTCTCCCTCGCTGCCTCCCTCGCAGTCTCTCTCTAAGTCTCTCTCGCTGTCTCCCTCGCTGTCTCCCTCGCTGTCTCCCTCGCCGTCTCCCTCGCCGTCTCCCTCGCCGTCTCCCTCGCCGTCTCCCTCACCGTCTCCCTCGCCGTCTCCCTCGCCGTCTCCCTCGCCGTCTCCCTCGCCGTCTCCCTGGCCGTCTCCCTGGCCGTCTCCCTGGCCGTCTCCCTGGCAGTCTCCCTCGCAGTCTCTCTCGCAGTCTCTCTCGCAGTCTCTCTCGCTGTCTCTCTCAATGTACTCTCGCTGTCTCCCTCGCTGTCTCACTCACTCTATCCCTCGCTGTATCTCTCGCAGTCTCTCTCGCTGTCTCTCTCGCTGTCTCTCTCGCTGTCTCTCTCGCTGTCTCTCTCGCTGTCTCCCTCGCTGTCTCACTCGCTCTCTCCCTCGCTGTCTCTCTCGCCGTCTCTCTCGCCGTCTCTCTCGCCGTCTCTCTCTCCATCTCTCTCTCCATCTCTCTCGCCATCTCTCTCGCAGTCTCCCTCGCTGTCTCCCTCGCTGTCTCCCTCGCAGTCTCTCTCGCAGTCTCTCTCGCAGTCTCTCTCGCAGTCTCTCTAGCAGTCTCCCTCGCTGTCTCCCTCCCAGACTCTCTCGCAGTCTCCCTCCCAGTCTCTCTCGCAGTCTCTCTCGCAGTCTCTCTCTCAGTCTCTCTCGCAGTCTCTCTTGCTGTCCCTCTCGCAGTCTCTCTCGCAGTCTCTCTCGCTGTCCCTCTCGCAGTCTCTCTCGCTGTCTCCCACGCTGTCTCCCTCGCAGTCTCCCTCGCAGTCTCTCTCGCAGTCTCTCTCGCAGTCTCTCTCGCAGTCTCTCTCGCAGTCTCTCTCACTGTCTCCCTCGCTTTCTCCCTCGCTTTCTCCCTCGCTGTCTCTCTCGCTGTCTCTCTCGCTGTCTCCCTCACAGTCTCTCTTGCAGTCTCTCTCGCTGTCTCCCTCGCTGTCTCCCTCGCTGTCTCCCTCGCTGTCTCCCTCGCTGTCTCCCTCGCTGTGTCCCTCGCTCTCTCCCTCGCAGTCTCCCTCGCTGTCTCCCTCGCCGTCTCTCTCGCTGTCTCCCTCGCTGTCTCCCTCGCTGTCTCCCTCGCTGCCTCCCTCGCTGTCTCCCTAGCAGTCGCTCTCGCAGTCTCTCTCGCAGTCTCTCTCGCAGTCTCTCTCGCAGTCTCCCTCGCTGTCTTCCTCGCTGTCTCCCTCGCTGTCTCCCTCGCTGTCTCCCTCGCTGTCTCCCTCGCTGTCTCTCTCGCTATCTCCATAGCAGTCTCTCTCGCAGTCTCTCTCGCAGTCTCCCTCGCAGTCACCCTGGATGTCTCTCTCGCAGTCTCTCTCGCAGTCTCTCTCGCATTCTCTTTCGCTGTCTCTCTCGATGTCTCTCTCGATGTCTCTCTCGTTGTCTCCCTCGCTGTCTCCCTCTCAGTCTCTCTTTCAGTCTCTCTCTCAGTCTCTCTCTCAGTCTCTCTCGCATTCTATCTCGCTGTCTCCCTCGCTGTCTCCCTCGCACTCTCTGGCTTTCTCTCTGGCTTTCTCTCTCGCAGTCCCTCTCACTGTCTCTCTCGCAGTCCCTCTCACTGTCTCTCTCGCAGTCTCCCTCACAGTCTCCCTCGCAGTCTCTCTCGCAGTCTCTCTCGAAGTCTCTCTCGAAGTCTCTCTCTCTGTCTCCCTCGCTGTCTCTCTCGCTCTCTCTCTCGCCATCGCCCTCGCCGTCTCCCTCGCCGTCTCCCTCGCAGTCACTCTCGCAGTCTCTCTCGCTGTATCCCTCGCTGTCTCTCTCGCTATCTCCATAGCAGTCTCTCTCGCAGTCTCCCTCACAGTCTCCCTCACAGTCTCCCTCACTGTCTCCCTCACAGTCTCTCTCGCAGTCTCTCTCGCAGTCTCTCTCGCAGTCTCTCTCGCAGTCTCTCTCGCTGTCTCCCTCGCTGTCTCTCTCGCTGTCTCCCTTGCAGTCTCCCTCGCTGTCTCCCTCGCTGTCTCCCTCGCAGTCTCCCTCGAAGTCTCCCTCGAAGTCACCCTGGATGTCTCTCTCGCAGTCTCTCTCGCATTCTCTTTCGCTGTCTCTTTCGCTGTCTCTCTCGATGTCTCTCTCGCTGTCTCCCTCTCAGTCTCCCTCTCAGTCTCCCTCTCAGTCTCTCTCTCAGTCTCTCTCTCAGTCTCTCTCTCAGTCTCTCTCTCAGTCTCTCTCTCAGTCTCTCTCGCATTCTCTCTCGCTGTCTCCCTCGCACTCTCTGGCTTTCTCTCTCGCTTTCTCTCTCGCAGTCCCTCTCACTGTCTCTCTCGCAGTCTCTCTCGCAGTCTCTCTCGCAGTCTCTCTCGCTGTCTCCCTCACAGTCTCCCTCACAGTCTCCCTCACTGTCTCTCTCGCTGTCTCTCTCGCCGTCTCCCTCGCAGTCTCTCTCGAAGTCTCTCTCGCTGTCTCCCTCGCTGTCTCTCTCGCTCTCTCTCTCGCCGTCGCTCTCACCGTCTCCCTCACCGTCTCCCTCGCCGTCTCCCTCGCAGTCACTCTCGCAGTCTCTCTCACTGTATCCCTCGCTGTCTCTCTCGCTATCTCCATAGCAGTATCTCTCGCAGTCTCCCACACAGTCTCCCTCGCTGTCTCCCTCACAGTCTCTCTCGCTGTCTCCCTCACAGTCTCTCTCGCTGTCTCCCTCGCAGTCACCCTGGATGTCTCTCTCGCAGTCTCTCTCGCATTCTCTTTCGCTGTCTCTCTCGATGTCTCTCTCGTTGTCTCCCTCGCTGTCTCCCTCGCTGTCTCCCTCGCTGTCTCCCTCTCAGTCTCCCTCTCAGTCTCCCTCTCAGTCTCTCTCTCAGTCTCTCTCTCAGTCTCTCTCTCAGTCTCTCTCGCATTCTCTCTCGCTGTCACCCTCGCACTCTCTGGCTTTCTCTCTGGCTTTCTCTCTCGCTTTCTCTCTCGCAGTCCCTCTCACTGTCTCTCTCGCAGTCTCCCTCACAGTCTCTCTCGCTGCCTCTCTCGCTGTCTCTCTCGCCGTCTCCCTCGCAGTCTCTCTCGAAGTCTCTCTCGCTCTCTCTCTCGCCGTCGCCCTCGCCGTCTCCCTCGCCGTCTACCTCGCAGTCACTCTCGCAGTCTCTCTCGCTGTATCCCTCGCTGTCTCTCTCGCTATCTCCATAGCAGTCTCCCTCGCAGTCTCCCTCGCAGTCTCCCTCGCAGTCTCCATCGCAGTCTCTCTCGCAGTCTCTCTCGCAGTCTCTCTCGCAGTCTCTCTCGCAGTCTCTCTCGCTATCTCCCTCGCTATCTCCCTCGCTGTCTCTCTCGCTGTCTCCCTTGCAGTCTCCCTTGCAGTCTCTCTCGCTTTCTCCCTCGCAGTCTCTCTCGCAGTCACTCTCGCTTTCTCCCTCGCAGTCTCTCTCGCAGTCTCTCTCGCAGTCTCTCTCGCAGTCTCTCTCGCTGTCTCCCTCGCCTTCTCCCTCGCTTTCTCCCTCGCTGTCTCTCTCGCTGTGTCTCTCGCTGTCTCCCTCGCAGTCTCTCTTGCAGTCTCTCTCGCTGTCTCCCTCGCTGTCTCCCTCGCTGTCTCCCTCGCTCTCTCCCTCGCAGTCTCCCTCACTGTCTCCCTTGCCGTCTCTCTCGCTGTCTCCCTTGCCGTCTCCCTCGCTGTCTCCCTCGCTGTCTTCCTCGCAGTTTCTCTCGCTGTCTCCCTTGCTGTCTCCCTCGCTGTCTCCCTCGCTGCCTCCCTCGCTGTCTCCCTAGCAGTCGCTCTCGCAGTCTCTCTCGCAGTCTCTCTCGCAGTCTCTCTCGCAGTCTCCCTCGCTGTCTCCCTCGCTGTCTCCCTCGCTGTCTCCCTCGCCGTCTCCCTCGCTGTCTCTCTCGCAGTGTCTCTCGCTGTATCCCTCGCTGTCTCTCTCGCTATTTCCCTAGCAGTCTCTCTCGCAGTTTCTCTCGCTTTCTCTCTCGCTGTCTCCCTCGCAGTCTCTCTCGCAGTCTCTCTCGCAGTCTCCCTCGCAGTCTCTCTCGCAGTCTCTCTCGCAGTCTCTCTCGCAGTCTCTCTCGCAGTCTCTCTCGCTGTCTCCCTCGCTGTCTCCCTCGCTGTCTCCCTCGCTGTCTCTCTCGCTGTCTCCCTCGCAGTCTCTCTCGCAGTCTCTCTCGCAGTCTCTCTCGCTGTCTCTATCGCTGTCTCCCTCGCAGTCTCTATCGGTGTCTCCATCGCAGTCTCTATCGCTGTCTCCCTCGCAGTCTCTCTCGCAGTCTCACTCGCTTTCTCCCTCGCTCTCTCCCTCGCAGGCTCTCTCGCTGTCTCCCTCGCAGGCTCTCTCGCTGTCTCCCTCGCAGTCTCTCTCGCATTCTCTTTCGCTGTCTCTCTCGTTGTCTCTCTCGATGTCTCTCTCATTGTCTCCCTCTCTGTCTCCCTCTCAGTCTCTCTCTCAGTCTCTCTCGCATTCTCTCTCGCTGTCTCCCTCGCACTCTCTGGCTTTCTCTCTCGCTTTCTCTCTCGCAGTCCCTCTCACTGTCTCCCTCGCAGTCTCTCTCGCAGTCTCTCTCGAAGTCTCTCTCGAAGTCTCTCTCTCTGTCTCCCTCGCTGTCTCTCTCGCTCTCTCTCTCGCCATCGCCCTCGCCGTCTCCCTCGCCGTCTCCCTCGCAGTCACTCTCGCAGTCTCTCTCGCTGTATCCCTCGCTGTCTCTCTCGCTATCTCCATAGCAGTCTCTCTCGCAGTCTCCCTCACAGTCTCCCTCACAGTCTCCCTCACTGTCTCCCTCACAGTCTCTCTCGCAGTCTCTCTCGCAGTCTCTCTCGCAGTCTCTCTCGCAGTCTCTCTCGCTGTCTCCCTCGCTGTCTCTCTCGCTGTCTCCCTTGCAGTCTCCCTCGCTGTCTCCCTCGCTGTCTCCCTCGAAGTCTCCCTCGAAGTCACCCTGGATGTCTCTCTCGCAGTCTCTCTCGCATTCTCTTTCGCTGTCTCTTTCGCTGTCTCTCTCGATGTCTCTCTCGCTGTCTCCCTCTCAGTCTCCCTCTCAGTCTCCCTCTCAGTCTCTCTCTCAGTCTCTCTCTCAGTCTCTCTCTCAGTCTCTCTCTCAGTCTCTCTCTCAGTCTCTCTCTCAGTCTCTCTCGCATTCTCTCTCGCTGTCTCCCTCGCACTCTCTGGCTTTCTCTCTCGCTTTCTCTCTCGCAGTCCCTCTCACTGTCTCTCTCGCAGTCTCTCTCGCAGTCTCTCTCGCAGTCTCTCTCGCTGTCTCCCTCACAGTCTCCCTCACAGTCTCCCTCACTGTCTCTCTCGCTGTCTCTCTCGCCGTCTCCCTCGCAGTCTCTCTCGAAGTCTCTCTCGCTGTCTCCCTCGCTGTCTCTCTCGCTCTCTCTCTCGCCGTCGCTCTCACCGTCTCCCTCGCCGTCTCCCTCGCAGTCACTCTCGCAGTCTCTCTCACTGTATCCCTCGCTGTCTCTCTCGCTATCTCCATAGCAGTATCTCTCGCAGTCTCCCACACAGTCTCCCTCGCTGTCTCCCTCACAGTCTCTCTCGCTGTCTCCCTCACAGTCTCTCTCGCTGTCTCCCTCGCAGTCACCCTGGATGTCTCTCTCGCAGTCTCTCTCGCATTCTCTTTCGCTGTCTCTCTCGATGTCTCTCTCGTTGTCTCCCTCGCTGTCTCCCTCGCTGTCTCCCTCGCTGTCTCCCTCGCTGTCTCCCTCTCAGTCTCCCTCTCAGTCTCCCTCTCAGTCTCTCTCTCAGTCTCTCTCTCAGTCTCTCTCTCAGTCTCTCTCGCATTCTCTCTCGCTGTCACCCTCGCACTCTCTGGCTTTCTCTCTGGCTTTCTCTCTCGCTTTCTCTCTCGCAGTCCCTCTCACTGTCTCTCTCGCAGTCTCCCTCACAGTCTCTCTCGCTGCCTCTCTCGCTGTCTCTCTCGCCGTCTCCCTCGCAGTCTCTCTCGAAGTCTCTCTCGCTCTCTCTCTCGCCGTCGCCCTCGCCGTCTCCCTCGCCGTCTACCTCGCAGTCACTCTCGCAGTCTCTCTCGCTGTATCCCTCGCTGTCTCTCTCGCTATCTCCATAGCAGTCTCCCTCGCAGTCTCCCTCGCAGTCTCCCTCGCAGTCTCTCTCGCAGTCTCTCTCGCAGTCTCTCTCGCAGTCTCTCTCGCAGTCTCTCTCGCAGTCTCTCTCGCTATCTCCCTCGCTATCTCCCTCGCTGTCTCTCTCGCTGTCTCCCTTGCAGTCTCCCTTGCAGTCTCTCTCGCTTTCTCCCTCGCAGTCTCTCTCGCAGTCACTCTCGCTTTCTCCCTCGCAGTCTCTCTCGCAGTCTCTCTCGCAGTCTCTCTCGCAGTCTCTCTCGCTGTCTCCCTCGCCTTCTCCCTCGCTTTCTCCCTCGCTGTCTCTCTCGCTGTGTCTCTCGCTGTCTCCCTCGCAGTCTCTCTTGCAGTCTCTCTCGCTGTCTCCCTCGCTGTCTCCCTCGCTGTCTCCCTCGCTCTCTCCCTCGCAGTCTCCCTCACTGTCTCCCTTGCCGTCTCTCTCACTGTCTCCCTTGCCGTCTCCCTCGCTGTCTCCCTCGCTGTCTTCCTCGCAGTTTCTCTCGCTGTCTCCCTTGCTGTCTCCCTCGCTGTCTCCCTCGCTGCCTCCCTCGCTGTCTCCCTAGCAGTCGCTCTCGCAGTCTCTCTCGCAGTCTCTCTCGCAGTCTCTCTCGCAGTCTCCCTCGCTGTCTCCCTCGCTGTCTCCCTCGCTGTCTCCCTCGCCGTCTCCTTCGCTGTCTCTCTCGCAGTGTCTCTCGCTGTATCCCTCGCTGTCTCTCTCGCTATTTCCCTAGCAGTCTCTCTCGCAGTTTCTCTCGCTTTCTCTCTCGCTGTCTCCCTCGCAGTCTCTCTCGCAGTCTCTCTCGCAGTCTCCCTCGCAGTCTCTCTCGCAGTCTCTCTCGCAGTCTCTCTCGCAGTCTCTCTCGCTGTCTCCCTCGCTGTCTCCCTCGCTGTCTCCCTCGCTGTCTCTCTCGCTGTCTCCCTCGCAGTCTCTCTCGCAGTCTCTCTCGCAGTCTCTCTCGCTGTCTCTATCGCTGTCTCCCTCGCAGTCTCTATCGGTGTCTCCATCGCAGTCTCTATCGCTGTCTCCCTCGCAGTCTCTCTCGCAGTCTCACTCGCTTTCTCCCTCGCTCTCTCCCTCGCAGGCTCTCTCGCTGTCTCCCTCGCAGGCTCTCTCGCTGTCTCCCTCGCAGTCTCTCTCGCATTCTCTTTCGCTGTCTCTCTCGTTGTCTCTCTCGATGTCTCTCTCATTGTCTCCCTCTCTGTCTCCCTCTCAGTCTCTCTCTCAGTCTCTCTCGCATTCTCTCTCGCTGTCTCCCTCGCACTCTCTGGCTTTCTCTCTCGCTTTCTCTCTCGCAGTCCCTCTCACTGTCTCTCTCGCAGTCTCTCTCGCAGTCTCTCTCGCAGTCTCTCTCGCTGTCTCCCTCACAGTCTCCCTCACAGACTCCCTCACAGTCTCTCTCGCTGTCTCTCTCGCTGTCTCTCTCACAGTCTCCCTCACAGTCTCTCTCGCTGTCTCTCTCGCTGTCTCTCTCGCTGTCTCTCTCACTGTCTCTCTCGCCGTCTCCCTCGCAGTCTCTCTCGAAGTCTCTCTCGCTGTCTCCCTCGCTGTCTCTCTCGCTCTCTCTCTCGCCGTCGCTCTCGCCGTCTCCCTCGCAGTCTCTCTCGAAGTCTCTCTCGCTGTCTCCCTCGCTGTCTCTCCCGCTCTCTCTCTCGCCGTCGCTCTCGCCGTCTCCCTCGCAGTCTCTCTCGAAGTCTCTCTCGACGTCTCCCTCGCGGTCGAACTCGAAGTCTCCCTCGCTGTCTCCCTCGCTGTCTCCCTCGCTGCCTCCCTCGCTGTCTCCCTCGCTGTCTCTCTCGCTGTCTCCCTCGCAGTCACTCTCGCAGTCTCTCTCGCTGTATCCCTCGCTGTCTCTCTCGCTATCTCCATAGCAGTCTCTCTCGCAGTCTCTCTCGCAGTCTCTCTCGCAGTCTCCCTCGCAGTCACCCTGGATGTCTCTCTCGCAGTCTCTCTCGCAGTCTCTCTCGCATTCTCTTTCGCTGTCTCTCTCGATGTCTCTCTCGATGTCTCTCTCGTTGTCTCCCTCGCTGTCTCCCTCTCAGTCTCTCTCGATGTCTCTCTCTCAGTCTCTCTCTCAGTCTCTCTCTCAGTCTCTCTCGCATTCTATCTCGCTGTCTCCCTCGCTGTCTCCCTCGCACTCTCTGGCTTTCTCTCTGGCTTTCTCTCTCGCAGTCCCTCTCACTGTCTCTCTCGCAGTCCCTCTCACTGTCTCTCTCGCAGTCTCCCTCACAGTCTCCCTCGCAGTCTCTCTCGCAGTCTCTCTCGAAGTCTCTCTCGAAGTCTCTCTCTCTGTCTCCCTCGCTGTCTCTCTCGCTCTCTCTCTCGCCATCGCCCTCGCCGTCTCCCTCGCCGTCTCCCTCGCCGTCTCCCTCGCAGTCACTCTCGCAGTCTCTCTCGCTGTATCCCTCGCTGTCTCTCTCGCAGTCTCCCTCACAGTCTCCCTCACAGTCTCCCTCACTGTCTCCCTCACAGTCTCTCTCGCAGTCTCTCTCGCAGTCTCTCACGCAGTCTCTCTCGCAGTCTCTCTCGCTGTCTCCCTCGCTGTCTCTCTCGCTGTCTCCCTTGCAGTCTCCCTCGCAGTCTCTCTCGCTTTCTCCCTCGCTGTCTCTCTCGCTTTCTCCCTCGCAGTCTCTCTCGCAGTCTACCTCACAGTCTCCCTCGCAGTCTCTCTCGCAGTCTCTCTCGAAGTCTCTCTCGCAGTCTCTCTCGCAGTCTCTCTCGCAGTCTCTCTCGCAGTCTCTCTCGAAGTCTCTCTCGAAGTCTCTCTCTCTGTCTCCCTCGCTGTCTCTCTCGCTCTCTCTCTCGCCATCGCCCTCGCCGTCTCCCTCGCCGTCTCCCTCGCAGTCACTCTCGCAGTCTCTCTCGCTGTATCCCTCGCTGTCTCTCTCGCTATCTCCATAGCAGTCTCTCTCGCAGTCTCCCTCACAGTCTCCCTCACTGTCTCCCTCACAGTCTCTCTCGCAGTCTCTCTCGCAGTCTCTCTCGCAGTCTCTCTCGCAGTCTCTCTCGCTGTCTCCCTCGCTGTCTCCCTCGCTGTCTCTCTCGCTGTCTCCCTTGCAGTCTCCCTCGCTGTCTCTCTCGCTTTCTCCCTCGCAGTCTCTCTCGCTTTCTCCCTCGCAGTCTCTCTCGCAGTCTACCTCGCAGTTTCTCTCGCTGTCTCCCTCGCTGTCTCCCTCGCAGTCTCTCTTGCAGTCTCCCTCGCTGTCTCCCTCGCTGTCTCCCTTGCTGTCTCCCTCGCTGTCTCTCTCGCAGTCTCCCTCGCTATCTCCCTCGCTGTCTCCCTCGCTGTCTCACGCGATCTCTCTCGCATTCTCTCTCGTTGTCTCCCTCGCAGTCTCTCTCGCTGTGTCCCTCGCAGTCTCTCTCACAGGCTCTGTCGCTGTCTCTGTCGCTGTCTCTGTCGCTGTCTCCCTCACTGTCTCCCTCGCTGCCTCCCTCGCAGTCTCTCTCTAAGTCTCTCTCGCTGTCTCCCTCGCTGTCTCCCTCGCTGTCTCCCTCGCTGTCTCCCTCGCCGTCTCCCTCGCCGTCTCCCTCGCCGTCTCCCTCGCCGTCTCCCTCGCCGTCTCCTTCGCCGTCTCCCTCGCCGTCTCCCTCGCCGTCTCCCTGGCCGTCTCCCTGGCCGTCTCCCTGGCCGTCTCCCTGGCCGTCTCCCTGGCCGTCTCCCTGGCAGTCTCCCTCGCAGTCTCTCTCGCAGTCTCTCTCGCAGTCTCTCTCGCTGTCTCTCTCAATGTACTCTCGCTGTCTCCCTCGCTGTCTCACTCACTCTATCCCTCGCTGTATCTCTCGCAGTCTCTCTCGCTGTCTCTCTCGCTGTCTCTCTCGCTGTCTCTCTCGCTGTCTCCCTCGCTGTCTCACTCGCTCTCTCCCTCGCTGTCTCTCTCGCCGTCTCTCTCGCCGTCTCTCTCGCCGTCTCTCTCTCCATCTCTCTCTCCATCTCTCTCGCCATCTCTCTCGCAGTCTCCCTCGCTGTCTCCCTCGCTGTCTCCCTCGCAGTCTCTCTCGCAGTCTCTCTCGCAGTCTCTCTCGCAGTCTCTCTAGCAGTCTCCCTCGCTGTCTCCCTCCCAGACTCTCTCGCAGTCTCCCTCCCAGTCTCTCTCGCAGTCTCTCTCGCAGTCTCTCTCTCAGCCTCTCTCGCAGTCTCTCTTGCTGTCCCTCTCGCAGTCTCTCTCGCAGTCTCTCTCGCTGTCCCTCTCGCAGTCTCTCTCGCTGTCTCCCACGCTGTCTCCCTCGCAGTCTCCCTCGCAGTCTCTCTCGCAGTCTCTCTCGCAGTCTCTCTCGCAGTCTCTCTCGCAGTCTCTCTCACTGTCTCCCTCGCTTTCTCCCTCGCTTTCTCCCTCGCTGTCTCTCTCGCTGTCTCTCTCGCTGTCTCCCTCACAGTCTCTCTTGCAGTCTCTCTCGCTGTCTCCCTCGCTGTCTCCCTCGCTGTCTCCCTCGCTGTCTCCCTCGCTGTGTCCCTCGCTCTCTCCCTCGCAGTCTCCCTCGCTGTCTCCCTCGCCGTCTCTCTCGCAGTCTCCCTCGCTGTCTTCCTCGCTGTCTCCCTCGCTGTCTCCCTCGCTGTCTCCCTCGCTGTCTCCCTCGCTGTCTCCCTCGCTGCCTCCCTCGCAGTCTCCCTCGCAGTCTCCCTCGCAGTCTCTCTCGAAGTCTCTCTCGCTGTCTCCCTCGCTGTCTCCCTCGCTGTCTCCCTCGCTGTCTCCCTCGCAGTCTCCCTCGCAGTCTCTCTCGAAGTCTCTCTCACTGTCTCCCTCGCTGTCTCCCTCGCTGTCTCCCTCGCTCTCTCCCTCGCTCTCTCCCTCGCTCTCTCTCTCGCTCTCTCTCTCGCCGTCTCCCTCGCAGTCTCTCTCGCTGTATCCCTCGCTGTCTCTCTCGCTATTTCCCTAGCAGTCTCTCTCGCAGTTTCTCTCGCTTTCTCCCTCGCAGTCCCTCTCGCTGTCTCCCTCGCTGTCTCCCTCGCAGTCTCTCTCGCAGTCTCTCTCGCAGTCTCTCTCGCAGTCTCTCTCGCAGTCTCTCTCGAAGTCTCTCTCGCTGTCTCCCTCGCTGTCTCTCCCGCTCTCTCTCTCGCCGTCGCTCTCGCCGTCTCCCTCGCAGTCTCTCTCGAAGTCTCTCTCGACGTCTCCCTCGCAGTCGAACTCGAAGTCTCCCTCGCTGTCTCCCTCGCTGTCTCCCTCGCTGTCTCCCTCGCTGTCTCCCTCGCTGTCTCCCTCGCTGTCTCCCTCGCTGTCTCTCTCGCTCTCTCTCTCGCCGTCTCCCTCGCAGTCACTCTCGCAGTCTCTCTCGCTGTATCCCTCGCTGTCTCTCTCGCTATCTCCATAGCAGTCTCTCTCGCAGTCTCTCTCGCAGTCTCCCTCGCAGTCACCCTGGATGTCTCTCTCGCAGTCTCTCTCGCAGTCTCTCTCGCATTCTCTTTCGCTGTCTCTCTCGATGTCTCTCTCGATGTCTCTCTCGTTGTCTCCCTCGCTGTCTCCCTCTCAGTCTCTCTTTCAGTCTCTCTCTCAGTCTCTCTCTCAGTCTCTCTCGCATTCTATCTCGCTGTCTCCCTCGCTGTCTCCCTCGCACTCTCTGGCTTTCTCTCTGGCTTTCTCTCTCGCAGTCCCTCTCACTGTCTCTCTCGCAGTCCCTCTCACTGTCTCTCTCGCAGTCTCCCTCACAGTCTCCCTCGCAGTCTCTCTCGCAGTCTCTCTCGAAGTCTCTCTCGAAGTCTCTCTCTCTGTCTCCCTCGCTGTCTCTCTCGCTCTCTCTCTCGCCATCGCCCTCGCCGTCTCCCTCGCCGTCTCCCTCGCAGTCACTCTCGCAGTCTCTCTCGCTGTATCCCTCGCTGTCTCTCTCGCTATCTCCATAGCAGTCTCTCTCGCAGTCTCCCTCACAGTCTCCCTCACAGTCTCCCTCACTGTCTCCCTCACAGTCTCTCTCGCAGTCTCTCTCGCAGTCTCTCTCGCAGTCTCTCTCGCAGTCTCTCTCGCTGTCTCCCTCGCTGTCTCTCTCGCTGTCTCCCTTGCAGTCTCCCTCGCAGTCTCTCTCGCTTTCTCCCTCGCAGTCTCTCTCGCTTTCTCCCTCGCAGTCTCTCTTGCAGTCTACCTCACAGTCTCCCTCGCAGTCTCTCTCGCAGTCTCTCTCGAAGTCTCTCTCGCAGTCTCTCTCGCAGTCTCTCTCGCAGTCTCTCTCGCAGTCTCTCTCGAAGTCTCTCTCTCTGTCTCCCTCGCTGTCTCTCTCGCTCTCTCTCTCGCCATCGCCCTTGCCGTCTCCCTCGCCGTCTCCCTCGCAGTCACTCTCGCAGTCTCTCTCGCTGTATCCCTCGCTGTCTCTCTCGCTATCTCCATAGCAGTCTCTCTCGCAGTCTCCCTCACAGTCTCCCTCACTGTCTCCCTCACAGTCTCTCTCGCAGTCTCTCTCGCAGTCTCTCTCGCAGTCTCTCTCGCTGTCTCCCTCGCTGTCTCCCTCGCTGTCTCTCTCGCTGTCTCCCTTGCAGTCTCCCTCGCAGTCTCTCTCGCTTTCTCCCTCGCAGTCTCTCTCGCTTTCTCCCTCGCAGTCTCTCTCGCAGTCTACCTCGCAGTTTCTCTCGCTGTCTCCCTCGCTGTCTCCCTCGCAGTCTCTCTTGCAGTCTCCCTCGCTGTCTCCCTCGCTGTCTCCCTTGCTGTCTCCCTCGCTGTCTCTCTCGCAGTCTCCCTCGCTATCTCCCTCGCTGTCTCCCTCGCTGTCTCACGCGATCTCTCTCGCATTCTCTCTCGTTGTCTCCCTCGCAGTCTCTCTCGCTGTGTCCCTCGCAGTCTCTCTCACAGGCTCTGTCGCTGTCTCTGTCGCTGTCTCTGTCGCTGTCTCTGTCGCTGTCTCCCTCACTGTCTCCCTCGCTGCCTCCCTCGCAGTCTCTCTCTAAGTCTCTCTCGCTGTCTCCCTCGCTGTCTCCCTCGCTGTCTCCCTCGCTGTCTCCCTCGCCGTCTCCCTCGCCGTCTCCCTCGCCGTCTCCCTCGCCGTCTCCCTGGCCGTCTCCCTGGCCGTCTCCCTGGCCGTCTCCCTGGCCGTCTCCCTGGCAGTCTCCCTCGCAGTCTCTCTCGCAGTCTCTCTCGCAGTCTCTCTCGCTGTCTCTCTCAATGTACTCTCGCTGTCTCCCTCGCTGTCTCACTCACTCTATCCCTCGCTGTATCTCTCGCAGTCTCTCTCGCTGTCTCTCTCGCTGTCTCTCTCGCTGTCTCTCTCGCTGACTCCCTCGCTGTCTCACTCGCTCTCTCCCTCGCTGTCTCTCTCGCCGTCTCTCTCGCTGTCTCTCTCGCCATCTCTCTCTCCATCTCTCTCTCCATCTCTCTCGCCATCTCTCTCGCAGTCTCCCTCGCTGTCTCCCTCGCTGTCTCCCTCGCTGTCTCCCTCGCTGTCTCCCTCGCTGTCTCCCTCGCTGTCTCCCTCGCTGTCTCCCTCGCAGTCTCCCTCGCAGTCTCTCTCGCAGTCTCTCTCGCAGTCTCTCTCGCAGTCTCTCTAGCAGTCTCCCTCGCTGTCTCCCTCCCAGACTCTCTCGCAGTCTCCCTCCCAGTCTCTCTCGCAGTCTCTCTCGCAGTCTCTCTCTCAGTCTCTCTCGCAGTCTCTCTTGCTGTCCCTCTCGCAGTCTCTCTCGCTGTCCCTCTCGCAGTCTCTCTCGCTGTCTCCCACGCTGTCTCCCTCGCAGTCTCCCTCGCAGTCTCTCTCGCAGTCTCTCTCACTGTCTCCCTCGCTTTCTCCCTCGCTTTCTCCCTCGCTGTCTCTCTCGCTGTCTCTCTCGCTGTCTCCCTCACAGTCTCTCTTGCAGTCTCTCTCGCTGTCTCCCTCGCTGTCTCCCTCGCTGTCTCCCTCGCTGTCTCCCTCGCTGTGTCCCTCGCTCTCTCCCTCGCAGTCTCCCTCGCTGTCTCCCTCGCCGTCTCTCTCGCTGTCTCCCTCGCTGTCTCCCTCGCTGTCTCCCTCGCTGCCTCCCTCGCTGTCTCCCTAGCAGTCGCTCTCGCAGTCTCTCTCGCAGTCTCTCTCGCAGTCTCTCTCGCAGTCTCCCTCGCTGTCTCCCTCGCTGTCTCCCTCGCTGTCTCCCTCGCTGTCTCCCTCGCTGCCTCCCTCGCAGTCTCCCTCGCAGTCTCTCTCGAAGTCTCTCTCGCTGTCTCCCTCGCTGTCTCCCTCGCTGTCTCCCTCGCTGTCTCCCTCGCTGTCTCCCTCGCAGTCTCCCTCGCAGTCTCTCTCGAAGTCTCTCTCGCTGTCTCCCTCGCTGTCTCCCTCGCTGTCTCCCTCGCTGTCTCCCTCGCTGTCTCCCTCGCTCTCTCCCTCGCTCTCTCCCTCGCTCTCTCCCTCGCTCTCTCTCTCGCTCTCTCTCTCGCCGTCTCCCTCGCAGTCTCTCTCGCTGTATCCCTCGCTGTCTCTCTCGCTATTTCCCTAGCAGTCTCTCTCGCAGTTTCTCTCGCTTTCTCCCTCGCAGTCTCTCTCGCAGTCTCTCTCGCAGTCTCTCTCGCTGTCTCCCTCGCAGTCTCTCTCGCTGTCTCCCTCGCAGTCTCTCTCACAGTCTCTCTCGCAGTCTCTCTCGCTGTCTCCCTCGCAGTCTCTATCGCTGTCTCCCTCGCAGTCTCTCTCGCAGTCTCTCTCACTGTCTCCCTCGCAGTCTCCCTCGCTGTCTCCCTCGCTGTCTCCCTCGCTGTCTCTCTCGATGTCTCTCTCGCTGTCTCTCTCGCTGTCTTCCTCGCAGTCTCTCTTGCAGTCTCTCTCGCTGTCTCCCTCGCTGTCTCCCTCGCTGTCTCCCTCGCTGTCTCCCTCGCTGTGTCCCTCGCTCTCTCCCTCGCCGTCTCTCTCGCAGTCTTTCTCGCTGTCTTCCTCGCAGTTTCTCTCGCTGTCTCCCTCGCTGTCTCCCTCGCTGTCTCCCTCGCTGCCTCCCTCGCTGTCTCCCTAGCAGACGCTCTCGCAGTCTCTCTCGCAGTCTCTCTCGCAGTCTCTCTCGCAGTCTCCCTCGCTGTCTCCCTCGCTGTCTCCCTCGCTGTCTGCCTCGCTGTCTCCCTCGCTGTCTCCCTCGCCGTCTCCCTCGCAGTCTCTCTCGCCGTGTCTCTCGCTATATCCCTCGCTGTCTCTCTCGCTATTTCCCTAGCAGTCTCTCTCGCAGTTTCTCTCGCTGTCTCCCTAGCAGTCTCTCTCGCTGTCTCCCTCGCAGTCTCTCTCGCTGTCTCCCTCGCAGTCTCTCTCGCAGTCTCTTTCGCAGTCTCTCTCGCTGTCTCCCTCGCAGTCTCTATCGCTGTCTCCCTCGCAGTCTCTCTCGCAGTCTCTCTCGCAGTCTCTCTCGCAGTCTCTCTCGCAGTCTCTCTCGCAGTCTCCCTCGCTCTCTCACTCGCAGACTCTCTCACTGTCTCCCTCGCAGTCTCCCTCGCTGTCTCCCTCGCTGTCTCTCTCGCTGTCTCTCTCGCTGTCTCTCTCGCTGTCTTCCTCGCAGTCTCTCTCGCAGTCTCTCTCGCTGTCTCCCTCGCTGTCTCCCTCGCTGTCTCCCTCGCTGTCTCCCTCGCTGTCTCCCTCGCTGTGTCCCTCGCTCTCTCCCTCGCCGTCTCCCTCGCCGTCTCTCTCGCAGTCTCTCTCGCAGGCTCTCTCGCTGTCTTCCTCGCAGTTACTCTCGCTGTCTCCCTCGCTGTCTCCCTCGCTGCCTCCCTCGCTGTCTCCCTAGCAGACGCTCTCGCAGTCTCTCTCGCAGTCTCCCTCACTGTCTCCCTCGCTGTCTCCCTCGCTGCCTCCCTCACAGTCTCTCTCGAAGTCTACCTCGCTGTCTACCTCGCTGTCTCCCTCGCTGTCTCCCTCGCTGTCTCCCTCGCTGTCTCCCTCGCTTTCTCCCTCGCTGTCTCCCTCGACGTCTCCCTCGCAGTCTCCCTCGCAGTCTCTCTCGCCGTGTCTCTCGCTATATCCCTCGCTGTCTCTCTCGCTATTTCCCTAGCAGTCTCTCTCGCAGTTTCTCTCGCTGTCTCCCTCGCAGTCTCTCTCGCTGTCTCCCTCGCAGTCTCTCTCGCAGTCTCTCTTGCAGTCTCTCTCGCAGTCTCTCTCGCTGTCTCCCTCGCTGTCTCCCTCACAGTCTCTCTCGCAGTCTCTCTCGCAGTCTCTCTCGCAGTCTCTCTCGCTGTCTCCCTCGCTCTCTCCCTCGCTCTCTCCCTCGCTCTCTCCCTCGCTCTCTCTCTCGCTCTCTCTCTCGCCGTCTCCCTCGCAGTCTCTCTCGCTGTATCCCTCGCTGTCTCTCTCGCTATTTCCCTAGCAGTCTCTCTCGCAGTTTCTCTCGCTTTCTCCCTCGCAGTCTCTCTCGCAGTCTCTCTCGCAGTCTCTCTCGCTGTCTCCCTCGCAGTCTCTCTCGCTGTCTCCCTCGCAGTCTCTCTCACAGTCTCTCTCGCAGTCTCTCTCGCTGTCTCCCTCGCAGTCTCTATCGCTGTCTCCCTCGCAGTCTCTCTCGCAGTCTCTCTCACTGTCTCCCTCGCAGTCTCCCTCGCTGTCTCCCTCGCTGTCTCCCTCGCTGTCTCTCTCGCTGTCTCTCTCGCTGTCTCTCTCGCTGTCTTCCTCGCAGTCTCTCTTGCAGTCTCTCTCGCTGTCTCCCTCGCTGTCTCCCTCGCTGTCTCCCTCGCTGTCTCCCTCGCTGTCTCCCTCGCTGTGTCCCTCGCTCTCTCCCTCGCCGTCTCTCTCGCAGTCTTTCTCGCTGTCTTCCTCGCAGTTTCTCTCGCTGTCTCCCTCGCTGTCTCCCTCGCTGTCTCCCTCGCTGCCTCCCTCGCTGTCTCCCTAGCAGACGCTCTCGCAGTCTCTCTCGCAGTCTCTCTCGCAGTCTCTCTCGCAGTCTCCCTCGCTGTCTCCCTCGCTGTCTCCCTCGCTGTCTGCCTCGCTGTCTCCCTCGCTGTCTCCCTCGCCGTCTCCCTCGCAGTCTCTCTCGCCGTGTCTCTCGCTATATCCCTCGCTGTCTCTCTCGCTATTTCCCTAGCAGTCTCTCTCGCAGTTTCTCTCGCTGTCTCCCTCGCAGTCTCTCTCGCTGTCTCCCTCGCAGTCTCTCTCGCTGTCTCCCTCGCAGTCTCTCTCGCAGTCTCTTTCGCAGTCTCTCTCGCTGTCTCCCTCGCAGTCTCTATCGCTGTCTCCCTCGCAGTCTCTCTCGCAGTCTCTCTCGCAGTCTCTCTCGCAGTCTCTCTCGCAGTCTCTCTCGCAGTCTCCCTCGCTCTCTCACTCGCAGACTCTCTCACTGTCTCCCTCGCAGTCTCCCTCGCTGTCTCCCTCGCTGTCTCTCTCGCTGTCTCTCTCGCTGTCTCTCTCGCTGTCTTCCTCGCAGTCTCTCTCGCAGTCTCTCTCGCTGTCTCCCTCGCTGTCTCCCTCGCTGTCTCCCTCGCTGTCTCCCTCGCTGTCTCCCTCGCTGTCTCCCTCGCTGTCTCCCTCGCTGTGTCCCTCGCTCTCTCCCTCGCCGTCTCCCTCGCCGTCTCTCTCGCAGTCTCTCTCGCAGTCTCTCTCGCTGTCTTCCTCGCAGTTACTCTCGCTGTCTCCCTCGCTGTCTCCCTCGCTGCCTCCCTCGCTGTCTCCCTAGCAGACGCTCTCGCAGTCTCTCTCGCAGTCTCCCTCACTGTCTCCCTCGCTGTCTCCCTCGCTGCCTCCCTCACAGTCTCTCTCGAAGTCTACCTCGCTGTCTCCCTCGCTGTCTCCCTCGCTGTCTCCCTCGCTGTCTCCCTCGCTGTCTCCCTCGCTGTCTCCCTCGACGTCTCCCTCGCAGTCTCCCTCGCAGTCTCTCTCGCCGTGTCTCTCGCTATATCCCTCGCTGTCTCTCTCGCTATTTCCCTAGCAGTCTCTCTCGCAGTTTCTCTCGCTGTCTCCCTCGCAGTCTCTCTCGCTGTCTCCCTCGCAGTCTCTCTCGCAGTCTCTCTTGCAGTCTCTCTCGCAGTCTCTCTCGCTGTCTCCCTCGCTGTCTCCCTCACAGTCTCTCTCGCAGTCTCTCTCGCAGTCTCTCTCGCAGTCTCTCTCGCAGTCTCTCTCGCAGTCTCTCTCGCAGTCTCTCTCGCTGTCTCCCTCGCAGTCTCTATCGCTGTCTCCCTCGCAGTCTCTCTCGCAGTCTCTCTCGCAGTCTCTCTCGCTTTCTCCCTCGCTTTCTCCCTCGCTCTCTCCCTCGCAGACTCTCTCGCAGACTCTCTCACTGTCTCCCTCACAGTCTCTCTCGCTGTCTCTCTCGCTGTCTCCCTCGCAGTCTCCCTCGCAGTCTCCCTCGAAGTCTCCCTCGAAGTCACCCTGGATGTCTCTCTCGCAGTCTCTCTCACATTCTCTTTTGCTGTCTCTCTCGATGTCTCTCTCGATGTCTCTCTCGTTGTCTCCCTCGCTGTCTCCCTCTCAGTCTCTCTCTCAGTCTCTCTCTCAGTCTCTCTCGCATTCTCTCTCGCTGTCTCCCTCGCACTCTCTGGCTTTCTCTCTCGCTTTCTCTCTCGCAGTCCCTCTCACTGTCTCTCTCGCAGTCTCTCTCGCAGTCTCTCTCGCAGTCTCTCTCGCAGTCTCTCTCGCTGTCTCCCTCAAAGTCTCCCTCACAGTCTCTCTCGCTGTCTCTCTCGCTGTCTCTCTCGCCGTCTCCCTCGCAGTCTCTCTCGAAGTCTCCCTCGCTGTCTCCCTCGCTGTCTCTCTCGCTGTCTCTCTCGCTCTCTCTCTCGCCGTCGCTCTCACCGTCTCCCTCGCCGTCTCCCTCGCCGTCTCCCTCGCAGTCTCTCTCGCAGTCTCTCTCGCTGTCTCTCTCGCTATCTCCATAGCAGTCTCTCTCGCAGTCTCCCTCACAGTCTCCCTCGCTGTCTCCCTCACAGTCTCTCTTGCTGTCTCCCTCGCAGTCACCCTGGATGTCTCTCTCGCAGTCTCTCTCGCATTCTCTTTCGCTGTCTCTCTCGATGTCTCTCTCGTTGTCTCTCTCGTTGTCTCCCTCGCTGTCTCCCTCACTGTCTCCCTCGCTGTCTCCCTCTCAGTCTCCCTCTCAGTCTCCCTCTCAGTCTCCCTCTCAGTCTCTCTCTCAGTCTCCCTCTCAGTCTCTCTCTCAGTCTCTCTCGCATTCTCTCTCGCTGTCTCCCTCGCTGTCTCCCTCGCACTCTCTGGCTTTCTCTCTCGCTGTCTCCCTTGCAGTCTCTCTCGCAGTCTCTCTCGCTTTCTCCCTCGCAGTCTCTCTCGCAGTCTCTCTCGCAGTCTCTCTCGCAGTCTCTCTCGCTTTCTCCCTCGCTGTCTCACTCGCAGACTCTCTCACTGTCTCCCTCGCAGTCTCCCTCGCTGTCTCCCTCGCTGTCTCCCTCGCTGTCTCTCTCGCTGTCTCTCTCGCTGTCTTCCTCGCAGTCTCTCTTGCAGTCTCTCTCGCTATCTCCATAGCAGTCTCTCTCGCAGTCTCCCTCACAGTCTCCCTCACAGTCTCCCTCACTGTCTCCCTCACAGTCTCTCTCGCAGTCTCTCTCGCAGTCTCTCTCGCAGTCTCTCTCGCAGTCTCTCTCGCTGTCTCCCTCGCTGTCTCTCTCGCTGTCTCCCTTGCAGTCTCCCTCGCAGTCTCTCTCGCTTTCTCCCTCGCAGTCTCTCTCGCTTTCTCCCTCGCAGTCTCCCTCACAGTCTCCCTCGCAGTCTCTCTCGCAGTCTCTCTCGAAGTCTCTCTCGCAGTCTCTCTCGCAGTCTCTCTCGCAGTCTCTCTCGCAGTCTCTCTCGAAGTCTCTCTCGAAGTCTCTCTCTCTGTCTCCCTCGCTGTCTCTCTCGCTCTCTCTCTCGCCATCGCCCTCGCCGTCTCCCTCGCCGTCTCCCTCGCAGTCACTCTCGCAGTCTCTCTCGCTGTATCCCTCGCTGTCTCTCTCGCTATCTCCATAGCAGTCTCTCTCGCAGTCTCCCTCACAGTCTCCCTCACTGTCTCCCTCACAGTCTCTCTCGCAGTCTCTCTCGCAGTCTCTCTCGCAGTCTCTCTCGCAGTCTCTCTCGCTGTCTCCCTCGCTGTCTCCCTCGCTGTCTCTCTCGCTGTCTCCCTTGCAGTCTCCCTCGCAGTCTCTCTCGCTTTCTCCCTCGCAGTCTCTCTCGCTTTCTCCCTCGCAGTCTCTCTCGCAGTCTACCTCGCAGTTTCTCTCGCTGTCTCCCTCGCTGTCTCCCTCGCAGTCTCTCTTGCAGTCTCCCTCGCTGTCTCCCTCGCTGTCTCCCTTGCTGTCTCCCTCGCTGTCTCTCTCGCAGTCTCCCTCGCTATCTCCCTCGCTGTCTCCCTCGCTGTCTCACGCGATCTCTCTCGCATTCTCTCTCGTTGTCTCCCTCGCAGTCTCTCTCGCTGTGTCCCTCGCAGTCTCTCTCACAGGCTCTGTCGCTGTCTCTGTCGCTGTCTCTGTCGCTGTCTCCCTCACTGTCTCCCTCGCTGCCTCCCTCGCAGTCTCTCTCTAAGTCTCTCTCGCTGTCTCCCTCGCTGTCTCCCTCGCTGTCTCCCTCGCTGTCTCCCTCGCCGTCTCCCTCGCCGTCTCCCTCGCCGTCTCCCTCGCCGTCTCCCTCGCCGTCTCCCTCGCCGTCTCCCTGGCCGTCTCCCTGGCCGTCTCCCTGGCAGTCTCCCTCGCAGTCTCTCTCGCAGTCTCTCTCGCAGTCTCTCTCGCTGTCTCTCTCAATGTACTCTCGCTGTCTCCCTCGCTGTCTCACTCACTCTATCCCTCGCTGTATCTCTCGCAGTCTCTCTCGCTGTCTCTCTCGCTGTCTCTCTCGCTGTCTCTCTCGCTGTCTCCCTCGCTGTCTCACTCGCTCTCTCCCTCGCTGTCTCTCTCGCCGTCTCTCTCGCCGTCTCTCTCGCCGTCTCTCTCTCCATCTCTCTCTCCATCTCTCTCGCCATCTCTCTCGCAGTCTCCCTCGCTGTCTCCCTCGCTGTCTCCCTCGCTGTCTCCCTCGCTGTCTCCCTCGCAGTCTCTCTCGCAGTCTCTCTCGCAGTCTCTCTCGCAGTCTCTCTAGCAGTCTCCCTCGCTGTCTCCCTCGCTGTCTCCCTCCCAGACTCTCTCGCAGTCTCCCTCCCAGTCTCTCTCGCAGTCTCTCTCGCAGTCTCTCTCTCAGTCCCTCTCGCAGTCTCTCTTGCTGTCCCTCTCGCAGTCTCTCTCGCTGTCCCTCTCGCAGTCTCTCTCGCTGTCTCCCACGCTGTCTCCCTCGCAGTCTCCCTCGCAGTCTCTCTCGCAGTCTCTCTCGCAGTCTCTCTCACTGTCTCCCTCGCTTTCTCCCTCGCTTTCTCCCTCGCTGTCTCTCTCGCTGTCTCTCTCGCTGTCTCCCTCACAGTCTCTCTTGCAGTCTCTCTCGCTGTCTCCCTCGCTGTCTCCCTCGCTGTCTCCCTCGCTGTCTCCCTCGCTGTCTCCCTCGCTGTGTCCCTCGCTCTCTCCCTCGCAGTCTCCCTCGCTGTCTCCCTCGCCGTCTCTCTCGCTGTCTCCCTCGCTGTCTCCCTCGCTGTCTCCCTCGCTGCCTCCCTCGCTGTCTCCCTAGCAGTCGCTCTCGCAGTCTCTCTCGCAGTCTCTCTCGCAGTCTCTCTCGCAGTCTCCCTCGCTGTCTCCCTCGCTGTCTCCCTCGCTGTCTCCCTCGCTGTCTCCCTCGCTGTCTCCCTCGCTGCCTCCCTCGCAGTCTCCCTCGCAGTCTCTCTCGAAGTCTCTCTCGCTGTCTCCCTCGCTGTCTCCCTCGCTGTCTCCCTCGCTGTCTCCCTCGCTGTCTCCCTCGCAGTCTCCCTCGCAGTCTCTCTCGAAGTCTCTCTCGCTGTCTCCCTCGCTGTCTCCCTCGCTGTCTCCCTCGCTGTCTCCCTCGCTGTCTCCCTCGCTCTCTCCCTCGCTCTCTCCCTCGCTCTCTCTCTCGCTCTCTCTCTCGCCGTCTCCCTCGCAGTCTCTCTCGCTGTATCCCTCGCTGTCTCTCTCGCTATTTCCCTAGCAGTCTCTCTCGCAGTTTCTCTCGCTTTCTCCCTCGCAGTCTCTCTCGCAGTCTCTCTCGCAGTCTCTCTCGCTGTCTCCCTCGCAGTCTCTCTCGCTGTCTCCCTCGCAGTCTCTCTCACAGTCTCTCTCGCAGTCTCTCTCGCTGTCTCCCTCGCAGTCTCTATCGCTGTCTCCCTCGCAGTCTCTCTCGCAGTCTCTCTCACTGTCTCCCTCGCAGTCTCCCTCGCTGTCTCCCTCGCTGTCTCCCTCGCTGTCTCCCTCGCTGTCTCTCTCGCTGTCTCTCTCGCTGTCTCTCTCGCTGTCTTCCTCGCAGTCTCTCTTGCAGTCTCTCTCGCTGTCTCCCTCGCTGTCTCCCTCGCTGTCTCCCTCGCTGTCTCCCTCGCTGTCTCCCTCGCTGTGTCCCTCGCTCTCTCCCTCGCCGTCTCTCTCGCAGTCTTTCTCGCTGTCTTCCTCGCAGTTTCTCTCGCTGTCTCCCTCGCTGTCTCCCTCGCTGTCTCCCTCGCTGCCTCCCTCACTGTCTCCCTAGCAGACGCTCTCGCAGTCTCTCTCGCAGTCTCTCTCGCAGTCTCTCTCGCAGTCTCCCTCGCTGTCTCCCTCGCTGTCTCCCTCGCTGTCTCCCTCGCTGTCTCCCTCGCCGTCTCCCTCGCAGTCTCTCTCGCCGTGTCTCTCGCTATATCCCTCGCTGTCTCTCTCGCTATTTCCCTAGCAGTCTCTCTCGCAGTTTCTCTCGCTGTCTCCCTCGCAGTCTCTCTCGCTGTCTCCCTCGCAGTCTCTCTCGCTGTCTCCCTCGCAGTCTCTCTCGCAGTCTCTCTCGCAGTCTCTCTCGCTGTCTCCCTCGCAGTCTCTATCGCTGTCTCCCTCGCAGTCTCTCTCGCAGTCTCTCTCGCAGTCTCTCTCGCAGTCTCCCTCGCTCTCTCACTCGCAGACTCTCTCACTGTCTCCCTCGCAGTCTCCCTCGCTGTCTCCCTCGCTGTCTCTCTCGCTGTCTCTCTCGCTGTCTCTCTCGCTGTCTCTCTCGCTGTCTTCCTCGCAGTCTCTCTTGCAGTCTCTCTCGCTGTCTCCCTCGCTGTCTCCCTCGCTGTCTCCCTCGCTGTCTCCCTCGCTGTCTCCCTCGCTGTCTCCCTCGCTGTCTCCCTCGCTGTGTCCCTCGCTCTCTCCCTCGCCGTCTCCCTCGCCGTCTCTCTCGCAGTCTCTCTCGCAGTCTCTCTCGCTGTCTTCCTCGCAGTTACTCTCGCTGTCTCCCTCGCTGTCTCCCTCGCTGTCTCCCTCGCTGCCTCCCTCGCTGTCTCCCTAGCAGACGCTCTCGCAGTCTCTCTCGCAGTCTCCCTCACTGTCTCCCTCGCTGTCTCCCTCGCTGCCTCCCTCACAGTCTCTCTCGAAGTCTCCCTCGCTGTCTCCCTCGCTGTCTCCCTCGCTGTCTCCCTCGCTGTCTGCCTCGCTGTCTCCCTCGCTATCTCCCTCGACGTCTCCCTCGCAGTCTCCCTCGCAGTCTCTCTCGCCGTGTCTCTCGCTATATCCCTCGCTGTCTCTCTCGCTATTTCCCTAGCAGTCTCTCTCGCAGTTTCTCTCGCTGTCTCCCTCGCAGTCTCTCTCGCTGTCTCCCTCGCAGTCTCTCTCGCTGTCTCTCTCGCTGTCTCCCTCGCAGTCTCCCTCGCAGTCTCCCTCGAAGTCTCCCTCGAAGTCACCCTGGATGTCTCTCTCGCAGTCTCTCTCGCATTCTCTTTTGCTGTCTCTCTCGATGTCTCTCTCGATGTCTCTCTCGTTGTCTCCCTCGCTGTCTCCCTCTCAGTCTCTCTCTCAGTCTCTCTCTCAGTCTCTCTCGCATTCTCTCTCGCTGTCTCCCTCGCACTCTCTGGCTTTCTCTCTCGCTTTCTCTCTCGCAGTCCCTCTCACTGTCTCTCTCGCAGTCTCTCTCGCAGTCTCTCTCGCAGTCTCTCTCGCAGTCTCTCTCGCTGTCTCCCTCAAAGTCTCCCTCACAGTCTCTCTCGCTGTCTCTCTCGCTGTCTCTCTCGCCGTCTCCCTCGCAGTCTCTCTCGAAGTCTCCCTCGCTGTCTCCCTCGCTGTCTCCCTCGCTGTCTCTCTCGCTGTCTCTCTCGCTCTCTCTCTCGCCGTCGCTCTCACCGTCTCCCTCGCCGTCTCCCTCGCCGTCTCCCTCGCAGTCTCTCTCGCAGTCTCTCTCGCTGTCTCTCTCGCTATCTCCATAGCAGTCTCTCTCGCAGTCTCCCTCACAGTCTCCCTCGCTGTCTCCCTCACAGTCTCTCTTGCTGTCTCCCTCGCAGTCACCCTGGATGTCTCTCTCGCAGTCTCTCTCGCATTCTCTTTCGCTGTCTCTCTCGATGTCTCTCTCGTTGTCTCTCTCGTTGTCTCCCTCGCTGTCTCCCTCACTGTCTCCCTCGCTGTCTCCCTCTCAGTCTCCCTCTCAGTCTCCCTCTCAGTCTCCCTCTCAGTCTCTCTCTCAGTCTCCCTCTCAGTCTCTCTCTCAGTCTCTCTCGCATTCTCTCTCGCTGTCTCCCTCGCTGTCTCCCTCGCACTCTCTGGCTTTCTCTCTCACTGTCTCCCTTGCAGTCTCTCTCGCAGTCTCTCTCGCTTTCTCCCTCGCAGTCTCTCTCGCAGTCTCTCTCGCAGTCTCTCTCGCAGTCTCTCTCGCTTTCTCCCTCGCTGTCTCACTCGCAGACTCTCTCACTGTCTCCCTCGCAGTCTCCCTCGCTGTCTCCCTCGCTGTCTCTCTCGCTGTCTCTCTCGCTGTCTCTCTCGCTGTCTTCCTCGCAGTCTCTCTTGCAGTCTCTCTCGCTGTCACCCTCGCTGTCTCCCTCGCTGTCTCCCTCGCTGTCTCCCTCGCTGTCTCCCTCGCTGTCTCCCTCGCTCTCTCCCTCGCCGTCTCCCTCGCCGTCTCCCTCGCCGTCTCTCTCGCAGTCTCTCTCGCAATCTCTCTCGCTGTCTTCCTCGCAGTTACTCTCGCTGTCTCCCTCGCTGTCTCCCTCGCTGTCTCCCTCGCTGCCTCCCTCGCTGTCTCCCTAGCAGACGCTCTCGCAGTCTCTCTCGCAGTCTCCCTCACTGTCTCCCTCGCTGTCTCCCTCGCTGCCTCCCTCACAGTCTCTCTCGAAGTCTCCCTCGCCGTCTCCCTCGCCGTCTCCCTCGCCGTCTCTCTCGCCGTGTCTCTCGCTATATCCCTCGCTGTCTCTCTCGCTATTTCCCTAGCAGTCTCTCTCGCAGTTTCTCTCGCTGTCTCCCTCGCAGTCTCTCTCGCTGTCTCCCTCGCAGTCTCTCTCGCAGTCTCTCTCGCAGTCTCTCTCGCAGTCTCTCTCGCAGTCTCTCTCGCTGTCTCCCTCGCTGTCTCCCTCACAGTCTCTCTCGCAGTCTCTCTCGCAGTCTCTCTCGCAGTCTCTCTCGCAGTCTCTCTCGCTGTCTCCCTCGCAGTCTCTATCGCTGTCTCCCTCGCAGTCTCTCTCGCAGTCTCTCTCGCAGTCTCTCTCGCTTTCTCCCTCGCTTTCTCCCTCGCTCTCTCCCTCGCAGACTCTCTCGCAGACTCTCTCGCTGTCTCCCTCGCTGTCTCCCTCGCTGTCTCCCTCACTGTCTCTCTCGCTGTCTCCCTCACAGTCTCCCTCGCTGTCTCTCTCGCTGTCTCCCTCGCAGTCCCCCTCGCAGTCTCCCTCGCAGTCTCCCTCGCAGTCTCCCTCGCAGTCTCCCTCGAAGTCTCCCTCGAAGACACCCTGGATGTCTCTCTCGCAGTCTCTCTCGCATTCTCTTTTGCTGTCTCTCTCGATGTCTCTCTCGATGTCTCTCTCGTTGTCTCCCTCGCTGTCTCCCTCTCAGTCTCTCTCTCAGTCTCTCTCTCAGTCTCTCTCGCATTCTCTCTCGCTGTCTCCCTCGCACTCTCTGGCTTTCTCTCTCGCTTTCTCTCTCGCAGTCCCTCTCACTGTCTCTCTCGCAGTCTCTCTCGCAGTCTCTCTCGCAGTCTCCCTCACAGTCTCTCTCGCTGTCTCTCTCGCTGTCTCTCTCGCTGTCTCCCTCGCTGTCTCCCTCGCTGTCTCTCTCGCTGTCTCTCTCGCTGTCTCTCTCGCTGTCTTCCTCGCAGTCTCTCTTGCAGTCTCTCTCGCTGTCTCCCTCGCTGTCTCCCTCGCTGTCTCCCTCGCTGTCTCCCTCGCTGTCTCCCTCGCTGTCTCCCTCGCTGTGTCCCTCGCTCTCTCCCTCGCCGTCTCCCTCGCCGTCTCCCTCGCCGTCTCTCTCGCAGTCTCTCTCGCAGTCTCTCTCGCTGTCTTCCTCGCAGTTACTCTCGCTGTCTCCCTCGCTGTCTCCCTCGAAGTCTCCCTCGCTGTCTCCCTCGCCGTCTCCCTCGCCGTCTCCCTCGCAGTCTCTCTCGCCGTGTCTCTCGCTATATCCCTCGCTGTCTCTCTCGCTATTTCCCTAGCAGTCTCTCTCGCAGTTTCTCTCGCTGTCTCCCTTGCAGTCTCTCTCGCTGTCTCCCTCGCAGTCTCTATCGCTGTCTCCCTCGCAGTCTCTCTCGCAGTCTCTCTCGCAGTCTCTCTCGCTTTCTCCCTCGCTTTCTCCCTCGCTCTCTCCCTCGCAGACTCTCTCGCAGACTCTCTCGCTGTCTCCCTCGCTGTCTCCCTCGCTGTCTCCCTCACTGTCTCTCTCGCTGTCTCCCTCACAGTCTCTCTCGCTGTCTCTCTCGCTGTCTCCCTCGCAGTCTCCCTCGCAGTCTCCCTCGCAGTCTCCCTCGAAGTCTCCCTCGAAGTCACCCTGGATGTCTCTCTCGCAGTCTCTCTCGCATTCTCTTTTGCTGTCTCTCTCGATGTCTCTCTCGATGTCTCTCTCGTTGTCTCCCTCGCTGTCTCCCTCTCAGTCTCTCTCTCAGTCTCTCTCTCAGTCTCTCTCGCATTCTCTCTCGCTGTCTCCCTCGCACTCTCTGGCTTTCTCTCTCGCTTTCTCTCTCGCAGTCCCTCTCACTGTCTCTCTCGCAGTCTCTCTCGCAGTCTCTCTCGCAGTCTCTCTCGCAGTCTCTCTCGCTGTCTCTCTCGCTGTCTCCCTCAAAGTCTCCCTCACAGTCTCTCTCGCTGTCTCTCTCGCTGTCTCTCTCGCCGTCTCCCTCGCAGTCTCTCTCGAAGTCTCTCTCGCTGTCGCCCTCGCTGTCTCTCTCGCTCTCTCTCTCGCCGTCGCTCTCACCGTCTCCCTCGCCGTCTCCCTCGCCGTCTCCCTCGCAGTCTCTCTCGCAGTCTCTCTCGCTGTCTCTCTCGTGATCTCCATAGCAGTCTCTCTCGCAGTCTCCCTCACAGTCTCCCTCGCTGTCTCCCTCACAGTCTCTCTTGCTGTCTCCCTCGCAGTCACCCTGGATGTCTCTCTCGCAGTCTCTCTCGCATTCTCTTTCGCTGTCTCTCTCGATGTCTCTCTCGTTGTCTCCCTCGCTGTCTCCCTCACAGTCTCTCTCGCAGTCTCTCTCGCAGTCTCTCTCGCAGTCTCTCTCGCAGTCTCTCTCGCAGTCTCTCTCGCTGTCTCCCTCGCAGTCTCTATCGCTGTCTCCCTCGCAGTCTCTCTCGCAGTCTCTCTCGCAGTCTCTCTCGCTTTCTCCCTCGCTCTCTCCCTCGCAGACTCTCTCGCAGACTCTCTCGCTGTCTCCCTCGCTGTCTCCCTCGCTGTCTCCCTCACTGTCTCTCTCGCTGTCTCCCTCACAGTCTCTCTCGCTGTCTCTCTCGCTGTCTCCCTCGCAGTCCCCCTCGCAGTCTCCCTCGCAGTCTCCCTCGAAGTCTCCCTCGAAGACACCCTGGATGTCTCTCTCGCAGTCTCTCTCGCATTCTCTTTTGCTGTCTCTCTCGATGTCTCTCTCGATGTCTCTCTCGTTGTCTCCCTCGCTGTCTCCCTCTCAGTCTCTCTCTCAGTCTCTCTCTCAGTCTCTCTCGCATTCTCTCTCGCTGTCTCCCTCGCACTCTCTGGCTTTCTCTCTCGCTTTCTCTCTCGCAGTCCCTCTCACTGTCTCTCTCGCAGTCTCTCTCGCAGTCTCTCTCGCAGTCTCCCTCACAGTCTCTCTCGCTGTCTCTCTCGCTGTCTCTCTCGCTGTCTCCCTCGCTGTCTCCCTCGCTGTCTCTCTCGCTGTCTCTCTCGCTGTCTCTCTCGCTGTCTTCCTCGCAGTCTCTCTTGCAGTCTCTCTCGCTGTCTCCCTCGCTGTCTCCCTCGCTGTCTCCCTCGCTGTCTCCCTCGCTGTCTCCCTCGCTGTCTCCCTCGCTGTGTCCCTCGCTCTCTCCCTCGCCGTCTCCCTCGCCGTCTCCCTCGCCGTCTCTCTCGCAGTCTCTCTCGCAGTCTCTCTCGCTGTCTTCCTCGCAGTTACTCTCGCTGTCTCCCTCGCTGTCTCCCTCGCTGTCTCCCTCGCAGTCTCCCTCGCTGTCTCCCTCGCTGCCTCCCTCGCTGTCTCCCTAGCAGACGCTCTCGCAGTCTCTCTCGCAGTCTCCCTCACTGTCTCCCTCGCTGTCTCCCTCGCTGCCTCCCTCACAGTCTCTCTCGAAGTCTCCCTCGCTGTCTCCCTCGCTGTCTCCCTCGCTGTCTCCCTCGCTGTCTCCCTCGCCGTCTCCCTCGCCGTCTCCCTCGCAGTCTCTCTCGCCGTGTCTCTCGCTATATCCCTCGCTGTCTCTCTCGCTATTTCCCTAGCAGTCTCTCTCGCAGTTTCTCTCGCTGTCTCCCTCGCAGTCTCTCTCGCTGTCTCCCTCGCAGTCTCTATCGCTGTCTCCCTCGCAGTCTCTCTCGCAGTCTCTCTCGCTTTCTCCCTCGCTTTCTCCCTCGCTCTCTCCCTCGCAGACTCTCTCGCAGACTCTCTCGCTGTCTCCCTCGCTGTCTCCCTCGCTGTCTCCCTCACTGTCTCTCTCGCTGTCTCCCTCACAGTCTCTCTCGCTGTCTCTCTCGCTGTCTCCCTCGCAGTCTCCCTCGCAGTCTCCCTCGCAGTCTCCCTCGCAGTCTCCCTCGAAGTCTCCCTCGAAGTCACCCTGGATGTCTCTCTCGCAGTCTCTCTCGCATTCTCTTTTGCTGTCTCTCTCGATGTCTCTCTCGATGTCTCTCTCGTTGTCTCCCTCGCTGTCTCCCTCTCAGTCTCTCTCTCAGTCTCTCTCTCAGTCTCTCTCGCATTCCCTCTCGCTGTCTCCCTCGCACTCTCTGGCTTTCTCTCTCGCTGTCTCCCTTGCAGTCTCTCTCGCAGTCTCTCTCGCTTTCTCCCTCGCAGTCTCTCTCGCAGTCTCTCTCGCAGTCTCTCTCGCAGTCTCTCTCGCATTCTCTCTCGCAGTCTCTCTCGCAGTCTCTCTCGCTTTCTCCCTCGCTGTCTCTCTCGCAGTCTCTCTCGCTGCCTCCCTCGCAGTATCTCTCGAAGTCTCCCTCGCTGTCTCCCTCGCTGTCTCCCTCGCTGTCTCCCTTGCTGTCTCTCTCGCTCTCTCTCTCGCCGTCTCCCTCGCAGTCTCTCTCGCAGTGTCTCTCGCTGTATCCCTCGCTGTCTCTCTCGCTATTTCCCTAGCAGTCTCTCTCGCAGTTTCTCTCGCTTTCTCCCTCGCATTCTCTCTTGCTGTCTCCCTCGCAGTCTCTCTCGCAGTGTCTCTCGCTGTATCCCTCGCTGTCTCTCTCGCTATTTCCCTAGCAGTCTCTCTCGCAGTTTCTCTCGCTTTCTCCCTCGCATTCTCTCTTGCTGTCTCCCTCGCAGTCTCTCTCGCAGTCTCTCTCGCAGTCTCCCTCGCAGTCTCCCTCGCAGTCTCCCTCGCAGTCTCCCTCGCAGTCTCCCTCGCAGTCTCTCTCGCAGTCTCTCTCGCAGTCTCTCTCGCAGTCTCTCTCGCTGTCTCCCTCGCTGTCTCCCTCGCTGTCTCCCTCGCTGTCTCCCTCACACTCTCTCTCGCTGTCTCCCTCGCAGTCTCCCTCGCAGTCTCTCTCACAGTCTCTCTCGCAGTCTCTCTCGCTGTCTCCCTCGCAGTCTCTATCGCAGTCTCTCTCGCTTTCTCCCTCGCTCTCTCCCTCGCAGACTCTCTCGCTGTCTCCCTCGCAGTCTCTCTCGCATTCTCTTTCGCTGTCTCTCTCGTTGGCTCTCTCGTTGTCTCTCTCGATGTCTCTCTCATTGTCTCTCTCATTGTCTCCCTCGCTGTCTCCCTCGCTGTCGCCCTCGCAGTCTCTCTAGAAGTCTCTCTCGCTGTCTCCCTCGCTGTCTCTCCCGCTCTCTCTCTCGCCGTCGCTCTCGCCGTCTCTCTCGCCGTCTCCCTCGCAGTCTCTCTCGAAGTCTCCCTCGCTGTCTCCCTCGCTGTCTCTCTCGCTCTCTCTCTCGCCGTCTCCCTCGCCGTCTCCCTCGCAGTCACTCTCGCAGTCTCTCTCGCTGTATCCCTCGCTGTCTCTCTCGCTATCTCCATAGCAGTCTCTCTCGCAGTCTCCCTCACAGTCTCTCTCGCTGTCTCCCTCGCAGTCACCCTGGATGTCTCTCTCGCAGTCTCTCTCGCATTCTCTTTCGCTGTCTCTCTCGATGTCTCTCTCGATGTCTCTCTCGTTGTCTCCCTCGCTGTCTCCCTCTCAGTCTCTCTCTCAGTCTCTCTCTCAGTCTCTCTCTCAGTCTCTCTCTCAGTCTCTCTCGCATTCTCTCTCGCTGTCTCCCTCGCTGTCTCCCTCGCACTCTCTGGCTTTCTCTCTGGCTTTCTCTCTCGCTTTCTCTCTCGCAGTCCCTCTCACTGTCTCTCTCGCCGTCTCCCTCGCAGTCTCTCTCGCTGTATCCCTCGCTGTCTCTCTCGCTATCTCCATAGCAGTCTCTCTCGCAGTCTCCCTCACAGTCTCCCTCGCTGTCTCCCTCACAGTCTCTCTTGCTGTCTCCCTCGCAGTCACCCTGGATGTCTCTCTCGCAGTCTCTCTCGCATTCTCTTTCGCTGTCTCTCTCGATGTCTCTCTCGTTGTCTCCCTCGCTGTCTCCCTCGCTGTCTCCCTCGCTGTCTCCCTCTCAGTCTCCCTCTCAGTCTCTCTCTCAGTCTCTCTCTCAGTCTCTCTCTCAGTCTCTCTCGCATTCTCTCTCGCTGTCTCCCTCGCTGTCTCCCTCGCACTCTCTGGCTTTCTCTCTGGCTTTCTCTCTCGCTTTCTCTCTCGCAGTCCCTCTCACTGTCTCTCTCGCTGTCTCCCTCACAGTCTCCCTCACAGTCTCTCTCGCTGCCTCTCTCGCTGTCTCTCTCGCCGTCTCCCTCGCAGTCTCTCTCGAAGTCTCTCTCGCTGTCTCCCTCGCTCTCTCTCTCGCTCTCTCTCTCGCTCTCTCTCTCGCCGTCGCCCTCGCAGTCTCCCTCGCAGGCTCTCTCGCTGTCTCCCTCGCAGTCTCTCTCGCATTCTCTTTCGCTGTCTGTCTCGTTGTCTCTCTCGATGTCTCTCTCATTGTCTCCCTCGCTGTCTCCCTCTCAGTCTCTCTCGCATTCTCTCTCGCTGTCTCCCTCGCACTCTCTGGCTTTCTCTCTCGCAGTCCCTCTCACTGTCTCTCTCGCAGTCTCTCTCGCAGTCTCTCTTGCAGTCTCTCTCGCTGTCTCCCTCACAGTCTCCCTCACAGTCTCCCTCACAGTCTCCCTCACAGTCTCTCTCGCTGTCTCTCTCGCTGTCTCTCTCGCCGTCTCCCTCGCAGTCTCTCTCGAAGTCTCTCTCGCTGTCTCCCTCGCAGTCCCTCTCACTGTCTCTCTCGCAGTCTCTCTCGCAGTCTCTCTCGCAGTCTCTCTCGCAGTCTCTCTCGCTGTCTCTCTCGCTGTCTCCCTCACAGTCTCCCTCTCAGTCTCCCTCACAGTCTCTCTCGCTGTCTCTCTCGCTGTCTCTCTCACAGTCTCCCTCACTGTCTCTCTCGCTGTCTCTCTCGCCGTCTCCCTCGCAGTCTCTCTAGAAGTCTCTCTCGCTGTCTCCCTCGCTGTCTCTCCCGCTCTCTCTCTCGCCGTCGCTCTCGCCGTCTCTCTCGCCGTCTCCCTCGCAGTCTCTCTCGAAGTCTCCCTCGCTGTCTCCCTCGCTGTCTCTCTCGCTCTCTCTCTCGCCGTCTCCCTCGCCGTCTCCCTCGCAGTCACTCTCGCAGTCTCTCTCGCTGTATCCCTCGCTGTCTCTCTCGCTATCTCCATAGCAGTCTCTCTCGCAGTCTCCCTCACAGTCTCTCTCGCTGTCTCCCTCGCAGTCACCCTGGATGTCTCTCTCGCAGTCTCTCTCGCATTCTCTTTCGCTGTCTCTCTCGATGTCTCTCTCGATGTCTCTCTCGTTGTCTCCCTCGCTGTCTCCCTCTCAGTCTCTCTCTCAGTCTCTCTCTCAGTCTCTCTCTCAGTCTCTCTCGCATTCTATCTCGCTGTCTCCCTCGCTGTCTCCCTCGCACTCTCTGGCTTTCTCTCTGGCTTTCTCTCTCGCAGTCCCTCTCACTGTCTCTCTCGCAGTCTCTCTCGCAGTCTCTCTCGCAGTCCCTCTCACTGTCTCTCTCGCAGTCTCCCTCACAGTCTCTCTCGCTGCCTCTCTCGCTGTCTCTCTCGCCGACTCCCTCGCAGTCTCCCTCGCAGTCTCCCTCGCAGTCTCCCTCGCAGTCTCTCTCGAAGTCTCTCTCGAAGTCTCTCTCGCTGTCTCCCTCGCTGTCTCTCTCGCTCTCTCTCTCGCCATCGCCCTCGCCGTCTCCCTCGCCGTCTCCCTCGCAGTCACTCTCGCAGTCTCTCTCGCTGTATCCCTCGCTGTCTCTCTCGCTATCTCCATAGCAGTCTCTCTCGCAGTCTCCCTCACAGTCTCCCTCGCTGTCTCTCTCGCAGTCTCTCTCGCAGTCTCTCTCGCAGTCTCTCTCGCAGTCTCTCTCGCTGTCTCCCTCGCTGTCTCTCTCGCTGTCTCCCTTGCAGTCTCCCTCGCAGTCTCTCTCGCTTTCTCCCTCGCAGTCTCTCTCGCTTTCTCCCTCGCAGTCTCTCTCGCAGTCTTCCTCGCTGTTTCTCTCGCTGACTCCCTCGCTGTCTCCCTCGCAGTCTCTCTTGCAGTCTCCCTCGCTGTCTCCCTCGCTGGCTCCCTCGCTGTCTCCCTCGCTGTCTCCCTTGCTGTCTCTCTCGCAGTCTCCCTCGCTATCTCCCTCGCTGTCTCCCTCGCTGTCTCACGCGATCTCTCTCGCATTCTCTCTCGTTGTCTCCCTCGCAGTCTCTCTCGCTGTGTCCCTCGCAGTCTCTCTCACAGGCTCTGTCGCTGTCTCTGTCGCTGTCTCTGTCGCTGTCTCTGTCGCTGTCTCCCTCGCTGCCTCCCTCGCAGTCTCCCTCGCCGTCTCCCTCGCCGTCTCCCTCGCCGTCTCTCTCGCCGTCTCTCTCGCCGTCTTCCTCGCAGTTTCTCTCACTGTCTCCCTCGCTGTCTCCCTCGCTGTCTCCCTCGCTGTCTCCCTCGCTGTCTCCCTCGCTGCCTCCCTCGCTGCCTCCCTCGCTGTCTCCCTAGCAGTCGCTCTCGCAGTCTCTCTCGCAGTCTCTCTCGCAGTCTCTCTCGCAGTCTCCCTCGCTGTCTCCCTCGCTGTCTCCCTCGCTGTCTCCCTCGCTGTCTCCCTCGCTGTCGCCCTCGCTGTCTCCCTCGCTCTCTCCCTCGCTCTCTCTCTCGCTCTCTCTCTCGCTCTCTCTCTCGCCGTCTCCCTCGCAGTCACTCTCGCTGTATCCCTCGCTGTCTCTCTCGCTATTTCCCTAGCAGTCTCTCTCGCAGTTTCTCTCGCTTTCTCCCTCGCAGTCTCTCTCGCTGTCTCCCTCGCAGTCTCTCTCGCAGTCTCTCTCGCAGTCTCTCTCGCAGTCTCTCTCGCTGTCTCTCTCGCTGTCTCCCTCGCAGTCTGTCTCGCTGTCTCCCTCGCAGTCTCTCTCACAGTCTCTCTCGCAGTCTCTCTCGCTGTCTCCCTCGCAGTCTCTATCGCTGTCTCCCTCGCAGTCTCATTCGCAGTCTCTCTCGCAGTCTCTCTCGCAGTCTCTCTCGCAGTCTCTCTCGCTTTCTCCCTCGCTCTCTCACTCGCAGACTCTCTCACTGTCTCCCTCGCAGTCTCCCTCGCTGTCTCCCTCGCTGTCCCCCTCGCTGTCTCTCTCGCTGTCTCTCTCGCTGTCTCTCTCGCTGTCTTCCTCGCAGTCTCTCTTGCAGTCTCTCTCGCTCTCTCCCTCGCCGTCTCCCTCGCCATCTCTGTCTCAGTCTCTCTCGCTGTCTTCCTCGCAGTTTCTCTCGCAGTTTCTCTCGCTGTCTCCCTCGCTGTCTCCCTCGCTGTCTCCCTCGCTGCCTCCCTCGCTGTCTCCCTAGCAGACGCTCTCGCAGTCTCTCTCGCAGTCTCTCTCGCAGTCTCCCTCGCTGTCTCCCTCGCTGTCTCCCTCGCTGCCTCCCTCACAGTCTCTCTCGAAGTCTCCCTCGCTGTCTCCCTCGCTGTCTCCCTCGCTGTCTCCCTCGCTGTCTCCCTCGCCGTCTCCCTCGCAGTCTCTCTCGCCGTGTCTCTCGCTATATCCCTCGCTGTCTCTCTCGCTATTTCCCTAGCAGTCTCTCTCGCAGTTTCTCTCGCTGTCTCCCTCGCAGTCTCTCTCGCTGTCTCCCTCGCAGTCTCTCTCGCAGTCTCTCTCGCAGTCTCTCTCGCAGTCTCTCTCGCTGTCTCCCTCGCTGTCTCCCTCACAGTCTCTCTCGCAGTCTCTCTCACAGTCTCTCTCGCAGTCTCTCTCGCTGTCTCCCTCGCAGTCTCTATCGCTGTCTCCCTCGCAGTCTCTCTCGCTTTCTCCCTCGCTTTCTCCCTCGCTTTCTCCCTCGCTCTCTCCCTCGCAGACTCTCTCGCAGACTCTCTCGCTGTCTCCCTCGCTGTCTCCCTCGCTGTCTCCCTCGCTGTCTCCCTCACTGTCTCTCTCGCTGTCTCCCTCACATTCTCTCTTGCTGTCTCTCTCGCTGTCTCCCTCGCAGTCTCCCTCGAAGTCTCCCTCGAAGTCTCCCTCGAAGTCACCCTGGATGTCTCTCTCGCAGTCTCTCTCGCATTCTCTTTTGCTGTCTCTCTCGATGTCTCTCTCGATGTCTCTCTCGCTGTCTCCCTCGCTGTCTCCCTCTCAGTCTCTCTCTCAGTCTCTCTCGCATTCTCTCTCGCTGTCTCCCTCGCACTCTCTGGCTTTCTCTCTCGCTTTCTCTCTCGCAGTCCCTCTCACTGTCTCTCTCGCTGTCTCTCTCGCAGTCTCTCTCGCAGTCTCTCTCGCAGTCTCTCTCGCAGTCTCTCTCGCTGTGTCCCTCACAGTCTCTCTCGCTGTCTCTCTCGCTGTCTCTCTCGCTGTCTCTCTCGCTGTCTCTCTCGCCGTCTCCCTCGCAGTCTCTCTCGAAGTCTCTCTCGAAGTCTCTCTCGCTGTCTCCCTCGCTGTCTCCCTCGCTGTCTCTCTCGCTCTCTCTCTCGCCGTCGCTCTCTCCGTCTCCCTCGCCGTCTCCCTCGCAGTCTCTCTCGCAGTCTCTCTCGCTGTATCCCTCGCTGTCTCTCTCGCTATCTCCATAGCAGTCTCTCTCGCAGTCTCCCTCACAGTCTCCCTCGCTGTCTCCCTCACAGTCTCTCTTGCTGTCTCCCTCGCAGTCACCCTGGATGTCTCTCTCGCAGTCTCTCTCGCATTCTCTTTCGCTGTCTCTCTCGATGTCTCTCTCGTTGTCTCCCTCGCTGTCTCCCTCGCTGTCTCCCTCGCTGTCTCCCTCTCAGTCTCCCTCTCAGTCTCTCTATCAGTCTCTCTCGCATTCTCTCTCGTTGTCTCCCTCGCTGTCTCCCTCGCACTCTCTGGCTTTCTCTCTGGCTTTCTCTCTCGCTTTCTCTCTCGCAGTCCCTCTCACTGTCCCTCTCACTGTCTCTCTCGCTGTCTCCCTCACAGTCTCCCTCACAGTCTCCCTCACAGTCTCTCTCGCTGCCTCTCTCGCTGTCTCTCTCGCCGTCTCCCTCGCAGTCTCTCTTGAAGTCTCTCTCGCTCTCTCTCTCGCCGTCGCCCTCGCCGTCTCCCTCGCCGTCTCCCTCGCCGTCTCCCTCGCCGTCTCCCTCGCAGTCTCCCTCGCAGTCTCTCTCGCTATCTCCATAGCAGTCTCTCTCGCAGTCTCCCTCACAGTCTCCCTCGCTGTCTCACTCGCTGTCTCCCTCGCAGTCTCTCTCGCAGTCTCTCTCGCAGTCTCTCTCGCAGTCTCTCTCGCAGTCTCTCTCGCAGTCTCTCTCGCAGTCTCTCTCGCTGTCTCCCTCGCTATCTCCCTCGCTGTCTCTCTCGCTGTCTCCCTTGCAGTCTCTCTCGCAGTCTCTCTCGCTTTCTCCCTCGCAGTCTCTCTCGCAGTCTCTCTCGCTTTCTCCCTCGCTGTCTCTCTCGCAGTCTCTCTCGCAGTCTCTCTCGCTGTCTCCCTCACTTTCTCCCTCGGTTTCTCCCTCGCTTTCTCCCTCGCTGTCTCTCTCGCTGTCTCTCTCGCTGTCTCTCTTGCTGTCTCTCTCGCTGTCTCTCTCGCTGTCTCCCTCGCAGTCTCTCTTGCAGTCTCCCTCGCTGTCTCCCTCGCTGTCTCCCTCGCTGTCTCCCTCGCTGTCTCCCTCGCTGTCTCCCTCGCTGTCTCCCTCGCTGTGTCCCTCGCTCTCTCCCTCGCAGTCTCCCTCACTGTCTCCCTTGCCGTCTCTCTCGCAGTCTCTCTCGCTGTCTTCCTCGCAGTTTCTCTCGCTGTCTCCCTCGCTGTCTCCCTCGCTTTCTCCCTCGCTGTCTCCCTCGCTGCCTCCCTCGCTGTCTCCCTAGCAGTCGCTCTCGCAGTCGCTCTCGCAGTCTCTCTCGCAGTCTCTCTCGCAGTCTCTCTCGCTGTCTCCCTCGCTGTCTCCCTCGCTGTCTCCCTCTCTGCCTCCCTCGCAGTATCTCTCGAAGTCTCTCTCGCTGTCTCCCTCGCTGTCTCCCTCGCTGTCTCCCTCGCTGTCTCTCTCGCTCTCTCTCTCGCCGTCTCCCTCGCAGTCTCTCTCGCAGTGTCTCTCGCTGTATCCCTCGCTGTCTCTCTCGCTATTTCCCTAGCAGTCTCTCTCGCAGTTTCTCTCGCTTTCTCCCTCGCATTCTCTCTCGCTGTCTCCCTCGCAGTCTCTCTCGCAGTCTCTCTCGCAGTCTCCCTCGCAGTCTCCCTCGCAGTGTCTCTCTCTGTATCCCTCGCTCTCTCTCTCGCTATTTCCCTAGCAGTCTCTCTCGCAGTTTCTCTCGCTTTCTCCCTCGCAGTCCCTCTCGCAGTCCCTCTCGCTGTCTCCCTCGCAGTCTCTCTCGCAGTCTCTCTCACAGTCTCTCTCGCAGTCTCTCTCGCAGTCTCTCTCGCTGTCTCTCTCGCTGTCTCCCTCGCAGTCTCTCTCGCAGTCTCTCTCGCAGTCTCTCTCGCAGTCTCTCTCGCTTTCTCCCTCGCTCTCTCCCTCGCAGACTCTCTCGCAGACTCTCTCGCTGTCTCCCTCACTGTCTCTCTCGCTGTCTCCCTCGCAGTCTCCCTCGCTGTCTCCCTCGCAGTCTCCCTCGAAGTCTCCCTCGAAGTCACCCTGGATGTCTCTCTCGCAGTCTCTCTCGCATTCTCTTTCGCTGTCTCTTTCGCTGTCTCTCTCGATGTCTCTCTCGTTGTCTCCATCTCAGTCTCCCTCTCAGTCTCCCTCTCAGTCTCTCTCTCAGTCTCTCTCTCAGTCTCTCTCGCATTCTGTCTCGCTGTCTCCCTCGCACTCTCTGGCTTTCTCTCTCGCTTTCTCTCTCGCAGTCCCTCTCACTGTCTCTCTCGCAGTCTCTCTCGCAGTCTCTCTCGCTGTCTCCCTCACAGTCTCCCTCACAGTCTCCCTCGCTGTCTCCCTCGCTGTCTCTCTCGCCGTCTCCCTCGCAGTCTCTCTCGAAGTCTCTCTCGCTGTCTCCCTCGCTGTCTCTCTCGCTCTCTCTCTCGCCGTCGCTCTCACCGTCTCCCTCGCCGTCTCCCTCGCAGTCACTCTCGCAGTCTCTCTCGCTATATCCCTCGCTGTCTCTCTCGCTATCTCCATAGCAGTCTCTCTCGCAGTCTCCCTCACAGTCTCCCTCGCTGTCTCCCTCACAGTCTCTCTCGCTGTCTCCCTCACAGTCTCTCTCGCTGTCTCCCTCGCAGTCACCCTGGATGTCTCTCTCGCAGTCTCTCTCGCATTCTCTTTCGCTGTCTCTCTCGATGTCTCTCTCGTTGTCTCCCTCGCTGTCTCCCTCGCTGTCTCCCTCGCTGTCTCCCTCGCTGTCTCCCTCGCTGTCTCCCTTGCTGTCTCCCTCTCAGTCTCCCTCTCAGTCTCCCTCTCAGTCTCTCTCTCAGTCTCTCTCTCAGTCTCTCTCTCAGTCTCTCTCGCATTCTCTCTCGCTGTCACCCTCGCACTCTCTGGCTTTCTCTCTGGCTTTCTCTCTCGCTTTCTCTCTCGCAGTCCCTCTCACTGTCTCTCTCGCAGTCTCCCTCACAGTCTCTCTCGCTGCCTCTCTCGCTGTCTCTCTCGCCGTCTCCCTCGCAGTCTCTCTCGAAGTCTCTCTCGCTGTCTCTCTCGCTCTCTCTCTCGCCGTCGCCCTCGCCGTCTCCCTCGCCGTCTCCCTCGCAGTCACTCTCGCAGTCTCTCTCGCTGTATCCCTCGCTGTCTCTCTCGCTATCTCCATAGCAGTCTCTCTCGCAGTCTCCCTCGCAGTCTCCCTCGCAGTCTCCATCGCAGTCTCTCTCGCAGTCTCTCTCGCAGTCTCTCTCGCTATCTCCCTCGCTATCTCCCTCGCTGTCTCTCTCGCTGTCTCCCTTGCAGTCTCCCTCGCAGTCTCTCTCGCTTTCTCCCTCGCAGTCTCTCTCGCAGTCTCTCTCGCAGTCACTCTCGCAGTCTCTCTCGCTTTCTCCCTCGCAGTCTCTCTCGCAGTCTCTCTCGCAGTCTCTCTCGCAGTCTCTCTCGCTTTCTCCCTCGCTTTCTCCCTCGCTGTCTCTCTCGCTGTGTCTCTCGCTGTCTCCCTCGCAGTCTCTCTTGCAGTCTCTCTCGCAGTCTCCCTCGCTGTCTCCCTCGCTGTCTCCCTCGCTGTCTCCCTCGCTGTCTCCCTCGCTCTCTCCCTCGCTCTCTCCCTCGCAGTCTCCCTCACTGTCTCCCTTGCCGTCTCTCTCGCTGTCTCCCTTGCCGTCTCCCTCGCTGTCTCCCTCGCTGTCTTCCTCGCAGTTTCTCTCGCTGTCTCCCTTGCTGTCTCCCTTGCTGTCTCCCTTGCTGTCTCCCTCGCTGTCTCCCTCACTGCCTCCCTCGCTGCCTCCCTCGCTGTCTCCCTAGCAGTCGCTCTCGCAGTCTCTCTCGCAGTCTCTCTCGCAGTCTCTCTCGCAGTCTCTCTCGCTGTCTCCCTCGCTGTCTCCCTCGCTGCCTCCCTCGCAGTCTCTCTCGCAGTCTCTCTCGCAGTCTCTCTCGCAGTCTCTCTCGCAGTCTCTCTCGCAGTCTCTCTCGCAGTCTCCCTCGCAGTCTCCCTCGCAGTCTCTCTCGCAGTCTCTCTCGCAGTCTCTCTCGCTGTCTCCCTCGCTGTCTCCCTCGCTGTCTCCCTCGCTGTCTCCCTCGCTGTCTCCCTCGCTGTCTCTCTCGCTGTCTCTCTCGCTGTCTCTCTCGCTGTCTCCCTCGCTGTCTCCCTCGCAGTCTCTCTCGCAGTCTCTCTCGCAGTCTCTCTCGCAGTCTCTCTCGCTGTCTCTATCGCTGTCTCCCTCGCAGTCTCTATCGGTGTCTCCCTCGCAGTCTCTATCGCTGTCTCCCTCGCAGTCTCTCTCGCAGTCTCACTCGCTTTCTCCCTCGCTCTCTCCCTCGCAGGCTCTCTCGCTGTCTCCCTCGCAGTCTCCCTCGCAGTCTCCCTCACAGGCTCTCTCGCTGTCTCCCTCGCAGTCTCTTTCGCTGTCTCTTTCGCTGTCTCTCTCGTTGTCTCTCTCGTTGTCTCTCTCGATGTCTCTCTCATTGTCTCCCTCGCTGTCTCCCTCTCAGTCTCTCTCTCAGTCTCTCTCGCATTCTCTCTCGCTGTCTCCCTCGCACTCTCTGGCTTTCTCTCTCGCTTTCTCTCTCGCAGTCCCTCTCACTGTCTCTCTCGCAGTCTCTCGCAGTCTCTCTCGCTGTCTCCCTCACAGTCTCCCTCACAGTCTCACTCACAGTCTCCCTCACAGTCTCCCTCACAGTCTCTCTCGCTGTCTCTCTCGCTGTCTCTCTCACAGTCTCCCTCACAGTCTCTCTCGCTGTCTCTCTCTCTGTCTCTCTCGCTGTCTCTCTCGCCGTCTCCCTCGCAGTCTCTCTCGAAGTCTCTCTCGCTGTCTCCCTCGCTGTCTCTCTCGCTCTCTCTCTCGCCGTCGCTCTCGCCGTCTCCCTCGCAGTCTCTCTCGAAGTCTCTCTCGCTGTCTCCCTCGCTGTCTCTCCCGCTCTCTCTCTCACCGTCGCTCTCGCCGTCTCCCTCGCAGTCTCTCTCGAAGTCTCTCTCGCCGTCTCCCTCGCCGTCTCCCTCGCAGTCTCTCTCGAAGTCTCCCTCGCTGTCTCCCTTGCTGTCTCCCTCGCCGTCTCCCTCGCAGTCTCTCTCGCCGTGTCTCTCGCTATATCCCTCACTGTCTCTCTCGCTATTTCCCTAGCAGTCTCTCTCGCAGTTTCACTCGCTGTCTCCCTCGCAGTCTCCCTCGCTGTCTCCCTCGCAGTCTCTCTCGCAGTCTCTCTCGCAGTCTCTCTCGCAGTCTCTCTCGCTGTCTCCCTCACAGTCTCTCTCGCAGTCTCTCTCACAGTCTCTCTCGCAGTCTCTCTCGCTGTCTCCCTCGCAGTCTCTATCGCTGTCTCCCTCGCAGTCTCTCTCGCAGTCTCTCTCGCTTTCTCCCTCGCTCTCTCCCTCGCTCTCTCCCTCGCAGACTCTCTCGCAGACTCTCTCGCTGTCTCCCTCGCTGTCTCCCTCGCTGTCTCCCTCGCTGTCTCCCTCACTGTCTCTCTCGCTGTCTCCCTCACATTCTCTCTCGCTATCTCTCTCGCTGTCTCCCTCGCAGTCTCCCTCGAAGTCACCCTGGATGTCTCTCTCGCAGTCTCTCTCGCATTCTCTTTTGCTGTCTCTCTCGATGTCTCCCTCGCTGTCTCTCTCTCAGTCTCTCTCGCATTCTCTCTCGCTGTCTCCCTCGCACTCTCTGGCTTTCTCTCTCGCTTTCTCTCTCGCAGTCCCTCTCACTGTCTCTCTCGCAGTCTCTCTCGCAGTCTCTCTCGCAGTCTCTCTCGCAGTCTCTCTCGCAGTCTCTCTCGCTGTGTCCCTCACAGTCTCTCTCGCTGTCTCTCTCGCTGTCTCTCTCGCCGTCTCTCTCGCCGTCTCTCTCGAAGTCTCTCTCGCTGTCTCCCTCGCTGTCTCCCTCACTGTCTCTCTCGCTCTCTCTCTCGCCGTCGCTCTCACCGTCTCCCTCGCCGTCTCCCTCGCAGTCTCTCTCGCTGTCTCTCTCGCTGTCTCCCTCGCAGTCTCTCTTGCAGTCTCTCTCGCTGTCTCCCTCGCTGTCTCCCTCGCTGTCTCCCTCGCTGTGTCCCTCGCTCTCTCCCTCGCAGTCTCCCTCACTGTCTCCCTTGCCGTCTCTCTCGCAGTCTCTCTCGCTGTCTTCCTCGCAGTTTCTCTCGCTGTCTCCCTCGCTGTCTCCCTCGCTGTCTCCCTCGCTGTCTCCCTCGCTGTCTCCCTCGCTGTCTCCCTCGCTGCCTCCCTCGCTGTCTCCCTAGCAGTCGCTCTCGCAGTCGCTCTCGCAGTCTCTCTCACAGTCTCTCTCGCTGTCTCCCTCGCTGTCTCCCTCGCTGTCTCCCTCGCTGCCTCCCTCGCAGTATCTCTCGAAGTCTCTCTCGCTGTCTCCCTCGCTGTCTCCCTCGCTGTCTCCCTCGCTGTCTCTCTCGCTCTCTCTCTCGCCGTCTCCCTCGCAGTCTCTCTCGCAGTGTCTCTCGCTGTATCCCTCGCTGTCTCTCTCGCTATTTCCCTAGCAGTCTCTCTCGCAGTCTCTCTCGCTGTGTCCCTCACAGTCTCTCTCGCTGTCTCTCTCGCTGTCTCTCTCGCTGTCTCTCTCGCTGTCTCTCTCGCCGTCTCCCTCGCAGTCTCTCTCGAAGTCTCTCTCGCTGTCTCCCTCGCTGTCTCCCTCACTGTCTCTCTCGCTCTCTCTCTCGCCGTCGCTCTCTCCGTCTCCCTCGCCGTCTCCCTCGCAGTCTCTCTCGCAGTCTCTCTCGCTGTATCCCTCGCTGTCTCTCTCGCTATCTCCATAGCAGTCTCTCTCGCAGTCTCCCTCACAGTCTCCCTCGCTGTCTCCCTCACAGTCTCTCTTGCTGTCTCCCTCGCAGTCACCCTGGATGTCTCTCTCGCAGTCTCTCTCGCATTCTCTTTCGCTGTCTCTCTCGATGTCTCTCTCGTTGTCTCCCTCGCTGTCTCCCTCGCTGTCTCCCTCTCAGTCTCCCTCTCAGTCTCCCTCTCAGTCTCTCTCTCAGTCTCTCTCGCATACTCTCTCGCTGTCTCCCTCGCTGTCTCCCTCGCACTCTCTGGCTTTCTCTCTGGCTTTCTCTCTCGCTTTCTCTCTCGCAGTCCCTCTCACTGTCTCTCTCGCTGTCTCCCTCACAGTCTCCCTCACAGTCTCTCTCGCTGCCTCTCTCGCTGTCTCTCTCGCCGTCTCCCTCGCAGTCTCTCTCGAAGTCTCTCTCGCTCTCTCTCTCGCCGTCGCCCTCGCCGTCTCCCTCACCGTCTCCCTCGCAGTCTCTCTCGCAGTCTCTCTCGCTATCTCCATAGCAGTCTCTCTCGCAGTCTCCCTCACAGTCTCCCTCGCTGTCTCCCTCGCTGTCTCCCTCGCAGTCTCTCTCGCAGTCTCTCTCGCAGTCTCTCTCGCAGTCTCTCTCGCAGTCTCTCTCGCAGTCTCTCTCGCTGTCTCCCTCGCTATCTCCCTCGCTGTCTCTCTCGCTGTCTCCCTTGCAGTCTCTCTCGCAGTCTCTCTCGCTTTCTCCCTCGCAGTCTCTCTCGCAGTCTCTCTCGCTTTCTCCCTCGCTGTCTCTCTCGCAGTCTCTCTCGCAGTCTCTCTCGCTGTCTCCCTCACTTTCTCCCTCGCTTTCTCCCTCGCTTTCTCCCTCGCTGTCTCTCTCGCTGTCTCTCTCGCTGTCTCTCTTGCTGTCTCTCTCGCTGTCTCTCTCGCTGTCTCCCTCGCAGTCTCTCTTGCAGTCTCTCTCGCTGTCTCCCTCGCTGTCTCCCTCGCTGTCTCCCTCGCTGTCTCCCTCGCTGTCTCCCTCGCTGTCTCCCTCGCTGTCTCTCTCGCTGTCTCCCTCACAGTCTCCCTCACAGTCTCTCTCCCTGCCTCTCTCGCTGTCTCTCTCGCCGTCTCCCTCGCAGTCTCTCTCGAAGTCTCACTCGCTCTCTCTCTCGCCGTCGCCCTCGCCGTCTCCCTCACCGTCTCCCTCGCAGTCTCCCTCGCAGTCTCTCTCGCTATCTCCATAGCAGTCTCTCTCGCAGTCTCCCTCACAGTCTCCCTCGCTGTCTCCCTCGCTGTCTCCCTCGCAGTCTCTCTCGCAGTCTCTCTCGCAGTCTCTCTCGCAGTCTCTCTCGCAGTCTCTCTCGCAGTCTCTCTCGCAGTCTCTCTCGCAGTCTCTCTCGCTGTCTCCCTCGCTATCTCCCTCGCTGTCTCTCTCGCTGTCTCCCTTGCAGTCTCTCTCGCAGTCTCTCTCGCTTTCTCCCTCGCAGTCTCTCTCGCAGTCTCTCTCGCTTTCTCCCTCGCTGTCTCTCTCGCAGTCTCTCTCGCAGTCTCTCTCGCTGTCTCCCTCACTTTCTCCCTCGCTTTCTCCCTCGCTTTCTCCCTCGCTGTCTCTCTCGCTGTCTCTCTCGCTGTCTCTCTTGCTGTCTCTCTCGCTGTCTCTCTCGCTGTCTCCCTCGCAGTCTCTCTTGCAGTCTCTCTCGCTGTCTCCCTCGCTGTCTCCCTCGCTGTCTCCCTCGCTGTCTCCCTCGCTGTCTCCCTCGCTGTGTCCCTCGCTCTCTCCCTCGCAGTCTCCCTCACTGTCTCCCTTGCCATCTCTCTCGCAGTCTCTCTCGCTGTCTTCCTCGCAGTTTCTCTCGCTGTCTCCCTCGCTGTCTCCCTCGCTGTCTTCCTCTCTGTCTCCCTCGCTGTCTCCCTCGCTGCCTCCCTCGCTGTCTCCCTAGCAGTCGCTCTCGCAGTCGCTCTCGCAGTCTCTCTCGCAGTCTTTCTCGCTGTCTCCCTCGCTGTCTCCCTCGCTGTCTCCCTCGCTGTCTCCCTCGCTGCCTCCCTCGCAGTATCTGTCGAAGTCTCTCTCGCTGTCTCCCTCGCTGTCTCCCTCGCTGTCTCCCTCGCTGTCTCTCTCGCTCTCTCTCTCGCCGTCTCCCTCGCAGTCTCTCTCGCAGTGTCTCTCGCTGTATCCCTCGCTGTTTCTCTCGCTATTTCCCTAGCAGTCTCTCTCGCAGTTTCTCTCGCTTTCTCCCTCGCATTCTCTCTCGCTGTCTCCCTCGCAGTCTCTCTCGCAGTCTCTCTCGCAGTCTCTCTCGCAGTCTCTCTCGCAGTCTCTCTCGCAGTCTCCCTCGCAGTCTCCCTCGCAGTGTCTCTCTCTGTATACCTCGCTCTCTCTCTCGCTATTTCCCTAGCAGTCTCTCTCGCAGTTTCTCTCGCTTTCTCCCTCGCAGTCCCTCTCGCTGTCTCCCTCGCAGTCTCTCTCGCAGTCTCTCTCGCAGTCTCTCTCACAGTCTCTCTCGCAGTCTCTCTCGCAGTCTCTCTCGCTGTCTCTCTTGCTGTCTCCCTCGCAGTCTCTCTCGCAGTCTCTCTCGCAGTCTCTCTCGCTTTCTCCCTCGCTCTCTCCCTCGCAGACTCTCTCGCAGACTCTCTCGCTGTCTCCCTCGCTGTCTCCCTCGCTGTCTCCCTCGCTGTCTCCCTCACTGTCTCTCTCGCTGTCTCCCTCACATTCTCTCTCGCTATCTCTCTCGCTGTCTCCCTCGCAGTCTCCCTCGAAGTCACCCTGGATGTCTCTCTCGCAGTCTCTCTCGCATTCTCTTTTGCTGTCTCTCTCGATGTCTCTCTCGATGTCTCTCTCGCTGTCTCCCTCGCTTTCTCCCTCGCTGTCTCTCTCGCTGTCTCTCTCGCTGTCTCTCTTGCTGTCTCTCTCGCTGTCTCTCTCGCTGTCTCCCTCGCAGTCTCTCTTGCAGTCTCCCTCGCTGTCTCCCTCGCTGTCTCCCTCACTGTCTCCCTCGCTGTCTCCCTCGCTGTCTCCCTCGCTGTGTCCCTCGCTCTCTCCCTCGCAGTCTCCCTCACTGTCTCCCTTGCCGTCTCTCTCGCAGTCTCTCTCGCTGTCTTCCTCGCAGTTTCTCTCGCTGTCTCCCTCGCTGTCTCCCTCGCTTTCTCCCTCGCTGTCTCCCTCGCTGCCTCCCTCGCTGTCTCCCTAGCAGTCGCTCTCGCAGTCGCTCTCGCAGTCTCTCTCGCAGTCTCTCTCGCAGTCTCTCTCGCTGTCTCCCTCGCTGTCTCCCTCGCTGTCTCCCTCTCTGCCTCCCTCGCAGTATCTCTCGAAGTCTCTCTCGCTGTCTCCCTCGCTGTCTCCCTCGCTGTCTCCCTCGCTGTCTCTCTCGCTCTCTCTCTCGCCGTCTCCCTCGCAGTCTCTCTCGCAGTGTCTCTCGCTGTATCCCTCGCTGTCTCTCTCGCTATTTCCCTAGCAGTCTCTCTCGCAGTTTCTCTCGCTTTCTCCCTCGCATTCTCTCTCGCTGTCTCCCTCGCAGTCTCTCTCGCAGTCTCTCTCGCAGTCTCCCTCGCAGTCTCCCTCGCAGTGTCTCTCTCTGTATCCCTCGCTCTCTCTCTCGCTATTTCCCTAGCAGTCTCTCTCGCAGTTTCTCTCGCTTTCTCCCTCGCAGTCCCTCTCGCAGTCCCTCTCGCTGTCTCCCTCGCAGTCTCTCTCGCAGTCTCTCTCACAGTCTCTCTCGCAGTCTCTCTCGCAGTCTCTCTCGCTGTCTCTCTCGCTGTCTCCCTCGCAGTCTCTCTCGCAGTCTCTCTCGCTGTCTCTCTCGCAGTCTCTCTCGCTTTCTCCCTCGCTCTCTCCCTCGCAGACTCTCTCGCAGACTCTCTCGCTGTCTCCCTCACTGTCTCTCTCGCTGTCTCCCTCGCAGTCTCCCTCGCTGTCTCCCTCGCAGTCTCCCTCGAAGTCTCCCTCGAAGTCACCCTGGATGTCTCTCTCGCAGTCTCTCTCGCATTCTCTTTCGCTGTCTCTTTCGCTGTCTCTCTCGATGTCTCTCTCGTTGTCTCCATCTCAGTCTCCCTCTCAGTCTCCCTCTCAGTCTCTCTCTCAGTCTCTCTCTCAGTCTCTCTCGCATTCTGTCTCGCTGTCTCCCTCGCACTCTCTGGCTTTCTCTCTCGCTTTCTCTCTCGCAGTCCCTCTCACTGTCTCTCTCGCAGTCTCTCTCGCAGTCTCTCTCGCTGTCTCCCTCACAGTCTCCCTCACAGTCTCCCTCGCTGTCTCCCTCGCTGTCTCTCTCGCCGTCTCCCTCGCAGTCTCTCTCGAAGTCTCTCTCGCTGTCTCCCTCGCTGTCTCTCTCGCTCTCTCTCTCGCCGTCGCTCTCACCGTCTCCCTCGCCGTCTCCCTCGCAGTCACTCTCGCAGTCTCTCTCGCTATATCCCTCGCTGTCTCTCTCGCTATCTCCATAGCAGTCTCTCTCGCAGTCTCCCTCACAGTCTCCCTCGCTGTCTCCCTCACAGTCTCTCTCGCTGTCTCCCTCACAGTCTCTCTCGCTGTCTCCCTCGCAGTCACCCTGGATGTCTCTCTCGCAGTCTCTCTCGCATTCTCTTTCGCTGTCTCTCTCGATGTCTCTCTCGTTGTCTCCCTCGCTGTCTCCCTCGCTGTCTCCCTCGCTGTCTCCCTCGCTGTCTCCCTCGCTGTCTCCCTTGCTGTCTCCCTCTCAGTCTCCCTCTCAGTCTCCCTCTCAGTCTCTCTCTCAGTCTCTCTCTCAGTCTCTCTCTCAGTCTCTCTCGCATTCTCTCTCGCTGTCACCCTCGCACTCTCTGGCTTTCTCTCTGGCTTTCTCTCTCGCTTTCTCTCTCGCAGTCCCTCTCACTGTCTCTCTCGCAGTCTCCCTCACAGTCTCTCTCGCTGCCTCTCTCGCTGTCTCTCTCGCCGTCTCCCTCGCAGTCTCTCTCGAAGTCTCTCTCGCTGTCTCTCTCGCTCTCTCTCTCGCCGTCGCCCTCGCCGTCTCCCTCGCCGTCTCCCTCGCAGTCACTCTCGCAGTCTCTCTCGCTGTATCCCTCGCTGTCTCTCTCGCTATCTCCATAGCAGTCTCTCTCGCAGTCTCCCTCGCAGTCTCCCTCGCAGTCTCCATCGCAGTCTCTCTCGCAGTCTCTCTCGCAGTCTCTCTCGCTATCTCCCTCGCTATCTCCCTCGCTGTCTCTCTCGCTGTCTCCCTTGCAGTCTCCCTCGCAGTCTCTCTCGCTTTCTCCCTCGCAGTCTCTCTCGCAGTCTCTCTCGCAGTCACTCTCGCAGTCTCTCTCGCTTTCTCCCTCGCAGTCTCTCTCGCAGTCTCTCTCGCAGTCTCTCTCGCAGTCTCTCTCGCTTTCTCCCTCGCTTTCTCCCTCGCTGTCTCTCTCGCTGTGTCTCTCGCTGTCTCCCTCGCAGTCTCTCTTGCAGTCTCTCTCGCAGTCTCCCTCGCTGTCTCCCTCGCTGTCTCCCTCGCTGTCTCCCTCGCTCTCTCCCTCGCTCTCTCCCTCGCAGTCTCCCTCACTGTCTCCCTTGCCGTCTCTCTCGCTGTCTCCCTTGCCGTCTCCCTCGCTGTCTCCCTCGCTGTCTTCCTCGCAGTTTCTCTCGCTGTCTCCCTTGCTGTCTCCCTTGCTGTCTCCCTTGCTGTCTCCCTCGCTGTCTCCCTCACTGCCTCCCTCGCTGCCTCCCTCGCTGTCTCCCTAGCAGTCGCTCTCGCAGTCTCTCTCGCAGTCTCTCTCGCAGTCTCTCTCGCAGTCTCTCTCGCTGTCTCCCTCGCTGTCTCCCTCGCTGCCTCCCTCGCAGTCTCTCTCGCAGTCTCTCTCGCAGTCTCTCTCGCAGTCTCTCTCGCAGTCTCTCTCGCAGTCTCTCTCGCAGTCTCCCTCGCAGTCTCCCTCGCAGTCTCTCTCGCAGTCTCTCTCGCAGTCTCTCTCGCTGTCTCCCTCGCTGTCTCCCTCGCTGTCTCCCTCGCTGTCTCCCTCGCTGTCTCCCTCGCTGTCTCTCTCGCTGTCTCTCTCGCTGTCTCTCTTGCTGTCTCCCTCGCTGTCTCCCTCGCAGTCTCTCTCGCAGTCTCTCTCGCAGTCTCTCTCGCAGTCTCTCTCGCTGTCTCTATCGCTGTCTCCCTCGCAGTCTCTATCGGTGTCTCCCTCGCAGTCTCTATCGCTGTCTCCCTCGCAGTCTCTCTCGCAGTCTCACTCGCTTTCTCCCTCGCTCTCTCCCTCGCAGGCTCTCTCGCTGTCTCCCTCGCAGTCTCCCTCGCAGTCTCCCTCACAGGCTCTCTCGCTGTCTCCCTCGCAGTCTCTTTCGCTGTCTCTTTCGCTGTCTCTCTCGTTGTCTCTCTCGTTGTCTCTCTCGATGTCTCTCTCATTGTCTCCCTCGCTGTCTCCCTCTCAGTCTCTCTCTCAGTCTCTCTCGCATTCTCTCTCGCTGTCTCCCTCGCACTCTCTGGCTTTCTCTCTCGCTTTCTCTCTCGCAGTCCCTCTCACTGTCTCTCTCGCAGTCTCTCGCAGTCTCTCTCGCTGTCTCCCTCACAGTCTCCCTCACAGTCTCACTCACAGTCTCCCTCACAGTCTCCCTCACAGTCTCTCTCGCTGTCTCTCTCGCTGTCTCTCTCACAGTCTCCCTCACAGTCTCTCTCGCTGTCTCTCTCTCTGTCTCTCTCGCTGTCTCTCTCGCCGTCTCCCTCGCAGTCTCTCTCGAAGTCTCTCTCGCTGTCTCCCTCGCTGTCTCTCTCGCTCTCTCTCTCGCCGTCGCTCTCGCCGTCTCCCTCGCAGTCTCTCTGGAAGTCTCTCTCGCTGTCTCCCTCGCTGTCTCTCCCGCTCTCTCTCTCGCCGTCGCTCTCGCCGTCTCCCTCGCAGTCTCTCTCGAAGTCTCTCTCGCCGTCTCCCTCGCCGTCTCCCTCGCAGTCTCTCTCGCAGTCTCTCTCGAAGTCTCCCTCGCTGTCTCCCTCGCTGTCTCCCTCGCCGTCTCCCTCGCAGTCTCTCTCGCCGTGTCTCTCGCTATATCCCTCACTGTCTCTCTCGCTATTTCCCTAGCAGTCTCTCTCGCAGTTTCACTCGCTGTCTCCCTCGCAGTCTCCCTCGCTGTCTCCCTCGCAGTCTCTCTCGCAGTCTCTCTCGCAGTCTCTCTCGCAGTCTCTCTCGCTGTCTCCCTCACAGTCTCTCTCGCAGTCTCTCTCACAGTCTCTCTCGCAGTCTCTCTCGCTGTCTCCCTCGCAGTCTCTATCGCTGTCTCCCTCGCAGTCTCTCTCGCAGTCTCTCTCGCTTTCTCCCTCGCTCTCTCCCTCGCTCTCTCCCTCGCAGACTCTCTCGCAGACTCTCTCGCTGTCTCCCTCGCTGTCTCCCTCGCTGTCTCCCTCGCTGTCTCCCTCACTGTCTCTCTCGCTGTCTCCCTCACATTCTCTCTCGCTATCTCTCTCGCTGTCTCCCTCGCAGTCTCCCTCGAAGTCACCCTGGATGTCTCTCTCGCAGTCTCTCTCGCATTCTCTTTTGCTGTCTCTCTCGATGTCTCCCTCGCTGTCTCTCTCTCAGTCTCTCTCGCATTCTCTCTCGCTGTCTCCCTCGCACTCTCTGGCTTTCTCTCTCGCTTTCTCTCTCGCAGTCCCTCTCACTGTCTCTCTCGCAGTCTCTCTCGCAGTCTCTCTCGCAGTCTCTCTCGCAGTCTCTCTCGCAGTCTCTCTCGCTGTGTCCCTCACAGTCTCTCTCGCTGTCTCTCTCGCTGTCTCTCTCGCCGTCTCTCTCGCCGTCTCTCTCGAAGTCTCTCTCGCTGTCTCCCTCGCTGTCTCCCTCACTGTCTCTCTCGCTCTCTCTCTCGCCGTCGCTCTCTCCGTCTCCCTCGCCGTCTCCCTCGCAGTCTCTCTCGCAGTCTCTCTCGCTGTATCCCTCGCTGTCTCTCTCGCTATCTCCATAGCAGTCTCTCTCGCAGTCTCCCTCACAGTCTCCCTCGCTGTCTCCCTCACAGTCTCTCTTGCTGTCTCCCTCTCAGTCTCCCTCTCAGTCTCCCTCTCAGTCTCTCTCTCAGTCTCTCTCGCATTCTCTCTCGCTGTCTCCCTCGCTGTCTCCCTCGCACTCTCTGGCTTTCTCTCTGGCTTTCTTTCTCGCTTTCTCTCTCGCAGTCCCTCTCACTGTCTCTCTCGCTGTCTCCCTCACAGTCTCCCTCACAGTCTCTCTCGCTGCCTCTCTCGCTGTCTCTCTCGCCGTCTCCCTCGCAGTCTCTCTCGAAGTCTCTCTCGCTCTCTCTCTCGCCGTCGCCCTCGCCGTCTCCCTCACCGTCTCCCTCGCAGTCTCCCTCGCAGTCTCTCTCGCTATCTCCATAGCAGTCTCTCTCGCAGTCTCCCTCACAGTCTCCCTCGCTGTCTCCCTCGCTGTCTCCCTCGCAGTCTCTCTCGCAGTCTCTCTCGCAGTCTCTCTCGCAGTCTCTCTCGCAGTCTCTCTCGCAGTCTCTCTCGCAGTCTCTCTCGCTGTCTCCCTCGCTGTCTCTCTCGCTGTATCCCTTGCAGTCTCTCTCGCAGTCTCTCTCGCTTTCTCCCTCGCAGTCTCTCTCGCAGTCTCTCTCGCTTTCTCCCTCGCTGTCTCTCTCGCAGTCTCTCTCGCAGTCTCTCTCGCTGTCTCCCTCACTTTCTCCCTCGCTTTCTCCCTCGCTTTCTCCCTCGCTGTCTCTCTCGCTGTCTCTCTCGCTGTCTCTCTTGCTGTCTCTCTCGCTGTCTCTCTCGCTGTCTCCCTCGCAGTCTCTCTTGCAGTCTCTCTCGCTGTCTCCCTCGCTGTCTCCCTCGCTGTCTCCCTCGCTGTGTCCCTCGCTCTCTCCCTCGCAGTCTCCCTCACTGTCTCCCTTGCCGTCTATCTCGCAGTCTCTCTCGCTGTCTTCCTCGCAGTTTCTCTCGCTGTCTCCCTCGCTGTCTCCCTCGCTGTCTCCCTCGCTGTCTCCCTCGCTGTCTCCCTCGCTGCCTCCCTCGCTGTCTCCCTAGCAGTCGCTCTCGCAGTCGCTCTCGCAGTCTCTCTCACAGTCTCTCTCGCTGTCTCCCTCGCTGTCTCCCTCGCTGTCTCCCTCGCTGCCTCCCTCGCAGTATCTCTCGAAGTCTCTCTCGCTGTCTCCCTCGCTGTCTCCCTCGCTGTCTCCCTCGCTGTCTCTCTCGCTCTCTCTCTCGCCGTCTCCCTCGCAGTCTCTCTCGCAGTGTCTCTCGATGTATCCCTCGCTGTCTCTCTCGCTATTTCCCTAGCAGTCTCTCTCGCAGTCTCTCTCGCTGTGTCCCTCACAGTCTCTCTCGCTGTCTCTCTCGCTGTCTCTCTCGCTGTCTCTCTCGCTGTCTCTCTCGCCGTCTCCCTCGCAGTCTCTCTCGAAGTCTCTCTCGCTGTCTCCCTCGCTGTCTCCCTCACTGTCTCTCTCGCTCTCTCTCTCGCCGTCGCTCTCTCCGTCTCCCTCGCCGTCTCCCTCGCAGTCTCTCTCGCAGTCTCTCTCGCTGTATCCCTCGCTGTCTCTCTCGCTATCTCCATAGCAGTCTCTCTCGCAGTCTCCCTCACAGTCTCCCTCGCTGTCTCCCTCACAGTCTCTCTTGCTGTCTCCCTCGCAGTCACCCTGGATGTCTCTCTCGCAGTCTCTCTCGCATTCTCTTTCGCTGTCTCTCTCGATGTCTCTCTCGTTGTCTCCCTCGCTGTCTCCCTCGCTGTCTCCCTCTCAGTCTCCCTCTCAGTCTCCCTCTCAGTCTCTCTCTCAGTCTCTCTCGCATACTCTCTCGCTGTCTCCCTCGCTGTCTCCCTCGCACTCTCTGGCTTTCTCTCTGGCTTTCTCTCTCGCTTTCTCTCTCGCAGTCCCTCTCACTGTCTCTCTCGCTGTCTCCCTCACAGTCTCCCTCACAGTCTCTCTCGCTGCCTCTCTCGCTGTCTCTCTCGCCGTCTCCCTCGCAGTCTCTCTCGAAGTCTCTCTCGCTCTCTCTCTCGCCGTCGCCCTCGCCGTCTCCCTCACCGTCTCCCTCGCAGTCTCTCTCGCAGTCTCTCTCGCTATCTCCATAGCAGTCTCTCTCGCAGTCTCCCTCACAGTCTCCCTCGCTGTCTCCCTCGCTGTCTCCCTCGCAGTCTCTCTCGCAGTCTCTCTCGCAGTCTCTCTCGCAGTCTCTCTCGCAGTCTCTCTCGCAGTCTCTCTCGCAGTCTCTCTCGCTGTCTCCCTCGCTATCTCCCTCGCTGTCTCTCTCGCTGTCTCCCTTGCAGTCTCTCTCGCAGTCTCTCTCGCTTTCTCCCTCGCAGTCTCTCTCGCAGTCTCTCTCGCTTTCTCCCTCGCTGTCTCTCTCGCAGTCTCTCTCGCAGTCTCTCTCGCTGTCTCCCTCACTTTCTCCCTCGCTTTCTCCCTCGCTTTCTCCCTCGCTGTCTCTCTCGCTGTCTCTCTCGCTGTCTCTCTTGCTGTCTCTCTCGCTGTCTCTCTCGCTGTCTCCCTCGCAGTCTCTCTTGCAGTCTCTCTCGCTGTCTCCCTCGCTGTCTCCCTCGCTGTCTCCCTCGCTGTCTCCCTCGCTGTCTCCCTCGCTGTCTCTCTCGCTGTCTCCCTCACATTCTCCCTCACAGTCTCTCTCCCTGCCTCTCTCGCTGTCTCTCTCGCCGTCTCCCTCGCAGTCTCTCTCGAAGTCTCACTCGCTCTCTCTCTCGCCGTCGCCCTCGCCGTCTCCCTCACCGTCTCCCTCGCAGTCTCCCTCGCAGTCTCTCTCGCTATCTCCATAGCAGTCTCTCTCGCAGTCTCCCTCACAGTCTCCCTCGCTGTCTCCCTCGCTGTCTCCCTCGCAGTCTCTCTCGCAGTCTCTCTCGCAGTCTCTCTCGCAGTCTCTCTCGCAGTCTCTCTCGCAGTCTCTCTCGCTGTCTCCCTCGCTATCTCCCTTGCTGTCTCTCTCGCTGTCTCCCTTGCAGTCTCTCTCGCAGTCTCTCTCGCTTTCTCCCTCGCAGTCTCTCTCGCAGTCTCTCTCGCTTTCTCCCTCGCTGTCTCTCTCGCAGTCTCTCTCGCAGTCTCTCTCGCTGTCTCCCTCACTTTCTCCCTCGCTTTCTCCCTCGCTTTCTCCCTCGCTGTCTCTCTCGCTGTCTCTCTCGCTGTCTCTCTGGCTGTCTCTCTCGCTGTCTCTCTCGCTGTCTCCCTCGCAGTCTCTCTTGCAGTCTCTCTCGCTGTCTCCCTCGCTGTCTCCCTCGCTGTCTCCCTCGCTGTCTCCCTCGCTGTCTCCCTCGCTGTGTCCCTCGCTCTCTCCCTCGCAGTCTCCCTCACTGTCTCCCTTGCCATCTCTCTCGCAGTCTCTCTCGCTGTCTTCCTCGCAGTTTCTCTCGCTGTCTCCCTCGCTGTCTCCCTCGCTGTCTCCCTCTCTGTCTCCCTCGCTGTCTCCCTCGCTGCCTCCCTCGCTGTCTCCCTAGCAGTCGCTCTCGCAGTCGCTCTCGCAGTCTCTCTCGCAGTCTTTCTCGCTGTCTCCCTCGCTGTCTCCCTCGCTGTCTCCCTCGCTGCCTCCCTCGCAGTATCTCTCGAAGTCTCTCTCGCTGTCTCCCTCGCTGTCTCCCTCGCTGTCTCCCTCGCTGTCTCTCTCGCTCTCTCTCTCGCCGTCTCCCTCGCAGTCTCTCTCGCAGTGTCTCTCGCTGTATCCCTCGCTGTTTCTCTCGCTATTTCCCTAGCAGTCTCTCTCGCAGTTTCTCTCGCTTTCTCCCTCGCATTCTCTCTCGCTGTCTCCCTCGCAGTCTCTCTCGCAGTCTCTCTCGCAGTCTCTCTCGCAGTCTCTCTCGCAGTCTCCCTCGCAGTCTCCCTCGCAGTGTCTCTCTCTGTATACCTCGCTCTCTCTCTCGCTATTTCCCTAGCAGTCTCTCTCGCAGTTTCTCTCGCTTTCTCCCTCGCAGTCCCTCTCGCTGTCTCCCTCGCAGTCTCTCTCGCAGTCTCTCTCGCAGTCTCTCTCGCAGTCTCTCTCGCAGTCTCTCTCGCAGTCTCTCTCGCTGTCTCTCTCGCTGTCTCCCTCGCAGTCTCTCTCGCAGTCTCTCTCGCAGTCTCTCTCGCTTTCTCCCTCGCTCTCTCCCTCGCAGACTCTCTCGCAGACTCTCTCGCTGTCTCCCTCGCTGTCTCCCTCGCTGTCTCCCTCGCTGTCTCCCTCACTGTCTCTCTCGCTGTCTCCCTCACATTCTCTCTCGCTATCTCTCTCGCTGTCTCCCTCGCAGTCTCCCTCGAAGTCACCCTGGATGTCTCTCTCGCAGTCTCTCTCGCATTCTCTTTTGCTGTCTCTCTCGATGTCTCTCTCGATGTCTCTCTCGCTGTCTCCCTCGCTGTCTCCCTCGCTGTCTCTCTCTCAGTCTCTCTCGCATTCTCTCTCGCTGTCTCCCTCGCACTCTCTGGCTTTCTCTCTCGCTTTCTCTCTCGCAGTCCCTCTCACTGTCTCTCTCGCAGTCTCTCTCGCAGTCTCTCTCGCAGTCTCTCTCGCAGTCTCTCTCGCTGTGTCCCTCACAGTCTCTCTCGCTGTCTCTCTCGCTGTCTCTCTCGCTGTCTCTCTCGCCGTCTCTCTCGCCGTCTCTCTCGCTGTCTCCCTCGCTGTCTCCCTCACTGTCTCTCTCGCTCTCTCTCTCGCCGTCGCTCTCTCCGTCTCCCTCGCCGTCTCCCTCGCAGTCTCTCTCGCAGTCTCTCTCGCTGTATCCCTCGCTGTCTCTCTCGCTATCTCCATAGCAGTCTCTCTCGCAGTCTCCCTCACAGTCTCCCTCGCTGTCTCCCTCACAGTCTCTCTTGCTGTCTCCCTCGCAGTCACCCTGGATGTCTCTCTCGCAGTCTCTCTCGCATTCTCTTTCGCTGTCTCTCTCGATGTCTCTCTCGTTGTCTCCCTCGCTGTCTCCCTCGCTGTCTCCCTCTCAGTCTCCCTCTCAGTCTCTCTCTCAGTCTCTCTCACATTCTCTCTCGCTGTCTCCCTCGCTGTCTCCCTCGCACTCTCTGGCTTTCTCTCTGGCTTTCTTTCTCGCTTTCTCTCTCGCAGTCCCTCTCACTGTCTCTCTCGCTGTCTCCCTCACAGTCTCCCTCACAGTCTCTCTCGCTGCCTCTCTCGCTGTCTCTCTCGCCGTCTCCCTCGCAGTCTCTCTCGAAGTCTCTCTCGCTCTCTCTCTCGCCGTCGCCCTCGCCGTCTCCCTCACCGTCTCCCTCGCAGTCTCCCTCGCAGTCTCTCTCGCTATCTCCATAGCAGTCTCTCTCGCAGTCTCCCTCACAGTCTCCCTCACAGTCTCCCTCGCTGTCTCCCTCGCAGTCTCCCTCGCAGTCTCTCTCGCAGTCTCTCTCGCAGTCTCTCTCGCAGTCTCTCTCGCAGTCTCTCTCGCAGTCTCTCTCGCTGTCTCCCTCGCTGTCTCTCTCGCTGTCTCCCGTGCAGTCTCTCTCGCAGTCTCTCTCGCTTTCTCCCTCGCAGTCTCTCTCGCAGTCTCTCTCGCTTTCTCCCTCGCTGTCTCTCTCGCAGTCTCTCTCGCAGTCTCTCTCGCTGTCTCCCTCACTTTCTCCCTCGCTTTCTCCCTCGCTGTCTCTCTCGCTGTCTCTCTCGCTGTCTCTCTTGCTGTCTCTCTCGCTGTCTCTCTCGCTGTCTCTCTCGCTGTCTCCCTCGCAGTCTCTCTTGCAGTCTCTCTCGCTGTCTCCCTCACTGTCTCCCTCGCTGTCTCCCTCGCTGTCTCCCTCGCTGTGTCCCTCGCTCTCTCCCTCGCAGTCTCCCTCACTGTCTCCCTTGCCGTCTCTCTCGCAGTCTCTCTCGCTGTCTTCCTCGCAGTTTCTCTCGCTGTCTCCCTCGCTGTCTCCCTCGCTGTCTCCCTCGCTGTCTCCCTCGCTGTCTCCCTCGCTGTCTCCCTCGCTGTCTCCCTCGCTGCCTCCCTCGCTGTCTCCCTAGCAGTCGCTCTCGCAGTCGCTCTCGCAGTCTCTCTCACAGTCTCTCTCGCTGTCTCCCTCGCTGTCTCCCTCGCTGTCTCCCTCGCTGCCTCCCTCGCAGTATCTCTCGAAGTCTCTCTCGCTGTCTCCCTCGCTGTCTCCCTCGCTGTCTCCCTCGCTGTCTCTCTCGCTCTCTCTCTCGCCGTCTCCCTCGCAGTCTCTCTCGCAGTGTCTCTCGCTGTATCCCTCGCTGTCTCTCTCGCTATTTCCCTAGCAGTCTCTCTCGCAGTCTCTCTCGCTGTGTCCCTCACAGTCTCTCTCGCTGTCTCTCTCGCTGTCTCTCTCGCTGTCTCTCTCGCCGTCTCCCTCGCAGTCTCTCTCGAAGTCTCTCTCGCTGTCTCCCTCGCTGTCTCCCTCACTGTCTCTCTCGCTCTCTCTCTCGCCGTCGCTCTCTCCGTCTCCCTCGCCGTCTCCCTCGCAGTCTCTCTCGCAGTCTCTCTCGCTGTATCCCTCGCTGTCTCTCTCGCTATCTCCATAGCAGTCTCTCTCGCAGTCTCCCTCACAGTCTCCCTCGCTGTCTCCCTCACAGTCTCTCTTGCTGTCTCCCTCGCAGTCACCCTGGATGTCTCTCTCGCAGTCTCTCTCGCATTCTCTTTCGCTGTCTCTCTCGTTGTCTCTCTCGTTGTCTCCCTCGCTGTCTCCCTCGCTGTCTCCCTCTCAGTCTCCCTCTCAGTCTCCCTCTCAGTCTCCCTCTCAGTCTCCCTCTCAGTCTCTCTCTCAGTCTCTCTCGCATACTCTCTCGCTGTCTCCCTCGCTGTCTCCCTCGCACTCTCTGGCTTTCTCTCTGGCTTTCTCTCTCGCTTTCTCTCTCGCAGTCCCTCTCACTGTCTCTCTCGCTGTCTCCCTCACAGTCTCCCTCACAGTCTCTCTCGCTGCCTCTCTCGCTGTCTCTCTCGCCGTCTCCCTCGCAGTCTCTCTCGAAGTCTCTCTCGCTCTCTCTCTCGCCGTCGCCCTCGCCGTCTCCCTCACCGTCTCCCTCGCAGTCTCCCTCGCAGTCTCTCTCGCTATCTCCATAGCAGTCTCTCTCGCAGTCTCCCTCACAGTCTCCCTCGCTGCCTCCCTCGCTGTCTCCCTCGCAGTCTCTCTCGCAGTCTCTCTCGCAGTCTCTCTCGCAGTCTCTCTCGCAGTCTCTCTCGCAGTCTCTCTCGCTGTCTCCCTCGCTATCTCCCTCGCTGTCTCTCTCGCTGTCTCCCTTGCAGTCTCTCTCGCAGTCTCTCTCGCTTTCTCCCTCGCAGTCTCTCTCGCAGTCTCTCTCGCTTTCTCCCTCGCTGTCTCTCTCGCAGTCTCTCTCGCAGTCTCTCTCGCTGTCTCCCTCACTTTCTCCCTCGCTTTCTCCCTCGCTTTCTCCCTCGCTGTCTCTCTCGCTGTCTCTCTCGCTGTCTCTCTTGCTGTCTCTCTCGCTGTCTCTCTCGCTGTCTCCCTCGCAGTCTCTCTTGCAGTCTCTCTCGCTGTCTCCCTCGCTGTCTCCCTCGCTGTCTCCCTCGCTGTCTCCCTCGCTGTCTCCCTCGCTGTCTCTCTCGCTGTCTCCCTCACAGTCTCCCTCACAGTCTCTCTCCCTGCCTCTCTCGCTGTCTCTCTCGCCGTCTCCCTCGCAGTCTCTCTCGAAGTCTCTCTCGCTCTCTCTCTCGCCGTCGCCCTCGCCGTCTCCCTCACCGTCTCCCTCGCAGTCTCCCTCGCAGTCTCTCTCGCTATCTCCATAGCAGTCTCTCTCGCAGTCTCCCTCACAGTCTCCCTCGCTGTCTCCCTCGCTGTCTCCCTCGCAGTCTCTCTCGCAGTCTCTCTCGCAGTCTCTCTCGCAGTCTCTCTCGCAGTCTCTCTCGCAGTCTCTCTCGCAGTCTCTCTCACAGTCTCTCTCGCAGTCTCTCTCGCTGTCTCCCTCGCTATCTCCCTCGCTGTCTCTCTCGCTGTCTCCCTTGCAGTCTCTCTCGCAGTCTCTCTCGCTTTCTCCCTCGCAGTCTCTCTCGCAGTCTCTCTCGCTTTCTCCCTCGCTGTCTCTCTCGCAGTCTCTCTCGCAGTCTCTCTCGCTGTCTCCCTCACTTTCTCCCTCGCTTTCTCCCTCGCTTTCTCCCTCGCTGTCTCTCTCGCTGTCTCTCTCGCTGTCTCTCTTGCTGTCTCTCTCGCTGTCTCTCTCGCTGTCTCCCTCGCAGTCTCTCTTGCAGTCTCTCTCGCTGTCTCCCTCGCTGTCTCCCTCGCTGTCTCCCTCGCTGTCTCCCTCGCTGTGTCCCTCGCTCTCTCCCTCGCAGTCTCCCTCACTGTCTCCCTTGCCGTCTCTCTCGCAGTCTCTCTCGCTGTCTTCCTCGCAGTTTCTCTCGCTGTCTCCCTCGCTGTCTCCCTCGCTGTCTCCCTCTCTGTCTCCCTCGCTGTCTCCCTCGCTGCCTCCCTCGCTGTCTCCCTAGCAGTCGCTCTCGCAGTCGCTCTCGCAGTCGCTCTCGCAGTCTCTCTCGCAGTCTCTCTCGCTGTCTCCCTCGCTGTCTCCCTCGCTGTCTCCCTCGCTGCCTCCCTCGCAGTATCTCTCGAAGTCTCTCTCGCTGTCTCCCTCGCTGTCTCCCTCGCTGTCTCCCTCGCTGTCTCTCTCGCTCTCTCTCTCGCCGTCTCCCTCGCAGTCTCTCTCGCAGTGTCTCTCGCTGTATCCCTCGCTGTTTCTCTCGCTATTTCCCTAGCAGTCTCTCTCGCAGTTTCTCTCGCTTTCTCCCTCGCATTCTCTCTCGCTGTCTCCCTCGCAGTCTCTCTCGCAGTCTCTCTCGCAGTCTCTCTCGCAGTCTCTCTCGCAGTCTCCCTCGCAGTCTCCCTCGCAGTGTCTCTCTCTGTATACCTCGCTCTCTCTCTCGCTATTTCCCTAGCAGTCTCTCTCGCAGTTTCTCTCGCTTTCTCCCTCGCAGTCCCTCTCGCTGTCTCCCTCGCAGTCTCTCTCGCAGTCTCTCTCGCAGTCTCTCTCACAGTCTCTCTCGCAGTCTCTCTCGCAGTCTCTCTCGCTGTCTCTCTCGCTGTCTCCCTCGCAGTCTCTCTCGCAGTCTCTCTCGCAGTCTCTCTCGCTTTCTCCCTCGCTCTCTCCCTCGCAGACTCTCTCGCAGACTCTCTCGCTGTCTCCCTCACTGTCTCTCTCGCTGTCTCCCTCGCAGACTCTCTCGCTGTCTCCCTCGCAGTCTCCCTCGAAGTCTCCCTCGAAGTCACCCTGGATGTCTCTCTCGCAGTCTCTCTCGCATTCTCTTTCGCTGTCTCTTTCGCTGTCTCTCTCGATGTCTCTCTCGTTGTCTCCCCCTCAGTCTCCCTCTCAGTCTCCCTCTCAGTCTCTCTCTCAGTCTCTCTCTCAGTCTCTCTCTCAGTCTCTCTCTCAGTCTCTCTCGCATTCTGTCTCGCTGTCTCCCTCGCACTCTCTGGCTTTCTCTCTCGCTTTCTCTCTCGCAGTCCCTCTCACTGTCTCTCTCGCAGTCTCTCTCGCAGTCTCTCTCGCAGTCTCTCTCGCTGTCTCCCTCACAGTCTCCCTCACAGTCTCCCTCACAGTCTCCCTCACTGTCTCCCTCGCTGTCTCTCTCGCCGTCTCCCTCGCAGTCTCTCTCGAAGTCTCTCTCGCTGTCTCCCTCGCTGTCTCTCTCACTCTCTCTCTCGCCGTCGCTCTCACCGTCTCCCTCGCCGTCTCCCTTGCAGTCACTCTCGCAGTCTCTCTCGCTGTATCCGTCGCTGTCTCTCTCGCTATCTCCATAGCAGTCTCTCTCGCAGTCTCCCTCACAGTCTCCCTCGCTGTCTCCCTCGCTGTCTCCCTCACAGTCTCTCTCGCTGTCTCCCTCACAGTCTCTCTCGCTGTCTCCCTCGCAGTCACCCTGGATGTCTCTCTCGCAGTCTCTCTCGCATTCTCTTTCGCTGTCTCTCTCGATGTCTCTCTCGTTGTCTCCCTCGCTGTCTCCCTTGCTGTCTCCCTCGCTGTCTCCCTCGCTGTCTCCCTTGCTGTCTCCCTCTCAGTCTCCCTCTCAGTCTCCCTCTCAGTCTCTCTCTCAGTCTCTCTCTCAGTCTCTATCTCAGTCTCTCTCGCATTCTCTCTCGCTGTCACCCTCGCACTCTCTGGCTTTCTCTCTGGCTTTCTCTCTGGCTTTCTCTCTCGCAGTCCCTCTCACTGTCTCTCTCGCAGTCTCCCTCACAGTCTCTCTCGCTGCCTCTCTCGCTGTCTCTCTCGCCGTCTCCCTCGCAGTCTCTCTCGAAGTCTCTCTCGCTGTCTCTCTCGCTCTCTCTCTCGCCGTCGCCCTCGCCGTCTCCCTCGCCGTCTCCCTCGCTGTCTACCTCGCAGTCACTCTCGCAGTCTCTCTCGCTGTATCCCTCGCTGTCTCTCTCGCTATCTCCATAGCAGTCTCTCTCGCAGTCTCCCTCGCAGTCTCCCTCGCAGTCTCCATCGCAGTCTCTCTCGCAGTCTCTCTCGCAGTCTCTCTCGCTATCTCCCTCGCTATCTCCCTCGCTGTCTCTCTCGCTGTCTCCCTTGCAGTCTCCCTCGCAGTCTCTCTCGCTTTCTCCCTCGCAGTCTCTCTCGCAGTCTCTCTCGCAGTCACTCTCGCAGTCTCTCTCGCTTTCTCCCTCGCAGTCTCTCTCGCAGTCTCTCTCGCAGTCTCTCTCGCAGTCTCTCTCGCAGTCTCTCTCGCAGTCTCTCTCGCTGTCTCTCTCGCTCTCTCTCTCGCCGTCGCCCTCGCCGTCTCCCTCGCCGTCTCCCTCGCCGTCTCCCTCGCTGTCTACCTCGCAGTCACTCTCGCAGTCTCTCTCGCTGTATCCCTCGCTGTCTCTCTCGCTATCTCCATAGCAGTCTCTCTCGCAGTCTCCCTCGCAGTCTCCCTCGCAGTCTCCATTGCAGTCTCTCTCGCAGTCTCTCTCGCAGTCTCTCTCGCTATCTCCCTCGCTATCTCCCTCGCTGTCTCTCTCGCTGTCTCCCTTGCAGTCTCCCTCGCAGTCTCTCTCGCTTTCTCCCTCGCAGTCTCTCTCGCAGTCTCTCTCGCAGTCACTCTCGCAGTCTCTCTCGCTTTCTCCCTCGCAGTCTCTCTCGCAGTCTCTCTCGCAGTCTCTCTCGCAGTCTCTCTCGCTGTCTCCCTCGCTTTCTCCCTCGCTTTCTCCCTCGCTGTCTCTCTCGCTGTGTCTCTCGCTGTCTCCCTCGCAGTCTCTCTTGCAGTCTCTCTCGCCGTCTCCCTCGCTGTCTCCCTCGCTGTCTCCCTTGCTGTCTCCCTCGCTCTCTCCCTCGCAGTCTCCCTCTCTGTCTCCCTTGCCGTCTCTCTCGCTGTCTCCCTTGCCGTCTCCCTCGCTGTCTCCCTCGCTGTCTTCCTCGCAGTTTCTCTCGCTGTCTCCCTTGCTGTCTCCCTCGCTGTCTCCCTCGCTGTCTCCCTCGCTGCCTCCCTCGCTGTCTCCCTAGCAGTCGCTCTCGCAGTCTCTCTCGCAGTCTCTCTCGCAGTCTCTCTCGCTGTCTCCCTCGCTGTCTCCCTCGCTGTCTCCCTCGCTGTCTCCCTCGCTGTCTCCCTCGCTGCCTCCCTCGCTGTCTCTCTCGCTGTCTCTCTCGCTGTCTCTCTCGCTGTCTCCCTCGCTGTCTCCCTCGCTGTCTCTCTCGCTCTCTCTCTCGCCGTCTCCCTCGCAGTCTCTCTCGCAGTGTCTCTCGCTGTATCCCTCGCTGTCTCTCTCGCTATTTCCCTAGCAGTCTCTCTCGCAGTTTCTCTCGCTGTCTCCCTCGCAGTCTCTCTCGCTGTCTCCCTCGCAGTCTCTCTCGCAGTCTCTCTCGCAGTCTCTCTCGCAGTCTCTCTCGCTGTCTCCCTCGCTGTCTCCCTCACAGTCTCTCTCGCAGTCTCTCTCACAGTCTCTCTCGCAGTCTCTCTCGCTGTCTCCCTCGCAGTCTCTATCGCTGTCTCCCTCGCAGTCTCTCTCGCAGTCTCTCTCGCTTTCTCCCTCGCTTTCTCCCTCGCTCTCTCCCTCGCAGACTCTCTCGCTGTCTCCCTCGCTGTCTCCCTCGCTGTCTCCCTCGCTGTCTCCCTCACTGTCTCTCTCGCTGTCTCCCTCACATTCTCTCTCGCTGTCTCTCTCGCTGTCTCCCTCGCAGTCTCCCTCGCAGTCTCCCTCGAAGTCTCCCTCGAAGTCTCCCTCGAAGTCACCCTGGATGTCTCTCTCGCAGTCTCTCTCGCATTCTCTTTTGCTGTCTCTCTCGATGTCTCTCTCGATGTCTCTCTCGCTGTCTCCTTCGCTGTCTCCCTCTCAGTCTCTCTCTCAGTCTCTCTCGCATTCTCTCTCGCTGTCTCCCTCGCACTCTCTGGCTTTCTCTCTCGCTTTCTCTCTCGCAGTCCCTCTCACTGTCTCTCTCGCAGTCTCTCTCGCAGTCTCTCTCGCAGTCTTTCTCGCAGTCTCTCTCGCAGTCTCTCTCGCAGTCTCTCTCGCTGTGTCCCTCACAGTCTCTCTCGCTGTCTCTCTCGCTGTCTCTCTCGCCGTCTCCCTCGCAGTCTCTCTCGAAGTCTCTCTCGCTGTCTCCCTCGCTGTCTCCCTCGCTGTCTCTCTCGCTCTCTCTCTCGCCGTCGCTCTCTCCGTCTCCCTCGCCGTCTCCCTCGCAGTCTCTCTCGCTGTATCCCTCGCTGTCTCTCTCGCTATCTCCATAGCAGTCTCTCTCGCAGTCTCCCTCACAGTCTCCCTCGCTGTCTCCCTCACAGTCTCTCTTGCTGTCTCCCTCGCAGTCACCCTGGATGTCTCTCTCGCAGTCTCTCTTGCATTCTCTTTCGCTGTCTCTCTCGATGTCTCTCTCGTTGTCTCCCTCGCTGTCTCCCTCGCTGTCTCCCTCTCAGTCTCCCTCTCAGTCTCCCTCTCAGTCTCCCTCTCAGTCTCCCTCTCAGTCTCTCTCTCAGTCTCTCTCGCTGTCTCCCTCGCTGTCTCCCTCGCACTCTCTGGCATTCTCTCTCGCTTTCTCTCTCGCAGTCCCTCTCACTGTCTCTCTCGCTGTCTCCCTCACAGTCTCCCTCACAGTCTCTCTCGCTGCCTCTCTCGCCGTCTCTCTCGCCGTCTCCCTCGCAGTCTCTCTCGAAGTCTCTCTCGCTCTCTCTCTCGCCGTCGCCCTCGCCGTCTCCCTCGCCGTCTCCCTCGCAGTCTCTCTCGCTATCTCCATAGCAGTCTCTCTCGCAGTCTCCCTCACAGTCTCCCTCGCTGTCTCCCTCGCTGTCTCCCTCGCAGTCTCTCTCGCAGTCTCTCTCGCAGTCTCTCTTGCAGTCTCTCTCGCAGTCTCTCTCGCAGTCTCTCTCGCTGTCTCCCTCGCTATCTCCCTCGCTGTCTCTCTCGCTGTCTCCCTTGCAGTCTCTCTCGCAGTCTCTCTCGCTTTCTCCCTCGCAGTCTCTCTCGCAGTCTCTCTCGCTTTCTCCCTCGCTGTCTCTCTCGCAGTCTCTCTCGCAGTCTCTCTCGCTGTCTCCCTCACTTTCTCCCTCGCTTTCTCCCTCGCTTTCTCCCTCGCTGTCTCTCTCGCTGTCTCTCTCGCTGTCTCTCTTGCTGTCTCTCTCGCTGTCTCTCTCGCTGTCTCCCTCGCAGTCTCTCTTGCAGTCTCTCTCGCTGTCTCCCTCGCTGTCTCCCTCGCTGTCTCCCTCGCTGTCTCCCTCGCTGTGTCCCTCGCTCTCTCCCTCGCAGTCTCCCTCACTGTCTCCCTTGCCGTCTCTCTCGCAGTCTCTCTCGCTGTCTTCCTCGCAGTTTCTCTCGCTGTCTCCCTCGCTGTCTCCCTCGCTGTCTCCCTCGCTGTCTCCCTCGCTGTCTCCCTCGCTGTCTCCCTCGCTGCCTCCCTCGCTGTCTCCCTAGCAGTCGCTCTCGCAGTCGCTCTCGCAGTCTCTCTCGCAGTCTCTCTCGCAGTCTCTCTCGCTGTCTCCCTCGCTGTCTCCCTCGCTGTCTCCCTCGCTGCCTCCCTCGCAGTATCTCTCGAAGTCTCCCTCGCTGTCTCCCTCGCTGTCTCCCTCGCTGTCTCCCTCACTGTCTCTCTCGCTCTCTCTCTCGCCGTCTCCCTCGCAGTCTCTCTCGCAGTGTCTCTCGCTGTATCCCTCGCTGTCTCTCTCGCTATTTCCCTAGCAGTCTCTCTCGCAGTTTCTCTCGCTTTCTCCCTCGCATTCTCTCTCGCTGTCTCCCTCGCAGTCTCTCTCGCAGTCTCTCTCGCAGTCTCTCTCGCAGTCTCTCTCGCAGTCTCCCTCGCAGTCTCCCTCGCAGTGTCTCTCTCTGTATCCCTCGCTCTCTCTCTCGCTATTTCCCTAGCAGTCTCTCTCGCAGTTTCTCTCGCTTTCTCCCTCGCAGTCCCTCTCGCTGTCTCCCTCGCAGTCTCTCTCGCAGTCTCTCTCACAGTCTCTCTCGCAGTCTCTCTCGCAGTCTCTCTCGCTGTCTCTCTCACTGTCTCTCTCACTGTCTCTCTCGCTGTCTCCCTCGCAGTCTCTCTCGCAGTCTCTCTCGCAGTCTCTCTCGCTTTCTCCCTCGCTCTCTCCCTCGCAGACTCTCTCGCAGACTCTCTCGCTGTCTCCCTCACTGTCTCTCTCGCTGTCTCCCTCGCAGTCTCTCTCGCAGTCTCCCTCGCAGTCTCCCTCGAAGTCTCCCTCGAAGTCACACTGGATGTCTCTCTCGCAGTCTCTCTCGCATTCTCTTTTGCTGTCTCTTTTGCTGTCTCTTTCGCTGTCTCTCTCGATGTCTCTCTCGTTGTCTCCCTCTCAGTCTCCCTCTCAGTCTCCCTCTCAGTCTCTCTCTCAGTCACTCTCTCAGTCTCTCTCGCATTCTGTCTCGCTGTCTCCCTCGCACTCTCTGGCTTTCTCTCTCGCTTTCTCTCTCGCAGTCCCTCTCACTGTCTCTCTCGCAGTCTCTCTCGCAGTCTCTCTCGCAGTCCCTCTCGCTGTCTCCCTCACAGTCTCCCTCACAGTCTCCCTCACTGTCTCCCTCGCTGTCTCTCTCGCCGTCTCCCTCGCAGTCTCTCTCGAAGTCTCTCTCGCTGTCTCTCTCGCTGTCTCCCTCGCTGTCTCTCTCGCTCTCTCTCTCGCCGTCGCTCTCACCGTCTCCCTCGCCATCTCCCTCGCAGTCACTCTCGCAGTCTCTCTCGCTGTATCCGTCGCTGTCTCTCTCGCTATCTCCATAGCAGTCTCTCTCGCAGTCTCCCTCACAGTCTCCCTCGCTGTCTCCCTCACAGTCTCTCTCGCTGTCTCCCTCACAGTCTCTCTCGCTGTCTCCCTCGCAGTCACCCTGGATGTCTCTCTCGCAGTCTCTCTCGCATTCTCTTTCGCTGTCTCTCTCGATGTCTCTCTCGTTGTCTCCCTCGCTGTCTCCCTCGCTGTCTCCCTCGCTGTCTCACTCGCTGTCTCCCTTGCTGTCTCCCTCTCAGTCTCCCTCTCAGTCTCTCTCTCAGTCTCTCTCTCAGTCTCTCTCTCAGTCTCTCTCGCATTCTCTCTCGCTGTCACCCTCGCACTCTCTGGCTTTCTCTCTGGCTTTCTCTCTCGCTTTCTCTCTCGCAGTCCCTCTCACTGTCTCTCTCGCAGTCTCCCTCACAGTCTCTCTCGCTGCCTCTCTCGCTGTCTCTCTCGCCGTCTCCCTCGCAGTCTCTCTCGAAGTCTCTCTCGCTGTCTCTCTCGCTCTCTCTCTCGCCGTCGCCCTCGCCGTCTACCTCGCAGTCACTCTCGCAGTCTCTCTCGCTGTATCCCTCGCTGTCTCTCTCGCTATCTCCATAGCAGTCTCTCTCGCAGTCTCTCTCGCAGTCTCCCTCGCAGTCTCCCTCGCAGTCTCCCTCGCAGTCTGCATCGCAGTCTCCCTCGCAGTCTCTCTCGCAGTCTCTCTCGCTATCTCCCTCGCTATCTCCCTCGCTGTCTCTCTCGCTGTCTCCCTTGCAGTCTCCCTCGCAGTCTCTCTCGCTTTCTCCCTCGCAGTCTCTCTCGCAGTCACTCTCGCAGTCTCTCTCACTTTCTCCCTCGCAGTCTCTCTCGCAGTCTCTCTCGCAGTCTCTCTCGCAGTCTCTCTCGCTGTCTCCCTCGCTTTCTCCCTCGCTTTCTCCCTCGCTGTCTCTCTCGCTGTCTCCCTCGCTGTCTCCCTCGCAGTCTCTCTTGCAGTCTCTCTCGCCGTCTCCCTCGCTGTCTCCCTCGCTGTCTCCCTCGCTGTCTCCCTCGCTGTCTCCCTCGCTGTCTTCCTCGCAGTTTCTCTCGCTGTCTCCCTTGCTGTCTCCCTCGCTGTCTCCCTCGCTGTCTCCCTCGCTGTCTCCCTCGCTGCCTCCCTCGCTGTCTCCCTAGCAGTCGCTCTCGCAGTCTCTCTCGCAGTCTCTCTCGCAGTCTCTCTCGCTGTCTCCCTCGCTGTCTCCCTCGCTGTCTCCCTCGCTGTCTCCCTCGCTGCCTCCCTCGCAGTCTCTCTCGAAGTCTCTCTCGCTGTCTCCCTCGCTGTCTCCCTCGCTGTCTCTCTCGCTCTCTCTCTCGCCGTCTCCCTCGCAGTCTCTCTCGCAGTGTCTCTCGCTGTATCCCTCGCTGTATCCCTCGCTGTCTCTCTCGCTATTTCCCTAGCAGTCTCTCTCGCAGTTTCTCTCGCTGTCTCCCTCGCAGTCTCCCTCGCAGTCTCCCTCGCAGGCTCTCTCGCTGTCTCCCTCGCAGTCTCTCTCGCATTCTCTTTCGCTGTCTCTCTCGTTGTCTCTCTCGTTGTCTCTCTCGATGTCTCTCTCATTGTCTCCCTCGCTGTCTCCCTCTCAGTCTCTCTCTCATTCTCTCTCGCATTCTCTCTCGCTGTCTCCCTCGCACTCTCTGGCTTTCTCTCTCGCTTTCTCTCTCGCAGTCCCTCTCACTGTCTCTCTCGCAGTCTCTCTCGCAGTCTCTCTCGCTGTCTCCCTCACAGTCTCCCTCACAGTCTCCCTCACAGTCTCCCTCACAGTCTCTCTCGCTGTCTCTCTCGCTGTCTCTCTCACAGTCTCTCTCGCTGTCTCTCTCGCTGTCTCTCTCGCTGTCTCTCTCGCCGTCTCCCTCGCAGTCTCTCTCGAAGTCTCTCTCGCTGTCTCCCTCGCTGTCTCTCTCGCTCTCTCTCTCGCCGTCGCTCTCGCCGTCTCCCTCGCAGTCTCTCTCGAAGTCTCTCTCGCTGTCTCCCTCGCTGTCTCTCCCGCTCTCTCTCTCGCCGTCGCTCTCGCCGTCTCCCTCGCAGTCTCTCTCGAAGTCTCTCTCGCCGTCTCCCTCGCAGTCTCTCTCGAAGTCTCCCTCGCTGTCTCCCTCGCTGTCTCCCTCGCTGTCTCTCTCGCTCTCTCTCTCGCCGTCTCCCTCGCCGTCTCCCTCGCAGTCACTCTCGCAGTCACTCTCGCAGTCTCTCTCGCTGTATCCCTCGCTGTCTCTCTCGCTATCTCCATAGCAGTCTCTCTCGCAGTCTCCCTCACAGTCTCTCTCGCTGTCTCCCTCGCAGTCACCCTGGATGTCTCTCTCGCAGTCTCTCTTGCATTCTCTTTTGCTGTCTCTCTCGATGTCTCTCTCGATGTCTCTCTCGATGTCTCTCTCGTTGTCTCCCTCGCTGTCTCCCTCGCTGTCTCCCTCTCAGTCTCTCTCTCAGTCTCTCTCTCAGTCTCTCTCGCATTCTATCTCGCTGTCTCCCTCGCTGTCTCCCTCGCACTCTCTGGCTTTCTCTCTGGCTTTCTCTCTCGCAGTCCCTCTCACTGTCTCTCTCGCAGTCTCTCTCGCAGTCTCTCTCGCAGTCCCTCTCACTGTCTCTCTCGCAGTCCCTCTCACTGTCTCTCTCGCAGTCCCTCTCACTGTCTCTCTCGCAGTCTCCCTCACAGTCTCCCTCGCAGTCTCTCTCGCAGTCTCTCTCGAAGTCTCTCTCGAAGTCTCTCTCTCTGTCTCCCTCGCTGTCTCTCTCGCTCTCTCTCTAGCCATCGCCCTCGCCGTCTCCCTCGCAGTCACTCTCGCAGTCTCTCTCGCTGTATCCCTCGCTGTCTCTCTCGCTATCTCCATAGCAGTCTCTCTCGCAGTCTCCCTCACAGTCTCCCTCGCTGTCTCCCTCACAGTCTCTCTCGCAGTCTCTCTCGCAGTCTCTCTCGCAGTCTCTCTCGCAGTCTCTCTCGCTGTCTCCCTCGCTGTCTCTCTCGCTGTCTCCCTTGCAGTCTCCCTCGCAGTCTCTCTCGCTTTCTCCCTCGCAGTCTCTCTCGCTTTCTCCCTCGCAGTCTCTCTCGCAGTCTACCTCGCAGTTTCTCTCACTGTCTCCCTCGCTGTCTCCCTTGCAGTCTCTCTTGCAGTCTCCCTCGCTGTCTCCCTCGCTGTCTCCCTTGCTGTCTCCCTCGCTGTCTCTCTCGCAGTCTCCCTCGCTATCTCCCTCGCTGTCTCCCTCGCTGTCTCACGCGATCTCTCTCGCATTCTCTCTCGTTGTCTCCCTCGCAGTCTCTCTCGCTGTGTCCCTCGCAGTCTCTCTTACAGGCTCTGTCGCTGTCTCTGTCGCTGTCTCTGTCGCTGTCTCCCTCGCTGTCTCCCTCGCTGCCTCCCTCGCAGTCTCTCTCTAAGTCTCTCTCTAAGTCTCTCTCGCTGTCTCCCTCGCTGTCTCCCTCGCTGTCTCCCTCGCCGTCTCCCTCGCCGTCTCCCTGGCCGTCTCCCTGGCCGTCTCCCTGGCCGTCTCCCTGGCCGTCTCCCTGGCCGTCTCCCTGGCAGTCTCCCTCGCAGTCTCCCTCGCAGTCTCTCTCGCAGTCTCTCTCGCTGTCTCTCTCCATGTACTCTCGCTGTCTCCCTCGCTGTCTCACTCACTCTATCCCTCGCTGTATCTCTCGCAGTCTCTCTCGCTGTCTCTCTCGCTGTCTCTCTCGCTGTCTCTCTCGCTGTCTCCCTCGCTGTCTCCCTCGCTCTCTCCCTCGCTGTCTCTCTCGCCGTCTCTCTCGCCGTCTCTCTCTCCATCTCTCTCTCCATCTCTCTCGCCATCTCTCGCGCAGTCTCCCTCGCTGTCTCCCTCGCTGTCTCCCTCGCTGTCTCCCTCGCTGTCTCCCTCGCTGTCTCCCTCGCTGTCTCCCTCGCAGTCTCTCTCGCAGTCTCTCTCGCAGTCTCTCTCGCAGTCTCTCTCGCAGTCTCCCTCGCTGTCTCCCTCCCAGACTCTCTCGCAGTCTCCCTCCCAGTCTCTCTCGCAGTCTCTCTTGCTGTCCCTCTCGCAGTCTCTCTCGCTGTCCCTCTCGCAGTCTCTCTCGCTGTCTCCCACGCTGTCTCCCTCGCAGTCTCTCTCGCAGTCTCTCTCGCAGTCTCTCTCACTGTCTCCCTCGCTTTCTCCCTCGCTGTCTCCCTCGCAGTCTCCATTGCAGTCTCTCTCGCTGTCTCCCTCGCTGTCTCCCTCGCTGTCTCCCTCGCTGTCTCCCTCGCTGTGTCCCTCGCTGTGTCCCTCGCTGTGTCCCTCGCTCTCTCCCTCGCAGTCTCCCTCGCTGTCTCCCTCGCTGTCTCCCTCGCCGTCTCTCTCGCCGTCTCTCTCGCCGTCTTCCTCGCAGTTTCTCTCGCTGTCTCCCTCGCTGTCTCCCTCGCTGTCTCCCTCGCTGCCTCCCTCGCTGTCTCCCTAGCAGTCGCTCTCGCAGTCTCTCTCGCAGTCTCTCTCGCAGTCTCTCTCGCAGTCTCCCTCGCTGTCTCCCTCGCTGTCTCCCTCGCTGTCTCCCTCGCTGTCTCCCTCGCTGCCTCCCTCGCAGTCTCCCTCGCAGTCTCCCTCGCTGTCTCTCTCGAAGTCTCTCTCGCTGTCTCCCTCGCTGTCTCCCTCGCTGTCTCCCTCGCTGTCTCCCTCGCTCTCTCCCTCGCTCTCTCCCTCGCTCTCTCCCTCGCTCTCTCTCTCGCCGTCTCCCTCGCAGACTCTCTCGCTGTATCCCTCGCTGTCTCTCTCGCTATTTCCCTAGCAGTCTCTCTCGCAGTTTCACTCGCTGTCTCCCTCGCAGTCTCTCTCGCAGTCTCTCTCGCAGTCTCTCTCGCAGTCTCTCTCGCAGTCTCTCTCGCTGTCTCCCTCGCAGTCTCTCTCGCTGTCTCCCTCGCAGTCTCTCTCACAGTCTCTCTCGCAGTCTCTCTCGCTGTCTCCCTCGCAGTCTCTATCGCTGTCTCCCTCGCAGTCTCTCTCGCAGTCTCTCTCGCAGTCTCTCTCGCTTTCTCCCTCGCTCTCTCACTCGCAGACTCTCTCACTGTCTCCCTCGCAGTCTCCCTCGCTGTCTCCCTCGCTGTCTCTCTCGCTGTCTCTCTCGCTGTCTCTCTCGCTGTCTCTCTCGCTGTCTTCCTCGCAGTCTCTCTTGCAGTCTCTCTTGCAGTCTCTCTCGCTGTCTCCCTCGCTGTCTCCCTCGCTGTCTCCCTCGCTGTCTCCCTCGCTGTGTCCCTCGCTCTCTCCCTCGCCGTCTCCCTCGCCGTCTCTCTCGCAGTCTCTCTCGCTGTCTTCCTCGCAGTTTCTCTCGCTGTCTCCCTCGCTGTCTCCCTCGCTGTCTCCCTCGCTGCCTCCCTCGCTGTCTCCCTAGCAGACGCTCTCGCAGTCTCTCTCGCAGTCTCCCTCGCTGTCTCCCTCGCTGTCTCCCTCGCTGTCTCCCTCGCTGTCTCCCTCGCTGCCTCCCTCACAGTCTCTCTCGAAGTCTCCCTCGCTGTCTCCCTCGCTGTCTCCCTCGCTGTCTCCCTCGCTGTCTCCCTCGCTGTCTCCCTCGCCGTCTCCCTCGCAGTCTCTCTCGCCGTGTCTCTCGCTATATCCCTCGCTGTCTCTCTCGCTATTTCCCTAGCAGTCTCTCTCACAGTTTCTCTCGCTGTCTCCCTCGCAGTCTCTCTCGCTGTCTCCCTCGCAGTCTCTCTCGCAGTCTCCCTCGCAGTCTCTCTCGCTGTCTCCCTCGCAGTCTCTCTCGCTGTCTCCCTCGCAGTCTCTCTCGCAGTCTCCCTCGCAGTCTCTCTCGCAGTCTCTCTCGCTTTCTCCCTCGCTCTCTCACTCGCAGACTCTCTCACTGTCTCCCTCGCAGTCTCCCTCGCTTTCTCCCTCGCTGTCTCTCTCGCTGTCTCTCTTGCTGTCTCTCTCGCTGTCTTCCTCGCAGTCTCTCTTGCAGTCTCTCTCGCTGTCTCCCTCGCTGTCTCCCTCGCTGTCTCCCTCGCTGTCTCCCTCGCTGTCTCCCTCGCTGTCTCCCTTGCTGTGTCCCTCGCTCTCTCCCTCGCCGTCTCCCTCGCCGTCTCTCTCGCAGTCTCTCTCGCAGTCTCTCTCGCTGTCTCCCTCGCTGTCTCCCTCGCTGTCTCCCTCGCTGCCTCCCTCGCTGTCTCCCTAGCAGAGGCTCTCGCAGTCTCTCTCGCAGTCTCCCTCGCTGTCTCCCTCGCTGTCTCCCTCGCTGCCTCCCTCACAGTCTCTCTCGAAGTCTCCCTCGCTGTCTCCCTCGCTGTCTCCCTCGCTGTCTCCCTCGCTGTCTCCCTCGCTGTCTCCCTCGCTGTCTCCCTCGCCGTCTCCCTCGCAGTCTCTCTCGCCGTGTCTCTCGCTATATCCCTCGCTGTCTCTCTCGCTATTTCCCTAGCAGTCTCTCTCGCAGTTTCTCTCGCTGTCTCCCTCGCAGTCTCTCTCGCTGTCTCCCTCGCAGTCTCTCTCGCAGTCTCTCTCGCAGTCTCTCTCGCTGTCTCCCTCGCTGTCTCCCTCACAGTCTCTCTCGCTGTCTCCCTCTCAGTCTCTCTCTCAGTCTCTCTCTCAGTCTCTCTCTCAGTCTCTCTCGCATTCTCTCTCGCTGTCTCCCTCGCACTCTCTGGCTTTCTCTCTCGCTTTCTCTCTCGCAGTCCCTCTCACTGTCTCTCTCGCAGTCTCTCTCGCAGTCTCTCTCGCAGTCTCTCTCGCTGTCTCCCTCAAAGTCTCCCTCACAGTCTCTCTCGCTGTCTCTCTCGCCGTCTCCCTCGCAGTCTCTCTCGAAGTCTCTCTCGCTGTCTCCCTCGCTGTCTCTCTCGCTGTCTCTCTCGCTCTCTCTCTCGCCGTCGCTCTCACCTTCTCCCTCGCCGTCTCCCTCGCAGTCTCTCTCGCAGTCTCTCTCGCTGTATCCCTCGCTGTCTCTCTCGCTATCTCCATAGCAGTCTCTCTCGCAGTCTCCCTCACAGTCTCCCTCGCTGTCTCCCTCACAGTCTCTCTTGCTGTCTCCCTCGCAGTCACCCTGGATGTCTCTCTCGCAGACTCTCTCGCATTCTCTTTCGCTGTCTCTCTCGATGTCTCTCTCGTTGTCTCCCTCGCTGTCTCCCTCGCTGTCTCCCTCGCTGTCTCCCTCTCAGTCTCCCTCTCAGTCTCCCTCTCAGTCTCCCTCTCAGTCTCTCTCTCAGTCTCCCTCTCAGTCTCTCTCTCAGTCTCTCTCGCATTCTCTCTCGCTTTCTCCCTCGCAGTCTCTCTCGCAGTCTCTCTCGCAGTCTCTCTCGCTTTCTCCCTCGCTGTCTCTCTCGCAGTCTCTCTCGCAGTCTCTCTCGCTGTCTCCCTCGCTTTCTCCCTCGCTTTCTCTCTCGCTTTCTCCCTCGCTTTCTCCCTCGCTGTCTCTCTCGCTGTCTCTCTCGCTGTCTCTCTCGCTGTCTCTCTCGCTGTCTCTCTCACTGTCTCCCTCGCAGTCTCTCTTGCAGTCTCTCTCGCTGTCTCCCTCGCTTTCTCCCTCGCTTTCTCCCTCGCTGTCTCCCTCGCTGTCTCCCTCGCTGTCTCCCTCGCTGTCTCCCTCGCTGTCTCCCTCGCTGTGTCCCTCGCTCTCTCCCTCGCAGTCTCCCTCGCTGTCTCCCTTGCCGTCTCTCTCGCAGTCTCTCTCGCTGTCTTCCTCGCAGTTTCTCTCGCTGTCTCCCTCGCTGTCTCCCTCGCTGTCTCCCTCGCTGTCTCCCTCGCTGCCTCCCTCGCTGTCTCCCTAGCAGTCGCTCTCGCAGTCGCTCTCGCAGTCTCTCTCGCAGTCTCTCTCGCTGTCTCCCTCGCTGTCTCCCTCGCTGCCTCCCTCGCAGTATCTCTCGAAGTCTCCCTCGCTGTCTCCCTCGCTGTCTCCCTCGCTGTCTCCCTCGCTCTCTCTCTCGCCGTCTCCCTCGCAGTCTCTCTCGCAGTGTCTCTCGCTGTATCCCTCGCTGTCTCTCTCGCTATTTCCCTAGCAGTCTCACTCGCAGTTTCTCTCGCTTTCTCCCTCGCATTCTCTCTTGCTGTCTCCCTCGCAGTCTCTCTCGCAGTCTCTCTCGCAGTCTCCCTCGCAGTCTCCCTCGCAGTCTCCCTCGCAGTCTCTCTCGCAGTCTCTCTCGCAGTCTCTCTCGCTGTCTCCCTCGCTGTCTCCCTCGCTGTCTCCCTCGCAGTCTCTCTCGCATTCTCTTTCGCTGTCTCTCTCGTTGTCTCTCTCGTTGTCTCTCTCGATGTCTCTCTCATTGTCTCCCTCGCTGTCTCCCTCGCTGTCTCCCTCTCAGTCTCTCTCTCAGTCTCTCTCTCAGTCTCTCTCTCAGTCTCTCTCGCTGTCTCCCTCGCACTCTCTGGCTTTCTCTCTCGCTTTCTCTCTCGCAGTCCCTCTCACTGTCTCTCTCGCAGTCCCTCTCACTGTCTCTCTCGCAGTCTCTCTCGCAGTCTCTCTCGCAGTCTCTCTCGCAGTCTCTCTCGCTGTCTCCCTCACAGTCTCCCTCACAGTCTCCCTCACAGTCTCTCTCGCTGTCTCTCTCGCTGTCTCTCTCGCCGTCTCCCTCGCAGTCTCTCTCGCTGTCTATCTCGCCGTCTCCCTCGCAGTCTCTCTCGAAGTCTCTCTCGCTGTCTCCCTCGCTGTCTCTCTCGCTATCTCCATAGCAGTCTCTCTCGCAGTCTCCCTCACAGTCTCCCTCGCTGTCTCCCTCACAGTCTCTCTCGCTGTCTCCCTCGCAGTCACCCTGGATGTCTCCCTCTCAGTCTCTCTCGATGTCTCTCTCGATGTCTCTCTCGTTGTCTCCCTCGCTGTCTCCCTCGCTGTCTCCCTCTCAGTCTCTCTCTCAGTCTCTCTCGCATTCTCTCTCGCTGTCTCCCTCGCTGTCTCCCTCGCACTCTCTGGCTTTCTCTCTCGCAGTCCCTCTCACTGTCTCTCTCGCAGTCTCTCTCGCAGTCTCTCTCGCAGTCTCTCTCGCTGTCTCTCTCGCTGTCTCCCTCACAGTCTCCCTCACAGTCTCCCTCACAGTCTCTCTCGCTGTCTCTCTCGCTGTCTCTCTCGCTGTCTCTCTCGCTGTCTCCCTCGCAGTCTCTCTCGAAGTCTCTCTCGCTGTCTCCCTCGCTGTCTCTCTCGCTGTCGCTCTCACCGTCTCCCTCGCCGTCTCCCTCGCAGTCTCTCTCGCAGTCTCTCTCGCTGTATCCCTCGCTGTCTCTCTCGCTATCTCCATAGCAGTCTCTCTCGCAGTCTCCCTCACAGTCTCCCTCGCTGTCTCCCTCACAGTCTCTCTTGCTGTCTCCCTCGCAGTCACCCTGGATGTCTCTCTCGCAGTCTCTCTCGCATTCTCTTTCGCTGACTCTCTCGATGTCTCTCTCGTTGTCTCCCTCGCTGTCTCCCTCGCTGTCTCCCTCTCAGTCTCCCTCTCAGTCTCCCTCTCAGTCTCCCTCTCAGTCTCCCTCTCAGTCTCTCTCTCAGTCTCCCTCTCAGTCTCTCTCTCAGTCTCTCTCGCATTCTCTCTCGCTTTCTCCCTCGCAGTCTCTCTCGCAGTCTCTCTCGCAGTCTCTCTCGCTTTCTCCCTCGCTGTCTCTCTCGCAGTCTCTCTCGCAGTCTCTCTCGCTGTCTCCCTCGCTTTCTCCCTCGCTTTCTCTCTCGCTTTCTCCCTCGCTTTCTCCCTCGCTGTCTCTCTCGCTGTCTCTCTCGCTGTCTCTCTCGCTGTCTCTCTCGCTGTCTCTCTCACTGTCTCCCTCGCAGTCTCTCTTGCAGTCTCTCTCGCTGTCTCCCTCGCTTTCTCCCTCGCTTTCTCCCTCGCTGTCTCCCTCGCTGTCTCCCTCGCTGTCTCCCTCGCTGTCTCCCTCGCTGTCTCCCTCGCTGTGTCCCTCGCTCTCTCCCTCGCAGTCTCCCTCGCTGTCTCCCTTGCCGTCTCTCTCGCAGTCTCTCTCGCTGTCTTCCTCGCAGTTTCTCTCGCTGTCTCCCTCGCTGTCTCCCTCGCTGTCTCCCTCGCTGTCTCCCTCGCTGCCTCCCTCGCTGTCTCCCTAGCAGTCGCTCTCGCAGTCGCTCTCGCAGTCTCTCTCGCAGTCTCTCTCGCTGTCTCCCTCGCTGTCTCCCTCGCTGCCTCCCTCGCAGTATCTCTCGAAGTCTCCCTCGCTGTCTCCCTCGCTGTCTCCCTCGCTGTCTCCCTCGCTCTCTCTCTCGCCGTCTCCCTCGCAGTCTCTCTCGCAGTGTCTCTCGCTGTATCCCTCGCTGTCTCTCTCGCTATTTCCCTAGCAGTCTCACTCGCAGTTTCTCTCGCTTTCTCCCTCGCATTCTCTCTTGCTGTCTCCCTCGCAGTCTCTCTCGCAGTCTCTCTCGCAGTCTCCCTCGCAGTCTCCCTCGCAGTCTCCCTCGCAGTCTCTCTCGCAGTCTCTCTCGCAGTCTCTCTCGCTGTCTCCCTCGCTGTCTCCCTCGCTGTCTCCCTCGCAGTCTCTCTCGCATTCTCTTTCGCTGTCTCTCTCGTTGTCTCTCTCGTTGTCTCTCTCGATGTCTCTCTCATTGTCTCCCTCGCTGTCTCCCTCGCTGTCTCCCTCTCAGTCTCTCTCTCAGTCTCTCTCTCAGTCTCTCTCTCAGTCTCTCTCGCTGTCTCCCTCGCACTCTCTGGCTTTCTCTCTCGCTTTCTCTCTCGCAGTCCCTCTCACTGTCTCTCTCGCAGTCCCTCTCACTGTCTCTCTCGCAGTCTCTCTCGCAGTCTCTCTCGCAGTCTCTCTCGCAGTCTCTCTCGCTGTCTCCCTCACAGTCTCCCTCACAGTCTCCCTCACAGTCTCTCTCGCTGTCTCTCTCGCTGTCTCTCTCGCCGTCTCCCTCGCAGTCTCTCTCGCTGTCTATCTCGCCGTCTCCCTCGCAGTCTCTCTCGAAGTCTCTCTCGCTGTCTCCCTCGCTGTCTCTCTCGCTATCTCCATAGCAGTCTCTCTCGCAGTCTCCCTCACAGTCTCCCTCGCTGTCTCCCTCACAGTCTCTCTCGCTGTCTCCCTCGCAGTCACCCTGGATGTCTCCCTCTCAGTCTCTCTCGATGTCTCTCTCGATGTCTCTCTCGTTGTCTCCCTCGCTGTCTCCCTCGCTGTCTCCCTCTCAGTCTCTCTCTCAGTCTCTCTCGCATTCTCTCTCGCTGTCTCCCTCGCTGTCTCCCTCGCACTCTCTGGCTTTCTCTCTCGCAGTCCCTCTCACTGTCTCTCTCGCAGTCTCTCTCGCAGTCTCTCTCGCAGTCTCTCTCGCTGTCTCTCTCGCTGTCTCCCTCACAGTCTCCCTCACAGTCTCCCTCACAGTCTCTCTCGCTGTCTCTCTCGCTGTCTCTCTCGCTGTCTCTCTCGCTGTCTCCCTCGCAGTCTCTCTCGAAGTCTCTCTCGCTGTCTCCCTCGCTGTCTCTCTCGCTGTCGCTCTCACCGTCTCCCTCGCCGTCTCCCTCGCAGTCTCTCTCGCAGTCTCTCTCGCTGTATCCCTCGCTGTCTCTCTCGCTATCTCCATAGCAGTCTCTCTCGCAGTCTCCCTCACAGTCTCCCTCGCTGTCTCCCTCACAGTCTCTCTTGCTGTCTCCCTCGCAGTCACCCTGGATGTCTCTCTCGCAGTCTCTCTCGCATTCTCTTTCGCTGACTCTCTCGATGTCTCTCTCGTTGTCTCCCTCGCTGTCTCCCTCGCTGTCTCCCTCTCAGTCTCCCTCTCAGTCTCTCTCTCAGTCTCTCTCTCAGTCTCTCTCTCAGTCTCTCTCGCATTCTCTCTCGCTGTCTCCCTCGCTGTCTCCCTCGCACTCTCTGGCTTTCTCTCTGGCTTTCTCTCTGGCTTTCTCTCTCGCAGTCCCTCTCACTGTCTCTCTCGCTGTCTCCCTCACAGTCTCCCTCACAGTCTCCCTCACAGTCTCCCTCACAGTCTCTCTCGCTGCCTCTCTCGCTGTCTCTCTCGCCGTCTCCCTCGCAGTCTCTCTCGAAGTCTCTCTCGCTGTCTCCCTCGCTCTCTCTCACGCTCTCTCTCTCGCTCTCTCTCTCGCCGTCGCCCTCGCCATCTCCCTCGCCGTCTCCCTCGCAGTCACTCTCGCAGTCTCTCTCGCTGTATCCCTCGCTGTCTCTCTCGCTATCTCCATAGCAGTCTCTCTTGCAGTCTCCCTCACAGTCTCCCTCGCTGTCTCCCTCGCTGTCTCCCTCGCTGTCTCCCTCGCAGTCTCTCTCGCAGTCTCTCTCGCAGTCTCTCTCGCAGTCTCTCTCGCAGTCTCTCTCGCTGTCTCCCTCGCTATCTCCCTCGCTGTCTCTCTCGCTTTCTCCCTCGCTGTCTCTCTCGCAGTCTCTCTCGCAGTCTCTCTCGCAGTCTCTATCGCTGTCTCCCTCGCTTTCTCCCTCGCTTTCTCCCTCGCTTTCTCCCTCGCTGTCTCTCTCGCTGTCTCTCTCGCTGTCTCGCTCGCTGTCTCTCTCGCTGTCTCTCTCGCTGTCTCCCTCGCAGTCTCCCTCGCAGTCTCTCTGGCAGTCTCTCTCGCTGTCTCCCTCGCTGTCTCCCTCGCTGTCTCCCTCGCTGTCTCCCTCGCTGTCTCCCTCGCTGTCTCCCTCGCTGTGTCCCTCGCTCTCTCCCTCGCAGTCTCCCTCACTGTCACCCTCGCCGTCTCTCTCGCAGCCTCTCTCGCTGTCTTCCTCGCAGTTTCTCTCGCTGTCTCCCTCGCTGTCTCCCTCGCTGTCTCCCTCGCTGTCTCCCTCGCTGCCTCCCTCGCTGTCTCCCTAGCAGTCGCTCTCGCAGTCGCTCTCGCAGTCTCTCTCGCTGTCTCCCTCGCTGTCTCCCTCGCTGCCTCCCTCGCAGTATCTCTCGAAGTCTCTCTCGCTGTCTCTCTCGCTGTCTCCCTCGCTGTCTCCCTCGCTGTCTCCCTCGCTGTCTCTCTCGCTCTCTCTCTCGCCGTCTCCCTCGCAGTCTCTCTCGCAGTGTCTCTCACTGTATCCCTCGCTGTCTCTCTCGCTATTTCCCTAGCAGTCTCTCTCGCAGTTTCTCTCGCTTTCTCCCTCGCATTCTCTCTCGCTGTCTCCCTCGCAGTCTCTCTCGCAGTCTCTCTCGCAGTCTCTCTCGCAGTCTCCCTCGCAGTCTCCCTCGCAGTCTCCCTCGCAGTCTCCCTCGCAGTCTCTCTCGCAGTCTCTCTCGCAGTCTCTCTCGTTGTCTCTCTCGCTGTCTCTCTCGCCGTCTCCCTCGCAGTCTCTCTCGAAGTCTCTCTCGCTGTCTCCCTCGCTGTCTCTCTCGCTGTCGCTCTCACCGTCTCCCTCGCCGTCTCCCTCGCAGTCTCTCTCGCAGTCTCTCTCGCTGTATCCCTCGCTGTCTCTCTCGCTATCTCCATAGCAGTCTCTCTCGCAGTCTCCCTCACAGTCTCCCTCGCTGTCTCCCTCACAGTCTCTCTTGCTGTCTCCCTCGCAGTCACCCTGGATGTCTCTCTCGCAGTCTCTCTCGCATTCTCTTTCGCTGTCTCTCTCGATGTCTCTCTCGTTGTCTCCCTCGCTGTCTCCCTCGCTGTCTCCCTCGCTGTCTCCCTCTCAGTCCCCCTCTCAGTCTCCCTCTCAGTCTCTCTCTCAGTCTCTCTCTCAGTCTCTCTCTCAGTCTCTCTCGCATTCTCTCTCGCTGTCTCCCTTGCTGTCTCCCTCGCACTCTCTGGCTTTCTCTCTGGCTTTCTCTCTCGCTTTCTCTCTCGCAGTCCCTCTCACTGTCTCTCTCGCTGTCTCCCTCACAGTCTCCCTCACAGTCTCTCTCGCTGCCTCTCTCGCTGTCTCTCTCGCCGTCTCCCTCGCAGTCTCTCTCGAAGTCTCTCTCGCTGTCTCCCTCGCTCTCTCTCTCGCTCTCTCTCTCGCTCTCTCTCTCGCCGTCGCCCTCGCCGTCTCCCTCGCCGTCTCCCTCGCAGTCACTCTCGCAGTCTCTCTCGCTGTATCCCTCGCTGTCTCCCTCGCAGTCTCTCTCGCTGTCTCTCTCGCTGTCTCCCTCGCTATCTCCCTCGCTGTCTCTCTCGCTGTCTCCCTTGCAGTCTCTCTCGCAGTCTCTCTCGCTTTCTCCCTCGCAGTCTCTCTCGCAGTCTCTCTCGCTTTCTCCCTCGCAGTCTCTCTCGCAGTCTCTCTCGCAGTCTCTCTCGCAGTCTCTCTCGCTGTCTTCCTCGCTTTCTCCCTCGCTTTCTCCCTCGCTTTCTCCCTCGCTGTCTCTCTCGCTGTCTCTCTCGCTGTCTCTCTCGCTGTCTCTCTCGCTGTCTCTCTCGCTGTCTCTCTCGCCGTCTCTCTCGCCATCTCCCTCGCAGTTTCTCTCGCTGTCTATCTCGCCGTCTCCCTCGCAGTCTCTCTCGAAGTCTCTCTCGCTGTCTCCCTCGCTGTCTCTCTCGCTATCTCCATAGCAGTCTCCCTCACAGTCTCCCTCGCTGTCTCCCTCAAAGTCTCTCTCGCTGTCTCCCTCGCAGTCACCCTGGATGTCTCCCTCTCAGTCTCTCTCGATGTCTCTCTCGATGTCTCTCTCGCTGTCTCCCTCTCAGTCTCTCTCTCAGTCTCTCTCTCAGTCTCTCTCGCATTCTCTCTCGCTGTCTCCCTCGCTGTCTCCCTCGCACTCTCTGGCTTTCTCTCTCGCAGTCCCTCTCACTGTCTCTCTCACTGTCTCTCTCGCAGTCTCTCTCGCAGTCTCTCTCGCAGTCTCTCTCACGGTCTCTCTCGCTGTCTCCCTCACAGTCTCCCTCACAGTCTCTCTCGCTGTCTCTCTCGCTGTCTCTCTCGCTGTCTCTCTCACCGTCTCCCTCGCAGTCTCTCTCGAAGTCTCTCTCGCTGTCTTCCTCGCTGTCTCTCTCGCTGTCGCTCTCACCGTCTCCCTCGCCGTCTCCCTCGCAGTCTCTCTCGCAGTCTCTCTCGCTGTATCCCTCGCTGTCTCTCTCGCTATCTCCATAGCAGTCTCTCTCGCAGTCTCCCTCACAGTCTCCCTCGCTGTCTCCCTCACAGTCTCTCTTGCTGTCTCCCTCGCAGTCACCCTGGATGTCTCTCTCGCAGTCTCTCTCGCATTCTCTTTCGCTGTCTCTCTCGATGTCTCTCTCGTTGTCTCCCTCGCTGTCTCCCTCGCTGTCTCCCTCGCTGTCTCCCTCGCTGTCTGCCTCGCTGTCTCCCTCTCAGTCTCCCTCTCAGTCTCCCTCTCAGTCTCCCTCTCAGTCTCTCTCTCAGTCTCTCTCTCAGTCTCTCTCTCAGTCTCTCTCGCATTCTCTCTCGCTGTCTCCCTCACTGTCTCCCTCGCACTCTCTGGCTTTCTCTCTGGCTTTCTCTCTCGCAGTCCCTCTCACTGTCTCTCTCGCTGTCTCTCTCGCTGTCTCCCTCACAGTCTCCCTCACAGTCTCCCTCACAGTCTCTCTCGCTGCCTCTCTCGCCGTCTCCCTCGCAGTCTCTCTCGAAGTCTCCCTCGCTCTCTCTCTCGCTCTCTTTCTCGCTCTCTCTCTCGCCGTCGCCCTCGCCGTCTCCCTCGCAGTCTCTCTCGCTGTATCCCTCGCTGTCTCTCTCGCTATCTCCATAGCAGTCTCTCCCGCAGTCTCCCTCACAGTCTCCCTCGCTGTCTCCCTCGCTGTCTCCCTCACAGTCTCTCTCGCAGTCTCTCTCGCAGTCTCTCTCGCAGTCTCTCTCGCAGTCTCTCTCGCTGTCTCCCTCGCTATCTCCCTCGCTGTCTCTCTCGCTGTCTCCCTTGCAGTCTCTCTCGCAGTCTCTCTCGCTTTCTCCCTCGCAGTCTCTCTCGCAGTCTCTCTCGCTGTCTCCCTCGCTTTCTCCCTCGCTTTCTCCCTCGCTGTCTCTCTCGCTGTCTCTCTCGCTGTCTCTCTCGCTGTCTCTCTCGCTGTCTCCCTCGCAGTCTCTCTTGCAGTCTCTCTCGCTGTCTCCCTCGCTGTCTCCCTCGCTGTCTCCCTCGCTGTCTCCCTCGCTGTCTCCCTCGCTGTCTACCTCGCTGTGTCCCTTGCTCTCTCCCTCGCAGTCTCCCTCACTGTCTCCCTTGCCGTCTCTCTCGCAGTCTCTCTCGCTGTCTTCCTCGCAGTTTCTCTCGCAGTCTCTCTCGCAGTCTCTCTCGCAGTCTCTCTCGCTGTCTCCCTCGCTATCTCCCTCGCTGTCTCTCTCGCTGTCTCCCTTGCAGTCTCTCTCGCAGTCTCTCTCGCTTTCTCCCTCGCAGTCTCTCTCGCAGTCTCTCTCGCTTTCTCCCTCGCAGTCTCTCTCGCTTTCTCCCTCGCAGTCTCTCTCGCAGTCTCTCTCGCAGTCTCTCTCGCAGTCTCTCTCGCAGTCTCTCTCGCTGTCTCCCTCGCTTTCTCCCTCGCTTTCTCCCTCGCTTTCTCCCTCGCTGTCTCTCTCGCTGTCTCTCTCGCTGTCTCCCTTGCTGTCTCCCTCGCTGTCTCCCTCGCTGCCTCCCTCGCTGTCTCCCTAGCAGTCGCTCTCGCAGTCGCTCTCGCAGTCTCTCTCGCAGTCTCTCTCGCTGTCTCCCTCGCTGTCTCCCTCGCTGTCTCCTCGCTGTGTCCCTCGCTCTCTCCCTCGCAGTCTCCCTCACTGTCTCCCTTGCCGTCTCTCTCGCAGCCTCTCTCGCTGTCTTCCTCGCAGTTTCTCTCGCTGTCTCCCTCGCTGTCTCCCTTGCTGTCTCCCTCGCTGTCTCCCTCGCTGCCTCCCTCGCTGTCTCCCTAGCAGTCGCTCTCGCAGTCGCTCTCGCAGTCTCTCTCGCAGTCTCTCTCGCAGTCTCTCTCGCTGTCTCCCTCGCTGTCTCCCTCGCTGCCTCCCTCGCAGTATCTCTCGAAGTCTCTCTCGCTGTCTCCCTCGCTGTCTCCCTCGCTGTCTCCCTCGCTGTCTCCCTCGCTGTCTCCCTCACTGTCTCTCTCGCTCTCTCTCTCGCCGTCTCTCTCGCAGTGTCTCTCGCTGTATCCCTCGCTGTCTCTCTCGCTATTTCCCTAGCAGTCTCTCTCGCAGTTTCTCTCGCTTTCTCCCTCGCATTCTCTCTCGCTGTCTCCCTCGCAGTCTCTCTCGCAGTCTCTCTCGCAGTCTCTCTCGCAGTCTCTCTCGCAGTCTCCCTCACAGTCTCCCTCGCAGTCTCCCTCGCAGTCTCCCTCGCAGTCTCTCTCGCAGTCTCTCTCGCAGTCTCTCTCGCTGTCTCTCTCGCTGTCTCTCTCGCTGTCTCTCTCGCCGTCTCTCTCGCCGTCTCCCTCGCAGTCTCTCTCGAAGTCTCTCTCGCTGTCTCCCTCGCTGTCTCTCTCGCTGTCGCTCTCACCGTCTCCCTCGCCGTCTCCCTCGCAGTCTCTCTCGCAGTCTCTCTCGCTGTATCCCTCGCTGTCTCTCTCGCTATCTCCATAGCAGTCTCTCTCGCAGTCTCCCTCACAGTCTCCCTCGCTGTCTCCCTCACAGTCTCTCTTGCTGTCTCCCTCGCAGTCACCCTGGATGTCTCTCTCGCAGTCTCTCTCGCATTCTCTTTCGCTGTCTCTCTCGATGTCTCTCTCGTTGTCTCCCTCGCTGTCTCCCTCGCTGTCTCCCTCGCTGTCTCCCTCGCTGTCTCCCTCTCAGTCGCTCTCTCAGTCTCTCTCTCAGTCTCTCTCTCAGTCTCTCTCGCATTCTCTCTCGCTGTCTCCCTCGCTGTCTCCCTCGCACTCTCTGGCTTTCTCTCTGGCTTTCTCTCTGGCTTTCTCTCTCGCTTTCTCTCTCGCAGTCCCTCTCACTGTCTCTCTCGCTGTCTCCCTCACAGTCTCCCTCACAGTCTCTCTCGCTGCCTCTCTCGCTGTCTCTCTCGCCGTCTCCCTCGCAGTCTCTCTCGAAGTCTCTCTCGCTGTCTCCCTCGCTCTCTCTCTCGCTCTCTCTCTCGCTCTCTCTCTCGCCGTCGCCCTCGCCGTCTCCCTCGCCGTCTCCCTCGCAGTCACTCTCGCAGTCTCTCTCGCTGTATCCCTTGCTGTCTCTCTCGCTATCTCCATAGCAGTCTCTCTCGCAGTCTCCCTCACAGTCTCCCTCGCTGTCTCCCTCGCTGTCTCCCTCGCAGTCTCTCTCGCAGTCTCTCTCGCTGTCTTTCTCGCAGTCTCTCTCGCAGTCTCTCTCACTGCCTCCCTCGCTATCTCCCTCGCTGTCTCTCTCGCTGTCTCCCTTGCAGTCTCTCTCGCAGTCTCTCTCGCTTTCTCCCTCGCAGTCTCTCTCGCAGTCTCTCTCGCTTTCTCCCTCGCTGTCTCTCTCGCAGTCTCTCTCGCAGTCTCTCTCGCAGTCTCTCTCGCAGTCTCTCTCGCTGTCTCCCTCGCTTTCTCCCTCGCTTTCTCCCTCGCTTTCTCCCTCGCTGTCTCTCTCGCTGTCTCTCTCGCTGTCTCTCTCGCTGTCTCTCTCGCTGTCTCCCTCGCAGTCTCTCTTGCAGTCTCCCTCGCTGTCTCCCTCGCTGTCTCCCTCGCTGTCTCCCTCGCTGTCTCCCTCGCTGTGTCCCTCGCTCTCTCCCTCGCAGTCTCCCTCACTGTCTCCCTTGCCGTCTCTCTCGCAGCCTCTCTCGCTGTCTTCCTCGCAGTTTCTCTCGCTGTCTCCCTCGCTGTCTCCCTCGCTGTCTCCCTCGCTGTCTCCCTCGCTGTCTCCCTCGCTGCCTCCCTCGCTGTCTCCCTAGCAGTCGCTCTCGCAGTCTCTCTCGCAGTCTCTCTCGCAGTCTCTCTCGCTGTCTCCCTCGCTGTCTCCCTCGCTGCCTCCCTCGCAGTATCTCTCGCTGTCTCTCTCGCTGTCTCTCTCGCTGTCTCCCTCGCTGTCTCCCTCGCTGTCTCCCTCGCTGTCTCTCTCGCTCTCTCTCTCGCCATCTCCCTCGCAGTCTCTCTCGCAGTGTCTCTCGCTGTATCCCTCGCTGTCTCTCTCGCTATTTCCCTAGCAGTCTCTCTCGCAGTTTCTCTCGCTTTCTCCCTCGCATTCTCTCTCGCTGTCTCCCTCGCAGTCTCTCTCGCAGTCTCTCTCGCAGTCTCTCTCGCAGTCTCCCTCGCAGTCTCTCTCTCAGTCTCTCTCGCATTCTCTCTCGCTGTCTCCCTCGCTGTCTCCCTCGCACTCTCTGGCTTTCTCTCTGGCTTTCTCTCTCGCTTTCTCTCTCGCAGTCCCTCTCACTGTCTCTCTCGCTGTCTCCCTCACAGTCTCCCTCACAGTCTCTCTCGCTGCCTCTCTCGCTGTCTCTCTCGCCGTCTCCCTAGCAGTCTCTCTCGAAGTCTCTCTCGCTGTCTCCCTCGCTCTCTCTCTCGCTCTCTCTCTCGCTCTCTCTCTCGCCGTCGCCCTCGCCGTCTCCCTCGCCGTCTCCCTCGCAGTCACTCTCGCAGTCTCTCTCGCTGTATCCCTCGCTGTCTCTCTCGCTATCTCCATAGCAGTCTCTCTCGCAGTCTCCCTCACAGTCTCCCTCGCTGTCTCCCTCGCTGTCTCCCTCGCAGTCTCTCTCGCAGTCTCTCTCGCAGTCTCTCTCGCAGTCTCTCTCGCAGTCTCTCTCACTGTCTCCCTCGCTATCTCCCTCGCTGTCTCTCTCGCTGTCTCCCTTGCAGTCTCTCTCGCAGTCTCTCTCGCTTTCTCCCTCGCAGTCTCTCTCGCAGTCTCTCTCGCTTTCTCCCTCGCTGTCTCTCTCGCAGTCTCTCTCGCAGTCTCTCTCGCAGTCTCTCTCGCTGTCTCCCTCGCTTTCTCCCTCGCTTTCTCCCTCGCTTTCTCCCTCGCTGTCTCTCTCGCTGTCTCTCTCGCTGTCTGTCTCGCTGTCTCCCTCGCAGTCTCTCTTGCAGTCTCCCTCGCTGTCTCCCTCGCTGTCTCCCTCGCTGTCTCCCTCGCTGTCTCCCTCGCTGTGTCCCTCGCTCTCTCCCTCGCAGTCTCCCTCACTGTCTCCCTTGCCGTCTCTCTCGCAGCCTCTCTCGCTGTCTTCCTCGCAGTTTCTCTCGCTGTCTCCCTCGCTGTCTCCCTTGCTGTCTCCCTCGCTGTCTCCCTCGCTGCCTCCCTCGCTGTCTCCCTAGCAGTCGCTCTCGCAGTCTCTCTCGCAGTCTCTCTCGCTGTCTCCCTCGCTGTCTCCCTCGCTGCCTCCCTCGCAGTATCTCTCGCTGTCTCTCTCGCTGTCTCCCTCGCTGTCTCCCTCGCTGTCTCCCTCGCTGTCTCTCTCGCTCTCTCTCTCGCCATCTCCCTCGCAGTCTCTCTCGCAGTGTCTCTCGCTGTATCCCTCGCTGTCTCTCTCGCTATTTCCCTAGCAGTCTCTCTCGCAGTTTCTCTCGCTTTCTCCCTCGCATTCTCTCTCGCTGTCTCCCTCGCAGTCTCCCTCGCAGTCTCTCTCGCAGTCTCTCTCGCAGTCTCTCTCGCAGTCTCCCTCGCAGTCTCTCTCGCAGTCTCTCTCGCTGTCTCCCTCGCTGTCTCCCTCGCTGTCTCCCTCACAGTCTCTCTCGCTGTCTCCCTCGCAGTCTCTATCGCTGTCTCTATCGCTGTCTCCCTCGCAGTCTCTCTCGCAGTCTCTCTCGCAGTCTCTCTCGCTTTCTCCCTCGCTCTCTCCCTCGCAGACTCTCTCGCTGTCTCCCTCGCAGTCTCTCTCGCATTCTCTTTCGCTGTCTCTCTCGTTGTCTCTCTCGTTGTCTCTCTCGATGTCTCTCTCATTGTCTCCCTCGCTGTCTCCCTCGCTGTCTCTCTCTCAGTCTCTCTCTCAGTCTCTCTCTCAGTCTCTCTCTCAGTCTCTCTCGCTGTCTCCCTCGCACTCTCTGGCTTTCTCTCTCGCTTTCTCTCTCGCAGTCCCTCTCACTGTCTCTCTCGCAGTCTCTCTCGCAGTCTCTCTCGCTGTTTCCCTCACAGTCTCCCTCACAGACTCCCTCACAGTCTCCCTCACAGTCTCTCTCGCTGTCTCTCTCGCCGTCTCTCTCGCCGTCTCCCTCGCAGTCTCTCTCGCTGTCTATCTCGCCGTCTCCCTCGCAGTCTCTCTCGAAGTCTCTCTCGCTGTCTCTCTCGCTGTCTCTCTCGCTATCTCCATAGCAGTCTCTCTCGCAGTCTCCCTCACAGTCTCCCTCGCTGTCTCCCTCACAATCTCTCTCGCTGTCTCCCTTGCAGTCACCCTGGATGTCTCCCTCTCAGTCTCTCTCGATGTCTCTCTCGCTGTCTCTCTCGCTGTCTCCCTCTCAGTCTCCCTCTCAGTCTCTCTCGCAGTCTCTCTCGCAGTCTCTCTCGCAGTCTCTCTCGCTGTCTCCCTCACAGTCTCCCTCACAGTCTCTCTCGCTGTCTCTCTCGCTGTCGCTCTCACCGTCTCCCTCGCCGTCTCCCTCGCAGTCTCTCTCGCAGTCTCTCTCGCTGTATCCCTCGCTGTCTCTCTCGCTATCTCCATAGCAGTCTCTCTCGCAGTCTCCCTCACAGTCTCCCTCGCTGTCTCCCTCACAGTCTCTCTTGCTGTCTCCCTCGCAGTCACCCTGGATGTCTCTCTCGCAGTCTCTCTCGCATTCTCTTTCGCTGTCTCTCTCGATGTCTCTCTCGTTGTCTCCCTCGCTGTCTCCCTCGCTGTCTCCCTCTCAGTCTCCCTCTCAGTCTCCCTCTCAGTCTCCCTCTCAGTCTCTCTCTCAGTCTCTCTCTCAGTCTCTCTCGCATTCTCTCTCGCTGTCTCCCTCGCTGTCTCCCTCGCACTCTCTGGCTTTCTCTCTGGCTTTCTCTCTCGCTTTCTCTCTCGCAGTCCCTCTCGCTGTCTCTCTCGCTGTCTCCCTCACAGTCTCCCTCACAGTCTCTCTCGCTGCCTCTCTCGCCGTCTCCCTCGCAGTCTCTCTCGAAGTCTCTCTCGCTGTCTCCCTCGCTCTCTCTCTCGCTCTCTCTCTCGCTCTCTCTCTCGCCGTCGCCCTCGCCGTCTCCCTCGCCGTCTCCCTCGCAGTCACTCTCGCAGTCTCTCTCGCTGTATCCCTCGCTGTCTCTCTCGCTATCTCCATAGCAGTCTCTCTCGCAGTCTCCCTCACAGTCTCCCTCGCTGTCTCCCTCGCTGTCTCCCTCGCAGTCTCTCTCGCAGTCTCTCTCGCAGTCTCTCTCGCAGTCTCTCTCGCTGTCTCCCTCGCTATCTCCCTCGCTGTCTCTCTCGCTGTCTCCCTTGCAGTCTCTCTCGCAGTCTCTCTCGCTTTCTCCCTCGCAGTCTCTCTCGCAGTCTCTCTCGCTGTCTCCCTCGCTTTCTCCCTCGCTTTCTCCCTCGCTGTCTCTCTCGCTGTCTCTCTCGCTGTCTCTCTCGCTGTCTCTCTCGCTGTCTCTCTCGCTGTCTCTCTTGCTGTCTCTCTCGCTGTCTCTCTCGCTGTCTCCCTCGCAGTCTCCCTTGCAGTCTCTCTCGCTGTCTCCCTCGCTGTCTCCCTCGCTGTCTCCCTCGCTGTCTCCCTCGCTGTGTCCCTCGCTCTCTCCCTCGCAGTCTCCCTCACTGTCTCCCTTGCCGTCTCTCTCGCAGTCTCTCTCGCTGTCTTCCTCGCAGTTTCTCTCGCTGTCTCCCTCGCTGTCTCCCTCGCTGTCTCCCTCGCTGCCTCCCTCGCTGTCTCCCTAACAGTCGCTCTCGCAGTCGCTCACGCAGTCTCTCTCGCAGTCTCTCTCGCAGTCTCTCTCGCAGTCTCTCTCGCAGTCTCTCTCGCTGTCTCCCTCGCTGTCTCCCTCACTGTCTCCCTCGCTGCCTCCCTCGCAGTATCTCTCGAAGTCTCTCTCACTGTCTCCCTCGCTGTCTCCCTCGCTGTCTCCCTCGCTGTCTCTCTCGCTCTCTCTCTCGCCGTCTCCCTCGCAGTCTCTCTCGCAGTGTCTCTCGCTGTATCCCTCGCTGTCTCTCTCGCTATTTCCCTAGCAGTCTCTCTCGCAGTTTCTCTCGCTTTCTCCCTCGCATTCTCCCTCGCTGTCTCCCTCGCAGTCTCTCTCGCAGTCTCTCTCGCAGTCTCCCTCGCAGTCTCCCTCGCAGTCTCTCTCGCAGTCTCCCTCGCTGTCTCCCTCGCTGTCTCCCTCGCTGTCTCCCTCACAGTCTCTTTCGCTGTCTCCCTCGCAGTCTCCCTCGCAGTCTCCCTCACAGTCTCCCTCGCAGTCTCTCTCACTGTCTCCCTCGCAGTCTCTGTCGCTGTCTCTATCGCTGTCTCCCTCGCAGTCTCTCTCGCTTTCTCCCTCGCTCTCTCCCTCGCAGACTCTCTCGCTGTCTCCCTCGCAGTCTCTCTCGCATTCTCTTTCGCTGTCTCTCTCGTTGTCTCTCTCGTTGTCTCCCTCGCTGTCTCCCTCACAGTCTCTCTCGCTGTCTCCCTCGCAGTCACCCTGGATGTCTCCCTCTCAGTCTCTCTCGATGTCTCTCTCGATGTCTCTCTCGATGTCTCTCTCGCTGTCTCCCTCGCTGTCTCCCTCTCAGTCTCTCTCTCAGTCTCTCTCGCATTCTCTCTCGCTGTCTCCCTCGCTGTCTCCCTCGCACTCTCTGGCTTTCTCTCTCGCAGTCCCTCTCACTATCTCTCTCGCAGTCTCTCTCGCAGTCTCTCTCGCAGTCTCTCTCGCAGTCTCTCTCGCTGTCTCCCTCACAGTCTCCCTCACAGTCTCTCTCGCTGTCTCTCTCGCTGTCTCTCTCGCTGTCTCTCTCGCCGTCTCCCTCGCAGTCTCTCTCGAAGTCTCTCTCGCTGTCTCCCTCGCTGTCTCTCTCGCTGTCGCTCTCACCGTCTCCCTCGCCGTCTCCCTCGCAGTCTCTCTTGCAGTTTCTCTCGCTGTATCCCTCGCTGTCTCTCTCGCTATCTCCATAGCAGTCTCTCTCGCAGTCTCCCTCACAGTCTCCCTCGCTGTCTCCCTCACAGTCTCTCTTGCTGTCTCCCTCGCAGTCACCCTGGATGTCTCTCTTGCAGTCTCTCTCGCATTCTCTTTCGCTGTCTCTCTCGATGTCTCTCTCGTTGTCTCCCTCGCTGTCTCCCTCGCTGTCTCCCTCGCTGTCTCCCTCGCTGTCTCCCTCGCTGTCTCCCTCTCAGTCTCCCTCTCAGTCTCCCTCTCAGTCTCTCTCTCAGTCTCTCTCTCAGTCTCTCTCTCAGTCTCTCTCGCATTCTCTCTCGCTGTCTCCCTCGCTGTCTCCCTCGCACTCTCTGGCTTTCTCTCTGGCTTTCTCTCTGGCTTTCTCTCTCGCTTTCTCTCTCGCAGTCCCTCTCACTGTCTCTCTCGCTGTCTCCCTCACAGTCTCCCTCACCGTCTCTCTCACCGTCTCTCTCACCGCCTCTCTCGCCGTCTCTCTCGCCGTCTCCCTCGCAGTCTCTCTCGAAGTCTCTCTCGCTCTCTCTCTCGCTCTCTCTCTCGCCGTCGCCCTCGCCGTCTCCCTCGCCGTCTCCCTCGCAGTCACCCTCGCAGTCTTTCTCGCTGTATCCCTCGCTGTCTCTCTCGCTATCTCCATAGCAGTCTCTCTCGCAGTCTCCCTCACAGTCTCCCTCGCTGTCGCCCTCGCTGTCTCTCTCGCAGTCTCTCTCGCAGTCTCTCTCGCAGTCTCTCTCGCTGTCTCCCTCGCTATCTCCCTCGCTGTCTCTCTCGCTGTCTCCCTTGCAGTCTCTCTCGCAGTCTCTCTCGCTTTCTCCCTCGCAGTCTCTCTCGCAGTCTCTCTCGCTTTCTCCCTCGCTGTCTCTCTCACAGTCTCTCTCGCAGTCTCTCTCGCTGTCTCCCTCGCTTTCTCCCTCGCTTTCTCCCTCGCTTTCTCCCTCGCTGTCTCTCTCGCTGTCTCTCTCGCTGTCTCTCTCGCTGTCTCTCTCGCTGTCTCTCTCGCTGTCTCCCTCGCAGTCTCTCTTGCAGTCTCTCTCGCTGTCTCCCTCGCTGTCTCCCTCGCTGTCTCCCTCGCTGTCTCCCTCGCTGTGTCCCTCGCTCTCTCCCTCGCAGTCTCCCTCACTGTCTCCCTCGCCGTCTCTCTCGCCGTCTCTCTCGCTGTCTTCCTCGCAGTTTCTCTCTCAGTTTCTCTAGCTGTCTCCCTCGCTGTCTCCCTCACTGTCTCCCTCGCTGTCTCCCTCGCTGTCTCCCTCGCTGCCTCCCTCGCTGTCTCCCTAGCAGTCACTCTCGCAGTCGCTCTCGCAGTCGCTCTCGCAGTCTCTCTCGCAGTCTCTCTCGCTGTCTCCCTCGCTGTCTCCCTCGCTGTCTCCCTCGCTGTCTCCCTCGCTGCCTCCCTCGCAGTATCTCTCGAAGTCTCTCTCGCTGTCTCCCTCGCTGTCTCCCTCGCTGTCTCTCTCGCTGTCTCTCTCGCCGTCTCCCTCGCAGTCTCTCTTGCAGTGTCTCTCGCTGTATCCCTCGCTGTCTCTCTCGCTATTTCCCTAGCAGTCTCTCTCGCAGTTTCTCTCGCTTTCTCCCTCGCATTCTCTCTCGCTGTCTCCCTCGCAGTCTCTCTCGCAGTCTCTCTCGCAGTCTCTCTCGCAGTCTCCCTCGCAGTCTCCCTCGCAGTCTCCCTCGCAGTCTCTCTCGCAGTCTCTCTCGCAGTCTCTCTCGCTGTCTCCCTCGCTGTCTCCCTCGCTGTCTCCCTCACAGTCTCTTTCGCTGTCTCCCTCACAGTCTCTTTCACTGTCTCTCTCGTTGTCTCTCTCGTTGTCTCTCTCGATGTCTCTCTCATTGTCTCCCTCGCTGTCTCCCTCGCTGTCTCCCTCGCTGTCTCCCTCTCAGTCTCTCTCTCAGTCTCTCTCGCTGTCTCCCTCGCACTCTCTGGCTTTCTCTCTCGCTTTCTCTCTCGCAGTCCCTCTCACTGTCTCTCTCGCAGTCTCTCTCGCAGTCTCTCTCGCTGTCTCCCTCACAGTCTCCCTCACAGTCTCCCTCACAGTCTCTCTCGCTGTCTCTCTCGCTGTCTCTCTCGCCGTCTCCCTCGCAGTCTCTCTCGCTGTCTATCTCGCCGTCTCCCTCGCAGTCTCTCTCGAAGTCTCTCTCGCTGTCTCCCTCGCTGTCTCTCTCGCTATCTCCATAGCAGTCTCTCTCGCAGTCTCCCTCACAGTCTCCCTCGCTGTCTCCCTCACAGTCTCTCTCGCTGTCTCCCTCGCAGTCACCCTGGATGTCTCCCTCTCAGTCTCCCTCTCAGTCTCTCTCGATGTCTCTCTCGATGTCTCTCTCGTTGTCTCCCTCGCTGTCTCCCTCGCTGTCTCCCTCTCAGTCTCTCTCTCAGTCTCTCTCACATTCTCTCTCGCTGTCTCCCTCGCTGTCTCCCTCGCACTCTCTGGCTTTCTCTCTCGCAGTCCCTCTCACTGTCCCTCTCTCAGTCTCTCTCGCAGTCTCTCTCGCTGTCTCTCTCGCTGTCTCCCTCACAGTCTCCCTCACAGTCTCTCTCGCTGCCTCTCTCGCTGTCTCTCTCGCCGTCTCCCTCGCAGTCTCCCTCGCAGTCTCTCTCGAAGTCTCTCTCGAAGTCTCTCTCGCTGTCTCCCTCGCTGTCTCTCTCGCTCTCTCTCTCGCCGTCGCCCTCGCCGTCTCCCTCGCCGTCTCCCTCGCAGTCACTCTCGCAGTCTCTCTCGCTGTATCGCTCGCTGTCTCTTTCGCTATCTCCATAGCAGTCTCTCTCGCAGTCTCCCTCACAGTCTCCCTCGCTGTCTCCCTCGCAGTCTCTCTCGCTATCTCCCTCGCTATCTCCCTCGCTGTCTCTCTCGCTGTCTCCCTTGCAGTCTCCCTCGCAGTCTCTCCCGCTTTCTCTCTCGCAGTCTCTCTCGCAGTCTCTCTCGCAGTCTCTCTCGCAGTCTTCCTCGCAGTTTCTCTCGCTGTCTCCCTCGCTGTCTCCCTCGCTGTCTCCCTCGCAGTCTCTCTTGCAGTCTCCCTCGCTGTCTCCCTCGCTGTCTCCCTCGCTGTCTCCCTCGCTGTCTCCCTCGCTGTCACCCTCGCTCTCTCTCTCGCTCTCTCTCTCGCTCTCTCTCTCGCCGTCTCCCTCGCCGTCTCAATCGCTGTCTCCCTCGCATTCTCTCTCGCAGTGTCTATCGCTGTATCCCTCGCTGTCTCTCTCACTATCTCCATAGCAGTCTCTCTCGCAGTTTCTCTCGCAGTCACTCTCGCAGTCTCTCTTGCTGTATCCCTCGCTGTCTCTCTCGCTATCTCCATAGCAGTCTCTCTCGCAGTCTCCCTCACAGTCTCTCTCGCAGTCTCTCTCGCAGTCTCTCTCGCTGTCTCTCTCGCTGTCTCTCTCGCTGTCTCTCTCGCTCTCTCCCTTGCAGTCTCTCTTGCAGTCTCTCTTGCAGTCTCTCTTGCAGTCTCTCTTGCAGTCTCTCTCGCTGTCTCCCTCGCTGTGTCTCTCGCTCTCTCCCTCGCTGTCTCCCTCGCTGTCTCCCTCGCTGTCTCACGCGATCTCTCTCGCATTCTCTCTCGTTGTCTCCCTCGCAGTCTCTCTCGCTGTGTCCCTCGCAGTCTCTCTCACAGGCTCTGTCGCTGTCTCCCTTGCTGTCTCCCTTGCTGTCTCCCTTGCTGTCTCCCTTGCTGTCTCTCTCGCTCTCTCTCTCGCTGTCTACCTCGCTGTCTCCCTCGACGTCTCAATCGCTGTCTCCCTCGCATTCTCTCTCGCAGTGTCTATCGCTGTATCCCTCGCTGTCTCTCTCACTATCTCCATAGCAGTCTCTCTCGCAGTTTCTCTCGCAGTCACTCTCGCAGTCTCTCTCGCAGTATCCCTCGCTGTCTCTCTCGCTATCTCCATAGCAGTCTCTCTCGCAGTCTCCCTCACAGTCTCCCTCGCTGTCTCCCTCGCAGTCTCTCTCGCAGTCTCTCTCGCAGTCTCTCTCGCTATCTCCCTCGCTGTCTCTCTCGCTGTCTCCCTTGCAGTCTCTCTCGCAGTCTCTCTCGCTTTCTCCCTCGCAGTCTCCCTCGCAGTCTCCCTCGCAGTCTCCCTCGCAGTCTCCCTCGCAGTCTCCCTTGCAGTCTCTCTCGCAGTCTTCCTCGCAGTTTCTCTCGCAGTCTCTCTCGCAGTCTCCCTCACAGTCTCTCTTGCTGTCTCCCTCGCAGTCACCCTGGATGTCTCTCTCGCAGTCTCTCTCGCATTCCCTTTCGCTGTCTCTCTCGATGTCTCTCTCGTTGTCTCCCTCGCTGTCTCCCTCGCTGTCTCCCTCTCAGTCTCCCTCTCAGTCTCCCTCTCAGTCTCCCTCTCAGTCTCCCTCTCAGTCTCCCTCTCAGTCTCTCTCTCAGTCTCTCTCTCAGTCTCTCTCTCAGTCTCTCTCGCATTCTCTCTCGCTGTCTCCCTCGCTGTCTCCCTCGCACTCTCTGGCTTTCTCTCTGGCTTTCTCTCTCGCTTTCTCTCTCGCAGTCCCTCTCGCTGTCTCTCTCGCTGTCTCCCTCACAGTCTCCCTCACAGTCTCTCTCGCTGCCTCTCTCGCCGTCTCCCTCGCAGTCTCTCTCGAAGTCTCTCTCGCTGTCTCCCTCGCTCTCTCTCTCGCTTTCTCTCTCGCTCTCTCTCTCGCCGTCGCCCTCGCCGTCTCCCTCGCCGTCTCCCTCGCAGTCACTCTCGCAGTCTCTCTCGCTGTATCCCTCGCTGTCTCTCTCGCTATCTCCATAGCAGTCTCTCTCGCAGTCTCCCTCACAGTCTCCCTCGCTGTCTCCCTCGCTGTCTCCCTCGCACTCTCTCTCGCAGTCTCTCTCGCAGTCTCTCTCGCAGTCTCTCTCGCTGTCTCCCTCGCTATCTCCCTCGCTGTCTCTCTCGCTGTCTCCCTTGCAGTCTCTCTCGCAGTCTCTCTCGCTTTCTCCCTCGCAGTCTCTCTCGCAGTCTCTCTCGCAGTCTCTCTCGCTGTCTCCCTCGCTGTCTCCCTCGCTGTCTCCCTCGCTGTCTCCCTCGCTGTCTCCCTCGCTGTCTCCCTCGCTGTGTCCCTCGCTCTCTCCCTCGCAGTCTCCCTCACTGTCTCCCTTGCCGTCTCTCTCGCAGTCTCTCTCGCTGTCTTCCTCGCAGTTTCTCTCGCTGTCTGCCTCGCTGTCTCCCTCGCTGTCTCCCTCGCTGTCTCCCTCGCTGCCTCCCTCGCTGTCTCCCTAGCAGTCGCTCTCGCAGTCGCTCACGCAGTCTCTCTCGCAGTCTCTCTCGCTGTCTCCCTCGCTGTCTCCCTCACTGTCTCCCTCGCTGCCTCCCTCGCAGTATCTCTCGAAGTCTCTCTCGCTGTCTCCCTCGCTGTCTCCCTCGCTGTCTCCCTCGCTGTCTCCCTCGCTGTCTCCCTCGCTGTCTCTCTCGCTGTCTCTCTCGCTCTCTCTCTCGCCGTCTCCCTCGCAGTCTCTCTCGCAGTGTCTCTCGCTGTATCCCTCGCTGTCTCTCTCGCTATTTCCCTAGCAGTCTCTCTCGCAGTTTCTCTCGCTTTCTCCCTCGCATTCTCTCTCGCTGTCTCCCTCGCAGTCTCTCTCGCAGTCTCTCTCGCAGTCTCTCTCGCAGTCTCCCTCGCAGTCTCCCTCGCAGTCTCTCTCGCTGTCTCCCTCGCTGTCTCCCTCACAGTCTCTTTCGCTGTCTCCCTCGCAGTCTCCCTCGCAGTCTCCCTCGCAGTCTCCCTCGCAGTCTCTCTCACTGTCTCCCTCGCAGTCTCTGTCGCTGTCTCTATCGCTGTCTCCCTTGCAGTCTCTCTCGCCGTCTCTCTCGCTTTCTCCCTCGCTCTCTCCCTCGCAGACTCTCTCGCTGTCTCCCTCGCAGTCTCTCTCGCATTCTCTTTCGCTGTCTCTCTCGTTGTCTCTCTCGTTGTCTCCTTCGCTGTCTCCCTCACAGTCTCTCTCGCTGTCTCCCTCGCAGTCACCCTGGATGTCTCCCTCTCAGTCTCTCTCGATGTCTCTCTCGATGTCTCTCTCGATGTCTCCCTCGCTGTCTCCCTCGCTGTCTCCCTCTCAGTCTCTCTCTCAGTCTCTCTCGCATTCTCTCTCGCTGTCTCCCTCGCTGTCTCCCTCGCACTCTCTGGCTTTCTCTCTCGCAGTCCCTCTCACTATCTCTCTCGCAGTCTCTCTCGCAGTCTCTCTCGCAGTCTCTCTCGCTGTCTCCCTCACAGTCTCCCTCACAGTCTCTCTCGCTGCCTCTCTCGCTGTCTCTCTCGCTGTCTCTCTCGCCGTCTCCCTCGCAGTCTCTCTCGAAGTCTCTCTCGCTGTCTCCCTCGCTGTCTCCCTCGCTGTCTCTCTCGCTGTCGCTCTCACCGTTTCTCTCGCTGTATCCCTCGCTGTCTCTCTCGCTATCTCCATAGCAGTCTCTCTCGCAGTCTCCCTCACAGTCTCCCTCGCTGTCTCCCTCACAGTCTCTCTTGCTGTCTCCCTCGCAGTCACCCTGGATGTCTCTCTTGCAGTCTCTCTCGCATTCTCTTTCGCTGTCTCTCTCGATGTCTCTCTCGTTGTCTCCCTCGCTGTCTCCCTCGCTGTCTCCCTCGCTGTCTCCCTCGCTGTCTCCCTCTCAGTCTCCCTCTCAGTCTCCCTCTCAGTCTCTCTCTCAGTCTCTCTCTCAGTCTCTCTCTCAGTCTCTCTCGCATTCTCTCTCGCTGTCTCCCTCGCTGTCTCCCTCGCACTCTCTGGCTTTCTCTCTGGCTTTCTCTCTGGCTTTCTCTCTCGCATTCTCCTTCGCAGTCCCTCTCACTGTCTCTCTCGCTGTCTCCCTCACAGTCTCCCTCACCGTCTCTCTCACCGCCTCTCTCGCTGTCTCTCTCGCCGTCTCCCTCGCAGTCTCTCTCGAAGTCTCTCTCGCTGTCTCCCTCGCTCTCTCTCTCGCTCTCTCTCTCGCTCTCTCTCTCGCCGTCGCCCTCGCCGTCTCCCTCGCCGTCTCCCTCGCAGTCACTCTCGCAGTCTCTCTCGCTGTATCCCTCGCTGTCTCTCTCGCTATCTCCATAGCAGTCTCTCTCGCAGTCTCCCTCACAGTCTCCCTCGCTGTCGCCCTCGCTGTCTCTCTCGCAGTCTCTCTCGCAGTCTCTCTCGCAGTCTCTCTCGCAGTCTCTCTCGCTGTCTCCCTCGCTATCTCCCTCGCTGTCTCTCTCGCTGTCTCCCTTGCAGTCTCTCTCGCAGTCTCTCTCGCTTTCTCGCTCGCAGTCTCTCTCGCAGTCTCTCTCGCTTTCTCCCTCGCTGTCTCTCTCACAGTCTCTCTCGCAGTCTCTCTCGCTGTCTTCTTCGCTTTCTCCCTCGCTTTCTCCCTCGCTGTCTCTCTCGCTGTCTCTCTCGCTGTCTCTCTCGCTGTCTCTCTCGCTGTCTCTCTCGCTGTCTCCCTCGCAGTCTCTCTTGCAGTCTTTCTCGCTGTCTCCCTCGCTGTCTCCCTCGCTGTCTCCCTCGCTGTCTCCCTCGCTGTCTCCCTCGCTGTCTCCCTCGCTGTGTCCCTCGCTCTCTCCCTCGCTGTCTCCCTAGCAGTCGATCTCGCAGTCGCTCTCGCAGTCTCTCTCGCAGTCTCTCTCGCTGTCTCCCTCGCTGTCTCCCTCGCTGTCTCCCTCGCTGTCTCCCTCGCTGTCTCCCTCGCTGCCTCCCTCGCAGTATCTCTCGAAGTCTCTCTCGCTGTCTCCCTCGCTGTCTCCCTCGCTGTCTCTCTCGCTGTCTCTCTCGCCGTCTCCCTCGCAGTCTCTCTCGCAGTGTCTCTCGCTGTATCCCTCGCTGTCTCTCTCGCTATTTCCCTAGCAGTCTCTCTCGCAGTTTCTCTCGCTTTCTCCCTCGCATTCTCTCTCGCTGTCTCCCTCGCAGTCTCTCTCGCAGTCTCTCTCGCAGTCTCTCTCGCAGTCTCCCTCGCAGTCTCCCTCGCAGTCTCTCTCGCAGTCTCTCTCGCAGTCTCTCTCGCTGTCTCCCTCGCTGTCTCCCTCGCTGTCTCCCTCACAGTCTCTTTCGCTGTCTCCCTCACAGTCTCTTTCGCTGTCTCTCTCGTTGTCTCTCTCGTTGTCTCTCTCGATGTCTCTCTCATTGTCTCCCTCGCTGTCTCCCTCGCTGTCTCCCTCTCAGTCTCGCTCTCAGTCTCTCTCTCTCAGTCTCTCTCTCAGTCTCTCTCGCTGTCTCCCTCGCACTCTCTGGCTTTCTCTCTCGCTTTCTCTCTCGCAGTCCCTCTCACTGTCTCTCTCGCAGTCTCTCTCGCAGTCTCTCTCACTGTTTCCCTCACAGTCTCCCTCACAGTCTCCCTCACAGTCTCTCTCGCTGTCTCTCTCGCTGTCTCTCTCGCTGTCTCTCTCGCCATCTCCCTCGCAGTCTCTCTCGCTGTCTATCTCGCCGTCTCCCTCGCAGTCTCTCTCGAAGTCTCTCTCGGTGTCTCCCTCGCTGTCTCTCTCGCTATCTCCATAGCAGTCTCTCTCGCAGTCTCCCACACAGTCTCCCTCGCTGTCTCCCTCACAGTCTCTCTCGCTGTCTCCCTCGCAGTCACCCTGGATGTCTCCCTCTCAGTCTCTCTCGATGTCTCTCTCGATGTCTCTCTCGTTGTCTCCCTCGCTGTCTCCCTCGCTGTCTCCCTCTCAGTCTCTCTCTCAGTCTCTCTCACATTCTCTCTCGCTGTCTCCCTCGCTGTCTCCCTCGCACTCTCTGGCTTTCTCTCTCGCAGTCCCTCTCACTGTCTCTCTCTCAGTCTCTCTCGCAGTCTCTCTCGCTGTCTCTCTCGCTGTCTCCCTCACAGTCTCCCTCACAGGCTCTCTCGCTGTCTCTCTCGCCGTCTCCCTCGCAGTCTCCCTCGCAGTCTCTCTCGAAGTCTCTCTCGAAGTCTCTCTCGAAGTCTCTCTCGCTGTCTCCCTCGCTGTCTCTCTCGCTCTCTCTCTCGCCGTCGCCCTCGCCGTCTCCCTCGCCGTCTCCCTCTCAGTCACTCTCGCAGTCTCTCTCGCTGTATCCCTCGCTGTCTCTTTCGCTATCTCCATAGCAGTCTCTCTCGCAGTCTCCCTCACAGTCTCCCTCGCTGTCCCTCTCGCAGTCTCTCTCGCAGTCTCCCTCGCTTTCTCCCTCGCTGTCTCTCTCGCTGTCTCTCTCGCTGTCTCCCTCGCAGTCTCTCTTGCAGTCTCCCTAGCTGTCTCCCTCGCTGTCTCTCTCGCTGTCTCCCTCGCTGTCTCCCTCGCTGTCTCCCTCGCTGTCTCCCTCTCTGTCTCCCTCGCTGTGTCCCTCGCAGTCTCCCTCACAGTCTCCCTCGCTGTCTCCCTCGCTGTCTCCCTCGAAGTCTCCCTCGCAGTCTCTCTCGCAGTCTCCCTCGCTGTCTCCCTCACTGTCTCCCTCGCTGTCTCCCTCGAAGTCTCCCTCGCAGTCTCTCTCGAAGTCTCTCTCGCAGTCTCTCTCGCAGTCTCTCTCGCAGTCTCTCTCGCTGTCTCCCTCGCTGTCTCCCTCGCTGTCTCCCTCGCTGTCTCTCTCGCTCTCTCTCTCGCCGTCTCCCTCGCAGTCTCTCTCGCAGTGCCTCTCGCTGTATCCCTCGCTGTCTCTCTCGCTATTTCCCTAGCAGTCTCTCTCGCAGTCTCTCTCGCTGTCTCCCTCGCAGTCTCTCTCGCAGTCTCTCTCGCAGTCTCTCTCGCTGTCTCCCTCGCTGTCTCCCTCACAGTCTCTCTCGCAGTCTCCCTCGCAGTCTCTCTCACAGTCTCTCTCGCAGTCTCTCTCGCTGTCTCCCTTGCAGTCTCTATCACTGTCTCCCTCGCAGTCTCTCTCGCAGTCTCTCTCGCAGTCTCTCTCGCTTTCTCCCTCGCTCTCTCCCTCGCAGACTCTCTCGCTGACTCCCTCGCAGTCTCCCTCGCTGTCTCCCTCGCTGTCTCCCTCGCTGTCTCCCTCGCTGTCTCCCTCGCTGTCTCTCTCGCTGTCTCTCTCAGTCTCTCTCGCTGTCTCCCTCGAAATCTCCCTCGAAGTCTCCCTCGAAGTCACCCTGGATGTCTTTCTCGCAGTCTCTCTCGCAGTCTCTCTCGCATTCTCTTTCGTTGTCTCCCTCGCTGTCTCCCTCTCAGTCTCCCTCTCAGTCTCCCTCTCAGTCTCTCTCGCAGTCTCTCTCGCAGTCTCTCTCGCAGTCTCTCTCGCAGTCTCCCTCGCTGTCTCCCTCGCAGTCTCTCTCGCAGTCTCTCTCGCAGTCTCTCTCGCAGTCTCTCTCGCAGTCTCTCTCGCAGTCTCTCTCGCTGTCCCTCTCGCAGTCTCTCTCACTGTGCCTCTCGCAGTCTCTCTCGCTGTCCCTCTCGCAGTCTCCCTCGCTGTCTACCTCGCTGTCTCCCTCGCTGTCTCCCTCGCTGTCTCCCTCGCTGTCTCCCTCGCTCTCTCCCTCGCAGTTTCCCTCACTGTCTCCCTTGCCGTCTCTCTCGCAGTCTCCCTCGCTGTCTCCCTCGCTGTCTCCCTCGCTGTCTCCCTCGCTGTCTCCCTCGCTGCCTCCCTCGCTGCCTCCCTCGCTGTCTCCCTAGCAGTCTCTCTCGCAGTCTCTCTCGCAGTCTCCCTCGCTGTCTCGCTCGCTGTCTCCCTCGCTGTCTCCCTCGATGTCTCTCTTGAAGTCTCTCTCGCAGTCTCTCTCGCAGTCTCTCTCGCAGTCTCTCTCGCAGTCTCTCTCGCTGTCTCCCTCGCTGTCTCCCTCGCTGTCTCCCTCGCTGTCTCCCTCGCTGTCTCACTCGCTATTTCCCTAGCAGTCTCTCTCGCAGTTTCTCTCGCTTTCTCCCCCCCAGTCTCTCTCGCTGTCTCTCTCGCAGTCTCTCTCGCTGTCTCCCTCGCAGTCTCTCTCGCAGACTCTCTCGCAGTCTCTCTCGCTGTCTCCCTCGCAGTCTCCATCGCTGTCTCCCTCGCAGTCTCCATCGCTGTCTCCCTCGCAGTCTCTCTCGCAGTCTCTCTCACTTTCTCCCTCGCACTCTCCCTCGCAGACTCTCTCGCTGTCTCCCTCGCAGTCTCCCTCGCTGTCTCCCTCGCTGTCTCCCTCGCTGTCTCTCTCGCTGTCTCTCTCTGTCTCCCTCGAAGTCTCCCTCGAAGACTCCCTCGAAGTCACCGTGGATGTCTTTCTCGCAGTCTCTCTCGCAGTCTCTCTCGCAGTCTCTCTCGCATTCTCTCTCGCTGTCTCCCTCGCACTCTCTGGCTTTCTCTCTCGCTTTCTCTCTCGCAGTCCCTCTCACTGTCTCTCTCGCAGTCTCTCTCGCAGTCTCTCTCGCAGTCTCTCTCGCAGTCTCTCTCGCTGTCTCCCTCACAGTCTCTCTCGCTGTCTCTCTCGCTGTCTCTCTCGCCATCTCCCTCGCAGTCTCTCTCAAAGTCTCCCTCGCTGTCTCCCTCGCAGTCTCTCTCGCTCTCTCTCTCGCCGTCGCTCTCTCCGTCTCCCTCGCCGTCTCCCTCGCCGTCTCCCTCGCTGTCTCTCTCGCTATCTCCATAGCAGTCTCTCTCGCAGTCTCCCTCACAGTCTCCCTCGCTGTCTCCCTCACAGTCTCTCTCGCTGTCTCCCTCACAGTCACCCTGGATGTCTCTCTCGCAGTCTCTCTCGCATTCTCTTTCGCTGTCTCTCTCGATGTCTCTCTCGATGTCTCTCTCGTTGTCTCCCTCGCTGTCTCCCTCTCAGTCTTTCTCTCAGTCTCTCTCTCAGTCTCTCTCGCATTCTCTCTCGCTGTCTCCCTCGCTGTCTCCCTCGCACTCTCTGGCTTTCTCTCTGGCTTTCTCTCTCGCTTTCTCTCTCGCGGTCCCTCTCACTGTCTCTCTCGCAGTCTCCCTCACAGTCTCTCTCGCCGCCTCTCTCGCCGTCTCTCTCGCCGTCTCCCTCGCAGTCTCCCTCGCAGTCTCCCTCGCAGTCTCCCTCGCAGTCTCCCTCGCAGTCTCCCTCGCAGTCTCCCTCGCAGTCTCCCTCGCTGTCTCTCTCGCTCTCAGTCTCTCTCGCTGTATCCCTCGCTGTCTCTCTCGCTATCTCCATAGCAGTCTCTCTCACAGTCTCCCTCACAGTCTCCCTCGCTGTCTCCCTCACAGTCTCCCTCACAGTCTCTCTCGCAGTCTCTCTCGCAGTCTCTCTCGCTATCTGCCTCGCTGTCTCCCTCGCTGTCTCTCTCGCTGTCTCCCTTGCAGTCTCCCTCGCAGTCTCTCTCGCTTTCTCCCTCGCAGTCTCTCTCGCAGTCTCTCTCGCTTTCTCCCTCGCAGTCTCTCTCGCTTTCTCCCTCGCAGTCTCCCTCGCAATCTCTCTCGCAGTCTCTCTCGCAGTCTCTCTCGCTGTCTCCCTCGCTGTCTCTCTCGCAGTCTCCCTCGCTGTCTCTCTCGCTGTCTCCCTCGCAGTCTCTCTTGCAGTCTCTCTCGCTGTCTCCCTCGCTGTCTCCCTCGCTGTCTCCCTCGCTGTCTCCCTCGCTGTCTCCCTCGCTGTCTCCCTCGCTGTATCCCTCGCTGTCCCCCTCGCTGTGTCCATCGCTCTCTCCCTCGCAGTCTCTCTCGCTGTCTTCCTCGCAGTTTCTCTCGCTGTCTCCCTCGCTGTCTCCCTCGCTGCCTCTCTCGCTGTCTCCCTAGCAGTTGATCTCGCAGTCGCTCTCGCAGTCTCTCTCGCAGTCGCTCTCGCAGTCTCTCTCGCAGTCTCTCTCGCTGTCTCCCTCGTCGTCTCCCTCGCTGTCTCCCTCGCTGTCTCCCTAGCAGTCGCTCTCGCAGTCTCTCTCGCAGTCTCTCTCGCAGTCTCCCTCGCTGTCTCCCTCGCTGTCTCCCTCGCTGTCTCCCTCGCAGTCTCCCTCGCCGTCTCCCTCGCCGTCTCCCTTGCCGTCTCCCTCGCCGTCTCCCTGGCCGTCTCCCTGGCCGTCTCCCTGGCCGTCTCCCTGGCCGTCTCCCTCGCAGTCTCTCTCGCTGTCTCTCTCGCTGTCTCTCTCCATGTACTCTCGCTGTCTCCCTCACAGTCTCCCTCGCAGTCTCTCTCGCTGTCTCCCTCGCAGTCTCTCTCGCAGTCTCTCTCGCAGTCTCTCTCGCTGTCTCCCTCGCAGTCTCTATCGCTGTCTCTATCGCTGTCTCCCTCGCAGTCTCTCTCGCTTTCTCCCTCGCTCTCTCCCTCGCAGCCTCTCTCGCTGTCTCCCTCGCAGTCTCCCTCGCAGTCTCCCTCGAGGTCTCCCTCGCAGTCTCCCTCGCTGTCTCCCTCGCTGTCTCCCTCGCTGTCTCCCTCGCTGTCTCCCTCGCTGTCTCCCTCGCTGTCTCCCTCGCTGTCTCTCTCGCTGTCTCTCTCGCAGTCTCCTCGCTGTATCTCTCGCTGTCTCCCTCGCAGTCTCCCTCGAAGTCTCCCTCGAAGTCACCCTGCATGTCTCTCTCGCAGTCTCTCTCGCAGTCTTTCTCGCATTCTCTTTCGCTGTCTCTCTCTCAGTCTCTCTCGCATTCTCTCTCACTGTCTCCCTCGCACTCTCTGGCTTTCTCTCTGGCTTTCTCTCTCGCAGTCCCTCTCACTGTCTCTCTCGCAGTCTCTCTCGCAGTCTCTCTTGCAGTCTCTCTCGCAGTCTCTCTCGCTGTCTCCCTCACAGTCTCCCTCACAGTCTCTCTCGCTGTCTCTCTCGCTGTCTCTCTCGCCGTCTCCCTCGCAGTCTCTCTCGAAGTCTCTCTCGCTGTCTCCCTCGCTGTCTCTCTCGCTCTCTCTCTCGCCGTCTCACTCGCCGTCTCCCTCGCAGTCACTCTCGCAGTCTCTCTCGCTGTATCCCTCGCTGTCTCTCTCGCTATCTCCATAGCAGTCTCTCTCGCAGTCTCCCTCACAGTCTCCCTCGCTGTCTCCCTCACAGTCTCTCTCGCTGTCTCCCTCGCAGTCACCCTGGATGTCTCTCTCGCAGTCTCTCTCGCATTCTATTTCGCTGTCTCTCTCGATGTCTCTCTCGATGTCTCTCTCGTTGTCTCCCTCGCTGTCTCCCTCTCAGTCTCTCTCTCAGTCTCTCTCTCAGTCTCTCTCGCATTCTCTCTCGCTGTCTCCCTCGCTGTCTCCCTCGCACTCTCTGGCTTTCTCTCTGGCTTTCTCTCTCGCAGTCCCTCTCACTGTCTCTCTCGCAGTCTCTCTCGCAGTCTCCCTCACAGTCTCTCTCGCTGCCTCTCTCGCTGTCTCTCTCGCTCTCTCTCTCGCCGTCGCCTTCGCCGTCGCCCTCGCCGTCTCCCTCGCCGTCTCCCTCGCAGTCACTCTCGCAGTCTCTCTCGCAGTCTCTCTCGCTGTATCCCTCGCTGTCTCTCTCGCTATCTCCATAGCAGTCTCTCTCGCAGTCTCCCTCACAGTGTCGCCCTCGCCGTCTCCCTCGCTGTCTCCCTCGCCATCTCCCTCGCAGTCACTCTCGCAGTCACTCTCGCAGTCTCCCTCGCTGTCTCTCTCGCTATCTCCATAGCAATCTCTCTCGCAGTCTCCCTCACAGTGTCCCTCGCTGTCTCTCTCGCAGTCTCTCTCGCAGTCTCTCTCGCAGTCTCTCTCGCAGTCTCTCTCGCAGTCTCTCTCGCTATCTCCCTCGCTGTCTCTCTCGCTGTCTCCCTTGCAGTCTCCCTCGCAGTCTCTCTCACTTTCTCCCTCGCAGTCTCACTCGCTTTCTCCCTCGCAGTCTCTCTCGCAGTCTCTCTCGCAGTCTCTCTCGCAGTCTCTCTCGCAGTCTCTCTCGCTGTCTCCCTCGCTTTCTCCCTCGCTTTCTCTCTCGCTGTCTCTCTCGCTGCCTCTCTCGCTGTCTCTCTCGCTCTCTCTCTCGCCGTCGCCTTCGCCGTCGCCCTCGCCGTCTCCCTCGCCGTCTCCCTCGCAGTCACTCTCGCAGTCTCTCTCACAGTCTCTCTCGCTGTATCCCTCGCTGTCTCTCTCGCTATCTCCATAGCAGTCTCTCTCGCAGTCTCCCTCACAGTGTCGCCCTCGCCGTCTCCCTCGCTGTCTCCCTCGCCATCTCCCTCGCAGTCACTCTCGCAGTCACTCTCGCAGTCTCCCTCGCTGTCTCTCTCGCTATCTCCATAGCAATCTCTCTCGCAGTCTCCCTCACAGTGTCCCTCGCTGTCTCTCTCGCAGTCTCTCTCGCAGTCTCTCTCGCAGTCTCTCTCGCTATCTCCCTCGCTGTCTCTCTCGCTGTCTCCCTTGCAGTCTCCCTCGCAGTCTCTCTCACTTTCTCCCTCGCAGTCTCACTCGCTTTCTCCCTCGCAGTCTCTCTCGCAGTCTCTCTCGCAGTCTCTCTCGCAGTCTCTCTCGCAGTCTCTCTCGCTGTCTCCCTCGCTTTCTCCCTCGCTTTCTCTCTCGCTGTCTCTCTCGCTGTCTCTCTCGCTGTCTCCCTCGCAGTCTCTCTTGCAGTCTCTCTCGCTGTCTCCCTCGCTGTCTGCCTCGCTGTCTCCCTCGCTGTCTGCCTCGCTGTCTCCCTCGCTGTCTCCCTCGCTGTCTCCCTCGCTGTCTCCCTCGCTGTCTCCCTCGCTGTCTCTCTCGCTCTCTCTCTCGCCGTCTCACTCGCCGTCTCCCTCGCCGTCTCCCTCGCAGTCACTCTCGCAGTCTCTCTCGCTGTATCCCTCGCTGTCTCTCTCGCTATCTCCATAGCAGTCTCTCTCGCAGTCTCCCTCACAGTCTCCCTCGCTGTCTCCCTCACAGTCTCTCTCGCTGTCTCCCTCGCAGTCACCCTGGATGTCTCTCTCGCAGTCTCTCTCGCATTCTATTTCGCTGTCTCTCTCGATGTCTCTCTCGATGTCTCTCTCGTTGTTTCCCTCGCTGTCTCCCTCTCAGTCTCTCTCTCAGTCTCTCTCTCAGTCTCTCTCGCATTCTCTCTCGCTGTCTCCCTCGCTGTCTCCCTCGCACTCTCTGGCTTTCTCTCTGGCTTTCTCTCTCGCAGTCCCTCTCACTGTCTCTCTCGCAGTCTCTCTCGCAGTCTCTCTCACAGTCTCTCTCGCTGCCTCTCTCGCTGTCTCTCTCGCTCTCTCTCTCGCCGTCGCCTTCACCGTCGCCCTCGCCGTCTCCCTCGCCGTCTCCCTCGCAGTCACTCTCGCAGTCTCTCTCGCAGTCTCTCTCGCTGTATCCCTCGCTGTCTCTCTCGCTATCTCCATAGCAGTCTCTCTCGCAGTCTCCCTCACAGTGCCGCCCTCGCCGTCTCCCTCGCTGTCTCCCTCGCCATCTCCCTCGCAGTCACTCTCGCAGTCACTCTCGCAGTCTCCCTCGCTGTCTCTCTCGCTATCTCCATAGCAATCTCTCTCGCAGTCTCCCTCACAGTGTCCCTCGCTGTCTCTCTCGCAGTCTCTCTCGCAGTCTCTCTCGCAGTCTCTCTCGCAGTCTCTCTCGCAGTCTCTCTCGCTATCTCCCTCGCTGTCTCTCTCGCTGTCTCCCTTGCAGTCTCCCTCGCAGTCTCTCTCACTTTCTCCCTCGCAGTCTCACTCGCTTTCTCCCTCGCAGTCTCTCTCGCAGTCTCTCTCGCAGTCTCTCTCGCAGTCTCTCTCGCTGTCTCCCTCGCTTTCTCCCTCGCTTTCTCTCTCGCTGTCTCTCTCGCTGTCTCTCTCGCTGTCTCCCTCGCAGTCTCTCTTGCAGTCTCTCTCGCTGTCTCCCTCGCTGTCTGCCTCGCTGTCTCCCTCGCTGTCTGCCTCGCTGTCTCCCTCGCTGTCTCCCTCGCTGTCTCCCTCGCTGTCTCCCTCGCTGTGTCCCTCGCTCTCTCCCTCACAGTCTCCCTCACTGTCTCCCTTGCCGTCTCTCTCGCAGTCTCTCTCGCAGTCTCTCTCGCTGTCTTCCTCGCAGTTTCTCTCGCTGTCTCCCTCGCTGTCTCCCTCGCTGTCTCCCTCGCTGTCTCCCTCGCTGTCTCCCTCGCTGTCTCCCTCGCTGCCTCCCTCGCTGTCTCCCTAGCAGTCGCTCTCGCAGTCTCTCTCGTTGTCTCCCTCGCTGTCTCCCTCGCTGTCTCCCTCGCTGTCTCCCTCGCTGTCTCCCTTGCTGTCTCCCTCGCTGCCTCCCTCACAGTCTCTCTCGAAGTCTCTTTCGAAGTCTCTCTCGCTGTCTCCCTCGCTGTCTCTCTCGCTCTCTCTCTCGCCGTCTCCCTCGCAGTCTCTCTCGCAGTGTCTCTCGCTGTATCCCTCGCTGTCTCTCTCGCTATTTCCCTAGCAGTCTCTCTCGCAGTTTCTCTCGCTGTCTCCCTCGCAGTCTCTCTCGCAGTCTCTCTCGCAGTCTCTCTCGCAGTCTCTCTCGCAGTCTCTCTCGCTGTCTCCCTCGCTGTCTCCCTCACAGTCTCTCTCGCTGTCTCCCTCGCAGTCTCTCTCACAGTCTCTCTCGCAGTCTCTCTCGCTGTCTCCCTCGCAGTCTCTATCGCTGTCTCCCTCGCAGTCTCTCTCGCAGTCTCTCTCGCAGTCTCTCTCGCTTTCTCCCTCGCTCTTTCCCTCGCAGACTCTCTCGCAGTCTCCCTCGCAGTCTCCCTCGCAGTCTCCCTTGTTGTCTCCCTTGCTGTCTCCCTTGCTGTCTCCCTCGCTGTCTCCCTCACTGTCTCCCTCGCTGTCTCCCTCGCTGTCTCTCTCGCTGTCTCTCTCGCTGTCTCTCTCGCTGTCTCCCTCGCAGTCTCCCTCGAAGTCTCCCTCGAAGTCACCCTGGATGTCTCTCTCGCAGTCTCTCTCGCATTCTCTCTCGCATTCTCTTTCGCTGTCTCTCTCGATGTCTCTCTCGATGTCTCTCTCGTTGTCTCCCTCACTGTCTCCCTCTCAATCTCTCTCTCAGTCTCTCTCTCAGTCTCTCTCTCAGTCTCTTTCGCATTCTCTCTCGCTGTCTCCCTCGCACTCTCTGGCTTTCTCTCTCGCTTTCTCTCTCGCAGTCCCTCTCGCAGTCCCTCTCGCAGTCCCTCTCGCAGTCTCTCTCGCTGTCTCCCTCACAGTCTCCCGCACAGTCTCTCTCGCTGTCTCTCTCGCTGTCTATCTCGCCGTCTCCCTCGCTGTCTCTCTCGCTCTCTCTCTCGCTCTCTCTCTCGCCGTCGCTCTCGCCGTCTCCCTCGCTGTCTCCCTCGCAGTCACTCTCGCAGTCTCTCTCGCTGTATCCCTCGCTGTCTCTCTCGCTATCTCCATTGCAGACTCTCTCGCAGTCTCCCTCACAGTCTCCCTCGCTGTCTCCCTCACAGTCTCTCTCACTGTCTCCCTCGCAGTCACCCTGGATCCCTCTCTCGCAGTCTCTCTCGCATTCTCTTTCGCTGTCTCTCTCGATGTCTCCCTCGCTGTCTCCCTCGCTGTCTCCCTCGCTGTCTCCCTCTCAGTCTCTCTCTCAGTCTCTCTCTCAGTCTCTCTCTCAGTCTCTCTCTCAGTCTCTCTCGCATTCTCTCTCGCTGTCTCCCTCGCTGTCTCCCTCGCTGTCTCCCTCACAGTCTCTCTCGCTGCCTCTCTCGCTGTCTCTCTCGCCGTCTCCCTCGCAGTCTCTCTCGAAGTCTCTCTCGCTGTCTCCCTCGCTGTCTCTCTCGCTCTCTCTCTCGCCGTCGCCCTCGCCGTCTCCCTCGCCGTCTCCCTCGCAGTCACTCTCGCATTCTCTCTCGCATTCTCTCTCGCTGTCTCCCTCGCTGTCTCTCTCGCTGTCTCACTTGCAGTCTCCCTCGCAGTCTCTCTCGCTTTCTCCCTCGCATTCTCTCTCGCAGTCTCTCTCGCAGTTTCTTCCGCTGTCTTCCTCGCAGTTTCTTCCGCTGTCTCCCTCGCTGTCTCCCTCGCTGTCTCCCTCGCAGTCTCTCTTGCAGTCTCCCTCGCTGTCTCCCTCGCTGTCTCCCTCGCTGTCTCCCTCGCTGTCTCCCTCGCTGTCTCTCTCGCAGTCTCCCTCGCTATCTCCCTCGCTGTCTCCCTCGCTGTCTCACGCGATCTCTCTCGCATTCTCTCTCGTTGTCTCCCTCGCAGTCTCTCTCGCTGTGTCCCTCGCAGTCTCTCTCACAGTCTCTGTCTCTGTCGCTGTCTCCCTCACTGTCTCCCTCGCTGCCTCCCTCGCAGTCTCTCTCGAAGTCTCTCTCGCTGCCTCTCTCGCAGTCTCTCTCGCAGTCTTTCTCGCATTCTCTTTCGCTGTCTCTCTCTCAGTCTCTCTCGCATTCTCTCTCACTGTCTCCCTCGCACTCTCTGGCTTTCTCTCTGGCTTTCTCTCTCGCAGTCCCTCTCACTGTCTCTCTCGCAGTCTCTCTCGCAGTCTCTCTTGCAGTCTCTCTCGCAGTCTCTCTCGCTGTCTCCCTCACAGTCTCCCTCACAGTCTCTCTCGCTGTCTCTCTCGCTGTCTCTCTCGCCGTCTCCCTCGCAGTCTCTCTCGAAGTCTCTCTCGCTGTCTCCCTCGCTGTCTCTCTCGCTCTCTCTCTCGCCGTCTCACTCGCCGTCTCCCTCGCAGTCACTCTCGCAGTCTCTCTCGCTGTATCCCTCGCTGTCTCTCTCGCTATCTCCATAGCAGTCTCTCTCGCAGTCTCCCTCACAGTCTCCCTCGCTGTCTCCCTCACAGTCTCTCTCGCTGTCTCCCTCGCAGTCACCCTGGATGTCTCTCTCGCAGTCTCTCTCGCATTCTATTTCGCTGTCTCTCTCGATGTCTCTCTCGATGTCTCTCTCGTTGTCTCCCTCGCTGTCTCCCTCTCAGTCTCTCTCTCAGTCTCTCTCTCAGTCTCTCTCGCATTCTCTCTCGCTGTCTCCCTCGCTGTCTCCCTCGCACTCTCTGGCTTTCTCTCTGGCTTTCTCTCTCGCAGTCCCTCTCACTGTCTCTCTCGCAGTCTCTCTCGCAGTCTCCCTCACAGTCTCTCTCGCTGCCTCTCTCGCTGTCTCTCTCGCTCTCTCTCTCGCCGTCGCCTTCGCCGTCGCCCTCGCCGTCTCCCTCGCCGTCTCCCTCGCAGTCACTCTCGCAGTCTCTCTCGCAGTCTCTCTCGCTGTATCCCTCGCTGTCTCTCTCGCTATCTCCATAGCAGTCTCTCTCGCAGTCTCCCTCACAGTGTCGCCCTCGCCGTCTCCCTCGCTGTCTCCCTCGCCATCTCCCTCGCAGTCACTCTCGCAGTCACTCTCGCAGTCTCCCTCGCTGTCTCTCTCGCTATCTCCATAGCAATCTCTCTCGCAGTCTCCCTCACAGTGTCCCTCGCTGTCTCTCTCGCAGTCTCTCTCGCAGTCTCTCTCGCAGTCTCTCTCGCAGTCTCTCTCGCAGTCTCTCTCGCTATCTCCCTCGCTGTCTCTCTCGCTGTCTCCCTTGCAGTCTCCCTCGCAGTCTCTCTCACTTTCTCCCTCGCAGTCTCACTCGCTTTCTCCCTCGCAGTCTCTCTCGCAGTCTCTCTCGCAGTCTCTCTCGCAGTCTCTCTCGCAGTCTCTCTCGCTGTCTCCCTCGCTTTCTCCCTCGCTTTCTCTCTCGCTGTCTCTCTCGCTGCCTCTCTCGCTGTCTCTCTCGCTCTCTCTCTCGCCGTCGCCTTCGCCGTCGCCCTCGCCGTCTCCCTCGCCGTCTCCCTCGCAGTCACTCTCGCAGTCTCTCTCACAGTCTCTCTCGCTGTATCCCTCGCTGTCTCTCTCGCTATCTCCATAGCAGTCTCTCTCGCAGTCTCCCTCACAGTGTCGCCCTCGCCGTCTCCCTCGCTGTCTCCCTCGCCATCTCCCTCGCAGTCACTCTCGCAGTCACTCTCGCAGTCTCCCTCGCTGTCTCTCTCGCTATCTCCATAGCAATCTCTCTCGCAGTCTCCCTCACAGTGTCCCTCGCTGTCTCTCTCGCAGTCTCTCTCGCAGTCTCTCTCGCAGTCTCTCTCGCTATCTCCCTCGCTGTCTCTCTCGCTGTCTCCCTTGCAGTCTCCCTCGCAGTCTCTCTCACTTTCTCCCTCGCAGTCTCACTCGCTTTCTCCCTCGCAGTCTCTCTCGCAGTCTCTCTCGCAGTCTCTCTCGCAGTCTCTCTCGCAGTCTCTCTCGCTGTCTCCCTCGCTTTCTCCCTCGCTTTCTCTCTCGCTGTCTCTCTCGCTGTCTCTCTCGCTGTCTCCCTCGCAGTCTCTCTTGCAGTCTCTCTCGCTGTCTCCCTCGCTGTCTGCCTCGCTGTCTCCCTCGCTGTCTGCCTCGCTGTCTCCCTCGCTGTCTCCCTCGCTGTCTCCCTCGCTGTCTCCCTCGCTGTCTCCCTCGCTGTCTCTCTCGCTCTCTCTCTCGCCGTCTCACTCGCCGTCTCCCTCGCCGTCTCCCTCGCAGTCACTCTCGCAGTCTCTCTCGCTGTATCCCTCGCTGTCTCTCTCGCTATCTCCATAGCAGTCTCTCTCGCAGTCTCCCTCACAGTCTCCCTCGCTGTCTCCCTCACAGTCTCTCTCGCTGTCTCCCTCGCAGTCACCCTGGATGTCTCTCTCGCAGTCTCTCTCGCATTCTATTTCGCTGTCTCTCTCGATGTCTCTCTCGATGTCTCTCTCGTTGTTTCCCTCGCTGTCTCCCTCTCAGTCTCTCTCTCAGTCTCTCTCTCAGTCTCTCTCGCATTCTCTCTCGCTGTCTCCCTCGCTGTCTCCCTCGCACTCTCTGGCTTTCTCTCTGGCTTTCTCTCTCGCAGTCCCTCTCACTGTCTCTCTCGCAGTCTCTCTCGCAGTCTCTCTCACAGTCTCTCTCGCTGCCTCTCTCGCTGTCTCTCTCGCTCTCTCTCTCGCCGTCGCCTTCACCGTCGCCCTCGCCGTCTCCCTCGCCGTCTCCCTCGCAGTCACTCTCGCAGTCTCTCTCGCAGTCTCTCTCGCTGTATCCCTCGCTGTCTCTCTCGCTATCTCCATAGCAGTCTCTCTCGCAGTCTCCCTCACAGTGTCGCCCTCGCCGTCTCCCTCGCTGTCTCCCTCGCCATCTCCCTCGCAGTCACTCTCGCAGTCACTCTCGCAGTCTCCCTCGCTGTCTCTCTCGCTATCTCCATAGCAATCTCTCTCGCAGTCTCCCTCACAGTGTCCCTCGCTGTCTCTCTCGCAGTCTCTCTCGCAGTCTCTCTCGCAGTCTCTCTCGCAGTCTCTCTCGCAGTCTCTCTCGCTATCTCCCTCGCTGTCTCTCTCGCTGTCTCCCTTGCAGTCTCCCTCGCAGTCTCTCTCACTTTCTCCCTCGCAGTCTCACTCGCTTTCTCCCTCGCAGTCTCTCTCGCAGTCTCTCTCGCAGTCTCTCTCGCAGTCTCTCTCGCAGTCTCTCTCGCTGTCTCCCTCGCTTTCTCCCTCGCTTTCTCTCTCGCTGTCTCTCTCGCTGTCTCTCTCGCTGTCTCCCTCGCAGTCTCTCTTGCAGTCTCTCTCGCTGTCTCCCTCGCTGTCTGCCTCGCTGTCTCCCTCGCTGTCTGCCTCGCTGTCTCCCTCGCTGTCTCCCTCGCTGTCTCCCTCGCTGTCTCCCTCGCTGTGTCCCTCGCTCTCTCCCTCACAGTCTCCCTCACTGTCTCCCTTGCCGTCTCTCTCGCAGTCTCTCTCGCAGTCTCTCTCGCTGTCTTCCTCGCAGTTTCTCTCGCTGTCTCCCTCGCTGTCTCCCTCGCTGTCTCCCTCGCTGTCTCCCTCGCTGTCTCCCTCGCTGTCTCCCTCGCTGCCTCCCTCGCTGTCTCCCTAGCAGTCGCTCTCGCAGTCTCTCTCGTTGTCTCCCTCGCTGTCTCCCTCGCTGTCTCCCTCGCTGTCTCCCTCGCTGTCTCCCTTGCTGTCTCCCTCGCTGCCTCCCTCACAGTCTCTCTCGAAGTCTCTTTCGAAGTCTCTCTCGCTGTCTCCCTCGCTGTCTCTCTCGCTCTCTCTCTCGCCGTCTCCCTCGCAGTCTCTCTCGCAGTGTCTCTCGCTGTATCCCTCGCTGTCTCTCTCGCTATTTCCCTAGCAGTCTCTCTCGCAGTTTCTCTCGCTGTCTCCCTCGCAGTCTCTCTCGCAGTCTCTCTCGCAGTCTCTCTCGCAGTCTCTCTCGCAGTCTCTCTCGCTGTCTCCCTCGCTGTCTCCCTCACAGTCTCTCTCGCTGTCTCCCTCGCAGTCTCTCTCACAGTCTCTCTCGCAGTCTCTCTCGCTGTCTCCCTCGCAGTCTCTATCGCTGTCTCCCTCGCAGTCTCTCTCGCAGTCTCTCTCGCTTTCTCCCTCGCTCTTTCCCTCGCAGACTCTCTCGCAGTCTCCCTCGCAGTCTCCCTCGCAGTCTCCCTTGTTGTCTCCCTTGCTGTCTCCCTTGCTGTCTCCCTCGCTGTCTCCCTCACTGTCTCCCTCGCTGTCTCCCTCGCTGTCTCCCTCGCTGTCTCTCTCGCTGTCTCTCTCGCTGTCTCTCTCGCTGTCTCCCTCGCAGTCTCCCTCGAAGTCTCCCTCGAAGTCACCCTGGATGTCTCTCTCGCAGTCTCTCTCGCATTCTCTCTCGCATTCTCTTTCGCTGTCTCTCTCGATGTCTCTCTCGATGTCTCTCTCGTTGTCTCCCTCACTGTCTCCCTCTCAATCTCTCTCTCAGTCTCTCTCTCAGTCTCTCTCTCAGTCTCTTTCGCATTCTCTCTCGCTGTCTCCCTCGCACTCTCTGGCTTTCTCTCTCGCTTTCTCTCTCGCAGTCCCTCTCGCAGTCCCTCTCGCAGTCCCTCTCGCAGTCTCTCTCGCTGTCTCCCTCACAGTCTCCCGCACAGTCTCTCTCGCTGTCTCTCTCGCTGTCTATCTCGCCGTCTCCCTCGCTGTCTCTCTCGCTCTCTCTCTCGCTCTCTCTCTCGCCGTCGCTCTCGCCGTCTCCCTCGCTGTCTCCCTCGCAGTCACTCTCGCAGTCTCTCTCGCTGTATCCCTCGCTGTCTCTCTCGCTATCTCCATTGCAGACTCTCTCGCAGTCTCCCTCACAGTCTCCCTCGCTGTCTCCCTCACAGTCTCTCTCGCTGTCTCCCTCGCAGTCACCCTGGATCCCTCTCTCGCAGTCTCTCTCGCATTCTCTTTCGCTGTCTCTCTCGATGTCTCCCTCGCTGTCTCCCTCGCTGTCTCCCTCGCTGTCTCCCTCTCAGTCTCTCTCTCAGTCTCTCTCTCAGTCTCTCTCTCAGTCTCTCTCTCAGTCTCTCTCGCATTCTCTCTCGCTGTCTCCCTCGCTGTCTCCCTCGCTGTCTCCCTCACAGTCTCTCTCGCTGCCTCTCTCGCTGTCTCTCTCGCCGTCTCCCTCGCAGTCTCTCTCGAAGTCTCTCTCGCTGTCTCCCTCGCTGTCTCTCTCGCTCTCTCTCTCGCCGTCGCCCTCGCCGTCTCCCTCGCCGTCTCCCTCGCAGTCACTCTCGCATTCTCTCTCGCATTCTCTCTCGCTGTCTCCCTCGCTGTCTCTCTCGCTGTCTCACTTGCAGTCTCCCTCGCAGTCTCTCTCGCTTTCTCCCTCGCATTCTCTCTCGCAGTCTCTCTCGCAGTTTCTTCCGCTGTCTTCCTCGCAGTTTCTTCCGCTGTCTCCCTCGCTGTCTCCCTCGCTGTCTCCCTCGCAGTCTCTCTTGCAGTCTCCCTCGCTGTCTCCCTCGCTGTCTCCCTCGCTGTCTCCCTCGCTGTCTCCCTCGCTGTCTCTCTCGCAGTCTCCCTCGCTATCTCCCTCGCTGTCTCCCTCGCTGTCTCACGCGATCTCTCTCGCATTCTCTCTCGTTGTCTCCCTCGCAGTCTCTCTCGCTGTGTCCCTCGCAGTCTCTCTCACAGTCTCTGTCTCTGTCGCTGTCTCCCTCACTGTCTCCCTCGCTGCCTCCCTCGCAGTCTCTCTCGAAGTCTCTCTCGCTGCCTCCCTCGCAGTCTCTCTCGAAGTCTCTCTCGCTGTCTCTCTCGCTGTCTCTCTCGCTGTCTCCCTCGCTGTCTCCCTCGCTGTCTCCCTCGCTGTCTCCCTCGCTGTCTCCCTTGCTGTCTCCCTCGCTTCCTCTCTCGCTCTCTCTCTCGCTCTCTCTCTCGCCGTCTCCCTCGCCGTCTCCCTCGCCGTCTCCCTCGCCGTCTCAATCGCTGTCTCCCTCGCATTCTCTCTCGCTGTGTCTTTCGCTGTATCCCTCGCAGTCTCTCTCGCTGTCTCTCTCGCTGTCTCCCTCGCTGTCTCCCTCACAGTCTCTCTCGCTGTCTCCCTCGCAGTCTCTCTCACAGTCTCTCTCGCTGTCTCTCTCGCTGTCTCCCTCGCAGTCTCTATCGCTGTCTCCCTCGCAGTCTCTCTCGCAGTCTCTCTCGCAGTCTCTCTCGCTCTCTCCCTCGCAGACTCCCTCGCTGTCTCCCTCGCTGTCTCCCTCGCTGTCTCCCTCGCTGTCTCTCTCGCTGTCTCTCTCGCAGTCTCTCTCGCAGTCTCTCTCGCTGTCTCCCTCGCAGTCTCCCTCGAAGTCTCCCTCAAAGTCACCCTGGATGTGTCTCTCGCAGTCTCTCTCGCAGTCTCTCTCGCAGTCTCTCTCGCAGTCTCTCTCGCATTCTCTCTCGATGTCTCTCTCGATGTCTCTCTCGTTGTCTCCCTCGCTGTCTCCCTCTCAGTCTCCCTCTCAGTCTCCCTCTCAGTCTCTCTCGCATTCTCTCTCGCATTCTCTCTCGCATTCTCTCTCGCTGTCTCCCTCGCTGTCTCCCTCGCACTCTCAGGCTTTCTCTTTCGCTTTCACTCTCGCAGTCCCTCTCACTGTCTCTCTCGCAGTCTCTCTCGCAGTCTCTCTCGCAGTCTCTCTCGCTGTCTCCCTGGCAGTCACTCTCGCCGTCTCTCTCGCTGTATCCCTCGCTGTCTCTCTCGCTATCTCCATAGCAGTCTCTCTCGCAGTCTCCCTCACAGTCTCTCTCGCCGTCGCCCTCACCGTCTCCCTCACCGTCTCCCTCGCAGTCACTCTCGCAGTCTCTCTCGCTGTATCCCTCGCTGTCTCTCTCGCTATCTCCATAGCAGTCTCTCTCGCAGTCTCTCTCGCTATCTCCCTCGCTATCTCCCTCGCTGTCTCTCTCGCTGTCTCCCTTGCAGTCTCCCTCGCAGTCTCTCTCGCTGTCTCCCTCACTGTCTCCCTCACAGTCTCCCTCACAGTCTCTCTCGCTGCCTCTCTCGCTGTCTCTCTCGCCGTCTCCCTCGCAGTCTCTCTCGAAGTCTCTCGCGCTGTCTCCCTCGCTGTCTCCCTCGCTGTCTCTCACGCTCTCTCTCTCGCCGTCGCCCTCGCCGTCTCCCTCGGCGTCTCCCTCGCAGTCACTCTCGCAGTCTCTCTCGCTGTATCCCTCGCTGTCTCTCTCGCTATCTCCATAGCAGTCTCTCTCGCAGTCTCCCTCGCTGTGTCCCTCGCTGTCTCCCTCGCAGTCTCCCTCGCAGTCTCTCTCGCAGTCTCTCTCGCAGTCTCTCTCGCTATCTCCCTCGCTATCTCCCTCGCTGTCTCCCTCGCTGTCTCCCTCGCTGTCTCCCTTGCAGTCTCCCTCGCAGTCTCTCTCGCTTTCTCCCTCGCAGTCCCTCTCGCAGTCTCTCTCGCTTTCTCCCTCGCAGTGTCTCTCGCAGTCTCTCTCGCAGTCTCTCTCGCAGTCTTCCTCGCAGTTTCTCTCGCTGTCTCTCTCGCTGTCTCCCTCGCAGTCTCTCTTGCAGTCTCTCTTGCAGTCTCCCTCGCTGTCTCTCTCGCTGTCTCCCTCGCTGTCGCACGCGATCTCTCTCGCATTCTCTCTCATTGTCTCCCTCGCAGTCTCTCTCACTGTGTCCCTCGCAGTCTCTCTCACAGTCTATGTCGCTGTCTCTGTCGCTGTCTCCCTCGCTGCCTCCCTCGCAGTCTCTCTCGCTGTCTACCTCGCTGTCTCCCTCGCTGTCTCCCTCGCTGTCTCCCTCGCTGTCTCCCTCGCTGTCTCCCTCGCTCTCTCTCTCGCTCTCTCTCTCGCCGTCTCCCTCGCCGTCTCAATCGCTGTCTCCCTCGCATTCTCTCTCGCAGTGTCACTCGCTGTATCCCTCGCTGTCTCTCTCGCTATCTCCATAGCAGTCTCTCTCGCAGTTTCTCTCGCTTTCTCCCTCGCAGTCTCTCTCGCTGTCTCTCTCGCAGTCTCTCTCGCAGTCTCTCTCGCTGTCTCCCTCGCTGTCTCCCTCACAGTCTCTCTCGCTGTCTCCCTCGCAGTCTCTCTCACAGTCTCTCTCGCTGTCTCTCTCGCTGTCTCCCTCGCAGTCTCTATCGCTGTCTCCCTCGCAGTCTCTCTCGCAGTCTCTCTCGCAGTCACTCTCGCTTTCTCCTTCGCTCTCTCCCTCGCAGACTCTCTCGCTGTCTCCCTCGCAGTCTCCCTCGCAGTCTCCCTCGCTGTCTCTCTCAGTCTCTCTATCTGTTTCCCTCGCAGTCTCCCTCGAAGTCTCCCTCGAAGTCACCCTGGATGTCTCTCTCGCAGTCTCTCTCGCATTCTCTTTCGCTGTCTCTCTCGATGTCTCTCTCGTTGTCTACCTCGCTGTCTCCCTCTCAGTCTCTCTCGCAGTCTCTCTCGCAGTCTCTCTCGCATTCTCTCTCGCTGTCTCCCTCACAGTCTCTCTCGCTGTCTCTCTCGCCGTCTCCCTCGCAGTCACTCTCGCAGTCTCTCTCGCTGTATCCCTCGCTGTCTCTCTCGCTATCTCCCTCACAGTCTCCCTCACAGTCTCCCTCACAGTCTCCCTCACAGTCTCCCTCGCTGTCTCCCTCGCTGTCTCTCTCGCAGTCTCTCTCGCAGTCTCTCTCGCAGTCTCTCTCGCAGTCTCTCTCGCTGTCTCCCTCGCTGTATCTCTCGCTTTCTCCTTCGCAGTCTCTCTCGCTTTCTCCCTCGCAGTCTCTCTCGCAGTCTCCCTCGCAGTTTCTCTCGCTGTCTCCCTCGCAGTCTCGCTTGCAGTCTCTCTCAGTGTCTCTCTCGCTGTGTCCCTCGCTGTGTCCCTCGCTGTGTCCCTCGCAGTCTCCGTCGCTGTCTCCCTCGCTGTCTCCCTCGCCGTCTCCCTCGCCGTCTCCCTCGCCGTCTCCCTCGCCGTCTCCCTCGCCGTCTCCCTCGCCGTCTCCCTCGCCGTCTCCCTTGCCGTCTCCCTTGCAGTCACTCTCTCTGTATCCCCGGCTGTCTCTCTCGCTGTCTCCCTCGCTGTCTCCCTCACACTCTCTGGCTTTCTCTCTCGCTTTCTCTCTCACAGTCCCTCTCACTGTCTCCCTCGCAGTCTCTCTCGCAGTCTCTCTCGCTCTCTCCCTCACAGTCTCCCTCGCAGTCTCCCTCGCTGTCTCTCTCGCCATCTCCCTCGCAGTCTCTCTCGAAGTCTCTCTCGCTGTCTACCTCGCTGTCTACCTCGCTGTCTCCCTCGCTGTCTCCCTCGCTGCCTCTCTCGCTCTCTCTCTCGCTGTCACCCTCGCCATCTCCCTCGCCGTCTCCCTCGCAGTTAGTCTCGCAGTCTCTCTCGCTGTATCCCTCGCTGTCTCTCTCGCTATCTCCAAAGCAGTCTCTCTCGCAGTCTCCCTCACAGTCTCCCTCACAGTCTCTCTCGCAGTCTCTCTCGCAGTCTCTCTCGCTATCTCCCTCGCTATCTCCCTCGCTGTCTCTCTCACTGTCTCTCTCGCTGTCTCTCTCGCAGTCTCTCTCGCAGTCTCTCTCGCAGTCTCTCTCGCAGTCTCTCTCGCTATCTCCCTCGCTGTCTCTCTCACTGTCTCTCTTGCTGTCTCTTTCGCTGTCTCCCTTGCAGTCTCCCTCGCAGTCTCCCTTGCAGTCTCTCTCGCTTTCTCCCTCGCAGTCTCTCTCGCAGTCTCTCTCGCAGTCTCTCTCGCTGTCTCTCTCGCAGTCTCTCTCGCAGTCTCTCTCGCAGTCTCTCTCGCAGTCTTCCTCGCAGTCTTCCTCGCAGTTTCTCTCGCTGTCTCCCTCGCTATCTCCCTCGCTGTCTCCCTCGCTGTCTCCCTCGCTGTCTCACGCAATCTCTCTCGCATTCTCTCTCATTGTCTCCCTCGCAGTCTCTCTCACTGTGTCCCTCGCAGTCTCTCTCACAGTCTCTGTCGCTGTCTCTGTCGCTGTCTCCCTCGCTGCCTCCCTCGCAGTCTCTCTCGCTGTCTACCTCGCTGTCTCCCTCGCTGTCTCCCTCGCTGTCTCTCTCGCTGTCTCCCTCGCTCTCTCTCTCGCTCTCTCTCTCGCTCTCTCTCTCGCTCTCTCTCTCGCCGTCTCCCTCGCCGTCTCAATCGCTGTCTCCCTCGCATTCTCTCTCGCAGAGTCTCTCGCTGTATCCCTCGCTGTCTCTCTCGCCATCTCCATAGCAGTCTCTCTCGCAGTTTCTCTCGCTTTCTCCCTCGCAGTCTCTCTCGCTGTCTCTCTCGCAGTCTCTCTCGCAGTCTCTCTCGCTGTCTCCCTCGCTGTCTCCCTCACAGTCTCTCTCGCTGTCTCCCTCGCAGTCTCTCTCACAGTCTCTCTCGCTGTCTCTCTCGCTGTCTCTCTCGCTGTCTCTCTCGCTGTCTCCCTCGCAGTCTCTATCGCTGTCTCCCTCGCAGTCTCTCTCGCAGTCTCTCTCGCAGTCACTCTCGCTTTCTCCCTCGCTCTCTCCCTCGCAGACTCTCTCGCTGTCTCCCTCGCAGTCTCCCTCGCAGTCTCCCTCGCTGTCTCTCTCAGTCTCTCTAGTTGTTTCCCTCGCAGTCTCCCTCGAAGTCTCCCTCAAAGTCACCCTGGATGTCTCTCTCGCAGTCTCTCTCGCAGTCTCTCTCGCATTCTCTTTCGCTGTCTCTCTCGATGTCTCTCTCGATGTCTCTCTCGTTGTCTACCTCGCTGTCTCCCTCTCAGTCTCTCTCGCAGTCTCTCTCGCAGTCTCTCTCGCATTCTCTCTCGCTGTCTCCCTCACAGTCTCTCTCGCTGTCTCTCTCGCCGTCTCCCTCGCAGTCACTCTCGCAGTCTCTCTCGCTGTATCCCTCGCTGTCTCTCTCGCTATCTCCATAGCAGTCTCTCTCGCAGTCTCTCTCGCCGTCTCCCTCACAGTCTCCCTCGCAGTCACTCTCGCAGTCTCTCTCGCTGTATCCCTCGCTGTCTCTCTCGCTATCTCCATAGCAGTCTCCCTCACAGTCTCCCTCGCTGTCTCCCTCGCTGTCTCCCTCACAGTCTCTCTCGCAGTCTCTCTCGCAGTCTCTCTCGCTGCCTCCCTCGCAGTATCTCTCGCTGTCTCTCTCGCTGTCTCCCTCGCTGTCTCCCTCGCTGTCTCCCTCGCTGTCTCTCTCGCTCTCTCTCTCGCCATCTCCCTCGCAGTCTCTCTCGCAGTGTCTCTCGCTGTATCCCTCGCTGTCTCTCTCGCTATTTCCCTAGCAGTCTCTCTCGCAGTTTCTCTCGCTTTCTCCCTCGCATTCTCTCTCGCTGTCTCCCTCGCAGTCTCTCTCGCAGTCTCTCTCGCAGTCTCTCTCGCAGTCTCCCTCGCAGTCTCTCTCTCAGTCTCTCTCGCATTCTCTCTCGCTGTCTCCCTCGCTGTCTCCCTCGCACTCTCTGGCTTTCTCTCTGGCTTTCTCTCTCGCTTTCTCTCTCGCAGTCCCTCTCACTGTCTCTCTCGCTGTCTCCCTCACAGTCTCCCTCACAGTCTCTCTCGCTGCCTCTCTCGCTGTCTCTCTCGCCGTCTCCCTAGCAGTCTCTCTCGAAGTCTCTCTCGCTGTCTCCCTCGCTCTCTCTCTCGCTCTCTCTCTCGCTCTCTCTCTCGCCGTCGCCCTCGCCGTCTCCCTCGCCGTCTCCCTCGCAGTCACTCTCGCAGTCTCTCTCGCTGTATCCCTCGCTGTCTCTCTCGCTATCTCCATAGCAGTCTCTCTCGCAGTCTCCCTCACAGTCTCCCTCGCTGTCTCCCTCGCTGTCTCCCTCGCAGTCTCTCTCGCAGTCTCTCTCGCAGTCTCTCTCGCAGTCTCTCTCGCAGTCTCTCTCACTGTCTCCCTCGCTATCTCCCTCGCTGTCTCTCTCGCTGTCTCCCTTGCAGTCTCTCTCGCAGTCTCTCTCGCTTTCTCCCTCGCAGTCTCTCTCGCAGTCTCTCTCGCTTTCTCCCTCGCTGTCTCTCTCGCAGTCTCTCTCGCAGTCTCTCTCGCAGTCTCTCTCGCTGTCTCCCTCGCTTTCTCCCTCGCTTTCTCCCTCGCTTTCTCCCTCGCTGTCTCTCTCGCTGTCTCTCTCGCTGTCTGTCTCGCTGTCTCCCTCGCAGTCTCTCTTGCAGTCTCCCTCGCTGTCTCCCTCGCTGTCTCCCTCGCTGTCTCCCTCGCTGTCTCCCTTGCTGTGTCCCTCGCTCTCTCCCTCGCAGTCTCCCTCACTGTCTCCCTTGCCGTCTCTCTCGCAGCCTCTCTCGCTGTCTTCCTCGCAGTTTCTCTCGCTGTCTCCCTCGCTGTCTCCCTTGCTGTCTCCCTCGCTGTCTCCCTCGCTGCCTCCCTCGCTGTCTCCCTAGCAGTCGCTCTCGCAGTCTCTCTCGCAGTCTCTCTCGCTGTCTCCCTCGCTGTCTCCCTCGCTGCCTCCCTCGCAGTATCTCTCGCTGTCTCTCTCGCTGTCTCCCTCGCTGTCTCCCTCGCTGTCTCCCTCGCTGTCTCTCTCGCTCTCTCTCTCGCCATCTCCCTCGCAGTCTCTCTCGCAGTGTCTCTCGCTGTATCCCTCGCTGTCTCTCTCGCTATTTCCCTAGCAGTCTCTCTCGCAGTTTCTCTCGCTTTCTCCCTCGCATTCTCTCTCGCTGTCTCCCTCGCAGTCTCCCTCGCAGTCTCTCTCGCAGTCTCTCTCGCAGTCTCTCTCGCAGTCTCCCTCGCAGTCTCTCTCGCAGTCTCTCTCGCTGTCTCCCTCGCTGTCTCCCTCGCTGTCTCCCTCACAGTCTCTCTCGCTGTCTCCCTCGCAGTCTCTATCGCTGTCTCTATCGCTGTCTCCCTCGCAGTCTCTCTCGCAGTCTCTCTCGCTTTCTCCCTCGCTCTCTCCCTCGCAGACTCTCTCGCTGTCTCCCTCGCAGTCTCTCTCGCATTCTCTTTCGCTGTCTCTCTCGTTGTCTCTCTCGTTGTCTCTCTCGATGTCTCTCTCATTGTCTCCCTCGCTGTCTCCCTCGCTGTCTCTCTCTCAGTCTCTCTCTCAGTCTCTCTCTCAGTCTCTCTCTCAGTCTCTCTCGCTGTCTCCCTCGCACTCTCTGGCTTTCTCTCTCGCTTTCTCTCTCGCAGTCCCTCTCACTGTCTCTCTCGCAGTCTCTCTCGCAGTCTCTCTCGCTGTTTCCCTCACAGTCTCCCTCACAGACTCCCTCACAGTCTCCCTCACAGTCTCTCTCGCTGTCTCTCTCGCCGTCTCTCTCGCCGTCTCCCTCGCAGTCTCTCTCGCTGTCTATCTCGCCGTCTCCCTCGCAGTCTCTCTCGAAGTCTCTCTCGCTGTCTCTCTCGCTGTCTCTCTCGCTATCTCCATAGCAGTCTCTCTCGCAGTCTCCCTCACAGTCTCCCTCGCTGTCTCCCTCACAATCTCTCTCGCTGTCTCCCTTGCAGTCACCCTGGATGTCTCCCTCTCAGTCTCTCTCGATGTCTCTCTCGCTGTCTCTCTCGCTGTCTCCCTCTCAGTCTCCCTCTCAGTCTCTCTCGCAGTCTCTCTCGCAGTCTCTCTCGCAGTCTCTCTCGCTGTCTCCCTCACAGTCTCCCTCACAGTCTCTCTCGCTGTCTCTCTCGCTGTCGCTCTCACCGTCTCCCTCGCCGTCTCCCTCGCAGTCTCTCTCGCAGTCTCTCTCGCTGTATCCCTCGCTGTCTCTCTCGCTATCTCCATAGCAGTCTCTCTCGCAGTCTCCCTCACAGTCTCCCTCGCTGTCTCCCTCACAGTCTCTCTTGCTGTCTCCCTCGCAGTCACCCTGGATGTCTCTCTCGCAGTCTCTCTCGCATTCTCTTTCGCTGTCTCTCTCGATGTCTCTCTCGTTGTCTCCCTCGCTGTCTCCCTCGCTGTCTCCCTCTCAGTCTCCCTCTCAGTCTCCCTCTCAGTCTCCCTCTCAGTCTCTCTCTCAGTCTCTCTCTCAGTCTCTCTCGCATTCTCTCTCGCTGTCTCCCTCGCTGTCTCCCTCGCACTCTCTGGCTTTCTCTCTGGCTTTCTCTCTCGCTTTCTCTCTCGCAGTCCCTCTCGCTGTCTCTCTCGCTGTCTCCCTCACAGTCTCCCTCACAGTCTCTCTCGCTGCCTCTCTCGCCGTCTCCCTCGCAGTCTCTCTCGAAGTCTCTCTCGCTGTCTCCCTCGCTCTCTCTCTCGCTCTCTCTCTCGCTCTCTCTCTCGCCGTCGCCCTCGCCGTCTCCCTCGCCGTCTCCCTCGCAGTCACTCTCGCAGTCTCTCTCGCTGTATCCCTCGCTGTCTCTCTCGCTATCTCCATAGCAGTCTCTCTCGCAGTCTCCCTCACAGTCTCCCTCGCTGTCTCCCTCGCTGTCTCCCTCGCAGTCTCTCTCGCAGTCTCTCTCGCAGTCTCTCTCGCAGTCTCTCTCGCTGTCTCCCTCGCTATCTCCCTCGCTGTCTCTCTCGCTGTCTCCCTTGCAGTCTCTCTCGCAGTCTCTCTCGCTTTCTCCCTCGCAGTCTCTCTCGCAGTCTCTCTCGCTGTCTCCCTCGCTTTCTCCCTCGCTTTCTCCCTCGCTGTCTCTCTCGCTGTCTCTCTCGCTGTCTCTCTCGCTGTCTCTCTCGCTGTCTCTCTCGCTGTCTCTCTCGCTGTCTCTCTTGCTGTCTCTCTCGCTGTCTCTCTCGCTGTCTCCCTCGCAGTCTCCCTTGCAGTCTCTCTCGCTGTCTCCCTCGCTGTCTCCCTCGCTGTCTCCCTCGCTGTCTCCCTCGCTGTGTCCCTCGCTCTCTCCCTCGCAGTCTCCCTCACTGTCTCCCTTGCCGTCTCTCTCGCAGTCTCTCTCGCTGTCTTCCTCGCAGTTTCTCTCGCTGTCTCCCTCGCTGTCTCCCTCGCTGTCTCCCTCGCTGCCTCCCTCGCTGTCTCCCTAGCAGTCGCTCTCGCAGTCGCTCACGCAGTCTCTCTCGCAGTCTCTCTCGCAGTCTCTCTCGCAGTCTCTCTCGCTGTCTCCCTCGCTGTCTCCCTCACTGTCTCCCTCGCTGCCTCCCTCGCAGTATCTCTCGAAGTCTCTCTCACTGTCTCCCTCGCTGTCTCCCTCGCTGTCTCCCTCGCTGTCTCTCTCGCTCTCTCTCTCGCCGTCTCCCTCGCAGTCTCTCTCGCAGTGTCTCTCGCTGTATCCCTCGCTGTCTCTCTCGCTATTTCCCTAGCAGTCTCTCTCGCAGTTTCTCTCGCTTTCTTCCTCGCATTCTCCCTCGCTGTCTCCCTCGCAGTCTCTCTCGCAGTCTCTCTCGCAGTCTCCCTCGCAGTCTCCCTCGCAGTCTCTCTCGCAGTCTCCCTCGCTGTCTCCCTCGCTGTCTCCCTCGCTGTCTCCCTGACAGTCTCTTTCGCTGTCTCCCTCGCAGTCTCCCTCGCAGTCTCCCTCGCAGTCTCCCTCGCAGTCTCTCTCACTGTCTCCCTCGCAGTCTCTGTCGCTGTCTCTATCGCTGTCTCCCTCGCAGTCTCTCTCGCTTTCTCCCTCGCTCTCTCCCTCGCAGACTCTCTCGCTGTCTCCCTCGCAGTCTCTCTCGCATTCTCTTTCGCTGTCTCTCTCGTTGTCTCTCTCGTTGTCTCCCTCGCTGTCTCCCTCACAGTCTCTCTCGCTGTCTCCCTCGCAGTCACCCTGGATGTCTCCCTCTCAGTCTCTCTCGATGTCTCTCTCGATGTCTCTCTCGATGTCTCTCTCGCTGTCTCCCTCGCTGTCTCCCTCTCAGTCTCTCTCTCAGTCTCTCTCGCATTCTCTCTCGCTGTCTCCCTCGCTGTCTCCCTCGCACTCTCTGGCTTTCTCTCTCGCAGTCCCTCTCACTATCTCTCTCGCAGTCTCTCTCGCAGTCTCTCTCGCAGTCTCTCTCGCAGTCTCTCTCGCTGTCTCCCTCACAGTCTCCCTCACAGTCTCTCTCGCTGTCTCTCTCGCTGTCTCTCTCGCTGTCTCTCTCGCCGTCTCCCTCGCAGTCTCTCTCGAAGTCTCTCTCGCTGTCTCCCTCGCTGTCTCTCTCGCTGTCGCTCTCACCGTCTCCCTCGCCGTCTCCCTCGCAGTCTCTCTTGCAGTTTCTCTCGCTGTATCCCTCGCTGTCTCTCTCGCTATCTCCATAGCAGTCTCTCTCGCAGTCTCCCTCACAGTCTCCCTCGCTGTCTCCCTCACAGTCTCTCTTGCTGTCTCCCTCGCAGTCACCCTGGATGTCTCTCTTGCAGTCTCTCTCGCATTCTCTTTCGCTGTCTCTCTCGATGTCTCTCTCGTTGTCTCCCTCGCTGTCTCCCTCGCTGTCTCCCTCGCTGTCTCCCTCGCTGTCTCCCTCGCTGTCTCCCTCTCAGTCTCCCTCTCAGTCTCCCTCTCAGTCTCTCTCTCAGTCTCTCTCTCAGTCTCTCTCTCAGTCTCTCTCGCATTCTCTCTCGCTGTCTCCCTCGCTGTCTCCCTCGCACTCTCTGGCTTTCTCTCTGGCTTTCTCTCTGGCTTTCTCTCTCGCTTTCTCTCTCGCAGTCCCTCTCACTGTCTCTCTCGCTGTCTCCCTCACAGTCTCCCTCACCGTCTCTCTCACCGTCTCTCTCACCGCCTCTCTCGCCGTCTCTCTCGCCGTCTCCCTCGCAGTCTCTCTCGAAGTCTCTCTCGCTCTCTCTCTCGCTCTCTCTCTCGCCGTCGCCCTCGCCGTCTCCCTCGCCGTCTCCCTCGCAGTCACCCTCGCAGTCTTTCTCGCTGTATCCCTCGCTGTCTCTCTCGCTATCTCCATAGCAGTCTCTCTCGCAGTCTCCCTCACAGTCTCCCTCGCTGTCGCCCTCGCTGTCTCTCTCGCAGTCTCTCTCGCAGTCTCTCTCGCAGTCTCTCTCGCTGTCTCCCTCGCTATCTCCCTCGCTGTCTCTCTCGCTGTCTCCCTTGCAGTCTCTCTCGCAGTCTCTCTCGCTTTCTCCCTCGCAGTCTCTCTCGCAGTCTCTCTCGCTTTCTCCCTCGCTGTCTCTCTCACAGTCTCTCTCGCAGTCTCTCTCGCTGTCTCCCTCGCTTTCTCCCTCGCTTTCTCCCTCGCTTTCTCCCTCGCTGTCTCTCTCGCTGTCTCTCTCGCTGTCTCTCTCGCTGTCTCTCTCGCTGTCTCTCTCGCTGTCTCCCTCGCAGTCTCTCTTGCAGTCTCTCTCGCTGTCTCCCTCGCTGTCTCCCTCGCTGTCTCCCTCGCTGTCTCCCTCGCTGTGTCCCTCGCTCTCTCCCTCGCAGTCTCCCTCACTGTCTCCCTCGCCGTCTCTCTCGCCGTCTCTCTCGCTGTCTTCCTCGCAGTTTCTCTCTCAGTTTCTCTAGCTGTCTCCCTCGCTGTCTCCCTCACTGTCTCCCTCGCTGTCTCCCTCGCTGTCTCCCTCGCTGCCTCCCTCGCTGTCTCCCTAGCAGTCACTCTCGCAGTCGCTCTCGCAGTCGCTCTCGCAGTCTCTCTCGCAGTCTCTCTCGCTGTCTCCCTCGCTGTCTCCCTCGCTGTCTCCCTCGCTGTCTCCCTCGCTGCCTCCCTCGCAGTATCTCTCGAAGTCTCTCTCGCTGTCTCCCTCGCTGTCTCCCTCGCTGTCTCTCTCGCTGTCTCTCTCGCCGTCTCCCTCGCAGTCTCTCTTGCAGTGTCTCTCGCTGTATCCCTCGCTGTCTCTCTCGCTATTTCCCTAGCAGTCTCTCTCGCAGTTTCTCTCGCTTTCTCCCTCGCATTCTCTCTCGCTGTCTCCCTCGCAGTCTCTCTCGCAGTCTCTCTCGCAGTCTCTCTCGCAGTCTCCCTCGCAGTCTCCCTCGCAGTCTCCCTCGCAGTCTCCCTCGCAGTCTCTCTCGCAGTCTCTCTCGCAGTCTCTCTCGCTGTCTCCCTCGCTGTCTCCCTCGCTGTCTCCCTCACAGTCTCTTTCGCTGTCTCCCTCACAGTCTCTTTCACTGTCTCTCTCGTTGTCTCTCTCGTTGTCTCTCTCGATGTCTCTCTCATTGTCTCCCTCGCTGTCTCCCTCGCTGTCTCCCTCGCTGTCTCCCTCTCAGTCTCTCTCTCAGTCTCTCTCGCTGTCTCCCTCGCACTCTCTGGCTTTCTCTCTCGCTTTCTCTCTCGCAGTCCCTCTCACTGTCTCTCTCGCAGTCTCTCTCGCAGTCTCTCTCGCTGTCTCCCTCACAGTCTCCCTCACAGTCTCCCTCACAGTCTCTCTCGCTGTCTCTCTCGCTGTCTCTCTCGCCGTCTCCCTCGCAGTCTCTCTCGCTGTCTATCTCGCCGTCTCCCTCGCAGTCTCTCTCGAAGTCTCTCTCGCTGTCTCCCTCGCTGTCTCTCTCGCTATCTCCATAGCAGTCTCTCTCGCAGTCTCCCTCACAGTCTCCCTCGCTGTCTCCCTCACAGTCTCTCTCGCTGTCTCCCTCGCAGTCACCCTGGATGTCTCCCTCTCAGTCTCTCTCGATGTCTCTCTCGATGTCTCTCTCGTTGTCTCCCTCGCTGTCTCCCTCGCTGTCTCCCTCTCAGTCTCTCTCTCAGTCTCTCTCACATTCTCTCTCGCTGTCTCCCTCGCTGTCTCCCTCGCACTCTCTGGCTTTCTCTCTCGCAGTCCCTCTCACTGTCCCTCTCTCAGTCTCTCTCGCAGTCTCTCTCGCTGTCTCTCTCGCTGTCTCCCTCACAGTCTCCCTCACAGTCTCTCTCGCTGCCTCTCTCGCTGTCTCTCTCGCCGTCTCCCTCGCAGTCTCCCTCGCAGTCTCTCTCGAAGTCTCTCTCGAAGTCTCTCTCGCTGTCTCCCTCGCTGTCTCTCTCGCTCTCTCTCTCGCCGTCGCCCTCGCCGTCTCCCTCGCCGTCTCCCTCGCAGTCACTCTCGCAGTCTCTCTCGCTGTATCGCTCGCTGTCTCTTTCGCTATCTCCATAGCAGTCTCTCTCGCAGTCTCCCTCACAGTCTCCCTCGCTGTCTCCCTCGCAGTCTCTCTCGCTATCTCCCTCGCTATCTCCCTCGCTGTCTCTCTCGCTGTCTCCCTTGCAGTCTCCCTCGCAGTCTCTCCCGCTTTCTCTCTCGCAGTCTCTCTCGCAGTCTCTCTCGCAGTCTCTCTCGCAGTCTTCCTCGCAGTTTCTCTCGCTGTCTCCCTCGCTGTCTCCCTCGCTGTCTCCCTCGCAGTCTCTCTTGCAGTCTCCCTCGCTGTCTCCCTCGCTGTCTCCCTCGCTGTCTCCCTCGCTGTCTCCCTCGCTGTCACCCTCGCTCTCTCTCTCGCTCTCTCTCTCGCTCTCTCTCTCGCCGTCTCCCTCGCCGTCTCAATCGCTGTCTCCCTCGCATTCTCTCTCGCAGTGTCTATCGCTGTATCCCTCGCTGTCTCTCTCACTATCTCCATAGCAGTCTCTCTCGCAGTTTCTCTCGCAGTCACTCTCGCAGTCTCTCTTGCTGTATCCCTCGCTGTCTCTCTCGCTATCTCCATAGCAGTCTCTCTCACAGTCTCTCTCGCAGTCTCTCTCGCAGTCTCTCTCGCTGTCTCTCTCGCTGTCTCTCTCGCTGTCTCTCTCGCTCTCTCCCTTGCAGTCTCTCTTGCAGTCTCTCTTGCAGTCTCTCTTGCAGTCTCTCTTGCAGTCTCTCTCGCTGTCTCCCTCGCTGTGTCTCTCGCTCTCTCCCTCGCTGTCTCCCTCGCTGTCTCCCTCGCTGTCTCACGCGATCTCTCTCGCATTCTCTCTCGTTGTCTCCCTCGCAGTCTCTCTCGCTGTGTCCCTCGCAGTCTCTCTCACAGGCTCTGTCGCTGTCTCCCTTGCTGTCTCCCTTGCTGTCTCCCTTGCTGTCTCCCTTGCTGTCTCTCTCGCTCTCTCTCTCGCTGTCTACCTCGCTGTCTCCCTCGACGTCTCAATCGCTGTCTCCCTCGCATTCTCTCTCGCAGTGTCTATCGCTGTATCCCTCGCTGTCTCTCTCACTATCTCCATAGCAGTCTCTCTCGCAGTTTCTCTCGCAGTCACTCTCGCAGTCTCTCTCGCAGTATCCCTCGCTGTCTCTCTCGCTATCTCCATAGCAGTCTCTCTCGCAGTCTCCCTCACAGTCTCCCTCGCTGTCTCCCTCGCAGTCTCTCTCGCAGTCTCTCTCGCAGTCTCTCTCGCTATCTCCCTCGCTGTCTCTCTCGCTGTCTCCCTTGCAGTCTCTCTCGCAGTCTCTCTCGCTTTCTCCCTCGCAGTCTCCCTCGCAGTCTCCCTCGCAGTCTCCCTCGCAGTCTCCCTCGCAGTCTCCCTTGCAGTCTCTCTCGCAGTCTTCCTCGCAGTTTCTCTCGCAGTCTCTCTCGCAGTCTCCCTCACAGTCTCTCTTGCTGTCTCCCTCGCAGTCACCCTGGATGTCTCTCTCGCAGTCTCTCTCGCATTCCCTTTCGCTGTCTCTCTCGATGTCTCTCTCGTTGTCTCCCTCGCTGTCTCCCTCGCTGTCTCCCTCTCAGTCTCCCTCTCAGTCTCCCTCTCAGTCTCCCTCTCAGTCTCCCTCTCAGTCTCCCTCTCAGTCTCTCTCTCAGTCTCTCTCTCAGTCTCTCTCTCAGTCTCTCTCGCATTCTCTCTCGCTGTCTCCCTCGCTGTCTCCCTCGCACTCTCTGGCTTTCTCTCTGGCTTTCTCTCTCGCTTTCTCTCTCGCAGTCCCTCTCGCTGTCTCTCTCGCTGTCTCCCTCACAGTCTCCCTCACAGTCTCTCTCGCTGCCTCTCTCGCCGTCTCCCTCGCAGTCTCTCTCGAAGTCTCTCTCGCTGTCTCCCTCGCTCTCTCTCTCGCTTTCTCTCTCGCTCTCTCTCTCGCCGTCGCCCTCGCCGTCTCCCTCGCCGTCTCCCTCGCAGTCACTCTCGCAGTCTCTCTCGCTGTATCCCTCGCTGTCTCTCTCGCTATCTCCATAGCAGTCTCTCTCGCAGTCTCCCTCACAGTCTCCCTCGCTGTCTCCCTCGCTGTCTCCCTCGCACTCTCTCTCGCAGTCTCTCTCGCAGTCTCTCTCGCAGTCTCTCTCGCTGTCTCCCTCGCTATCTCCCTCGCTGTCTCTCTCGCTGTCTCCCTTGCAGTCTCTCTCGCAGTCTCTCTCGCTTTCTCCCTCGCAGTCTCTCTCGCAGTCTCTCTCGCAGTCTCTCTCGCTGTCTCCCTCGCTGTCTCCCTCGCTGTCTCCCTCGCTGTCTCCCTCGCTGTCTCCCTCGCTGTGTCCCTCGCTCTCTCCCTCGCAGTCTCCCTCACTGTCTCCCTTGCCGTCTCTCTCGCAGTCTCTCTCGCTGTCTTCCTCGCAGTTTCTCTCGCTGTCTGCCTCGCTGTCTCCCTCGCTGTCTCCCTCGCTGTCTCCCTCGCTGCCTCCCTCGCTGTCTCCCTAGCAGTCGCTCTCGCAGTCGCTCACGCAGTCTCTCTCGCAGTCTCTCTCGCTGTCTCCCTCGCTGTCTCCCTCACTGTCTCCCTCGCTGCCTCCCTCGCAGTATCTCTCGAAGTCTCTCTCGCTGTCTCCCTCGCTGTCTCCCTCGCTGTCTCCCTCGCTGTCTCCCTCGCTGTCTCCCTCGCTGTCTCTCTCGCTGTCTCTCTCGCTCTCTCTCTCGCCGTCTCCCTCGCAGTCTCTCTCGCAGTGTCTCTCGCTGTATCCCTCGCTGTCTCTCTCGCTATTTCCCTAGCAGTCTCTCTCGCAGTTTCTCTCGCTTTCTCCCTCGCATTCTCTCTCGCTGTCTCCCTCGCAGTCTCTCTCGCAGTCTCTCTCGCAGTCTCTCTCGCAGTCTCCCTCGCAGTCTCCCTCGCAGTCTCTCTCGCTGTCTCCCTCGCTGTCTCCCTCACAGTCTCTTTCGCTGTCTCCCTCGCAGTCTCCCTCGCAGTCTCCCTCGCAGTCTCCCTCGCAGTCTCTCTCACTGTCTCCCTCGCAGTCTCTGTCGCTGTCTCTATCGCTGTCTCCCTTGCAGTCTCTCTCGCCGTCTCTCTCGCTTTCTCCCTCGCTCTCTCCCTCGCAGACTCTCTCGCTGTCTCCCTCGCAGTCTCTCTCGCATTCTCTTTCGCTGTCTCTCTCGTTGTCTCTCTCGTTGTCTCCTTCGCTGTCTCCCTCACAGTCTCTCTCGCTGTCTCCCTCGCAGTCACCCTGGATGTCTCCCTCTCAGTCTCTCTCGATGTCTCTCTCGATGTCTCTCTCGATGTCTCCCTCGCTGTCTCCCTCGCTGTCTCCCTCTCAGTCTCTCTCTCAGTCTCTCTCGCATTCTCTCTCGCTGTCTCCCTCGCTGTCTCCCTCGCACTCTCTGGCTTTCTCTCTCGCAGTCCCTCTCACTATCTCTCTCGCAGTCTCTCTCGCAGTCTCTCTCGCAGTCTCTCTCGCTGTCTCCCTCACAGTCTCCCTCACAGTCTCTCTCGCTGCCTCTCTCGCTGTCTCTCTCGCTGTCTCTCTCGCCGTCTCCCTCGCAGTCTCTCTCGAAGTCTCTCTCGCTGTCTCCCTCGCTGTCTCCCTCGCTGTCTCTCTCGCTGTCGCTCTCACCGTTTCTCTCGCTGTATCCCTCGCTGTCTCTCTCGCTATCTCCATAGCAGTCTCTCTCGCAGTCTCCCTCACAGTCTCCCTCGCTGTCTCCCTCACAGTCTCTCTTGCTGTCTCCCTCGCAGTCACCCTGGATGTCTCTCTTGCAGTCTCTCTCGCATTCTCTTTCGCTGTCTCTCTCGATGTCTCTCTCGTTGTCTCCCTCGCTGTCTCCCTCGCTGTCTCCCTCGCTGTCTCCCTCGCTGTCTCCCTCTCAGTCTCCCTCTCAGTCTCCCTCTCAGTCTCTCTCTCAGTCTCTCTCTCAGTCTCTCTCTCAGTCTCTCTCGCATTCTCTCTCGCTGTCTCCCTCGCTGTCTCCCTCGCACTCTCTGGCTTTCTCTCTGGCTTTCTCTCTGGCTTTCTCTCTCGCATTCTCCTTCGCAGTCCCTCTCACTGTCTCTCTCGCTGTCTCCCTCACAGTCTCCCTCACCGTCTCTCTCACCGCCTCTCTCGCTGTCTCTCTCGCCGTCTCCCTCGCAGTCTCTCTCGAAGTCTCTCTCGCTGTCTCCCTCGCTCTCTCTCTCGCTCTCTCTCTCGCTCTCTCTCTCGCCGTCGCCCTCGCCGTCTCCCTCGCCGTCTCCCTCGCAGTCACTCTCGCAGTCTCTCTCGCTGTATCCCTCGCTGTCTCTCTCGCTATCTCCATAGCAGTCTCTCTCGCAGTCTCCCTCACAGTCTCCCTCGCTGTCGCCCTCGCTGTCTCTCTCGCAGTCTCTCTCGCAGTCTCTCTCGCAGTCTCTCTCGCAGTCTCTCTCGCTGTCTCCCTCGCTATCTCCCTCGCTGTCTCTCTCGCTGTCTCCCTTGCAGTCTCTCTCGCAGTCTCTCTCGCTTTCTCGCTCGCAGTCTCTCTCGCAGTCTCTCTCGCTTTCTCCCTCGCTGTCTCTCTCACAGTCTCTCTCGCAGTCTCTCTCGCTGTCTTCTTCGCTTTCTCCCTCGCTTTCTCCCTCGCTGTCTCTCTCGCTGTCTCTCTCGCTGTCTCTCTCGCTGTCTCTCTCGCTGTCTCTCTCGCTGTCTCCCTCGCAGTCTCTCTTGCAGTCTTTCTCGCTGTCTCCCTCGCTGTCTCCCTCGCTGTCTCCCTCGCTGTCTCCCTCGCTGTCTCCCTCGCTGTCTCCCTCGCTGTGTCCCTCGCTCTCTCCCTCGCTGTCTCCCTAGCAGTCGATCTCGCAGTCGCTCTCGCAGTCTCTCTCGCAGTCTCTCTCGCTGTCTCCCTCGCTGTCTCCCTCGCTGTCTCCCTCGCTGTCTCCCTCGCTGTCTCCCTCGCTGCCTCCCTCGCAGTATCTCTCGAAGTCTCTCTCGCTGTCTCCCTCGCTGTCTCCCTCGCTGTCTCTCTCGCTGTCTCTCTCGCCGTCTCCCTCGCAGTCTCTCTCGCAGTGTCTCTCGCTGTATCCCTCGCTGTCTCTCTCGCTATTTCCCTAGCAGTCTCTCTCGCAGTTTCTCTCGCTTTCTCCCTCGCATTCTCTCTCGCTGTCTCCCTCGCAGTCTCTCTCGCAGTCTCTCTCGCAGTCTCTCTCGCAGTCTCCCTCGCAGTCTCCCTCGCAGTCTCTCTCGCAGTCTCTCTCGCAGTCTCTCTCGCTGTCTCCCTCGCTGTCTCCCTCGCTGTCTCCCTCACAGTCTCTTTCGCTGTCTCCCTCACAGTCTCTTTCGCTGTCTCTCTCGTTGTCTCTCTCGTTGTCTCTCTCGATGTCTCTCTCATTGTCTCCCTCGCTGTCTCCCTCGCTGTCTCCCTCTCAGTCTCGCTCTCAGTCTCTCTCTCTCAGTCTCTCTCTCAGTCTCTCTCGCTGTCTCCCTCGCACTCTCTGGCTTTCTCTCTCGCTTTCTCTCTCGCAGTCCCTCTCACTGTCTCTCTCGCAGTCTCTCTCGCAGTCTCTCTCACTGTTTCCCTCACAGTCTCCCTCACAGTCTCCCTCACAGTCTCTCTCGCTGTCTCTCTCGCTGTCTCTCTCGCTGTCTCTCTCGCCGTCTCCCTCGCAGTCTCTCTCGCTGTCTATCTCGCCGTCTCCCTCGCAGTCTCTCTCGAAGTCTCTCTCGGTGTCTCCCTCGCTGTCTCTCTCGCTATCTCCATAGCAGTCTCTCTCGCAGTCTCCCACACAGTCTCCCTCGCTGTCTCCCTCACAGTCTCTCTCGCTGTCTCCCTCGCAGTCACCCTGGATGTCTCCCTCTCAGTCTCTCTCGATGTCTCTCTCGATGTCTCTCTCGTTGTCTCCCTCGCTGTCTCCCTCGCTGTCTCCCTCTCAGTCTCTCTCTCAGTCTCTCTCACATTCTCTCTCGCTGTCTCCCTCGCTGTCTCCCTCGCACTCTCTGGCTTTCTCTCTCGCAGTCCCTCTCACTGTCTCTCTCTCAGTCTCTCTCGCAGTCTCTCTCGCTGTCTCTCTCGCTGTCTCCCTCACAGTCTCCCTCACAGGCTCTCTCGCTGTCTCTCTCGCCGTCTCCCTCGCAGTCTCCCTCGCAGTCTCTCTCGAAGTCTCTCTCGAAGTCTCTCTCGAAGTCTCTCTCGCTGTCTCCCTCGCTGTCTCTCTCGCTCTCTCTCTCGCCGTCGCCCTCGCCGTCTCCCTCGCCGTCTCCCTCTCAGTCACTCTCGCAGTCTCTCTCGCTGTATCCCTCGCTGTCTCTTTCGCTATCTCCATAGCAGTCTCTCTCGCAGTCTCCCTCACAGTCTCCCTCGCTGTCCCTCTCGCAGTCTCTCTCGCAGTCTCCCTCGCTTTCTCCCTCGCTGTCTCTCTCGCTGTCTCTCTCGCTGTCTCCCTCGCAGTCTCTCTTGCAGTCTCCCTAGCTGTCTCCCTCGCTGTCTCTCTCGCTGTCTCCCTCGCTGTCTCCCTCGCTGTCTCCCTCGCTGTCTCCCTCTCTGTCTCCCTCGCTGTGTCCCTCGCAGTCTCCCTCACAGTCTCCCTCGCTGTCTCCCTCGCTGTCTCCCTCGAAGTCTCCCTCGCAGTCTCTCTCGCAGTCTCCCTCGCTGTCTCCCTCACTGTCTCCCTCGCTGTCTCCCTCGAAGTCTCCCTCGCAGTCTCTCTCGAAGTCTCTCTCGCAGTCTCTCTCGCAGTCTCTCTCGCAGTCTCTCTCGCTGTCTCCCTCGCTGTCTCCCTCGCTGTCTCCCTCGCTGTCTCTCTCGCTCTCTCTCTCGCCGTCTCCCTCGCAGTCTCTCTCGCAGTGCCTCTCGCTGTATCCCTCGCTGTCTCTCTCGCTATTTCCCTAGCAGTCTCTCTCGCAGTCTCTCTCGCTGTCTCCCTCGCAGTCTCTCTCGCAGTCTCTCTCGCAGTCTCTCTCGCTGTCTCCCTCGCTGTCTCCCTCACAGTCTCTCTCGCAGTCTCCCTCGCAGTCTCTCTCACAGTCTCTCTCGCAGTCTCTCTCGCTGTCTCCCTTGCAGTCTCTATCACTGTCTCCCTCGCAGTCTCTCTCGCAGTCTCTCTCGCAGTCTCTCTCGCTTTCTCCCTCGCTCTCTCCCTCGCAGACTCTCTCGCTGACTCCCTCGCAGTCTCCCTCGCTGTCTCCCTCGCTGTCTCCCTCGCTGTCTCCCTCGCTGTCTCCCTCGCTGTCTCTCTCGCTGTCTCTCTCAGTCTCTCTCGCTGTCTCCCTCGAAATCTCCCTCGAAGTCTCCCTCGAAGTCACCCTGGATGTCTTTCTCGCAGTCTCTCTCGCAGTCTCTCTCGCATTCTCTTTCGTTGTCTCCCTCGCTGTCTCCCTCTCAGTCTCCCTCTCAGTCTCCCTCTCAGTCTCTCTCGCAGTCTCTCTCGCAGTCTCTCTCGCAGTCTCTCTCGCAGTCTCCCTCGCTGTCTCCCTCGCAGTCTCTCTCGCAGTCTCTCTCGCAGTCTCTCTCGCAGTCTCTCTCGCAGTCTCTCTCGCTGTCCCTCTCGCAGTCTCTCTCACTGTGCCTCTCGCAGTCTCTCTCGCTGTCCCTCTCGCAGTCTCCCTCGCTGTCTACCTCGCTGTCTCCCTCGCTGTCTCCCTCGCTGTCTCCCTCGCTGTCTCCCTCGCTCTCTCCCTCGCAGTTTCCCTCACTGTCTCCCTTGCCGTCTCTCTCGCAGTCTCCCTCGCTGTCTCCCTCGCTGTCTCCCTCGCTGTCTCCCTCGCTGTCTCCCTCGCTGCCTCCCTCGCTGCCTCCCTCGCTGTCTCCCTAGCAGTCTCTCTCGCAGTCTCTCTCGCAGTCTCCCTCGCTGTCTCGCTCGCTGTCTCCCTCGCTGTCTCCCTCGCTGTCTCCCTCGCTGTCTCCCTCGCTGTCTCCCTCGCTGTCTCCCTCGATGTCTCTCTTGAAGTCTCTCTCGCAGTCTCTCTCGCAGTCTCTCTCGCAGTCTCTCTCGCAGTCTCTCTCGCTGTCTCCCTCGCTGTCTCCCTCGCTGTCTCCCTCGCTGTCTCCCTCGCTGTCTCACTCGCTATTTCCCTAGCAGTCTCTCTCGCAGTTTCTCTCGCTTTCTCCCCCCCAGTCTCTCTCGCTGTCTCTCTCGCAGTCTCTCTCGCTGTCTCCCTCGCAGTCTCTCTCGCAGACTCTCTCGCAGTCTCTCTCGCTGTCTCCCTCGCAGTCTCCATCGCTGTCTCCCTCGCAGTCTCCATCGCTGTCTCCCTCGCAGTCTCTCTCGCAGTCTCTCTCACTTTCTCCCTCGCACTCTCCCTCGCAGACTCTCTCGCTGTCTCCCTCGCAGTCTCCCTCGCTGTCTCCCTCGCTGTCTCCCTCGCTGTCTCTCTCGCTGTCTCTCTCTGTCTCCCTCGAAGTCTCCCTCGAAGACTCCCTCGAAGTCACCGTGGATGTCTTTCTCGCAGTCTCTCTCGCAGTCTCTCTCGCAGTCTCTCTCGCATTCTCTCTCGCTGTCTCCCTCGCACTCTCTGGCTTTCTCTCTCGCTTTCTCTCTCGCAGTCCCTCTCACTGTCTCTCTCGCAGTCTCTCTCGCAGTCTCTCTCGCAGTCTCTCTCGCAGTCTCTCTCGCTGTCTCCCTCACAGTCTCTCTCGCTGTCTCTCTCGCTGTCTCTCTCGCCATCTCCCTCGCAGTCTCTCTCAAAGTCTCCCTCGCTGTCTCCCTCGCAGTCTCTCTCGCTCTCTCTCTCGCCGTCGCTCTCTCCGTCTCCCTCGCCGTCTCCCTCGCCGTCTCCCTCGCTGTCTCTCTCGCTATCTCCATAGCAGTCTCTCTCGCAGTCTCCCTCACAGTCTCCCTCGCTGTCTCCCTCACAGTCTCTCTCGCTGTCTCCCTCACAGTCACCCTGGATGTCTCTCTCGCAGTCTCTCTCGCATTCTCTTTCGCTGTCTCTCTCGATGTCTCTCTCGATGTCTCTCTCGTTGTCTCCCTCGCTGTCTCCCTCTCAGTCTTTCTCTCAGTCTCTCTCTCAGTCTCTCTCGCATTCTCTCTCGCTGTCTCCCTCGCTGTCTCCCTCGCACTCTCTGGCTTTCTCTCTGGCTTTCTCTCTCGCTTTCTCTCTCGCGGTCCCTCTCACTGTCTCTCTCGCAGTCTCCCTCACAGTCTCTCTCGCCGCCTCTCTCGCCGTCTCTCTCGCCGTCTCCCTCGCAGTCTCCCTCGCAGTCTCCCTCGCAGTCTCCCTCGCAGTCTCCCTCGCAGTCTCCCTCGCAGTCTCCCTCGCTGTCTCTCTCGCTCTCAGTCTCTCTCGCTGTATCCCTCGCTGTCTCTCTCGCTATCTCCATAGCAGTCTCTCTCACAGTCTCCCTCACAGTCTCCCTCGCTGTCTCCCTCACAGTCTCCCTCACAGTCTCTCTCGCAGTCTCTCTCGCAGTCTCTCTCGCTATCTGCCTCGCTGTCTCCCTCGCTGTCTCTCTCGCTGTCTCCCTTGCAGTCTCCCTCGCAGTCTCTCTCGCTTTCTCCCTCGCAGTCTCTCTCGCAGTCTCTCTCGCTTTCTCCCTCGCAGTCTCTCTCGCTTTCTCCCTCGCAGTCTCCCTCGCAATCTCTCTCGCAGTCTCTCTCGCAGTCTCTCTCGCTGTCTCCCTCGCTGTCTCTCTCGCAGTCTCCCTCGCTGTCTCTCTCGCTGTCTCCCTCGCAGTCTCTCTTGCAGTCTCTCTCGCTGTCTCCCTCGCTGTCTCCCTCGCTGTCTCCCTCGCTGTCTCCCTCGCTGTCTCCCTCGCTGTCTCCCTCGCTGTATCCCTCGCTGTCCCCCTCGCTGTGTCCATCGCTCTCTCCCTCGCAGTCTCTCTCGCTGTCTTCCTCGCAGTTTCTCTCGCTGTCTCCCTCGCTGTCTCCCTCGCTGCCTCTCTCGCTGTCTCCCTAGCAGTTGATCTCGCAGTCGCTCTCGCAGTCTCTCTCGCAGTCGCTCTCGCAGTCTCTCTCGCAGTCTCTCTCGCTGTCTCCCTCGTCGTCTCCCTCGCTGTCTCCCTCGCTGTCTCCCTAGCAGTCGCTCTCGCAGTCTCTCTCGCAGTCTCTCTCGCAGTCTCCCTCGCTGTCTCCCTCGCTGTCTCCCTCGCTGTCTCCCTCGCAGTCTCCCTCGCCGTCTCCCTCGCCGTCTCCCTTGCCGTCTCCCTGGCCGTCTCCCTGGCCGTCTCCCTGGCCGTCTCCCTGGCCGTCTCCCTGGCCGTCTCCCTCGCAGTCTCTCTCGCTGTCTCTCTCGCTGTCTCTCTCCATGTACTCTCGCTGTCTCCCTCACAGTCTCCCTCGCAGTCTCTCTCGCTGTCTCCCTCGCAGTCTCTCTCGCAGTCTCTCTCGCAGTCTCTCTCGCTGTCTCCCTCGCAGTCTCTATCGCTGTCTCTATCGCTGTCTCCCTCGCAGTCTCTCTCGCTTTCTCCCTCGCTCTCTCCCTCGCAGCCTCTCTCGCTGTCTCCCTCGCAGTCTCCCTCGCAGTCTCCCTCGAGGTCTCCCTCGCAGTCTCCCTCGCTGTCTCCCTCGCTGTCTCCCTCGCTGTCTCCCTCGCTGTCTCCCTCGCTGTCTCCCTCGCTGTCTCTCTCGCTGTCTCTCTCGCAGTCTCCTCGCTGTATCTCTCGCTGTCTCCCTCGCAGTCTCCCTCGAAGTCTCCCTCGAAGTCACCCTGCATGTCTCTCTCGCAGTCTCTCTCGCAGTCTTTCTCGCATTCTCTTTCGCTGTCTCTCTCTCAGTCTCTCTCGCATTCTCTCTCACTGTCTCCCTCGCACTCTCTGGCTTTCTCTCTGGCTTTCTCTCTCGCAGTCCCTCTCACTGTCTCTCTCGCAGTCTCTCTCGCAGTCTCTCTTGCAGTCTCTCTCGCAGTCTCTCTCGCTGTCTCCCTCACAGTCTCCCTCACAGTCTCTCTCGCTGTCTCTCTCGCTGTCTCTCTCGCCGTCTCCCTCGCAGTCTCTCTCGAAGTCTCTCTCGCTGTCTCCCTCGCTGTCTCTCTCGCTCTCTCTCTCGCCGTCTCACTCGCCGTCTCCCTCGCAGTCACTCTCGCAGTCTCTCTCGCTGTATCCCTCGCTGTCTCTCTCGCTATCTCCATAGCAGTCTCTCTCGCAGTCTCCCTCACAGTCTCCCTCGCTGTCTCCCTCACAGTCTCTCTCGCTGTCTCCCTCGCAGTCACCCTGGATGTCTCTCTCGCAGTCTCTCTCGCATTCTATTTCGCTGTCTCTCTCGATGTCTCTCTCGATGTCTCTCTCGTTGTCTCCCTCGCTGTCTCCCTCTCAGTCTCTCTCTCAGTCTCTCTCTCAGTCTCTCTCGCATTCTCTCTCGCTGTCTCCCTCGCTGTCTCCCTCGCACTCTCTGGCTTTCTCTCTGGCTTTCTCTCTCGCAGTCCCTCTCACTGTCTCTCTCGCAGTCTCTCTCGCAGTCTCCCTCACAGTCTCTCTCGCTGCCTCTCTCGCTGTCTCTCTCGCTCTCTCTCTCGCCGTCGCCTTCGCCGTCGCCCTCGCCGTCTCCCTCGCCGTCTCCCTCGCAGTCACTCTCGCAGTCTCTCTCGCAGTCTCTCTCGCTGTATCCCTCGCTGTCTCTCTCGCTATCTCCATAGCAGTCTCTCTCGCAGTCTCCCTCACAGTGTCGCCCTCGCCGTCTCCCTCGCTGTCTCCCTCGCCATCTCCCTCGCAGTCACTCTCGCAGTCACTCTCGCAGTCTCCCTCGCTGTCTCTCTCGCTATCTCCATAGCAATCTCTCTCGCAGTCTCCCTCACAGTGTCCCTCGCTGTCTCTCTCGCAGTCTCTCTCGCAGTCTCTCTCGCAGTCTCTCTCGCAGTCTCTCTCGCAGTCTCTCTCGCTATCTCCCTCGCTGTCTCTCTCGCTGTCTCCCTTGCAGTCTCCCTCGCAGTCTCTCTCACTTTCTCCCTCGCAGTCTCACTCGCTTTCTCCCTCGCAGTCTCTCTCGCAGTCTCTCTCGCAGTCTCTCTCGCAGTCTCTCTCGCAGTCTCTCTCGCTGTCTCCCTCGCTTTCTCCCTCGCTTTCTCTCTCGCTGTCTCTCTCGCTGCCTCTCTCGCTGTCTCTCTCGCTCTCTCTCTCGCCGTCGCCTTCGCCGTCGCCCTCGCCGTCTCCCTCGCCGTCTCCCTCGCAGTCACTCTCGCAGTCTCTCTCACAGTCTCTCTCGCTGTATCCCTCGCTGTCTCTCTCGCTATCTCCATAGCAGTCTCTCTCGCAGTCTCCCTCACAGTGTCGCCCTCGCCGTCTCCCTCGCTGTCTCCCTCGCCATCTCCCTCGCAGTCACTCTCGCAGTCACTCTCGCAGTCTCCCTCGCTGTCTCTCTCGCTATCTCCATAGCAATCTCTCTCGCAGTCTCCCTCACAGTGTCCCTCGCTGTCTCTCTCGCAGTCTCTCTCGCAGTCTCTCTCGCTATCTCCCTCGCTGTCTCTCTCGCTGTCTCCCTTGCAGTCTCCCTCGCAGTCTCTCTCACTTTCTCCCTCGCAGTCTCACTCGCTTTCTCCCTCGCAGTCTCTCTCGCAGTCTCTCTCGCAGTCTCTCTCGCAGTCTCTCTCGCAGTCTCTCTCGCTGTCTCCCTCGCTTTCTCCCTCGCTTTCTCTCTCGCTGTCTCTCTCGCTGTCTCTCTCGCTGTCTCCCTCGCAGTCTCTCTTGCAGTCTCTCTCGCTGTCTCCCTCGCTGTCTGCCTCGCTGTCTCCCTCGCTGTCTGCCTCGCTGTCTCCCTCGCTGTCTCCCTCGCTGTCTCCCTCGCTGTCTCCCTCGCTGTCTCTCTCGCTCTCTCTCTCGCCGTCTCACTCGCCGTCTCCCTCGCCGTCTCCCTCGCAGTCACTCTCGCAGTCTCTCTCGCTGTATCCCTCGCTGTCTCTCTCGCTATCTCCATAGCAGTCTCTCTCGCAGTCTCCCTCACAGTCTCCCTCGCTGTCTCCCTCACAGTCTCTCTCGCTGTCTCCCTCGCAGTCACCCTGGATGTCTCTCTCGCAGTCTCTCTCGCATTCTATTTCGCTGTCTCTCTCGATGTCTCTCTCGATGTCTCTCTCGTTGTTTCCCTCGCTGTCTCCCTCTCAGTCTCTCTCTCAGTCTCTCTCTCAGTCTCTCTCGCATTCTCTCTCGCTGTCTCCCTCGCTGTCTCCCTCGCACTCTCTGGCTTTCTCTCTGGCTTTCTCTCTCGCAGTCCCTCTCACTGTCTCTCTCGCAGTCTCTCTCGCAGTCTCTCTCACAGTCTCTCTCGCTGCCTCTCTCGCTGTCTCTCTCGCTCTCTCTCTCGCCGTCGCCTTCACCGTCGCCCTCGCCGTCTCCCTCGCCGTCTCCCTCGCAGTCACTCTCGCAGTCTCTCTCGCAGTCTCTCTCGCTGTATCCCTCGCTGTCTCTCTCGCTATCTCCATAGCAGTCTCTCTCGCAGTCTCCCTCACAGTGCCGCCCTCGCCGTCTCCCTCGCTGTCTCCCTCGCCATCTCCCTCGCAGTCACTCTCGCAGTCACTCTCGCAGTCTCCCTCGCTGTCTCTCTCGCTATCTCCATAGCAATCTCTCTCGCAGTCTCCCTCACAGTGTCCCTCGCTGTCTCTCTCGCAGTCTCTCTCGCAGTCTCTCTCGCAGTCTCTCTCGCAGTCTCTCTCGCAGTCTCTCTCGCTATCTCCCTCGCTGTCTCTCTCGCTGTCTCCCTTGCAGTCTCCCTCGCAGTCTCTCTCACTTTCTCCCTCGCAGTCTCACTCGCTTTCTCCCTCGCAGTCTCTCTCGCAGTCTCTCTCGCAGTCTCTCTCGCAGTCTCTCTCGCAGTCTCTCTCGCTGTCTCCCTCGCTTTCTCCCTCGCTTTCTCTCTCGCTGTCTCTCTCGCTGTCTCTCTCGCTGTCTCCCTCGCAGTCTCTCTTGCAGTCTCTCTCGCTGTCTCCCTCGCTGTCTGCCTCGCTGTCTCCCTCGCTGTCTGCCTCGCTGTCTCCCTCGCTGTCTCCCTCGCTGTCTCCCTCGCTGTCTCCCTCGCTGTGTCCCTCGCTCTCTCCCTCACAGTCTCCCTCACTGTCTCCCTTGCCGTCTCTCTCGCAGTCTCTCTCGCAGTCTCTCTCGCTGTCTTCCTCGCAGTTTCTCTCGCTGTCTCCCTCGCTGTCTCCCTCGCTGTCTCCCTCGCTGTCTCCCTCGCTGTCTCCCTCGCTGTCTCCCTCGCTGCCTCCCTCGCTGTCTCCCTAGCAGTCGCTCTCGCAGTCTCTCTCGTTGTCTCCCTCGCTGTCTCCCTCGCTGTCTCCCTCGCTGTCTCCCTCGCTGTCTCCCTTGCTGTCTCCCTCGCTGCCTCCCTCACAGTCTCTCTCGAAGTCTCTTTCGAAGTCTCTCTCGCTGTCTCCCTCGCTGTCTCTCTCGCTCTCTCTCTCGCCGTCTCCCTCGCAGTCTCTCTCGCAGTGTCTCTCGCTGTATCCCTCGCTGTCTCTCTCGCTATTTCCCTAGCAGTCTCTCTCGCAGTTTCTCTCGCTGTCTCCCTCGCAGTCTCTCTCGCAGTCTCTCTCGCAGTCTCTCTCGCAGTCTCTCTCGCAGTCTCTCTCGCTGTCTCCCTCGCTGTCTCCCTCACAGTCTCTCTCGCTGTCTCCCTCGCAGTCTCTCTCACAGTCTCTCTCGCAGTCTCTCTCGCTGTCTCCCTCGCAGTCTCTATCGCTGTCTCCCTCGCAGTCTCTCTCGCAGTCTCTCTCGCAGTCTCTCTCGCTTTCTCCCTCGCTCTTTCCCTCGCAGACTCTCTCGCAGTCTCCCTCGCAGTCTCCCTCGCAGTCTCCCTTGTTGTCTCCCTTGCTGTCTCCCTTGCTGTCTCCCTCGCTGTCTCCCTCACTGTCTCCCTCGCTGTCTCCCTCGCTGTCTCCCTCGCTGTCTCTCTCGCTGTCTCTCTCGCTGTCTCTCTCGCTGTCTCCCTCGCAGTCTCCCTCGAAGTCTCCCTCGAAGTCACCCTGGATGTCTCTCTCGCAGTCTCTCTCGCATTCTCTCTCGCATTCTCTTTCGCTGTCTCTCTCGATGTCTCTCTCGATGTCTCTCTCGTTGTCTCCCTCACTGTCTCCCTCTCAATCTCTCTCTCAGTCTCTCTCTCAGTCTCTCTCTCAGTCTCTTTCGCATTCTCTCTCGCTGTCTCCCTCGCACTCTCTGGCTTTCTCTCTCGCTTTCTCTCTCGCAGTCCCTCTCGCAGTCCCTCTCGCAGTCCCTCTCGCAGTCTCTCTCGCTGTCTCCCTCACAGTCTCCCGCACAGTCTCTCTCGCTGTCTCTCTCGCTGTCTATCTCGCCGTCTCCCTCGCTGTCTCTCTCGCTCTCTCTCTCGCTCTCTCTCTCGCCGTCGCTCTCGCCGTCTCCCTCGCTGTCTCCCTCGCAGTCACTCTCGCAGTCTCTCTCGCTGTATCCCTCGCTGTCTCTCTCGCTATCTCCATTGCAGACTCTCTCGCAGTCTCCCTCACAGTCTCCCTCGCTGTCTCCCTCACAGTCTCTCTCGCTGTCTCCCTCGCAGTCACCCTGGATCCCTCTCTCGCAGTCTCTCTCGCATTCTCTTTCGCTGTCTCTCTCGATGTCTCCCTCGCTGTCTCCCTCGCTGTCTCCCTCGCTGTCTCCCTCTCAGTCTCTCTCTCAGTCTCTCTCTCAGTCTCTCTCTCAGTCTCTCTCTCAGTCTCTCTCGCATTCTCTCTCGCTGTCTCCCTCGCTGTCTCCCTCGCTGTCTCCCTCACAGTCTCTCTCGCTGCCTCTCTCGCTGTCTCTCTCGCCGTCTCCCTCGCAGTCTCTCTCGAAGTCTCTCTCGCTGTCTCCCTCGCTGTCTCTCTCGCTCTCTCTCTCGCCGTCGCCCTCGCCGTCTCCCTCGCCGTCTCCCTCGCAGTCACTCTCGCATTCTCTCTCGCATTCTCTCTCGCTGTCTCCCTCGCTGTCTCTCTCGCTGTCTCACTTGCAGTCTCCCTCGCAGTCTCTCTCGCTTTCTCCCTCGCATTCTCTCTCGCAGTCTCTCTCGCAGTTTCTTCCGCTGTCTTCCTCGCAGTTTCTTCCGCTGTCTCCCTCGCTGTCTCCCTCGCTGTCTCCCTCGCAGTCTCTCTTGCAGTCTCCCTCGCTGTCTCCCTCGCTGTCTCCCTCGCTGTCTCCCTCGCTGTCTCCCTCGCTGTCTCTCTCGCAGTCTCCCTCGCTATCTCCCTCGCTGTCTCCCTCGCTGTCTCACGCGATCTCTCTCGCATTCTCTCTCGTTGTCTCCCTCGCAGTCTCTCTCGCTGTGTCCCTCGCAGTCTCTCTCACAGTCTCTGTCTCTGTCGCTGTCTCCCTCACTGTCTCCCTCGCTGCCTCCCTCGCAGTCTCTCTCGAAGTCTCTCTCGCTGCCTCTCTCGCAGTCTCTCTCGCAGTCTTTCTCGCATTCTCTTTCGCTGTCTCTCTCTCAGTCTCTCTCGCATTCTCTCTCACTGTCTCCCTCGCACTCTCTGGCTTTCTCTCTGGCTTTCTCTCTCGCAGTCCCTCTCACTGTCTCTCTCGCAGTCTCTCTCGCAGTCTCTCTTGCAGTCTCTCTCGCAGTCTCTCTCGCTGTCTCCCTCACAGTCTCCCTCACAGTCTCTCTCGCTGTCTCTCTCGCTGTCTCTCTCGCCGTCTCCCTCGCAGTCTCTCTCGAAGTCTCTCTCGCTGTCTCCCTCGCTGTCTCTCTCGCTCTCTCTCTCGCCGTCTCACTCGCCGTCTCCCTCGCAGTCACTCTCGCAGTCTCTCTCGCTGTATCCCTCGCTGTCTCTCTCGCTATCTCCATAGCAGTCTCTCTCGCAGTCTCCCTCACAGTCTCCCTCGCTGTCTCCCTCACAGTCTCTCTCGCTGTCTCCCTCGCAGTCACCCTGGATGTCTCTCTCGCAGTCTCTCTCGCATTCTATTTCGCTGTCTCTCTCGATGTCTCTCTCGATGTCTCTCTCGTTGTCTCCCTCGCTGTCTCCCTCTCAGTCTCTCTCTCAGTCTCTCTCTCAGTCTCTCTCGCATTCTCTCTCGCTGTCTCCCTCGCTGTCTCCCTCGCACTCTCTGGCTTTCTCTCTGGCTTTCTCTCTCGCAGTCCCTCTCACTGTCTCTCTCGCAGTCTCTCTCGCAGTCTCCCTCACAGTCTCTCTCGCTGCCTCTCTCGCTGTCTCTCTCGCTCTCTCTCTCGCCGTCGCCTTCGCCGTCGCCCTCGCCGTCTCCCTCGCCGTCTCCCTCGCAGTCACTCTCGCAGTCTCTCTCGCAGTCTCTCTCGCTGTATCCCTCGCTGTCTCTCTCGCTATCTCCATAGCAGTCTCTCTCGCAGTCTCCCTCACAGTGTCGCCCTCGCCGTCTCCCTCGCTGTCTCCCTCGCCATCTCCCTCGCAGTCACTCTCGCAGTCACTCTCGCAGTCTCCCTCGCTGTCTCTCTCGCTATCTCCATAGCAATCTCTCTCGCAGTCTCCCTCACAGTGTCCCTCGCTGTCTCTCTCGCAGTCTCTCTCGCAGTCTCTCTCGCAGTCTCTCTCGCAGTCTCTCTCGCAGTCTCTCTCGCTATCTCCCTCGCTGTCTCTCTCGCTGTCTCCCTTGCAGTCTCCCTCGCAGTCTCTCTCACTTTCTCCCTCGCAGTCTCACTCGCTTTCTCCCTCGCAGTCTCTCTCGCAGTCTCTCTCGCAGTCTCTCTCGCAGTCTCTCTCGCAGTCTCTCTCGCTGTCTCCCTCGCTTTCTCCCTCGCTTTCTCTCTCGCTGTCTCTCTCGCTGCCTCTCTCGCTGTCTCTCTCGCTCTCTCTCTCGCCGTCGCCTTCGCCGTCGCCCTCGCCGTCTCCCTCGCCGTCTCCCTCGCAGTCACTCTCGCAGTCTCTCTCACAGTCTCTCTCGCTGTATCCCTCGCTGTCTCTCTCGCTATCTCCATAGCAGTCTCTCTCGCAGTCTCCCTCACAGTGTCGCCCTCGCCGTCTCCCTCGCTGTCTCCCTCGCCATCTCCCTCGCAGTCACTCTCGCAGTCACTCTCGCAGTCTCCCTCGCTGTCTCTCTCGCTATCTCCATAGCAATCTCTCTCGCAGTCTCCCTCACAGTGTCCCTCGCTGTCTCTCTCGCAGTCTCTCTCGCAGTCTCTCTCGCAGTCTCTCTCGCTATCTCCCTCGCTGTCTCTCTCGCTGTCTCCCTTGCAGTCTCCCTCGCAGTCTCTCTCACTTTCTCCCTCGCAGTCTCACTCGCTTTCTCCCTCGCAGTCTCTCTCGCAGTCTCTCTCGCAGTCTCTCTCGCAGTCTCTCTCGCAGTCTCTCTCGCTGTCTCCCTCGCTTTCTCCCTCGCTTTCTCTCTCGCTGTCTCTCTCGCTGTCTCTCTCGCTGTCTCCCTCGCAGTCTCTCTTGCAGTCTCTCTCGCTGTCTCCCTCGCTGTCTGCCTCGCTGTCTCCCTCGCTGTCTGCCTCGCTGTCTCCCTCGCTGTCTCCCTCGCTGTCTCCCTCGCTGTCTCCCTCGCTGTCTCCCTCGCTGTCTCTCTCGCTCTCTCTCTCGCCGTCTCACTCGCCGTCTCCCTCGCCGTCTCCCTCGCAGTCACTCTCGCAGTCTCTCTCGCTGTATCCCTCGCTGTCTCTCTCGCTATCTCCATAGCAGTCTCTCTCGCAGTCTCCCTCACAGTCTCCCTCGCTGTCTCCCTCACAGTCTCTCTCGCTGTCTCCCTCGCAGTCACCCTGGATGTCTCTCTCGCAGTCTCTCTCGCATTCTATTTCGCTGTCTCTCTCGATGTCTCTCTCGATGTCTCTCTCGTTGTTTCCCTCGCTGTCTCCCTCTCAGTCTCTCTCTCAGTCTCTCTCTCAGTCTCTCTCGCATTCTCTCTCGCTGTCTCCCTCGCTGTCTCCCTCGCACTCTCTGGCTTTCTCTCTGGCTTTCTCTCTCGCAGTCCCTCTCACTGTCTCTCTCGCAGTCTCTCTCGCAGTCTCTCTCACAGTCTCTCTCGCTGCCTCTCTCGCTGTCTCTCTCGCTCTCTCTCTCGCCGTCGCCTTCACCGTCGCCCTCGCCGTCTCCCTCGCCGTCTCCCTCGCAGTCACTCTCGCAGTCTCTCTCGCAGTCTCTCTCGCTGTATCCCTCGCTGTCTCTCTCGCTATCTCCATAGCAGTCTCTCTCGCAGTCTCCCTCACAGTGTCGCCCTCGCCGTCTCCCTCGCTGTCTCCCTCGCCATCTCCCTCGCAGTCACTCTCGCAGTCACTCTCGCAGTCTCCCTCGCTGTCTCTCTCGCTATCTCCATAGCAATCTCTCTCGCAGTCTCCCTCACAGTGTCCCTCGCTGTCTCTCTCGCAGTCTCTCTCGCAGTCTCTCTCGCAGTCTCTCTCGCAGTCTCTCTCGCAGTCTCTCTCGCTATCTCCCTCGCTGTCTCTCTCGCTGTCTCCCTTGCAGTCTCCCTCGCAGTCTCTCTCACTTTCTCCCTCGCAGTCTCACTCGCTTTCTCCCTCGCAGTCTCTCTCGCAGTCTCTCTCGCAGTCTCTCTCGCAGTCTCTCTCGCAGTCTCTCTCGCTGTCTCCCTCGCTTTCTCCCTCGCTTTCTCTCTCGCTGTCTCTCTCGCTGTCTCTCTCGCTGTCTCCCTCGCAGTCTCTCTTGCAGTCTCTCTCGCTGTCTCCCTCGCTGTCTGCCTCGCTGTCTCCCTCGCTGTCTGCCTCGCTGTCTCCCTCGCTGTCTCCCTCGCTGTCTCCCTCGCTGTCTCCCTCGCTGTGTCCCTCGCTCTCTCCCTCACAGTCTCCCTCACTGTCTCCCTTGCCGTCTCTCTCGCAGTCTCTCTCGCAGTCTCTCTCGCTGTCTTCCTCGCAGTTTCTCTCGCTGTCTCCCTCGCTGTCTCCCTCGCTGTCTCCCTCGCTGTCTCCCTCGCTGTCTCCCTCGCTGCCTCCCTCGCTGTCTCCCTAGCAGTCGCTCTCGCAGTCTCTCTCGTTGTCTCCCTCGCTGTCTCCCTCGCTGTCTCCCTCGCTGTCTCCCTCGCTGTCTCCCTTGCTGTCTCCCTCGCTGCCTCCCTCACAGTCTCTCTCGAAGTCTCTTTCGAAGTCTCTCTCGCTGTCTCCCTCGCTGTCTCTCTCGCTCTCTCTCTCGCCGTCTCCCTCGCAGTCTCTCTCGCAGTGTCTCTCGCTGTATCCCTCGCTGTCTCTCTCGCTATTTCCCTAGCAGTCTCTCTCGCAGTTTCTCTCGCTGTCTCCCTCGCAGTCTCTCTCGCAGTCTCTCTCGCAGTCTCTCTCGCAGTCTCTCTCGCAGTCTCTCTCGCTGTCTCCCTCGCTGTCTCCCTCACAGTCTCTCTCGCTGTCTCCCTCGCAGTCTCTCTCACAGTCTCTCTCGCAGTCTCTCTCGCTGTCTCCCTCGCAGTCTCTATCGCTGTCTCCCTCGCAGTCTCTCTCGCAGTCTCTCTCGCAGTCTCTCTCGCTTTCTCCCTCGCTCTTTCCCTCGCAGACTCTCTCGCAGTCTCCCTCGCAGTCTCCCTCGCAGTCTCCCTTGTTGTCTCCCTTGCTGTCTCCCTTGCTGTCTCCCTCGCTGTCTCCCTCACTGTCTCCCTCGCTGTCTCCCTCGCTGTCTCCCTCGCTGTCTCTCTCGCTGTCTCTCTCGCTGTCTCTCTCGCTGTCTCCCTCGCAGTCTCCCTCGAAGTCTCCCTCGAAGTCACCCTGGATGTCTCTCTCGCAGTCTCTCTCGCATTCTCTCTCGCATTCTCTTTCGCTGTCTCTCTCGATGTCTCTCTCGATGTCTCTCTCGTTGTCTCCCTCACTGTCTCCCTCTCAATCTCTCTCTCAGTCTCTCTCTCAGTCTCTCTCTCAGTCTCTTTCGCATTCTCTCTCGCTGTCTCCCTCGCACTCTCTGGCTTTCTCTCTCGCTTTCTCTCTCGCAGTCCCTCTCGCAGTCCCTCTCGCAGTCCCTCTCGCAGTCTCTCTCGCTGTCTCCCTCACAGTCTCCCGCACAGTCTCTCTCGCTGTCTCTCTCGCTGTCTATCTCGCCGTCTCCCTCGCTGTCTCTCTCGCTCTCTCTCTCGCTCTCTCTCTCGCCGTCGCTCTCGCCGTCTCCCTCGCTGTCTCCCTCGCAGTCACTCTCGCAGTCTCTCTCGCTGTATCCCTCGCTGTCTCTCTCGCTATCTCCATTGCAGACTCTCTCGCAGTCTCCCTCACAGTCTCCCTCGCTGTCTCCCTCACAGTCTCTCTCGCTGTCTCCCTCGCAGTCACCCTGGATCCCTCTCTCGCAGTCTCTCTCGCATTCTCTTTCGCTGTCTCTCTCGATGTCTCCCTCGCTGTCTCCCTCGCTGTCTCCCTCGCTGTCTCCCTCTCAGTCTCTCTCTCAGTCTCTCTCTCAGTCTCTCTCTCAGTCTCTCTCTCAGTCTCTCTCGCATTCTCTCTCGCTGTCTCCCTCGCTGTCTCCCTCGCTGTCTCCCTCACAGTCTCTCTCGCTGCCTCTCTCGCTGTCTCTCTCGCCGTCTCCCTCGCAGTCTCTCTCGAAGTCTCTCTCGCTGTCTCCCTCGCTGTCTCTCTCGCTCTCTCTCTCGCCGTCGCCCTCGCCGTCTCCCTCGCCGTCTCCCTCGCAGTCACTCTCGCATTCTCTCTCGCATTCTCTCTCGCTGTCTCCCTCGCTGTCTCTCTCGCTGTCTCACTTGCAGTCTCCCTCGCAGTCTCTCTCGCTTTCTCCCTCGCATTCTCTCTCGCAGTCTCTCTCGCAGTTTCTTCCGCTGTCTTCCTCGCAGTTTCTTCCGCTGTCTCCCTCGCTGTCTCCCTCGCTGTCTCCCTCGCAGTCTCTCTTGCAGTCTCCCTCGCTGTCTCCCTCGCTGTCTCCCTCGCTGTCTCCCTCGCTGTCTCCCTCGCTGTCTCTCTCGCAGTCTCCCTCGCTATCTCCCTCGCTGTCTCCCTCGCTGTCTCACGCGATCTCTCTCGCATTCTCTCTCGTTGTCTCCCTCGCAGTCTCTCTCGCTGTGTCCCTCGCAGTCTCTCTCACAGTCTCTGTCTCTGTCGCTGTCTCCCTCACTGTCTCCCTCGCTGCCTCCCTCGCAGTCTCTCTCGAAGTCTCTCTCGCTGCCTCCCTCGCAGTCTCTCTCGAAGTCTCTCTCGCTGTCTCTCTCGCTGTCTCTCTCGCTGTCTCCCTCGCTGTCTCCCTCGCTGTCTCCCTCGCTGTCTCCCTCGCTGTCTCCCTTGCTGTCTCCCTCGCTTCCTCTCTCGCTCTCTCTCTCGCTCTCTCTCTCGCCGTCTCCCTCGCCGTCTCCCTCGCCGTCTCCCTCGCCGTCTCAATCGCTGTCTCCCTCGCATTCTCTCTCGCTGTGTCTTTCGCTGTATCCCTCGCAGTCTCTCTCGCTGTCTCTCTCGCTGTCTCCCTCGCTGTCTCCCTCACAGTCTCTCTCGCTGTCTCCCTCGCAGTCTCTCTCACAGTCTCTCTCGCTGTCTCTCTCGCTGTCTCCCTCGCAGTCTCTATCGCTGTCTCCCTCGCAGTCTCTCTCGCAGTCTCTCTCGCAGTCTCTCTCGCTCTCTCCCTCGCAGACTCCCTCGCTGTCTCCCTCGCTGTCTCCCTCGCTGTCTCCCTCGCTGTCTCTCTCGCTGTCTCTCTCGCAGTCTCTCTCGCAGTCTCTCTCGCTGTCTCCCTCGCAGTCTCCCTCGAAGTCTCCCTCAAAGTCACCCTGGATGTGTCTCTCGCAGTCTCTCTCGCAGTCTCTCTCGCAGTCTCTCTCGCAGTCTCTCTCGCATTCTCTCTCGATGTCTCTCTCGATGTCTCTCTCGTTGTCTCCCTCGCTGTCTCCCTCTCAGTCTCCCTCTCAGTCTCCCTCTCAGTCTCTCTCGCATTCTCTCTCGCATTCTCTCTCGCATTCTCTCTCGCTGTCTCCCTCGCTGTCTCCCTCGCACTCTCAGGCTTTCTCTTTCGCTTTCACTCTCGCAGTCCCTCTCACTGTCTCTCTCGCAGTCTCTCTCGCAGTCTCTCTCGCAGTCTCTCTCGCTGTCTCCCTGGCAGTCACTCTCGCCGTCTCTCTCGCTGTATCCCTCGCTGTCTCTCTCGCTATCTCCATAGCAGTCTCTCTCGCAGTCTCCCTCACAGTCTCTCTCGCCGTCGCCCTCACCGTCTCCCTCACCGTCTCCCTCGCAGTCACTCTCGCAGTCTCTCTCGCTGTATCCCTCGCTGTCTCTCTCGCTATCTCCATAGCAGTCTCTCTCGCAGTCTCTCTCGCTATCTCCCTCGCTATCTCCCTCGCTGTCTCTCTCGCTGTCTCCCTTGCAGTCTCCCTCGCAGTCTCTCTCGCTGTCTCCCTCACTGTCTCCCTCACAGTCTCCCTCACAGTCTCTCTCGCTGCCTCTCTCGCTGTCTCTCTCGCCGTCTCCCTCGCAGTCTCTCTCGAAGTCTCTCGCGCTGTCTCCCTCGCTGTCTCCCTCGCTGTCTCTCACGCTCTCTCTCTCGCCGTCGCCCTCGCCGTCTCCCTCGGCGTCTCCCTCGCAGTCACTCTCGCAGTCTCTCTCGCTGTATCCCTCGCTGTCTCTCTCGCTATCTCCATAGCAGTCTCTCTCGCAGTCTCCCTCGCTGTGTCCCTCGCTGTCTCCCTCGCAGTCTCCCTCGCAGTCTCTCTCGCAGTCTCTCTCGCAGTCTCTCTCGCTATCTCCCTCGCTATCTCCCTCGCTGTCTCCCTCGCTGTCTCCCTCGCTGTCTCCCTTGCAGTCTCCCTCGCAGTCTCTCTCGCTTTCTCCCTCGCAGTCCCTCTCGCAGTCTCTCTCGCTTTCTCCCTCGCAGTGTCTCTCGCAGTCTCTCTCGCAGTCTCTCTCGCAGTCTTCCTCGCAGTTTCTCTCGCTGTCTCTCTCGCTGTCTCCCTCGCAGTCTCTCTTGCAGTCTCTCTTGCAGTCTCCCTCGCTGTCTCTCTCGCTGTCTCCCTCGCTGTCGCACGCGATCTCTCTCGCATTCTCTCTCATTGTCTCCCTCGCAGTCTCTCTCACTGTGTCCCTCGCAGTCTCTCTCACAGTCTATGTCGCTGTCTCTGTCGCTGTCTCCCTCGCTGCCTCCCTCGCAGTCTCTCTCGCTGTCTACCTCGCTGTCTCCCTCGCTGTCTCCCTCGCTGTCTCCCTCGCTGTCTCCCTCGCTGTCTCCCTCGCTCTCTCTCTCGCTCTCTCTCTCGCCGTCTCCCTCGCCGTCTCAATCGCTGTCTCCCTCGCATTCTCTCTCGCAGTGTCACTCGCTGTATCCCTCGCTGTCTCTCTCGCTATCTCCATAGCAGTCTCTCTCGCAGTTTCTCTCGCTTTCTCCCTCGCAGTCTCTCTCGCTGTCTCTCTCGCAGTCTCTCTCGCAGTCTCTCTCGCTGTCTCCCTCGCTGTCTCCCTCACAGTCTCTCTCGCTGTCTCCCTCGCAGTCTCTCTCACAGTCTCTCTCGCTGTCTCTCTCGCTGTCTCCCTCGCAGTCTCTATCGCTGTCTCCCTCGCAGTCTCTCTCGCAGTCTCTCTCGCAGTCACTCTCGCTTTCTCCTTCGCTCTCTCCCTCGCAGACTCTCTCGCTGTCTCCCTCGCAGTCTCCCTCGCAGTCTCCCTCGCTGTCTCTCTCAGTCTCTCTATCTGTTTCCCTCGCAGTCTCCCTCGAAGTCTCCCTCGAAGTCACCCTGGATGTCTCTCTCGCAGTCTCTCTCGCATTCTCTTTCGCTGTCTCTCTCGATGTCTCTCTCGTTGTCTACCTCGCTGTCTCCCTCTCAGTCTCTCTCGCAGTCTCTCTCGCAGTCTCTCTCGCATTCTCTCTCGCTGTCTCCCTCACAGTCTCTCTCGCTGTCTCTCTCGCCGTCTCCCTCGCAGTCACTCTCGCAGTCTCTCTCGCTGTATCCCTCGCTGTCTCTCTCGCTATCTCCCTCACAGTCTCCCTCACAGTCTCCCTCACAGTCTCCCTCACAGTCTCCCTCGCTGTCTCCCTCGCTGTCTCTCTCGCAGTCTCTCTCGCAGTCTCTCTCGCAGTCTCTCTCGCAGTCTCTCTCGCTGTCTCCCTCGCTGTATCTCTCGCTTTCTCCTTCGCAGTCTCTCTCGCTTTCTCCCTCGCAGTCTCTCTCGCAGTCTCCCTCGCAGTTTCTCTCGCTGTCTCCCTCGCAGTCTCGCTTGCAGTCTCTCTCAGTGTCTCTCTTGCTGTGTCCCTCGCTGTGTCCCTCGCTGTGTCCCTCGCAGTCTCCGTCGCTGTCTCCCTCGCTGTCTCCCTCGCCGTCTCCCTCGCCGTCTCCCTCGCCGTCTCCCTCGCCGTCTCCCTCGCCGTCTCCCTTGCCGTCTCCCTTGCAGTCACTCTCTCTGTATCCCCGGCTGTCTCTCTCGCTGTCTCCCTCGCTGTCTCCCTCACACTCTCTGGCTTTCTCTCTCGCTTTCTCTCTCACAGTCCCTCTCACTGTCTCCCTCGCAGTCTCTCTCGCAGTCTCTCTCGCTCTCTCCCTCACAGTCTCCCTCGCAGTCTCCCTCGCTGTCTCTCTCGCCATCTCCCTCGCAGTCTCTCTCGAAGTCTCTCTCGCTGTCTACCTCGCTGTCTACCTCGCTGTCTCCCTCGCTGTCTCCCTCGCTGCCTCTCTCGCTCTCTCTCTCGCTGTCACCCTCGCCATCTCCCTCGCCGTCTCCCTCGCAGTTAGTCTCGCAGTCTCTCTCGCTGTATCCCTCGCTGTCTCTCTCGCTATCTCCAAAGCAGTCTCTCTCGCAGTCTCCCTCACAGTCTCCCTCACAGTCTCTCTCGCAGTCTCTCTCGCAGTCTCTCTCGCTATCTCCCTCGCTATCTCCCTCGCTGTCTCTCTCACTGTCTCTCTCGCTGTCTCTCTCGCAGTCTCTCTCGCAGTCTCTCTCGCAGTCTCTCTCGCAGTCTCTCTCGCTGTCTCCCTCGCTGTCTCTCTCACTGTCTCTCTTGCTGTCTCTTTCGCTGTCTCCCTTGCAGTCTCCCTCGCAGTCTCCCTTGCAGTCTCTCTCGCTTTCTCCCTCGCAGTCTCTCTCGCAGTCTCTCTCGCAGTCTCTCTCGCTGTCTCTCTCGCAGTCTCTCTCGCAGTCTCTCTCGCAGTCTCTCTCGCAGTCTTCCTCGCAGTCTTCCTCGCAGTTTCTCTCGCTGTCTCCCTCGCTATCTCCCTCGCTGTCTCCCTCGCTGTCTCCCTCGCTGTCTCACGCAATCTCTCTCGCATTCTCTCTCATTGTCTCCCTCGCAGTCTCTCTCACTGTGTCCCTCGCAGTCTCTCTCACAGTCTCTGTCGCTGTCTCTGTCGCTGTCTCCCTCGCTGCCTCCCTCGCAGTCTCTCTCGCTGTCTACCTCGCTGTCTCCCTCGCTGTCTCCCTCGCTGTCTCTCTCGCTGTCTCCCTCGCTCTCTCTCTCGCTCTCTCTCTCGCTCTCTCTCTCGCTCTCTCTCTCGCCGTCTCCCTCGCCGTCTCAATCGCTGTCTCCCTCGCATTCTCTCTCGCAGAGTCTCTCGCTGTATCCCTCGCTGTCTCTCTCGCCATCTCCATAGCAGTCTCTCTCGCAGTTTCTCTCGCTTTCTCCCTCGCAGTCTCTCTCGCTGTCTCTCTCGCAGTCTCTCTCGCAGTCTCTCTCGCTGTCTCCCTCGCTGTCTCCCTCACAGTCTCTCTCGCTGTCTCCCTCGCAGTCTCTCTCACAGTCTCTCTCGCTGTCTCTCTCGCTGTCTCTCTCGCTGTCTCCCTCGCAGTCTCTATCGCTGTCTCCCTCGCAGTCTCTCTCGCAGTCTCTCTCGCAGTCACTCTCGCTTTCTCCCTCGCTCTCTCCCTCGCAGACTCTCTCGCTGTCTCCCTCGCAGTCTCCCTCGCAGTCTCCCTCGCTGTCTCTCTCAGTCTCTCTAGTTGTTTCCCTCGCAGTCTCCCTCGAAGTCTCCCTCAAAGTCACCCTGGATGTCTCTCTCGCAGTCTCTCTCGCATTCTCTTTCGCTGTCTCTCTCGATGTCTCTCTCGATGTCTCTCTCGTTGTCTACCTCGCTGTCTCCCTCTCAGTCTCTCTCGCAGTCTCTCTCGCAGTCTCTCTCGCATTCTCTCTCGCTGTCTCCCTCACAGTCTCTCTCGCTGTCTCTCTCGCCGTCTCCCTCGCAGTCACTCTCGCAGTCTCTCTCGCTGTATCCCTCGCTGTCTCTCTCGCTATCTCCATAGCAGTCTCTCTCGCAGTCTCTCTCGCCGTCTCCCTCACCGTCTCCCTCGCAGTCACTCTCGCAGTCTCTCTCGCTGTATCCCTCGCTGTCTCTCTCGCTATCTCCATAGCAGTCTCCCTCACAGTCTCCCTCGCTGTCTCCCTCGCTGTCTCCCTCACAGTCTCTCTCGCAGTCTCTCTCGCAGTCTCTCTCGCAGTCTCTCTCGCAGTCTCTCTCGCTATCTCCCTCGCTGTCTCTCTCGCTTTCTCCTTCGCAGTCTCTCTCGCTTTCTCCCTCGCAGTCTCTCTCACAGTCTCTCTCGCAGTCTCTCTCGCAGTCTCTCTCGCAGTCTCTCTCGCAGTCTCCCTCGCAGTTTCTCTCACTGTCTCCCTCACTGTCTCCCTCGCAGTCTCGCTTGCAGTCTCCCTCGCTCTCTCCCTCGCTGTGTCTCTCGCTCTCTCCCTCGCTGTCTCACGCGCTCTCTCTCGCAGTCTCTCTCGCTGTCTCTCTCGCTGTGTCCCTCGCTGTGTCCCTTGCTGTGTCCCTCGCAGTCTCCGTCGCTGTCTCCCTCGTTGTCTCCCTCGTTGTCTCCCTCGCCGTCTCCCTCGCCGTCTCCCTCGCCGTCTCCCTTGCAGTCACTCTCTCTGTATCCCCGGCTGTCTCTCTCGCTGTCTCCCTCGCTGTCTCCCTCGCACTCTCTGGCTTTCTCTCTCGCTTTCTCTCTCACAGTCCCTCTCACTGTCTCCCTCGCAGTCTCCCTCGCAGTCTCTCTCGCAGTCTCTCTCGCAGTCTCTCTCGCAGTCTCTCTCGCTGTCTCTCTCGCAGTCTCCCTCGCAGTCTCTCTCGCTGTCTCTCTCGCCATCTCCCTCGCAGTCTCTCTCGAAGTCTCTCTCGCTGTCTACCTCGCTGTCTCCCTCGCTGCCTCTCTCGCTCTCTCTCTCGCTGTCACCCTCGCCATCTCCCTCGCCGTCTCCCTCGCAGTTAGTCTCGCAGTCTCTCTCACTGTATCCCTCGCTGTCTCTCTCGCTATCTCCAAAGCAGTCTCTCTCGCAGTCTCCCTCACAGTCTCCCTCACAGTCTCCCTCACAGTCTCTCTCGCAGTCTCTCTCGCAGTCTCTCTCGCTATCTCCCTCGCTATCTCCCTCGCTGTCTCTCTCACTGTCTCTCTCGCTGTCTCTCTCGCAGTCTCTCTCGCAGTCTCTCTCGCTATCTCCCTCGCTATCTCCCTCGCTGTCTCTCTCACTGTCTCTCTCGCTGTCTCTTTCGCTGTCTCCCTTGCAGTCTCACTCGCAGTCTCCCTCGCAGTCTCTCTCGCTTTCTCCCTCGCAGTCTCTCTCGCAGTCTCTCTCGCAGTCTCTCTCGCTGTCTCTCTCGCAGTCTCTCTCACAGTCTTCCTCGCAGTCTTGCTCGCAGTTTCTCTCGCTGTCTCCCTCGCTGTCTCCCACGCAGTCTCGCTTGCAGTCTCTCTTGCTGTCTCCCTCGATGTCTCCCTCGCTGTCTCCCTCGCTGTCTCCCTCGCTGTCTCCCTCGCTGTCTCCCTCGCAGTCTCCCTCGCTGTCTCCCTCGCTGTCTCCCTCGCTGTCTCCCTCTCTCGTCTCCCTCGCAGTCTCTCTCGCTGTCTCTCTCGCTGTCTCCCTCGCTGTCTCCCTCGCTGTCTCCTTCGCTGTCTCCCTCGCTGTCTCCCTCGCTGACTCCCTCGCTGTCTCCCTCGCTGTCTCTCTCGCTCTCTCTCTCGCTCTCTCTCTCGCTCTCTCTCTCGCAGTCTCCCTCGCCGTCTCTATCGCTGTCTCCCTCACAGTGTCTCTCGCTGTATCCCTCGCTGTCTCTCTCGCTATCTCCATAGCAGTCTCTCTCGCAGTTTCTCTCGCTTTCTCCCTCGCAGTCTCTCTCGCTGTCTCCCTCACAGTCTCACTCGCAGTCTCTCTCACTGTCTCTCTCGCAGTCTCTCTCGCTCTCTCCCTCACAGTCTCCCTCGCAGTCTCTCTCGCTGTCTCTCTCGCCATCTCCCTCGCAGTCTCTCTCGAAGTCTCTCTCGCTGTCTACCTCGCTGTCTCCCTCGCTGTCTCCCTCGCTGCCTCTCTCGCTCTCTCTCTCGCTGTCACCCACGCCATCTCCCTCGCCGTCTCCCTCACAGTTAGTCTCGCAGTCTCTCTCGCTGTATCCCTCGCTATCTCTCTCGCTACCTCCAAAGCAGTCTCTCTCGCAGTCTCCCTCACAGTCTCCCTCACAGTCTCCCTCACAGTCTCTCTCGCAGTCTCTCTCGCAGTCTCTCTCGCAGTCTCTCTCGCTATCTCCCTCGCTATCTCCCTCGCTATCTCCCTCGCTGTCTCTCTCACTGTCTCTCTCGCTATCTCCCTCGCTGTCTCTCTCACTGTCTCTCTTGCTGTCTCTTTCGCTGTCTCCCTTGCAGTCTCCCTCGCAGTCTCCCTTGCAGTCTCTCTCGCTTTCTCCCTCGCAGTCTCTCTCGCAGTCTCTCTCGCAGTCTCTCTCGCTGTCTCTCTCGCAGTCTCTCTTGCAGTCTTCCTCGCAGTCTTCCTCGCAGTTTCTCTCGCTGTCTCCCTCGCTATCTCCCTCGCTGTCTCACGCGATCTCTCTCGCATTCTCTCTCATTGTCTCCCTCGCAGTCTCTCTTACTGTGTCCCTCGCAGTCTCTCTCACTGTGTCCCTCGCAGTCTCTCTCACAGTCTCTGTCGCTGTCTCTGTCGCTGTCTCCCTCGCTGCCTCCCTCGCAGTCTCTCTCGCTGTCTACCTCGCTGTCTCCCTCGCTGTCTCCCTCGCTGTCTCCCTCGCTGTCTCCCTCGCTCTCTCTCTCGCTCTCTCTCTCGCTCTCTCTCTCGCCGTCTCCCTCGCCGTCTCAATCGCTGTCTCCCTCGCATTCTCTCTCGCAGTGTCTCTCGCTGTATCCCTCGCTGTCTCTCTCGCTATCTCCATAGCAGTCTCTCTCGCAGTTTCTCTCGCTTTCTCCCTCGCAGTCTCTCTCGCTGTCTCTCTCGCAGTCTCTCTCGCAGTCTCTCTCGCTGTCTCCCTCGCTGTCTCCCTCACAGTCTCTCTCGCTGTCTCCCTCGCAGTCTCTCTCACAGTCTCTCTCGCTGTCTCTCTCGCTGTCTCCCTCGCAGTCTCTATCGCTGTCTCCCTCGCAGTCTCTCTCGCAGTCTCTCTCGCAGTCACTCTCGCTTTCTCCCTCGCTCTCTCCCTCGCAGACTCTCTCGCTGTCTCCCTCGCAGTCTCCCTCGCAGTCTCCCTCGCTGTCTCTCTCAGTCTCTCTAGTTGTTTCCCTCGCAGTCTCCCTCGAAGTCTCCCTCGAAGTCACCCTGGATGTCTCTCTCGCAGTCTCTCTCGCATTCTCTTTCGCTGTCTCTCTCGATGTCTCTCTCGATGTCTCTCTCGTTGTCTACCTCGCTGTCTCCCTCTCAGTCTCTCTCGCAGTCTCTCTCGCAGTCTCTCTCGCATTCTCTCTCGCTGTCTCCCTCACTGTCTCTCTCGCCGTCTCCCTCGCAGTCACTCTCGCAGTCTCTCTCGCTGTATCCCTCGCTGTCTCTCTCGCTATCTCCATAGCAGTCTCTCTCGCAGTCTCTCTCGCCGTCTCCCTCACCGTCTCCCTCGCAGTCACTCTCGCAGTCTCTCTCGCTGTATCCCTCGCTGTCTCTCTCGCTATCTCCATAGCAGTCTCCCTCACAGTCTCCCTCGCTGTCTCCCTCGCTGTCTCCCTCACAGTCTCTCTCGCAGTCTCTCTCGCAGTCTCTCTCGCAGTCTCTCTCGCAGTATCTCTCGCAGTCTCTCTCGCTATCTCCCTCGCTGTCTCCCTCGCTGTCTCTCTCGCTTTCTCCTTCGCAGTCTCTCTCGCTTTCTCCCTCGCAGTCTCTCTCGCAGTCTCTCTCGCAGTCTCTCTCGCAGTCTCTCTCGCAGTCTCTCTCGCAGTCTCCCTCGCAGTCTCCCTCGCAGTTTCTCTCGCTGTCTCCCTCGCTGTCTCCCTCGCAGTCTCGCTTGCAGTCTCCCTCGCTCTCTCCCTCGCTCTGTCTCTCGCTCTCTCCCTCGCTGTCTCACGCGCTCTCTCTCGCAGTCTCTCTCGCTGTCTCTCTCGCTGTGTCCCTCGCTGTGTCCCTTGCTGTGTCCCTCGCAGTCTCCGTCGCTGTCTCCGTCGCTGTCTCCCTCGCCGTCTCCCTCGCCGTCTCCCTCGCCGTCTCCCTCGCCGTCTCCCTCGCCGTCTCCCTTGCAGTCACTCTCTCTGTATCCCCGGCTTTCTCTCTCGCTTTCTCTCTCACAGTCCCTCTCACTGTCTCCCTCGCAGTCTCTCTCGCAGTCTCTCTCGCAGTCTCTCTCGCTGTCTCTCTCGCTGTCTCCCTCGCAGTCTCCCTCGCAGTCTCCCTCGCAGTCTCTCTCGCTGTCTCTCTCGCCATCTCCCTCGCAGTCTCTCTCGAAGTCTCTCTCGCTGTCTACCTCGCTGTCTCCCTCGCTGTCTCCCTCGCTGCCTCTCTCGCTCTCTCTCTCGCTGTCACCCTCGCCATCTCCCTCGCCGTCTCCCTCGCAGTTAGTCTCGCAGTCTCTCTCACTGTATCCCTCGCTGTCTCTCTCGCTATCTCCAAAGCAGTCTCTCTCGCAGTCTCCCTCACAGTCTCCCTCACAGTCTCCCTCACAGTCTCTCTCGCAGTCTCTCTCGCAGTCTCTCTCGCTATCTCCCTCGCTATCTCCCTCGCTGTCTCTCTCACTGTCTCTCTCGCTGTCTCTCTCGCAGTCTCTCTCGCTATCTCCCTCGCTATCTCCCTCGCTGTCTCTCTCACTGTCTCTCTCGCTGTCTCTTTCGCTGTCTCCCTTGCAGTCTCACTCGCAGTCTCCCTCGCAGTCTCTCTCGCTTTCTCCCTCGCAGTCTCTCTCGCAGTCTCTCTCGCAGTCTCTCTCGCAGTCTCTCTCGCTGTCTCTCTCGCAGTCTCTCTCACAGTCTTCCTCGCAGTCTTGCTCGCAGTTTCTCTCGCTGTCTCCCTCGCTGTCTCCCACGCAGTCTCTCTTGCAGTCTCTCTTGCAGTCTCTCTTGCTGTCTCCCTCGCTGTCTCCCTCGCTGTCTCCCTCGCTGTCTCCCTCGCTGTCTCCCTCGCAGTCTCTCTCGTCTCCCTCGCAGTCTCTCTCGCTGTCTCTCTCGCTGTCTCCCTCGCTGTCTCCCTCTCTGTCTCCCTCGCTGTCTCCCTCGCTGTCTCCCTCGCTGACTCCCTCGCTGTCTCCCTCGCTGACTCCCTCGCTGTCTCCCTCGCTGTCTCTCTCGCTCTCTCTCTCGCTCTCTCTCTCGCAGTCTCCCTCGCCGTCTCAATCGCTGTCTCCCTCACAGTGTCTCTCGCTGTATCCCTCGCTGTCTCTCTCGCTATCTCCATAGCAGTCTCTCTCGCAGTTTCTCTCGCTTTCTCCCTCGCAGTCTCTCTCGCTGTCTCCCTCACAGTCTCACTCGCAGTCTCTCTCACTGTCTCTCTCGCTGTCTCTCTCGCTGTCTCCCTCGCTGTCTCCCTCACAGTCTCTCTCGCTGTCTCCCTCGCTGTCTCCCTCGAAGTCTCTCTCACAGTCTCTCTCGCAGTCTCTCTCGCTGACTCCCTCGCAGTTTCTATCGCTGTCTCCCTCGTGTTCTCTCTCGCTTTCTCCCTCACTCTCTCCCTCGCAGTCTCTCTCGCAGTCTCTCTCGCAGTCTCTCTCGCAGTCTCTCTCGCAGTCTCTCTCGCTATCTCCCTCGCTATCTCCCTCGCTGTCTCTCTCGCTGTCTCCCTCGCTGTCTCTCTCGCTGTCTCCCTCGCAGTCTCTCTCGCAGTCTGTCTCGCAGTCTCTCTCGCAGTCTCTCTCGCAGTCTTCCTCGCAGTTTCTCTCGCTGTCTCCCTTGCTGCCTCCCACGCTGTCTCCCTCGCAGTCTCTCTTGCAGTCTCTCTTGCTGTCTCCCTCGCTGTGTCTCTCGCTCTCTCTCTCGCTCTCTCTCTCGCAGTCTCCCTCGCTGTCTCCCTCGCTATCTCCCTCGCTGTCTCACGCGATCTCTCTCACATTCTCTCTCGTTGTCACCCTCGCTGTCTCTCTCGCTGTCTCTCTCGCTGTCTCCCTTGCAGTCTCCCTCGCAGTCTCCCTCGCAGTCTCTCTCGCTTTCTCCCTCGCAGTCTCTCTCGCAGTCTCTCTCGCAGTCTCTCTCGCTTTCTCTCTCGCAGTCTCTCTCGCAGTCTCTCTCGCAGTCTCCCTCGCAGTCTTCCTCGCAGTCTTCCTCGCAGTCTTCCTCACAGTCTTCCTCGCAGTCTCTCTTGCAGTCTCTCTTGCAGTTTCTCTCGCTGTCTCCCTCGCAGTCTCCCTCGCAGTCTCCCTCGCAGTCTCCCTCGCAGTCTCCCTCGCTGTCTCCCTCGCTGCCTCCCTCGCTGCCTCCCTCGCAGTCTCTCTCGTCTCCCTCGCAGTCTCTCTCGCTGTCTCTCTCGCTGTCTCCCTCGCTGTCTCCCTCGCTGTCTCCCTCGCTGTCTCCCGGCCGATTTTGAGCGTTTTGAAGTCTGATTGATTCAGTTTGAGATTTTCGGCCGATTTTGAGAGTTTTGAAGTCTGATTGATTCAGTTTGGGATTTTCGGCCGATTTTGAGAGTTTTGAAGTCTGATTTTCGGCCGATTTTGAGAGTTTTGAAGTCTGATTGATTCAGTTTGGGATTTTCGGCCGATTTTGAGAGTTTTGAAGTCTGATTGATTCAGTTTGGGATTTTCGGCCAATTTTGAGAGTTTTGAAGTCTGATTGATTCAGTTTGGGATTTTCGGCCGATTTTGAGAGTTTTGAAGTCTGATTGATTCAGTTTGGGATTTTCGGCCGATTTTGAGAGTTTTGAAGTCTGATTGATTCAGTTTGGGATTTTCGGCCGATTTTGAGAGTTTTGAAGTCTGATTGATTCAGTTTGGGATTTTCGGCCGATTTTGAGAGTTTTGAAGTCTGATTGATTCAGTTTGGGATTTTCGGCCGATTTTGAGAGTTTTGAAGTCTGATTGATTCAGTTTGGGATTTTCGGCCGATTTTGAGAGTTTTGAAGTCTGATTGGTTCAGTTTGGGATTTTCGGCCGATTTTGAGAGTTTTGAAGTCTGATTGGTTCAGTTTGGGATTTTCGGCCGATTTTGAGAGTTTTGAAGTCTGATTGGTTCAGTTTGGGATTTTCGGCCGATTTTGAGAGTTTTGAAGTCTGATTGGTTCAGTTTGGGATTTTCGGCCGATTTTGAGAGTTTTGAAGTCTGATTGATTCAGTTTGGGATTTTCGGCCGATTTTGAGAGTTTTGAAGTCTGATTGATTCAGTTTGGGATTTTCGGCCGATTTTGAGAGTTTTGAAGTCTGATTGATTCAGTTTGGGATTTTCGGCCGATTTTGAGAGTTTTGAAGTCTGATTGATTCAGTTTGGGATTTTCGGCCGATTTTGAGAGTTTTGAAGTCTGATTGATTCAGTTTGGGATTTTCGGCCGATTTTGAGAGTTTTGAAGTCTGATTGGTTCAGTTTGGGATTTTCGGCCGATTTTGAGAGTTTTGAAGTCTGATTGGTTCAGTTTGGGATTTTCGGCCTTTTTTGAGAGTTTTGAAGTCTGATTGATTCAGTTTGGGATTTTCGGCCGATTTTGAGAGTTTTGAAGTCTGATTGATTCAGTTTGAGATTTTCGGCCGATTTTGAGAGTTTTGAAGTCTGATTGATTCAGTTTGGGATTTTCGGCCGATTTTGAGAGTTTTGAAGTCTGATTGATTCAGTTTGGGATTTTCGGCCGATTTTGAGAGTTTTGAAGTCTGATTGATTCAGTTTGGGATTTTCGGCCGATTTTGAGAGTTTTGAAGTCTGATTGATTCAGTTTGAGATTTTCGGCCGATTTTGAGAGTTTTGAAGTCTGATTGATTCAGTTTGGGATTTTCGGCCGATTTTGAGAGTTTTGAAGTCTGATTGATTCAGTTTGAGATTTTCGGCCGATTTTGAGAGTTTTGAAGTCTGATTGATTCAGTTTGGGATTTTCGGCCGATTTTGAGAGTTTTGAAGTCTGATTGATTCAGTTTGGGATTTTCGGCCGATTTTGAGAGTTTTGAAGTCTGATTGATTCAGTTTGGGATTTTCGGCCGATTTTGAGAGTTTTGAAGTCTGATTGATTCAGTTTGAGATTTTCGGCCGATTTTGAGAGTTTTGAAGTCTGATTGATTCAGTTTGGGATTTTCGGCCGATTTTGAGAGTTTTGAAGTCTGATTGGTTCAGTTTGGGATTTTCGGCCGATTTTGAGAGTTTTGAAGTCTGATTGATTCAGTTTGGGATTTTCGGCCGATTTTGAGAGTTTTGAAGTCTGATTGATTCAGTTTGGGATTTTCGGCCGATTTTGAGAGTTTTGAAGTCTGATTGATTCAGTTTGGGATTTTCGGCCGATTTTGAGAGTTTTGAAGTCTGATTGATTCAGTTTGGGATTTTCGGCCGATTTTGAGAGTTTTGAAGTCTGATTGATTCAGTTTGGGATTTTCGGCCGATTTGAGAGTTTTGAAGACTGATTGATTCAGTTTGGGATTTTCGGCCGATTTTGAGAGTTTTGAAGTCTGATTGATTCAGTTTGGGATTTTCGGCCGATTTTGAGAGTTTTGAAGTCTGATTGATTCAGTTTGGGATTTTCGGCCGATTTTGAGAGTTTTGAAGTCTGATTGATTCAGTTTGGGATTTTCGGCCGATTTTGAGAGTTTTGAAGTCTGATTGATTCAGTTTGGGATTTTCGGCCGATTTTGAGAGTTTTGAAGTCTGATTGATTCAGTTTGGGATTTTCGGCCGATTTTGAGAGTTTTGAAGTCTGATTGATTCAGTTTGGGATTTTCGGCCGATTTTGAGAGTTTTGAAGTCTGATTGATTCAGTTTGGGATTTTCGGCTACGATTTTGAGAGTTTTGAAGTCTGATTGGTTCAGTTTGGGATTTTCGGCCGATTTTGAGAGTTTTGAAGTCTGATTGATTCAGTTTGGGATTTTCGGCCGATTTTGAGAGTTTTGAAGTCTGATTGATTCAGTTTGGGATTTTCGGCCGATTTTGAGAGTTTTGAAGTCTGATTGATTCAGTTGGGATTTTCGGCCGATTTTGAGAGTTTTGAAGTCTGATTGATTCAGTTTGGGATTTTCGGCCGATTTTGAGAGTTTTGAAGTCTGATTGATTCAGTTTGGGATTTTCGGCCGATTTTGAGAGTTTTGAAGTCTGATTGATTCAGTTTGGGATTTTCGGCCGATTTTGAGAGTTTTGAAGTCTGATTGATTCAGTTTGGGATTTTCGGCCGATTTTGAGAGTTTTGAAGTCTGATTGATTCAGTTTGGGATTTTCGGCCGATTTTGAGAGTTTTGAAGTCTGATTGATTCAGTTTGGGATTTTCGGCCGATTTTGAGAGTTTTGAAGTCTGATTGATTCAGTTTGAGATTTTCGGCCGATTTTGAGAGTTTTGAAGTCTGATTGATTCAGTTTGGGATTTTCGGCCGATTTTGAGAGTTTTGAAGTCTGATTGATTCAGTTTGGGATTTTCGGCCGATTTTGAGAGTTTGAAGTCTGATTGATTCAGTTTGAGATTTTCGGCCGATTTTGAGAGTTTTGAAGTCTGATTGATTCAGTTTGGGATTTTCGGCCGATTTTGAGAGTTTTGAAGTCTGATTGATTCAGTTTGGGATTTTCGGCCGATTTTGAGAGTTTTGAAGTCTGATTGATTCAGTTTGGGATTTTCGGCCGATTTTGAGAGTTTTGAAGTCTGATTGATTCAGTTTGGGATTTTCGGCCGATTTTGAGAGTTTTGAAGTCTGATTGATTCAGTTTGGGATTTTCGGCCGATTTTGAGAGTTTTGAAGTCTGATTGATTCAGTTTGGGATTTTCGGCCGATTTTGAGAGTTTTGAAGTCTGATTGATTCAGTTTGGGATTTTCGGCCGATTTTGAGAGTTTTGAAGTCTGATTGGTTCAGTTTGGGATTTTCGGCCGATTTTGAGAGTTTTGAAGTCTGATTGATTCAGTTTGGGATTTTCGGCCGATTTTGAGAGTTTTGAAGTCTGATTGATTCAGTTTGGGATTTTCGGCCGATTTTGAGAGTTTTGAAGTCTGATTGATTCAGTTTGGGATTTTCGGCCTATTTTGAGAGTTTTGAAGTCTGATTGATTCAGTTTGGGATTTTCGGCCGATTTTGAGAGTTTTGAAGTCTGATTGATTCAGTTTGGGATTTTCGGCCGATTTTGAGAGTTTTGAAGACTGATTGATTCAGTTTGGGATTTTCGGCCGATTTTGAGAGTTTTGAAGTCTGATTGATTCAGTTTGGGATTTTCGGCCGATTTTGAGAGTTTTGAAGTCTGATTGATTCAGTTTGGGATTTTCGGCCGATTTTGAGAGTTTTGAAGTCTGATTGATTCAGTTTGGGATTTTCGGCCGATTTTGAGAGTTTTGAAGTCTGATTGATTCAGTTTGGGATTTTCGGCCGATTTTGAGAGTTTTGAAGTCTGATTGATTCAGTTTGGGATTTTCGGCCGATTTTGAGAGTTTTGAAGTCTGATTGATTCAGTTTGGGATTTTCGGCCGATTTTGAGAGTTTTGAAGTCTGATTGATTCAGTTTGGGATTTTCGGCCGATTTTGAGAGTTTGAAGTCTGATTGGTTCAGTTTGGGATTTTCGGCCGATTTTGAGAGTTTTGAAGTCTGATTGATTCAGTTTGGGATTTTCGGCCGATTTTGAGAGTTTGAAGTCTGATTGATTCAGTTTGGGATTTTCGGCCGATTTTGAGAGTTTTGAAGTCTGATTGATTCAGTTTGGGATTTTCGGCCGATTTTGAGAGTTTTGAAGTCTGATTGATTCAGTTTGGGATTTTCGGCCGATTTTGAGAGTTTTGAAGTCTGATTGATTCAGTTTGGGATTTTCGGCCGATTTTGAGAGTTTTGAAGTCTGATTGATTCAGTTTGGGATTTTCGGCCGATTTTGAGAGTTTTGAAGTCTGATTGATTCAGTTTGGGATTTTCGGCCGATTTTGAGAGTTTTGAAGTCTGATTGATTCAGTTTGGGATTTTCGGCCGATTTTGAGAGTTTTGAAGTCTGATTGATTCAGTTTGGGATTTTCGGCCGATTTTGAGAGTTTTGAAGTCTGATTGATTCAGTTTGAGATTTTCGGCCGATTTTGAGAGTTTTGAAGTCTGATTGATTCAGTTTGGGATTTTCGGCCGATTTTGAGAGTTTGAAGTCTGATTGATTCAGTTTGGGATTTTCAGCCGATTTTGAGAGTTTTGAAGTCTGATTGATTCAGTTTGAGATTTTCGGCCGATTTTGAGAGTTTTGAAGTCTGATTGATTCAGTTTGGGATTTTCGGCCGATTTTGAGAGTTTTGAAGTCTGATTGATTCAGTTTGGGATTTTCGGCCGATTTTGAGAGTTTTGAAGTCTGATTGATTCAGTTTGGGATTTTCGGCCGATTTTGAGAGTTTTGAAGTCTGATTGATTCAGTTTGGGATTTTCGGCCGATTTTGAGAGTTTTGAAGTCTGATTGATTCAGTTTGGGATTTTCGGCCGATTTTGAGAGTTTTGAAGTCTGATTGATTCAGTTTGGGATTTTCGGCCGATTTTGAGAGTTTTGAAGTCTGATTGATTCAGTTTGGGATTTTCGGCCGATTTTGAGAGTTTTGAAGTCTGATTGATTCAGTTTGGGATTTTCGGCCGATTTTGAGAGTTTTGAAGTCTGATTGATTCAGTTTGAGATTTTCGGCCGATTTTGAGAGTTTTGAAGTCTGATTGATTCAGTTTGGGATTTTCGGCCGATTTTGAGAGTTTTGAAGTCTGATTGATTCAGTTTGGGATTTTCGGCCGATTTTGAGAGTTTTGAAGTCTGATTGATTCAGTTTGAGATTTTCGGCCGATTTTGAGAGTTTTGAAGTCTGATTGATTCAGTTTGGGATTTTCGGCCGATTTTGAGAGTTTTGAAGTCTGATTGATTCAGTTTGGGATTTTCGGCCGATTTTGAGAGTTTTGAAGTCTGATTGATTCAGTTTGGGATTTTCGGCCGATTTTGAGAGTTTTGAAGTCTGATTGATTCAGTTTGGGATTTTCGGCCGATTTTGAGAGTTTTGAAGTCTGATTGATTCAGTTTGAGATTTTCGGCCGATTTTGAGAGTTTTGAAGTCTGATTGATTCAGTTTGGGATTTTCGGCCGATTTTGAGAGTTTTGAAGTCTGATTGGTTCAGTTTGGGATTTTCGGCCGATTTTGAGAGTTTTGAAGTCTGATTGATTCAGTTTGGGATTTTCGGCCGATTTTGAGAGTTTTGAAGTCTGATTGATTCAGTTTGGGATTTTCGGCCGATTTTGAGAGTTTTGAAGTCTGATTGATTCAGTTTGGGATTTGCGGCCGATTTTGAGAGTTTTGAAGTCTGA